>NC_072414.2:24800000-27200000 GCF_028858775.2 Pan troglodytes | reverse complement strand
TTTTATCTTTGAATTAAAAAAAAACAACAACAAGGCTTAAATCCATATGAGTGAATTTTCTGTGTGAAAAGTCAGCATGGACTAGAAAAAAGGCCCTTTAAAAATTATAAACTGTGCTGGGCGCGGTGGCTCACGCCTGTAATCCCAGCACTTTGGGAGGCCGAGGCGGGCAGATCATGAGGTCAGGAGATCGAGACCATCCTGGCTAACACGGTGAAACCCCGTCTCTACTAAAAATACAAAAAAATTAGCCAGGCGTGGTGGTGGGCGCCTGTAGTCCCAGCTACTCAGGAGGCTGAGGCAGGAGAATGGCATGAACCCGGGAGGCTGAGCTTGGAGTGAGCAGAGATCGCTCCACTGCACTCCAGCCTGGGTGACAGAGCGAGACTCTGTCTCAAAAAAAAAGAAATTATAAACTGTGAGGCCAGGCAAAATGGCTCATGTCTGTAATCCCAACAATTTGGGAGGCCTAGGTCGGAGGATCACTTGAGCCCAGTTTGAGATCATCCTTGGCAATATAGTGAGACTGTCTCTACAAAAAATAAAAATAAAAAGTTAGACAAGTGACATGGTGGATGCCTGTAGCCCCAGCTGCTTGGGATGCTGAGGCAGAAGGATCGCTTGAGTCCAGGGCTAGACTGCAGTGAGCTATGATCATGCCACTGCACTCTAGCCTAGGCGAGAGAGTGAGACCCTGTCTCTTAAAAAAAAAAAAAAAAAAAGTATTTTTTGGCATTATCCTTCTTATGAGTTCAGAGGAAATATGGAAGAATCTTCTAGAGTTAATTTAATACCTGTTTATTTCTCCATATAAAGTCTCACTGGAGGGTTGTGAAGATTAATGAGATGTTTATAAAATGTCTGAGACCTCTGGAAGAAAGGTGATATGTAAATAGAGTATTAGTAGTAGTAGCTCTGTGATAAACTAATGATTAAAATATCTTCCTTAGTTATCAGAAGTAATAAGTTAAAATCCATTGAGAGGTTTCTCTTCATTAGAAACTTTTCACGTATTTTTTTTCTTCATGGTGTCAAATAGAGATCTTACTTTCAGCATGTAATTATCCACATCAAATTATAATTCCTTCAGACTTAAATATTTTATAGGCATATTCATTATTTGAGTTTAATTTTCTAATTATTTGTAAGGGCAAAATTCTGCATGATTCTCCCACTTTAGTTTTCTACTTTAAGACATGTAAGCATGAGAGTAATGTAGCAGCTGACTCCTAGAAGGTACTTTGGTAAAGATCTCTCCCAGAGTCTGGCAAGAAATAAAGAGATGTTTATAAAATTGGGAACTAAAGAAGATCTTACCTAAATGGCTATTCATTAAGATATCTTTTTTTTTTTTTTTTTTTTTTTGAGACGGAGTCTTGCTCTGTTTCGCAGGCTGGAGTGCAGTGGCACCATCTCGGCTCACTGCAAGCTCTGCCTCCCGGGTTCACGCCATTCTCCTGCCTCAGCCTCTCGAGTAGCTGGGACTACAGGCACCCGCCACCACGCCCAGCTAATTTTTTGTATTTTTAGTAGAGACGGGGTTTCACCTTGTTAGCCAGGATGGTCTTCATCTCCTGACCTGGTGATCCCCCTGCCTCAGCCTCCCAAAGTGCTGGGATTACAGGTGTGAGCCACTGTACCCGGCCAAGATATCTTTTTTTAAAAAATCACTTAGAAAACATTTTTTAAAGACTTATGGCAAATTAGTAAGTATGAATTAAATGTATTCTGAGTCATTATTAGAATTAATTAGAAATTTTTATGAAGTGTGTTTATCTTATTTTTTAAGCTCATTGGAGATTTCCTGAAAAATTGTGATACCACTTTTTAAATGGGAAATCTGGAAGGGCTCTAGAGGCCACCATGTAATAAATTTAATTTAAATCCTTAATGAAATAGGAAAAAAAGTATACCTATATATAAAGTAATAGACTCATAGAATCTTGAATTATGAGTAGTCTTTCTAACACATTCATTGGTTGTATTGCACAGAACTCCCAAAGTAGTAAACACAGAGAAAAGTACAAGGACCATACACAGTAGTTGTCATGAGGACCCTTTTTTGTATGTCTCCACCCCTGTCACCTTTGAAATATAGATGCTATATATGTAGTAGTTACTTCTCTTTACTACTGTAGCTTCAGGTGAAACTATTTTAATCTATGTTTTGGACCACTCTAACTTAAAATTTCCATTCTTTTTTGTAATTCATAGGAAGAGTTTCATTTTTTTTTTTAAGAGAGGGTCTTGCTCTGTTGCCCAGGCTGGAGCGCAGTGGTGAGATCAGGGCTTACTGAAGCCTTGACCTCCTGGGCTCAAGCCATCCTTCCACCTTTGCCTCTCAAGTAGCTGAGACTACAAGCATATGCCACCACACCCAAATAACTTTTTAATTTTTGGTAGAGATGAGGTCCCACTATATTGCCCAGGCTGGTCTCAAACTCCTGAGCTCAAGCGATCATCCCGCCTCTGCCTCCCAAAGTGTTGGGATTACAGGCACGAGCCACATGTCCAGCCTTTTTTTTTAAACTAACTTTATAGATTTACATTCCTACTCCATCATGAGACATCAACATTGGTTAACCTAAGCACTTCTACCATATATGTAAAGTTTATGCCAAATAATTTTGAGAAGTCAAGAGTTAAATTCAACCTGAACTAAAAAACACAGAAAAAAGATCTTCAAGAGAAGGAAGAAGGAAGTAACAATAACAAAAACAAAAACCCTTAATGCTAACAAAGCTAGGTAATACTGGATTTCAGATCAGCTGAACGTTTCCAGTTCTGCATGACAGCAAAGAGAATGGTGTGATTATGGCACCGTGCTCAGAGGCACGCTGTATTGCTGTACTGCATCAGGAAGGATAAACCGTCTATAAAAAGCTGGTGAAACTGCATAAGGAATGTATTTGGGGCATCTCATTAAAGAAAGAAGTTAATCATCTGGGAAAGAAATGGGGCAAGAAGGACTGAGGTATGCAGAAATAAATTCCAACAGGAACTGATATAATAGATTGTGGGTTTTGACTTCCGGGAATTTCCTTATGTAAATCAATAGTCAAGACATGAATAACTATAAGAATGGGTAGGTGTTAAAATGTGATGAAGAATATATAAAATAAATGGAAAGACTTAGAGTTCTTCAAGAAAAATTAATGAATATCACTAAGTGACAATTTTTCCAGAATCCTAGACAGATCATATTGATGTCCTTAGGCCCAGTACATCTGGAAACAAAGAAAAGGATACTTTGAAGGAATTGAGAGGCTTTCTGAAATGGATTGCCTGAGGTCAGAGGCTAAAAAATAAGACCAGAAGATAACACAATTGTAAAGGAACTTTCCCCTTGAGATAGGGAAGGAGGTAAAAAGAAGAAGTAGGTAAAATAAATGAAAATTTGTATCTGAATTTTAATAGCGCTGAAATGAGGTGGAATCACTGCATAGAATCACTTCATTTATCCTAAATTTACAGGAAAAACATTTTTTTATAAATGAAGTCTTCAGATTACTTAAGTTTAATATTATCTAATAATATTAAACTTCATATTAATTTATTGTTAAATAATAAATTATTTAATTTAACATTATTTAAATATTTTAAATAAAATTCTTCTAAAATATATTTCACTTTATCCTGAATTTTAAAAAGAATCTCCTGGCTGGGTGTGGTGGCTCACGCCTGTAATCCGAACACTTTGGGAGGCCGAGGTGGGTGGATCACGAGGTCAGGAGTTCAAGACCAGCCTGGCCAACATGGTGAAACCCTGTCTCTACTAAAAATACAAAAATTAGCCGGGCGTGATGGCAGGTGCCTGTAATCCCAGCTACTCGGGAGCCTGAGGCAGAGAATTGCTTGAACCCAGGAGGCGGAGGTTGCAATGAGCTGAGATTGTGCCACTGCATTCCAGCCTGGGCGACAGAGCAAGACTCTGTCTCAAAAAATAAAATAAAATAAAAGAATCTCCTGAAGATTTTATTTGTTCTTAAAGATGCATGGTGGCATGAACATTGATTATTTACTCTAAAATAGTAATTATCCCAAAGATTATTGGGGTGAATTGGACTATTTTTTCCAGCTTGGATTTCTGAGCATTTGCACTTGCTTTATGTAGGTCTTATGTCTCCTCCCTGGCTACCATTTGACTTGCTTTCACTTCTTGATATCATTTATGAGCTGAGTCTAGTGACTCCCTCTCTGCTTCTTTCCAATTTGTTGTGTTCAACATATTACGGGCAGAAAATCCAGACAAGAAGCTTTGTGTGACCATAACTAAAGTAAAATAAGTTTTCAGGAAGCAACTGAGAAACTGAGATTGTATGAGCTCAAGCATGCAGTTCTTTTAGGACTTATATTGGCTGCTCAGTAGCTTTATTTTGGAGAGGAAGGTGGGGAGGAGCTTACTTCCAGGTCCTTGACTGCATTCTGTGTAGTAAACATTGTGACATCACATATTTCTATATCTCAGTTAACTTGTTTGAAATTGTCAGTGTCGTCACTATTTCAAATATAAAAAGGAAATGTAGAACATGTTCCAGAGCTAATGCTGTGAAGCTGTGCTTTATAATTGAAATCTTATTATCTATTTTATATTACTTGCAATAAATACTGTTAGTAATTACAGGAATGCATACTTTTTTATATGATTAGGTTTGCATTAAAGCAGCTGCTCCCAGGAGGAAGTATAGTGTACATGCATAGTCATACTTGTAGCAAAATCTCCACTTTGAATAATTCATAGTTAAGCCATTTCTTCTGTTCTTTAAGTTACCCCACAAGGTTACAAGAAAAGTGTGGTAAGGAGTATTGGCTTATGCTTGCCTTTCCAGATATATGATTAGAACACCCCTTACAGAATTCGAGAAGGGAAAGCAAGGAAGGGATGATCACATAGTAGGAATCTTTTTTTTTTTTTTGAGATGGAGTCTTGCTGTGTCCCCCAGGCTGGAGTGTAGTGGCGCGATCTCGGCCCACTGCAACCTCCACCTCCTGGGTTCAAGCGATTCTCTGCCTCAGCCTCCCCAGTAGCGGGATTACAGGTGCACACCACCACGCACAGCTAATTTTTGTATTTTAAGTAGAGATGCAGTTTCACCATGTTGGCCAGGCTGGTCTTGAACTCCTGGCCTCATGATCTGCCCACCTTGGCCGCCCGAAGTGCTGGGGTTACAGGTGTGAGCCACCGTGCCCGGCCCATAGTAGGAATCTTAAGGAGAAGATGCATATGGAGTTCTAGGGGCAGTAAAGTAAATATATAAGGGAGGGAGAAAGGATTGAGGAAATGAAAGAAAGCATGTTTTCAACTAGTGAAAACAGTGGAGTCCTTAGGAAACTTTATAAAGGATAAATGTTCAAGTATTGGCCCAAAAAAAGTGAGCATGTTTCAAAGAAAATAGAGTTTCTATTTTGATAAAGGTTTATTGCTACCTTAACTCATCCCTAAGCTTGCTGAGACAGCTTATAGAAGAAAGGACATTAAGCTCTAAGCCTAGCTCTGTTACTAAAGAGCTTTCTAACCTATAGCTAGTATTTAACCCAGACTTTAGTTCCCTCACTTATGAAAGATTTAGATGAGATTATTTCTAATATCCTTTCCAACTCTAAAATTCTATGATTTTCTGAGGAGCAAATTTTAAAGCATTGGTTTAGAATTTGTAAGCCAACTAATGTCACAGTGAAAGTGTCCTCCTTTAATGTCTTACATTACTTTTGACTATCCTAGAGGCTTGCATGTTCATTTTTTCTCTTCCAAGAGAAACTGTCCCATCCTTCTCCTTTTAGTGAAAACAGTTCTAGGCTATTCCTTGTGCTGTAATATGACCCCAACCCTACCTCTCACACCATTAGTGGTCTTTTGCCCGAGTAAGGCAAAAAGACAATCTTTTCATTAATAATTCAATGGCTTTATCAAGTGTCTTGGCACAAATTAAAAACAAGAATAACACCTTGCCCAAAAATATAAGGGTTGGTCCAGTATTGGGCTGCTATGGTAAAAAGAATGGATAGAAGATGTCATAAAATAAGAAGGACCATGATGTTCCACAGGAAAGCTAAAGTCCGTGAGAAACCAGACTCAAACAGGTTGAGAAGTTCTATGGAATGGTGGATTAAGTAGCCACTTGATAAAGTTCCCTTTATTGCTTACATTTATGTTCTAAGGATAATACTATTCAAATTGTTTAAGAGTACCACCACTCAATCAAGGTAAAGTTTTCCTGCTAATTACTTACTATGCATTATAATGATAAAAGAAGTAAGAAAATGCACACACACACACACACACACACAAAGCTGAGACCAAGAAAATACTAGTTTGAGTGCTAGCATGGAATTCTTGAACAACTGCTGCCGAGTTTCTTTTAATTGCCTTCAATCCAGAATAAGACTGTAGTTGCAGTACTCATGAGGCATTTCTAAGATTTTATTTCCTACAGTGCACCTTGTACCTCCACAAAAAATCCTCATTTCTCGAATCTGAGTTACATATAACCCTTCAAGTCTACTTAAGAGGTTGTTATACTTTCCATGTCACTACCACCTCTACCAAATCCCTCAACAACATATTATTATTTTTTATTTTTATACTTTTTGAGTAGCATTGCTGTCACTCCAATCAACAACCTTTTGAAGAAGTGCGGATCTCTCATTCATGAGTATGGAAACTCAGAGAATGTAAGTGACTTCCTTTTGTCTCTAACCTGTGTTCAAGCCTATAGGTAAGCAACTGCCAGATGTGGTATTTCTCTAACTAGACTTTTTACCCTCCCTAAGAACACTCCAGCCCCATAAATTTTTCCCAAAGATGTTACATGTTCCTAAGAAGTGACTTACATAAACACAAAAAACTAGTACCCTTACCTATTTACTATTTTTCTCCTCCTTTCCTGGTATGCTTTGCTAATGTCATCTTTTCATGGTGATGCCTGCCCATGTCACTACTGACACTTACAATGCCCAGTATTGATGGCACTATATTTTATGCTAATGGTACCATTCTTTTCCCCAGTCACCAGCACTCCCCTGTCACTATCAAATCACCGCCATTCTTATCAGTCCTCAAATAGCTGTCATCAATGCATCTAATGTTTACCAACAGACTCTTTTTAGTCTTCCTTATGTTCTCTTTGCATATTTCTTGCACTAAAATTCAGAAATGATAAAGTCAAAACCATTACAAACCCCAGTATTCCTCCTACGCACACACTTACACACATACCAGATATGCTTGCTCATTGACCCTGAACTAAACTAGTAAACATCTCTCTTTCCCTTTAGGTCAGGATGTATGTTCTTCCATTTCCACCTCCTGGCTCTTGACCTCATCTCTTATAAATGGATCCCTCGTGGACCCACCCTACCGTCCTGCAGACATGCCCAGACATGGCTAAATCCCAGAGTGAACACAGATCTTGACATCTACTACACTACTAATTAGCAATGAAGTACTTTCCATTATATACACACAGCCTCTTTTGCAGATTGTTGCTGATGATTTACATAACTTGCCCTTTATTTCTAAAAAGAAAAAAAATTATATTTTAGTACATTGAGTACATTGAGAACATTCAAAGATAAAAATATATCACTTATGTGGATGGCACTTTGTGGTCTTCCTTCCAAAAATCCATAACTGTGGTTTAACCATGAGAAAAACATTAGAAAACCCAAATCAAAGAACAATCTAGAAAAGTATCTGACTAGTACTACAAAACTGTCAAGGTCATCAAAACCAGGAAACTCAGACACAGTCACCGTCAAAGGAGCCTAAGGAGATATGACTATAAATAATATGGTAACTGGCCAGGATCGTGCAACAGAAAAAGAGCATTAAGTAAAAATGAAGGAAATCTGAATTAAATATGTGCTTTAGATAATAATAAAATTTGTAAATATTGGCTTATTAGTTATGACAAGTATACCATGGTAATATAAGATGTTAACAATTAGAGAAACTGGATTCAGGTTATACAGGAACTTTGTACTATCCTTGTAAATTTTCTGTAAATCTATAATTAAGTTTATTAAAGATTTATATATGTTATATAGGTGTGTATATATATTCAAACAAATATGTATATTATATACTGTGTATTTATTTATAATTATAAGTCAATTTTATATATGCATAAATCATGTATATGTGTGCACATATGATGTGTGTGTTATTCACCATTATGGAGTATATATCACTGCTTAGTTGGACAAAGATGAAAAAAAAACTAATCCTAATAGATAGAATGAATAATCTTCTAAGGATCATATTCATTATTTAGGAGTAACTGCTCCCCTCCAACTAATAAACTCATTTTGTTATTTAACAGTGTGCAGTCATTTGCAAAGTCAAAAAAAATTTCAAGACGACCTTTACTAAAGGGTCTATGAGTAAACTGGTGCATCCAAAATTGTGGCAACACATTAGAATATTCCAGAATTAATCCACAAAGTTTGAGCAACTTCTAGTGGCTGGAGGGGTGATACCTAGCTAATGATCAAAGAAAAACATCTGAAACTAAAGTAACATTTATCTCGGGGGGAAACAGCTTTTTGAAGAAAAAAAAAACGCTCTGTGTTCATTCTTGAAGAAGTCATGGAACTATTTGAAAGGAATATCTCCATGCTGATAACTATTGAATTTTAGACCATTTATCATAAGACTTTGGTTAGAAATAGTCTTCAGCCCTCATTTATCTTCTCTTTTACTGTATTGATTGTCAAACCAATGGATGGTTGAAGATTTTAAAGTCTAATTTCAGAACAGCAGGTCTATTTGAGGGGATTTAAGAAGGCTCCAGTGCAGGATTACTTTATAACCTTCTTTTCATTATGTTAATGATTATTTGCTAAATATGTCGTCATAATGGATCTTCGGCTGTCACCTGAGGAAGTGTGATACTGCCTTGTTTCATAGTTCTCCATTTTCAAAAATCCCAAGTAAGGCAAGCTCACTTTTTTACCTTTTACCAAGTGTCAGGCCTCTGAGCCCAGGCCATCGCATCCCCTGTGGCTTGCACGTATACATCCAGATGGCCTAAAGTAACTGAAGATCCACAAAAGAAGTAAAAACAGCCTTAACTGATGACATTCCACCATTGTGATTTGTTCCTGCCCCACCCTAACTGATCAATGTACTTTGTAGTCTCCCCCACCCTTAAGAAGGTTCTTTGTAATTCTCCCCACCCTTGAGAATGTACTTTGTGAGATCCACCCCTGCCCACCAGAGAACAACCCCCTTTGACTGTAATTTTCCATTACCTTCCCAAATCCTATAAAACGGCCCCACCCCTATCTCCCTTCGCTGACTCTCTTTTCGGACTCAGCCCACCTGCACCCAGGTGAAATAAACAGCTTTATTGCTCACACGAAGTCTGTTTGGTGGTCTCTTCACACGGATGCGCATGAAACCAAGCACTACCTTTTTTACCTCATATTTTCTGGACCAGTGATGCTTCCAAAGTGCAACTGTAAACCACAGCTGCAAATTGAGTTCCAAACACATTTTGCTTAAGGTACAAACCACAAATTAAAGTAATGATCACTTCAAGATGAAACTTTTTTTTGTATTTTAAAACCAGAATGAAAGTAGGTCAATGAAATTTCAGATATTTTAGAGTATGTACAGTATTGTATTGTTTGCCAGTACCTAATTTACAATTACAGAGCTCCATGAATATTGAAATGATTCAGCTTCCCATTATAAATGTATGTGGCAGTTTGGTTGTTGATCAGTTTATGAAGTTAATGCAAATGGAACTGTCTTCCTGTCAGCATTTGAAATCTATAATGCAGTCATGTTGTATATTCAGGGACAGGCCATTGACAGTCAATTAACAAGTTTGATTGGTATGTCAACTCATTCTTTTGAATTGTTAATAGTATGTTAATAGCATTCGTTTCTTTGTGCAGTCCCATTTGCAGCTTCACAGTTACAGCTATTTTTTATAATTCTGAGTAACCTAAAATAGTGCCTTAATAATAGATTATTAAACACCTGTCTAGTGTAGCTTAGGGAGGTTTTTCTAGACTGGGAGTTTGCAGTGGATCCCTTTGATATTCAAATCAACAAATGATAGCCTTTTTATTCAAAACATAAATTCTTTTGATGGTTAGCTTGTTAAGAAATATTCAGCTCTAGTCTGACCTGATCTGGTTTCCCATGGAAAAGATCTGATGCCGTTTGAAGGTTCATAAATGGAATGCCAATGACAATTTGTTGTTGACGTTCTGCCGCCTCAGCCCTCAGATGCTGCTGGTTGATGTGCCGCTTTAGCTTCACCAAATAATCCTTGCAGGTAAATGATCTATGGATTGATCAGATAGTTTCAAAGCAAAGAGGGCTTTTCTGTGGTCTGGATTTTTAGGCTTGAAGGGGTACTTAAAAAGATGCGTCAAAATTGACAGATGAATCTTAAGGCATAGAGTGATGGGAGAAAGCAGAAATGTGGGAATATTTTTAAGTGACTAGCGTATTACTTAGAGTTTTGAAACCATCAAATGTCGATCACATCTGTTCCCCATAGCAGAATTATTTCTACCTTGGTTTTTGTTATGGTTGTTTTGTCTGTATGCACAGGTTTACTCTCACTTTTCTGGGGAAGTTGATGAGACATTAAATGTATTATTCCCGAATGGTGCTTTGGAATAAGGTTGTGAGTTCATTTGCACAGGCATGTTTTATTCATATAGTTCCTGTGCACCAGAATATAAGAATCTGCCATTGCTTTAGCCGAAAAAAATTGTCTATACCAAGGAAGCAGTAAAAATTTTATTCCTTCCCCGCATTCTTCACTTCACTTGATGATGCTTTCCACAACCTACTGTTTATATTTAATTTCATTGGCAGAAGTTTCTTTATAATAATGGGGGAAAAAATCTCACCAGTGTAGTTTAGATATTTAATTAATATTTTTCTGTTCTATGCTTCAATGAATCTGGAAGAGCAATTTGCATGTTTTTGAATTTTAAAATTAGATGGTACTTGAGAGATTAATATTCAGATGCCTTCAATATGCAGATAAAGAAACTGAGGCAAATAATGAGACGTCAGAGATAGTTGGTGCAGACCCAAGTCTATTTATTACTAACCCTGTTCATATCCTGCTTGCTGTCCTTAAAAACACATAGAAGCTCATTTGAAGGTTGATACAACTCTAATGTATATTTCTCAACTGGATAAAGAAAGTTGCTGAAGTTTTCTAACTATAACATCAAAACCTTTATATTACAGTTTGAGAACTATACTTAATGCCAGTAAAAAAATTATAGAGTATGTATTTTTAATGTGTAACCAAAATATCTATAAATCAGGAGGAGAGACAAGAGAAAGAAAATTAACTACTGTCTTAGACAGTTTATTTGTTCGCCGTCTGCCCTTAGGCAAGACCATAGACCTTATGACCTATTTCCAGATGGGGAGAGGAGAGGAAAAGGAGGAGGCACACAAGCATTAATTGATAACAGGTTTTACTGTGTCACCTTATATAACCCTCCAGCAGTGCTTCTCAAGGTATGTTTCACAGATCACTAGTCCCACAAGATGCTTGGCCACCAAAATCCTCTGTAGCTAGAGAATCAGGGCAAATGTGCCCTTAATGGCAGTTCACATTGTCACAATGCTTGTTTGATGACTCTGAGAAAGTCCTGCAGTAATGAAACTTGTTTAGCTCTGCTCAACCCAGGATTTCCAAAACTAATTTGAACACAAAATCTTTGTTTCTTTCTTTTTTTGTTTATAGGCTTGTTTCTCTTAAAACCAGCTACTATCTTTCATGGAAATTTAGGGGATTTCTCTACACTTCAATTTTTTCATCTATAAGTGGGTGTAATAATAGTACCTATTGACATGAGGCTTAAACAGGCTGATATAGGTAAAGCACTTAAATCATGTCTATCATATTGTATTACGTAAGTATTTGATATTGTTATTATTGGTTGATTGATTGATTGATTTTGAGATGGACCCTGGCTCTTGTTGCCCAGGCTGGAGTGCAATGGCGTGAGCTTGGCTCACTGCAACCTCTGCCTCCTGCCTCAGCCTCTCCAGTAGCTGGGATTACAGGCCCCCCACTACCACGCCTAGCTAATTTTTGTATTTTTAGTAGAGATGGGGTTTCACCATGTTGGCCAGGCTGGTCTTGAACCCCTGACCTCAGGTGATAAACCTGCCACGGCCTCCCAAAGTACTGGGATTACAGGCATGAGCCACCGCACCGACCTGTTATTATTTATGCATAGTAACATGGTTAGTGTTGTTATCATTGAATGAGCGAGGCCAGTGCTGTTGTTTCATTCACTTTGCGTTTACTGAATGTACAGTGTGGTAAACTGTACACAAGGCATTAGGTTAGAGTTTGAGATTTTATGAGTCAATACAACAGGACATAAGAGGGGAAGCAGACATGTCAGCTAATAAGTTACAAAGCAAAGTGGTAAGAGACTAGCGTATCTGTGATATGAAGCTAAGTGTAGGATCTTGGATGTGGCAAGGGGATGTGGTACACAGGTGTGGTAGATTGGAGCCAAAGTGTGAAGGACCTTATGTCCAAGCTCAGAAGTTTGAGTTTTATCCTGTAGACCACAAAGCGAGCAGAGAATTGTTGTGCGTGAGAATGACATGATCAGCCCTGTTTTTTAGGAAAAAAAGCTTGACAGCTGGGGTTGGAGAAATGAGAGAAAAGGAAGCAGGAAAACAGTGGGATTATGAACTGAGGCAGTGGCATTGGGAATGGAGCGGGCATATATTAAGAGACATTTCTGATGCAGAATTGATGAGAATCCATAGCCAGTTAGTTGCAGGAAGGGTAACAGAAAATATACTCGTGTAGCTCTCTCCGGTCCGTGCCTCCAAGATGACAAAGAAAAGAAGGAACAATGGTCGTGCCAAAAAGGGCCGCGGCCACGTGCAGCCTATTCGCTGCACTAACTGTGCCCGATGCGTGCCCAAGGACAAGGCCATTAAGAAATTCGTCATTCGAAACATAGTGGAGGCCGCAGCAGTCAGGGACATTTCTGAAGCGAGCGTCTTCGATGCCTATGTGCTTCCCAAGCTGTATGTGAAGCTACATTACTGTGTGAGTTGTGCAATTCACAGCAAAGTAGTCAGGAATCGATCTCGTGAAGCCCGCAAGGACCGAACACCCCCACCCCGATTTAGACCTGCGGGTGCTGCCCCACGTCCCCCACCAAAGCCCATGTAAGGAGCTGAGTTCTTAAAGACTGAAGACAGGCTATTCTCTGGAGAAAAATAAAATGGAAATTGTACTTAAAAAAAAAAAAAAAAAAAAAAAAAGAAAATATACTCGTGTAACAAACCTGCACTTGTATCCCCTGAATCTAAAATAAAAATTGAAATTACTTAAAAATTTTAAGAAAGAAAGAAAAATGGAGAAACCAAGGACAGGACTGGCATGTCAAGTTTGGGAGATTGTATAAACAGTATTCAACTTAGTTTTATAAATAGAGACACTGCATTTTTCAAAAAGAAACGGATCCATGTGTCTACAGCCTGCCAGCAGTTTTATAACAATGACCTTCTCAAGGGAGACTAATTGAACATATGTGTAGATTGCTTGGCACGACTTATGAAAACTATTGGTAACACAAATCAAAAGTGACTAACTCAGTAAGTAACTTACTGGAAGTATATGGGAATATACATTTAAAAAATAAATGTAAATGCCATATACGATGTTAGAATGATAGTGAAAGTTTGCTTCCTTTCTGCCTACTCACAAAGCTTTATACGTGGCTCTGCTAAAGCACTTCTAATATTCTTATTATATTTATTATTTTATATGTCTTCCTTCTCCTTTTCTCCTTTCCCATTTTGAACTTTTTAGTCCTAGATCTTGTTTGTCTTCATATTTTCAGATCCACCCAGAATGGATGCATAGTAGGTACTTAATTAATGGTTTGGGTATATAATACTTGAAAAAAACATTTCTCTGATTTTATTCTGATAATGGAAATTCAAAATATTCAGCAATATTAGTTATAAAATATCATGTAAGAACCTTTTGCATGTTTCCTATATCTTCAAAATCTTGAGCTGTATTGGCCTGCAACATATATTTGAACTGCCATGTTACATGAATATTAATGGAAAAATAAACCCAAACTCTTGGTTTGATGTTTATTAAATGCCAGTTTCTCTGACTTATACAGTGCCACACGTTGTGGCAGGGACATTTTAAATCATCTTTTAAATATCAGCCTCTCTTCTCTGTTGTGGGACTCCTTATTGTCATGGCCTTCTCTTTGAAGACACAGGAAGCTCTAGTCACCTGGAAATGTTAAGCCATTAGGGTATATCTTATATAATTTTATTTTTTTATTTTTTTGTTTTTTGTTTTTTGTTTTTTTGGTTTTTTTGAGACGGAATCTCACTGTGTCACCCAGGCTGGAGTGCAGTGGTGCGATCTCGGCTCACTGCAAGCTCTGCCTCCCGGGTTCACTCCTTTCTCCTGCCTCAGCCTCCTGAGTAGCTGGGACTACAGGTGCCCACCACCCTGTAGCCCACCATGCCCAGCTAATTTTTTTTTATATTTTTAGTAGAGATGGTGTTTCGCCGTGTTAGCCAGGATGGTTTCGATCTCCTGACCTCGTGATCCGCCTGCCTCGGCCTCCCAAAGTGCTGGGATTACAGGCGTGAGCCACCGCGCCCGGCCGTATTTTATTTAATTTTATCAGAAGTTGGTTAACTGTTCTTCCTGCTACTTTATGCTGTGCTTATAAGTATTTTAATTTACCTTTATGTTCTGCCAGTTTTCCATTCTCTAACATATCACACAAACTTAAGTAATAACAAAAAAGACATTATCAGCTTCAAATTCAGAACTAATATGCTATTTTTAAAGTTCTTCGACTCCAAAATTGGAGTGGCATATTATTTTCTACTATCTACTCTGTTTAAGCAATACCCAGATTATAAATCTCACCTGCAGAGACATCCTTGTCTCTCAATATAAAGACTGTGGAAGGTCTTAAAAGTTGTAATAATCATTCATTCCACCATAAAGAATTCGACATAAAATAATGTATTCATGCCTGTGTTACCCCCAGGAACATAGATTTATACCATCTATCTCCTTAAATATCTGTAATATTTCTTTTTATTTTTAGAAAAGGACTTTATGCTTTGAAAAGGAAATGTAACCATATTCTCTGCATCCCAAACTTGTTTTTATTTAAATATGTAGCTTTTTCAATCTAAATATTTTTGTCTAATCTCAAGCCTTTCCTGTTTTTCTGGTATATGACAGGATTTCTTCAGGTGTTAGAGAAATTTTATCTACAGGAATAGAGGAGGTTCACAAGAGGATGCTTTCTCCAGGGCCATGTCAGGAACTTTCATCCCTGAAAGTATGTAGCCATCTTGTTGTTCAGTAAAGGGAATGCTTTCCTAATGTGTCCAGCCGCTATATTAACATTTGTCTTTGTATGGACTACTTTTTCTTCAGGTAATTATAAAACATTCCGAAGGTCTGGAAATCTGTGATATAATTCTGCGGTTTCCTCTAGTCCTGCAATCTCTCCATGTTTATTCATTGTTATACTGATACTTTAAACATATTTTTATTAGAGATGTTATTATAGCAAGCAAGAAAAACTGTAATGCATGAAACTTTAAGTATTACTTGCCCTTTAATTATATAACCATTACTGGGAATGATTTCCATAGCTCCTCTAGATTGGGTAAAATTCTAATCTCATTGGCATATATTATTTATTTTATAAAACTCTTACCATTTAAATATGTCAGATTGTTTGTCAAGTTTGTTATAGTGTGGGGACAGAGAGATGGTGATACCTGTCCTCTCCATCATAAAGGTCATGGCTGACACCCCTACAATAAAGACAGACTGACAAAAGCATAACATTTATTTAATCAAAGTTTTACATGACATGGGAGCCTTCAGATTGAGTGACCCATAGATAGAGGGAAAGCAGTCTGATTTTATGCATGGGTGCTTTAGATCTGATGAAGCAAGAAGAGCGTGTAGAGATGTGATTGGACAAAAATGGTACGATCTAATAGTAATAGACTGAGGTGGAGAGTGGGACCCAGCAAGGCCTGTGTGTTCAGATTCTTCTTGTCCTCTCTGAGCATGCATTCCTTCTGGGTATGGGGCAGGACCCACATTGGAATGGAGATCTTATAACCTACAATCAAACAAAGTGGTCAAATAATTGCTTTACGGCCAGTTCTTAGAAAGGTGGGGGAAAGTTAGAGTAGTAATTTTAGGTTTATGGATGGCTTTGAGAAAAGGGGTTCTGGCTTCCATGACCCAGCTTGGAGAAAAGGGATTCTAGTTTCCATGGCTTGCCTCAGGGGAGAATGAGAGGTAAGAGACAGGAGGGCAAGAGAAGGACAGAAACCACTTCTTAGGCTGCTTCTGAGGCTTTCACTTTAGAGTGTCATTTTCTGAGCCTCAACAAAAGCGTATACCTTTAGTTAGTTACACATGGACTTCCAATTTTTTTAGTACATAAAGATTGCATCACTTACAAACTGACATTGTTAATGCCCTTTGCACTATTTACCATTGATTTTATACTGTTATCCACACATTTCCCCCTTTTAAATCAGTAAAATATAATTGTTAGACAGTTAATCAGGGTTCCAGGCTTGGCTCTGTAATATATGACAGCAGAAGCAAATGGTGTATTTAGCAACAAAACCTAGTTGCTTTGACCTTTTACCTGATTTTTCTTATTTTGACGGTGCATAGTTTTTAATTTATTATCACTATTTTTAAAATCAGCACAATGAAACTAGTTGAAAGAACCAAAAACAGTATTTCAAGGGGGCAAAGAGATACAATAAAGATTTATAAATTTTATGCATGTTACTTTATCTTTGAGTATAGGGGTAACTGCAAACTAAAGAAATAGTAAAACATCTCCATTGAAGTGTTTCCCCTCCTTCTCCCAACTGAAAGCAGGTCTTCTCTAGGCTTGAAGTTCCTATTAATTACCTGGGGCTAAAGACATTCACTTTCAGTAAGTAAAGAAATCCAGATTTATCTTGTGACTTGGTTGAAGTTACTTGGTAGCAAGAAAGTGAGTTCCAGTAATGAAAGCTGGCAGGCCAGGATTTGTGCTCCACTCTGTTGGCATATGAAATTACAGCACATCATTCAAACAAAATCAATAATCCAACTTTTATGTCCTTTGCTAGGTACAGTGAAATTTTATTATCCTGTGATCATTTTATTCTTCCTGGATTACATCATGTGCTGTGGCAGTAAGAGAAGCAGCTCAAGTAGAGTATATAAGATCAAAACTTGTGTTTTTACCAATGTGCCATAATGATCGTATGATATTCAAAGAAAGATGCTATAAAAGTCAGACTCTTATTTCTTTAAATCATCGCTGTAATATCCTGAATGATATATTAGGAGGTTCAATTTACCTTGAGAAAGAATTTTGCTCCTTGGTGTGGAATGAGCTTTATCAGCTGTGGTATTCCTTAATTGAGGCAAATGGAATCAGCAAGAGATAGTTTGTTTTAACATAAAAATTGCTCTACATGAACAAGGAGAGAAAAACTATATGATCATATTCTCGCTCCTTTTCTATGGAACTAGAGTACTTTTGTAGAAAAGATGAATTGTTCTTCTGGAAGATCTACACAGCCATAAAATCTAGGTAATAAATTACTTTAAAGCATCAGCTCCTAAAGTATGTTTGCATAGTAAAGTATGGACCAGGCCAAAATCCAGGCTTAAACATTTTCTCCTTGTTATCACCTCGTTAAGCTTCCCACGTCTGTGCCATGCCTCCTACAGTCACAGGTATGGTGCCACTAATTAAGAAGAAGGGGCTCATTACCAATTCTCATTAACATCAATTGGAGTTTTAAAGCCAAATCCCTGGACTGAAAATTTACCCCCTTAATGTTCAACACCGGTGAACGAATAAAATCATTTAAATGCCTGTATCATGGGGTAGTGCAAATGTGCTCTCCAAGGATGAACAAATTGCTTACTGCAGTCTGGCACTAATCCCATTGCTCACTAAAAGGCAGGCAGAGCTTTGAAGAAAAATACTATTTGAAGGGAGACACTAATGGGGAAAGGAAATGGGGAGATGGGGACTAACTAAATATCCAAATTATCATGTGGATATGTGTCATCCTCCGTAAGAATATGTGGAAAAACAAAATTAACAAAAGATTGTTTGAAGCAGTGTCTGACAATTAAGTGCTCAACAAGTATTATTTGAATGAATGAATGAAGAAATAACTGTTCACCAGTTTAACTTGCCAATGAAACTTACTTTCACGTGCGTCCCTGTGAAGAGCCCACCAAACACGCTTTGTGTGAGCAGTAAAGCTTTTTAATCACCTGGGTGCAGGTGGGCTGAGTCCGAAAAGAGAGTCAGCAAAGGGAGATAGGGGTGGGGCCGTTTCATAGGATTTGGGTAGGTAAAGGAAAATTACAGTCAAAGGGGTTGTTCTCTGGGTGGCAGGGGCAGGGGTCACAAGGTGCTCAGTGGGGGAGCTTCTGAGCCAGGAGAAGGAATTTCACAAGGTAATGTCATCAGTTAAGGCAGGAACCCGCCATTTTCACTTCTTTTGTCATTCTTCAGTTACTTCAGGCCATCTGGATGTATACGTGCAGGCTTGGGCCCAGAGGCCTGACACTTACCTGTCAGACTCAACATTTGCTTGAGAACATCCTGTATTGTATTCCTTAAGCCTTCTTCTCTAATTTTCATGTCCTATAGGTAACACTGTAAATTATTTTGTTGTGGGATGCTCTTGAGTTAAGAGATTTTCAAATGCTTAATTTTGTGAAAAGTTAAAATGTGTTGATTTGTTTGATTTGAGAGAGCTGTTCTGCAGTTCATTGAAGTGATACGTCAGAGGGAAATAAGTCTTCTTGGAAAATGAAATCAACCTTCCCTTGTCTTAGATAATGCTTTCCCTCTTTTGTAAACCCTGAAGCTAACCAATATAAACTAAATTTCTACTTTTTCTCGCAATTTAAACAATGACCCGCCAGCGCGGTGGCTCACGCCTGTAATCCCAGCACTTTGGGAGGCCGAGGCAGGTGGATCACAAGGTCAGGAGATCGAGACCATCCTGGCTAACACAGTGAAACCCCATCTCTACTAAAAATACAAAAAATTATCCAGGCGTGGTGGCGGGCGCCTGTAGTCCCAGCTACTGGGGAGGCTGAGGCAGGAGAATGGCGTGAACCCGGGAGGCGGAGCTTGCAGTGAGCCGAGATGGCACCACTACACTCCAGCCTGGGCGAGAGTGCAAGACTCCATCTCAAAAAAAAAAAAAAAAAAAAAGCAAGAACAATGGCCCAGAAATATTTATAAATGTTTGCCCCTAAACTACATACGTATTAGAGAATTGTTTCTGATTTCATAGAATCATGAATGATTGATAGATTCTTGTATAAATTGTTCATTTTTTTTTCCTGAGTGGGCATGTGGTTCATATTTAAATCACACTAACAATATGTAGCATGAATAGCCTCCCCCTAAAAGTGTAATGACTTTTGTCTAAATTTTTCATGAGTGTCAGATTCTTTCGTGATGTTTCTACCTATCAGTGGTAGTTACATGATCATAAAACATTGTAGCTGGAAGGAGCCTTCAAAGCCATCTAGTTAAATCCCCATATTTTACAAATAAGAAAATCAAATTCCAAAAAGTTTAATTGACTTACCAAGCTCGTAGGCTCATAGGACCTTACCTAGAATTTTGTCTCCTTATCCCCAGTTCAGCCCTGGTATTATTAATAATGTGTAACTCAGCACAGCTCTCTCTAGCTTCACTCACCCATCCTAAGTTTTCTTCTTTCACAATCCAAAGTTGTTTTAAAATTGTAATTAATCAGAGTAAAAGAAACTCTTGAAAAAATACTCTTCTGGATATATGGGAAAATCACTGCTTTTACTTAAGATAGGGCTTGCCTTACCACCTTATAAGCATTAACTTTTCATCTTTTCACCTGCTTAAAAATTGAAAGACAGTGATAATGGATGCATAAATGCATCATGGGATGAATAAATTGTGTGTTAGAAAAGAGAAAATGAATGTGTTCGTGAAAGAGCGAGCACATCAATCAGTGGTTGCATGGTGTTTGCACCAGAGTGTCCAGGGGACACCACACCAATCAATCATTCAGGAAGCTCCCTCCAGTTTTCAGAAGGAGAAAAAGATTTTATACTAACGTGCTATAGAGAAAGCCTAGCATTTAAAGAGGTCATTCAAGGAACTCTTCCAGTTCCCAGAGGGGAGGAAAAAGTGGAAAGGGGGCAAAATGCCATAGTAAGAACTAGTTTGGAATTTAAAAAATTCTGATTATGTTATGAATTATTCTCATGTTAGATTGACTCAAAGGCATTAATTAAATATCTTTTGGTACATCCCACCCTTACCTGAGCATAAAAAATTGACATTTGTATATAACTTCTGCCTTCAAGGAGCTTAAAAACTAAAAATGTTTATTCTTCAGAGCTTTTATTACTATACTGAATTAAAATCCAATACTGCCGTTTTCCTTGAGCATTAAACATACAAATATTTACTGAAAATATTTGCTTTATGAATCATCCATCCAGTGATTATTGGTCCTTTGCAAGATACTACATTAGCTGCTGCCTTGAAGTAGCTTATACACTGGTAAGGCAAATAAAATTTGTGTATAAATAATTATAATGCAAAATAGAAAGGAATTTTTCATGCGCATCTGTGGGAAGAGACCACCAAACAGGCTTTGTGTGAGCAACATGGCTGTTTATTTCACCTGGGTGCAGGCGGGCTGAGTCCGAAAAGAGAGTCAGCGAAGGGAGATAAGGGTGGGGCCATTTTATAGGATTTGGGAAGGTAATGGAAAATTACAGTCAAAGAGGGTTGTTCTCTGGTGGGCAGGGGCAGGGGTCACAAGGTGCTCAGTTGGGGAGCTTCTGAGCCAGGAGAAGGAAATTCACAGGGTTAATCACTCAGTTAAAGTGGGGCAGGAACAAATCACAATGGTGGAATGTCATCAGCTAAGGTGGGGCAGGACCTTTTCACTTCTTTTGTGATTCTTCAGTTACTTCAGGCCATCTGGGCATATACGTGCAAGTCACAGGGGATGCGATGGCTTGGCTTGGGCTCAGAGGCCTGACATTCCTGCCTTCTTATATTAATAAGAAAAATAAAACAAAATAATGTTGAAGTGTTGGGGCGGCAAAAATTTTTTGGGGGTGGTATGGAGAGAGAATGGGCGATGTTTCTCAGGGCTGCTTCAAGCGGGATTAGGGGCAACGTGGGAACCTAGAGTGGGAGAGATTAAGCTGAAGGGAGATCCTGTGGTAAGGGGTGATATTGTGGGGTTGTTAGAAGAAACATTTGTCATATAGAATGATTGGTGATGGCCTGGATACGGTTTTGTATGAATTGAAAAACTAAATGGAATAAGACAAGGAGAAAAACAGGTATAAAAGGACTAAGAATTGGGAGGACCTAGGACATCTAATTAGAGAGTGCCTACGGAGGTTCAGCATAGTCCTGCCAGCAAAGATTATTTATTTACTTCAAGAGTTAAGAGTGGCAGTTTGGGGATAGCACGAGGAGATATCAGCTGTGATGGCTTGGAGAAACAGTGTAAACCGGCAGTGTAAACAAGAGCAGGGCATGTATGAGTAGTTGAGAACGGTGAATAGGAGTATGACTAGACAGAAGATAGTAGGGATGACAAGTTATTTGGGGACACAGTCGAAGTTGATCTGGTGTCTGGAATGAGACTGGGGCCTAATAAAAAGGAGCGTCTGTCTATACAGGAGCTCAAATGGGCTGTACCTTGTAGCATTCTGAGGACGGGTCTGACTGCTGAGAAGGGAAAGTGGTAAAAGTATTGTCCAGTCCTTTTTAAGTTGGTGGCTGAGCTTGGTGAGGTGTGTTTTTAATAGACCATTAGTCTGTCACTGAATACTAAGAGCCTGAAAAAATGCTTGGCTGATTTGACTAATAAAAGCTGGTCTGTTATCAGACTGTATAGAGGTGGGAAGGCTAAACTGAGGAATTATGTCTGACAGAAGGGAAGAACTGACTGCGGTGGCCTTCTCAGACCTTGTAGGAAAGGCCTCTAAAAGTATTAAAGCAGCAGCAGCCGCTGCATGCAGACATGAGGGCTAGGCTAAAACAGTAAGGTCAAGTTGTTTGGACAGAAAGGCTACAGGGTGCGGTCCTGGCTCTTGTGTAAGAATTCTGACCGCACTAACCATGCCTAGGAAGGAAAGGAGTTGTTGTTTTGTAAGGGATTGAGGTTTGGGAGATCAGCTGGACACGATCAGCAGGGAGAGCACGTGTGTTTTTACGAGAATTATGCCGAGATAGGTAACAGATGAGGATGAAATTTGGGCTTGACTGAAGTAATGGGGGCTGTCTGTGAAGCCTTGCGGCAGTACAGCCCAGGTAATTTGCTGAGCCTGATGGGTGTCAGGGTCAGTCCAAGTGAAAGCGAAGAGAGGCTGGGATGACGGGTGCAAAGGAATAGTAAAGAAAGCACGTTTGAGATCCAGAACAGAATAATGGATTGTGGAGGGAGGTATTGAGGACAGGAGAGTATATGGGTTTGGCACCATGGGGTGGATAGGCAAAACAATTTGGTTGATAAGGCATAGATCCTGGACTAACTTGTAAGGCTTGTCTGGTTTTAAGACAGGTAAAGTGGGGGAATTGTAAGGAGAATTTATAGGCTTTAAAAGGCCATGCTGTAGCAGGCGAGTGATAACAGACTTTAATCTTTTCAAAGCATGCTGTGGGATGGGATATTGGCATTCAGCGGGGTAAGGGTGATTAGGTTTTAATGAGATGGTAAGGGGTGCATGATCAGTCACCAAGGAGGGAGTAGAGGTATCTTATACTTGTGGGTTAAGGTGGGGGGATACAAGAGGAGGACGCAAAGGAGGCTTTGGATTGGGAAGAAGGGCAGCAATGAGATGCGGCTATAATCCAGGAATAGTCAGGGAAGCAGATAATTTGGTTAAAATATCTTGGCCTAATAAGGGAACTGGGCAGGTGGAGATAACTAAAAAAGAGTGCATAAAAGAGTGTTGTCTAAGTTGGCACCAGAGTTGGGAAGTTTTAAGAGGTTTAGAAGCCTGGCTGTCAATACCCACAACAGTTATGGAGGCAAGGGAAACAGGCCCTTGAAAAGAAGGTAATGTGGAGTGGGTAGCCTCCGTATTGATTAAGAAGGGGACGGACTTAACCTTCCACTGTGAGAGTTACCCAAAGCTCGGCGTCCGTGATGGTCTAGGGGGCTTCCGAGGCGATCGGGCAGTGTCAGTCTTCAGCTGCTAAGCCGAGAAGATCTGGGAAGGAGTCAGTCAGAGAGCCTTGGGCCAGAGTTCCAGGGGCTCTGGGAGTGGCTGCCAGGTAAGTTGGACAGTGCGATTTCCAGTGGCGTCCTGCACAGATGGGACACGGCTTAGGAGGAATCCTGGGCTGCGGGCATTCCTTGGCCCGGTGGTCAGATTTCCGGCACGTGTAGCAAGCTCCTGTGGGAGGAGGTTCTGGAGGAACACCTGGCTGCTGCGGTTCAGGCGTTTGGAAGTTCTTGTGTGCTGGAGATGTGGCTGGGGTTTCTCTCACAGTGGAGGCAAGGAATTGCAACTTTTTTCTATTATTGTACACCTTGAAGGCGAGGTTAATTAAATCCTGTTGTGGGGTTTGAGGGCCGGAATTTAATTTTTGGAGTTTTATTTAATGTCGGGAGCAGATTGGGTAATAAAATGTATATTGAGAATAAGATGGCCTTTTGACTTTTTAGGGTCTAGGGCTGTAAAGCGTCTCAGGGCTGCTGCCGAACGAGCCATGAACTGGGCTGGATTTTTATATTTGATGAAGAAGAGCCTAAACGCTAACTGATTTGGGATAAAGAAAAAGGAGCATTAACCCTGACTATGCCTTTGGCTCCAGCCACCTTTTTAAGAGTAAATTGCTGGGCAGGTGGGGGAGGGCTAGTCACAGAATGAAACTGTAAGCCAGACCAGGTGTGAGGAGGGGAGGTGATAAAAAGATTACAGGGTGGAGGAGCGGAGGCTGAGGAAGAATTGGGACCTAGCTTGGGCTGGCAAGGAGGGGAGAGGTCAGATGGGTCTGTAGAAAAGGAAGGTTAGAAAGACTCAGTGACGCTTGGGGTTGGGACTGAGGGGACAGGAGGGAGGGAAAGAAGGAAGATTTGGGACGAGTTGCACTGGGCACAGAGACTAGGAAGGGACTGATGTGTAAAAGAATGCCTGGACGTCAGGCACCTCAGACCATTTGCCCATTTTAGGACAAGAATTATTTAGATCTTGTAGGATGGAAAAATTGAAAGTGCCGTTTTCTGGCTATTTGGAACTACTGTTGAGTTTGTATTGGGGTCAAGCGGCATTGCAGAAGAAAATAAGGCATTTAGGTTTTAGGTCAGGTGTGAGTTGAAGAGGTTTTAAGTTTTTGAGAACACAGGCTAAGGGAGAAGAAGGAGGAATGGAAGGTGGAAGCTTACCCATAGTGAAGGAGGCAAGCCCAGAGAAAAGAGTAGACACACGGAGAAGGGGTGGGGGGTTCTTGCCCTCCAGAAAAGCAGAGAAGGGGTTAGGGCACGGAAATAAGGGATTGGGGCACAGAGATAAGAGGTCAGGGTGCAGAAATAAGGGATTGGGGCACAGAGATAAGAGGTTGGGGTGCAGAAATAAGCGATTGGGGGGTTCTTGCCCCCTAGGAAAGCGGGACTTGCCACTAAGGGTGAAGGAGAAGGGGTTGAGGGGTACTTGCCCCCGCCCCAGGAAAGGCAGAGAAGGGGTAGAGACAAGGAGAGAAGGGGTTGGGGTACTTGCCCCTTCCCCAGAAAAGCGGGACTTGCCGCTAAGGGTGAAGGACCAAGGCAGGTGTCCCTGCATGGTCTGACACCCTTGAAACGTGGTTGTATAATCAGAGAGGCGTCCCTGCAATGATTAAACACCAAGGGAAGGCTGCCTTCCCAGTCCGTGACCGGCGCCGGAGTTTGCGGTCCACGGATAAAACGTGTCTCTTTTGTCTCTACCAGAAAATGAAAGGAATTGAAATTAAGAGAAGGGAGAGATTGAAGTGTAGCGCCAAGATTGAAAGGAGAAAGAGGTTGAGGGATAGTGAGGGAAGTTGGAGAACAGAGTAAAAAGAGGCCGCTTACCAGATTTGAAATTGGTGAGATGTTTCTTGGGCTGGTAGGTCTGAGGACCTGAGGTCGTAGGTGGATCTTTCTCACGGAGCAAAGAGCAGGAGGACGGGGGATTGATCTCCCAAGGGAGGTCCCCCGATCCAAGTCACAGCACCAAATTTCATGTGCGTCCGTGTGAAGAGACCACCAAACAGGCTTTGTGTGAGCAACATGGCTGTTTGTTTCACCTGGGTGCAGGCGGGCTGAGTCCGAAAAGAGAGGCAGCGAAGGGAGATAAGGGTGGGGCCGTTTTATAGGATTTGGGAAGGTAAAGGAAAATTACAGTCAAAGGGGGTTGTTCTCTGGTGGGCAGGGGCAGGGGTCACAAGGTGCTCAGTTGGGGAGCTTCTGAGCCAGGAGAAGGAAATTCACAGGGTTAATCACTCAGTTAAAGTGGGGAAGGAACAGATCACAATGGTGGAATGTCATCAGCTAAGGTGGGGCAGGGCCTTTTCACTTCTTTTGTGATTCTTCAGTTACTTCAGGCCATCTGGGCGTATATGTGCAAATCACAGGGGATGCGATGGCTTGGCTTGGGCTCAGAGGCCTGACAGTATTAAGTGACGGAATTGCATAGGCAACATAGTCTTTTCCCAAATTTCCAAGAAGAGAAAGAGAACCACAGAAACATGAAAGCTTTGCCCAAAATAATCTCATTACTAAATTGTAGATGTGGGAATTGGCTCCCCAAGTGTGGCTGGGTTCTCAGTAGCATTTGCTCCTGAAGGTGGTGTACTATTTGCGTAGCTAATTAAAGCAGGATGCATATTGAAATGCCTTAATAAAACATTGCCCAGTAGTGAGGAAGACAACTACTCCCGATAAAGTGATTTTGTAAGCAGGAACTACTTCTTGCCATACTGTTCCTGACAGCAAGACTTCATTTACTGCTTAATGGTCATTTTTTTTTTTTTTGGCAGTAAGAATAGTATTTTATTCCACCCCCACCCGCCCTCCCTCTCCCTGCAACCCCCAGTACACCTTTCCCCTCTCGTTCCCACAGCAACGTTACAATCAGAAAAAAAATAAGTTTCAGGGGCCAGGATTGGAGCGGGGGAGGGGATATGGGTAAAAACAGTCAAATCACAATAGGAATTTTTCAAAATAGGTTATTCCACTTAGTCATCATCTTCTCCCTCATCTTCAGGTTCTCCTTTTCGCTTCTGACCCCTTTCTTCTTCATGGAGCTCTTCTTCATCTTCCTCATCATCAACCTCTCCATCGTTATAACCTTCTTCATCCTCCTCCTCCTCTCCACTCACGTCCTCCTCTTCACCTTCCTCCTCCTCCTCGTCCTCCCCTACCTGAGCATCTTCGTCATACTCCTCCTCATCCTCCTCCTCCTCATCCAGGCCCTCCACGTAGCCCTCAGCATCCAAGTTAGGGGCCTCCTTGTCGTCCCGGTCATAGCCATCGAGATATGTGAGTTGCAGGAGGAGCTTGAACACATTTTCTCGGTAGTCGTTCAGGTTGGTTACCTCGCAATTGAAAAGGTCTAAGCTCTTGAGGTCTTCTAAGTTTTTCAGTGGCTCTGTTGTGCTGAGGTCTTTAATTTTGTTGCCACGTAAATTTAGATGCGTGAGGTTCGGACACTTTTCTGCCAATGCTTCCACGCCCCCCGAGACTCTGTTATCGCTTAGTTTAAGCTTCTTAAGTTAGTTTAACTTCGGTAAGTTTGCAACTGAGGTGAGGCCTACGTTGATTGCACTTAAGAATTCCAGTTATTCAGATTCATCTGTGAGGCCTTCGAGTTTGCCTTCATTCGACCGACTGTTGCCCAGGACAAGTTCTTTCACATCAGAGGGCGTCCTGTTCCGCAGCTCTAAATGAATCCGTCTGCCCATCTTCATCTCTCGCGTTCTCTGCAGAGGCTCCCGCGCCGGTGGAATTCAATCAATAACACGGCCGCGCGTTTTAGCACTTTGAAGGCTCAACCAGCTCCGCTCGGTTCTCGAGCCCCCAGCACCCGCGGCACACGCTAACCTCAATGGTCATTCTTTTAATGCTGAATTTTTAAATAAGGAAACTGGGAGAGGTTTTTGTAAAGATTACCATCAAGTAAAATTGTAGAGGAAAACCCAATACCTAAGCAAAACAATGCCTATGTGTATGCATTCCAACCCAAGAAAAACAGTCATGATGTACAGCATAAAACTTCCTTCAACAACTCACCAGATTATGTAATGGAGATGAGCCACTTATCTATCGACTTTATCAACTAGGAACAAAAATATCTATCGACTAGGAACAAAAATAGTGTTTATTAACAGAATACATTAAAAGTGTCATAGAAAGCAGTATGTAAGAGCCCCAGTCTTAAGAATATTGAGTAACTAAATAACTTCCAGATTACAGATTGAATTAAAGCAATTATTCTTACTGGTGATGATCTAAACTAATCAGATCATACTGGTTTACAGGTCCACAAAAAGGATATCAAAATCATGGTCAGATTACCATTAGGATACATATAAATAGTAGATACCTGATTACCAATAACACTTGAAGTTTTCTTTTTTTCTTTTTTTTTTTTTTGAGATGGAGTCTCTGTCTCTGTCACCCAGGCTGGAGTGCAGTGGCGCAATCTCGGCTCACTGCAAGCTCCACCTCCCAGGTTAACGCCATTCTCATGCCTCAGCCTCCCGAGTAGCTGGGACTACAGGCGCCCGCCAACACGCCCGGCTAATTTTTTTGTATTTTTAGTAGAGACAGGGTTTCACCGTGTTAGCCAGGATGGTCTCGATCTCCTGACCTCGTGATCTGCCTGCCTCAGCCTCCCAAAGTGCTGGGATTACAGGCGTGAGCCACCGCGCCCAGCCAACACTTGAGGTTTTCTAACATGCGATTACAATAAGGCAAATTCCTTTAAGGGGTTTCATGGCCTATACTTGTTACTTTTTAACTATACTAAATTATTCCTATCTGAAAAACTTCACCAAAATTCAGTTTGATGCTTCTTACTTTTTGACTACTTATATGGACCTAGATATCAACTTTACAAAATGAAATAATTATTTTTCCATGAGTATATAATGCTGACTTAATATGGCAGATATCTGGTACCTCATATTTATGCATATGAGAGTAAGAACATAAAATTTAATGCCAGAAACATGCATGGTTCTATCTAAATACTTGATTAGAAAGCTCTTTGTTCTTTAATTCCATCTTATCACACATTAAACTAAACATATGTGGTGGCATTATTTCAATATATTATTAGTCCATGTTCTCTTTTGTTTCTTTTTTAACTAAGAAAATACTCGTAACACAAATTAAACTTTGAAAGCACAATGAGTAGTTTCTAAGTTGAATATTCTCCAACTGCAGTACACTTTCTTGCATCTCAGATAGCAAATCTACCACAGTATATATAGCACACTGTGAGAAAGAATAATATTGTAAGCAGAGACCTTGATATATAGGAATTCAAGTATTTGAGAAAGAACCCTCCATTTTCAAAAGCTAAAATCTGGAAGACTATAAGTTTTTATGAATTTGAAATTTTAAAACAGTGTATATTTTGGGAAACACACACTCAAAACTGAATTTTTGGTAGGAAGAGCCTGAAACTGCAGTGCAATCAGGCTCTCTCTATTCTCTCTGGATTACATTGAATACTTTCATAATTGCATTTTTTGAAAGTACAATATCCACTAGTGAAATTCAGAGGTGAATAGAGCATTTATTCTCTGAATTCTAATATTTTTATTGGATTTTTTTGCCAAGTGATCGACCTGTGCACACACATTGAGGAGACTGTCTTAAGCTAGGAGATGAAGACTTGTATGCACGTGTTTATAAAGGAAGGTCAAGACAGGAAAGAGAAGGAAGCCTGGCACAGTGCAGCCTCAGACAAAAGTTGTCTTGCATGGGAACTCTGGAATATACTTTATACCACAAGGTTGTCCAAACCAAGGCAAGGGAACTGGACTTTCCTACCCCTGGACTAGACAGTCATTGGAAAACTCCCAGGCTCTCTTTCACTTGTGGCCCAAGTGGCTCCAGTAGCTAAAGGGAGTGTGGCTGTTATACCAAAGGGAAGTGAATGCCTGGAAATGGTAAAAGGGCTTCTGGACAGAGCACTGACAACATGTCCTAAAGGTTGTTTCCCAGATACCAGAGATAGAAGTAGAGCCTGACTGAAGGCCTATGTTTTCCTTGATATCAGTTAAGAATATTTTGATTTCAGCATACAGAAATGGAATGATCTCTTTTCAGATGTAGCTTGATCCAGTGTTCACACATCATTTTATCTCTCAATTCTACTTCCTCTGGATTTACTCCATCCTGATAAGACATTCCAGTAGCTCCAGTTTCTCTCCTCATTGCCATAAGCTGTTCCAAGCTTCATATACCCATACCACCAAGCACCAAGCCAGTACAAAATAGAGAATCCATATCCAATTTTCCCAACAAAAATACTGAATTACTTGCATTGATACAGTTTAGATCACATGCCCAATCCTATTTTAGTTGACAAGGCCAAGAAATGCAATGTTTTCATTGGCTTAAGCCAGCTGTTACCTGCCCATTCCTAAATTTGGCTTAAGTCTATGAGTGGAGTCAATATTATTCAAATGTCATGGTTTGGGGGTTGTTAATATTAAATAGGAAAAAGAAAGTACAATTATAAGAAATTAACAAATAGCCACTGATCTCTTGTTCTTATTGTAAATTTTGATTTGTTGTATTCTGAATCTAATTTATTTCAAGCTGTAGACATGGTAATGTTTGAGCTAAATTGTGAACCCAGTTGGAACTAGCAGAGTTGGTTTGAGTGGAAGGAGAAACAAAGAATGCTCAGAAGTTAGGCTGTGGTATGTGAAGCATGGGATATACCACCACCACCACCTTATCACCCCACACCTGCACACAAACAAAAGAGGCCTTACTATCATGCTTACCTTGTTGGAACAGAAGTTTGCCATTAAATGCAGTTTTTTAAATTAGATGTCTCAGGAATTTGCTACAGGCTCAATCTGGGGCAAGCCAGAAGAATCAGCCTTAGTTACTTAGATGTATGACTACTTCCTAGCCATTTCTTCATTCATTCACTCAACAAATAGTAAGTACCCCATATATACCAGGTACTTTTCTAAATATTGGAAGTACAATGGTGAACTAAACATAGCAGGTTCCTCCCGTTGGGGGTTGGGGGCCATACACAATAACAAACAGGCAAACAAATAAACAGAGTATCTTTTGAGAGTGATAAATACTATAAAATAAATAAAACAATGAATTTAAAGTCAGGGAAGCAGAGCATTTATCTGAAAGGTGATGTTTGAGTGGAGATTTGATTGACAAGAAGCCAGCCATGCAAAGATCTGCATTAAAGACAATGAAAATATTAAGTACGACTGCAAGAAGTAGGAATAAACTCAGTACATTAGAGAATAGAGGGAAAAGGCTAGTGGCTGGAGTGTGGAGAGTGATGAGGGGTGAGGTGGGTGCAGTCAGAGAGGACATAGTGCCAGACCCATGTCCAAGACCTTTGTGCTTGTCTATAAGGGAAGTTATAGTGTTTGGCTTGAGGTGAACTTCAAATTCCTGCTGTCTTTATTCTTCAGCTGTTCCCAGGGAAGAAACCAGGGTTCTTTAGGCCACTGGAGCATTCCACAAAGCCCTGAGAAAGTCTTAATGATTCCTTTTGCACAACTAATTTTCTTTTATTGATTTTGTAACAGTGTACCTTAATTTTTTCTTATTCTAGAACCTGTACAAGCTTATAAAATCCAAGATTAATTTTTATAACAACAAAAAGAATTTGTGCCATTTTATGTCTTTTGTCCCACACTTAATAAAATACAATGGAGATTGTTTTATGTCTGTACATGTAGTACCCCTTCATTTACTTATTTACTTTTGATACAGAGTTTTGCTCTTGTTGCCTAGGCTGGAGTGCAATGGGGCAATCTTGGCTCACTGCAATCTCCATATCCCATGTTCAAGTGATTCTACTGCCTCAGATTCCCAAGTAGCTGGGATTACAGGTGCCCGCCACCACACCTTGCTAATTTTTTTTATTTTTAGTAGAGACGGGGTTTCACCACGTTGGCCAGGCTGGTCTCAAACTGCTGACCTCAAGTGATCCCCCCACCGCAGCCTCCCAAAATGCTGAGATTACAGGCATGAGCCACCACGGCCAGTCCCTTCATTCTTTTTCATGGTTGCATAATTTTTCATTGATGAGTGTATACTTTATTTCACTAATTGTCTGTTGATGAATATCTAGATTCTTTTTAGTATTTTACTATTGTAAGCATTTCTGCAGTTGAACATTATTGTACAAATGTCTTTGCATTCTCTTGCAACTATTTTTGTAGGATAAGTTTTCCATAATGGAATTGCTGAGTATGAGAATTAAGATAAATATTGCTAGGCTGCCTGTGAAAATGTTATACCATACTCCTCCCATGCTTGGCAAATACTAGAACCTATCAATCTTTTTTATTTTTGCAAATGTGATAGAAAAAAAGTGTTGCAGAAGTTCTTATTTTAGTTACCTATAGAATCTTGGAGTGTTTCCCTTCATGCCTTGGATATATATATGTTGTTGTTGTTTGTTTGTTTGTTTTTGTTTTTGTTTTTGACACGGAGTATTGCTCTGTCACCTGGGCTAGAGTGCAGTGGTGCGGTCTCAGCTCACTGCAACCTCTGCCTCCTGGGTTCAAATGATTTTCCTGCCTCAGCCTCCTGAGTAGCTGAGATTACAGGCACCCACCATCACACTCGGCTTATATTTTGTATTTTTAGTGGAGACAGGGTTTCACCATGTTGGCCAGGATGGTCTTGAACTCCTGACCTCATGATCCACCCGCCTTGGCCTCCCAAAGTGTTGAGATTACAGGCGTGAGCCACCGCGCCTGGCCTTGCCTTGAATATTTTAACTCCAGGTTCTGTGTCAATTATTAGTGATCACAATATCCTTCCAAGGTAGACAAGGCTGTCTTTCCAACACTTGACCTACTCTTTTTCATCCAAAGACACTAAATCTCTTGGTCATATACTGAGCCAATACATTGAGCCTTGTCATTACGAATAACAGCAAGCCCTCCATAATCTCATTTTGAGCACCTCACTCCCTGATTGCTACCTCCTGTCTTTCCAATTCACTCCCAGTAATACTGATACAGTTTGGATGTTTGTTCCCCAAAATTTCAAGTTGAAAAGTGATCCCCAATCTTTGAAGTACAGCTTAGTGGAGAGTATTTGAGTCATGGGGGCAGATCGCTCATGAATAGCTTGGTGCCTACCCGTGGTAATGAGTGAGTTCTTACTCTGTTTGCTCCTGCGAGATCATGAGATTGAATTGTTTCAAAGACCCTGGCACCTCCTCCCCTCACTCTTGCTCCCTCTCTCACCATGTGACATGCTGGCTCCTCTTCCCTGCCACCATAAGTAAAAACTTCCTGAGGCCTCACCAGAAGCCGAGCCGATGCTGGCACCATGCTTCCTGTACAGCTTGCAGAACTAAGCCAAATAAATCTCTTATTCATAAATTACCCTGCCTCAAGTATTCCTTAATAGCAACACAAAACAGACTAATACAAGTGCTGTGATTACAGAGATGGGTGGAGCAAGATGGCAGAAAAGAAAGCTTCACTGATTGTCCACCCCCAACAAGGACACCAATTTAACAACTTTCTACACACAAAAAAAGCACCTTTGTATGAACCAAAAATCAGATGAGAACTCACAGTACCTGGTTTTAACTCTATATCACTGGAAGAGGCACTGAAGAGGTAAAAGAAATAGTCTTGGATGGCCCATGCCACCCCCCTTCCATCTCCCGGAAGCAGCAGCATGGTGCAGAGAATATTTCTGTGCCCTGAGGAGAGGGAGAGCCAGCAATTGTAAGGCATTGAACTCAGTGCTGCCATTATTATAGCAAAAAGCAAAACCAGACCAAACTCAGCTGACACCCACCCAAGGAGGGAGCATTTAAACGAGCCCTATTTAGAGGGGAATTGCAGATCCCACTGATGGGAACTTCAATTCCTGCAAGCCTCATCAGCACAGTCTACAGTGCTCTGGGGCTCCAAATAAACTTGAAAGGCAGTCTAGGCCACTAGGACTGCAACACCTAGGTGAGTCCTAGTGCCGAAATGAGCCCACAGACAGTAGACTGGAGGGGACATGTGACCTACTGAGATACCAGCTGGGACAGCTAAGGGAGTACGGGCATCACCCCGCCCCTAAACCCAGGCTGCACAGCTCACAGATCCAATAGAGACCTCTTCCTTCAACTTGAGGAGAGGAGATGGAAAAGCGGGGAGGACATTATTTTGTATCTTGGATACCAGCTCAGCCACAGCAGGATAGGACACCATTCAGAGTCTTGAACTCCCTTTGCAGGCCCTAGCTTCAGGACATTTCTAGACACACCTTGGGACATAAGGAAATCTGCTGCTTTAAAGGGAAGGGCTCAGTCCTGGCAGGATTCATCACCTGCTAACTGAAGATCCCTTGAGCCCTGAATAACCAGCAGCAATACCCAGGTACTATGTTGAGGGCCTTGGGTGAGATTCTGAGACTTGCTGGCTTCATGGGAGACTCAGCACATTCCCAGTTGTGGTGACTACAGGGCAAGACTTCTTCTCTTTTATAAAAGTGGGACTTTGTCTTGCACCTTGGATCCCGGCTCAGCCACAGTTGGGTAGAGCATCAAGCAGGCTCTTGGGGCTCCCAGGACTCCAGGACTTCGCTCTTGGATGGCATTTTTGGACCTGCCCTGGGCCAGAAGGGGAGCCCACTCCCCTGAGAGGTGAGTCCTAGGGCAGGCAGCATTCACCACAAGCTAACTGAAGAGCCCTTGGGCCTTAAGGGAACATTGGTGGTAGTCTGGCACTATACCTTGTGGGTCTGAGGTAGTGATGGCCACAAGGTGAGGCTCCTCTGCCTTTGGAAAGGGGAAGGAAGAGTGGAAAGGGTTGTGTCTTGTGATTTGAGTGCCAGCTCAGCTGCAGTACAGTAGAACACCAGGTGGGCTTCTAAGGTTTTTGACAGTAGTCCCTGGCTCCCAGATGATGACTCTGGACCTGCCTGGGGCCTAGGGGAACTCGCCACCCTGAAGAAAAGGACACAGTCCTGGCTGGCTTTGCCACTTGCTGGTTGTAGAGCCCCAGGGCTTCGAGTGACCATAGGTGGTAGCCAGGGAGTGGTTGCAGCAGGCCTGGGTGAGACTCAGTGCTGTGTTGGCTTCAGGTCTGACCCAGTACGGTCCCAGGGGTAGTGACCACAAGGATTCCTGTGTCACTCCATCCCCAGCTCCAGGTGGCTCAAAACAGAGAGGAAGAGACTCCATTTGTTTGAGAGAAAGTAAGGGAAGAGAACAAAGAGTTTTTATCTGGTAATCCAGAGAATTCTCCTGGATCTTGTCCAGTCAAGGCAGTATACCTCTACAAGTCTGCAAGAACCACAGTTTACCGAGCTTTGGGTGCCAAAAAGCAGATACAGGTTAGATCACAACACCCAAGTCCTTTCAAATATCCGGAAAGCCTTCTAAAGAACTATGGATACAAACAAGCCTGGACTATGAAGACTATAATAAATACCTAATTCTTCAATGCCCAGACACAGACGAACATCTATAAATATCAAGATGATCCAGGAAAACATGACCTCACCAAATGAACTAAATAAAACACCAGGAATCAACACTAGAGAAACAGAGATATGTGACCTTTCAGACAGAAAATTCAAAATAGCTGTTTTTAGGAAACTCAAAGAAATTCAAGATATCACAGAGAAGGAATTTGGAATTCTATCAGCTAAATTTAACAAATAGATTGAAATAATTTAAAAGAATCAAGCAGAAATTCTAGAGTTGAAAATGCAATTGGCATACTGAAGAATACATCCGAGTCTTTTAATAGCAGAATTGATCAAGCAGAAGAAAGAATTAGTAAACTTGAAGACAGTCTATTTGAAAATATATAGAAAAGACAAAAGAAAACAAAACAATGAAGCAAACCTACAAGATCGAGAAAATAGCCTCAAAACAGCAAATTTAAGAGTAATTGGCCTTAAAGAGGAGGTAGGGAAATCGATAGGGATAGAATATTCAAAGCGATAATAACAGAGAATTTTTCAAACATAGGGGAAGATATCAATATCCAAGTACAAGAAAGTTATAGAACACCCAGAAGATTTAACCTAAGGAAGACTACCTCAGGGCATTTAATAATCAAACTTTCAAAGGTCAAGGATAAAGAAAAGACCCTAAAAGCAGCAAGAGAAAAGAACCAAATAACATACTATGGAGCTCCACTATGCCTGGAGCAGACTTTCAGGGAAACCTTACAGGCCAGGAGAGAGTGGCATGACATATTTAAAGTGCTAAAAACTTTTACCCTGGAATAATATATCCAACAAAATTATCCTTCCAACATGAAGGAAAGATAAAGACTTTTCCAGGCAAACAAAAGATGAGGAATTTCATCAACACAAGACCTGTTCTACAAGAAATGCTAAAGGGAGTATTTCAGTCAGAAAGAAAAGGGCGTTAATGAGCAATAAGAAATTATCTGATGGTATAAAACTCACTGGTTCAGCCTGGGCAACATGCTGAAACCTCGTCTCTACAAAAATACAAAAATTAGCCAGGCAGAGTGGCACGTGTCTGTGGTCCCAGCTACTTGGTGGCTAAGGTGGGACAATTCCTTGAGCTCAGAGGGTCAAGGCTATGGTGAGCTGAAATTGTGCCACTGCACTCCAGCCTAGGTGGCAGAAAACACACTGTCTCCAAACAAAACAAAACAAAAACCACTTCACTGGTAATAGTAAGTACACAGAAAAACACAGAATATTATAACACTGTAACTGTAGTGTATAAACTACTCGTATCCTACGTAGAAAGACTAAACAATGAACCAATCTAAAATAATGACTACAACAACTTTTCAAGACATGGGCAGTACAATAACATATAAACAGTAATAATAAAAAGTTTAAAAGTTGGGGGATACTTTTTAACTTTTAAGGTGCAGGGTCTTTATTAGTTTTCTTTTTGTTTGTTTATGCAAACAATGTTGGTCTACACTATAGACCAAATGGATCTAACAGATATTTACAGAACATTTCATTGAATGACTGCAGAATATACATTATTTTCTTTAGAACATGAATCTTTCTAAAGGATAAACCATATATTAGATCATAAAATAAGTCTTAAAACATTCAAAAAATTGAAAAAATAGCAAGCATCTTCTGTGACCACAATGGAATAAAACTAGAAGTCAATAACGAGAAATTTTGGAAACTATACAAATACATGAAAATTAAACAATATGCTCACAAATGATCAATGGGTCAATAAGGAAATTAAGAAGAAAATTGAAAAATTTTTTGAAACAAATGGTAATGGAAATACATCATACCAAAACGTATGAGATACAGCAAAAATGGTACTAAGAGACAAGTTTATATCTATAAATGCCTACATCAAAAAAAAGATGAAAAACCAAATAAACATCCTAACAATGTATCTTAAAAACTAGAAAAGCCAGAGCAAACCAAAACCAAACTTAGTAGAAGAAAAAAAAAATCAGAACAGAAATACATGATTTTGAAATGAAGAAAATAATACAAAAGATCAATAAAACAAAAAGTTGGTTTTTTGAAAAATACAATTGACAAACCTTTAGCCAAACTAAGGAAAAAAAATGAGAAGAGCCAAATAAAATCAGAGATGAAAAACAAGATGTTAGGCCAGGCACGGTGGCTCACACCTGTAATCCCAGCACTTTGGGAGGCCAAGACGGGTGAATCATGAGGTCAGGAGGTTGAGACCATCCTGGCTAACACGGTGAAACCCCATCTCTACTAAAAATACAAAAAATTAGCTGGGCGTGGTGGCGGGCGCCTGTAGTCCCAGCTACTGGGGAGACTGAGGCAGGAGAATGGCGTGAACCCGGGAGGTGGAGCTTGCAGTGAGCCGAGATCGCGCCTCTGCACTCCAGCCTGGGTGACAGAGCGAGACTTCATCTCAAAAAAAAAAAAAAAAGAAGATGATGTTATAACTGATATTGCAGAAATTGAAAGGTTCATTAGTGGCTACTATGAGCAACTACATGCCAATAAATTGGAAAATCTAAAAGAAACGGACAAATTTCCAGCACATACAACCTACCAAGATTGAAACAGGAAGAAATCCAAAACCTGAGCAGACCTATAACAAGTAACAAGATGAAAACCATAATGAAAAGTCTCCCAGTAAAGAAAAGCCCAGACAGAACCTAATGGCTTCACTGCTGATTTCTACCAAACATTTAAAGAGCTGATACCAATCCTACTTAAAGTATTCCAAAAAATAGATGAGGAGGGAATACTTCCAAACTCATTCTATGAGCCAGTATTACCCTGATACCAAAACCAGACAAAACTGGTATTTTGATCAGTATTGCGTTCAATCTGTAGATTGCTTTGGGTAGTCTGAACATTTTAACTGTATTCATTCTTCCAATCCATGAACATGGAATATCTTTCCATTTTTTGTGACCTTTTCAAGTTTTTTCATCAGTGTTTTGTAGTTGTCATTGTAGAGGTCTTTCACCTCTTCAGTTAATTCCTAGGTATTTAATTTTATTTGTAGCTATTGTAAATGTATCCCAGGTTTCTTCAGTCCAAGGATAGCTTTTTCCACTAAACATGAGACCATTTTGATGATGATATGCCATTTTGACTTGTACCAGTAAGGCTTTCCATACAACTATAGTTGTGCTGCACTTTTCTTTACCTATTTTTTTAAATGTATGTGGAAACTTTCCTCTATTACCACTCCCAAATAACAGCTAACTAGTGAATTAATTTATTTTTGTTACCTTACGTATGTAAAGACTGAGTAAAGGTATTTATTAGTATAAGGGGAAAAGCAGTTCAGAGAACTATACAGAGACAAAGTATTTTAGCTGAAAAAATAAAGCTATCACCATACTACACTAATATGCCTGTTCCAGATTGCAGAAAACCGAATAGATACATGAACATTTACAGCTATTCCTGATGGTTCTGTTATTTCTATAATAATATTTTTATTTTTATTTTTATTTTTTTGTGATGAGATATTGCTGTGTTGCCCAGGCTGGAGTGCAGTGACTATTCACAGGCATTGTCATCGCACACTATGGCTTCAGAAGCCTGGACTCAAGCAGTCTTCCTGCCTCAGCCTCCCAAGTAGCTGCTACTATAGGCACATGCCACCATGCCCAGCAATAAATCATTTTTAATATAGGTACAAATGAGACAGGTTAAAATCACAAATAAAAAATATTTTTGACAATCATATGATTTTTCTAAGCCATTAGGTAGAATAATTCAAGATACTTTGCTGAAGTAACTCCTCTCAGGTATTTAAATTTAAGAAAAGTCAAATTTTCAAATTATACCTCCTCATGTTATAATCTTAGTTCAAAGATAAGTAAATCATTGTGGTAACACACCAGTGACAGCAAGCACACCTAGTACCTGGATCTTTGTTTCAAAATACGATACCTTAATAGAAAAAATCTGGACTTTTTGAAGAAATGGCTGATTCTGTATCTGGGGCAGAGAAGATACAATATGAGCCTGTTGAGTATGTTATAGTGTCTGAAAGTAAGGAAGTACTCAAAAAAATAAAAGGCTAGAGACATCAAGTAGACAGAAAGCCATCCTGAACACGTCTCCAAGGCCAAAGCTATAACAATTTTAGCAACAAAATTTAAAGTATAAAAACCATATACATAACTTTATTATACTGATATAAATAATCCCCTACCATCAAGTATTGATTGGACTTAGTGACTTCCTTACAAATAATAGAGCATGAAAGGAGAGGAATAGCATCTTTATAGTAAACAAATCTGATAAACAGCACCTTAATCAAATGATCAAGATTAACATCACCAGTAATAGGTTATTTTTATTGCACATACCCCATTATAGGATGTGATGAGAAGGACATTTCACCTCTGTGGTATTCTTACCCAAATCCTGTAATTCTGATCTAATCCTGAGTATCAGATAAACTCAGATTGAGAGACAAAATGCCTTACCAGTGCACCTTAAAACTGTCAAGGTAATGGAAAATGAAGAAAGACTGAGAAACTGTCATAGACCAGAGGAAACTAAGGAGACATATGGCTGAATGCAATGTGTTATCCTGGATGGGATCCTGAAACAAAAGGGAGACATTAATAGAAATACTGATGAAATATGAATAAAGTCTGGAGTTTAGTGACTGACAATGTATCAATGTTGGTATCTTAGTCTTGACAAGTATACCACGGTAATTTAAGATGTTAACATTGGGGAGATTGGTTGAGTGGTATACAGGAATTCTCTGTATTACCTGTGTGACTTTTCTGTAAATATAAATTTACTTCAAAGTACAAAGTGTCCTTAAAAATCTATTAAATCCACTACACACCTATTAGAACAGCAAAATTCAAAACACTGACAATACCACATGCTGGTGAGAATATGGAACAAGAGGAACTCTCATTCATTGCTGGTGGAAATACAAAATGGCATAGCCACTCTAGAAGACAGTTTAGCAGTTTTATACAAAACCGAATATATTCTTAACATAAGATCCAGCGACTGTGCTCCTTGGTATTTACCCAAATAAGTTGAAACTTACATTTATTAAAACAATACATGAATGTTCGTAGCAGCTTTATTCATAATTGCTAAACATTTGAAGCAACCAAGATGTCCTTCATTAGATGAGTGGATGAACAAACTTTAGTACATCCATCCAATGGAATATTATTCAAAGCTAAAATCAGGCCAGGCGTGGTGGCTCATGCCTGTAATCCCAGCACTTTGGGAGGCCGTGGCAGGCGGATCACTTGAGGTCAGGAGTCTGAGACTAGCCTGGCCAACATGATGAAACCCCGTCTCTACTAAAAATACAAAAATTAGCTGGGCATGGTGGTGGGTGCCTGTAATCCTAGCTACTCTGGAGACTGAGGCAGGAGAATCGCTTTAACCCAGGAGGTGGAGGTTGCAGTGAGCTCAGATCACACCACTGCACTCTAGCCTGGGTGACAGAGCAACACTTCGTCTCAAAAAAAAAAAAAAAATCTAAAATCATGCCACGGAAAGACTGGATGAGCCTTAAGTGCATATTGCTAATTAAAAGAAGATTATCTGAAAAGGCTACATGCTATATGATTCTATGACATTCTGAAAGGAGAAAAAACTATGGAGACAGTAAAGAGATAAGTGGTTGCCAGAATTTCCAGAAGAGGGAATGAGGGATGAATAGGTGGAGCATGGGGGATTTTTAAGGCAGTTACGTTATTCTGTAAGAAACTGTAATAGTGGGTACATTTCATTATGCATTAGTTAAAACTCACAGAAAGTTCAACACAGAGTGAAACTATAATATAAACTATATACTTTAATTAATAATAATTTATTAATATTGGTTCATTGCTATAGTCTAAATGTTTGTCCCCTCCAAAATTATGACAAATTTGATTGGTTTTTTTTTTGAGACGGAGTTTTGCTCTGTTGCCCAGGCTGGAGTGCAGTGGCGCGATCTCCGCTCACTGCAAGCTCCGCCTCCCAGGTTCATGCCATTCTCCTGCCTCAGCCTCCGGAGTAGCTGAGACTACAGGCGTCCGCCACCGTGCCCGGTTAATTTTTTGTATTTTTAGTAGAGACGGGGTTTCACCTTCTTAGCCAGGGTGGTCTCCATCTCCTGACCTCGTGATCCACCAGCCTTGGCCTCCCAAAGTGCAGGGATTACAGGCGTAAGCTAGGGCACCCGGCCTTCATTGCTATTATAATGTCATTGGGAGGTGGGAGTTTTAAGAGATGATGAGTCCATTAGAGCTCCACCCTCATCAATGGACAAATGCTGATTTCCTGAGAGTGAGTTCACTATCAGGAGAGTAGATTTGCCTTTCTTGCTCGTTTTCTTGCCCTCTTTTTGCTCTTCTACCATGTGATGCCTTCCACCATAGCATGATGCAGCAAGAAGGCCTTTGCAAGATTCTGGCCTTTTAATCTTAGACTTCCCAGCATTCAAAACTGTAAACTAATACATTTCCATTCATTATAAATTACCCAGTCAAGTACCCTGTTATAGCAGCACAAAGCAAACTAAGAAAAGTGGTACTAGAGAGTGGAGAGTTGTTATAACTTGTTACAACTGTGAAATGAAATAAGTCTTTGAACCCCCAAATCGCCAAGCCAGAGGGAAGAGTCAAGCTGGGAACTGCCTCAGGCAAACTTGCCTCCCATTTGATTCCTAAATAAGATAGCTACAAAGATTAAAAAGCTACTTACCTGCCTCACAATTTGCCCACAAGGAAATTCCTTGTGGGCCTCAAGATCTTTACCCTGAAACAGTTGAATTTCACCCTGGCAATGTAAATTGATAGTTTATCTTCACAGGTACAGGACAAAAGAGAGAACTCAAAGTCATCCCTCTGCTCACCTGAGACAAATGCATATCTGATTGCTTCCTCTTCCTTATTGTTTATGTAAAAATGCAGATTCACTGAGCCAGACTAAGACATAAGTGACTTTCTGTACCCCAGTTCATATGTGAATTGTGTATTCAGTGAAAGGTTAGTCAAAGACTCAAAAGTATGCAACCATTTCTCATCTACCGATGACCTGAAACCCCCCCCTTCAAGTTGTCCTACCCTTCCAGACCAAACCAGTGTACATTTTACATGTATTGGTTGATGTCTCATGTCTCCCTAAAATGTATAAAACCAAGCTGTACCCTAATCATCTTGTTTGGGCACATGTCATCAGGACCTCATGAGACTGTGCCAAGGGCACGTTCTTAACCCTGACAAAATAAATGTTCTAAATTGATTGAAACCTGTCTCAAATACTTTTGGTTCACATAACAAATTATGGAAGTGACTTTGGAACTGAGTAATGGGTAGCAGGTAGAACAGTTTTGAAATTAACGCTGGAAAAAGCCTATATTGTCATGAATTGAGCATTGTGGGTAATTCTGGTGAATTGTTTCTACATGGCTCAGAAGAAGAGAGCTGTGGGGAAAGTCTGAAACTTCTTAGAGATTATGTAAGTGTTCATGATCAGAATATTGATAGAAATGTTAACAGTAAAAGCAATTCTAATGAACTCTCAGAAATGAGAAACAAGGTATTGGAAACTAGAGTTAAGGCCATCCTTATTATAAGTGGCAAAGAACTTGGCTGAATTGTGTCCATGGCCCAGGGCTTTATGGAAGGCAGAATTTAAGAGCCATGAACCAGGATATCTGACATAAGAAATTTCTAAGCAAAATATTGAGGGTGCTGCATGGCTTCTTTCAACTGCACATAGTAAAATGTCAGAAAAGAGAAGTGATTTAAAGATGGAATTTATAATTAATTAAAAAGAAAGCAGAATGTAACCACTTGGAAAAATTGACACCTGGCCATATAAAGAATTAAAAAGCTTGCTTGGGAGAGAATACCAACGGGGTAGCCAAGCTACCCTTTGATAATGGGATTAGTATGGATAGAAGGAAGCCAAGTGCTATTCATCAAGACAATGGGAGAACAACCCAAAGGCATTTAGGAGATCTTCCAGGATGTCTTTCCCATCTAGGACCTTAAGGGCAAAACCAGTGGTCCTGCTACCTCTCTCAGGAACATACAGACCCATAATGGTCCACATGGTGATAACTCTGCAGACACAGAGTGCATGAGCTTGGTACTATGGTGGCCTTCACCTAGGATACCTCAGAGACCCTTGAGACCCAGGCTGAGAATTGTCACAGGAGTGGAGCCACTGCAGAGTTCCCACCAGGGCAGTACTTAGTGGAGCCATGGGGGTGCGGCCTCTGCAGAAAGTCCCTGTCAGGGAAGTTCTTAGTGGAGCCATGGGAATAGGGCCACCCCTAAGACCCCAGAACTATAGAACCACCAACAGGTAGCCCCAGCAATTCAACCTGTGATAGCTGCTGCATGAGCAGAGCCCAGCAAAGCCATAGGGGTGGGACTGCCTGAGGCCTAGGGGGCGCAGCGCCTACCCTAGTGTGTTCAGGAGGCAGGACATGGAGTCAAGAAAGATTACTCTGGAGTCTTATGATTTAATGTTGTTTGCTCTTTTCCCCCTTTTGGAATATGAATATTCATCTTTTGCCTGTTCCGCCTTGGTGTTTTGGAAGCTTGTAGCATGTTTTGATTTCACAGGCTCACAGCTGGAGAGGAATTTGCCTTGTGATGAATTGTGCCTTTAATCTCACCCACAGATGATTTAGATGAGACTTTGGACTTAGACTTTTGAGTTGATGCTGGAATGAGTTAAGACTTTGAGAGCCGTTGGGTTGAAACGAATGTATAAGTTTTGGGAGGCTAGAGGTGGAATACTTCAAAAAAAATTTTTTTTTCAATACTGCCCCTTGTGTTGGTGGTAGAATACTATGTTTTGAATGGTTGGTTGTCCTTTCCAGAGTCATGTTGAAATTTAATTACCATTGCAACAGTTTTGGGAGATAGGATCTGTAATAATTAATTAGACCAGGATGAGTCCACCCTTATGAATGAACTAATGCTATTATTGCAGAAGTGGCTTTACCCCACTCTTGTTCACTCCTGTCTCCTGCCTCTTTGCCCTTTCACAGTGTGATGCCTACCAACATGTTATGATGCAGCAAGAAGGCTCTCACCAGATGGTGGCATCTTTATAGTGGACTTTTCAGCCTCCAGAACTGTGAGTTCATTCATGAGGGTGGAGTCATCATGGTCTAATTAATTATTACAGATCCTACTACGAGCCAATTCATTTCTGTTCTTAATAACTTACTCAGTCTGTAGTATTCTGTTACAGCAGCATAAAACAGACTAAGACACTCATCAATTGTAACAAATCTACTACACTAATCCAAAATGTTAATAGAGGAAACTGTGGGGAGAGGTTGGGAGGTGATGTGGGACCTCTTGGTATTTCCCACTCAACTTTTCTGTAAACGTAAAACTGCCCTCCCAAAATAGTCTATTTTTAAAAAATAAAAGTAGTCAAAAATCTAAAAGAAAAAAATTATAGTAGACAGATATATGATATCACAAGTATAGTAAAATGTTAATAGTGGTAGTGTATGTGGATGTTCCTTATTATACTCTGCTTTGTGTTTGGCATTTTTCATAATAAATGTGTAACAAAGTCATTGTGGGTAATATTAAAAGAAAGCTTAGCAGAGTAAGGTTCAGTTGAACCTGTGGGACTTAATTCTAATTCCATTATGGATTTCTCATATGATTCTACTAAAAAATGTAACTTGATTTAACTACTTGAATTACTTATCTAAATTATGAAACCCAGTTGGCCCTGTCTTCAGAAACTAGAATCCAGATAAAATTACCTATTGTTTGTGATATTAACATGTATTATCCCATCAGCAGAAGAATCTGAGCAGTGCATTGTAGTTTTTTTAAACAATATTGATGATATGGTAGTAGAAACTGAACAGCTACTCCCTGGACTTTGTCAATGTACTTGTTATGACTTAGCACTGTTTTATTTACCATCCAAAAACATATTTTTTATTACTCACTGCAACATGACAATAATTCCAGTTTTGAGTGGTGTATATTTCTCATTATGAATCTAAATACACAGAACATTTGCTCTGTTTTCAGTCACTAGGCTGCGTGAAAATGGTGTATTAAAAATAGTCTGACATATTTGCATATTTATCTGTATTAAAAGCGTCATGAAACAGTTATTGCAGATACACAGCTGTTGCTTTTCAACTATTTTTTAAAGGAACCATATCTGCTCTCCTATATAAAATACATACATTTTCAAAAGTATCGTCTGAGCCAAATGAATTGCAAAGCCTTAAAGAGGAAAGCTTATCTCAGAGAATTATAAATTTTTAGTCACTGTGTCTAAATGATAAATTTTTAACCTAAAATGATAAACTTGTTCCTTTGCCAAGTCAGATATTATGCATTGTAAACAGAAAGTAATTCTGGAAGCTCCTACAAATTATGGCTGCATTTCAGCATAGAGGCTGTTTACCTACTCTACAGAGCACATAAAAGGATGCTGCTTTATATCAACCACATTACGGAAGAGAAGACTACACTTTGTGACTTAAAATGACAGTTGCTCTTGTAATGTAAAGAAATTTTTATTTTAAGAGCATTTTTAAAATATCTTCATGAAAGACAATAGTATCATCTTTCTTTTCAATTAAAAAGAAAACTGTATGCCTCTGGAATCCTAGCTACTATCATCTTAGTAGTTGCCAGAAAAGGACCCTGATTTAAAAACAATTCTAGTGACTTTCATTATTTTTTAAGGATTTCAATATGGACTCTCTTGGTGTAAGAAAACGTACATTTTTTTTCAATTCTATGATCATATCAGGTTCAGTTGATTGTCATATAATTCAAATAAACACCAGACATTCTCATTTTAGTATCTTAATTACACTGCTTGTTTTTTTTAATAAAAAAAAAAAGCTTTAAGCATAGTTGAACAAAAGATCTCACCTTTCATAATTCAGTTTCACCATGTTAGCTAAATAAGAGAGTCCAAAGAAGAGAGGATTATCATATGTTAAATAAAAAGTTGGCCACTTTGTAGCATTAATCCTATTAGAAAAAGATAATTTCTGTCTAACTTAATCAGTAAGAAGTCTTTATTGCCCTGAGTATTAATTGATTAGGTTCTCATTAAGGTCAAAAGTACACTTGACTGACCACAGGCAGCCAATTAGCAAATTGTCAGCCATGCTTACTTATATTGACTGAACATAATGGTAGTTATTTGACTGTCAAGTCAGAAGGTCACTGAATCTTTTGTGCACTTTGCCCTCTGAAAGGGCAACAGTCATTCAGACCCCAGAATGCATTCATAACAAAGATTTAGCTTATTACTTATTGACTTAAATCACCCTTAGAAAAAGGTGTTTCGTTCTCTTTGAACAAATACTATATTATTTCTTTGTAAAATACTTGAAGTTTGGTTGAAATCCTGTGGTTGATTGTGTCTGAGGATTTTTGTTCAGCAAGCAGCTTGCACTTGAAACTCTAAATAGCTTTTTAAAGAGCAGATCGATCCAATGACTACAGTTGGCCCTCTGTATCTGTGGGTTCTGCATCTGTGGATTCAACCGAGGACTGAAAATATTTGAAAAAAAATGTTGTGTCTGTACCGAGCACGTACAGACTTTATTCTTGTGATTACTCAGTAAAAAAAATACAGTATAACAACTATTTACATAGCATTTACTTTGCATTAAGTATTATAAGTCATCGAGAGATGACTTAAAACATACAGGGAGGATGTGTGTATGCCATTTTATATCAGGGACATGAGCATTCTCAGATTTTGGTATTCAAGGGAGACTCTGGAACCATTCCCCCACTGACACCAAGAAAGAACTGTATATCCCTTTGCAATATAAACTTTTCTCCTGCTATGTGGCTTTGCTCTAATTGTAGCAAGTTGGGCACACAGTTGCTGAAATGGCTCTGGGACACCAGTCTCAAAGTTAACGGTTAGAACCATATTTGAGGCTCACATTAATAAGGACATTGGTGGCCGGGTGCAGTGGCTCACACCTGTAATCCCAGCACTTTGGGAGGCCAAGGTGGGTGGATCGCCTGAGGTCAGGAGTTCAAGACCAGCCTGGCCAACATAGTGAAACCCCATCTCTACTAAAAATACAAAAATTAGCCGGGCGTGGTGGCAGGTGTCTGTAATCCCAGCTACTTGGGAGGCTGAGGCAGGAGAATCGCTTGAACCTGGGAGGCAGAGGTTGCAATGAGCCGAGATCCGCCATTGCACTCCAGCCTGGGCAACAAGAGCAAAACTCCGTCTCAAAAAAATAAAAAATAAATAAATAATAAGGACATTGGTATGCCTTCTAAATATCCACTGCTGACATGGGAGATTGGATATTTGCTGCCAATCACAGGAGAAATGAAAATGCAAGGTTATCTAATCTAAACCTAAATTTTTGCTTATACTTCAAGTGATTTTTATCATCATAAAGCATTGCACCTAATTTATATGGTGGTGATGTAACTAGTTACATTTGTTAGCATTTTATTTTTAAAATTTTTTTCTATTTGTCCTCCTCTACTTAACATTATTATCACTTACATTTGCTATTATTGATTCAAATATCACTGATGATTCCATGAGTTAGATTTTAAGGAGAAAATACTTTTGTTTAGCACACCACTTTTACAAGTTGTGTCTCTAGATCAAATAGAAACCCATGAGTCAGCCTAGGTCCTTTCCTTTACATTCTGTCCTCCCCAAATATACATCTCATCTAGAATCACATGCCATCAGTTCTACTTACTGAATATTGCCAGTAGATATAAGGGCCCTCTATGTCAACCCACTGCCATTGCCCCAGTTCAGCAACTTGTTTTTTGATTGATCAATTGTGGTACCTTTTTACTGGTTTTTCCAAATGATTCAATGGCCCTCTTGGCATGAATGTCTTCCCACTAGACTATTTATTCAGAGTAGGAATGGTGTATTTTCATATTAAATATCTAGCAAAGAGTTCAGTGCTCAGCACATATAGGCACTTGGTAAAAATTTACTGATTAAATAAGTAAACGACCATAATTAGTTTTATGCTACATATAACTGTAACCTGTGATAGAATAATTTGTTATAATTTAAGAACTCATTAATCTCTTTACTAGTATTAAATTATTCATTAGTAATTTATCAGACTATTGTAAGAAGCAATAAGTTTTAATTCAGTCATGTGACTAAACCAATAGCATTGAATATGAAAATAAAGTGAGAGTCAGAGTTGAAGAAAAAATTACTGTTATAATTCATGAATAATTAAGCTACCAAGTATATAAAGAAAACAAATCTATATACTATCAAAACTTTTGCTTTGTTTGTGAGATCGTATGGTTTTCAAATGATTCAACATTAGAGATTAACAGTGACTATTGGTATATTGTCTGCAAAATACTAAGCATTCTATATACAGATAGCATAATTGTCATTTCACAGATAAGAAAACTGGTTTCACAGGGTAACCTGTCCAAAGGCCCACAACCCAGGTCTTGCTGGCTCTAAAATTCAAGCTCTATCTACCATGCTAATCTGACTCTAACTTTGCATTATTCTTTAGAATTTTGGAAAAGCCATTTAACTCTCTGAAACTGTACTAACTTTGCTGAAACTGTACTAAATGTACAGAAACTTTCATATCCAATGTTGGATCAAGTACTAGAGCCAAAGATAAGAAAAATGCCTATGGAAATTAAAAGTAATATGACTTAGTAGTAAAGACTGCACAGGCACTGCCATCAAACATCCTTATAATTGTGTCCCAGGTTTGCCGTGTCCCACCTGTGAAACCTTGAGTGATTTACTTGACTTCTCCAAGTTCCAGTGCACTTGTCGTTAAAATAGGTATAATAATAGTGCCGACAGTGGCTTTGTGAGAATCAAATGAAATTATGCAGGTAAAATGCCTAGCACATTAAATGGCATATGATAATGGCTCAGTAAATGGTAGCTGTTGTTAAGGATTTTCAGCTGGGTGTGGTGTAATCCAAGCACCTGTAATCCAAGGCAGGAAGATTACTTGAAGCCAGGAGTTTAAGACCAGCCTGGCCAACAAATCAAGACTCCATCTCTACAAAAAAAAATTTTTTTTAATTAGCTGGGTGTGGTTGTGCACGCCTGTGTTCCCAGCTACTTGGGAGGCTGAGACGGGAGTAAGAGCCCAAGAGTTTGATGCTGCAGTGAGCTGTGATCACACCACTGTACCCCAGCCTGGGCAACTGAGTGACACCCTGTCTCTAAAAAAAAGATTTTCCACCAAAATAAATAGTTTAGGTTATATGTACTTCCTTATTCTATGTTAAATCTGTGTGTTCTGGTATTGCATACTTTTATGAGTCATATATTACTCTGACATCTAGACAATCATCTGTTCATAAATTCAAATTAAAGGTAAGTTATATAAATATTTGTTAGGGACTCTTGACTCTGACATTCTCTACCAAGTGGGCAAGTGGCACAGAGAGTATCTTGTGCATTTGCCCACTTGGTAGGTAAGTCAACTGTTCCTCTTCCCTCATGATGCTTCTTAAACATGCCATAAAAGGCACTAATGGTAAACTATTTGGTGAATTATTGCACAAGATGGTGTTATGATAATTCACATACTCAATTCACAGGTGGAGCAGAGGGCTGGCCTAATCTGACTTTCATGTTACAAGGATCACTCAGGTACTGGGTTGAGCATAGATTCTTGCAAGAGTAGAAGCAGATGGACCGATTAAGAAGTTGTATCCAGGGCCAAGCGTGGTGGCTCACACCTGTAATCCTAGCACTTTGGGAGGCTGAGGCAGCTGGATCACCTGAGGTCAGGAGTTTGAGACAAGCCTGGCCAACATGGTGAAACCCCATCTCTACTAAAAATACAAAAAATTAGCCGGATGTGGTGGTGATGCCTGTAATCCCAGCTACTCGGGAGTCTGAGGCAGGAGAATCACTTGAACCCGTGAGGCGGAGGTTGCAGCGAGCTGAGATCGTGCCGCTGCACTCCAGCTTGGGTAAGAAGAGTGAAACTCTGCCTCAAAAAAAAAAAAGTTTTATCCGTGATCCAGATGAAAAATGGTAGTGGCTTGGATCAGAGTGGTAACATTGAACATGATGAGAAGTGGTTGGATTGTGGATATATGTTGAAAGTAGAACAGTATATCCTGGCAGATAGAAAGTGGGGAGTAATAGAAAGAAAGGATTAGAGGAAGATTCCAAGGTTTGGGGCCTGAGCAACATAAAAACATGAGAAGGAGGAAAATCCTTCCTTATGTAGTTTGTGCTTCTAATGATTCTATATATCATCTCTGTTTTAGCTTTCATTCTACTCTCCAAACTGGTGAAGACTCAACCAGTTCTAGTGGCATTGTGAATGCTCTTAGTAAATTCAGAGTAGCCCTATGAAAATCACTTTACTAGCTGTCACTTTTGAGGACACCACCACCTGTAGTACTGAATGAACAATGTAACATCAACATGAGGAGACTTGGGACACCCAGAAGAATTAGAAGACATGGCCTCTCTCTTCTTTAAGCTTTTTTTTTTTTTTTTTTGAGACGGAGTCTCGCTCTGTCGCCCAGGCTGGAGTGCAGTGGCGCAATCTCAGCTCACTGCAAGCTCCGCCTCGCGGGTTCACGCCATTCTCCTGCCTCAGCCTCCCGAGTAGCTGGGACTACAGGCGCCCGCCACCACGTCTGGCTAATTTTTTGTATTTTTAATAGAGACGGGGTTTCACCGTGTTAGCCAGGATGGTCTCGATCTCCTGACCTTGTGATCCGCCCGCCTCGGCCTCCCAGAGTGCTGGGATTACAGGCATGAGCCACCGCGCCCAGCCTCTTCTTTAAGCTTTATTGTGTATTTCACCACGTAGGATAGGTAAGCACTGCGTGGGTTTGGACCTTAGGCACAGGGCCTGGGGGTGGCAGTTGGTGCTTTCAGTTGACTTTGGATCTTTGTGTGATGTAATTGGGGTCCAGGTGAGATGGCTTTGGGGAAGCAAGGCCAAGAAATATTAAGTCTCAAGAGTTCAGCCAATCAGGAGGAAAAGACCTGTCCCAGGATATTGTGTATATTTTTCCAGTTAACTGAGAAGATATTCTTAGACCTTTTTTTCTAAATATTTAAGAAAAGCCTGCTATGGCCTTAAAGTACTAACATCAGGTCTAGTGGGGAGGTGGGGGAAAGATTAATATATATGAAGAGAAATACAAATAAGTGTAAACAAGCATAAAAACGTGTGTTATAACAAAAGTTCATATCTACAATGAATTATCTTTATTATGCTTTTTCCTTCTTTATTTATGGACTTAATTTGCTGTCATCTTAGGCAACTACTGTTAACGGTATCTCATTTGATAATTTGATGTTGACATCTCTCTTTTTTCTAAATTTAGTTGAATGCAAAGAGAAGCTTTGAAATGCAAATAAGAGATCATTTCCCCTGCCCTTAAGAAAGGTTGGAACATGACAAACCTTGAATCAGTCTTGGAAAGAATCATATAATTACAGGAAAGTGTGAGAATTCCAGGCCTGACCTCAGACAGCTAAGGACTAGCTATACATGAAATGCAGACTGTGGCTAACTTTAATTCTTTCCCAAATCAGATTTTCATGAGACATTTTCAGTTCTTTCAGTGAGGCAAATGAATTTCTTTAATATTTTACATATCCATTGTTAAAATTCAATGCAAAAACAACTCTAATGTCAAATATAAATTATTTTGTTGTTAAGTTTAATTTTGAATAATCTTCTTCTCTTTTCTTTGGCATTAGAACAAATTGCAATTACTGAAGTCCAAAGAATTATAAAGCACTATTTAAGCATTTACATTAGATATCAAAATTGAAGAATACAAAGACTAGTTTATTAATGGAGTAAAGTTTCTGAGATAAGACGGAGCCAGTTGTAAAGGTTTTAGGAAGGAAGTACAATACTCAGTTTTAGAAGGAAAGGAGACAACACGATTTGGCAATGACTTAGACTCTTATCATAAAAAGTACTATTTCAGTTGTCTTTATAATTCAACCTAATAATATGCTTTGCTCTTTAACGAAAAGTATATTTCCTATATCTCTATGGGTACACTTCTCTGAGACTAAGCAAACTATTTGTAAAGGGTGATTGAATTGAAGAGGAATCATATTTTTTTAAACGATCTTTCCCCTGCCCTTTGTATCACAGAGGCTGAATCGATCCTGGGCACTCAGCATTCTCAGCATTGGATCAGCCCTAACCTGCTTGTATTTCTTTTGCTGCAGAGCATAGACCCATAATCCTGGATCAAACATGTTGAAGTCTCACTCTTCCATCTACTCAGGTTGACCTCTAACAAAATTCTGTTTTTCTCTCCATTTGTCTGTGGAAAGAGTTTTCATTCTAAACTCTTCCAATTTAACAAAGGGAAAAGGTTAACAAGAAAGTAAATCCCCCCTCCAAAAAAAAAAAGTGGTCCACAGTTTCCCACTGAATTGGAGCCAAAAACTCTGCCAGTTTTGCTCTCATATCTCCAAGCTGTAGCCTGACCCTTCATATGACCAGTGGGGCTTGTTGCACAAGATCTATCTGGGCGCCTTTCTAAAAGTGCTATCTTCGTCCATATTTCAAAACACTCACAGATATTTTATCATTAATTAGTATTCATATTATGTCTCAAACAATCTGTTCAAGAATAGGGGAAGTGAACTAGTTGAACAGCTCTTCTGTTTGTCTGGTAATTAACATGGATGATGTATGTAGAGCCGAAGGCCTTATAAGGGGAGGAGGTGGTCAAGTGTTGGGCAGGTAATCCCTGGAACATTTAAATGCTTACCTATTTTGGATGCTGGGCTACTCCAAAAAAAATTGTACTTGGCAAACAGGGTGGGGAGACACAGGCCTTTTTAAAAATAGACCCATGCCTCTTTGATTCACAGCATCCTGGATTTGCTTTTCATCATGTTAACATGCCACTTGGGAGCTGGCTGGACTCCCTTGTTCAGTGACATATATTTCATAGTGTTTTTTTAAAAACCATTTGTTCTTTCAACCACAACATGCTTTGAATTTCTCTTTCAAATTTGAGGATGTATATATAGATTGATCAAAACAATATTTTTAACATTCCAAACAATTTAGAAAGATAGTGGATGGGTGTCAGTTAATGTATTATGCTCCTCTCTTCCTCCTCCCCCTCTTCAGCTGCTAATCTTAGAACTTGTGTGCCAAATTGTGTAAGATATTCTTCCAATAGCTACATGTGTGACTCTTTTGTGAGCTCTACAGACAGTTATGAGGACAGATTTGGAGTTGCATATGGGACTGTCACATGGTTTGATTTCCTTGTCTTCAGGCACTGAGATTTCTTTTCACTGAGCTTTAATACTGAGGAATTTTTAGTTGTGGTAAAAGTTTAGCAAAGTCTCTATTAAATAATTTACACATTCTGGGAATAGGGAAAGGAAAAAGTTTTTATTCACCACCACTCTGTATTCGGGATCTATATATACTAAATAGTTCATGTGTTTACTCTTTCCAATAGTGAAAAAACAGGGTTTTATCACAGAATTTTTATGAAAACCAGAAAAGAGTAAAGAGCCTTTATTATCTCCTTGCTCTTTTGGAGCAAGATCTAGTAAACGTCTCAACAGAAAAAGTAGCAGATGCTTTGTAAAAAGGTCTCATATCACTTATGTCCAATTATAGAGGCTGATTTGCAAAAAAAAAAAAAAAAAAAGTGATCTATCTATGTCCTTAGGAGCCAAAAATTCCATGGCATTAGTCTGTGAAATGATAAGATGCAAATTCATTTTCAACTTTAAAGACACATATTTGAAATCTTGCTTTCATGACCTGAAACCCACAGCCCCCATCCCATAAACACAGTGCCACCCTTGAGGAACACACAGACTTGAAGGAAGATCTTTCTCCTAGTCCTATTTTAAATGTTCCTCAAGGATAAATAATATCCTAGTAAGATCTGTGTCCAATTAATTGGGGCATATATTATGATATTATAAAAGTATTAGTCACATATACTCAGAACTAATTCTTTTAAGGCCCAGCATGTGACTGGGTTTTAAAATAGTGCATGACTGTTTATACACTATTTAAAATAGTGTATGACATATGAAGTAGTGTATGACTGTTCATCCTTGTATTAATTTTGCCCTCTAAAACAAATACAGTGGTTAATTATTCCCGCTGTACCTTTATTGGTCCATGAGTAAACTCAGTCAACTTTGTTGCACTGGGGGCAAAGTCTTAATTCAGAAATAATAATGATGGCTAATAACAATATAATAATAAATTGCTACATTTCTTGATTCCCTGCTCTGGCTCTAAACTCTATATAATAGATATTTTATATACATCTAATCCCCAGAATAACCTACCAAAGTAGATATTATCACCATTTGTCCAGTTAAGTAAGAACTCGGGTAATAGCTTGAATGAAGAGAGTAGTGTTTTCTTATTTTAGTCCTTAATTTCCCTTTCCTGTATCAGGTTGGAGAAGTCCTGTATCTTACTGGGCAAATTGCCCTGGTACCTTGCACAATGAAATTTGTTCGTGGTGGAATACAAACAAAAGCTACTCTGTCCTTAAGCCATACCCTGAAAATCCTGGAAGCTACACATGGAAGCACCAGACTTCAGCACACTTTCATGGCTCTGGATACCTGGCAGAACTTAAAGACCCATTAAAAGGTACCTACAGTATCTATTTTATTTCTAGCCTACCAAAGAGCAATTTATGAAAAGCTTTTATTCAGACAATATCAAGTCTCAGTGCACTTGATAAGGGTTTGAACTAAATCTGGAATAGTAAGGTTTGATTGAGCTATTGTGTTCTGCCTTGTAATTGGCTGTGCACAATTGAGAAAGAAAATTACTTGATAGAAACTTATAGTCATCACTAATTTTATCTTAATTCCCCAATGCAATAAGTTAAGAGTTCTGTACAAGAAGCTTAAAGTTTTTAGAAACTGTTGAAATATACTATTTAAAAATATTTCTGCCCATGTATCACATTATACTTTCTGGTGAGGGAGGCAGTTTTTCTGATATTTTATTCACTTGTGCTAAGATTCATCTTATTTCTCCAAGAACATTTAAAAAGGACCACATTTTTTCCATTCTTCTAAAATAGTAACTGAGTTTTTGTTTTCTAACATGATATCTGTGCCCTGGTGTGGGGTTGGAACTTTTAGTTATCCCACAGATATCAAAAGTAGTTTCTGAAATATATTGACTTTAGAATATGCCATAATTTATACTATCACATCATCAGAAAGTAAGACTTTTAAGTTAAACAATTGAGTAAGCTGATGATTAGAATATAGAAGGAACAAGAATCTGTTCTTTGTTGAGGTTAAGAACTACATTAGCAATACCATCATTATTTGCAGATAATATTATCTACCTAGTAAACCCATGAGACATGAACTATGAGAAAAATTAATATAAGTTAAATAAGATTGCTAAGTAAAAAGGAAATATAACAAAAATCTTTTATCTTCTAACTATCAGCAGTAACCAACTTAAAAAATATAATAGGGGAAAAAGACCACGTGCACAGTAGCATGAAAACTATTAAGAAATTTCAGGACTGCTCTAAAGAAAACCATAAATCTTTCTGGGAGGATGACACATTTAAAAAGTGAAAAGATATACCTTGTTTCTGATTTAAAATAATTTAAAGATACCTGCTTTCTACAATTTTATTTTTAAAATAAATTTAATTTTATTAGAATCAAGTCTCCCATGGAATACACTTAACAAAATGGTTCTGAAGTGGATATAAAAAAGAATAAAGCTGGCAAAAACAGCCTGAAAGTTTTTGCCAAAAGAAGAAATAAGAGGGGTATGGGGAAAGAGAGGAGGAAGAATAAGAAAGTCTTACACCGCCAGATATTAAAATATATTGTAAAGATACAATTAAAATCATGTAGCACTGGCATCGTAACAGATAAGAATCAGTGGCTCAAACACGACATTTCTCTAAATTATGTGCTTTCACATTTGTGGAAGTGCTAGTGTCTCTTTTGATCAGAAGGGAAGATGAGGTCATGCTGCCTCTTTCAGATTTGGCAAACCTTTTTTGGAGTTAGTACCCTGGTTTTCCTGAATGAGCTTTCTAGATGCTGCACCTGCTAACAGGTGGAGTTTGCAAGCAGTCAGCTCTAGCTGCCTCTTAATTTGATTATGACACTTGTGGTTTTAATGAATCTGATTGTGTCTAAGGCTTGCTTGCATATCTGAGAGTCTTTTCCCATAACTCCTGGGGTCTATGGAATTCTTGTAAATGTTGCTTTCTTCAATTGATAGAGAAAATACTTTCTGAATTTGTGCTTTATTTTAATTTATTTTTGCTGCGGCTGACACATTTGAAATTGAGTTATTTCACAGAATCTCCCCCGCCACCACTTCCAGGGACTTCGTTTGGTATTCAATGTAAGCTAAAAATAAAATGATATAAAATTTCAAATTATTTAAGCTAAATTTAAGTTTTACTATAGAGTAAACATATTTATTCATAATGTATTTCTTCTTACTTATCCACAGATGTGGATCCCAATTTAATATGAGTTTCACCAGTAAACAGTTTGTAGAATATTTTCAGTGAGGCTAGTAGGCAAAACAAGTTCTGGTCATCGTAATAGAGCTTGAAAAATAAAGGTAATTTCTAGGCATGCCAACTATACTCATCTTATAACTAAATGTATTGCAAATTCCCACATCAAAAAGAAAATTTGAGAATTCCAGTTAGTGGTATTTAATTTCCAGTTTAGTTAATGTCAAGTTAGGCACTACTTACAGTAATCTGCTACAGAATCATCATCTGTCATTATTTTAAGAAAATACATTTATAGCTAAGAAGAAAATTAGTTTGGGAAAGATCATTTTGCTCAGTTGAAATCTATAGACTATATTGCAAGGTATAAAGAATGTATCTAATTTTGCTTTAAAAACAACTTGCTATTAGAAGTTAAATTATCATTTTGTAATTTTCTATGAAGTGAAAGAAAAGTGTTTTTAATTTAGTTACCCCTGCCTAAAGGATATTCTCATGGGGATGATTATTATAGTAATAATAGAGTGTATTCTTATTGGAATGATTATTACAGTAACCAAAACATATCATAATAAGCCATTATACTCTTTCCAGGAATCTTTTGGTTCTTTGGTTTTCTTTGGAGGTGATAAGTGAGTACAGGACTGACACAATATTATTCAACATGCAGATACTTTTTAGGATCATAATGTTGGTTGTTTTTACTAATTCAGGCTGGGCTTGATGGCTTATGCCTTTAATTCCAGCACTTTGGGAGGCCAGGTGGGAGGATCCCTTGAGCCCAGGAGTTCGGGACCAGCCCTGGCAACATAGCAAGACCCTGTCTCTACAAAAAAATCAAAAAATTAGCTGGACATGGTGGCACACACCTGTAGGCCCTTCTACTTAGGAGGCTGAGGTGGGAGGATCACTTGAGCCTAGGAGGTCACAGCTGCAATGAGCTATGATCGCACCTCTGCATTCTAGCCTGGGCAACAAAGTGAGATTCTATCTTAAAGAAAAAAGAAAAAAAAAAAAAAGCTTTACTAAATTGATTTGACAGTTTCAAATTAAGTATTATCTTGTGTTTCTCCTTTTTCCATATCTTTTTAATGGCAGTGTCATATGATATGATGGTTTTATGAGTTGTTATACCTCATTCATCAGAGTAATCAACGGGGAAAGGAGGCTTATGGGTTGTAGTCCATTTGTATTGGATAGGACAGATGGCGTTATTGATAAATGGAAAAATTCCAAATATTTATTGTATAATAATATTACAAGGACTCTGAATTCTGAATTTTAATACCTTTAGTTTCTAAAGTAATTGGCAAATAAAGTAATTTATTTAGTTACCATGTATCCATTTAATCATATCAGTGTGTGAATTTAGCATTAATTATCTTTCAGTTAATATGTGGTGGGTATTTCTCTTTCAAGGCTTTGTGCTTACTTATCTGAATTCTGACTAAGCTATCACTTTGGTCTTGAGTATTTTAAAGTTAAAAACAATATTTGGAGCAGGCACTTACTAAGTTCAGGATAGGATCTCAGAAGTGACAGAAGCAAAGATTCCACGGCATTTCCCCTGCATTATCACCTTTGTCCTGTAGGAGGCAGAGAGGGAAAGAGCAGTCTTAGGTTTCTTTACATTTTCCTCTTGCATAAGTTTCTACTCTCAATAGATTTCCTAAAATTATGTTCTAATATAACTGTGGACATAAGGACATAATGATGTGATTCAGGTTCCAATTAAATTTTATTTTCTCAATTTGGAATTCAGTCATTTGAAGAAGGGTTAACGCTGGTGTAGTATCCTTAATGTACCAGCCTCCAAAATGTTTGGCATCATTCCAAAATCATATTCACACTAGTAAAAATAAACAAAATCCAGAGGACTTCACTTTTTATCATATATATTTTTGTATTGTTTAAATGCATACTAGAAGCATATAGCCATGCCTTATTTTTGCAATCACAAAGTTACAAATGATAGTTTTAGTCATTCTAAAACTTCTATTACCATTGCTTTATTTCTTAAATACTACCAAATCTGTTACTGAAGTCTGACACGTGTTTAAAGACTGCTAGGAGCTCTCTGATAGTACCTCAAGGTGGCTTGCTATTTTATTTAGAAAGCAATATAAGTTATTTAATGGTAGTGACCACTTTTTCCAAACTAAGAATCAATACGTATTGCCTAACAGTGGGATTATTTTTTAACTTGTGGATTTGTTATTGTGAAAATATTACAAAGGTTAGAAACTAAAGGTTTTTACATGTAGTTATAAATTTGTTATTACCTTCATTTATGACTGACACCACTCAATTCTCAGTATTTATTCTAGCACACTGTCTTGCACATAGCAAAAACTCAATCTTGATTGCTATATTGAGAAATAAAACAGAATGGTGTACATCCAAAAAGACAATTGGAAATATAAAAATTTAGTTATATGCTTTCAAAATAGTAGTGTAATCCCACTAATCAAATAGAAACTTTATACTAAATTTTGATAAGATCAGTCTTTTTAAAGGATTCTTATAAAAATAGACTGTGTAAATTATATTGAAAGAATAAGTTGGCCAAGTTTTATTTAATTTAAAATATCTTATAGTGTTCAATGGGCCAAGAGGATAAAGTAAGTTAGATCTACGTAAACATATCCCATTCAAGGTAGACTCTGCTGTATGAGTTAGGTCAAAATAACAGCAGTTGTGTTCCTACTGCCCTGGCAAGTACAAATGGACAAAATACACCCTGATAACTCCAGATACCTTCAAAACTCTAGGATACTTCAATGATTAAAATGGCATAGAGAATATTCTGATAGAACTCTCAGGACCAATAATAAACCAACAAAAAGACCAGCATTCATTGAATTGGTATGGAATTTGAAATATTCTACATGTATTTTGTTTTTTAAAAAAATCAAACTCTAAGTAATATAAAAGGCATGTGTATTTTGTGGTTAATAAAGCCTTTTATGTCCTTTATTTATGGAATCACATATGTGAGTGCTTTCCAATAGAATTCAGGAAGAATTTTTGCTCTGAACTTTGTATCTACACTTGCAGCCCTTAACCTTCCCTGATCTTTTCTCAATTTCTCGCTATCTGTGTTTCTCTTTCTTCCTTTGTCTCTCTTCCTTCTGTATTCACTTATACATTGAGAGACAGCAAAATGCAGACAGACACAAACACAGCTATTACTTTGAATAACCAAACAATAAAACTTCCTCGCAGGCAACTCTTCAATGTGGTTATGTTGTGGTTGTTTTAGGAAGATTTCATTTCTCCCCTATTATTTTAAATTTTGTATGTTGGGAGAGACTATGTTATATCACTTCTTTGAAGGAGAAAAGAAAAAGTCTAGAATGGAGGAGTTTGATTACATTTATAGTGATTCAATTACTCCTTTTACTGTATTTTGCTAGAGGTTTTTCTCATGAAAGTTCTTATCCAGAGTTTTGGGCATAACCCATCTTGTCCCCTCAAAAAAGATCATACGTTCCTAAAAATAAGACATGAAAACTACATCTCAGCATTTAATTTGTGTTCTTAGAATTATATATGGCCTCCAACATTTTTTTAGACAAACTAAGAATATTAAAATTGCATTTCAGATAACCAAGTCCTGGATGAAAGCAAATTTTTCTTTATATTTTAAGGGCACTAGAATATGTATCCAACTAATCTTCTTTAAAGATGTCATATGCTTACAGGGGAAATAATAAGAGGACACCCAATAATAAATTTCTAAATTTAGCCCTGAGTTATTTGGACTTTGCTTTAATCAAATTTATCTGAAACAAATTTTTTTCCAAGCCTTAATTTCTGAAGACAGGATGATAGTAATTGATCATGCTGCTGAATACAAAATAAATTTTGGCATATTAAGGCAGTGTATAAGCTGACATTCTTTAACAAAAGCAGCCTGTCAACTATGGTGCACTTAAGTACAGGAAAGATTGATGTTTGCCAAATGTAAAATCAGAGAGAAGAAAAAATGTTTTCAAGTTTAGAGGATTGCTAACAATGAAAGAGAAAAATAAATAAAAATGTAGATGTACAATATTGTTATACCTTGTCAAGGAACTGTTAATTGAAAACAGGCCTCCTTTTTAAAAACATAATATAAGATCTCCACCAAAAGACTACTGAAGAGTCTGACAATTAATGAAAAAGTAGAATTTTAAAGGTACAAAGTGATGGCTGACATTAACAAAAATTGTGCTGTTACATTATCAAAATGCTATGCCCTAGATTGCATTGTCAGTGCTTTCCTACAGATTAATTAACATAATTGGTTATGTTATTAACAGAAAGCTGAGTTTTGAAAAATATCAGTATGAAATCATGTGATTCATAAATTTAATCATAAATTTAATAGCTAAAATACTCCATCATAATTTTAATAGCTAAAATACGCAGGTTGCTATTTATTTATTCTGCATATCAGGTTTATGACATTTATTTGGTAGCTATATATTGTTTTGAATTTGCAATAATTTGAGTTATTAAAATGCAGTTTACTTGTGATCCATGTTGAGAACATACGGTACATTCATATGACTAGGTAGCATTGGATCTTTCATCTCAGAGTGATATGTTTCATTTGTAGTGATTGTAATGAGAATATTTAACGTGGGTCAAATGGGGAATAGTGGCACCCTGGAAGTGCTTATAAATAAATTTCTTTTTTTTAAATATATCATTCCACAGTGGAATTGAAAAAGATTACCACTCCTTGTTTAAAGATGTTATATTGTTTTATTTGTGAATCCAATGAAATGTCTGGCAGAAAAGAACACAAATTGCTCAAATGAATTTTAGAAAATAAGACATCTGAATCAAGCAGTAAGACATTTTAAATACATGAGATACTATCAACAATGTTTACCTACAGAAAATAAGATATTTATATCTATATCTATATATATATAACTTTTAAAAACTAGTAATGTTTCCTTTTTATTCCCATGATGGAAAGTGAACAAAAATTTTATTTATTTGCCCACAGACATGGGAAAGAAATACCTGGCAGAGCTATGTACCACAACAGATTTTTTTAGACTCCTTTTTCCCTGAAGCAATCTTTTTATTTGAGCACTGTAAGTGATTTTCCATCTTTCTCACTGAAGTGCTCAGGTATATTAGCGCCTCTCTCCTTCTCAGGACATTGACTCTGTTAAAAGCAAGAGAAAATACGTTATTTCTGTGTGCTGGTTGTGTCTCCTCTCATGTTTAAAAAATAATAATAATTGCTGAACAAGATCAGCCTGCATACAAAAACTGACCTGTCATTGAATGACCAGATACTGAAAATGCATTTAAAAATTATATTTGATTGAATGGTATCACCTGATCTTAGAGAAAGATGCTGTACAAAAGAATGCTAGTGTCAATAAAATTCATTGAGCTCTAAATGATATTCTGAAACTGCTTTAGAGCTAAAACATATCCAGTGACTGCTCAGGGCTCGTTTACACTGTCTTGGAAGAATATGATAAGTTGGGTCAATGTTACAGGTGTAATAGGCTAAAATAATACATTTTCTAATACAGTTGCAGGCTTCTCCCCTAAGTGGAAATTTATTTATGTTGAGCACATTCTAGATTGGAAGCTTGTTTTGAATATTCCAATAAATACAGCAGTTACTTCAGGAAACACAGAACTTGTTGCTTCCTCTAAGAATTATTAAAGAAGGTGAGGCCTTCCATTTGGTAAACTCTCTGTGGTAACATGAAAGTTCTGCTGTATAGCCACCATCCTTGATCTTCTCAATACCATTAGGAGTGAATTAATACAGTTACTATTTATTGTTTATGCATGATGAAGGCCTTTCAAACGTGCCTAGAAAACAGCCACTATATTGTAAATAGCAGAGACAGTCTACATCAATATCTGGAATGAGGCAAGAATGCACAGAATTCTATATTTTAAGATTATGTATAGATAGATTATATCTGTAATTTAAGATTATGCTGGAAGTTCTAGACAATTCAATACTGCAATGAACTTATAAAAGATGTGCTACAAAAAAGGAAAGCAAATTCTCATTTTCAGGAAATATATAATCAGGGCTTATTCACCCTATTTCAGAAGAATATGCTAAGTTGAGATAATGGGAATGGACTGACATAACAGACTTTTTCTAGTACGGTTTCAGGCTCCTACCTTACATAAATGTATAGTTACGTTGAACACATTTCAACATAGAAAAACCCAAATGGATCAACTAAAAAAACCACTTGTACTGAAAAGAATTAGTTAAAATGGCAGGATAGAAAATATATAATATATTTTAAATTTTTAAATTCATCACTATCTTGATTTGGGGGTGGGAAAGAAGAAAAATAAATTTGTGGTAATCTCAATTATAAAATATCCGATAATATCCTGAATAAGAATTGCACGAGACTCTTGTCTGGAAGGAATTATAAAACTTTATTGAGCAACATGCAAAAAGACAAATAAATCTCAAGAATTATGCTTCTAAATGGGAATATTGTAAAGATAGCAATTAATGTACAGGTATGCCTTTAGTATATCAGGCAAAATCCTAGTGGTATTATTTTAAAAACATGAAATAACTTTTTAAATGGTTAGGATTCAGAATAACAAAAGATAATTTTTAAAACATTATAAAGGGGAATAGAATTGATTAAATATGAAAATATGTTCTTGCACTACAATATTTAGAGTGGTATGGTACTACTGCACCTAGAATCCATACAAAGATCAATCGAATGGAACAGATAAACATAAAACTAACCCCAGTATTTCTATGAACCAAATAGGACTAAAGAGTATTCCAATAATAGATAGGGTAGATTATCTGGTGAAGGATAATATAAGATTTTGCTAGAATTTGGGGAGAAAAAAAGAATGATACAATGAAATTCAGACATCAAGTATAATTTTTGCAGAATTTTAAATTAAATATAAATACTCATAAAATAGAAAAAATATGAAAATATTTGTACAGTATGAGCCTAGTCAGGTAAAATATGTGTGTATACATATGCACATGGAAAATCAACTGGTAAGTATTATACCAAAATGATAGAAATGGTAAAAAAAAAAAAAAAAAAAAGGGAAATTATTGGTATAATTGCAGGTGATTTTAGTTTTCTTTTTTATATATTTTTATAATTTACAACTTTGTTCTTTAATTATAATATATTCTACAATTAGAAAAATAAGTTATTCTCTTTGGTCCTTAAAGCAATCATCATGTTATCCAAGTACATACCAAATATTAAGTATTTTTTACATAAAACAATTGCAGACTTGCTTCAAGATGATACAATTTTGTCATTTTTATTTTTATTATTTTTTTCTTTTTTTAATCCATGAACAGGTGCATGGATGTTGTTGTTTTTAATCTCCAAAATAGGAAGACTTTCCTTTTCTTCCTCCTTTATGGTATATAATTAGAATGAGAACTGGAAGCAGGGAGCACACAGCAATACTCACCATTGTCTTTCCAGCACCTAGCACAATGCCTAACACATAGTAGGCATGCAATAAATATTTGACTAAAGAAATAACTAATTAATTAATATAAAACTAGCCAATTTTCAAAGAATATTGATGAAATTATTCTTTCAAATAATCTTTTTTAATGTCAGTCTTTTTTTAGGATACAATCCAACAAAGGAGTTTCAATGCTAGTATCTAATGTAGACCAATTCAAAATGTTCCTGCTTTTATTTGTAGACCACTTCTCTAGACACAGTGTAGTGCAAAAAGCAAGATTTGAAAAGACCAAAGAAACATCTCACCACCTTCCATTTTGCCAGAATTCCATTTTGCCCCAGAATTCTGTAATCTTCCTGGGAAATTTTTGTTTGGAAAACAAATCTCCCTTAAATTATAACACCACGTATTGTTCCAAACCCTCTCTCTCTCATCATCTTTCTTTCTCTGTTTTCCCTAGAATCTCTGGGCATTTGGCTTGCAGATGGAGAACCCAAGCCAATTTCTTTTGAGGAGGTTTATTTCTTATTATTATTTCTTATTTATTTCTTATTTTTTTGGAGGAAGCCACAGTGACTTCCTCCATGGGAAAAGAGAGAGACCACTATACTGTACCTCTACCTTGGAGAGCTCAACTTTTAATTCTTAGAGAGCCATTTTGCATTAATAGAAACTCCCTGGGATCTGCACTGTAATGACATCACAATTTTGGATGCTCTCTAAGCCCTGGTGGCCTCATCTTGAGAGAGGTATTTTTTTTTTCTTTCTTCCATTACATATGCACTCTCCTATTTCCAGGACAACAGTATTGCCCTGTTCTGTTCAGAGAGGTACTTTTCCCACCAAAAGCCATTTTGTCTTGTGTTGTAGTCAAATATCCCCATTCTTTTTTTTTTCTGACATAAGCAATCTCTAGATAAAAACTTGATAATCTGTCATCTTTGATTTACATTTTAAAATAGCATGATATGAAAAAGAATCATTCTAGAAGTCAAGAAATTTGGATTCTTGTCCTTACTGTTTTTCTCTCAGCCAGATGTTAAAATGCATAGCAGTTAAATGAACTGTAGTCTCAATTTTTCTTAAGAAATATCTAAATATCTTCTACCTCCAACAATCTTTGATTATTTCATTAATTTTTTGCTCAATCAATGGCATTTACTGAATTCTTAATTTCCTAGTACTATGTAAGGTATTTATTTGGGATACACAAATGACTGAGATTCTCTTCCATTATACAAGATTCATTGCTTTCTTCATGAAACTGTGAGGGAGACAATTATTTTATAACTGAAATGTTTAATCTTGATTTCTGACTGAGCTTCTTAGGGACTTTTTAAACTAGAGCATTAAGTTTCATGATATCATTCTGTCAAGAAGACAACAAATTCGCTGGGCGTGGTGGCTCACGCCTGTAATCCCAGCACTTCGGGAGGCTGAAGTGGGTGGATCACCTGAGGTCAGAAGTTAGCCTAGCCAACATGGTAAAACCCCATCTCTCCTAAAAATACAAAAATTAGCTGGGCATTGTGGCGGGCGCCTGTAGTCCCAGCTACTTGGGAGGCTAAGGCAGGAGAATCGCTTCAACCTGGGAGGTGGAGGTTGGAGTGAGCTGAGATTGCACCATTGCACTCCAGCCTGGGCAACAAAAGTGAATGAAACTCCATCTCAAAAAAAAAAAAGAAGAAGACAACAAATTATTTTTTAAATGATTCCTGTACTTAAAAGTATTTGAAGTGTTACTATTTATAGGAATGCATTTATACTTTTATAATCACATCCTGGCTGTACTTATAGTAAGACGCTACCTATATTCATCTTGTAAGAATCACTTTTGATCAAGCAACTTTCTTGCATGATGATTTTTCAGATAAAGACTTTTGGGCCTGTTATGCTATTACTTTCAAAACATATGAAGATACACCTTTGGTGTCTTTTAAGAAAAACTTAGTACATTTCATATTTGTTCACCAGTTGAAATTGCTTTTAAAGGAAAGAATAGCCAGATTGCTTTCCAAGATGAATAGTACTGTCTTACACTTGACTCGAAGAGTAGAATAAATGAATAATTTTGTATGCAAGTTTCTTGGTTTACTTACAACTTTCTGCTAAGACTCCAGAGACCTTTAAGCAAGGATTCCACCAATTACATTTGTTGTCTGTATGTGTATATATTTTTTCCAGAAAGCATATGTTAGTAGGGCTATTAAGCAATTAGCTTCATGCATATAGATAGTTCATTTTGCACCAAACCATATGATGTGATTGGAATTTATAGAAAACCATCTTTCTTGCCAGAAATTGAGGCAAGTTAATTCTCTAGTTTGGAGAAGTATGGTCTTATGACTGCAATCTGTAGCCTTAAAAATTAGAAGCCTAGTATTCTTTATTTGATAGCTTAGAAAAAAATGAATAAAATATAAAAGTTTTGTTTTTATTAAATGGAAAAATTAGAAAAAAAAAAAAAACAACTAGAGTACCTGGATCATATTGCATACTCACTAAATGTTTGTTAAATTGCAATAAAATAAAGCCAGCAGGGATTGAGATTAGTTTTGCTTGTTGTTTTTCTTTTTTTTATATAAAATATGTGCCATGAGGTCTTATGTCCTAGTCACATTTGGCTCTGAGCATTCTAGTCGTCTATGCAAAAAGGGAAATGCAACCAGTGACAAAATCTGTAATGTCCATGAGATAAAAACAAACTGGCTGCTCAGTAGAAGCCCAGCTATTCCTAGGGACTTAATAACTGTTTCCAGAATGAATGTATGGTGCTGAAATCTCAGAAAAAATTCCCGTTTGCATTTTAAGGAGGGCACTTGACTCTTCACTCAGAGCATTATGTGGCTATTTCTCAGACCAATGCCCAAGAGTAGTTCAGGAAAACTGCTTTTATGGGGGTGAAACAAAACAACTGCCTGATGATGTGACTTAATTCAAAAAACTTTCTGAAATACCTAGAAACCCTAAAGCAATAGATAGAGTGTATTTCAGGCATGTATACATATTCCATGTGTAAAATAAGATTCATTGCCACCCTTTGAAGCTCTAGTTGCACTTTACAAAAGAAGTGTGTTACTGTCTTGTCTCATTTTTATAGCACTCATATCCCTGGCCACAGCCATTAATCAGATTTTTTTTTCTCTTTTGGGGAGGCAGGGGATTATACCAAAAAGCCATGGAATGTCTACTACATGATGTAAAATTCTACATGATTGGCCTTTTGTAAATATTAAGCAAAACTAGTAAATCAAGATGATCATATTAACATATTTTAACAGAAATATCCATATGAAAGGCAATGTTGACATTCTTTATGAAAGCTGCTTTTTCCCTTTACTGCTGCCATTTTTATTGTAGATTTCCCTGTTCAGCACTTAGTTCCAATTTTTTAAATGATCCATTTCAACAGTAGACAGCAATATTCTTCCAGTCATATGAGTTTTTGGTTTCATTTTATTACATTAAAGATTACAAAGCTCTACTGTGAATTTGTGTGCTAACATACCTTGTATTTTACAGGACTGTGTTCAAAGAATTATTATGACTGGGTCTAGAATTCTTTGTTTGGGTCTTTGAAGTGAAAGTCCAATGCAATTTAACCCTCAGTAGTAACTAAGCTATAAGTTCATTGCATATTTCAAAAAAATTAAAAGCATGAAAATAATATATAATTTATTCAAGAATCCCAAAAATTGTTGGATTTAAAAAGGTATCCATTTAAACATGGTAATAGTTTTGAGTAACAATCACTTTACTTGAATATAGTTTCCCAGAACTCTGCTTATAACTTGGTTGCTTGGAGTTATAAATTAAAGTCCATTCAGTGGATACTTATGTGCCAATGCTATCCCCAACCTGAAGGAACTTTCTTGCTGGTGGTGTGGAAAAAAAGACAAGGACACAAATAACTTGGCAAACCTCTTTTCAACACATTGTCAAGTGCCTTATAAAGCAAGCTCAAATGTGGCAGGAAGCCACCATCAAATTTCAGAATCAAAGAATTCATAAATTGTTACAAGTTTATTCTGTGGATCAACTACCCAGAATTTGCTAAGTTTGCACTCATACCTTACGCTCAACCCCTTGTCATCTCTTCTCCCAGCATACTTACCACACAGCCCGCCTCCTCCCACAAAACAGCTGAGGCAGGAAGCAGAGTTCCAGCTAGTGGGTAGTCTGAACTCTACTGGCTTTAACGTCTGTATCCTCATCATTAAGCTTAGCATCTCTATCAAGGATTTCCTAGTTCTTAAATAAATGATTATTATTGATTTAAAAAATGACAAGTTGCCAAAGTTTTAGGGATTTTTTATCTCTTCACTAAAAGTGGCAGATTTTCTGCCACAACCTATTTTCACTAGTGATCATTTTATCTTATATTCTAATTAGCATAGCACAATGTTATCATTAATACCTGAGAACTGTTTTCTACTATTTTACATTAAATTTCATGTGTGCGTTTGGAGAGCAGTTTGCCTTTTTCCAGTGGATCCCATTATAAACATGACTGAGTACCCTATTTTACTAAATGAGGAATACCTCATTTTATCAAGACTTGCATTTCTCTTCTGGTCTCACAGTTTAAATATATACCATCTACTACAGCACCCTATCTGTGACCCTCCAACCAGCCCACACTTGTAAGTTCTTTTGTCTCTCCCTGGCTCTCTCAGAGCCAAATTCCCATGGAAGCTGAAATTCCCGTAGATAGCTACAGAAGGGACAAGGATCAACCAGTAGGTGGGGATCTCTGTGGGAGCCACTGGCAGCACCCAGGAGGTAGGGCTTTAGGGGGACGACTACCTTCGGCATCAACCAGTCAGAGCAGAGCAGGGTCCTGGAAACTCATTATTAACCTTTTAGTTGCTACACGGATGGGTCTTGGGTGTGAAGGCAGCATGGCCAGGGCACTTTTACCAACCTGGAGGATAGTTTTTAAATACTTTAATTGTCTGTGGAGCCTTACCTGTAAATACTAGCTGAGTATCAGACCTGCTCACAACCCCTCCTAAGAAGCTGGATCTATAGACTTAAGGCAGTGTATGAAGGTAAATCAGCATTTTAACCTGCCATCTATGAGTTCTCTGGTCTCCCAGGCTTGAATCTGACCTGCTTTAAATATGGATTCAATGCTTGCAAGACCTCTGGTATCTTTTCACCCAAAGTTTTGACTTTTTCCTTCTAAGCCTCAGTTTCCTCTTTTATAAAATGGTTATATTAATCACTAGTAAGTGCTTCTTATTTGCAATAGCCAAAATAGGGACTCAACCTCAGTGTCCATCAGTGGATGAATGAATAAAGAAAATGTGCTATATGTACACAATGGACTATTATTTGGCTATAAAAAAATGAAATCCTGTCATTCGTAGCCACATGGATGGAACTGAAGGTCATTGTGTTAAGTAAAAAAAGCCAGGCACAGAAAGACAAATATTGCATGTTCTCACTCATACGCAAGAACTAAAAAAATGGATTTCCTGAGGATAGACAGTAGATTGGTGGTTACCAGAGGCCAGGAAGGGTGTGGAGAAAGGGGTGGATAAAGAGAGGTTAATTAATGGATACAAATAAACACTTAGATAGAATGAAACCTGGTGTTCAATAGGTCAATAGGGTGACTATAGTTAACAATAACTAATTGTACAATTCAAAATAGCTAAAAGAAAATAATTCAAATGCTCCTAGCATAAAGAAAATATTTAAGGTAATTTATATCCCAATTATTCTGATTTGACTATATGAATGTATTAAATTATCACATTTCCCTGAAAATGTATACATCTAATATGAATCAATAAAAATTTGTTTTAAGTAATGCTTCAACATACTGTTGCTGTGAGATTTAAATGAGATAATATAAGTGAAACCCATAGTACAATGCCTTTGATGTAGTTAGTACTAGCCATTACTCACTTTTCGTGGGATCTGCAATCAATAGATTTTAAAATCCTGTATGTAGTTACATAGCTGATTTGAAATATTCGACTACAGAAGCACATGCTGTGCATTGTGTTAAAACAAAAAGATGACCAGAAAAATAGGTTATTATTGAGTATGAGACATTTTCTTGCTTTCAGACACTGTAGAGCTATTGTGTGCTCTGATGACTCAAAGAAGCCTGGGGTTTCAAGGGCTGATGTCAGCTAGTGGCTTCTGGGCTTTTACTCCTAATGAGGAAGGGGTATTCTCTCTCTCTCTCTCTCTCTCTCTCTCTCTCTCTCTCTCTCTCTCTCTCTCTCTGGAAAAAGGAAGACTCTCTGTCAAGCTTCAGGTCTCCCTGTATTCATATATTATCTTTTCCTTTGACTTCTGCTCAAAACTGTGGAATAGAGCATATCTTTAAAGCACCGATGTCAGGAAACCCCAGGCTCTTTCCTTTCTGGGCAACATGAATGAGAAAACTGTCACAAAAGATATGGAACCTTAGGAGGAAATAAATAAAAATGAATCCTAGAGGGCAGCATTAAAAAGTGTATAGAAAAACTCTGTTAACAAGTAAATGAGTATTTTTAACAAGGTTTTCTTGTCATCTTCTTTGACTGGCATCACAGTCTTCATTTGAATCGTGTTATATTAGGTGCTCTGAGCAAAAGTCAATTATAATTTAGATTCCTGATGAAAACTAAACATCAGAATAAGAGTTAGAAGGAAGCACTGTGGCATACCATTTTCTGAGAGCTTGTTTGAACCATGTCTATTTGTTTCCTTTTCCCCCTTGGTGGGTATCATTTTCACAATATGCTTTATTGTGTTCTGTCTTCCCTTCTTGAAAGTCCTGTTCACAAATGGATGTCATTGTCTCAGTCACATATTGGTTTAGTATTGACTAATTATTTAACCTTTCTTGATATTTTCTTCATCATCCATGAAATGGAATAAATTCTCCTGATACATTTCAAAGCCCCTATGCTAATTCTCTAGCTGTGATTTCCTATCCAAGACTGTTTGTAGTAATCTAAGTCTAAAATATCTTCATCTGAGAAATACATATATAATGGTGGTCCTTCTTGAAAGGGACCTTACTGAAAACACTTTCTCCCTGTTCTTTCTATGCAACTACCTTTATTGCTGCCAGTGAACAACTGACATGAGCATCTAGATTAATAAGTGACAGTCAAAAATAAGATGGAGAGAAAAATGTGAGGCTGAATTTATATATGAGAAATTATTAAATAATAATTATAGAAGTTAATCTAAATATTATCTACATATTATTAATTTATCTAAATATTATTAATTCATCTTTAAGTTTGGATGTCTGTTGATATGATTTTCTTTGCTAAATGAAAAACTCTCATTCTTTTTTGTAAAGTTGACAATCAAATCCAGATTTAGTTAATGTCCCTCTCTCTCTGCCTTTGCATTGTTCTTAAAAGGGGGAAATCTGAAAAAAAAAATTAATTTTGATGTTGTTATTTCCCATACACATTTCAGTATTCAGATATTAATTTTAGAGATTATAAGCATATTTTCTCAACACACATTATATTTACTCTTAGTATTCATATTAATTTTGAGATGGAAAATAAGAATTTAGTATTATAAATGTGTGAGGCATTCTCTTTGATCTATTAGAACTTTGAATATAATTCATTGTAGCACATATCATTCTGTGTTACAAGCATTAGTTTATATCTCTGTCTCCTCCTCACTTCCACATCTTTCCTTTCCTTCCCTTCCAAGATTGGCAGTTTCTAGAAAGCAACAACCTTGTCTGCCTTATGTTCATTCCTTATCATCACATAGGTTCTTGGCATGATGCCCTGGCAAATAGTGAGGGCTCAATAAATGTAGTAGAAATAAATAAATGAATGTTGTTGATGTTATAGATGCATACAAATTGTATGGTGTTGCTATAAATTTTCAAATTCAATATTCTCATCAAATAATATTGATTCATTACCTATATCTTATTTTACACCGTGAAGTAGCAAAGAATCCTATAAAGATCAGTGCTCAAGCTTAATCCCAAATTATTGATTCCAAATAACTTGGATTAATACTCAAGCTTAATCCCAAATTATATGGCTCCATCTTGTGTAGCAAGAAGGATGTGGTTACTGAAGGCCTTTCCTAAAGCTTAGAGCATTGTTCACACATGAAGAAAATGATGGGTAAACATTAACGTAACTTTAAATGGGGGAAAAATAGAGCTATTCTGCCTTCAAGCTGGACTACCACCTACAAAAAGGCAAGTTAGGGTCAAAGGATAAGGTAGAATAAAGGAATAACTAATATTTATGCTCTCTACTTTGTACCAGCTACAGTGCCAGGAACTTAATGTGTTGCTTTCTATCGTTTTCATAACAGCACTGAGAGTTAGGTACTATTATTCCCTTCTATTACTGAGAAAACAGGTTTCTCAGAGCTGTCAAGTAGGAGTCCTAGGATTTAAAGTGAAACTATACAAACCCATTATTTTGCACTACAATAAAAAACATGATCATGTTTAACCCTGTCTTAAATACTTTCTGGAATAAGTCAGGGCATACATCAATTATGTAAATGATTCCTACCAGCTTTATCAGAGATCACAACCATCGTGTTACTGAAATGCCAAGGGTTTGGTCTAGGTCCTGTTGCTTGCTGCACAGAAAGCCAATCACTGAGACAACAAGTATTGCCAGGGAAGAAGGCTTTATTCAGGTGCTGCAGCTGAGGAGCACAGGAGTTAAGTCTCAAATCTGACTCTCAACCGAATAAAATTGGGAGGTTTATGTAGTAGGAGTAGAGACGTAGCTACATGTAGGAAGGAATTAGGGAGAGGTAAGGAAGCAATCATGATAAATGAGGGGTCTGGTATCTCATTACTGAGATTGTCTGAATGTGGTGATCTGGTGAGTTTCAGTCAATTGTCTGAGGGTTGTTTTTCTCAGGAAGGAACTCAGACAAGACAAATATAAGTTTCAAGTTTTAGGACTGGGAGAGTCAACTTCTATGTCTATTCAAAAAACAGTAACTATCATTTTTATTGGACAATTGCATTGGTTTTCATCTCAGCAGTGGGGAGAGTGTCAGGAAGGGCTTCATAGGGGAAAGGTGCAGACTTTGACTTGAGATAAACTTTGGTTCATATCCCTGTTCTGCCTCTTAGTCATCCTGAGCAAGTTACTTAAGCATGCTAGTCTTTGATTATATCATTTGTGAAATGGAGATGTTCATAGGCTTTTCAAATGACAAGCATGATATCTGAAACAGAGAAGGTCTCCAAAAATGATGGTTGCTTGAATCACCATTTGAGTAGAATGATGCTTCATTCTTCTTTCTGAAGATGCTACGTAAAGGACATGGTCATGAAAGCAGAACAGATAAGAACAGAAAGATAAGACTATTGTCTCAGGGAGGGCTTAGTTGATTTTATGACAAGAGGGATATACCTCGAAGTATGTGTCAGTTTGATGTAAAATGCCTTTGACACACAATGAAATGTGGCATATTACATTGAATCTATATTTCTGTTTGTTGTTTGCTTCATTAAACAATGATTGATGGTACATCTTGAAATTCATCAAAATTTAGAACAAACTATTAAAAGAAAGATTGTTGGGGTTTAGAAAATGATACCCTAAAGGTATGGCAATTTGGCATGCTGAGCACTTCCTTAAATAAGAAGGCCTCAGAAGCTACCTCAGAATCAAAAACTTTCTGACCTCTCTTGTCTCTCCCCACACCCCACTGCAAGGTGAAATTTTAGTCTGATTGAAAACGCCTTTGCAAAAATGATAACCAAGAAAATTATTACAGTGAAAGAGATCTGACCTAACTGACTCCATCTTGTTTCTATCCTCCAAGTTGTCCTTGTTCATTCCTGGGCAAAAGCCGAACTAACTTTGGGAGGAATTTAGTTTACAGTTTAACTTTGAAACTAAGATGATAACTGTCTTTGCCCAAAATAAACCCCCTTCTTGCCTGGGGATCAGTCTGCCTTTGTAGTACCAACAATTTAGCTACAAGACTGGAAGTTATGGTTTAGGAGTCATGCAGCCAGAGGCTGCAAGATTCTGAAACACCCTAAACTGCTCTTGGGGATAACATCACTGTTGTAGAACTTAAGATCACTTTGAAGACCCTGCGTTCCAATGCACCAGCAGACACCACCTGGACCAGCAATCTGCCTCAGCCAGTTCGGCAATCCCACTTAGTAACGGGAGTCAGCAAGAATAACCCACTTCAGCTCCCTATGATCTCATCTCTGGCCCAACCAATCAACGCTCCCCACTTTCAGACCCCTACCCACCAACTTATCCTTAAAAACCCCTGGGGAGACTGATTTGAGTAATAATAAAACTCCCATCTTCCGAAGAGCTGGCTCTGCGTGAATTAAACTCCTTTGCTATTGCAAGTCCTCTGTCTTGATAAATCGGCTCTGTCTAGGCAACGGGCAAGGAGAACCCGCTGGACAGTTACATAATCTTCCCTTATCTGCCCTAAGACCAGAACTGCCAAAGGGAGCACAATTGCCTTCCATATCCTCCCTGAAATTTTATTCCAGTACTGCCAAAGGGAACACAATTGCCTTCCATATCTTCTCTGAAATTGTATTATCTATTACAGAAAAGCAGACAGAAATGTAACCACACCTGGACAAACTTTGTTACACGATGTTGTCTGTCTCTTGGGTTTCTTCAAATTCCAGAGAATCATTTACAAGACAATGTCTGCTTCCTAAGTCCATTCATTTCCCCTGGAAATCATTTACTACTCCTACTCCTCTAAAATTGCCTGCAGCCCCCCGTAAAAAGGGTATTTAAGTCTCAACCATCTGCACCTTCTTTTTTTATATTTTGTATGGCTCCTGCAAAACATGAATAAATTTGTCATGGCTTTTCTTTCATTAATCTGTCTATAGCCAATTTATTTCAGAAGACTTAGACTCTGACATTCAGAGGGAAAGTTTGAACTTCCCTACAATTACAAAGGTGCCTTCAAAGAATTTGCAAACATAATGTAGTGTAAATTATAACCAATGCCTAATAAATGCAATGGAGAAGTGAAAACAGGGAGAGAGAATTTCAGGTTTAGATGATAATTCCAGGTTTGGATTTTCCAGGGTCTTAAATCATATAATGGATTTTACAAGGCAAAAATAAAAGGTGAATGTGGATTATATTTGAGGAGGACTCTCTGGTATGGAGTTTGCATTGGAAAAATGTAGCAGGAGAAAGGGTAGAGAGATTGAGGCAAGGCAGAAAGCATGTAATGGAAGCCTAAGAACTTAAAAGCAAATAATCTGACAAGTTACCTATTTGGTTTGCTTTAAATCGGATAATTTTATCTTCCAGAAGCTAAAGGAATGTGAGAAAAATAGGGTAAAGGACACCAAGAGACATACCTTTGTGGTACAAACATGAGAATGGTGATAGAAAAACTCACTTGTAGCATAAAGCTGTTTAATAATGTCAAGTCATTAAATGCAACTTTTGAAGTAAGAATTAGAACAAAGAAGTGATCATCTTGTTGCTTAGGAAACACACTCTGAAGTTAAAAGAAAGGGCATCACCGTTCACTTCCTATTCAGCTTCTATCTTTTACAGCCGTGATGATGGTCTTCAAACTCGAAATAATGACACTAATAACAATAGTACTTTGCTATTTTCATCAGGCTTTTAATGCTTCAAATACCAGGGCAATAGTTCTTCTAAAATCAGGGTGAACAGAAATCATGAATTTTTTTTTTTTTTGAGGCACTCTGTCACCCAGGCTGGAGTGCAGTGGCCAGTCACAGCTCACTGCAATCTCTATCTCCTGGGCTCAAGTGATCTTCCCACCTCAGCCTCCTGAGTAGCTGGGACTTCACGTTTGAACCACTGTTAGCAGTGGAATGTATCTGAGTCAAGTGGCACCGAAGTATTTTAGCAGTGGTGGATCCATACAGGTCTGCAACAACCTCAGTTCTTGCCTCCTCAGGAGAAAGAATTCGACTGAGGGACAGAAGGCAGAAGGAGAGACCAAGGCAAGTTTTAGAGCATGAGTGAAAGTTTATTAAAAAGCTGTAGAGCAGGAATGAAAGGAAGTCACGCACATTTGGAAGAGGGCCACACTGACAACTTGAGAGATCAAGTGTACTGTTTGACCTCTGACTTGGGGTTTTATATGTCGGCATACTTCCAGGGTCTTGCATTCCTTCTGTCTTGATTCTTCCCTTGGGGTGGCCTGTCTGCATGCACAGTGGCCTACTAGCACTTGAGAAGTGAGCATGCACAGTGGGTTTACTGGAGTTATACACATGCTCACTTGAGGCATTTTTCCCTTACCCATCCAATGTTCCTAGAGGAAGCTCATCCACCATTTTGCCTCTTAGTGTGCATAGGTGAGCCCACTCACCCAACTCCCGAGATCTTATAAGGAAGCTGATAATCACTAGTTTCAGATGTTTCTCTCTATTGGGAGAGTGCCTTTCCCTGGCACTGTCTGTGACCAATTATTATTTTAGAGAGACACTTAACAGCTGCCTGACCATCACCTGATGGTCATCTGACATTCCTAGTGCAGGGGGGATGCCCTCTCCTGCCCTGCTCATGTCTGACTAGCTACCTACTGTAGCAGCACCACATCTGGCCAATTTTTGTATTTTTTGTAGAGACAGAGTTTCATCATGTTGCCCAGGCTGGTCTTGAACTCCTGGACTCAAGTGATCTGCCTGCCTTAGCCTCCCAAAGTGCTGGGATTACAGGCATGAGCCACCTCACCTGGCCTGAGATGTTTGTGGGGGTTTTGCTTTTGTTTTTGTAAATTAGAAACAGGGTCTCTCTATGTTGGCAAGGCTGGTCTTGAACTTCTGGGCTCAATCAATCCTCCCACCTCAGCCTCCCAAAGTGTTGGGATTACAGGCATGAGCCATTGCAGCCAGCCTGAATTCTAATTCTAACTGGTAAAAATTAGGACTGTGCCCTTGCCATTCCCTTCTTTTAAACTTGTAATTCAATTACTTGGCATGACTAGTCCTTATATTATAAAATATACTAAATCAAAAATCATCATAATAAAAGCAGCTCCTTGAGCAACTGGACAAAAAAAGCAGCTGGGCATAAACACTAGTAAAGTTTAAACAATTGTATTTGGCAAGTATTCCCCAACGTATAAACGATTACCACTAAAAAAATCTGTTCAGTTCATTCTGAGTAGTTATATTAATCCATTCAGCTATTACTGGTACATTTGCAACTCAACCTGGCTAAATCATTCAGAATAGAATCCTACTAAAAATTATACCATCATGAGATAGTATCCTGTAGTGGAAAGAGCACAGGCTTTAGACTAGGTTTATGTATCAGTTCCCAAATTGTTAGGTATATGATTATAAAATGAGGATAATCATGCCCACTTGTCAGTTGTCATGATGATTCAATGTGATTATATATTCTGGGAAAATGATATTTATTGAGCACCTACCATGGGTCAGGTAGCCTAGTATTAAATCTTCTAGGCAACTTAATGAGGTAGATATTAAAAGCAGAGCCAGACTTTGAGCCCAGGTCTTACTTCAAATTTCATGTTCCTTCCACATTATGTAATAAGATGCCTGTCATGGTGCCTAACACAAAGCAGGCCCAAAGAAATACTTATTGAACTGAATGAACAGCTTGATTGTAATAGAAGTGATTAAATCGTCATACTATTCTTTACATTTTTAAGCCAAAATTATCTTTTATTTCTATTTTTAATTTTTTGAGGAATCTTCATATTGTTTTCTATAGGGCTGCACCATTTTGCATTTCCACCAAAGGAAAAGGGGCCCCAATTTCTCCACATCCTTGCCAACATGGTCAGAATGTTTTTAAAAACAATTCACTTTTGTAAAGCCTGTCCAAAATACTGAACTTGGATTTTACAGAAACAAATTGATTTTGTTTCACATTCATATTCCATAGGCTTGTGTAATACTTAATAGAAAGTACATAACAACTGCAGCTAGCATATTCATGTTTGGAATAAAGACAACTGGTGATCTGTAAATTCATAACTCAGCTGGTAGAAGCAGGGTGGTGGAAATTCCGGAGAAGAGCTAGCAGCCTAAATCATTCATCCTGCTGTGAGTATCAGTGAACGTGTTTACAGAGAGAGCAGGAGCTGAGGGGTACTTATGTGGAAATGAGTTAAGAGCCCTCTTACACCTTAAAACAAAAGAGTTGAAGGAGATGACCTCTGAATTCCCTTCAAGTTCACAGTAGGTTTTTGTGCTGGACTAAAAATCATAGAACTGGATTAGAAATTTAAAGATATCATCAGGATCCTATATTTAATAATCACTTAAAGGTTTTGAGTTCATAGATTTCACACCTTATGTACTGCCCCCTCCCCAGGTTTTCTTTGAAGATATAAAGGAGTTGCTACAGGCTTTCTTCCAATTTAGGAGGTTGCAACTGTATTTTAAAGATGATGCTCCTAAAATATGTTATAGTAGGGTATATGGCTAGGAAAGATCCAGAGACATGGTTCAAATGCAAACTCTGCTTCCGACTGGTGAGCAAGATACACATTTCTGAAACTTTGTTTCCTTTGTATAAAATGAGTGGACTGGGGGCCGGGCGCAGTGGCTCACACCTGTAATCCCAGCACTTTGGGAGGCCGAGGCAAGCGGATCACGAGGTCAGGAGATCGAGACCATCCTGGCTAACACGGTGAAGCCCCATCTCTACTAAAAACACAAAAAATTAGCCGGGCGTGGTGGTGGGCGCCTGTAGTCCCAGCTACTTGGGAGGCTGAGGCAGGAGAATGGCGTGAACCCACGAGGCAGAGCTTGCAGTGAGCCGATGAGCCGAGATCACGCCACTGTACTCCAGCCTGGGAGACAGACTCCGTATCAAAAAAAAAAAAAAAAAGAGTGGATTGGACAGATGATGTTTATGACTTTGTCCAGTCTATAATTCTATGATGTCTAATACCTTCTACACTCCAAAATTTTCGTGTGAAAATTGTCATTTATTTGGTAGCACCTACTATCTGAAAGGTCCATTGCTATTTACAACTCTACCTTCCAGACAGTGATCAGCCTGAAATTACTGAAAAACAACAACTCTGTTCCTTGTAGCTACATACCAGGCTGTTCTGTCACCTAATGTCATAGTCATCTACAGTTAATTCCATATTGCTGTAGGGTCTGCTTCAATAGTAATCTAAAGCACTTCTCTGTCCTCCCTATTTGGAAATGTCACATTTCAGAACACTGTACTCCAGCTTGTTGAGTATCCTGCTATTGTCTCTTCCTCATACCTGATCAGTTAGCAAAATTGTGTTTTGATGACTACCCCTTCAATCCTGGTGGTCTGGCTGTTTTCAAGGACTTTGTGGTTATTACTCTTTTCTTGTCACTTGATATGCAGTTGGGATGGCAGGCAACCCAGATGAAATTATTCCAAAAGGTAGATATAATGTCAGTGGTTGTCCATGTTTTATGTACCTATAAAATACTAGAGAGCACTATTTTTTTAAGTCATTTGTTGTGGATTGAGTTTTTTTTTCCCCACATTGGAGCTGTATTTTTTGTCAATTTTTCTACATATATATCTTCACTTTCAATTCAAGTCTATTCTTCCTAGTCAATTTCTAATTAAACCTAAAAGCAGAATTCACAGGAAGTTTTCAGTGCCATAGTTCCAATGGAAAACTTTGGGAAAATCTTTAAAACCTCTGCTAGAGGTTGCTAAGGAAGTTCAGTTGTCTTTAGAACCATTGAAATTGCGTGGTAAAATGCTGACCCTACAAAATGACCCACTGACTTGTGTATACTTAAGGACACACAACAAGTCCTAGGTGATTATTACCATGACTTCCAATGTAACATATAACCTATTGAGTTTGAAAAATTAACCCAGGCTTCTAAGGGCATGCTCTAATTAGTATAAACTCTTGGAACCTAGTTGCATCTGAAGATAAACAAAAATGTTTGCTTTAGAGGAGACATGTCAGGAAACCCAGTTTTCCTCTTTTTACAATGGAAAATGGATCGAGGAATTCAAAGCAATCAATCAACCTTAGTATATAGGCGAACTTTTTTTTTTAGGTCAACGTCTTCACTTTATAATGATCCTTTTGACCTTGCCATTTGAATTTTCATGAAATGGGGGAGTTAACCCCTACTTGGAGGTTTAGCTCTGCTACAGGCTTTGAGGCCAACCCTATTACTTTTCAGTGGGAGGATTATGAGTTTATTTTAGAAGCTCAGAATGCTCAGAATATGCATTCCCAGTCTCCCAGTAATTGCACTTCTAAGGAGTTTCTTTTTCTTTCTTTGAAGGATTTAGAGTAGCTTTCTTGGAACACTGTTAATGTCATTCTTCTAAAAGCATCCTGTCTATCAGACTTGGCTGAATGAAACCATCGCAAAACTAAATCTACAGAAACACAGTAAACAAACACATAGCATCAGCTTTGAAAGTAATTTACAGAGTTTTAAGAATAAACAGATAAAGTTATTGATTGTTACATTTACATCTGTTGCAGTCTGATTTGTTGGAAACTCCATGAATTGGATTTTATAGTCCATGTTCATTTTTCTGAATAAATTATGTCCTAGAAATCTGTCGTGGACATACGGTCTAGCAGGTGAATTCATACTGATGATCATCTCTCTAACAGTGTTTTCTAACATCTAAGTACTACTTTTAGCCCTAGAAAAGGATTTTAATGTTTAGAAAAGAACATTTTAATAAAGCCTTGCTAATATTCACATATATAGGCATCTTAACTTGATTGAAATTCTGTCTTCCCAAACATGGTTCTATTTTAACATTGTATATGAAGGAAGAAATCCTAGCCTAATAATTTGAAATTATGTTTTTTACAACAGAATTCATTTGCTTTTATTTTAACATCATAATAAGTGTATCACTTTGATCCTTACACAATATCTTTTATCTGTTGTGTAACAATCATGCTACTGAATGTTAGATATTACATGACATATGAAGGAAGTTTAACTTGAGCAATTACTGAGTTCATCCAGACGTGAAGCCTCTGTTTGTCAAGAAGTTAATATTTTTAAAGATACACTGACTTTATAATCTGTAATTATTTTCTTATCAATTACATTTTTATAGTTTCCTGATTAGCTGGCACTTGGAGCTTAGTGTTACCGTTTAGCTCTGCAGGGTCCTTTTAGACACTATTATTGTAAAGAAACATCAAAAATCAAAGTGAATTCTTAGTATTATACTTGAAGCAGTAGAGGCGCAATTGCTGAAACAGCAGCCAAGCATTGTGCTATAGAACTAACTCACAGCTTGGTGCCCAGTCCCTGCTGAGAGGGAAATGTAGGGGAACTGGCAGAGTTTTACTACATCTGCTCCCTGCTGCTAATGAGCTTTAACCTGTTTCATTCTTAGTATGCTTACTGTTTAGATACTTTGCTTGCAAAATTAATTTTTTAGCTGAGAGAACACATGAAAGAGGATATGATTTGTAAAGTAGAGCTGTTTAAAAATTAAAAGGTGTCGGCAAGGGAGATTAAAGGCTATGAGTGATATGGTTACTTAATATCAATTCAAGGGCAGAAGCTCAGGTGGTAAAGCTAGAGTTCTCAGTTTCAGTTCTTTCTGTAATGTGGGCTACAGCTCCAGGAGTTGTAGTCTTTGTTTTGCATTGTGCCATCTATACCAATATGCTTTATATTTATCAAAGAAAGGAAATAGTGTTTTTTGCTTTGAAGGCTTCATTGATCCTCTGAATGGTGCCAAAGTTCTAGTGATATGCAGCCTCTAAAAACAAGCATGTTTCAGCAACGTCATATTATTATAGCCAAGAAATAATGAGCTTCCTATACCCAATTTCTTGTAACCTATACCTGATCACCTACACAAAAACAAAACTGAAAGAGCAAATGAGATTATTTATTATCTGAGATTATTCACAATGAAATAATATCATTTGTATAGCCATAGAAGTTTGCTCTTTAACAATTGTCATACATTCCTTTGTTCCTCACTTCAACTTTCTAAAATAATCAGATAAGTATTGTTCATTTTGTAATGAAAATTTGCAAAGGCATGTTATATATCATAGCTGGATGAGAATTTTGTCGGTGGGTAAGTATGAAAAGTGTACATGCTATCGATGGGGAGTAGGAACATCACCTTTAGATTTGCAGAATAATCCTCACCATTATCATCATCACCCTTGTCAATAATAATTAAGCTCACAAACCTATCCCAGTTCTTCAATAGAAACTAAACGTATTAAATTTTCAGCCAGAATTGCACGTTACTTTTGGTAATAATATAGTCTGAAACACTCTGCAAAGAAAGCAGTTTACTCTAGTATAGCATTTCTCAGGGTTTTTGGCCTTAAAAGTAAAAAAAAAAAAAAAAAAAAAAAAAAAATTCTTAGAGATGTCCAGTTTTGATCAGCATTATTTTCTTATGTTATTATACTTATACATGTAAAACTGTAAAACTAGCCATGAATTCCTTTATCTATAGGTTTTATACAACTATACAACCAAAACAAATGTAAAGACTAAATAAAAACAAACCTACAAAACCAATACAACTATAATTAAAAGTATTACTTTATTGTGACACATGCTGTAATTATTTTTAGTCACAAATACATACATCTTTATTTAGAAAGACAATCATTTTACTAATCTTCTTTACAACATTGATTAATAAAGAAATATCATTAAACAAAGGTATATTATACATTTACTTCTACACACTGCTAATGAGCTACTGCTAATTAATACTTACAAAAATAGGTCTCATGATAATTCTCCTTACCAAGTAAGTGCTGACTCCTATAGTGTGACTTCTTTTCTGGTTGGTATAGCTAAGCTACAATATGTCATGAAATGACTCATTTCTTCCACTATTTCTCTCTATGTGAACTATTGTAAAACCTTTTGCTCAGCATGTCGTCTTAACATTTGGCCTGTACTTGGGACAAGGGCATTGTTTATGTATTAAGTACACCTAAGCTCTATTTCTGATCATGTAAGACAGTTAAAGTAGTACATTACTCACTGCAATATTATTTCCTGATGTCAATCATAATCTCAATTGATTAAGTCAGGGAACTAAAGTCACATTCTATTAAACTATTAAAAGATAATTTTTTTTTTTTACTAAAAAGCAGAGTTTTGTTTTTATAACTGACAAGAGAATCTGAGGGCAAGAATAGTGAACACAGGGAGGATGACTGCTATATTTAGTGCCTGCGTTTACATATGTTGGCACCAAATGAATACCTTCACTAAAACAAAGTGAAAAGTTTGCTGAAGCTTCCAGGGGGAGGCAAAGGAGAAAGAATGTTTAGGTGCTTGCTGGCATTAACACAAATGTAAACACAGGCATGAGTAATGTGACAGTGCCCAAATATAAGGCAATCATCTAGACACATCTGTAAATACTACAAAATGTTATTATTATTTTAACTCTGAGATGGGAAATAGTGCTATCCCCATTTTACAAATGAGAAAATTGAAAAGTTAAGTGACTGCCCTAAGAGCTCAAAGCCAATTAGTGGTGGAACCATATTTTAAGCCTCAGTTGTCTCGCTAGTATCAGTGCCCTTAATCAGTGGGAGTAGTAACTGAGAGAACACTAATGTCAACACAACTACATTCATTATTTGCTTAAATGCATATTTTTATATTTTTATATTGCCTTTTTTAATGGAAAATAGATAAAAACAGAATTTTAAAAATTACTTTCAATGCCTATTTCACTTTGGCCATAAGAAATATATATTAAAATTGTTTACTAAAATGTTGATTTAAAAGGACAAGATATTACATTTTTTTCAAGAAAGTAAAGTAGGGCAGGCATGGTGGCTTATGCCTATAATCCCAGCACTTTGGGAGGCTGAGATGGGAGGATCTCTTGAGTCCAGGAGTTCAAGATCAGTCCACAGCCTGGGCAACATGATAAGATCCCTGTCTCTACAAAAAAAAGAAAGAAAAAAGAAAGTTAAAAAACTTATCTGGGCATGGTGGCACACACTTGTAGTTCCAGCCACTTGGGAGGCTGACGTGGGAGGATCACTTGGGCCTAGGAGGTCAAGGCTGCAGTGAGCCATGATCGTGTGCCAGCCTGGGCAAGTAAGCAAAGTAGGCAAATACATCTTTTGATTAATTAGGCATTGTGGAACCCACTGGGCAAGTGTGTGTGTGTGTGTGTGTGTGTGTGTGTTTTAAAACCAACTGTCTTATTTCAAGGAGCAACCAAAACTGAAGGAAGGCTCTGACTTTTCTTACATTTAGTGAAAATTAGTGCAATTACTATGTGAGGATATACATTGTTTTTCTCTACAATGCCATTTTTAATTAATTAATGAGTTGATTTATTCACTTATTCATTTGACATCAACTTATTTTTTTAATCACTTTTTTTCAGAGTATAGTAATGTATATTCATGGCAGAAATTTGGAAAAATCTATTACAGTACAAACAGAGAAATGACAGTCACCTTCTTCTCTCTCTATTTAAGCTAATGAATGTTTAATATTTTGATGCATATTCTTTCGTTAGATCATTAGATGGGATTGCGTCCCAGAGAGAGCCTTGCTTTTTGCCCCTGAATGCAAGTCGGCTCACCCCTCCTCAAAACAAATCTATCTTTACAAGTACAAGAGAAAAATGAAAATTTTGCTGATGTTTTCAGAAGGAGACAAAGGAGAAGAAATACAATACATACTACACAGCAAAACAGTAGAAAATCTCTATTAGACTTCTGTTCTTTGCCATGCACCTACTTTCTATTAAACACCGACTGCATCAACTCCTTAGTTTTGCAGCATAGAGCTGGTCTTGTCTCCCATCCTCTCATCTCATTCTCACAAGTATCACCCCATTCAGTAAACAAAGGGCCATCCTAGCATCCCCTGTCTTTACAAGCCAGCAGGGGCTTGCAAGAAACATATGTATTTTCTTCACAACAGATAATATTTCCTGTCTCATTTCTATCTGTATGCACATATATGTGAATATAAGTGCACACATGTATTATGTATGTATTTAAAGGCTTCTAGTCTTTGAACCGCCTTTTCTCCCACATAATGTTTTATTTTTCCTTACAAGTAAATGTTCTTTAAATGAAAACATACATTTTTATAGTTGAACAGTATTTTATTATGGAATATACTGTAATGTATTTGACTCTTTTTGGATATTTTCATTATTAACAATTTTTGCTATTATCTACATAAACATCCTATATATTTCCAATTATTTTCTTGTGGACATTTCCAATTATTTTCTTGTAATAAATTTCTAAACTTGAATTTTGGGGGATGAATTGAATAAGCATTTTAAAATTTGATGTAAATTGTCCTCCAGAAAAATGTTAGCATAACATTTTTTTTCTTTTCTTTTTTTTTTTTTTGAGACGGAGTTGTGCTCTTGTTGCACAGGCTGGGGTGCAATGGCGCAATCTTGGCTCACCACAAACTCCACCTCCTGGGTTCAAACCGTTCTCCTGCCTCAGCCTCCTGAGTAGCTGGGATTACAGGCATGTGCCACCATGCCTGGCTAATTTTGTATTTTTAGTAGAGACGGGGTTTCTCCATGTTGGTCAGGCTCGTCTCGAACTCCCAACCTCAGGTGATCCACCTGCTTTGGCCTCCCAAAGTGCTGGGATTACAAGTGTGAGCCACCGCATCCGGCCAGCATAACACATTTATTGAGCACTTATTGGGTACTAGGTACTATACTAGCTGGTTGGGATACAAAAATATGTTGGATGTATTCTCTGTTATTCAGAAGCTTAGAGTTGAGTATTTACTCTAATTAAATGGTAGGCCCCTGATACCTCTAAAAGGTATATTTGAATTTGCACTTAATGACAGTTGAGAAGCTTCTGGCTCTGACCATATATTTAATTTTTAATTACACATATCACACACAAAAATACTTTCTAATTCTTGAAGCCAACAAAAAAACTTCTGTATACAATGTTTGCCAGGATATTAAACTGTTGGTATATTATATGGTTTGGCTGTGTCCTCTCCCAAATCTCATCTTGAATTGTTGTTCCCATAATTCCCATGTGTCATGGAGGGACCTGGTGGGAGGTAATTGAATCATGGGGGCGGGTCTTTCCCATGCTGTTCTTGTGACAGTGAATAAGTCTCACAAGATCTGATGGTTTTGTAAAGGAGAGTTCCTCTGAACATGCCCTCTCTTGCCTGCCGCCGTGTAAGACATGACTTTGCTTCTCATTGCCTTCTGCCATGATTTTGAGGTGGATTGTGATAGATTCCCAGCTATGTGGAACTGTGAGTCAATTAAACCTCTTTCCTTTATAAATTACCCACTCTCAGGTATATCTTTGTTAGCAGTGTGAGAACAGACTAATACAGTATATGAAACCCAAAAAGTTATTTTTTGAAGAATTATTTGTGGAATAAAGTTGTTTCAATTTAGTCTTGAAAAGGAAATGTCTGTTTTGTTCACATAGATGTTATATAACAAAAATATTATTTTAAAACTTGTTTATGCCACAAAGAAATGATAAATGCATGAGGTGATGGTCCTGCTAAATACCCTGATCTGATCTTCATACAACATATATATGTATTGAAACATCAAATTATATCCCATAAATAGGTACAATTACAAAGTATCACATTATTATTATTATTATTATTTTTGAGGCAGAGTTTTGCTCTTATTATCCAGGCTGGAGTGCAATGGCATCATCTCAGCTCACCACAACCTCTGCCTCCCAGGTTCAAGCAATTCTCCTGCCTCAGCCTCCCGAGTAGCTGGGACTACAGGCATGTGCCACCATGTCCGGCCAATTTTTTGTATTTTTAGTAGAGATGGGGTTTCTCCATGTTGGTCAGGCTGGTCTCGAACTCCTGACCTCAGGTGATCTGCCCACCTTGGCCTCCCAAAGTGCCGGGATTAAAGGCTTGAGCCACCACACCCGGCCACAAAGTATCAGTTTTAAAAAATTGATGATGATGATGATGATGATGATGATGATGATGATGATGATTTTTTTTTTTTTTTTTTTTTGGAGATGGGATCTTTGTCATCCAGGGTGGAGTGCAAGTGCAATCATAGGTCACTGTAGCCTGAAACTCCTGAGTTTGGGCAATCCTCCCACCGCAGCCTCCTCAGTAGCTGGGACTACAAGTGGACACCATCATGCTCAGCTAATTTTTATTATTATTTTTTTTTTTGTAGAGAGGTGGGGTCTCACTGTGTTGCCCATGCTGATCTCGAGCTCCTCGCCTCAAGTCATCCCCCTACCTCAGCCTCCCAAAGTGCTGAGATTACAGGCCGGAGCCACCGTGCATGGCCCAAATAAATTAGTTTTTTTAACAACTTGGTTACAGTCAACATCTGCTAAATCCATGACTTTGAAGTCTCGGTAGAAATGTACTTAACACCTCTTTTCTCCATAAGTCTAGCCATAGTAAGCATTTACAGGCCATTTTCAGATTACCAGAATGCAAGGGATATGAGGAGAGGTTGGTGGAAATGGATTAACCTTGTGGGAAAGGCTGAATGACAGTTATTTATTTCCTAGTTTAGTGGAATAGTAGCCTTCATTGGCAAATACAAATACAATCAACTCTATGAGTACAACTTTAAGCTAAGCAGTCTTCACCAACATCTTTAGATAGAATCAGATGCCGTACGCTGCTATTTCTAATCATATGTCTTAGAAATGCAGAGAATCATTAGTCTTTTTGATATTTCACATGTCATCTGAAAAACATTTTAGTCTGACTGTTATTATGGTAGTTAAAATAGACAATTTTGTGCAATTAAGACTATTAAATAATCCAAATGACAATAGATTCATTAAAAGACCTTACAGGCCAGGCATGGTGGCTCACGCCTGTAATCCCAGCACTTTGGGAGGCCAAGGCGGGCGGATCACCTGAGGTTGGGAGTTCGAGACCAGCCTGACCAACATGGAGAAACCCCCATCTCTACTAAAAATACAAAATTAGCCAGGCGTGGTGGCACATGCCTGTCATCCCAGCTACTAGGGAGGCTGAGGCAGGAGAATCACTTGAAACCTGGAGGCAGAGGTTGTGGTGAGCTGAGATCACGCCATTGCACTCCAGCCTGGGCAACAAGAGTGAAACTCCGTCTTAAAAAAAAAAAAGACCTTACAATTGTCGAATGATGGCAAGATAAAAACCCTGACAAGCTGGGAATAAAGATAAAAGATAAAAGTTAGGCCTAGCAATAGCCAACCTCTTGGATGCCCCTTTTCTTCCATTTTAGAATAAATAGCCCTCATATTGTTAAGTGGGGCAGCACTTTTCTTAGCCTTAAATTGGAGATAGTTATTTTATGAGTACCTAAAAGATGTAGTGATAAGAGTAAGGATAAACAAAGATTTAATTTCAGCAGCTCCATCACAACACTATACATAATACCTTACATTTTAAAAGGGCTTAGCATCCTAAAAAAAAAATTAAAATGTGTGGGTATTGTATATACAGTGATTCACACACAATGTTCATCATTTGAAGTCTGGAAATAAACTCCATCTTAACCTTAAATTGTTATTATCTCTTCACAGTTGAAATGCCAGTTGAAGGCATGCAGAAATTTAAAGTAACTGATTTAACAACCTCAGACAAAGAGAACATGTCTGAAAGTTTTTCTCCACGTTTGACTTGACCTGAGAGAGTTTCTCTTAGACTTATTTTCTAAACAGTACCCTAGTACCTTGGGCCAACAAAATGGCCTTTAAGCTTGAATGAACAAGGAATTTCTTTTGTGTGTGCAAAGCTTCACTATTTCATCTTTTCAAGCTCTTTTACTGCATTCAGTGTGGAATTATATTGACAAGGGTAGAATTTATCTCCTAGAGGAGAATGCAATGCTTCTGTTAAGTGCTAATATAACATTTATGTGTTGGTACCTTAATAACAGCCCCAGCTTACCTAATGAAAGTTGAAAGCAAACAGTACTCTCTGAGATTTTATTATGACTGAAGCAACTGCAATTTGAGGCAAATTATCCCTACTTTTGTTCCCATATCAAAAACAGAGATGCTAAGGCAATTGCTACATGTTTGGTATGGAATTAGGTTCCACTCTCATTAATCTACAAGGAAGAGCATTTTTCATGTAAACAGCTCACGAGGGTCACAGAAAAGAGCTGTTTCTGTGAAAAATGCTTGTCAATAACTTTGTGAGTGAATTTTGAAATAAAGTGCCTGTAACCTGTCATTATTCCTTCCTCTCAAAGTCGAGAGTGAGTGGATGAAAATTGAGCATGTGAATTGAAAACAGGGTGAGTGTTATGGCCTTATCGACTTCAGGTAAAATGACTGTTTTAACTTGTTATTATTTTTCCATTCAGAGGTCAGGCAATGTACAGTATTAGCAGCATAAACTGCAGTGTAAGCAAATTGGTATACAAAAAGGCTATTACCTACACTCACAAAGCAGAGGAAAGTATAAGTCACAATATCAAGTGGACTTGTGATCTCTACAAAAACGAAACAACCAACAGTGCTTTGAAAAAGAATAGCATAGATATGTAAGTATGAAGTATCTAAGAGGATGAAAACATAAATACAGATGTTTAAATAAATATGTATATGTTTAGAAGGCAGGTAAGAGATACACATATTTTTTAAATTACATATAAATCATACTTGTTTTGCAAAGGAATTGTGGAATCATGATGATATTAGACACCCCACCTCTACATGTCGCCTTAATTTTTCCTGAGATCATCTTGAAAGTAATTAGCTCCTAAATTTTCAAGTCCATCTAATGTATTCTTTTGAATACCAGAATATTACTGTGGTCTCCCTTCTCCCTGGAGAAAAAGGAACTCAAGGAGCTTTGAAAATATTAAAAACCCTTTCCTTGTCTTCTAGATTTTTACTTTGAATTCTGAAACACAGTTTAGGAATTCAGTATGACTGTTAGGTTTGTAAGAAAAACATTTCTCTCAAAGTAACCTCAAGCCTATAGAAACTGTACATTCAATCCTAGTGTTCAATTTATTTTTGTTTCAGAGGACCATCTAGTTTTTCTGTTTCTGAATCTGATTTTTCCATCACTGATACTGATTTTTCTATTATAGACTCAGGTGGTCAGAAATGGGCAGATTGGCCTAGAAATTAAAAGAGGTTATAAAAGGACTCAATGATTGAAAGCAAATTCAGAGAGAGAAAGGCTTACATATAATTTTGAAGACATGTTCATATGTCTACTCATCAAATTCCCAACTAAAATAAAAGGCTTAAATTCTTTTACTTCTAAGCAAGTTTTCCGTGGCTTCAAAAAAAAATTATAATGATCTAATATAAAAGAAAGATAATATGTTGGCATTTCTTTGCTTCCCATTTTCTCAGTTTATTCATTCCCTGAGTGAATATTTACTGGTTGGACATTGTACCAATCATGATAATACAATAATCTCAGGAGAGTAACTGCCTTTATCTAGGGAGGAAGAGAGAATAAGGACGGTAGTGAGATAAATTGTCACGATAACACTGGAAGAATGCAAGCTCCATGGAGGCAAGGATTTTCATGGTTCTGTTCAGTTACATGTCATAAACACCTAAACCAGCACCTGGCATAGGGAAGACACATGATATATTTGTTGAATGCTGAATAGGTGTGATGGGGCATACCAGTGCAATTCAGAGACCAAGGGATGGTCAGGAAAGACTTCCCCAGTAAAAGATAAGTCTAACCTCTGGGAATATTGACATGATTGAGCCAAGTAGAGTTAGAGCAGGACCTTCTGTATCAATGGAACAGAGAATTCCAAAATTGAGGTTAGAGAGAAGAGAGAGCTGAAAGAATTGCTGTGAATTCGACATGGCTGCAGCAGTGAGTGAGGGGTGGGGCATGCAGAGCTGGTTGAAGTAGATACAGGACAGACTCTGTAAGGCCTGATGAGTCATGCTAAGAAGTTTGGACATTAGACCAGAATCCATTGAATAATTTTAAGCATGCAGGAGCTTGAAAAAAAAAAAAAAAGGCAGATACATTTTAGGAAAAGATTACTCTAGCTGAAGTGTGGCAGATGGATTGAAGAAGAAGGTTGGAGTTGAGGAGACCAGTTAGGAGGCTTTGCAGACATCAAAGCAGCATACAAATGACAGTGGCCTATATTTAGGAAAAAGTAAAACAACAGAGAGAAATAGGCATATTTAAGTGGTTTTAAGGTGTTAGAAGTGACAAGATTTGTTGGCTGCCTGGAATGAGGTGAAAAGAAGGAGCTAAGTAAGACAAAAGAGACAAAGGTAAGACCCAGTTCTACAGCTTTGGACAACTGAGTTGAGAGTTGACATTTCCCAAGGTGAAAAAGATGTTTGGTAAGGAAGGTAACAAGTTCGCATTTGGACATGCTAGATTGTTTAAAGTATCTTCTTGAAATAGCCCTAGTTTCTGTACTGATCCCAGAAATCTGTGACAGATTTAGACCCAGACTAAGTCCATTACAACTAATGGATGAAACAAATCTAAATACCTATCATAGCACCTAGAAGCAATAGTTTTCATACATTCAAAACAAATTGCATTTATAATATTAAAGTATTTTTTTTTTATAAAAGTCTTTATGAAATGCAAAAGTAGCGGGACATGGTGGCTAACACCTATAGTCCCAGCTACTCGGAAGGCTGAGGCAGGAGGATCACTTTTCTTATAAAAATCTTTATGAAATGCAAGGGTAGAAGGGCATGGTGGTTCATGCCTGTAGACCCAGCTACTTGGGAGGCTGAGGCAGGAGGATCGCTTGAGCCCAGGAGTTCAAGACTACAGTGCACTATGATTGTGCCTGTGAATAGCCACTGTGCTCCAGCCTGGGCAACATAATGAGACCCCATCTCAAAATTTTTTAAAGAAATGCAAAGGTTTACAAAGAGCAAACTGTTTCTGAGAATTAAGTTATTGTAATTATCCTGAATTGTGACTAATCAATGAAAAGAATGGCGCCACAGACTAAGTTACCACAAATGATGCTCTGTATGCTTTAGGAATTAATTATGAGTATATCTGTACAGGTGAGACACTGAAATATTTTTGCACTTATAGCTACATGACATGCAAGCACTAAAATAACATATTGAATTGAACATACAGATTGAGCATCCCTAATTTAAAATCCGACATGCTCTGAAATTCAAAACTTTTTGAGCACCAACATGACGGTACAAGTTACCCTAAACACCTTGTTTTAACAGTAAATAAGTGTAAGAAAATGATTGCTTGTCGGTAGCATATAAATTCAGAGTCAGAAATGATAGTGGTGTCAAATAACCAGAGATTGTCCACACAGGTGGCTGAGATAGTGACAGCTTTGCTTTCTGGTGGTTCAATGTACACAAACTGTTTCATGCACAAAATTATTAAAAATATTGTAAAATATTAGGCTGGGCATGGTGGCTCATGCCTGTAACCCCAGCACTTTGGGAGGCCAAGGCAGGTGGATCACGAGGTCAGGAGTTCAAGACCAGCCTGGCCAACATGGTGAAACCCTGTCTCTACTAAAAATACAAAAATTAGCCAGCTGTGGTGGCATGTGCCTGTAGTCCCAGCTACTTGGGAGGCTGAGGAAGGAGAATTGCTTGAATCTGGGAGCCAGAGGTTGCAGTGAGCCAAGACTGCGCCATTGCACTCCAGCCTGAGCAACAGAGTGAAACTCCCTCTCGAAAAAATAAAAATAAAAATAAAAATAATATATATATTATAAAATACTATTTTCAGGCTATGTGTGTAATGTGTATACAAAGCATAAATGAATTTTGTGTTTATATTTAAGTCCCATCCCAAGTATTCCAGAGTATGCTAAGTATTCCCAAGTATTTCAAAATCCAGAAAAATCCAACGTCTGAAGCACTTCTGTTCCCCAGCATTACTGATAGGGAATACTCAACTTATATATACCCACATATATTTTTAAACATATATAATTTCTTATATTTTATCTTGCTTCGTTCTACAAAAGATATTAGAATAAAGATAGAAGAACTATTCAAAATGCAAACATCTATAACCCCTAGTTTATATTGGCAATTATGGACAACAATTATTAATTAAGAGCTAATTAACTGAACTACTTTATGTGTTTCAACCTATTTTCATTTGTTACATAATTTTTAATTTACTAAATATGTACTTAGTGTGTATATGTAAACCTAATAATGTTTCTGGAATACTAGCAGATCCATTCTGACATCAGCATCCAGATTGTTGCCTTTTATTGCTAGGAAAACCACACAAGTGTGATGCAGTGGCACAGGTCGTATCCTGATGGTGGTGGTAATTCCTAGTCTTCCCAGAGATACTGCAACCAAGTGGCATGTCACTGCAGTGGCAGACGAACCATTTAAAAGGAAGCATTTTGCTTTGAAGAAGAAAGCTAAGGGTTTTCAAATGAAATGTGAAGCTGTGGCATCCAGTTCTGCTTCCAGTGCATCAACCCTCATCTCTTTACAATGAATGTCACCTTCTACCTCCCTATCTGATGTACATAGGACTCTAGAGGACCTGATAACTGTATTTGTACAAGAAAGGGGAAGAATGTAAAATTCACCAAGCTCCACCATTGTGTTTTAGAATATTCTATTTTAAAATACAACATTATAATGCTGAATTTCTGCAAGCAGGTAAGAAGACCATTAGAAAGGCGAAAAGAAAGTGCAGATTGTGGAGCAACGTCATTTGTGCTCATCAGAGAGAGAGAATAACATAAGCAGCATGGGAGACTTTTGCCCCCTATCCAGTCAATGAGAGTGTAGGATGAGACATAGGAATCCACTGTTTCCACTGTTGTTCTCAGCTCTTTTATATCTTCTGTGTGAACCTCTTACTACTCTATGAGTGATTGCAGAGTTTAAAGCAGTGCATTTTTCCTACTCGACAACCTTCTTTATTATATTCCAAACCATGTTTAATGTATAATGATGCACACATTATACATTCATACATGCATATTAGTGAATAGGTTTGTACCTATTTGTAGTGAATAGGTACATAGTACCACGAATACTATTCTTTAGAGATGACTTACAGAATTTAAACCAACCCCAATGTAAATCTGGCTTCATGCTCCAAACACATAAGTAAAAACCAAAATGTCATCCCCCACCCCAGCTCTGACTCAGAGGGAAGCTCCACCGTTTATTTTCCAAGAGCATTTTACAGAAAGGGCTTTGATTCATGGTGCTAAGAGACAGAAACACTCCAGTGTGCACTTGGCATATTTCGCTGTGTAGCTAGCTACCAAAGCAAGGGTTCTGAACCAAGAGACACATTTCATTCTCATCATGGAAGTCAAGCTCAAGAATGAGACCATTTTGCTGACCAACTGGTTAATTTCCAATTTAAGCAGCAGTGGGAAGTTCTCACTCTTTCCAAGCCAAAGATAGTTTTGGTTTTTATTTGACCAACTTCACGTAAATGACACTGACCAACAGTTGATTCAGAACAATCAAGTCCAATTTGATGTACTATTCCTTCATCAAATTAGCCTAAATTGCATGCAAAGCCCCTCAGTGGGTTTTAAAATGCAGTTGTATGTCAGGCCTTGCTATAGGTGCATTTGAATTCAATATTTGCCAATTAAATTATACTTTGAACATTTTATGGAAGTTAGCTTTTAAAATGCATTTCCTACATCAGATATTTCTAAAGTAAAGTGAATAACTACCTGCTCATTTATCTTTTTGTTTAAATACAGATTTTAATATACTTCATTTGTTTAAAGCAAAAGCCTTTCTAGAGCTAACATTTAATCTTTAGGACTTTTGGGGATTGATTGTTTCTTTGCAGGCTGAACAACATAATAACAGTTATGTCCCACCAACATTGTGGTATTATTATCTTTACATTGCAACAAAGAGAGCAAGGCACAGTTGCTTCTGGTCATGATTCCAAGATCAGTCACCTGCCTCCTTCATGGATAGTAAGGTAGAGGATCGTTGTTATATGAGTTCTGGTTCAGTGTCCTTTTCACTGCTCTACTGTCTACTGCAAGAAAGAGAAAATAGGTGTATGAAAAATAGAGAAGTGGCTGCTTACCATGTAAGTCATGAGAAAGCCTATCAGTGACTTTGAAATCGGCTCATAAAGGGAAAAACAGAGACTATACTAATAAATTCAGTGCCTAATTAGCATAAATCTTTTTACAGCCTTGGGATTTTTCCATGGTTTAATCCTTTGTGAAATAAAATGCTCCATAATGGTTTATAACACACCATCCTGTGGCAGCTTTAGTTTTGGGGAAATGATACATATGTCTTCATAAAACAAATAATTCAGAGCATATCTCTTTACACCTGTATGCTCGTTTTTAAGGGCAGGGTCTACACATTCACATTTTCATGAATATGATATGAATATGATATTGATTAATCTGTATTAATTTAACTAATATAAAAGATGGTTATGGAAGTTAGCTTTTAAAATGCATTTCCTACATCAGATATTTCTAAAGTAAAATGAATAACTGCCTGCTCATTTATCTTTTTGTTTAAATACAGATTTTAATATACTTAATTTGTTTAAAGCAAAAACCTTTCTAGAGCTAACATTTAATCTAAGATCCCAGCATTTATTTTTCCTGCACTTAGCCTGAAACAATACTACAAGGAAATTCAACTGGACATTCTCTAATAGATTTAAAACATAAAATAAAGAAAGCAATGAAAATGTGACAGAAACAAACTCCTCTCATTCAGGAAGGAAAGAATGAAACAGAGCCTGACAGAATCTGATTGTTGTTCTACTAGGAGTAGTTTTAGAGAAAATATCAGCCTAGTAAAATGTATTTCCTTTTTGCATCTTGCCTACTTAGCTGCTGACATTCCACGGTCTCATATTATTCTCTGAATAAATTATACTCATTTTGTTTAAAAAAATTTTAACATATATTTAAATAGTGCAGTTTTCGGGGGAAGAGGCACTGTGCTGAGCTGTGCGTTATACTAATGGCATTCGGTGAAGAATGAGTCATCATGGTTTTTATTTATTCATTCATCCTTGGATCCTTTTAAAAGTCTCCAAGGCCCTAATGACCATCATCATTATCATCAGTAAAAACTGCTTTCTGGTGAAAAGGCAATAGGCATTAAATTTAGAGGCAGCATTAAATTATCGGTAAAGAGGACTTGAAATAGTACTACATGCATATTCCTGGACACAATATACTGAAAGTTCATATAGCAGCACTCAAGCAATCTCTTTTATAAAGTTTATGATTAAGATATTCTCTTCTCTTTTCAAGGCAATACATTTAGCTCAGAAGAAAATAAAATATAGGCCAGTTTCTATGCTCCAGGTGTAAACACTGGAAGTCAAAGGTTTCAGCCATAACAAGGTTCTTAATTATAAATAAAACTTTTAAAAATTATCAGTATTAAAATTTTATTTCAAGCATTTCCCCTACCTATGACATTTCCTTACATTGTCTAGTGAGTGAGTGAAAAAGCAGTGAGAAGAGTTTTAATAAACTTTGTTAAGTCTTTTTTGTCTCAGACATACTTTAAATATCCCAGTGTCATTCAGTAAGCTAATGGAGGTCTTACTTCTCATGTAATCTCCAGCAACAGAATTAGACTAGATCCGCAGGGCCAAAATCCACTCATTCAGGAATGAACTTGTGTGGCATTGAAAGTATGGGAAAATTAGTACCTTGTGATAAATCAAGAGCATCATTACACTTGGCAGTCCTCATAACTTTCCCTTATCCCCAATCCCATCATAATTTGGGTAGGCGATGACATTCAGAAAGATACCAGGAAGAGAAAAGACTAGAAAGTTGACTTCTTAGGTTTGTGGAAACATTGTAGGTTACTTCAAAGTGTTCTGAATTTGAAGCAAGGCTGCGTTACAGATCATTATCTGCTATATATAAATGGTTCATTCTATTAAACTATCTGTCTAACCTTAGGCATTGCGAGATGTCTGATATTGAAGCAGGTGGTCAGGTATTTCAACTTTCTGCCTTTTTTTTTTTTTTTAAAAGACATAAAATCTCTGTATGGAACAGAATACCATATAATTTGCAATGTAGCTTCTGTTACAGGCTACGGTCAATGAATTTTCTAGCTCTATGAATGCGGTTCTTTTTTAATTTGGTCATTTTTTTTAATTGAAAGTTAGAGTGACATATCTTTTTGAAAACAACTGATAATCTCTTCAAAGCCTCAATGTCCTTTTCTATGAAGTGGAAATGCTAGCTAGCCTTGTTCACATTTAGAGTGGCAGTAGTAATCAACTGAGATAATCTATTTGAAAGCGTTTTTGTTCATTGTTAGGAATTGTACCAATACAAGTTGTTGCTGTTGCTCTTTTTGTTATTCTTCTGAGTCTTCCAGTGGTTTTAAAAAAGATAAAATTGTGTTTTCACTCTTTATCACATTCTTTAATAAGCAGGCTTTTGTTTGCCCCCAAGTTTTAAAGCATAATTTAAAGCCATGTCTAGTTTTATTGTTGATTGTTGTAAATAGATTTCCCTAATCTGGGTATATAGTGAGGCAGAGGTTGTCAAAGAGAATTCGCTTCCATTGACACTCTAAACTCTTCCGGCTCTTCAGTACTTCTACAAAGTGGAAAATGACTTCTTTAATCAGAGCCTTCCTGTTGCCTCTTGCAAAGTCATGTCTTATCTCTCTTAAGCTCCTTTTCCCTGCTACTTGAGAATGATAGCATTTTCTCCCTCCAGCTTGCCCCACCTCCCTTACCAGAGTAGATTGACCAATGCCTCATCTCAGTAGCAGGCTGATGATGTGATCTCCTTTGGAAAGAATTCTGCATTTGACATTTTTTTCACCATCCTTTTCGTTTTAATCCTAAACATTACAATTACTCACTTTTTAAAAGAACTCTGAATGAAATGTATGTAGTTTATTTTGCATTCTTACTACACTAATAGCATCTTTATTATCTTTTAACTGCCTATAAAACATTAATGGAGGTCAAAACAGGATCTTATACTTCTATGGTTCGTGTTTTTGAGCTGGAAAATCATTCTTAACTCTTAGTATTGTAGGAGAGGAAAAACATCTTTTTCCGTCTACCCTTCTAAGTTCTTGACTGGGCCTCCTTTAGCAGAAGACAGATTAATAGGAAAAAGGCATACAAATTTATTTAATGTAAGTTTTTTGTGACACAGGAGCCTTCATAAGGAAGTGAAGACCCAAAGAAATGGTTATATCTGACCATTGTTATGCTAGGTTTGATGAAAAGTAGAAAGTCATGGAAAAATGGGTTAGGACAAAGAGTGTAAAATAAGTGTAATAAACAGAGGGGAAGCCTAGGAAGGCCTGTTAGTTCTGATTCCCCTCAGTGTCCCATATTCAGAGGTAAGAATGCTCCTTTCCTCAGGGTAGAAGGAGGGCATCTCCCACATGAGAGGCTTATAACCTGCTTCAGGGGAGAAGGACAGAAAAGGCCAGGGAGAACTTTCTGTCGTTTCTCAAATTCCTTCAGCTTAAAATATTCAATATGCCAAGGTGCCATATTTTGGTATAGCACATCAGTTTCAAAAGTGAAATAATGCTCTGCACTGTCACCAGGTTTAGCATGTGTGTTAGGCAGTTTAATCTTTTTTGTTACTGTAAGAAACCTGCCCCCAAATTAACTGATATGAGGTATAACAGTTAAAACTTCATAGGCATTTTGAATTGTATTGATAGCTGAGAATTTCTAGACAATTCAAAACTTTCTAAATCTTGTATACTCTATAGACTTCTGAAGTCAAATTGCCGTCGTGAAATTTCGGTTGTTGAGAATTATATACTAAGATTAGCTGGCGAAGTAGACTTGGGTCTTCAAATTACTGATCACAATGACTTAAGAAAACATGTTTAAACTCATTAAAGGTTTAAGAAGTGTTTGCAGTTGAAATAACTTTTGGGCTCAGCATTTGCCCAATTCACCACACTAAGAACAAAATATTCTAATCCTTCAAATAGATTAAATTGAGTGCTGAAAAATTCAATTTCACACAGTATCTACAAGTATATTTATATAGGACTGAAATTAATTATGTAGAACAATTTGAGTTTCAACACCTATAGTTATGGAATTTGGAAATGTAAAAAACAGAGAGCTTTTATTGTTATTGATATATTTGAAAGCTTCACCACCAAACCTTCTCTTCAGCAAATTTTTATATGGCTTTTAAAAAATTTCTTTAAAATGAATTTTAGTTCTCTATAAGTAAATCAAAGAGTGTTCCACCAAAGTGAACCATATAATAAGATGAGGCATTGTTTCAACTGTACAAAACTGAGAATTCAATCTGACAAATATTTATTGGGGCACATAGATTAATAAGGCAAAATCCCTGCCTACTTACAATTTAAGTCTTAGAATAAATAGAGGGTGTGTAATAAAGTTGTCAGACTGAGAGCTCAACTCAGTTCATGTGGTGGCTACTGTATTTGGGTGATCCTAATAGTCCTAAATATTAATCTAGAAGAAGGCCAGTAGAGCAATTCTTAACATCCAATCTTTTACCCATGGTTGGGATAAGCCTCACTTTGGAGAAAATGTTATATATGTAAGTTTACAAAACAGGTAAGCTTAAGGGGAAAAGTGAATTTATTATTCTATTACAAAATAGAGGGGATGGTCTCTTTCCTAAAAGATTCATAGTTAAGGTCTTTTAACTAGCAAACACCTGTAGTGGCATTAACGTAGAATCAATTTTGCAAAAAAATCAATTTACATTTAATTTTCCAAAAGTGACAGCCCATAAGGCCAATGCCTAGAAAGGTGATGATTATAGAGTAAACATTTTATAAGATGAGGACATCTTTCAAAAGTTGACATATTTGGTTGGCATTCACTGTTAAACTGATAGAATACCTGATCATTCCCGCTAAGCCAAAGGCATAGGGTAAAAATATGGCAAGAGACCCTTCTAAAATGTGGCTTCTTTTTCCACCCACAGAAACGCTATATTATTATAATTCAAAACAGAATGTGGGCAATAAAATATTTTTATACTAAACTGTTAATTTAGAATGAATACATTAAAAAATAAACAAACAGTTGCTGACTGCATAAAGGAGAAAATTTCACTGCTGATACTTACAGTTTTTTTTTTTAAGAAAGCAGCGATTTTGCCAAGTTTCATAGTTCAGGCATTAGAACTCTGCCACTGCTCCAAAAAATAAAAATAAATAATAACTAGTTAAATTAGTGTTTGGGGAAATAGATTAGATTGTAATGTATGCAAGCAATTAAGCAACACTGACTTGATTCACTGTGATGTCTAAAATGGCATTTTAAAAAATGAAAGTAGCTAAATTTGGCCCTGATAAAATATATAGCAGCAATGGGTTAGGAATTTTGCAGTTTTGCCCAAAGAGTCCAATCAAACAACCCATATATTAGGTGGCCGTTAACATGCTGGCAGCTGAATTTTTTACATCAGTTTCCAAGGTTGCACAGTAATTACATCTACTGTGAGTCATTTTTGCAGCATATTTTATAAAACTTTTACAGGTTTGCTGGGAAGTGATTATTCAAAGTCACCTTTTATAGATTCTACCATGAATATTAGACAATTCTTTGAAAATGTTCGTGTTTACCACTCACATTGCTTCTGGTTTAGGTGTAGCTGGCATTTGAGCGTTTAGTATAGTATATTATAGTATATGAGTAGAACTTCCTTTTCTTTGTAGGCCCTCTGTTCCCTAGCATTACCAGTTTATGTTCCCACTGAGCTACTGCCAGAACAAAATAAATCCAGTTGCTTTTTGCTGTTCAAGGCCAACCAAGCAACCATGGAAAGAATTTGTTGCTCTGAGCATTTGTCCTAGCATGTCATTACAAGGTAGTGATGTGCAATCTCATGACCAGTGCAGTCCACAAAGGGGTTGCTCATTTAAAGTGCTGACGAATTTAGATGTAATATTTTTGTGCTTGCCCTTTTATTCTTATTACCAATTATATCCAGTCAGTGCCCAGAGATGTATTTGAGGCTGTGATTGGATAAACCACTTAGCATAACTTTTCAATTCACTGCTTATTAAATCAAATATGCATTAGCTTATTCTATTTGCATTAGTACATTTTTACAGCGGAATGAAAAGTCCTGTTCGTTTCTTCAGATTAATATTTTAAACATATCTTACTGTTTTGTTTCAGGGATGGCATCATATTAACTTTAGGCTATAAAGGCCAGGTAAGAAAAATAACAGGTTGCATTTTAGGGAATGTTGCATGATTTCACTTCGGTCAATATCAGTGTTGGAATTGGGGAATCAGTATTAGAATTCAGGAGGGGGAAAGATAAATGGCGGTAAAACTTGGGCTCTATGGAAGGTTAAAAACGAAAAGGGAAGAGAACAAACTATTCTTGTTTTCTGGGGTCAGTAGCAGCCTCAGCACAATCTTCAGCAAAGCCCAAATAATATGTGATGTCTCTAGCTCAAAAGCTGTGGGGGTCAGAAGATGATGGTTGGCATAGTAGAACCAACATCTTTCACCTTTCTGCTCACCAAGGATCCAGAAAGCAAATGCAGTTTTGTTTTCTCCATTTTCCTCACTCTTTTGCCATGGTAGTAAGCACGTTTGTAAGCTTTGCTGATTCCTCTGCCTTTGCCACCTTGAAATCTTCTGTTTACATGGTGTGCGTGTTGTGACCAATTTGCTTATGGGGTTCCCTCACTTCTCCTCATTCAAAGGAGAACACATTTTTGAAATCAGATTTTAGACCTTAAAATTTATAAGTAGCAATTTCTACAGTTTTGGAAAAACATTTGAAAACTGCTTATTCATCTAACACGTATCTAGAGAGGGTCTGCTCTTGGGTGGAGGCTCTTCTTAGCAGTGTGGGTTCAGTGGTAAAGACAAACATCTTGTCTTCATGGAGTTTACATTCTGATGGAAGAGAGTTGATTAAAAAAATTATAAGTGCTGTGAAGAGAAAAAAGCAGGGTAAGGGAGAGAGAAAAACAAGTTAGTCACTATTTTAGATAAAATGTTCAAGAAAGGCCTTTGTGAGGAAGTGACATTTGTACAGACCTAGATGAAGTGGGGGAATGAGTCCTGCCACGCTCTGAGAGTAGAGTATTTCAGAAGGACTAACTAGCTCCCGCAAAGGCTTTGAGGCAAGAACACAATTAACATGCTTAGAAGCAGCAAATGCAGCTAGAACAGAGAAAATAAACAAAACATTGGAAAGACGGAGATATAAACAGTGGCCAGATGATGGAGAACATTTGAGATCCCTCTTAGGCAGCTGGATTTTATTCTGAATGTCCTGGGATGCCATGAATGATTTCAGGCAGGGAAAGTAGCATTTTCTGACTCACCTTTCTAAAATATATCTTGGCTGCTGTGTGGAGAATATTATGAAGGAACTAGGCTTGGGCATGTGAAAGACTGGAAGCAAGGGGATCCATTAGAAGACCGTACTGTAGTTTATGCTAACAATGTACATGTCTTGGGCTACATTAGTAGCAGTTGAGGTGGCAAGAAATAATCAAGATGCAGGGTATATATTGAAGACTTGATAGGATGTTGGTGAATTTGGATGAGGAATGCAGGAAAGAAAGTCAAGGATGGGCTCTGGCCCTTTAGCCTGAGCAAGTGCATAAATACTGCTGCCACTTATCAAAATGGGGTAACCTGAGGAGAAGCAGTTTGGAAGGCAAAGAGGAGTGTATTAGTCAGTTTGGGCTGCTATAACAAAATACCAACAACTGGATGTTTAAACAACAGAAATTTATTTCTCACAGTTCTAGAGGCTGAGAAGTCCAAAATCAAGATGCTGGTTGATTTGCTTCCTGTTGAGGTCTCTCTTGCTGGCATCTTTCTGTGTTTTCACATGGCAGAGAGAGAAAGAGTGAGAATGAGAGAGAGAGAGAGAGAGAGAGAGCACGCTAGCAAGCTAGCTCTTGGTGTCTCTTCTAAAAAGATACAGATCCCATCAAACCAGAACCTCACTCATGACCTTGTCTAACCTTAATTACTTCCCAAAAGCTCCATCTCCAAATACCATCACATTGGAGATGAGCGTTTCAACATATGCACTTGGGGGAGACACAAACATTCAGTCCATAACAGGGAGATATGGTTTTGGTCATTTTTCTGCTTTTCTTAACTGCAGATGCAGACTTGTTTATCAGTCACTCAAGTAAATATGAATACTTAACTACAGGAGTGTGGAGCTCAGGGAGAGTTTGAGGTGGGAGGTATAAATTTGGAAGGCTTCTCATAAAGATTTAAAACCACAAAAGGGATGTGAACACCTAGGAAGTTGAAGGAGGAGGAAAAATGCCAAGGACTAAAAGAGTTGGAGGATTCAGTAAGGAGACTAAGAAGTTCCTGAGGCAACAAGAATACTAGCAGAGTACTGTGTCTCAGAAACCAAAGAAAGAATAGTGTTTTTGTTGTTGTTGTTTTGTTTTGTGGTTTTTTTAATTATTATTATACTTAAGTTTTAGGTTGCATGTGCACAACGTGCAGGTTTGTTACATATGTATACATATGCCATGTTGGTGTGCTGCACCCATTAACTCGTCATTTAGCATTAGGTATATCTCCTAATGCTGTCCCTCCCCCATCCCTCCACCCCACAACAGTCCCTGGTGTGTGATGTTCCCCTTCCTGTATCCATGTGTTCTCATTGTTCATTTCCCACCTATGAGTGAGAACATGCAGTGTTTGGTTTTTTATCCTTGCAATAGTTTGCTGAGAATGATGGTTTCCAGCTTCATCCATGTAGAATAGTGTGTTTTAAGAGAGAGAGAGGGAGAGACAGAGCTTAATTGCGTCAAATGCCATTGATGGGTCAAATAAGATAAGTACTAAGAACTGGCCTCTGATCCTAAGCAAAGTAACACAGGAACAGAAAACCAAATACCACAGGTTCTCACTTGTAAGTGGAAGCTAAACATTGAGTACACATGAACACAAAGATGGGAAGAATAGACACGGGGGCCTACTTGAGGGAGTGTGAGAGGAGACTGAGGGTCAAAAAACTACCTATTGGATACTATAGGTAGCGATTTTGTCACTACCTGGATGACAAAATCATTTGTACACCAAACCCCAGCAACATGCAGTTTACCCATGTAACAAACCCACACATGTACCCCTAAATCTAAAATAAAAGTTGAGAAAAGAAAAAATAAAGAACCAACTATTGGATATAGCTAGAAGAAGAATGCTGGGGATCCTGACAAGAATGGTTTCTGTGGAAAAATGGAGAAGACAGCCTGAATGGAGTGGGCTAGAAAGAGAAGTCAGTGAAGAGGTGAATATGGAAAGCCTACACATGGAAGCCTTTTGAAGGTTTTATTTTGCTGCAGGGTAGAGAGAAGAAATGGGACAATAATTAGGATGTGTGGTCTAGAAAAGAATTTTTTTTTTCAACTTTTAGTTTAGATGCAGGGGATGCATGTGCATATTTGTTGCAAAGGTATATTGCATGATGTTGAGTACGATTGAACCCATCACCCAGGTAGTGAGCATAGTACCCGATAGGTAGCTTTTCAATCCTTCCCCCACTTCTTCTCCCTTCTTGTATTCTCCAGTCTATTGTTTCCATCTTTATGTCCGTGTATACTCAATGTTTAGCTCCTTCTTATAAGTGAGAACATGCAGTATTTGGTTTTCTGTTTCTACGGTAGTTTGCTTAGGATAATGGCCTCCAGCTCCATCCATGTTGCTGCAAAAGATGTGACTTTCTTTTTTATGGCTGTGTGGTATTCCATGGTGTTTATATACCACATTTTCTCTATCCAATCCACCATTGATGGGTACCAGGTTGAATCTATGTTTTTTCTTATTGTGAATAGTGCTGGATGAGCATACAGATGCATGTGACTTTTTGGTAGAACGATTTATTTTCCTTTGGATATATATGCAGTAATGGGATTGCTGAGTCGAATGGTACTTCTCAGTTCTTTGAGAAACCTCCAAACTGCTTTCCACAGTGGCTGAACAAATTTACATCCCCTGCAACAGTGTATACGTGTTTCCTTTTCTCTGCAGTTCTGCCAACACCTGTTATTTTTTTTTAATTTTTTAATAGAAGCTATTCTGACTGCTGTGAGATGGTATCTCTTTGTGGTTTTGATGTGCATTACTCTGATGGTTAGTGATAATGAGCATTTTTTCATGTTTCTTGGCCACTTGTATGTCTTAGAGAAGAGTATGTTTTAAATGAGAGATACTGCAGCCTGCATTTATGCTGATCCAGTAGAAAAGTAGAAACTGAAGATACAAGAGAAAGAATAGCTGTAGAAGTGAATGGTCGAGAAGGAATAAGATGCATTGCACAAGCAGAGGAGTTGGTCTTACATGGGAACGTGGTTCCCATTGTAAAGAAAGAAAACGCAGAGTACATGGGGGTAGATTCCATAGTGAGAAGATAAAGTAATTCTTTTCTGATTTCTCAGTCTTGTATTGAAATAAGAGGCAAGCTCATTAGCTGAGAGTGAGGAGTAGAGAGAAATGTCGGAAGTCGGGGAAAAAGGAAAGGGTATGGGTGTGAAACACCAGCTTAGAAAAGTAGAAGTATACATCGACTATATAAATATAGTGGGATGCTGAAGGCCCATTTAAAATCAGTAAATATAAATTTAAGATGAGACCAGTGAGTGTCTCTCTATTTAAAATGAGCTTAGCCTGTGTTTTTTCCTAGCCAACTTTGCTACCTGGTGCAGGCAGATAGTAGGTGGAGAGTTGGATTTTTAAAGAAGATTAGGGTTGTTCTAGGTGAGTAAAGTCAGAGGTGGTCAGAAGTAGAGAGACGGAAGAGTTCTTTTGTTTTTTTCTTTTTATCATTTCCAGTAATCTTTTGCTAAAACCAATTTCCCTGACTAAAACCCATTGTGTATGCTGGTATGTAGGCGTTCAATTTTTTCTTAGTCATGCCATAACTAAAAAATTCAAAAGCTGAAAAATAGCTTTCCCAACATAAGTACTATAATTTGTTCTATCTCCCACTTATTTAATTCAAGTTGAGAACTCTTTTTAAACTCCTTTTTACCAGTTTTTCTAGTTTTTCTTATATAATATATAACAGCATAAGCTGTAGAGAAACAATTATGGATGTTATTAACATTGGCACTTTTGAGTTTCAAAACAACTTGCTGTAAGAATGTTTAGAAAAATACCTAATTCATGAAAGGGGGTTTGTTTAAAATGAATCATATTACATTTGGTGAGTGCATATAATTCCCTAATTCCATGAAAACCATTAGCAAATGTAATTTTATTGATAAAGACAGCAATGCAAATACTGATACATTCTCTCCCAAATGCTTATATAGCCAATGAAGATATAAAAAACAAAAATCTTAGTTCATTCAAGTGGCAGCCTTTTAATCTCACACTTTTTTCCCCTCATTTCTGCCCTTCCACTTCCTTGAGAGAGGGACCATGATGCAAAATAGGGACATACAATAAAGAATTGGCCACTACAGAAATGTGGAAGACAGGAAGGCATCACAACTGGAGCCTAGGCAATGGCAGATGTCTTCTTCCCTTCTCCTCCTTTGTTGGAATATGGTAGTATTTAAGTATTACCCAGGGATTCTAAGACTGAAAATGAAAGTATTTTTAATAGAAAAAGAAACAAGATTATAAATCTAGAAGATCTGATAAGGATTTTTTTTTTTTTTGGCTGGGTTGTTTTGGAATCCTTCTTAGTAAATGCCTTTGACATTTGATTGCTACAGCTCCCCCATTCAGCCTAAAATTTAAAAGCTAGCCTTTCTTTCTCTAGGCTCTTAGTTTAAGAAGGAGAGTGACGAAGAACATTTTTAATTCCTTTCTTCATTGTCCAATTTGTTCACAGAACAGGAATGGTCACTAAGATTCAGGGTCGATTTGATATTCATAATTAAAGAGTAGGAATGCAGTAGGAGCATCCATTCTGTGTGTCTCTTGTTATTAACTTGATTGTACATGCATAGGAGCAGAAGAGCAAGAGGGAGCCTCAACACCAGGCATGTGGGCAGGATTGAAAGAAGGTGCCGGAAATGAGGGGACAGAGTACCACAACCTGGTCTCTAAGACCTTCTGTTTTTATAGTCTCATGTAAATTTGTCTGCTTATTTATTATAGGGGTCCTTAATTTCTGGGGGATAGAGGTGCTCATGGACTCCTTTAAGAATCTAATAAAAGCTATAATACCCCCCAAGATTTTAAACATACACATTAATTTTGAAAATAATGCCTAACATTCATGAAGCCAACATTAGAGATAACTGTGTTACATTATCATAAAAATGCAAGCAAACCAGTAAGTTATTTATGAAGTTCTGAATTTGATGTGGAGTGGTGATGTCTTGAGTATATTTTTGGAAAACAACTTGATTTTCTTCATTAATTTGAAAGGTTTCTATGAAGAAACAGAAAAATTAGAGCAACTCCTAACTAAAAAGTTTATAGTATTGTAAAAGAAGATGATCGGAATCATTCCCAAATATTTTTAAGGCCTAACAATCTGCATTCACCCTTCTCAGCCTTAGTCTCATCCCATGCTATAGAAACCACTTTTCTGAAACAGATTGTGTAATGATACTTGTTAATCAAGATTCAATTTACAAATCCAAAATTATAGTGGTGTCTGTCAAATACTTCAGGAGATAATGTTGTAAAATCTCCAAAATTAGTTCAAAGAAGCATTTCCTCCAGGAAAATCTACACATTCAGGTCCTGTAAACTGGATATAATGTCTAAGCTGTGGTGCTCAGAAAGTTCTAACTCAGTGATAGGCAACTCCCATAAATGTGTAGGTCGACACCTAGTTTCCATAAACACAGAGCACCTGTAACTGTATTTCTCTATTCGTGGCCCACTGGGTCTTTCCTGTGCATGAGATGTCAAATAGCAATTGTTGGGGCAAAGGGAAAAGAGAATAATCAGATCAAGACAGATAATCTGTGTCATCAAATTGAATCAAAGACAAAAACAGAGTCTTTCTCAGACAGCCAGAATGAATTTGCATTCTCTAGTCATTAGGTCCACCTTGTGATTCCCCTCAAATAAGTGTGCCCCATCCCATTCCATATCCTTTCCATCCTCCACCCCCTTTACCCCCACCACTCCCACGCACAGAGTTTGAAAGGTGTTTGGAGAACATTTTAAAGTGTTGAAAGTGTTGAAGGTTCAGTAGTGGCATTTTCACCTTAAACTGCAAAAGAAGATATTTATTATTAAACTCTTTTTTTATATCATACTATTTCTAATAAGAGACTTTAAATGTAACATTCCAGATGTTTAGAAAAGAAACATTTAGTTTATGCTTTGAAATGTTTATTATCTTCTTAAAAATAGCTTCCAAAATCTTATTCAATTTGTTCATTCATATGTTCTGCTTTCTTTTGTACAACATGTGCCAAAAACAAATATAAAACTTCAGTCTCACAAACCAATTTTTGTACATTATAATTGTAAATACATATATCATATCTTTCATATTTAATATGAGAAAAATGTATTATGGTTTTCCTTAAGTCTGGGCTGGGTTTTTACAAAAAGAAAGACCATCAGATATTCAGGATTCCCTTAATTTCTCAAATGTGAATTTCATCAGAGGTGAAAGAAGATAAAATGTTTCAGTGTAGTCTGCGGAGGGTACCTTGGTCAGAAACCTGGTTTGCTCCATATCACTAAAAAAGATGACACTGTAATAGATAAATTTTATTTCAGATATTTCAAACTATGCCTAGAAAATATAAACGTTTAAAAAATAATGGTCTACTTTATAAGAAATACAATGTGATTTCTACATATAAGAAATATAATGTGATTCAAAGTAATAATAGTAATGTCTCAAAATCGTGCCTTTCTCATGAAAGAACACAATTCAAATAAGATTGAACTGTATCTGTGGTTATCTTTTTCATGAATGTGACCCAGTCTCCCTCAAGCTGAGTGTCACTTTTACATACACATTCAAACATGATAAATGTCATCTTAGCATGTGTTTCACATAAGGACAGCCAAGCCTGTGGCTAGCACAATGCAAGGCCTGGAGATGCGTAGTCTCCCTTTGCCCTTCACCCTGGGGTTCATGGACCAGGGCAGTCTGATGAGGTAGAAAGAGCAGTGGACAAAGAGCTGAAAGACCTAGTCCCATCTCTGGTACTTGCTAATCATTTCAAATTGGATGAAACCCTTAATCTCTAAGAGTTTCAATGTGCTTCTCTATAAAATGGAGAACAATTATGCCAGCCTGCTTCATAGAGTTGTTATGAGAATCAAATGAGATAATGTAATTGAACATGCTTCAGAAACCGTCCTACACACACATACAAGGTAAAAGAAAATCTGGATTCAAACTTTGATAGTTCTCTGGCTCTTGTTTCAGTTATGAGGAGTTTATAAATCCAGTCCTTTTTTATGGTTAGCTCTAATACTTTAAAATGATGCAAAAAAGATCGGGCAATGTGCACTGTAGTTGTGCAGGAGAAGATCTGCTACTTTTTCTTTTCCGTCTCAATTAACCTCTGCTGAAGGTCATAGACAGGCCAGAGATAAAGATCCATTTTCCTTTCTGAATTTGTCCTACCTTCAAATGTGGAAGGAAGAAGCAGCCAGTTGTAGAACATTACATTTTCCAAAATGCTCTGAGGGAAAAAGAACATTTTCCTCATGTAGCTCCCTTATTCACATTTTTTCTAAAATGAATAGATATTTTTTGCTATCCTCTTTGCCTCTTTGTCTCAATCAAACTTAGGAGTGTTTGATTACAATCATCTACAGGCTGTGATATTTCTGCATGATATCTTACGGCGGTGTAGGGCCAATGAGTCTCCAGGGCCTCCGAGGTTTGATAGTGTTAAGGCTACTATGAGTAAAAGGAAACTGCCACTGTAATAATCCCAATTTCATAACAGTTTAAGCAACTTGTCTTATTAGTGTTCCTTTCAGTCATAATCAAAATGTAAAACTACAGCACTATTTAAAAGGTACCCATGGTTTCATACTGGGTTCACATTTGTCATGGAGAGAACATTTTTTTATTTCATATGCAACAAATGCTACTTGAGCACCTACTATGTGCCTGACAGTCTGCTTAAAATTATGAAACAAAAGTAATGGGAACAATAATTACCACCGGTTGAGGCCCTATTACATGCCAGATACAGGGCTACATGCATAATGAATTTAATCCTCACAGCGACGAGAAGTAGATTTTCTTGTCCCCATTTGCTGGAAGAGGAAATGAGACATTACAAAGTTAAGTAACTTGTGCCAGTTCACCATTCAACAAATATTTATTTATTTATTTATTTTTAATTAACACATTGTAATTGTATGTATTTATGGCCTAAAATTTGATGTTTAGACACATGTATATGTTGTGTAATGGTCAAATCAGGGTTTAGCATATCCATCATCACCACATGCATTTATCATTTCTTTATGGTGAAAACATTAAAAACCCTCTTCCAGCTGTTTTGTAATATACCTTACTGTTAACCATCTTCACCCTACTGTGCAATAGAACCCCCCAAATTATTCCTCCTAATTGTAACTTTCGACAAATATTTATTGATTATGTAAGTCAGATATCAGATGCTACCTTCCTCTCTCTGGAGATCTAGGTAAGATGAACCACTCAAGTATGAACTACTCAATTATGCAGCTTCTGAAATCCTTGTGCCTTCCCCAATTTTTCTACTAATTTCCTTGGTTTTCTTGGGTTTGAGCTATTACTCACCCCGAATGTTAAACTCCACCCTTTCCAGATTTTCACAACAAAATCCCCTACCTCAAGCATTCATGTCATTTGCAGACTTTTGGAATGTTTTGAGGGGCTCTCTTGAAGGGGCTTATGTTATGTTACCTATGATCTTCCATTTGTTCATTTCTTCTCTCTCTCTCTGTCTTTCTCTCTTTCTCTTCCTATAGGACTGTGCAGATTTTTGTCCCTTTCTTTTACAGAGCTCTTCTGCTCTTCACAGTTCCAAGGGTCAAACTTACATACTAAATTCATTCTGATGTTCTGCAGAACCAGAGATCTTCCATTTCACAAGCTCCATGCTTCTTAGAAGGATGGCCTAATTATACAAACAATGTAGAGGCCTAAGTTCCTAAAGTCCTAATTGAGTGTTAAGCCTTGAGAAATACTTAAATACAAATACCATCTAACCACCTATGCATTTTTTTTTAGTTCGACACCCTCACTAAACAAAATATAGGGCCTAATACTGAATCTTAGGCAATAAACTATAATTTTTAAAAATAAGAGGAGGGGAAAAATAAAATATAAAATACCATATATTTTAATCTTTGTAAGTTTATGTTTTTATGTCCATTGTTGCAGAAGTTGGCAGGTTTTTTTCTGTATGCCAGATAGTAAATACTTTTGACTTTGTGATCCATACATTCTCAGCAACTGCTCACCTCTTTTTTGTATAGTGACAGCAGCCGTATACAGTACATAAATAAATGGGTGGGGCTGTGTTTCAATAAATCTTTAAACACTGAAATTTAATTTTATATAATTTTCACATCATAAAATATTAATCTTTTGATGTTTTTCAACCATTAAAAAATATAAAAGCCTTTCTTTGCTTCATAAAAAAACTGACCACAAGGGCTGTAGTTTGCCAACCCCTGTATCATGATATTTTTTGTAGTTGTGGCAGAAACACCACTGTTGTCACATTCTGCTGCCCTGCCCTAGCTAAATCTCAGAGAGTTCATTTACCTTCTAGAATAAAATTATATTCCTCCCACTAAGTACAACAAAGCCCATTATTTCTAACTTCTTCCTCTCATCTCAAAAATGCAATATAATCTGGCTGGGCTGAGTGGCTCACACCTGTAATCCCGGCACTTTGGGAGGCCAAGATGGGTGGATCACCTGAGGTCAGGAGTTCGAGAAGAGCCTGGGCAACATGGTGAAACCTCGTCTCTACTAAAAATACAAAATTAGCCAGGTGTGGTGGCACATGCCTGTAGTCCTAGCTACTTGGGAGGCTGAGGCAGGAGTATTGCTTGAACCTGGGAGGTGGAGGTTGCAGTGAATGGAGATCGCACTATTGCACTCCAGCCTGGGCAACAAGAGCAGAATTCCATCTCAAAAAAATAAAAAACAAAAAACAAACAAACAAATGCAATATAATCATTTTTCTGAGGAAATCGATTTTGGAGTAATGGTCTAATTAGGGTGTACTCTTCTTTGGGCCAGTGTCTCAAACCTTCAAATTTTCAGAGTTTTTTTTAATATGCTGATGTCAACTGTGACTCTTCAAGAGGATGATACAGTATGCAGTGGTTCCTAACTTATTAATACTAGGCACAGAACTCTCCAGGCATCTCAAGGAACTAATACAGTTAAGTCCTTACTTAACATTGTCACTAGGCTCCTGGAAACTGCAACTTTATGTGAAATGATGTATAAGAAAACTAATTTTACCATAGGCTAATTGATATAAACAAGAGTTAAGTTCCTAGGCATATTTCTGGTCACAAAAACGTTACTAAACTTCTAAATAAAGATTAAAAACACATCTAATCTTAAACGTTGAAATTAATGTGAGCTATATGTACACTTAAGAAGGATGAATAAAAACAAGTAAGATAATTATTTACCCAATTTTTTATGACTCAGTGAGTGACAGCAGTTGTAGTCATGGTGAGTTAAATCAAGGAATAAATTTCTTCAAAGTGAAAATTGTAAGGAGCACTTCCGAGCACCACACATTCAAAAACAAACAATAACAAACGTGGTGGACTTGCTGAGCATTTCGTTCTGCGTCGCTTATTATCATTTGTATGATTAGCATAGACTTCACGCATTTTTATTTTATAATAATTTGTGTTCATTCACTTATTCCTTTTCCAGCTTTCTTATTCTAGTTCAGGGTCAAGGGTGGCCCAGAACACAACCCAGTAGCTCAGGGCACAAGGCAGGCACCACATTGGACAGGTGTGCACTTAAACCCACACCCACACTCAGTCAGACTGAGACCATTCACACACGCCAGTTCACCCACTGTGCACGTCGCTGGGATGTGGGAGGAAATGGAGTATCCAGAGAAAACCCATGCAAACATGAGGAGAATATGCAAATGCCACACAGATGGTGGCCCCAGCCTGGGATTGATTTGTTTATTTCTCATCAGTGTTAAACAAAACTACATTATTTGAGGATCTGCTATATTCTCAAATCCAGATGCCTGCTACTCAAAGTGTGGTCCATGAACCAGAGACATCAATGTCACCTGAGAATTCGTTAAAAATAAAGACTCTCAGTCCACAGCATAGACCCACTGAGTCAGAATCTTCATTCTAATATGACCCCCAGGTGTTTTGAATGCACGTTACATTTTAAAAACAATACTGTAGACCACAGTTTTACAAACAATGCTGTAATTTAAGCTAAAAGAAAAACATAGATCCAGAAGCTAAAATTAATCCTAACATGAATTACTAGAAATTTTGGTTACTATGAAAGTCAAACCCACTTCCCCGGGTTAAAGTTGAGTAACTCAATCGAGTTACCTACATGTTTTACTTCTTCCTGTCTCATTACCTTTAGATGTTTGCTTTTCTTTATCTTTTGTTTTTGTGGGATTGGTGAAGCAGGAGAGAGATGAGATAATTGAAAAATAAACTTATGAAAGATATAGCCATTGAATTTGTGTTCTGAATGTCTCCAAAACCTTATAGAAACATCATCATTTGGAGCCAGAAATGTAAACCAGAAAAAAACCCTTTGTTTTTATTTCGATTCTTAACGGAAATTCGAATTTTTGGCATCATCATCTTTTAATATCTCTATGATTCTTTCGAGGAGCATCTAAATCTTTGTTATTGTTTACATGGCTATGTGGCAGGAAAACACTGGAACCTGAATCTTTGTGATTGTTTTTATTACTTTGCATGAATATGATGATCTCCCATGTAAAGGCTGTAGCATGTGTTCTTCACCACAAGTTTGCACATTGAGGTAGGAGTAATGGCTACATTTGCTGTTTACTGAAGTAGATTTCTAAGGGCCTTGCATAAAATTTACAACACGAGCTCTGCCTTCCAGACGTATATTTGTTTAAAACTCCCATGATCCATGGCCAAATAGTTTTCTTATATTTGTAAGCATTTATTATGAATAACAGCTGTGGAGTTGTTCTGTACATCACTATTGGCAGATACTGTTTGGAAACCAAATGAGATTCTTAAATGGGTTCATATAAATTCTTACTGTCTACTGCCAGTTCAAATGGCTAAGGAACTTCTCTATTATTATTCTCAAGCCCCTCCTTTGTTGTTACTTTTATTAAATTGCACCATCTGATAAGAAATATGTTCCTTATTTTCTAGTTATAACTCTGATCTGTCGTTCTCTCTCTCTGTCACCTCCGAAAGAGTAATCTAGTTTTAAAAGGTGGACATGAGGCTCAACTGAAAATAACATTTACATTGTCTCTATTTGCAAAAATCTTTCCAACTTCCAATTTGCTGGTCCCTTATGTAAAACAGTTGAGGACATAAAATTAAAAAGTCGTAAGACTCCCAGTGGACCAGATCCTCATTCTCCTCAGAGAAAGCTGGTGCAGGTATTCTACATTCAAGAGATGTGTGGGCCATGGAGCAGAACAAGCATCAGGATCGCATATGTAGTTAACATGAATGGATACACATAATAAAAATATTTCTGCACTCACTGTCCACTCACTGGCAGTGAGAAGACCCTGGCTTTAGAGATAATTCTTTTATGCACCTCTAGTGCAATCATAGCCTGTGAACAGTTGAATCTAATTGTAGTCTATTGCAGAATACTAAGTGAGGCTTGTTCTTTAGCACAATGCCTGGCCCATAGAAATAACTGATTAATTGTTCATTAAATAAATGGTCAGTTGTGTCAAATTCTATAAAAGGCTCAGCAAAATCATAGAAAAGTGTACATTGGCTTTGCAAAACAAAGATGATGGTAGGCATGGTGATAGCCAGGCCAGAAGTGACTGTGGGTTGAGGAGTGCATGGCGGTCAGGCAGTGAGGAAGGCCCGTGTGGTGGTCAGGTCTGTAAGTAGCTTGACTAAAGAAGACTTAGTGGGCCAGGCACAGTGGCTCACGCCTGTAATCCCAGCACTTTGGGAGGCCGAGGAAGGCGAATCACGAGGTCAGGAGTTTAAGACCAGCCTGGCCAACATGGTGAAACCCCGTCTCTACTAAAAATACAAAAAATTAGCTGGGCGTAGTAGTGGGTGCCTGTAATCCCAGCTACTCGGGAGGCTGAGGCAGGAGAATCGCTTGAACCTGGGAGGGAGGCAGAGGTTGCAGTGAGCCGAGATGGGGCCACTGAACTCCAGCCCTGGTAACAGAGAGAGACTCCATCTCAAAAAACAAACAAACAAAAAAAGACTAGTGACAGTTGTGTGGTGAGGGGAGGTGACAAGGAAATGCTTTCAGTTTAGTTTAGTTTTGGGGTTTTTGTGTGTGTTTGCTTTTCTTTGTTTCTTAAGTTGGAAGAAATATAAGGATAGTTATAGGCTGAAGGGAAAGAGCAAGGGAGGAGAGAAGGGGGATGGAGATGTTAGATACTGTGGGGAGGGAAGTATTCCCTGAGCAGGATTCAGGAGGGGGCAAAAGCAGTTAAGATCCACAGCACAGGTGGAGACATTGACCAGGGGGACATTCAGCAAAACATTCTTTAATGAAGCATAAGAATGATAAATTCGGAGTCAAGTGTCATAGGTAATGCTAATAGGGTTTTATGCACATTAATACTCATTGGTATTTCTGTGCCCTTTTTTAATGTTTGCAGGGAGCTTGCATTTATTATTTTTCACTCTGTAGTTACTTATTGAGAAAGGACAGATTTGAGTTAAAAAGAAAGTCCCTACTCTGAAAGTATCATAGATCGAATAAAGGGCTGAATGAGGAATCAAAAGACCTGGGTTCTAATTTCAGCAGGAATATATATGCCTCCGGGTCTATGGAAATAATTTGCCTTTATGAATTATACACATTTATAAAATATTTAAGAAGTATGATCAAGAACACGTGTTGACTAAGTATGAGTAGAAAAGGAAAGGAAAGAACCAAAAATGACCGTTAGGTTTCTAATTGTGAATAACTGAGTGGATGGTAGAAATACTAGAGAGAAAATAATTATACCAGATTATTAGAATCCATTGAAATATTGAATATATTTCAATCTATTGAACCAATATTCAACCTATATTCAATCTATATGTAAGCTGAACACATTCTACAAAAGACATTAATGTTAAGAAACTGATACATAATGTTCCCTGTAAATATGGAATTTATAGAATAAACTATAATTAGCTAAAATGGGGAGCCAAACTATAGTACAGTCTTGTAGCTTGTGAGTTAAATGGAAGAAAAATGAAATAATTTTACTGTTAACTTAAAAGAGGTGGCAGAAATAGATATACAGGATTTTTAACAATTAAATTTTCCTGTATTCTTATTTATCCTGAGGTGCCATTGGTCTTGTTATTTAACTTACCCATTATTTCTTCTGAAACAATTGCATTACAGTAATTGTAGATAAATATAACCCTGGAGTACTATAGATCACTGAAATGTTGGTTGCTTTAAGCAAAAAGAAGTATCAAATCAAGTCAGTTTCTAGATTGCTGTTCTCCTGGGCACTGATTCATCGTTCAGAGCTGTCAAATGGTCTTGTCACTCCCAAGCTTCTGACATGCAGGACTAATTGTTTGCAGCCCAAGGCGTTGCATGTCCCACTTTTAAAGGCATCAAGGCAAGCATTTTCTGAATTATCTGATCACTCTAGTTCTTCTATATTAATGGCATAATAATTGTGTTTTAAATTCCATTGTTTTATATTAGTAATTCTCACTCACCTGCTGGGGTTTAATCAAGTACTCACTCTACCCACAGATAATTCAGATTATTCCAGACCATCTGTCTTAGTGAGTTTGAGTACATTTTTAAGTTACCTGTATTTCCGATTACTTTTTTTAAAGATCTTAAAAAGCATCTTGATCCTTGGTCCAAATCTTTCACAAGTCTGGGTATATGAAGCCTTTCCAAATTTCCCATGCTCTCACCGACCAGGCCACCTTAAAAATCCTAGAAAACTCATCTGAATGACTCCTTTGTCACTGCTTCTGCTGCCTAGTATTGTTTACAATTTTATATTGTTTACTCTTTCTAACTAAATTGAAGAACCCTGAAGGCAGAAACTCTTTTATATTTTTTTACATTCCCTGTGCATGGATAATGCTCTGTATATTAAAAAAATTAATGTTCAAATATATACTGATAATAAAGTATGATAGCATTGTGATTGAGAAAGGCGTCGGAAGGTAAGCTGTCTGGCTTTAAATCTTAGTTTTGCTGCTTAAGAGCTACAAGACTTTGGGCAATTTCTATAACCTCCCTGCTCCTCAATTTCCTCATCTGTTAAACAGGAATAATACTGTACCTATTCATAGGATTGTTAGAGGAATAAACGAGTTAATATATATCAAGCATTTAGATCAAATGCTTGCCATATAGAAAGCACCATGTAAGTGCTTGCTTGATGGCAATAATGAGCTGTATTTGGCACTTTAGAGCTTAATTTATTCAATAAATGTGACACTGTTATATGTAACGTATATTAACCAGTGTTTCCTCCAGAAAAAGAAATCAGGAGTGTTGTCCCCACTTTGATTTTTCTAGAATCAATTACGATTTTCCCAAGACATTTATGAATAGACTAACCTTGATAGTAGGACATCAGGACAGCCTGATTAGCTGCTTGGTGACATGTTGGGTGATAAGGTCATGGTAGATATTCACCAAATGAATACCATTTTAAATAAAGAAGACTGAAGACTTTTAGAGGTTCCATATATGAATAATGTACAGGCTAAGTCAATGCCCAGACACAATGATAATAAATGTTGTAAAATTTTTCAAATTCACCTTTAGTAGTACCATTACTGCTACTTCTGCAATACGGCAGATCAACATGATTATTCTAGGAAAGAGAGGAAAATGGAGAGAGAAGGGAAGGACAGAAAATATATAGGGCAAAAATGTTTAAAAGAACTATATGAGATCATGTTGAAATAATGCAAAGGTAAAAACATATCAATTTTCTTCTCCCTCTCATCATAACATCCAAAGTAAAAGATAGTGTTTAGATGTATGACTATGCTAGTATTTATAAGAAGGAGAGAAAAGGAGGAAATAAGGAGATGAGAAAATGAAATATTAAAACAAAACATGGAGTGCAATACCCATAACATTCAGCAAAGAAATAGTCTTGACAGTTTTAGGTTTTGATATTACATTTTTAAAATACATTCTGTGGTCAAATATACTTTTAAGAACCGCAATTGAAAGATTATTGCAGTGAGAACTTTTAAAATTCTTCCTTATAAGCTTACTTTGTTTTATCTATCATAAAAGTAATGTTACTTTCAACTAATATGTTATTGAAGTAATATATATTCAATGAGTAGAACTTTGAATAAAGTGCTCATGCATGTATGTATACATACACACACACACACACACAGAAACTATAAGCCCATTACATTTATCTAACCTTTATATACCATTTTGGTGGTTGCCTTTCGGCATTTTGGGCTTTTGTTTATTTGGGTATGCAACTATGAAATATTACACAAATGCTATTGCAGAGGGGATTTAAATGTTTCATATACTATTTGTTTTTAAAACATTATTTTTAAAAATGAAGCTATTTAAGAGAAGTATTTTTTGTGCCTCAAAACAATGTAGATAGATAGATGGAGAGAGAAGTGGATGGATATACAGATAGAAATATCTCCAGCCATCCTTTTCACAGTGCATAAATAAAATAATTCTTTGATGGCTGGCTAAGGTTACTACCCCAGAACTTGAAGCTGTTTTCATCTCTGTGTGTTCCAATGAAGTCAATAATTGTCCACTGCATGTCCAGGACTGGATTCCAGCAAAGGGAGAAATGGCAGAAGAATTTTGACAAACTGAAGGGATCTACCCCTCATAGACAGGAACAGGGAACATTTGTTTTCTGCGCAAGTGTATTGTTAGCCTTCTAGAATAGCCTGCCAGCTTAAAGAATGCAGCTGGAGCTAGCTCCCTAGAATGTTCATACTGTTTGTATCAGCTAACCAGCTCCCAAGCAGTATTTTCATATTGTAACTCCTCTAATGAAGAATAATTGTCAGTCATTGGTCTTCCCAAATTCTAGGACAGTTGCTTCACATGTAAAGGAATTTCAGTTAAAGGACACTAGGAAAGTAAAAAATGAAACTCTCTGTTAAGTGCCAACATGAAAGATAGCACATCTATGTTATGAAATCTAAAATAAGTAACTTGGAAATGTATATATGCACACAAAAGACTAGAAAGAAATTCATCGTAATGTAAAAAGAGATTCTCTCTAGATGGTGGGATTATAAATGACTTTGGTTTTCTTCTTTATACATTTCTGTTTGTTGCAGAAAGAACATATTGCAGAAAAACAGAATACTTATTTTAATCAATAATCTAGAGAAGAAAAGAAATGAAGATGTAATTAATCATAAGGTTAGTGTTATTTACCTACACTTAGAAATCAACTAAAATCTTTGCCTCAGAATCCTAAAACTCAAAGTTCATACCAAGAAAAAAATGGAAGAGACAAACCAAAATTGACTTAAAAACAGCATACTGTGATTTTAGAAAAGGCTTTTTTTAGTACTTTAAAAAAATGTAAACCATTTTAGTCAGGTCTTAGCTAAGCCAGTAACTCAATTCCTGAAGCTCTTGGTTTATTAGTATTGTACACCTCGGTCAGATTAACATTTGTGAAAATTTTCAATTTATTGCCACTTATTTGAAATAAGTTGCCTTGGATTTTTGAGAGATGACAGACAGAGAGAAAACACCTCCCAAGAGGTAAAAAGTTATCTAACAAAAGGTAGCTTTTCCATAAAATACTGTGCATTTACTGGAAGTAACAGAAAGTAATGCTTTTTGGAAAATGGTCCCCAAAATAAGAAAAAACTAAACATTAAAATAAAGAATCCTAAAATAAAGAATCCTAAAAAAGTTCTAACTGGAAAAATCGTTAGGAAATTAACAGTTTAATAAAATCAAACTGTTAATATTTCTGTGTATCCGTTTCTCTCTATCTGCATTGTTTTGAGGCACAAAAAAAATGCTTCTCCTAAATAGCTTTATTTTTTAAAATAAAGAAAGCTTTATAAACAAATATATCGGTGGCTGGGCACGGTGGCTCATGCCTGTAATCCCAGCACTTTGAGAGGCCGAGGCGGGCGGATCACAAGGTCAGGAGATCAAGACCATCCTGGCTAACACGGTGAAACCCCGTCTGTACTAAAAATACAAAAAATTAGCCAGGTGTGGTGGCAGGCACCTGTAGTCCCAGCTACTTGGGAGGCTGAGGCAGGAAAATGGCGTGAACCCGGGAGGCAGAGTTTGCAGTGAGCCGAGATGGTGCCACTGCACTCCAGCCTGGGCGACAGAGCAGGACTCTGTCTCAAAGAAAAAAATATATCATTAATATAATAGATTTCAGTCTTTCTGAATAGTTTATGCTTTTTTAAACAGAATCTTGTAAACTGCATACAGTAAGTAATTTTCAACTGCATTAATTCTCCTAGAGTTATCAGTGTCTGGCAGCTTTTCTTTTTTATATTGTCTTTAGTTTTCTTGATCCAATCTATATCAAATTTAAGTTAAATTTGTTCTTCAGTTGTTCTCAAAATGAGCCTTCTTCAGGGAAGAATGAAGGTAAAACCAGATCAGATTCTTCTTGTATTGCTGTGATCAGATTTATCTTCTGACCCAATATATTTTAAGTCTAATTATTTAAAGTTCAATTTAGATGGTTTAGCAAGCCATGAATTAACCCTGAATGCCTCGATTTTGAATTTTCATTTGCACCCTTCATTTTGCCTGTGAAATATCTTAGCAAGAAAAAAAGCCAAAGGCTCACCCCAGCAAGGGGAAGACAGCTAGGTTAGAAGATTCAATTTGAAAGTCTTAGCCCAGGGGGTAGGTAAGGTCCCCAAAGGCAATACAGGAGATGGTAAAAATGTTCTACTGTTGGACAGAAGAGTCTGCCCAGCCTCTGCTCTCCTCACACTCAGAAATCAGAATTTCCTGCACTTTTTTTTGAGACAGGGTCTCACTTTGTCCCTTAGGCTGGAATGCAGTGAAGCAATCACAGCTGACTGCAGCCTCCAACTCCCAGGCTCAAGCAATTCTCCCACCTCAGCCTCCCAAGAAGCTGGGACTACAGGGTGAGCCACCATGCCCAGCTAATTGTTTTATTTTTGTAGAGCTGGGCTCTTGTTATGTTGCCCAGGCTTTTGTTGAACTCCTGGGCTCAGGCAATTTCCCCACCTCAGCCTCCCAAAGGGCTGGGATTATGAGTGTGAGCCACTGAACCTGGCCTCCTGTACTCTGAGGGATTTTCATAACATATATTATGGCAGGAATTAAAGATGGTGTCTATAAGCTGTTGTTCCACTAATTCTCACAAGGAGCACATTTTCTTTGAGAAACCAAGGAAAACTGGATGATCATAAAGTTGCTATGAAAGGCTGACTGGAGTCCGTCCTGAGAGCTATGCAGCATTTGCTTCATGTCCACCCCAACAGTGCTTTCATGTGTGCTTAGTTCTCTGCATTTATGCCTGGAGTCCAGCTTCCACATCCGTAAGAGATTGTCAGCCCTAAAGATCTGAGGACATAATGGAGGCAAGCTGCATAGATATGTACTTCACACTGAGCCAGGGCACTTCAGTCCCGACCTCTCCTGTGGAGGGATGGCCAGCTGGAAAGTGGTCACATCTACCAAGCACTACATGGCTCATCTGTCCTGCTTTCCCTCCTGATTTCAAACAGATTTTGGGCATCTCTGTGTGGGTCCTAGTCTCTCTAAACCCACACTAGCACTTCAGTAAAACTGTTGTATCTTTATAACGCTTTTTAAAGGCAGAGTTTTCAGGGATTTTTTTTTTTCTTTGAGTGGTGCATGTATTGAAATAGCCGTTTAGCTTTGCCCAGTAATAAATAACTCTGTAAAAAAGAAACACTTAAGATGGATATTCTGTAAACTTCAGAATTATTGTGAAATTGCATTTTTATCTCCTATTTTTAGAGCCCATTTGATTTATCCCGGCTTGGCGTATTAGAATAGACATGGGGTACACAAACAGCCTGATAGTTAAAATTTTGTCTGCATGTGAATCTCCTCTGGCTTCCTTCTCTGCCAGGAAAATTTTTCCTGTTGTCAGTCAACTGATCCTAATATCTTCTTGGAACAGAGCAAATATTTTAAAGTGCAGAGTAAAAGTCCTCCCCCAGCCCTAGGGAGAAAACTTTTTTTTTCCTTGAGCTGTTGATGTCTTTAAGAGAAATGACTTTAGTTGGTTCAGTCAGATGATAGAGGACACAGTTAACTCCATGTAAGGAAAATGTTTGAATGCCAGTACCATTGATTTCAAGTAAGGTTTATGTGGGTAACATTGTTTAAGAAGATAATCTGAGTCATAAATTGCATAAGGGGTAACTCCCTCTTAAGCAACAGCAAAAGAGTAGTTTTGTAGTTTTGAACTTTGTTTTGAAAAAATCCTATATTAATAAACATTTTGAAATATGCTGTCTACTTAGGTAGGAATGTGGACCTCCTGCCCATGGACTATATGGCTTTTAATTAACCGCTGTTTCCAATTCTTTTTAGAGTTTCAGTCAGAATTAGTTATTCTGAGCCTAAAAAATAAAATGAAGACACAGATTTCTCTTAAACCCTATTAAAGGGTCTTCTTTTAAGGCAGACAAAACAAGTCTTCTTAAGACAGCCTTATGGTAATTGATCCAGAGTCATTTAGTTTATTTCAACAATTATTCCAGCACACATTTTTTTTTAACTATTGGCTAACCATAAATTGTTAACATGATAGAAAACAGTCACCAAGGGGAGTACTTACAAACCAGAACACAGTAGTGATGGTCACAGAAAGAGACTTTTTTAAAAATCAAAACTAAGAATGTCTCTAAAACTCTTCATTGATCTTATGATTTAGAAAAAATGAAGTATATGTGAGAGATGACTCATGGGCTGGATAGGAAAGTTGTGGACACTGGGCAGAGGTAGGGAAAGAATCTCAGGGAAGAGGAATATTGGGTAGAAAAAATAAAATCCCTTTTAACTTTTTAAAAGTTATTATCAATTAGGGTTAAAATAAACAAAATATTTTGGATCAATTTACATAAAGGCATTGAAAGGTCTCCACAATGAGACTATAGAATTACCTTATTTCGGAAGTAATCAAGGTAATATTTTATTTGAAAAGTGTTTGGGCAATAATAACTTTTATTAGGGTTCTCCTGAGAAACAGAACCAATGGGATATGTAGATAGAGATATAAATATATTTATACATACATACAGAGAGAGAGACAGACAGACAGACAGCTCATATGATTTTGGAGGCTAGAAAGTCTGAAATGCCAAGAGGCTGGAAATTCAGGTAAAAGTTGATATTGCAGTCTTGAGTCTAAAATCTGCTGTGCAGGCCAGCCGGTGGGAAACTCAGGCAGAGTTTCCATGCTGCAGTTTCAAGGCAGAGCTGGAGTTTCAAGCAAGGCATGCTGCAGTTTCAAGGCAGAGTTGCTCCTTCCTCAGGAAACGTCATTCTTTAATCTGAAGGCCAACTAATTGGATGAGGCCCTCTTACATTATAGAGGGTAATCTGCTCTACTCAAAGTCTACTGATTATAATTGCTAATCATATCTAAAAGCATCGATACAATCAACACGTCACAGTAACATCTAGACTTGTATTTGACCAAACAACTGAGCACTGTAGCCTAGCCAAGTTGATACGTAATATTAACTATCACACGTAAAATTAACCACCATAATACCTTTAGAGACTACCCTCACTTTTGTACCTTTTCGTTTTTCATAGTGTCTGGAAGGAATAAGTTTCTGAAAATAAGTGTATTAAGTAGAATGTCAAATCTTATGTGTATTCCTGAGATTTTGTCACTTAGTGTGTGCCTGTGTGCTAAAGTTTGTGCCATATGCTCAATATTATTGATATGTGTTTTTAAATTACACTTCTAAGGCACGTATATGCTGCCACAACATTTTTCCTGCAACTTTCCAAAGAAATATAATCTGCACATTTCAAACACTATAGTTGAATCTGCCTCGAATGATAACATTTAATAAAACTTCACTCCAGATTCTGCATCATATAGCTGGTATCTAAGAGGAGGAAGGCCTGAAACATAAAAGAAATGAATGATCTATTAGTATATGTGACTTCAGTAATACAGTCATTGATCTTTTGCCCTTTGTTTTAACACTATCAAGATTCAAAAATAAATATGAAAAATTCCATCCAAGTCATTTGCATTGATTTTCAAAAATGACTGCTTATAAATTTTAATTGCTTTGTTTTTCTTTCTTTTTTTTTTTTTAAGGCAGGATCTAGCTCTCTTCACCAAGGCTGGCATGCAGTGGTATAATCATGACTCACTGCAGCCTCAAACTCTGAGGCCCACACAATCCTCCCACTTCAGCCTCTCTAGTAGCTGGGACTAACGGCATGTGCCACCACACTAATTTTTTTTTATATTTTGCAGAGACGAGTGTCTTACTATGTTGCCAGGGCTGGTCTTGAACTCCTAGGCTCAAGCGATCTCCTGAAGGTGTGAGCCACTGCACCTGGCCTTCATTTTATTTTTTGTTTTCACTTATGGATATGTTTCCAAAGTGAGTCATTCCATTGGTTGAGTGATTGGTTGCTTGATTTTTCAACTCAAATTAAATACTTTATGTATCAAGACAAGAAAAAAAAACCTGTAAATATAAATGGGAATTTAAAGAATGATTTTGAAAAATGATTCTAGACTTTAATTGGTTTTATTGAAAGTACCATATCTTAATAAGTATAAACAATTTCACTAGCTTTTATAAAATAATATGATTTTCCCTCTCCAATATTTGCCTTTTGGTTGAAACTGGATGATAAATAACATATGAAGAAAAGTCATCAAGAGCAATCATAATATAGACATTTAAATAAGCCAGACTATCTAATTTGTAATTTAAGAAATGGAGATAAGTAGTTTAATAAAAATGGTACCACAAGATCAGAATAATAGGTTTAAATCATTTAAATAATTAATAAAATTAATAATAGCAGCAATTTAAATGTCTATTTAACTTTTGTTAGCATATATTAAAACCTCATTTATAGGTATTCACTCTTATATCTCTATTGTACTCAAAGCCCTACAAATAACAGCATTCTCTTTCTTTGCTAAGTTTTTAAATACTTGTTTTACTTGAAAACATACACAAAGAAATTTCTACCTATATCCTTAAGGATTATTTCATTTTCTTCGTACTTTGACATTCTTTTTTCTTTTTTAGCAATTTGGTTTCTATGACTGCTATACAAAATTATGAAAACTAAATAGCTTAAAACAACAAAAATGTATTATCTTATAATTCTATGGGTCAGAAGTCTGAAATGAGTCTCGCTAAGCTAAAACCAAGGTGTTGGCAGGCCTACATGCCTCCAGGAGGTTCTAGACAAGAATCCATATTCCTGCCTTTTCAAGCTTAAAAGCCACCCACATTCCTTGGCTCAGGGTCCCATTCCTCCATCTTCAGCTAGCAACATCAGGCCAAGTCCTTCTCACATTGCTATCCTTCTGGTCTTTCTCTTCTGCCTCCCTCCTGTACTTATAAGGACTTGTGTGATTAGATTGGTCTGACCTGGACAATCAAGATAATCTCCCCATCCCAAGGCCAATTGATTAGCAACCTTAATTCCTATTTGCCATGTGACCTAATATAGTAACACGTTCCAGGGTTTAGGACATGGACATCTTTGTTGGGGGTCATTATTCTGCCTTTTAAATTAATAATTCTGCCCTAGAAATTAATCATTCTTGAAGCTAGGTGATAGGTAGATAAGCGTTCCTTGTACTAGTCTATCAGCTTTTATAAATTTTAACTCTTTCAAAATAAAAAGGTAAAAAATAAATTTAGGGTTCTATATAACCCAAGGAGTTATGTCTAAAAGAAAAAATGTAATATTCCAACTTCATTTATGACCTTATTAGTATTCAACATCTTAGGAAATTTTCACATTTATTTCTAGTAAGCTCTCTGAAAAGTGATAAATAATACAACAATTTTAAAACTTAGAAGTGTGAAACATAAGCATACATTTTGCCTCCAACAAAAAGTCCTTCCTCAGATGTTATCATGTAGCTGATAACCCCACAAAGTGGTTTAAAACAATTTTTTTAAACACTCGTTCTTAGAACTTTTATGTTCAGAGAGCTCCATATCATGTGATCCAAGTACTCTCTACACATGACTTTCCTGCCAAATGATATCCACACTCTTACTGAACTTCTCTTGGAGTGGGGAATAGGGGTCAAGCCTTCTGAGGTAATTTCAACTTTGCATAGCTCTATGACTGTTAAGATGTTATTCCACCTATATGGCTTTGATGAATGAGTGTAGTACTACATCTGCATAACAGCCTACAAAATATTTGGAAATAGCTCATATGTCACCCTGAAGCTGAATAGTCCCTCTAAACATTGGTGGCAACCTGAAATTCATGAAAAATGAAGACTGTGTCTCCAATGGAATGACTATGGAATGTTCTCTTAGAGATAAATTTGTCAAATCAAGAGAAAATTCCTCAACATGTTCATTTATCTGATAAATTGAATCACAGTACATTGAGGAAATCTAGAAATGTTACCCATGGTTCTCCAGAATCCAGCCCCACAGATTTTTCTGGGATTCTCATCATCCATAGAAAGGATATTTTAAATGGGTGATGAGCGAGTGCTTTTGTCCTGGGTTAAGCCTAGATATAACTCTACATTTGTGAGTTATGAGCATAGACAACTGGACTAGGAGTTTGAAGGGAGCTCAAAGTAGCACAGCTGACTGAGTGGCTTTCCACATTCACTGATGGCCAACTGAATCTCTTTCAATTCACTGAGAACCAGATGAATCTCTGCCTCTGGAACTTGAAACTAAAGTTAATCCCTTTCCACAGATCAGCAGAATTTACCATCAATTTTACTTACAAAATTTATTTAAATTTAAAACACATTTCAAAACAAATGCGGGTCCCACTTTTCACTTTTCTAGTACCTAGTTTGACCAGATTTGCTGAGTAGCTAAAAAAAAAAAAAAAAACCTGAAAGGAGGGAGACTATGGCCATATAAAATTTAAAGCTTATTTAACACATTTTATTATCTCAGAAAAAAACCCTGGTTCCAAAAAGACCTATAGAGCCAGAGCCATGTCACATGCCATTAGGTTTCCTTAGACAATAAGCATGGATTCTAGACAAAGTTAACATAGGTATGAAATGAGTGGGGGAAAAGTTGTGGGGACCCCACTGATAGGGAGACTCAGTTCTCGTCACCTTAAGACATAGCTAACTGCCTCAACTTCCACCAGTCAGGGCCTCATTCTGTTCAGCTGATTGAAAACGTAAACCAATAAAGTCCCTGGTTAAGACATTTTGCTCTCAGAGCTATTCAGTGATTTTTCTGAATTGAGATCCCTCCTCTTTAATGGCGTGTTGTAAACTTTTACTGACTCGGGGCACAGTACCTCCTGGTAGATTGTCATTTATTCCATTTTCAGAGAGGCTCACCTTCTGTGCCCCCAAATCATAGACTTACTAGGACACTTGACAGTTTACTTGAATCATACACAACCCACATGCCTGACCAATTATTAGTTTCTGTTCCTCAGGACAGTTTTCTCATAAGGAATTGGTGGCCTTTAGAGCTAGCTGTCGTGCTGCAGCCTCTCACCACACTATGGTACTTTTTACCACTTCATGCAAATATCTACCAGGAGCATTTTCAGATTATGTGCAGCCTCCGTTAATTTCTGCTTCTGTGCACAGGAATTGGTTATTGGCCAAGAAACAAACTCAATATAGACCTCTCTGGTCATACCATCCCTATTAATGTTTATACAAAAATAGAGTCAGATTACTGACACTAGAGTTGGCACTGCTTGAGACGATCTTTTAACAGAGCAGTTAACTTTTCCATAGTTTGTGTTCTGGCTCTATTCCTCTCTTCTTTTGAACTGGCTTCTAAATAATCTTATAAGTATGTCTGGATATATTCAATTAAGATCCCTTATAATAGAGACTATTTGGCTGATGTAATTTAAGTCCTGTAAACCCTTTTTTCTTTTTTTTCTTTTTTTTTTTTTTTTTTGAGACAGAGTCTCACTCTGTTGCCCAGGCTGGAGTGCAGTGGCGCGATTTCGGCTCACTGCAACCTCCGCCTCCCAGGTTCAAGTGATTCTCCTGCCTGAGCCTCCCGAGTAGCTGGAATTATAGGCATGTGCCATCATGCCTGACTAATTTTTGTATTTTTAGTAGAGACAGAGTTTCACCATGTTGGCCAGGCTGGTCTCGAACTCCTGACCTCAAGTGATCCACCCACCTCGGCCTCCCAAAGTGCTGGGATTACAGACGTGAGCCACTGCGCCCAACCTAAATCCTATAAACTTAAGAGCAGCCTGAATAATCAACTTCCCCCTCTAGCTAATCTACCAAAAGGAAGGGCTATACATCAAACATTCCCAAAACCAAAGTTAGCATATTTGTTAGGTGTCTGAATATTTTAATGGGTTTAAAAATAATGAGCCAACCAGCAAGTTCGCTTATTTAGTTAAACTGGTATAAATGCCACAGGTTATTTTGGCAGATATTCAAGCAGTAGAATTATTAAAGATGGACATTCCATGAGTGCCTTATTAAGATTGTGTTTTGGTTAAGGTGGGTATCTGGTTTTATCTCCTTTTTTTTTTTTTTTTTTTTTTTGTTGAGACAGAGTCTCATTCTGTCACCCAGGCTGGAGTGCAGTGGTGGGATCTCAGCTCACTGCAACCTCCACCTCAGCCTCCTGAATAGCTGGGATTACAGGCATGGACCACCACACCCAGCTAATTTTGTATTTTTAGTAGAGACATGGTTTCACCATGTTGGCCAGGCTGGTCTCGAACTCCTGGGCTCAAGCGATCCACCCGCCTTGGCCTTCCAAAGTGCTGGGATCACAGGCATGGGCCACCGTGCCTGACCTAGTGGCCTGGCCTTTATAATTTTTTTCAAGCTAAAATCATATCAAATGTGCTATGAGAAATAAGACGTTAGGACTTCTATTTTGCATCTATTCACTATTCATCTGATTAAATGACTTCGGAAATCATTATTGCAGAAAATCCTGGCCTTTCCAGTGGGTACAGTTTCAGCTCACTCAGTGGGTAGGTTGGTCTTCTCTCCTGGTTTGGTTCAACTTCCACAGAAAGATGTAAAACAGCACCAGTGTCTGCCGAGTTTCACTATGTCTACTCAGCTGGCCTTATTCCTAACTCCATTACATTTTCTTGTCTTTTCTCTTCTTTCACCCTCATTTTTATTCATTTTATGTAGGATTTTTGTGTCCTCCTTAAAGTCCTTTATGTAACAGATATTCAAAAACTGAGTGGATGGAGACAGAGATAGAAAAATGTGTCCTGTTTAAGAGTGAGCCTAAACCCTACCCAATAATGTACTTTAGTATTTCTTAAACTTCTGGTGGTCTTTCCAGCCTCATCTCTAGACATTTTCCACCATACCCTTCACACACCAACCTACCAAAGTGGTCACAACTTCCTAAGCAACCCCCTAAAGTTTTTCTTTGGGACAAGTTTCTTAACCATTTGGGGACTCAGTTTCTTATCAAAAAAAAAAATGGGAATAATACCTACCTTATAGAGTGGTTGTAATGATTAAATGCATTCATTTATGAGAAGCACCTAACATGGTGCCTGACGTAAAGTAAGTACATGGTATTGCAGTTGTTGTGGTAGTGGTGATCATATTTTTTCACAAGAGCATGGCTTTGCACATATATTTTCTTCAGCCTAAAATACTGCCTTCTCCACTTACCAAATTTGTATTTCCTTATCTCAGTGAGGCCCTTCCTAATCCCCACAGGGCAAGTTAGAGTCTTATCTGCACTTTAAAACATTTTATAGACCTTTATTATTGTACTTAGTACACTGTGCTCTGTTGATGTCTGATGTCTTCATGTATCTATTTTCCCACTAGATTGTTAACATTGCAGTATATGGTCTCCTTAAGGTTATCCCTGACACTTAGCACAGAAAAGATCATGAAGATATGTTAAGGAAGGAAGAGAAAGAGGAAGGGAAGAAGCAGAAGAAAGAAAAAGAAAGAAGGAGCAAGCAAATGAATGAATCTAATCTTCTGGCAGTTTCCTGTCTTCCATCATTCCTGGAAGATCCCCAACAGTGATGCATTGATCTCATTGACAAATTCTGTCAGTGCGCTGATTAACAGTTCCCAAGCTTATCACTCAGGGCATAAGTAACTGTGATTCTTCAAGATATTACTTCATTCATAGTGAATAATTTGCCTCTTATTTGATGATAATACCAACTATTGACAAAACCAAAATTACTCAACTTGCCAAACAAAAAAACAAAATCACTTATTTAGAAAATGGCTCATCTAGGAAAGAAGCAGCTACTTTTGAAATTGACACACATGAGCCAAAATTTGCTTCTTTAGGAAAAAAATATGCATTTCAAAGGTTCACTTGGCTTCAGTGCCCAAGTTTTTATGTAGACAAAAGAAGTGGAAAATGAAGGATGAGTGAACACAGAGTAGGTAAGCACATTGATTTTCTTCATCACTTGGATTCTCTTTGATGATTTTCCCTGTCTCTATTTCCTAAATTATAAATGGAGCGTTCTTATTAATCAGGCTTGTGGAATTGGAAAAGGAATTCAGTCCAAAAAATAAAATTAATTGTAAACTGGAAACGTTTTCTCACAAAAAGCAACAGTTTTTCTTCCTCGTCACAGCAAAGATCCTCTTTACAGACATCCTGTTTTTGAGATACTGCCCATTGGCAATAGAACTCGTAACTGAGTAAAATTTCCCCATTTTTATGAACCAGTATTTCAAGCTCTGAAAATGCTACAATATATAATTTTTGTCAGATATCCTGTTAGATAATCTTAATAGTAATAGGGGCCGCCACTATTTTTTTCTTCTTGAAAGCCTTTTACAGTCTGACTCCAGCAGCTATATATTCAGCCACATCACCCACCATTTAGACTTTTGATTTCACCCTCTCACCCCAATCTGCACCTTCTCCAGTCTTCCCTAGATCAGTGAAGGATATGACCACCCAGTCAATTACTCAAGTGAAAAATTTCAGAATTACCTTTGAGTCCTCTCTTTGACCCACTACATCCCATCCATCACCAAGCCCCTTGACACTGCTTCCATAACATCTGCCTAGTCTATCCATTTCAATCCATTCATACTACTACCTACCCACACCACTGTTGTCATTCAGCTGGGCTGCCACAGAAATTTCTATTTGGTTTCTTCTTGCTTGTCTATAGTTTCCACACAGAAACCAAAGAGAGCTTTGTTAAAACATAAATCAGATCACATCACTCCCCTACTTAAAAACCTCCAGTGACCTTTTATTCCACTTAGAATAAAATCCATACTCTTGCCCCTGTGTCATCTGGCCTACGTGGAGTTCTTTGATCCTAGCCTTTACTGCCTTATCATCTCTCACTGTTCACCAGCCATACTGGCTTTCTTCATATTCTTCTTACAAACATTTTCATCTGAAAGTCTTAGTGCTAGCTATTCCTTCTGGCTATAATACTCTTCCCCTGAAATTTGCATTGCCACCATTTTTTAAAAATGTATTTTGTATTTTGCCCTTTAATTTTAATAAATAATTTAAAATATTTTAGAAGAAAATATTAAAAACATGCAAATTCCTTTTTTATATTTATTTACATTTACATTACAATTTTTATCTTTTATTATTATGGATCCATATTAGTTGTACATATTTATGGGATACATGTGATATTTTGATACAATCATACAATGTCTAATAATCAGATCAGAGTAATTGGGATAGCCATCACCTCAAGCATTTATTTGTCTGTGTGTGTGTATGTGTGTGTGTGTGTCTATTAAGAACATTCCAATTCCACTCTTCTAGTTATTTTGAAAGATACAATAAATTATTGTTAACTATAGTTGCCTTATTTTGGTACCAAACACTACATCCTTTTATCTCACTATATTTTTGTACCCATTAGTGATCCCCTTTCTATCTCCCTGTCCCTACTACTCTCTTAGCTTCTGGTAACCACCATTCTATTCTCTATCTCCATTAGTTCAACTTTTTTTTTTTTTTAGCTCCCACACATGAGTGAGAACATGCAATATTCATTTTTCTGTGCCTGGCTTATTTCACTTAACATAATGGCCTCTAGTTCCAGTCATATTGTTGTAAATGACAGAATTCCATTATTTTTCATGGCTGAATAATATTCCATTGTATATCCATATCACCATTTTCTTTGTCTGTTCATCCATTGATGGACACTTAGATTGATTCCACCTTGGCTATTGTGAATAGTGCTGTAATAAAAATGGGAGTGCAGATATATTTTCGATATGGTGATTTTCTTTCTTTTTGGATTTTCTTTCTTTCAACAGGTGGGGTTGCTGGATCATATGATAGTTCTATTTTTAGCTTCCTACTGTTCTCCCTAATGACTGTGCTAAATTATATTCTCACCAACAGCATATGAGGGTTACCCTTCCTTGACATTCTCACCAGCATCCATTCTTGGCACAGCCACTATCTTTGTCATTCAGCTCTCAGCCTCAATGTATTCCCTAACTACCCTATATGAAGCAGCTTCTGGGTCACTGTCACTGTCACACCCTATATTGCATTTATCTGATATTTCTGGGAGTTTTTTTTTTTGTATAGTTGTTTTCTGTCTTGTTTGCTGCTGAATTTCCTTATATCTAGAATAGTGTTTGGCTCACAATAAATATGTATGTAATTGAATAAATGAATCTTGCTTTCTCAACTTTATTCCCTGTCCACAATACTGAACAATATTTCTGTGGAGAATAATAAGACCAAAGACCAGAGGTAGATTGACTTTGTATGGAGACAGAAAGGCTAAAAAACAGTAAGAGAAAATGACCTGACTAGAGAGGAACATCCTTGTTGAAAGATAGTAAGAGACAAGTTAGTAAAATCTTAACATCAGACTCAGAACGTGGATCAAATCTGATAAGTTATAGAAGCCTCTTCCTAAACCTAGGGAAACATAGACTATAAACTCTATGATATCAGGGATGTTTGTTTTGGTCACTGTTATGAATCCAATACATAGGAGAGTACTGAAACACAGAAGGTGTTCAACAAATAGTTGAAGGCGTAAATTAGTGAATAAGCATGATATAATCTGTAGGATGCTTTGTTTGGAAATAGTCTGAAAGATACAACAGAGATGGAAAGACTGTAGAATAGACTTTTCAAAATCTAGACCACAGATTATATTTAAGTGACTTATTAAAATTCAGTTTCCTGTGCCTTTCCTAAGACCTACTAAATAATCTAAGACTGGGGCCAAGAATCTGTATGTCATGAGTTTCCCAGGTCCTTATCTGCAAACTAAAGTTTGAGAATGACTGCCCTACAGGAGGAAAAATGATGGAAGTACTAAAGTGGGATCTATATTTGCGGGACTCAAGAGAACTTGCCAGAATTTTATGACGTACAGAAAAGAGTCAAAATGACTAAGTTTTCAATCTGGCAGGCAGAGAGAATAATGCCACCATTGGTAGAACATAGGAAACTTGTGCATTAGTATGAAAAGGTCTTCTCATTTTAAAAACTTATAAGGTAATAGATTTTCACCTTTTGGAAAACAGCGCGAAGGCATATGTAAAGGTGAAGTGTGAGACTAAGCTAGAAAAATTATATGCTTCCAAAACCATGGAAGGTGCTGCACTATAATAAATAGCAAAGATATGGCCACTGTATTCTGGAGCATGAGGGTGCAAAGACAAATTAGTCTCATTTCTTATTGTCAAAATCTATATTAAAGGCATGTTACTCCTGTTTATTTTGTAGTGAACACATTCCATATGTCTCAGTAAATAGTTCTTTGTGCAATAGATCCTTGAAATTGGCTTCCTCCCAGCCATGAAACAGATATGGCATTGGAGCAATGCTAGAAAGCAAGAAAGGAATGCCAGAGATCTAATTTGAGGAAAGATCTGAATGCACATGTCTCTGGTAAACATCTTAGAAAGTTGTTCAGTTTTCCATGGTTCGGATTTTATTTATAATTCTTAGTCTTTAGAATATAGAATCCATACTTAGCAGATTTTTTTTAATGTAAAGATGAGCTGAGGCCAGTATATGCTACTCATGAGAAGAATTCTTTAAACGTGGCACTACTTTTGGCACATGTTAGCCTCTGCCTTTGTGTTATGGGAAACCTAACGTTTAGAATACCTCGTGAGTTGAATACCCAAAAGTAAACTATCCCTTCCCACCGTGAAGCATAGATCTTTAATATATACTTACAGAATTTTCAACATAAAACCCCAAATTCTTCTTGTCAGTTTTCAGTTAACCACTGTCATATGAGAAAAGAAGTCAAAGGAGAGAGGCCCGCTGGTAGAAGTGAGTACTAGAACATGCCTACAACTACACTCGGGAGACTGCTTGCTTCGCTACAACCATTTTGGAAGCTCTGATTTTTTTATTTGAGTTCAGTGCAAAGTTAAAGGGACTGTATTAGAAGATTCTGTGTGAATTGTTCTGCAGACTGGGCCTTTCTGTTTTCTCCGCACTTGAACAAGAAGTCATGTTGACCCCAATTTTTTAAAAGAGCAGAAAAAAATGAAACTACTCATCGAAAACTTATGCCACAAAATTTGGGTCACACATTAGTTAAGTGGGAGGTACAATACCAATTACTTCATTGTTCCTGTCAAGGAAGCCATGAGTCTATCCTGCAAAAATAAAAAAAATTTAAAAAGCAAAGGAAGGCAGCATTCTTGACAGGAACACTTCCCTCACCATTACCCCCGCCCCCACAAAAAAATGTCTGGTGAGATCAAAACATTAAGGAAGAGAACATATTTAAACGTAAAAGAGGACCAGAATGTGCCTCATCGATGACTGTTCTAGGCCATCTTCCTTGTAGGAATTCTAGGTCAGGAAACTGATACCTAATGAGGAAAACAGTTTGAACTTTCTAAAGCATGCTAATAATTAGTATTGAACAAATCCCAATTCAAATATTAAAATAAGGATCTTGAAGTTTCTTATGCTTTCAGCCAAAAAGTAGTTGTGTACAACTTTGTATCTGCATAAGATAATCACGTTTCAGTGTCAACTACCAGAACTATGATAAGCTTGAACCCGCAATAAGAAGGGAGTAAAATGACTTCTCTCAAAGACGCTTAGATTCTCTCAGGTCTCAGCGCACTAATTAGCATACTACCAGTGCCTTCTTTTGCTTGGTCCCCTCAGTGCCCAAGCTGTTTAGGGACTGTCCAATTCAGAGGAAGAGGAAAGAAGACATCCCTAGCAGGAGGATCAGAGCATTGGATATAAACATTGACTGAAATACTCCAAAAGACAAAGAGCTTTTCTGTGTCCTTGACTTGTATGAGATGGCTAACTTTAGAAATATGAAGACCCTCTCTCTTCATCTTAATACTGTAATACTGCTATCATTTTTATTGCTTTCTCCCACATGGATAAAGATCTAGTCATGCATTAAAAGAAAAAAATGTTTCCTTTCTGAAAAGAGATATATTTTCCTGGTTTTTCTACGTGTCAGGAACAACTGAACTCAGAAGGAATAATTTAGATTTATTTACAGTCTGATTCATACAAGACTAAATTGTGACATTTTGTTTCAATCAAGTTTGGCCTTACAATTATGCCACTTTGTCCTGAAGGTGTGTTTTTATTTTTGTAGATATATGATGTACAGACCCTTCATTAGTGATAGATAATTATTAAGTTTAGACATATGTTAATCATTTAGCAAACGGCTAATAACCGATTGCATTTAATGAATTAATCCTTTTTTAAAAACTTCAAAATTCAACTCTCTTTAAATTTGCTGTATTATTATTTACTTTATTCATCAGGGTGATTGTGCTGTGATTACCTGGAAATAAATAGCCCCTAACTAACTTTGCTACATATCTAGACTTCCTTTCAACAATAGCTAATCCAATATGTTTAAAAAGCAAAAATTAAATTTCATTTTTTATAATCAACAACCACAAAATGATTTTTTTGCAGATAATTATAATGCTTTTCATAAGGTCTTAAAAAGTAGAGTACCAGAGACATAAATATGAGAGAAAAGAGCCACTTTCAATAATTTAGTTTAAAAACAATTAACCCTGGGTCATTTCTCAAAGTTAATCTTCTATGTCAGGAAAACTGAGAGTAATTTAGAGAAGCATAATACCTTTTACTAAATATTTCAAATCCTGCACCTTCATCTGTATTGTAAGTAGGTAAAGAGAGAATTATTTAATAACAGTTCAGGCACTCCAAAGCTATGAACACCCATCTTGCAAACATCAAAAACTTGTAAGTAAAGAGATGCACACTCTCTTCACCCAACTGCAAAAACCTAAATTGGTGCCAGTTATGGAAACTTTGAGCTGTCATCTCTTCTCTAGTCCTGCCATTCTCTGTCTTGAGAAGAAGGCTAAGCACAAACCAGGCACAGCAAGGTAATAGTTTTCTCAGAGGGAGATTTCCTCCCCATTGTTGGATCCTTTTTATTATCAAGGCTCTCAGTGTATTAAAAATTAAAGACATATTAAAGCAAGGTTACAACATTTTTAGCATATTTTAAATGTTCCATCCCAACAATGAATTCTAATGACAGTAGATAACCTCAGTAGAAGATAACGTCAAGAATCTAAATTTGAGGCTCTTCACGAAGATGAATACAGACCAAATGGCTCTCCTGGTTCTCTCTATAATTAACTCTGCTATTTACTCCCAGTTTTCATTCCCTTGAAGTTTTTTAACAGGTTTCTCTGCTACCAGTATTTCACACCTACCATCCATCCTCCATAATGCTGTCAGAGTGACCTTTCTAAAATGTCCACTTGGTCATGTTATTTCCATGCTTAAAACCCCCTAAGTTTCCAGGGGTCTGTAGACTTAAGACAGGCTGCTTCCCATGGGGACCACAGAACGCTTTCTTGCTCCAGCCCTGGCCTGCCCCTCCATTCCCATGTCCCAGTGCATCACCTCCCTTCCCTTCGGCCTCTGCACTTCGCACACTTTCCTCGGCTCACCCTGAGCCTGAATTGCTCTCACTCTATCTGCCGGCAAAGAAACTCCTCCTCTTTTAAGATTCACAAGCCTGGTTCACCAACGGTCTCAAGAGGCTCTGGCCATCTTCTTGTTGGCCCTATTGTACCCCAGTTACCTCTTTTGTAGTTTCTATAATGACTATTACACTTAGTTTTTTTATGAGTTTGACTTCCCTTACTATGCTTGAAGTTGCTTGAGGGCAGGGACTGTTTTCATCCACTTTTGTATCTATCCTCAGTGTCTGGAGCACAGGGAGTACTAGATTAATACGTTTTATAATATTTTCATCTTTGTTGTTGGTTTACTTGATTTTTCTTCACTTGTTTCTTTTCCCTTCTCACCATTCCACTTTTGAGTTTTAAAAAATCATTTTAATCTTGACTGATAAGCATTAAAATAGTATTATCAAAGACTTTTATCATGAATAAGTAGGGTTATGTTTTGAAGGGAAATTCTACATAATTTTTAAGAGCCATCAGCTTCTAAAATTCCTTGAGAATATAAGCCTCTCCATGACAATTTCTATACATCTCTTCATCTTCTTATACTTAAATCTACTTCTCTCCAAGCACAGAGAGACAAGAAAAATTTAACTTTTTATTTAATTTTATGATTTCTCTCTTTGGTTTTATTGCTGCAGTATTATTTTCCTGCTACTTGTTCATTTCAAATATGTAATGTTTCTGCTGCATTGTGGGTTAAATGACTTTCATGTGCTGATTTTCCAACCCCGGCACCATCCATGATATCATTTTCTGTGGAGACATGTATTTTAAGTTGCAATCTGCCTCAAAATCCTTTTGGAATTTAGCACATTTGTAGGTTGTGGATTCTCCACTGAGATTAGGAAAACTGTCATGTGCTAATTTAAATTATTCATTCAGCAAGAATTTATTGAGTAATAACATTTGTCAGAATCAACTTTAGGCTCTGAGGATGAGGCATGGAGTTAATTAGGCCCCTGCCTTCAAGATGTTTACAATCTAATGCATAAATTTTGCTAAATATTGGCATGTTTCTCTTTCTGCCTCTCCAATACTGCCCCTTGTGAAAACAAATTCTATTTATGATCTTAATCGCATGGAAATAGTTATTATGAGAATAACAAATTAGCTTTAATCTTTCTGAGAATCACCTCATAAATATAAGAAATAGTTTGTCATGTTTATTTCCTTAAATACCCATTTGAGATCTATTCTTTCTGTTTTTCTTTTTAATGAGATTCCCTCCATCTCAAAGAGATCTGTAATACTTTGTTATTTCATAACATCTACATTGATCCTTGAACACCCTTCTGGAAGGATTTCTCAAGCAATATGCTTATTTTTTAGACCTTTTTTCCTCCAGTCTAGACAAGAGAAGATCCATCCACTATTTGAGGTCTCATTTTTTGTCTTCTATCAAGTAAAAAAAAAAAAAAAAAACTGGGTCTGGAGATATAAGTCTTTAACAATGTACAGTACTAAGCATTTAATGTGTGAATTTGTCTTAAATGGTTATACTTTAATCGGATCACAATTATTCCTGGCAACTAATGGATGTATCTGTAAAATGGAATTCGTCCATTAATGATAGAAGGGTTCCTAAAGATCTTTTAACATGAGATAAATAAAGCAGTATATCAACAGAAGACAGGTATATTTTATAATAATCACCCTGAAAGAGCTATTTCAAGTAATAATTACCCACTCAGGGATGATGGGGGAATTTCTAATGGCTATAGCATAAGAATCACTTACCATGTGGCAAGAAAAACCTGCTATTCCCCCAAGCTTAAAATGGAAACATTCTTTAATGGGAAAATAATGCCTTAATTCACGCTCTTAAAATGTTTAAATTAAATATATAAAATGCAATGTTTTCATCTCTACAGTCTTACTCATTATTTTTCTAAGCATAATTTTTAAATCTATCCTTTATGCAGAAAAAGCTGGTAAAACAGTAGATTCATTTTTTGTTTCCATGGAAGCCTTCCTTCTATAAGACATGTCTTACCTTTTCTAATAATTTTTTTAATGCCATCATTTCAACTTTTGGTGTTTTCTCCCCCTAAGTCTCCAGTTTAAATCAGTTTTTATTTTGTGGCTTGTCTGACTGTGGAGCTTTCCTCTATGAAACTGGTCATTCCACTCAGAAAAAAACTTAGATTTTTGGTGCCAGTCCGAAAGGAACAAATAGGTCAGCTCCTACTTACTATTTTTGGTGAATAAAGGAAAGAGAAATGTCAGTCTGTTCATATATTGATGTATTCATTCAACTAGTATTTACCGAGCATGTATTCTAGACAGATACTAGCTCAGGGACCTGAAGTAAAGCTGGGGAATGTTGACACACACACAAAAATTACTGTACATTGCAGAATGAAACACTGAAATTTTCTATCTGGTGTTCTAGGAGAATAGAGAAATATTACTAAATCCTCATAATATTGTTGCAATTTCAATTAAATAGGGTAAGCCCACTAAGTAAATTCTACTCTTCCTAAGTGCTCATGGCTTCTCTTACCAGGGAACTTCTTAATTATATGGGTTCATCAAAAGATAGAGCTGACTTCAGAAACTCCTGTGGAAAGCTTTTAAAAACTCCTTATATCATTTTTTAGAGCATCTGTAAATCCGTGGCTACTTTCTCACTGTTATTCTATCCGTATTTTTATTGGAAAAATGCAAAGATCCTCAGCAATCATAAATTAAATGTTAATGATTTTTACATTTTCGAGACACTTCGCTTATAAGAAACACACTACATTTCAAGCATGTTCATATGCTTAAGACATCCATCGAATGAACCTAGGTCCACTGAATCTTATGCAACTCACCCAGACTTACTTGAAACCAGTTTTCTCAGTATGGGTGCCATGGAACCTGAATATATTAATCATAAGAAGACTTAACAGTCCACCTTATGGGTCAATCAGAAACGTCAACTCAATCTTTCCCTGTTTGTTATACTCTCTTTTTTTGCCCTACATCTAGCCTTTCAGTTCCTGGTTGGGACCCTCTAACTTGCATCTCAGTGATGAAGCTCCTCCATGTCTGTCCAGCAATAAACTCAGCTTTGGTATTTTTTAGGTCTGATGATCTTTGTATATTGATTCTGATTTGCTAAAGACCCCTAACATGTATTTTGTATTTAAAATTATATATTTACTATGTGTCAGATACTGTTCTTAGAACTTTGCAAATATGAACCTGTATTAGTGCTGATTTGTAATTTTCCTGAAGCAAGAGTTAGAATCACAGATACTTTCAAGAAGCATCATTTAACCAGCCAATGAACCTAGCTGACTGTCCAGTATTCATATCTTATCATCTAGCACTTTCATTACTATTCATCTTTGTTTTTTACTTGTTTCTCATAGTAACTGTCATGATGATTTATGGGCAAAAATTGGCTCAAAGAAGAAAGCCAACTGCTAGAGCTCTTGATAGAAATAAAAAAGAAGGAAAGTAATTCAGAGAAAAAATCTGTTTTAGCCTGAAAATAGAAATTTCCAATAGATTAAATAGTAGCATGTTGAATTTGATGGCAGATCAGATGTGTAACATGAAAGAATTCACAGAACTTTCTAGGCAAAGCAAAAGAAAACCATTTCAGGGAGAAATTCTCATGTCCCTAACAATGCAATAAATGCATACTATGGGAAAAAAAAGTCAATGGACATTGAATTTGTTTTTTGTGTGTTGGGAGGATATGTATGAGAAAGAACTATCAAGGGAGAGAAAGCTGGAAGTTAGAATAAAGTCAGAACACTTTCATACTTATAAAATTAGGGATTCCCAAAGATCTCCAAATCCTTGTAAATTTCAGAGTTCTACCACACTGTTTAAAAAGCTTGAATATTAAATAATTTTTGTTACCCAATGTGAATGTTTTTTGTGATTTTTCACTGTGGTAAAATATAATAAAATGTATAACTTTAGTCTTTTGTTGTTGTTCAGATGGAGTCTTGCTCTGTCGCTCAGGCTGGAGTGCAGTGGTGCAATCTCGGTTCACTGCAACCTTTGCCTCCCAGGTTCAAATGATTCTCCTACCTCAGCCTCCCGAGTAGCTGGGACTACAGGCGCCTGCCACCACGCCCGGCTAATTTTTCATATTTTTAGTAGAGACGGGGTTTCACTGTGTTAGCCAGGATGGTCTCGATCTCCTGACCTCGTGATCTGCCCACCTCGGCCTCCCAAAGTGCTGGGATTACAGACGCGAGCCACCGCACCCCGCCAACTTTAGTCTTTTTTTTTTTTTTCTTTTGAGACGGAGTTTTGCTCTTATTGCCCAGGCTGGAGTGCAGTGGCATGATCTCGGCTCACTGCAACCTCTGCCTTCCAGTTTCAAGCGATTCTTCTGCCTCAGCCTCCCGAGTAGCTGGGATTACAGGCACCCGCCACCACGCCTGGCTAATTTTTTTTGTATTTGTAGTAGAGACGGGGTTTCACCATGTTGGCCAGGCTGGTCTCTAAACTCCTGACCTCGTGATCCGCCCACCTCGGCCTCCAAAAGTGCTGGGATTACAGGTGTGAGCCACCGCACCCGGCCAACTGTAGTCATTTTTAAGTGTATAATTCACTGGCATTAAGTGCACTCATGTTGTTGTGCAGCCATCACTGCTATCCATCTCCAGAACTTTTTCATCATCCCAAACTGAAACTCTGTACCCACTAAACAATAACTCCAAGTCCTCCCCTCCCCTCAGCTCTTGATAACCACTATTCCACACGCTGTCTCTATGAATTTGGCAACTCTACATACCTCATATAAGTGGAATCATACAATATTCCTCATTTTGTGTGGCGTATATTTTATTTAGCATAATGTCTTTAAGGTTATTATTGCATGAATTAGAATTTTATTCCTTTTTAAGGCTGAATGATATTCCATTGTGCGTATATACCACATTTTGATTATCCATTCATCTGCCAATGAACATTTGGGTCATTTCTATCTTTTGGCCATTGTGAATAATCTTACTATTGATGCACAAATATCTGTTCATTTGAATCCAGTCTCCCGACCAGAAAAAAAAAATAAATATCTGAACTCATGGCGGCGGCAGCGGCAGCTGTTTGGGCGCGGTGCGGTGGTGACTGAGCTACGAGCCTGGCGGCGGGTGCGCGCCGAGCCCCGGCCCGGCCCCCCGCGTGCCTCCCAGGCTCCACACCCCTGATGCTGAGCGGGTGCTGAGCCCGCTCCGGCCGGGACGATGGTGAAGTATTTACTGGGCCAGAGCGTGCTCCGCAGTTCCTGGGACCAAGTGTTCGCCGCCTTTTGGCAGCGGTACCCGAATCCCTGTGGCAAACATATCTTGACGGAAGACATAGTACACCGGGAGGTGACCCCTGACCAGAAACTGCTGTCCCGGCGACTCATGACCAAGACCGACAGGATGCCCCGCTGGGCCGAGCGACTGTTTCCTGCCAGTGTGGCTCACTCGGTGTACATACATATTGGAGGACTCTATTGTGGACCCACAGAATCAGACCATGACCACCTTCACCTGGAACATCAACCACGCCCGGCCGATGGTGGGGGAGGAACGATGTGTTTACTGTGTGAACTCTGACAACAGTGGCTGGACCGAAATCCGCCGGGAAGCGTGGGTCTCCTCTAGCTTATGCGGTGTCTCCAGAGCTGTCTGGGAATTTGGTCTTGCCCAGTTCAAAAGCAACGTGACCAAGTCTTTGAAGGGTTTTGAATATATCTTGGCGAAGCTGCAAGGCGAGGCTGCTTCCAAAACACTTATTAAGACAGCCAGGGAAGCCAAGGAGAAGGCAAAGGAGACGGCCCTGGCAGCTACAGAGAAGGCCAAGGACCTCGCCAGCAAGGCGGCCACCAAGAAGCAGCAGCAGTAGCAGCAGTTTGTGTAGCCAGCCCATCACCACCACAGCTCCCCAGACAGTTGGCTTAGCCCCTCTGCCCTCCCTCCATTGTATTTTATCATTAAAAATCAACTTCCAGCCCTATCTACTGTCTGGGTGGTGGGTTGTGGGGAATCCAGTTTGACATCTGCAGTACACCAGGCACGTGATCCACGTTTGAGCCACGTCTGCTTATTCTCCCACTGGGCAGCTGCGGACCGAGGAACAGAGGGGCAGTGACTTGCCCCGGGCTCCAGGTAGCCTGCAGGTGAACTGGCACTAAGTTCTAGACTGTAAACCCCACAAGGGCAGGGCTCTTGGTTTTGTTCTCTGATGTGTCTCAATATCTAGCACATAATAGACACTCAATAAATACTTGTTGATTTCAAAAAATATATATATATATCTGTTGAAGTCTCTACTTTCAGTTATTTTTGTTTATATACTCAGAAGTAGGACTGCTAGATCATATGATAATTCTGTTTAATTTTTTATGGAACCACCATACTTCAACATGAATATTTTTATAGGATTAATGCAGCAAAGCTTAAATGCAAGTAATCATTATCCTCACTGCTGGTTTTAGTAAAATAATTAAAACAAAATTCACACACACTGTTTAATAACTTATTCGCAGCCAGGCATGGTGGCTCACGCCTATAAAATCCTAGCACTTTGAGAGGCTGAGGTGGGTGGATTGCCTGAGCTCAGGAGTTCAAGACCACCCTAGGCAACATGGTGAAACCCCGTCTCTACTAAAATACAAAAAAAAAAAAAAAAAAAAAATTAACCGGGCATGGCAGCTTGCGCCTGCAATACCAGCTGCTTGGGAGGCTGAGACAGGAGAATCACTTGAACCCAGGAGGCAGAGGTTGCAATGAGCCGAGATCGCGCCATTGCACTCCAGCCTAGGTGACAGAGCAAGAGACTCCGTCTCAAAAACTAAATAAATAAATAATAAATTTTAAAAATAACTTATTTGGTGGAGTAAATATCTTGCAAAAGTTCCGTTGTTTCCAGTCCTGGATATCTGTAGCCATATGTGCTCTTCTCTTTCTCTCTGGAAGCTGTCCATTGATTTTTCTTGGTTATTTATGCCCTCTGATTCTTAATTATTAACTATATTTTGATGGCAAAAATCCAAAAGCAGAAGAATTATCTACTGTGAAATTTGTTCATCAAAATTTAGGTTCGCATTTTCCTTTGCCTGTACTTTTTACTTATTTCCTCATACAAGTCAGAAATAAATGACAGTTATGATCATGGTCTGTTAACTTTTGATTTTGGTAGTTTATTTTGCAGTATTTTTCCATCTACATTTGTAAGGAAACAACTTACTTAAATGGTTGGAGGTCTTTTTTCCTCCTTTGATTATAGTACTGTCAATTGTGTTTTCATTTGGTTTTATGAGTCTTTTAATGTAAAAATACAAACGTCCATTATAAAAAAGATTTTTCAAAATCCTTCCAGATCAAAAGCCTAGCCCAAGTATTCAGTATCCATTACAGTTATGCATTTGTGAGAAATAACTTTTGACCTCAAAGTTTTTATAGGAATCAAATGCCAGACAAGCTGTTTTGTATGTCTCATTAATAGCAAAACTGTGGTTTGCTTTATAATGTCAGTGGGATTTATAATGTCAGAGAGATGAGGTGACAAAGGATTAAAATAAAATTCAGTGAAACTTTTTCCCTAACATTTTATTTATGCATAAAACTGAAACTCAGTAATGACCCATATTTCTGCATTTACCTAATTCTGAAAATATAGCATTGCATGTTGTGAAAGTATAATCAAATTAGGAATAATATTCTTATCTGGGGCCATGATGGTATATTCCTCCAAATTTGAAATCTGCTTAAGTTTCTCAGCTGCATAGCCTTAAATCAACTCAGATCTTTAATTGTGTGAGTTCATTTATTCTGAACCAAATGTAATTTCCCTTTTAGGGAGGGATTGCCTTTAAAAGGTTCATTAATAAAATCCTAATGAGGTATCTTGGACGTTGTAGAATACTGGTGTCATTTTTATGAGTTTAGAACAAAAGGATACAAAATATACAGATAAGATTACCTATCAAATACATGAAGGCAAAATGTTCCTGACAAAGTCAGAACATTATAAAATAGTTGAAAATGTTTCCAGTGCCTTCAAAAAACACCAAAGCAATTATTGCTGATACCTTATGAATCAAAGGTCTTGTTTTTTCATCATGAACTGAATTCAGCCGGCACACTTTTGGAAAAAGAAATTGGCACTCATTGTTGGATTGAGAACCTAGATGACCTTATGCCTCTAACGTAGAGGATATAAATGGTCTATTTGTGCAACTATGCAAATATGCAAATACAATGAATGCCAATTTATAAAATGAAAGGGCTAGTTGAATAAATGTAAATATAAAAACAGTAACAGGGACTCAAGGTCTGTAATAAATTAAGGCTGAGACTAAAATAGAAATCAGATTGTGGATAAATAATCATTGTAATAATAGCAGAACTTGAGCCCAACAACAGTAAAATTTTACATGAGGCTATTAGTTGGCATCAAATGGAGGATCAGTGATAATGGGAAGCATAAGAAGGGTATACAAATTTTAGAGGCTGTTAAAATTGTCAAAGGTCAAAATAGTTTTTTAAATGTAGTGACAAATCCATTCCCTAGCTAGGCTCACACATCGTCTTGTGCCCATTGCACAGTTTCAAATTAGCATTTTACTATGCTCTGACATCTGAAATACTAATAGACAAAAATCAGAATAATTGATCTGCAAAGAATCTCAAGAAATTATACCTGGTCTGCCCCCCAAACAGGAGGACACCTAAGCCATTTAAGATAAAATATGAATTCTCTAATTTGTAAATCTTCAGGAAAATTGCTGCTGCTTTTCTTTCTGCTGGTACATTTATCTGTCTGGCTTTGTGACCTCTGAGTTCAGAACAGAAAGTACAACCTTGTTTAAATTAAATCTTCCTCTTTTCTTTATTGGGTCCTCAAAACTGCTGAGTTGATTTTAATATTAAAACAAATAAACAAAAATCCTACACCTAGCTTGTAACTCTGCATGACAAATTCCAGCCCAGGTGTTTTATGATCCAGTGAGAAGTTCTTGAAAAATGAGAAGAAAGAGAGGTTGAATTGTAACATGGATACATTTTGGACTGGATGCCAGCCACTTGAATAAGGTATGAGCGTTTAAGCCTAAAAACTGACTGTATTTTCCTTTTCTTATTTGAACATGCAAAACCTTTTATTTTCATAATCAAGGCCAAATGTATTTCATACTTTGTACTTAAACCAAAACTCAAAAGGAGGATGAAAGAGCATTACCCATGCAAGCAATAGATTTGAGGCCAGTTTTAATTGAAAAGAAAAATCCCACCATCTAGTCATTTTTAGAGCATGAGTTGCATTCACCACACAAATCCTTCATTATTCATACATGGCAGTATGTATTTAATGATTAAGTCTCTAAGGATTTATTTGATAGAATAATCTAAATTTCTTTTTTTAAAGGGCAAATGAAATGTGGTTTTTAATTCTTTAAAGAACAAGTTACAAAGCGTGTAAAAATAAAACACAGGCTCTTAGTTTTTAAAACTATATCTACAATTTGCCTACCCATTGGTTTGTTCATCTGGCTATCAGTAACATACAGACTTGATCTACTAATGGCTAATTATGCAGTTGTTTATCAGCTCATTTGAAACATTTTGAGATTCGGTCTAGCTCAGCAAATTACTGTGCTTAAGGCAGTTCTACATTCTAGAAAATTATAATATCCCCAGAAGGCAAAGAATTAATAATAAAAATCCTCTTTTGTAAAAGATTATCATTGCAGAGCAAATGGAGCAGATCTTCCCTATCCTACTGCATTTAATATTCTCATTTTTCCCCTGAAACTTTGATGGAGAAGCAATGAGAATATCTCTGTTTTATTAACTTATTAAGAGGCACATTTATATAGAACTTGTGCACTGTATTGATTCCTAAAGCTGCACTGCTGCTAAGAGCCAATAATCACAGCAGAGCAGGATGATTCCATTTGTTATCACAGAATGTTTCTGATACTCAGTAGAGCCCAAATTTTCACCCAATTCAGAAAGCCCAGTTTTTTCACTTCTCTCAGCCTCAATTTATTCATCTGTAAAATAGGTGTAATAAAACAAAAGGCGGCCTCTGGATGTTGTGAGAATGAGATAATGCAGTCAATACACCTAATACAATGCCTGTAGATATTAAATACTGTTAGTTTTTGTCATTATTATGGTTATCATCATCATTACCTCTTGTGGTTCAGGAATCAAAGATGCATGCATTTAAGTAGCCATTTGCCTATGTAGTTATGTAACTTCTCAGTATAAATGTTTTCATGTCAGCTGAAAGTTTAAAAGGAACTTACTGTAAGCCCCAGCACTATTTAGCCCAAAACTGCCTTTCCAAGCTAATATCAAATCAGCCAGAATAGGTGGGCTACTAGTATGCAACTGGGATAAATTGCCTAGACCCTGGTTTGGAATTATCCAACCTCATAGCAGCTGGGCTTGATAACATGATATTTTAAAGGCACTTGGTGCCTCTTCTACTGAACTGTGTCAAAGAGTTTTGAACTTTTTCTTCATGACTCAGATTTTGTAGTAGATTTTACCACCTTCATTAGCACTACATTGGATCATCATATTTTAAGAAGAAAAAAAGTCTTTAAAAACTACCCAGATGCCTTACCTAGAACATATGAGACTATTTGCTTTATGGCATTATTTGCATAGAGTATATGTATCATTTCATTTATCTGTCAACCAGGACTACTTTTTCACTTCCTAGTAAGATTTGGTGTGCTACCATTAGCTTATAAATATGGACGGATGTGGTGGCTCACGCCTGGAATCCCAGCACTTTGGGAGGCTGAGGTGGGTGGATCATTTGAAGTCAGGAGTTCGAGACCAGCCTGGCCAAAATGGTGTAACCCCATCTCTACTAAAAATACAAAAATTATCTGGAGGTGCTCGCTTGAACCCAGGAGGCACAGGTTGCAGTGAGACGAGATCGTGACACCTGGGCGGCAGAGCGAGACTGTGTCTCAAATAAATAAATACATAAATATGGCTGAAGCCCTGTGTTTTTATTTTAAACATACTGCATCTTCTGTATATTCAAGGAGTGTGGTTAGTAAGTGCTACTTAGAAGCCAGCCCTAGCGCTAAACTTTGGGGGTAATGGTGGCCCAACTTCCCCTTGCAATTCGTGGCTTCTAAATATCTCTGCCTCTCTTGATTCAGTAAAACAACTAATGTTGCAAGGCATTTCAACTTGGTGAGCAACAAAAGGCTATGATGTTTTCTTTGCCCCCAAAATGTGAAAAGCGAACTATCTAATCAGAAGGGACTAACTCTATCAGTTAGTTTTTCTTTATTGCACTTCATACCCATTGCCTGACTTTTTCCTATTTCAAAATGTGCCATCAATTTTTCCTGAATTTGAAAACTCCTAAGAATAGGCTCTTCTTTATTGTTCTCCAAATTTTCCTAGGGCAAATAAAATCCATTACAGGGGGTTACATATGTAGAAGAGTAAAATGGGATCAGACAAATTAAAATTTCATGTAAGGCTCAGAAGCCAACAGCTGTACAAGTTGAGACCTGCTGGAAAGCAGTGACTCTGAAATAAATTCTTACTCTGTAGACGAATAGGACTTCAGCATGCTACAGGAGAATGTTTTGAGCTCCTTCCAACACTAGACACTGTTTGAATGGGTTATTTTTACTCTACTTATTATAGAGGTGGTTTAGAAAAAGCTAACCTGCAAGGGGCAAAGTGTCTTTCACCAAAGGTTGCCAGAATCTCAATCAAACCCATTACCATGGGCCGTGAAAGCACCACCTTTTCATCACTACCATCACAGCTGTGGTCGTGCTGTTGTTATTGTTGAATCTCTCTGTTCAGCTTTTTATAATTATCATAATTCACCCTAATGTTATGTGATTAGCAGCCTCTGTTGTGGTGAGAATTAAACACCACTCACATAGCGTCTGTGACCTTTCACCCCTTGCGGAGTCGGCCAGGGCTGCATTGGCTGGGAGACAAAGTGCAGAAACCCACAGAGCACCACCTGCACTCTCTCAGGCTGGGGGATAAATGGAAAATTTTACCTTCCAACTGTATGTGTTGCTCTCCAGGCAGCCATATTATGAAAGTTCGATTCCTCCACCTCCCTATAAAAACTAATTTATTCTCATCCTAGGAAGATTTTTAAAGGATTTTGTAAAGTATTGCTTTACAGCATTGATACAGAAGGCAAAGTGACTCTGTTAATAGAAAGATAAGAGTTCTTTAATTTTATTTGCAACATCATTAGATTAATTGTATGTTGGACATTCAAAGAAGAGATTTGGGGAATTTGATGCCTCTTTATTTTAGACTGAAGTCAGTACACATGTGATGAGACCACTGAGTGAGAACAGTTGGCAAGAATGTACAAATAACTAGCCATCCTCTTTATCTAATGAAATACGTTTTCTTCCATGCTAATGTCCTAAGTTTTGTGGAACATTGTTAATCATAAACACTATCGGAATCTGTTATTTAATTTCACAGACCTTTCAGATCATAGCAGCAATTGTTCAGAATTAGAAAATAATTTTCATGCAACTAATATAAGAGGAAAAGTAGTAAAGAGGGGATTTAAAAAATATATGATAAAATAGGCATTTATAGAATGTTGCTATGTACCACTTCTATACTTTCGACAAGATTGACAATATGTAGCGTGATGAGTTAAATTTTCTTTAGCACAGTACAAAATCTCTGCATTTTTTCTAATTACCACTTCCTACAAGTCAGCGCAAAGAGGAATAGGCTCACTTGGTTCAGCTCAATTTCCACAGCTTGACAGGCATTGATATCAAAATTAATTCTAAGATGAAACTTCATAAAAGAAAATCCTATTTGACAAAAAGAACTATTGGGCTTGAATCACAGTTGCATTTGCATCGTGAAATCCCTTTTTTATTGTATAGGAAATAATGCCTAAGGAGAGATTGAATATCCAGAGAGAGTTCATTTGAGGCATCCTGATAGTATCTGCCATATGCAAGTAAAGCAGAAGACGTTTTTATGACATCTTCAGAACTTGAAGATTGAATTACAGTTTTAGTAATCATCAGTTCCCCTTCTCCACTGTCACTTTTTGGTAACATATTGCATAGAAAAGACTTATAGTACCGGTTTTATAAGCTTGCAATAAAAATATAACAACTGTTGTATTAAATTATTTAAGTTGTAAACCATTGTGAAAAAGGAGAAAAAGTTTTATTGACATGGAGGCTGAAAAACTGATTATGATGGAGAGCAAAATGTATTGTACTGATTACTCCCAAGTTTTTCCCTGGTTTAGCATATTGTAAATCTTCAGGGTATCTTTCAAATCAAGGTCTGGGTATGAGAAGTTCTTTTATTTATTGATAATTTAGAACTGGCCGGTGGCAAGAAAAAAATGGTACCTGTGTATTTCCAGGTTACCAATTTATTTTAGAAGAGTTATAAATGCAAATAAACTAAGTAAAAAAGAGGTAATATAGACTCAAGTAAATGTTTCTTTTTGATGAAAAGAAACCTAGTAAATATGAAATAACTACATTTCCCCAGGGAAATTTAGACTCTAGAGATCGTCTAATGTTTCTAGAAATATTTTTTTCTTACCTTATATTGGTTTTATGGGCACTTATTACCTCTGCTATTTAGCAGACTACCATTCTGCTACTGTGTGCAAAGATTCTGGGCTAAGATGTTTTCTCCTCTCCAGGCGTCCTCCATATTCACTCCATTGGAAAGTCTACCCTTCCAATGTCAGACTTCTTCAAGAACTTTCTGTTAATCGGTGCCTCCTTTCCCTTGTGTTTCTAGCCCACACTGGGAATCTAGGTGCATTCTCTGGCTTGCTCAGAATGTCAGCATCCCATATTTTTGCACTCACACTCTTCCTCAGTGCCCCCAGGATTGCTGGACACTGAAACATGGTTCATATCAGGCTCTACCCACCTCCCCCCTACACACACACACCTTGGCCACCCAGAAGAAAGAAGGAATTTCCATGACTAAATAATCAGATTTTATTTCTCTAAAGGAAATTAGAATAGGGAAGACACGTATTTCTATGTGGTAAATCGAATCACCCAGGGGATGCACAATAACTGGGGGTTATTCCATTCTTTAGCATGATCCAAGACAATAAATCAGGCACTCTTACTTGATGCTGTAAATGATTTCTCCCTCTCACCGAGACTCAACAGCAGCAAGCTGGACATATTCTCACTTTGATGGCAGTGATATTACTAATAATGTAACTTATAGGTGTCAAGAACTGTATGTTTTTTAATCCTCGCAACATCCAAATAAAATAAGCATTATTCTGATTTTACAGATGAAGAGATTTAATTCTTGTTCAAAATCACATAACTAAAAAGTATTAAAAATCAGAATTCAAATTAAGCACAGGGCACTTGAGGGCTTACCAACTCTACTACACTGATAATGTAATGATTCCATCTCTAAGTCACCGTCACCAAAAGGAAAGAATAGGATAAGAAAGAAGTATGGAACATGTCATGTTCCTCTCTGGATTCTCCCATGCATTCATTTGTCACACATTTCTTGAGTGCAGGTAATATATCAGATTCTATCCTTGTTCTGTAAAGATAAATAATTTATAGTCACTGCCTTTATTATTCACTGGGAAGGAAACCCGGTGAATGATTGAAGTTCACTATGATGATGTAATTGAAATGTATACAAGGTGCTATGAGGACACTGGAAAAATTTAAATTCCAAAGAATTCAGTGTTTTTACTTAGTGATGGCCTTCTCTAGGACAACAGTAAATCCCCTAAGGGTGAATCCAGCAGCTCTTTGTCCTCAACTAAGACATTCTATGAATGTAACTGTCTGCCTCCCCCTCCCTGGACTGAGAAGGAAGCCACTTAGCTAGGTCAACTCCACTCATTTACCTGAAACCAAAGGAGCTTCCTCCTTCTTCCCACACCTCTAGCTTTATGGCCAGGAGCACTCAAGTCAGTTTGGAGCAATTTGGGTCAACAATTTGGAATTGGAAGATAATTATCTTGGGCTACTTCCCTGACATCTGGAATCCAGGAAGGCAAATTTCTTGGTTTAATTAGATCCCCCACACCTTCCTTTCTGATCCCACAGCAAAGATACTTGAAATTAAGTAGCCACAGATGTATGGATAACTAGTAACAAAGCCACCAATTCCTGTGGGCATGACCTCTATCACTGAGACATTCTGCCAAGCTGGCTTCATTGTATGGACATGGCCCAGTAGTCGAGAACTATACTGTCTTCTACACAACATCCAAAGATCACCATGACCCCCCACTGAGAATAGATCAGAAAACACTACATGCTTTTCATTCTTTTTCTTGAGATAGAGCCTCACTCTGTCACCCAGGCTGGACTGTAGTGGTGTGATCTCAACTCACTGCAGCCTCTGCATCCTGGGTTCAAGTGATTATCCTGCCTCAGCCTCCAGGGTAGCTGGGATTGCAGGTGCACCCCAGAACGCCTCGCTAATTTTTGTAGATTTTTAGTAGAGTCAGGGTTTCTCCATGTTGGCCAGGCTGATCTTGAACTCCTGACCTCAACTGATCTGCCCACCTTGGCCTCCCAAAGTTCTGGGATTACAGGCATAAGCCACTGTGCCCAGCCCCCATTCTCTTTTTTTTTTTTTTTTTTTTTTGAGACGGAGTCTCTCTGTCACCCAGGCTGGAGTGTAATGGCACAATCTCGGCTCACTGCAACCTCCACCTCCCAGGTTCAAGCGATTCTTCTGCCTCAGCCTCCCAAGTAGCTGGGACTACAGGCACCCGCCACCACGCCCAGCTAATTTTTGAATTTTTAGTAGAGATGGCATTTCACCATGTTGGCCAGGATGGTCTCAATCTCTTGACCTCATGATCTGCCTGCCTCGGCCTTTCATGTTTTGTATGAATAAGAATCATGAACTTGCATTCACAGTATAAGTCACTATAGGCACAAGTCACTAAGTTGAGCTTCCTAGATGTACAGTTTCATAGAAGAACCATATGTTTAAAAAACCTTAGTAAAGAAAACGTAGCAAAACTTTTTTTTTTTTGAGTCGGAGTTTTGCTCTTGTTGCCCAGGCTGGAGTGCAATGGCGTGATCTCGGCTCACCACAACCTCCGCCTCCTGGGTTCAAGTGATTCTCCTGCGTCAGCCTCCTGAGTAGCTGGGATTACAGGCTTGTGCCACCACGCCCGGCTAATTTTGTATTTTTAGTAGAGACGGGGTTTCTCCATGTTGGTCAGGCTGGTCATGAACTCCCAACCTCAGGTGATCCGCCCACCTCGGCCTCCCAAAGTGCTGGGATTACAGGCGTGAGCCACCGCACCCAGCCAAGGTAGCAAAACTTAATACACGATCCAACATGGCTAGAACCTCCTTTCTTTAATTCAGGGTAACCGGGTTTTTTTTCTTTCCTAACTAGGTGAATGGCTAATATCATTATAGTAAAAGCCTATTCATTATTCTACAAAGACAGGAAAAGAACAGGTTGTTTGGTCCTTGACAACAAAAATCTATGGGGCTAGAACTAGAAAACTCTTGAAAACCAGGTTGCCTGACTCACCTTGAATAAACAAGGCTATTAAGGGCTTTTACAGGTTGAGGGCTGAAGGGAAGAGAATCTTCAGAGGGTTTCTTTGACCTAGAGTGATGAAATATGTGGCCACAGAGCAGGGCATATGTACTACCCTGATCTGCCCCACAGATCTACCCAATAGATCATTATGGATGCCCAGGTGGGGTTAAAAGCCTCCTAAAGACTGAGCAAGTGAAGGACAATCATCTAACCCAGGAACTGCCGGGGACAGTATTTTCTTTAGGGAAGCCTGGCGAAGACCTGGGCCTGAAGTTTTTATGTAGTGATAAAAGATTAGAACCTTATAACCTACACTTTAGAGAAGACCTGAAAGGCAAACAAAGAAAGGAGTTGCACACACATACATTGTCTAGAAAATAAATATTTCTACAGTTTATTCTAGAAAAGAGAGAATATACAATAGCTTGGTCTATCAGAGATCAGCTGGTTTCAACTGCAGGAAAATGTCATACAGAGATAAATATTTTATAACTAGATACGGCAGGCCTTGAGGATAGCAACTGCTATTGCTTACCATAGGAGATTATAAATATGGGCATAGCTATGAATAATAACTAAGATTGGTGACAATGCAGTAATTTTTCACCTTACATATACCCTCAGACAGTAGGTGTTAATGTCTTTTAATATAAGGGACAATGAATCTATGCAGGAGACTTAGTTGAAAGTGCTGGTTGGTTTCACACCAGCTGTCAAATAGGCCTTTCAAAACTCCTTTATGCATTGGAAACAGTGACCTGGGGGTGAGAGGCTCCTAGCCCAGAAACTGATCCCTTGAGCCATACAGATCTCAATCCCGGACGATTGTGATTAATCCATGCTGACAAACCAGATTTGGATCAATAGAAATTATCTGTAACAAGAAACTAATTGTGTATTTAGTAAATTCATGGAAATTTTTGGTGACTTTAAATTTATACGGAAAAGACCCTATTGACTTTTGAGATCAAAATTCATACCACTTTAGGGTAATATTGCCTTGGGTTATAATAAATTATGGTCGTCCACCTTCTCTCTTGGGTAATATATGGTCTGAAGGCATCTAATCTGTTTCATCTTAAACTATGAATATTCTTTAATTATTATTTAGAGAGACTTTAAATCTCTATTTACATAATGTAGAATCTATTTACATAATGTAGAAAAGCACAGAACATGTACCTCTTATACTATTTTCATACGCCATTCCTGTTTAAATGAAGCAGCAAATACAGCCAATTTCAAACCATGTTACAATCTCAGTTCAAATTATGCAGTGGCTTAGAATAGTAAAAAGATGTCCCTAAAGTTGCATCCTCTTCAGGGTATCAGAGGCCTCAGGTGTTAGAGAGCTGCTGAGAGGAGAAGTGGATGAACCAATGAACCAGTGTTGAATTTATATTGTACTTTTCACACAGGAAGATTCTCTAGGCCTTCAGTACACCTACACGTGAATCCATGTGTGACGACGTCTAACTCTTTTCACTTAATTTCCTTATGGACCATTTTTCTGGAATGGAAGATGGAAAATTTCAGCCAGCCACAAATGGACTGAGACTCACCAGTCTCATTTCACATTGAGCAGGTGTCCCAGACAGGGTTTGAAACCAAGCTACAAAGATTTTTAAAAAAGAAAGAAAATACCTATTAGAACTAAACAGATGGCCCTGCATAGGAGCTTATGTAGTCAGCTTCAACTGGGTTTGTCTTAGTATCCAGGAGTAAGCCCTGCCTCATAATTCTTTGCAATTTAGTATTATTAAAATCCTCTTTTTTGCAGAAACTGCTAACATATCTAATAGAAGGACCTCACTAATCATTTCACTCTCAAGGAGGGAAAAAGTCTAAAGGCCAGGGCTTGAGGTCACAGGTCTATGAGGGAATGCTACAAGGCCTGTACTTTATCAAATACAGGAACTATAAGAAGCCTTCACCTCTGAACCAGGTTGCTCTTTTTCTGGCTCCAAACAGAACTGTTCAAGCCATTCTCTGCCTTAAATGGGTAAAAACCCCTTTCAATATTCCCTAGAATCCTCTAGCATGCCTGCATTACTTGTATTTAAGATTTTAAGCAGACTATTAGTGTTTGTTCTGAATAGTTGTACCACTGTGCCAAGCACATGTAGGGCAATAGGTGAAAGGGTAAAGAGCCCTTGTTTGATAGAATTTACATGCTGTGTGAGTCTAAATTATTTAGCTGCCTGATAGAAGTTTTATAAAGCCTAAATATCCATAAGCTTAACAGATATGCAGGAGAACTAAAAAACTGCTTGTTTTATTTCTTCAAAGGTCACGCTTTTTTCCCATGACATAACAGTAAATAGCATGACAAAATGCCTTCAATATATCATAAATTTATGAAAAATAACCATTGACTTCTCAGGATAGTTTAGGATATAAATACTTTGAGATTAATGTTGTAGATGCTCTTCAAATATGAGCAAGAAATATTGCCAAACTCATAATTGTTCAAATAAATCATGAATGTGATATAAATTAAAAATTAGAATGGTATTAGCCACACACAGGAAAAAAAATAGTTCTAGAACAGTGCACTTTACTCATAAAATATATTGGGTTGAAATTGTACAAATCTGAAAACCATTGAGAGCAGACCTAGATGTAACTGAAAGTCTGTTTAATGTTGTTCTCTGATTGTCTCCATATTATAAGTTCCCTGGCTCAGTGGAACCATCTTATAGATTAAAGTAATTCCTGAGCCCGCTAGTGTGTTTACTAACTATCCTAATGTCACTTAAAAGAAACAACAAAGCAGAAGCAACCTTAAAAAGATATAACACCAATGTTGTAGTCCCTCTTCCAGAATATTTAGCTATTCTTCAATCTATACTACCACCCTGACACGTCACAAAGCTCCATTCCTGTGTGTTATCTAGATGTAACATATCTCCAGTTGAATTTTCCTCCCTACTTCAAACCTTATAAACCAGAGGTCAGCAATGTATGTCCCACAGCCAATGCTGGTCAGCCACCTGTTTTTGTAAATAAGGTTTTACTGAAACTCAGCTACACATACTCATTTACATATTGTCTGTGGCTTCTTTTGCCTTACGACAGAGTCGAGTAGTAGCAACAAAGATATGTTGGCTCACAAAGTCAAAAATATTTGCTATGTGACCATCTTCAGAAAAAAAAAATTGTCGACCCATTATAAACAAAAAAACTTAGGATCTCTTCCAAAAAATGTGCCTCTTCTCCATTCCTACTACAACTTTAATTTGGGGGATTTATCATGATATGTTCATATTACTGCGTGGCCTCCACTCTAGTTATATGCTGCCGCGTAATAGAATACCCCAAAACTTAGTGAATTTAAACAACAACCGTTGTATTATAACTTATCATTTTGTGGATGAGAAATTTGGGCAAGGCTTAGCTGAATGATTCATTAACAACAGTCAGTCATTGGAATTCATCCGGTAGCTGGGCCTGTCTTGAGGGTTTAAGGCAGCTTTACTCACATGTCTGGTGCCTTGGTGAGCAACAGCTGGACAACTGGATTCACCTGAGCCCTTTTGCCTGCCCCATATTCTCTGGGCTTCTCCAGATGATCTTTTTCTGCAGGATGGTTAGACTTCTCATATGGCAATTCAGGACTCCAAGATACCAAAATGGAATCTCCCAGTCCTCTTAAAGCCTGCTGGCACAGTGTCACTTCTTCCATGGACCATCTGAGATTCATGGGGAAAGGAAATACACCCCACCTTTCAAGGGGAGGAATTTCAAGGAGCTTGTGGCCATCTTTAATCTGTTACTACCTCCTAACTGGTCACCCTGCCTCAAATCTTTTTTCATACTCTGGCCGTATATTCCCAAAATCTCAATTTCATTCTATCTTCCCCCTTCTCAGAAACCTAAGATGGCTTCCTCTAGCCTATTTGGTTTAAATTCCTCTCCCTGACATTCATAACTCATTATATAAAAGGGTCCTACTATAATAATCGTACCTAATTTTGCATTAGTCTCTGTTTGTTAATCATTAGTCTGTTTGTCTTACATAGTCCTCGCCTTCCCCTACTCTGTTCTGTATCACAGGGAAGCTGACCCCTGCAGGATGTTTTTCCTAGGCTCCTTGTCAACTTCAGACTGGGCCTGGCAAATAGGAGACATTGGTGGGAGATTAGGGGGTGGCAGAAGTCAAGTTATTTCTCCTTCTCTCTGCTTCATGCAGATCTCTGGAAGTGATTGCATTTTTATTCCTCCTTTGCTCCAGATCCAACTGGTTAAGGTTCTCTAGTTCCATCATCCTCTGAGTGACCCTGGTTTCTGAGCTCCAGAAACTCTGTATTCTCCCTTGTCATTCCAACCAAAGCATTGCTGACAGCTTCCCGAAGTTTCTCATCTCTAAATTGCTATACTGTCTCCTGTTCATCATCCCAGGCTTTGATCACCTTTAAAGTAAATTCCCTGTATTAAATTCCTTCTATTTAAAATAAACTCAAGTAGTTTCTGTTCTGATTAGACCCCAGCTGTTCTCAACACAAAGTATCCACTCCAGGCTGGGCAATTTTGTACCTGGCCCTTCAGCCCCTATGTGCCTGTTATGGTATTTCTGGCCTGGACCTCTGGCCTCATTCTTCAAAGCCCAGCTCAAGCTTCGTCTTCCTCAAAATGCCTTTCAGCATCACTCCAGTTTTTACTCACCTGACTCTATCATTCCTTGGTGACTTTCAATGTGTCTGTCTTCCCAGTTTGTAAGTTCATTGAGGAAGCTTGTACTTGAATCCTATTCCCCACAGTTCCCACCACAGTGCCAATGCACACAAAGCACTCAATAAATATTGCTTATTTGCTTCAATATAATATCTTTTAGGTCTGACTAATTTCTATGAGACATCAGGGCTAAAATCATCCGTACTCCTGAATGGAGTGAATTTAGGGATGCTTTTTTGGGTTAGTGATACTCTTAAGTTTTTCCCATCCTGGATGAACATGTTATAATAGACAGGGAGAGACTATTTTTGTTTTGTGGTGGCAGGTAGTGACTGTTAGGCACACAGTATAATTCAATGTCCTATATGAAGTAGATATCAAATATTAAATGAAAAGAAAAAGCCTACACCATAACTGATGGATTTGTGTGGAAAAGCCAATGAAAAAAATATTTAAATATGACAGTCTTTTTGATACTTTTATAAAGTACCATTAATTCTGGAATTAAAGAACAAATATGATCTACATATATTTAAATAAAATCATAATAAAGGAAAATGCCACAGAAAATAAATATAAGTTAATAAATCTAAAATCCAGTCTTTCATGTCTCACATTTCTTATGCCCTAGATCCATATTTTATTCTTTTTCCCCTGATACCTTAACAAGTGCTGGAAACATCAGAGATTCAATAAACATTTTAATTGTTTGAAAATATCTAACAGATGATGTTCCTGCCATCTAGTTGCAAAATTGTCTTAAGGGATTATTTTGTGCAAAATTGTTTAATTTGGGGGTTTTGTTTTGCAAAATAAAATACTAATAAGAAAGTTTGCTACAGTATTTACTGTTTTCAAGCCAAAAAAACATGTTTATTTGGGACCAGAACATGGTCCAGTTTGAGTTCTTAAGATCTGCTATAACTAACTAACTCAGCTTCTAGTATTTCAAGATGACATCAGAAGAAGCTTTGCCTTTTTTTGCAAAAAAAAAAAAAAAATGTATAATGGCTGGCTAATTTTGAAAATGAATTTCTTCTCTGCTGCTCCTCTCAACCACAGAGACAGTCATTTGAATGCTTTACAGAAAAGGCCTCAAGCCTCCTCAGATTTCACCTTTTCATTGCACTGCTGATCATTTAGAGGGCAGACGTGTTCCAGACAGCTTTAATTAAACTGTACTGAGGATGCAGATAGATGTCAATGGAAATGATCCATAACATGAGTCTAAGCATGTATTTAACAGTGTTCCATCCAGTTCAATCACCTTCTAGCATTTCAGTGGATTTACATTCATGTAGCAAAGACTGAATGTGTATATGTATTTTTTAAAAATCTATCTCATTAGTGGCCATATGCTTCAGCTTCAATGGATACAAGAACTGTCTGCAATCTGCCAGGGATTTAGCAGCATCAATAATTTGTGAATAGTCATGTTGGTACTGGTCGAAGGGTTAAGTGCTCTGCACTCCAGGGGCATCTCTTTTGGGATTTGAACCCTTAGTTGACTGTTAGGAACCTTATCCCCTGTGAGGTTTCCTACTACATGCTGCTTGTCAGATGCATCCAGCTGTAGCTGGGAAGCATTATTAGCTCTGGGATTTAAAGATCCGTGTTAAGTACTGATAGAATGGTGTCTTTGACTTAAAAAGCAGGGAGAGTATACTGTGGCAAACTCAAGGAGGTTTTCATGTTCCATGTTAAGTATGCGTTCTTTCCTTTTGCCTATTCTTTCATACACTCCTTGTGAAAAGATTCCACAGCATCCTTTTGAGAAACAGTTTATATTTAACATTTCTTCCTAGAACTTCCTAGTAAATTAGATTGCATCAGCCAAAGTTCAAACATAAATGTCACCTTAAAATAAGAGAAGGTGCCGGGTGCAGTGGCTCACGCCTGTAATCCTAGTACTTTGGGAGGCCAGGGCGGGCAGATGACTTGAGGTCAGGGGTTTGAGACCAGCCTGGCCAACATGGTGAAACCCCATCTCTACTAAAAATACAAAAAAATTAGCCAGGCCTGGTGGCGGACATCTGTAATCCCAGCTACTTGGGAGGCTGAGGCAGGAGAACCGCCTGACCCTGGGAGGTAGAGGTTGCAGTGAGCCGAGATCGTGCCATTGCACTCCAGCCTGGGTGACAGAGTAAGGCTCCATCTCAAAAAATAAAAATAAAAAATAATAAGAGAAGTTTTGATATGAAAAGCATTGCTTCTCATTCCCCTACCCAGAGAGTGAAGAACAGGTAACATGAATGATTTTTGAAGTTTAACGTATGATACTAGTCTTGAATTAAGATTTCTCAAGTGTAGTTGTTTTAATACCAACAGCAACAAAGGTCATGTAAAAGCTTTTACAGCATGTGCTAGCCTGTTACTTCATGTACGCATAACCCTCGTCTGTCTTGTTCACTCTTAGAGGCTTTGCACTTGTCACAGTGCCTGGCAGATAGTACTTAATGAATGTTGGATGGATGGATGCATGGCAGAAAGAGACAAAGGGAGAAAGAGAAAGAATGAAGGAAAGAAAGAAGAAAACACTTGGAAAAAACCGTTTAGTTGATCTGATCTGCATGCAAGTATTTGCTCTCAGTAATATTTTCTAGAAGCTGTTCTAAGAGGATCTGGGGGTGGATGTTTAGCATAAAACATGTTTCAACAGTTTTAATGGATATGGATTTCTGAGATAACTTACATTATTATGACCTGTTAGTAGTAGTAGCACTTAGTTCACTTGTTGAGTAAAGGATGGGAACAATTATGTTGTGATGACAGATTTCCATTAGGTTTTTTTTTTTTTCTGCCACATATCTAGACGTGACTTAGTTTTAATGTACCTGAATACTCCCATAGTAAAGTGTATTGTGATTTCATCAAGGAGGGCAATAATTATTAAGCAGAGGAATCTTTAGTCTTTCTCTCTTTGAATATCTAACTGATCTTAAAAATAAAGTGGTTTGTCTATTTGCGGTTGATTTTCTACATGTGTTTGTTTCCAGTAATTCCTGCCTTCTTACCCCGGAGTAGTTTAACCCATCTCTTAATTGTTCCTAGCTGATGTCTAGAAGGTCTTTTTAAACTTCTTAACTGCACAGTGAGCCCTCAGTGGACACCTTGATTGTGTTTGTTTGGGAAAATGCCAAGCACTAATGAGTATTTTGTTTAATGTAATGGAAACTGAAAGTACATGGCTTCTTCCCTGACTGATCAATGCCCACTTCTGTTGTTTGAATGTATCTATACATTCTATATTCAAAAAGAAATGTCACAAGAGGGCAGAGCACTTAGTGTCTGCCCAAGGAAGGACTTGAAGATTCAGAAGTTTTGTTTATTTGGGCCCGGTATAGACAGACAGTACTGGAGTTAGTACTCTAGGGCCTCCTCCTCTGTGCTCAGATATGCAATTTTTATTAAACCCAAAGTCCATAATCTTAAACTTTTTCATGTTAATTTAACAAAATAATAAGGGAATGAATTATGTTGTTGAATTCTAAGCCAGGCAGTATCTACTTCTAAGAAGTTACCCATTTTTATTTCATCATTATTTTTTATAAAATATTTGGTGTATATTATATTTACCTTATTGTTTGCTTTTTCTGAAGTTCAAATCACAATGTGTCCAACATAAAATTTTCAGTAAATAATTAAAGCATTATTTCTTAGTTAAATAAACAGTAGTATTTGCAGAAAAATGAAATCTTAAGCAACTGAGTAGGCAAGCATGATCAAGTATGTTTGAGTGAAGAGTAACGATCTCCATATGGTGCTAACATTCTACACAGGGACTAAGTGGAAAGTGTAGAAGATGTTTCATTGAACCATATCTAGCTGAATTGATACAGAGCTCCTTTCGGTAGTATTTATAATTTATAGACTTCTTTTTTTTTTTTTTTTGAGACCGAGTTTCACTCTTGTTGCCCAGGCTGGAGTGCAATGGCGCGATCTCGGCTCACTGCAACCTTTACCTCCTGGGTTCAAGACATTCTCCTGCCTCAGCTTCCTGAGTAGCTGGAATTACAGGCATCCACCACAATGCCTGGCTATTTTTTGTATTTTTAGTAGAGACAGAGTTTCACCATGTTGGCCAGGCTGGTCTCAAACTCCTGACCTCAGGTGATCCACCCACCTCGGCCTCCCAGAGTGCTGGGATTACAGGTGTGAGCCACCATGCCTGGCCTGTAGACTTCTTGTATGTACTAGATAATTTTCACAAGAAAAGATTTCCAACCATTTAAAATTTTAAATGAGATTTAACTTTCATCCAAAATTTCAAATGAGATTTACCTTTCATCCAAAATTTCCTGGGTTTGGTGATTTCATTAAAGATCTACGGAGATGGTAAGAAAAGAAAGGTTTTGAATCTAAAAAACGGAAATAATTTAATTCCTCAAATTCAAATTTAATGACTCGCTTTCTGTTTATTTCCAAGCCACCATCTTGCTTGATCACACAATCACTTTCCTTTGGAGACTGGAAATATGCAAGCCTCCCCAAATTACAGTTTATAATGGAAAGCTCCCCTGACCCTTAATAATTGTTACTCTGCTGAAACACTGTAATACCTAAACTAAGTTGCTTATTACACCAAACATGAAGTCCTTTGACCCTTAGGGTTCAATATTGATCAGCCCCACTTTTGTCAATATCACCTCTAATGTCAACAGTTCAATGTGAAATAAATTCAGTAAAGGATAGTCTTCTTAATCCACACACATTAAAAATGTTTAATTCCTATTCATTACAAATTTCACCCAGTTCAAGAATTGTTTCTTCCATATTCTTAGTTAATAATTGGAGACTGGGCAACATTGTGAGTATGTGGTTAAATGTCATTACAATAAGAAATTAGCTGTAAGTTAACCTATACCAAGGACCGGATTCATGAAAAATCATCTCTGATAAAATTACTCCAAAGGAAACTTGAAGCAAATGTATTACAAATTCATCAAACGTGGCTGAGATATTTTTTAATCCTGAGATCATGGAGGGAAATGCTTTTAAAAAGAATATTCAAGTGCTTGCTTTGCCCTTGGATAATGCAATAGAAGCTTGTGGTATTTTTCAGATTGTCAAATGTGTATCAAAGAGTTATTCTCTTGGCAAATTCCATGAATTTCAGTTCCATTTCTTGACAATTTAAAATTTGATTATCCAATTATAACTAAAGATCATTAGTCTAATGTGGCAACTTCATGACAGTTTTAGTTACAAGAGAAGTTCTCAGTTTAGAGAGGAAACTGCCATATGAGAAATTTTTATTGAACTTGTAAGTTGAACGCTATTGCGGAAAGAATTTTGTTTTCTTCTTGTGGTTTTATTATTTATTAATAAAAAATATATACTTTTCCCCTGCCCCATGTTTACAAGGTGCCATATTATATGCCTCACCCTCTCTGATTAACATCATCAAATTAACAGCAAGTGCCCTCTGATATTGCTGATTTTTGTCATCATTAGATTTTGTCTTAAATGTTTATTTAGAGTTCCATTTATTTGTTTTATTTTTAATAACCATAACCTGAATATCATTTTCAGAACTAGAGAAAGGCATTTTCATTTCAATCATATTATAAGTAGAATTTCTGCTAAAATGAAAAACCAGAAAAATTGAGGACATGGCAAATATTTTAACATTAGTTTTATTTGATGTGATAATGGAAAATTCCTCAAGCAAAACATACCACAGGACCAGACAAAATGGGTGCTGAGTGTCAGAAAGATAGGAGAATCTTTATCCACATCTCACCCCCAAAGAAATCAACTTTGCAGTGGTAGATGAGTTTGTGGAACAGCTGTTGATCGTGTACCTGCTCTGTTCAAGATCAACAGTGAAAACTTATTGTTTTTCGATTTTGGCATCTTAAGAGTTCCAGACACTGCTGGAAGCACAGATGGACAAGATGGCATCTGCACTACTTCTGGTATCTGTGACCCATTTACCCAGAGGAGAAATTATCCATGCGGCATGCTGGTTTAACATTTCGATCAACAAACAACAACTCCACCACCCAGCTTGAGGAGTGAGATCTTCACTCTAACTGTTCTCAGCACAGTCTCCTGGTGCAAAGCTGGACTAAAAATTTTAATATTACACTTTGCACCTCTTTTGTTCAATGGTGAGACCCAAAATAAACCTTTCTGCCTAGGTATGAACATCTCTTTTGCTTCAAAGGTTCAAAAGTATTCTCTGTCAACACAAACTCCCTGACCTCCATGCTTAGAGCTGCGTAAAAGTCAACTTCTTCTGAGCCACTTGTTGAAACTTGTAAATGAACTGATTTTTCTGCAGTTGTGACTTATCAATTACATCAGCATTATCATTTCTTGCCCACTGGCAGAGGAGTTATAGTTGTAGATGGGAGTCTTATCAGGCATTCGGTATGACTTCCTTGTCAACTCACTTCATTCCATGTGGAAAGAGACAGGTGTACACTAGAGCTTTCAAAATCTATTTAGAGACCCAGCATCTAGCAGAAAATAATTTTTTTCTATACAGCACTTTGTTGTTTTTACCCACTATTGTGCTATGCATGCATTGTAGCTGCATTACCTTACTTAATCTTCTTGGTAATTCTCTAAGGTACAAGGAGATTAAAACTGACTTGGGCAAGGACATTACAAACTGGAGAGCCAGGACTTGAACCTCGGTAATCTGACACCAAAGTTCTTATTCCTAACCACTTCATTTATACTGATACTCTAAGAATTTCCTTTCTATAACTAAAATTATGTATTAAATTTTTTACATTTATTAGAAGAATAAATTCTAAAAATATAAAAACTAACTCTTGGCCAATATGGAAGCATTTTATTAGTGTACTGAAGATAGAGTTTGAGATCAGAGGTGGGTACATTTACTTCTAATTTACGAGTTGGTACATGGGAGCAGAAAATGTGGTAATAAGAGTTTTTCTGCCTTTTTAGACATTCAGCCCATTTTTTCACCAGATTATTGGTGAGATGCATATTCTGTAGTGTTACAGCTTACCCACCATAGTCAAAATGTTCTGTAGAGCTATTTAAGTAGATGTGATGAGGGTTTGTTTTAAGTAAAGGGTGAATGTGACTTTCATTATTCTCTGTGATATATAAACATGAATCAATAAAGGTTTCTCTTGAAACTTGTTCAAGAATTGGCATACATTTCCAATTAATCTCATAACTTATATTTAACTGTTTGGCTGTGTTCCATAATTGATGGATGTTATTTTAATTCAGATACAGAGAGGGAGAGAATGCCCAGACTAGACAACAGGGTATATGTCAACTTTTAGACACATTTTACTCTCCCAATTAATCTATGTTTTGGGCCCATCACACTTGGGCTCACAAGACCTCTGTAAATGACCATTATTGTCAGTTCTTAACAAATTGCTAAAATGACTTTTCCTAAAAGATCCATCATATTGGTGACAAACCTTGCACAGGGTAGGACATCCAGGTTACTGATTAGCTTTCAAGAATGGACTCAATGGAAAATCAGTTAAATCTTCAGAAAAGATGGACTTAAAGGAGCATTTGGCTGATGGAACCCAGTAGGCTGGGAGAGACAGCACTTGAAGTCTGGGTAAAGGTATGAAGATGAAAGTGAGAAAAACAGATAAAATCAGAAAGTAAAGAACTATTGAGAGAATAAAACATATATATACTTTTCTTCTTCATTGTCTATAAGGTAAAGTCCAGGTCCCTTCACACAGCATTCGAGGCCCTTCACAAATTGATGCCGACCATTTCTCAACCTTATCCCCTAGCACTGTCCCCTCTGTTTCATGTCCTGCCGGCACAGTGTGTGCTCTTCCCAGGAACACGGCACACTCATGTAATAGTGCCGCTGAACTTGCTTTCTCCTCTGCCTTCACTTCATCGACTTGGAAAAGTCTTCGTTTTTGAACCTTAAATGTTACTTTCTTTTTATGAAAACTTTGCAAACTCCTTCTTCCCCACCTCCACTCATCACACCCAACAAGAAATAATTGCCTTTCCCCCACTCCCCGAGCTTCTTTCAGCATCTTCCTTATCATGTTGACATTTGCTAGGGGTCAAAGTGCATACTTTACTCTTCTTGGTACTACCAAGCACCTAGCATTCAATCCGTTTTTACTCAACTACATTCCTTTTTAACATCCAGGTCACTTTCCACTCCCTACCTCCTTCATGATATGTCTTCCTCCCTCACTCTTATTTTTAGAATAATAACATCATTCCAGTGCAACACAATCACATAATAATAAAGATAACATTTGTATAATACTTAATAAGTTACCAATACTTTCAAATCTGTATTAGTTTTCTAGGGCTGCCACAACAAAATACCACAAATGGGGTGCCTTAAACAATAGAAATTTATTTTCCCACAGTTCTGGAGGGTGGACGTCCAAGATCAAGGTGCTGGCAGGTTTGGTTTCTTCTGAGGCCTCTCTCCTTGGCTTGTAGATGGTTTCCTCTCATTGTGTCCTCACATGGTCACTCCTCAGTGTGTGGACTGTGTCCTGATCTCCTCTTCTTATAAGGATATCAATCATATTGTATTAAGGTCTACTCATATGACCTTATTTTATCTTAGTTACCTCTTTAAAGGCGCTATCTCCAAGTACAGTCACATTCTGAGGTACTGAGAGTCAGGACTTCAGCATGTGCATTTGGGGCAGGGGTTGTGGGGAAAAGACACAATTCAGCCCGTGAGTATCCATTATCTCATTTATCCTCACAAGCAATAACTGCAGCCACTCTGTGCCCGTGCACTATTTTCATGGTGAGCTTCTTCAAAAGACGGCTCTTCTGCACCTAACTTTACTTCTTCAGGCCTTCATGATCTAGACCTCAAGTCTATTTATTTTGGAAAGGGGCTTTGCTCCTTAATGAGTGAATACAACAGTGCATCAAAATTCTAGAGTTTCTTACAGAGTTTAAATTGTCAAGAGCTGAGCCTCATTGTCAGTAGAAGAAGAAGAAGAAAGTGCTCCTTCCCTAGCACTGAGAAAACAGGAAAACTAAATTTGTAAGCAAAACTTGTTTTTTGCAGTCATTCAAAGCCTAAGTAAGGCATTTAAAGGTGCATATGTTGGGCATTTCAACTGGAAAAATGCTAGCCTAGTTAAGAATGGAAACGGGTACCTACTGCCTTGTACGTCTGCCTATTTTCTGACCCCAGGGCCCGCAAAGCACCCATTGATGTGAATGGCTCCTTTCATATGAAAAAAACAGTGAGGCTGGTCTCGAACTCCCAACCTCAGATGAACTGCCTGCCTTGGCCTCCCAAAGTGCTAGGATTATAGGCATGAGCAACCGCGCCTGGCCTTTCAAAAGGGTCTTAATCCCAGGCCAAAGTGGGGAGCACTGTATATACTACAGTATGACTGAGAGTTGTTTTAGAGCCCTGCAAAGTTCCCTTGTTAGCATTTTAGTCAGGGGTATGAAGACACTGTGCACTGCAAGACTCAACCCATTTCTGATCCCTTTCTCATGAATCACTCTGATACTATACCCAGAAAAAGCCATCACATGCCATCTAATGCATTTCAGGACTGCATCTGAGCTGCAAGTGGAAGACACAGTAGATGCGACATTGACTGTGAACTGGACATGAAGCAAGTGCAGCCTCAGGCCTGCCTTGCTTCAGAAGGTGGGTAGCTATGTCTTGTCCTCTTTACAAGTTGAAAAGTGGGGAAACAATGCAATGGCTTGATCATAAGGTCACTTTCTCTCCAATCGAGAATTATTTCCCTTCCTTTTATAAAGTGGGAAAATGTAAAATCCTCCTGATGGGTAGAGTGATTTTTGAAATGTTTTTGGAAGGTAGAGGCTGCTGATTCTGTTCTTCCCTTTTTTCTCTAGGAATCTCCCTCTTCTCCTTTTCACTTCCTTCGACTTTTGATAGAAACAGTTTATATTAATATGGTGATGCCACTTATGTGTATAAATAAATGCAAACAGCTATTAAATGTTCAGAAAGTAGCATCAACATCTTTTTACACAACTTGTGCTAGTGAGTGTTTTTTCATCATAATTTCCAAGTCCCGCTGCCAAAGAGCATTTCCCAGAGATCTTTGTAGTAGTGTATGCATCCAGCACATGATTGCGAGAAACCCACAACTGAGGAAGAGATCTTTAAGATTTGAAATTTGAAGAATTTTTGCCACTAAGTGACAGACCCTCACATCAATATTTAACTAACAAGGTTTTCTCTTAGCGTACACAAATATATATTTGATTTCGGTTCTAAACATTATATATATATGTGTGTGTGTATATATATTTATGTATGTATACACACACACATATATATATGAATCCATTTTATTCTGTTTTTTTTTAACTTTTATTAACCATGCCCTCTTGCCAGAAGAGTTTAGAGATCATCAGCATCAAAATTAGTGTATGTTGATGACTATCCCAGCATCCAAAACACAAAAGTATGTAAGACCCTATCAGTGCACAAAGTTGTAGGCAGTTATGGGAAAGTGAGCATTTTTTTTTTTTTTTTTTTGAGATGGAGTCTCACTCTGTCGCCCAGGCTGGAGTGTAGTGGTATGATCTCCACTCACTGCAACCTCCACCTCCCGGGTTCCAGCAATTCTCTGCCTCAGCCTCCCGAGTAGCTGGGATTACAGGCACCCACCACCATGCCCAGCTAATTTTTGTCTTTTTAGTAGAGACAGGGTTTCACCATCTTGGCTAGGCTGGTCTTGAATTCCTGACCTCATAATCCACCCACCTCAGCCTCCCAAAGTGCTGGGATTACAGGCATGAGCCACCGTGCCCGGCCCAGAAAGTGAGCATTTTCTTAAATGAGCCTTGATTTCCCTCTTGCATACAAATGTAAAAATACCAATTACCATCTTTTTTCTGGATCTGTGTTGTGTTTGTGCATATCTGCCTAGTAGCCCTCGTATTCTTTCTCCTCCCTCTCCTAAGAGCGCTTCCTGCTCCTTCCCTAATTGTTGGGCAGTAAGAGAGATGGGCAGATCAATCTAAGTGAGTAAAGCTTGCAGAGAGCAGAAATAGATTTACTAACTTTGATGATGGCTTCTAGTGACTCCTTACCATACACATGGCTGGGTCGCCATAAAGCCACCTGAGCCAATCACCTTAAATAAGTTAAAAGATGACATCGAGAGATTTTAAGCAGAGGTGATTTCATTTTTTTCCTCTCACTAGTTATATGGTTAGCTCCTTCATGTGCTGATTTGTTATACCACATAGGGCTGGCTCACAGTCCTTGCCAGCCTTCTGAAATCTTGATGGTTTCAAAAATGGACTGTCTCCTGGGAATATATAAGAAAGGAGCTGTGAGCTCCTCTCCTTCAAGGACACTCTCTTCAATCCATTATCTCCTGCCTGTGTGTGATAGTCTAGTCTATCAAAACACAGTGATTGAATAAAACTTTTATTTCAGATAATGAATGCATTGATTTAATAAAGGATTTGTACCACATGGTATTATAGTTCCCTAAATGAACACTGAAATCCTAAAATGGGAAAACTTACCATTGGTCCAAGTTAAATCATAGGTGCTTCTTTTACTGGAAACCCTAATAAGATAACAACCCATTTGATACTTAAAACAAAAAAAAATGTGTTATATAAGTACTTAACATTTTCTAGCTATTTTTAAGCCACCTGTTTTTCCTATCATAAGTACATCTGGCATCAGGCAAACAGATTACAGCCATGGACATCTGACTAATTTATAATATTTTTATATTTTCATATTTTTGGCAGACTAATCCATTAGCCTAGCTTTCAAAGATGAATCTTGAAATCTTGCACTCTTGCAACCTTTTTACCTTTTTCTCTTCCAAACCCTAGAATATTTTTGGCAAGTCCTAAAACTTAATTGAAAAACAGAGTCAGGGAGACAGAAATGAACCCTTATGTTCTGTCCATCTAGTGCCCCTTCCAGAGCTAACTTCTAAAAGGAATTATGAATCTGTTGTACCCAATGTTGATTTTGAAAGATCTTTGTACTTTCAATCATTCTTCCTTCCTTCAGTTTACTAGGCACATTGGCGCTTGGGTTTGCATCCTATTTTGAGGATTTCATTTTGTCTAAATGTAATGAGAGTTTAATAACTCAAGCCTGGCAGGAGAAGAATCAGTTGCTTGCCTTTGCAAAAGGCATTTGAAGGTTTGAGCCATAAAGAATGGAAGCAAGACTGTGGTAGCTCTGTTTCCGCATCTTGAGTTAGAGAGGTCAAGTCTACTTATCTCCTCAGAGCTTTTTTTAAATTCTAGATTTAGTGGGTATAAAGACAGTTTTGTTACATGGATATATTGCATAGTGGTGAGGTCTGGGCTTTTAGCATAGCCATCATCCGAATAGTGTACCTTGTACATACTAAGCAATTTCTGGTCCCTCACTCTCCTCCCACCCTGCCACCACTCAGAGCATCTTTTTGATCTGGCATCAAAAGGTGAGCCATCCCTCCACTATTTATGGAGGGTTGTTGTTGTTTTTTGTTTTTTGTTTTTTGTTTTGAGACAGAGTCTCTCTTTGTCGCCCAGGCTGGGGTGCAGTGGCGTAATCTCGGCTCACTGCAACCTCCGCCTCCCAGGTTCAAGCGATTCTCCTGCCTCAGCCTCTTGAGTAGCTGGGACTACAGGCGCGTGCCACCACGCGCAGCTAATTTTTTGTATTTTTAGTAGAGACGGGGTTTCACCGTGTTAGCCAGAATAGTCTCCATCTCCTGACCTTGTGATCTGCCCGCCTCGGCCTCCCAAAGTGCTGGGATTACAGGCGTGAGGCACCGCGCCCGGCCTATTTATGAAGAATCTTTTTTTTTTTTAATGTTATCACTACAAATTTTATTCAGAAACCGATCTTTGTGTTTTTGTTGTTGCTGTTGTTGTTGTTTAAAAAAATCCCCTTATGAACTGGTTTGGTCAATCAACTACAACACTTTCTAGCAGACATAAGGTAAAAATGGCATGGCTCAGAATCGCCCAGATCTTTCACGATCTCTCAACCGCCTCCTGTCACGCTCCCGTCGGCCGCCGCCGCCTGGGCCACCGCCACCGCCACCGCCATCGCCATGACCACGGTCTCCAGACCGAGAACGACGCTCCCGGGATCGGGATCTTGATCTATGCTTCTTGGGACGCTGCCCACACAGCTCCCGCCGCAGCTCTCTGGAAATGGGCTTCAAATGCATGAAGTTGCAGAAGCCGCCTCGTGTGCATTCTCCCATCTCATACTGACGGCATCAGGCTCCCCTGAAGTCCGTCACAGGTGACAGCTCGGCGTGGATCGGCTGTCCGTTAAACCAACGGTTGTTCAAGTCAATCACAGCCTTTTCCGCATCTTCCTCACGGGGAAGCTTGAAGTACACGTTCCCCATCAGGTGGTCTCCCAGGTTGTCACAGACGTTCATCTCCTCAACTTCCCCATACTTCTCCCCCAGTTCTATAAAAACCTCCTCAAAAAATTCATCATAGTGTTCCTGCACCTCAACATCGCTCACGGCACAGCGCAAACCGTCGGCCGACTGGGAAGCGTTTTGAGGGGTACAGTAAATGTTCAAGAGGGCAATGGTCTGGCTAAACATCGGTTTATGGTGCAACCAAGAGCACCTGTCTCCATGAAGACATGCTCCAATTTTGAAATCAAATGAACAGTTGACTTTCTCGGTGCCAAAGATGGAGGCTGGATACTCCGCCATTTCCCGCCCGCCGCCGCCCCTGCTGACGCCCGCGGGAGACCCGTGGAGAATCTTAACTGCTGGATTGAATATGTCATATTCTTCCTTTAAAAATCCACCAAAGGCCCCGAAGTAATGGACGTGTTTTTAATCAATCTAATATATAAATCATGCATCAGCTATACTTCAAAACAGAGCAGCTAGCAGAACACCTTGAAAGATTCATTAGAACATTTTTTTTTTTACAGACATGCAACTAAGTTAAATAAATGCATGTCGACTCAAAACTGAGATGAGAAACGGCAGGGTGCTTCATAGATTGAGACTCAAGAACATGGGAATTCTAATCTTGTCTCTGTTACTAACTGGTTTAATGACTTTAGTAATGTTTATGACATATTTCTAACTACTCTTCCTTTGGCCAAAACCCAGAACAACGTTTAATAGAGCATTTTGAGCTTCTAAGAAAATGGCCCTATTTCAGTTGACAGCAGTAAAGCATTGTATTTATAAATGTGGAGTTAGCTTGGATTCAAATCCTGGTCCCACCACAGCTTGCTACTTAACCTCGGGTTAATCCCCTACTGAAGAGCATTAGGTGGTCTTTTGCTATTGTATATAATACTACAATGGGCAACTTTTTACATATACATATATTTATGCATTTAAATAATTTTAAATATATATGTATATATATACACACACACACACACACACATATATATATATATATTCCCAAAAGTAGACTTCTTCAATCTAAGATTAGGTAAATTTTATTTTATGTTATTTTATTTTATTTATGTTTATTTCGAGATAGAGTCTCACTCTGTTGCCCAGGCTGGAGTGCAGCAGCACAAGCTCAGCTCACTGCAACTCCACCTCCAAGGTTCAAGCAATTCTCCCTGCCTCAGCCTTCCGAGTAGCTGGGATTACAGGCACCTGTCACCACGCCTAGCTGATTTTTGTATTTTTTAGTAGAGATGGGTTTTCACCATGTTGACCAGGATGGTCTTGAACTCCTTACCTCAGGTGATCCACCCACCTAGGCCTCTCAAAATGCTGGGATTACAAGCGTGCACCACCACACCTGGCCAGATTAGGTGAATTTTAAATTTTCATATATATTGCTAAATAGCCCTCCAAAGTCATTATACCAGATTTGTACTCCCACCAGCTGTGTATATAGGTTCCTAGTTCCCTATACCTTTCCCCACACTGTTAACTGGCAATTTTAATTTTTAAAATTTTTCATCAGTCTCAGAGTGGAAAGACAGAATCTCATTTTTTATTTTCTCACCTTTAATTTTAAGTAAAGATTGGCATCTTTTCATATTTTAGTAGCTATTTATTAAGTTATAAAGATCCCATTCCCAATTTTCTGTTAGGTATTTTGTCTTTTGCTTATTGGTTTGCAAAGCTCTCAGTTATTAAGATCTTTGTGAAACAGAAAATTTGGAAAGCAATTTCGATTAACTTCAATCATGAAGGATATTTATAAATTTGAAAACTTTATTGCACTTGGCATTACTGCCTGAGAAAGAGCAAAACCTCCCCAGACGTGAACAGTGAAAATCCTTAGCTATGTATTACCAGAGTTATTACCATAATAATCATTGAAATAATTTATATTATATGTAAAGAAAAATGCAAAGAGGGGCCAGGCACAGTGGCTCACGCCTGTAATCCAAGCACTTTGGGAAGCAGAGGCAGGTGGAGTGCTTCAGTCCAGGAGTTTGAGACCAGCCTGGGCCACATGTTGAAAACCCATCTCTACCAAAAATACAGAAAAATTAGCTGGGCATGGTGGCACACACCTGTAGTCCCAGCTACTCAGGAGGCTGAGTTGGGAGGATCACCTAAGCCCAGGGAGGTTGAGGCTGCAGTGAGCCATGATTGCACCATTGCACTCCAGCCTGGGCAACAGAGTGAGACTCCATCTCAAAAGAAAAGAAAGAAAGAAAAATATCAGTAAATCTAAGGTGTGATCCCTGCCTTTAAAAAGTTTATAGTAAAAGACATAGAACACATTCACATGAAATGCTGAGACAACACAAGGAACTAGTGATGCAGGCCATAAACGCTACAGCCTACCTCCAGTTGGAGTGATTAAAGAATGTTACTTAAAAGAAAACACATGTTTGAATAGGCAGAAAGGTTCAGAAGAACAAAGGTATGAATCAAGTGAGAGAGACAGTAAATAGACAAAGGTAAATGGATTAGAGGCTTGTATGGGGGACAGGGGAAAAGTTCAGCTATGGAAAGGTAGATTGGGGTCAAATTACTGAAGGCCTTGGCTGTCTGATTTAGCTTGCATTTTATGGTGAAGGAGCAACAATGTTTTCAAGACTATTGACCTAATAAAATGAGCTTTTAATGATAATTTTGGCATGTGAATAATAAAGGATGAATAAAAAATATTGTGCTGGGAAAGGGAATAACTAATATATTCATACTTTCTATGGGAGAAAATCAACTAGTTTAAAGGAAAAGGGGCATGTATTTTCTTCAATTTATAGTACATAAAGCTTCTATAGAACTGATGCTGTATAATGATGCCAAGAAAATAAGACTGATCCAAACCCAGATTTTGTTTTGTATATAATGAACATTTCAATACAGTGCCTTTTTATAAACCTGTGATTCAACTTTCATATTCCTCCACTCACTCATTCTGAAGATCGTAAGCCTTTCCTTGTTGGATCTGGAATTCATACCAATTTTCTTACAGACCTGGAAATTCCAAACATACTATTGTCGTTACACCTCATCTGTCATCCTAGGGAATGCCTTAATTTATTCTTGTAATTTGGAGAAATGAGGTGATGGTAGAAAGAGCTCAGAATAATGGAAAGAAGGTGTTGGCTTCACAGAACTAGCAATTCCTTTCTTAGTTCCTTAGTTCATTTCCTTTACATGTTGGTAAGGGTTAGTTATTAATGGAAGCCCCCTATACTACAACATGCAGCATTCACTCAACAAGTATTTACTGAGCATATACAATGTGCCACATACTGAGCCAAGCACTAAGGACAGTGTTTAAAAAATAGAGCTAGTCCTTGCTCTTATGAAGCCTACAACCTGATGGGACAAATATAAACAAGTCCACATCCTACTGCTGCTTCTCACATGTGACAAGAAGCTGGGCTTTTCACTTGAAAGTTACCTACATGAACAATATAACTTTGTTTGCCCCATCTTCAGTTTACTTCATGTACTCCCATGCTTACATATCTTTGCGTACTGAAGTATTTAATCCACTTCTGATGGCTATAAGAGGATAGAAGGAATTAAAATAATAAATACTGGCAAGCTTGCTGTAAAATGCCAGATGTGCAAACGGTTATGGAAATCACCAAACAGTAAAACACGGAGTCAATCTGTAGCACTGAAGAGATGCCATAGCTGCATTGGCAAAGGTATACTTTCTAAAGTGAATAATAAGTACTAGATTGATGGCCCAGAGGGTAGGTGCTATGGGAACTTAGAAAAGGAAGCACTACTTCCTGAAGGTGTGGGCTTTGTACAGTGCCTCAAAGGATGGGTTGCATATGAATGGGTAGAGGAGATAGATTGTGTCATAGGGGAGGCTGAGTTAGGGACAGCCAAGGAGAGAAACCCAACGCAAACTGACTTGTGCAGAAAGAGTGGTCCTAGGGCTTCAGGCATGGCTAGAGCCATGGGGTCCTAAAATTTCAGTTGATTCCTCTTTCTCCCTTCATCACCTGGCTCTGCTTTCCTCTACACTGGTTTCAGTCTCAGCCTGACTGCACACAGGTAGCCCCTTGCATCTTCTGGCTTACATCCTACTCCCTAACTACCCCAACACAAAAGATAAGCTCTCTTTCTCAACAGTTCTAAAAACACTCCTGTGATCCCCTGATTGGACCAATTTATATCACTTTCCTATCCCTGAGGCAATCACTGTAGCTGGGAGGACAGAATTCATTGATTGGCCAGGTCTGGGCTATGTGCCCACCCATAGAACAGAGGCAGGTGAGGTCAGCTCCATCTAAGCCATGTCAGAACAAGATCAGCTCCCCAGAGAAAAAAACTGTAATGAGGTCACCAGAAAAATAACAACTACAACAATCATCGTCATTGCAAACACTCTAAAATAAAGAACTCACTATGTACCAGGTACTATTCTAAATAAGTTTTACATATTACTTATTTGCTCTTAATACCCCTGTGAGGTAGATAATCGTATTATCCCCATTTTCAGCTGAGACATGGGCCAGTAAATGGCAGACCAGAGAGTTAATCCAGGCCATCCCACTGCCAAGTCCATGGTCTTATCCACTGTGTTTACACTAAAATTGACTTCTCTACACTCGGAAAAGAACTAGCTAACTAGTTCAAACTAACTAGCACTCAGACTCAGAAATGAGCAAAGTATATTTGGAGAACAATGAGAAGGCCAGCAATTCAGAAAGATGGAAATTTTAGTCTCTTCTCACGGCCAGGAAAACCATATCCAGAAAGCTGGTAGACAGCTAGTGCTTATCTTCACCAGGTGGTGAAGTTTTGATCAGACCCAGGTAACCACCAGCTGAACTTCCAGGGAGAACAAAATAGTCACCGCAGAAACCTGAATCATTCCCCAAAGGCCACCCCAGTCCAATCCTCTTGACAGCTTACGGTTTGCACTTTTACACAATTTACCAGGAACTGATTTTATAGCGATGCCTGATCCTCTTTTTCTCTCCTGCTTTGAAACATCATTCATGGAACATATATAAATCTTAGTTAAAACTAACAATGCATTTAAAAACACACACACAATCAAACGATTGCCGGTTTGGCATTGAGAAGCAGCAGACCCAGGCTTGAGCCTGTTTACTGTGCATTTCCTGATACAGAGAAAAGCAAGTACCGTTGAGAAAACACCACAAAGCATTATATAGCAACGGCTCGTGTGCTTCAGAAGAGAAATGGATACATTAGGAAAAGTTTTTTTCCCTTTGATGTAGAATATGCTATCTTTTTAAATGGGAGTTAACTTAACATAAATAAAAGTCAGCCCGTAGGCTTCAGAAAACTAATGTTGTATTTGACAGTGTCATTTCTGTGATCCTGAAAGCATTTGGGGAGTTAACTTGGGCCTTCATCATGACTTTCCTTCATGGCATGGAAAGCACATTATTTTTTTAATCTCTGTTTTATTGATTTCCCCTTACTTTCTCCCACATGTTCCCTTTGCCAGCGGTTATCTCTGCCCCTTCTGCTCTCCCACATGCTGTGAGGGCAGGTGGGGTTTCTCCTGTGTCTTTGCCTGCAGGTGGTCCAAGCGCCGCTGCCCTCTTGCTCCATCCTTGTTTGAAAACCTCTTCCTGTATGGTCTTTGAAAAGAAGATAAGCCAAAGGCCCTGGACCTACCTTCAAGAAGAGATCAGAAAAAGCCTTCTGTTCCTACGCTGAACCATTTGCAGAATGTGCAATTTGCAGTTAGCATTTTTTTTTTTTTAGAGACGGGTCTTCCTATGTTGCCCAGGCTGGTCTCGAACTCCTGAGCTCAAGCAATCTGCCCTCCTCAGCCTCCCAAAGGGCTAGGATTACAGGTGTGGGCCACCATGCCCAGCTTGCAGTTAATACATTTTTAGTTGAACTTGGAGATGTTCCCCCTCCTTTCAGGACACAGAGTGTATGAGCCTGGTAGATGGACAAAACTGTTTTGTTTGCTTTTGTGCTTTTTATTTCCCTAAAAGAGCCCTGAATAGTCAAATACCAGGTGATTTGACACCCCCACCACCCAACCGCCATCCAAGATTTGGAAGTCTTTTTTCTTTAAACAAAATTAATAGGCCGGGTGTGGTGGCTCACACCTGTAATCCCAGCACTTTGGGAGGCCAAAGTGGGTGGACCACCTGAAGTCAGGAGTTCGAGACCAGCTTGGCCAACATGGCAAAACTCCATCTCTACTAAAAATACAAAAAATTAGCCGCTTGTGGTGGTGGACGCCTGTAATACCAGCTACTCGGGAGCCTGAGGCAGGAGAATCACTTGAACCCAGGAGGCAGAGGTTGCAGTGAGCTGAGGTCGCGTCATTGCACTCCAGCATGCGCAACAAGAGCAAAACTCCATCTCAAAAAAAAATAATTTTATGTAAATGCATATGTAGAAACTTGAAATACAGTGTGCTTTGCAACGTGGGAAGAAACATTGGTAACAAGTATTTTTTACCATAAGTGTCCATTTTGACCATTTTTAGTGTTTTAGGAATTGCTTTTGAAACTGATTATATTTGAAACATATAAGACTACAATTGGAGAATCCTTGATATTAAAAAGTTGCCATGATTAAAAAGTCTTTCAGAATTTCTTGGTTAGTAAGATTTGGAAGCTTATAGCTTCTAGAGTTTATGTTTTTAGAACAAGAGGTATGTTTGTGTGACAGTGAGATGGGAACTCATGAAATGAATGCAAAATTGTGTGCACATATGCATATGGTTGTGTTCTGGAGAAAGCCTTGGTAGCTTTTAATCAATTCTCAAGAGGGTTCATGACACAAAGAATTCCCAATTTGCCTGTCTCGCTTTCCTTCCCACACCCACCCTCCCTTATCAGTAGTAACTAGCTTGCTCTCTCTTGCCAGCTGCCTATTTATCCCTTCCCAGATGAATTGTCCTTCTTGTTTTCTGACCAAGCAAAGCTGAGCAAGGAGAACTCAGGAGCTGGTGCCCAGGTGGGGGCGTCAGGTAGATGGCAAGACTGCTGGGAGCGCTGCAGTGAGTGCCCTCTGGGTGAGCTGTTAGGAAGGCAGACAGCTTCCCCTGCCCAACACTGACCAGGAAATGTGGGCAGTCCAAGATGCCACTCTGCAGTCAAACTTCTATTACATTGAGGATAAGTTGAAAGAGAGTGTCAAGGGGAAAATGGAATTGGGTAGTGGCTTTCCACCGTTACCTGTTTTTGTGCAGTTACATTTTCTTTTTTTTTTTTTTTTTTAGTATTTATTGATCATTCTTGGGTGATTCTCAGAGAGGGGGATGTGGCAGGGTCATAGGATAATAGTGGAGAGAAGGTCAGCAGATAAACACGTGAACAAAGGTCTCTGGTTTTCCTAGGCAAAGGTCCCTGCGGCCTTCCTTAGTGTTTGTGTCTCTGGGTACTTGAGATTAGGGAGTGGTGATGACTCTTAACGAGCATGCTGCCTTCAATCATCTGTTTAACAAAGCATATCTTGCACCGGCCTTAATCCATTTAACCCTGAGTTAACACAGCACATGTTTCAGAGAGCACAGGGTTGGGGGTAAGGTTAAAGATTAACAGCATCCCAAGGCAGAAGAATTTTTCTTAGTACAGAACAAAATGGTGTCTCCTATGTCAACTTCTTTCTACACAGACACAGTAACAATCTGATCTCTCTTTCTTTTCCCATTTCCCCCTTTTCTTTTCGACAAAAACGCCATCGTCATCATGGCCCGTTCTTGATGGTCGCTGTCTCTTCGGAGCTGTTGGGTACACTTCCCAGACGGGGCGGCCTGGCAGAGGCGCTCCTCACTTCCCAGATGGGGGGGCTGGGCACAGGCGCACCTCCCTTCCCAGATGGGTGGCGGCTGGGCAGAGGCGCTCCCCACCTCCCAGATGGGGTGGCCGGGCAGAGGCGCCCCTCACCTCCAAGATGGGGCGGCCGGGCAGAGGCGCTCCTCACATCCCAGATGATGGGCGGCCGGGCAGAGATGCTCCTCACCTCCCAGACGGGGTGGCCGGGCAGAGGCGCTCCTCACCTCCCAGACGGGGCGGCCGGGCAGAGGCGCTCCCCACCTCCCAGATGAAGGGCGGCCGGGCAGAGGCGCTCCTCACCTCCCAGGTGGGGCGGCTGGGCAGAGGCGCCCCTCACATCCCAGACGGGGCGGCCAGGCAGAGACGCCCCTCACCTCCCAGATGGGGCAGCCAGGCACAGGCGCCCACTTCCCAGATGGGGCGGCCGGGCAGAGGCACTCCCCACCTCCCAGATGAAGGGTGGCCGGGCAGAGGTGGTCCTGACTTCCCAGGCAGGGCGGCCGGGCAGAGACGCCCCTCACCTCCCAGATGGGGCAGCCGGGCAGAGGCGCCCACTTCCCAGATGGAGTGGCCAGGCAAAGGCGTTCCTCACCTCCCAGACGAAGCGTGGCCGGGCAGAGGCGCCCACTTCCCAGACAGGGCGGCCGGGTAGAGGCGCTCCTCAATTCCCAGGCGGGGTGGCCGGGCAGAGGCGCCCACTTCCCAGACGGGGCGGCTGGGCAGAGGCGCTCCTCACATCCCAGATGGGGCAGCCAGGCAGAGGTGCTCCTCACATCCCAGACGATGGGCGGCCAGGCAGAGACGCTCCTCACTTCCCAGACACGGTGGCAGGGCAGAGGGGCTCCCCACATCCCAGACGATGGGCGGCCAGGCAGAGACGCTCCCCACTTCCCAGACGGGGTGCCAGCCGGGCAGAGGCTGTAATCTTAGCACTTTGGGAGGCCAAGGGAGGCAGCGAACAATTTCCTAATGAAGTACTGGAAAAGACAACCTTTTTCTCCATTACTATTTGGAATTGTAGATCACATACATCGCCTGTTCCAACACCACGAGTCGAATAAATAATGAATCTTTTTATAAAGAGTATCCGTCTTGGAGAGAGATTCCAGTTGTAGAGATGTTTCACTTGTGCAAAATATCCAACATACCTATTCTGACAAGGAGTTTCTATTCCCTGAAATTTATTGCTGTGGGTTTTATCTGTTCGCCTTTCTCCAAAATAATACAGGGTTTCCTCTGCAGTTAAAAATATTTCGGAGGCAATAAGGAGGGCACAAACCATAGTTCCGGTTCTTCCTTTCCACTGGAGATCCACGCAACCCGGGCAGAGGAAGAGATTGTTTCTCCCACGCCTTGGAGCTCATTCGAGGAGAGACTTGGAGACTTTGTGAGGGAAAGACACAGGGAAACGCTGCCGGCATTTTCCCAAACCTGGACTGGGAGCAGGACAACACTGGGGGATCTTCCCTATCTGGTTCCACCCATCTCGTGCCCCCAATCCCCCTACCCCTACATTTTCTATTTGATGTTTTGGGGGAATTTTTTTATTTTTGCCGCTTTCCTTAGTTTCTGTCTCCATTACAACATCCTAACACTCTAATTGGCTTTGTATGGGACAAACAGGAAGTATTGCCTCTGGCAGGATGGGATTTTCTGTCCTGTTGATTGATGGATTAATTTTTTTGAGCACGGTGTGCTACCAGCGGAACCAAAAATCCAAGATACAATTCCAGCTCTAGGAGTCTATGTTCTAATAAAAGTAAGAACAACATATTCAAACATCCCTGTTTCTTTTTCTCGTCAGTTTCCCTTCTACTGAGACAACTACACAGATAATTTAGGACCCCAAAACATGCTATTAAAAAAGGACCTGACTGGACCAGACAGCTGGGTGGGGGCAGTGGTTTCATCTGAAGAGCTTCAGTCATCATATTGGCTGAGTGGCTGCTCAATGCTGGACTTTAAAAGAGTTAAACATTTTTCCAGATTTTTTTGGTTACATTCTTATGTCAAGTTAGATTAAACAAAGTTACAGTCTTGAACTATGCAGTAGTTTAAACCCATACAGAAATCTCTTCACTAAAATACAACACAATACTATATGGCTCAATTTCATGAAGGGCTAACGATTTTATATAGTCATATTAAGAATGTTTCATTGTCTCTTCATGTCTGTGATATAAGGATCCATATGATCATTTTTTTTGTAAATTAGCATCCCCCCAAAGAAGTCTCCTTTCCCTAACTATTCTCTCTTAATCAAGCACCGAAAGCCAGGAAACCCAGGTAATAGATATTTTCCTATTTCCTCAGAGCAAATTTTCGTGCTCAAATGAAAAAACTGTTTCATCTTTGGATCAGTTACAATATTTCCGAGCCACTATTTCCTCATCTATAAGATAAAGAATATTGGAGATGATCATTTTGTTTCCTTCCAGCTCTGAACCACCCCAACAGACACAAACTTTCTTGTGTGATTTCTGATTTCATTTGCAACCTTACTCAATTCCAGTAGAAGCTGCATAGGAGCAGGGTCTATGTCCATCTTGTTCAGGTATAGGCCTAGCTCCTAGCACATGAAAGTAGGGCAGTTAATATAATTTGAATGAATAAATTATGTTCCAAGCGATGTGTGTTTTTGATGTGTATTTTTGCTGTAGCATGCCTCAAATCTTTCTATGGAAGAAAGCAGGGTCCATATTATAAATTCCTACCTCTTTTGGAATATATTCTTACACCATATTTGAAATTCTTTCATTTGCTCTGCCTGTGTGGCTATGGCTAAAATTCTGTCATCCCTTTCTCCTCCTTTTTCTCTTGGTGAACCCATTATCTTGCATACTGTTTCATAAAAGGCCCCAACACATAGAACACAAGACTTCCACTCAGGAAGCGGGAGCTTGGGCTGCTGAGGAAGAAGGAAGCAAGGTCCTGGCATCCACTGAGGCCAGGTCGGGCAGAGTAGGTCTCTGCTGGCCACCAACCTACCAGCAGACAGTCGATCTAACAACACATGGAAGGAACAACACTCCTTGCTCTCTAGGCTAAAAATGTGAACCCGTTCCCCCAAATAAGGGGTCTAATTCTAAAGAACTGGGAAAAAGGAACCCACTACTGCTCCAAAGGCTACCTAGACCCGGGGTTGTTGGCCACTGAGAGTCTCCAGCTGAGGGAAGGGTCAAAATACTTCCAACATGGTTAAATGTGCTGATTTTATTCCTAGCTAAAAAAATCACAGATTTAGGCCGGGCGCGGTGCCTCACGCCTGTAATCCCAGCACTTTGGGAGGCCAAGGCGGGTGGATCACGAGGTCAAAAGATCGAGACCATCCTGGCTAATATGGTGAAACCTCGTCTCTACTAAAAACACAAAACTTAGCTGGGCTTGGTGGCGCGCACCTGTAGTCCCAGCTACTCGGGAGGCTGAGACAGGAGAATCGCTTGAACCCGGGAGGCGGAGGTTGCAGTGAGCTGAGATTTCGCCACTGCACTCCAGCCTGGCAACAGAGCGAGACTCCGGAAACAAAAACAAAAACAAAAAAAACAGAGATTTTTCTCTAAACCTAAGGCTTATCCAGAACACTGAAATTATGTGTGTGATAGGTAAACAGTAGGGAGTTAAGGGGTGGAATTATGGGGAGGGTAGGGGAGGAGCGGGAAATCAAGATGAGAGAAGAGATTTACCTGTGGCACCGATTTTCTCCCTCTAAATGTCAGCCTGCAGCGTGGTCCTTGTGGTGCATTTGATAGGCAATACTGCTCTCTAGTGGCCAAGCAGGATGAGCGCAAGCTTCAATTAAATCCTCTTAAAATTTAGGGCCATTTTTGTTATTTTGGATTGCACCTCCAGTTTTAAGAGTGCCTTCTTTTAAATCTTAAGAAGAAAACAAAATAGTCATTTTACCCAAGTGCATAACTTCTTATAAAAGCATGCATGTGACTCTTCTCTCCCCTTTCTCACTGATTTTTCCTTGATGTCCCCTTGTACATAGGCACACTCTTTTGGGCCTTCCTAATAAACCACGCTGCCATGGGTCTTGGAGTCACCTGGGGAAGCTTAGAACTTGCCTTACACCTCAGGCTGTGGCTACTTGAGGACCCAGTGGGAAAGGCACAAGACGAAAAGTTGCCCTCACTGTTCCCTCGATGGGAAGACCCTTCCCTCACTCCCTCAGGAGGCTGGTTCCTCCCCAGGTTGCTCAGCCCAGAGGCCACCTGGCTAGAGCAGTCCCACTCCACTGACACCCTCCCTGAGTATCCACATCCAGCACATTATCATTCTATCGGCTTCATGCAGCTCATCACGCCTCAAAATTATCTTTTTGCTTCTTTACTCATTTAATGTCTCTCTCTCCCCCCACCCCATCACAATACAAGCTTTGTAACAGCAGAGACCTTGTCTTTTTTTCACTTATATGTCTCCAAACACTAGAAATTTGGCATGTTCTTGGCACACAGTAGGTTCTAAATAAATTTTTTGAATAAATGATAGAGAATATTTAACTTCTAAGCTTTCTCTTCCAATAGCAATCTTTTTGTCTAACACCTTACCATCTCCAGCGTTAGAAAGGTGGGACATGACACTATGGGAAGTATTCCACTAGGGAACTATAAGGCGTGAAATCTCTGCCCATGCATCAGTAGAGGCAGCAGACTGGCATTGTAAATTCCCAGTACTGGGTTTAATTTAATTTTTAAAAGTCTAATTAGGCCCTGGCCCAGTGGCTCACGCCTGTCATCCCAACACTTTGGGAGGCTGAAGTGAGAGGATTACCTGAAGTCGGGAGTTTGAGACCAGCCTGACCAACATGGAGAAACCCCGTCTCTACTAAAAATACAAAATTAGCTGGGCGTGGTGGTGCATGCCTGTAATCCTAACTACTCGGGAGGCTGAGGCAGGAGAATCACTTAAACCTGGGAGGTGGAGTTTGCGGTAAACCGAGATCATGCCATTGCATCCCAGCCTGGGGAACAAGAATGAAACTCTGTCTCAAAAAAAAAAAAAAAAATCTGATTATATGTGTTTCTCCTTGTCTACTCAGAAAAAAGTCCTAGTGTATGTAGGTACAATCTTCTAAAACAATAGGAATATACAGAAGAGAAATAGAAAGGCACAGGATGATTTAAAAAATTATCACAGTGTTGTGCATAATAAAATGCCAATTGGTAGTTTCATTTAACTTAATTGATTTAATAAACGACATAAACTTATGAGTACATATCGTTGTACCAGGAAAGTTTTACTGTACATTTTTTGGGTAATATCAGTATACGCTATGTCATAGTGACCGCAATATCTGCCTCCATTTCTCAGTGTTTTTGACTGAGTCACAGAACCATTTTAGAAGACCTGGTTTGATAGCCTACTTAGATCAGGGCTTCATTTTCTTTTTGTCTCCTTTATCATTCCTTTTTTTCCCATATGAAATATAAAATGGCATTCTAGTGGATAAAACAAAACAATTTTGAGCTGTTCTGGTTAAAGCCATGTTAGGGACCCGAAAACCTGCCCAGTGGGCTTCCTTTACCATTCTCCTCTCCCCTTCTACCCCCCTCTCATCATGAGAACCCCCAAGTTCCCTCTGTCAAGCCACAGGACTTCTGAACACAGATAGAAACCAACTGGCTTACTGTCCTATTCTACTGTCCTATTAAAATCCCAATATTTGAAATACTCTGCTATTCTATTATTCTGGTGACAGAGCAGAAATTAGCTTATTAAACAAGCTAATGTGTGACTTCTGTACCTGTGCTCAGTCAATAGACATTTGTGGAGTGTGTTCTCACTACGTGTCAGGCTCTGCTAAGTACAAGGAATACCTGTGAAATGGACAGGGCCTTTGCCTTCACAGAGGTCAGTGTAGTAAGAGATACTGATAGTACAATGTACCAAATATGACGATAGGGTGAACACAGAGGGGAACATAGAATATGTCCTGATCCACCCAGCAGGAGCGTGGTGGATCAGGGAAGGTTTGCTTGTTGGAGGTGGTGATATAGATATAGACCTGTGGAGAGCTTGGAGAGGAGTTTTCTAGCTAAGAGGATAACGTGTACCCACAGGCCCCGTGGCTCATCTGAGGGACTGGAAGGAGCTCTGTTTCAGTGGAACATGAAATGTATGGTGTCAGAACAGTGAGAGGAGAGAAAGATGAAGCTACAGAGGCGAGCAGAGTCCGCATCACAAAGAGTCTTGTAAGTCATTGCCAAGAGTCTGAACTTTAGCTGGAGGGCAATGTAAAGCTGTTGCAAGATTGTAATCAGGGAAATGATATGATAATTCAGCTGTAGTGTGAAAATGGCAGCAAGACTGATCAATGAGATCAATGTGGAGAATGTTGTAGTCATCGAGATGAGAGATGATGGTGGTCTGAATCAGAAAATGGCCATTGAGATGGAGAAGATGGATGGATTCAAGAGATATGTAAAAGCTGGAATCAGCAAGACTTCCTTGATTGAATATGGGGCATGAGGGTAGGGGAAAGGAAAGGATAATGCCCAAGTTTCTGGCTTGAGCCACTGAGTGGATGGTGATTCCTTCACCAATATAAGGGCATTAATATGGGTAGAAAGATAATGAGTTTTATTTTGGACATGTGGTGGGACATGTCTATAAGACAATTAAGTGGAAATAGAGTGCAGTTGTGTATAAGGATATGAAGATCAGAAAAACTATCGGCTAAAGATAAAGATTCAGGAGTCATTAGCATACATGGTAGGTGGTACTTGAAGACATGAAAATAATATAAGATATCCAGAAGATTTTGTAGAGAAATAGAGGATCTAGAATAGAACCCTATAGGACAACCACATATGTAAGGGGTAAACAGAAGACAGGCCCCAAAGGAAACAGAGCAAAAAAGAAGAACAGAGGTAGAAAATAAATTCTTGGAAGCCAAAGGAAAAGGGTGTTTCAAGGAGATAGTTGTCGACTATGTTGAATTTTGCTGAGAAACAATGGAGAACTGTTCTTTGGATTTAGGAAGAAGGCAGTCATTACTGACCTTGGTGAAAATAGTCTCAGTGGAAGTAATAAGAGTAGAAATCACATTGCTATAGGGTCAAAGGAAAGGGGGAACGTAGAAACAATACTGCCAACAGTTCTTAGGAAGCTTGCTCTGAAAGGAAAGCAAGAGAGATGGTCGGCTGGGTGCAGTGGCTCAAGCTTATAATCCCAGTACTTTGGGAGGCTGAGGTGGGTGCATCACCTGAGGTCAGGAGTTTGAGACCAGCCTGGCCAACATGGCGAAACCCCGTCTCTACTAAAAATACACAAATTAGCTGGATGTGGTGGCAGGTGCCTATAATCCCAGCTACTTGGGAGGCTGAAGCAGGAGGATTGCTTGAACCCTGGGGCGGGGGGAGCGGGGAGGTTGCAGTGAGCCAAGATCACGCCACTTCACTCCAGCCTGGGCGAAAGAGCGAGACTGTCTCAAAAAAAAAAGAGAGAGAGGTGGTGATAAAAGAACAGAAACGTGAGGTCAAAATAGGTTTTTTGTTCTTTGTTTTTTTAATTCAAGAGACTTGAGTGTGTAGAAATATTTATGGAAAAGAGAGTGTTGTCATATTAATTTTACAGAACCTCAAAGAGGTTAAGCAGCTTCCCCTAAAGTCACACAACCAGCAGAGTTAGGATGCAAACCCAGGTCTGTCTGACTAAAGTAAATACAAACATAAAGAGTGTACAACTTGGCTCTAAGTACTGGCTTCTCAATAGAATTCACTAGATCAGAATCATATTCCAATTAGCACTAGTAGAAAAAATATATATATCATGTTTTCAGCCCTATTAAGAGACCAAGAAACTGAAGCTAAAAGTAAGCATCTGGCTTAAGCTTACACAGCTCACTATTGGCAAATCAGGTCCGGGGCGTTCACTGCTCTTAGTCTTCTTATATTCTACCTTTCATAGCATTTCCGCTTGGTTAAGGAGCCAATTTGGAGTTGGAGAACAAAGCATAAAGTATCTTAGTATAACAACTGATCGGATTAAGCTATTTAGATTTGCCATATACATGTCTGTATCACAGCAAGGGAAACTGCCAACAGAGTAAACAGACAACCTACAGAATGAGAGAAAATAGTTGCAAACTATGCAGCCAACAAAGGTTTAGTATGCAGAATCTATAAGGAACTTAAACAACTCAACAAGCAAAAACCACATAACACCATTAAAAAGTGGGCAAAAGACATAAACAGAAACTTTTCAAAAGACATCCAAGAAGCCAAAAAACATATGAAAAAACATTCAACATCACTAATCATCAGAGAAATGCAAATCAAAACCACAATGACATATCATCTCAGCTAGGCACGGTGGCTCCCGCCTATAATCCCAGCACTTTGGGAGGCCACAGCAGGCAGATCATGAGGTCAGGAGTTTGAGACCAGCCTGGCCAACATGGTGAAACCCTGTCTCTACTAAAAATACAAAAAATTATCTAGGTGTGGTGACTCGCATCTGTAGTCCCAGCTTCTTGGGAGGCTGAGGCAGAAGAATCACTTGTACCCGGGAGGCGGAGGTTGCAGTGAGCAGAGATCGTGCCATTGCACTCCAACTTGGGCAACCGAGCGAGGCTTCCTCTCAAAAAAAAAAAAAAGATATATCATCTGACCCATGACAGAATGGCTTGTAAAAGCCAGAAAATAACAGATGCTGGCGAGGCTGGAGAGAAAAAGAAGCACTTACATGCTATTGGTGGGAATGTAAAAGAGTTCAGCCACTGTGGAAAGCAGTTTTATTTCTCAAAGAACTTAAAACAGAACCACTACTCAACCCAGCAATGAGATTATATGCTCAAAGAAAAAAAAAATCATTCTATGAAGAAGACACATGCACTCATACATTAATCATAGCACTATTCAGAACAGAAAAGACATGGAATCAACTAGGTACCCATCAACAATGGATTGGATAAAGAAAATGTGGTACATATACACCATGGAATACTATGCAGCCATAAAAAGAACAAAACCATGTCCTTTACAGCAACATGGATGTGGCTACAGGCCATTATGCTAAGCAAATTAGCAAAGGAACAGGAAACCAAATACTGCATCATGTTCTCACTTACAAGCAGGAACTAAACATTGGATACACAGGGACATAAAGATGAGAACAACAGGGCTGGGTGCAGTGGCTCACGCCTGTAATCCCAGCACTTTGGGAGGCCAGGGCAGACAGGTCACGTGAGGTCAGGAGTTCGAGACCAGCCTTGCCAACATGGGGAAACCCCCATCTCTACTAAAAATACAAAAATTAGTCTGGTGTGGTGGCACATGCCTGTAATCCCAGCTACTTGGGAGGCTGAGCTAGGAGAATGCTTGAACCCAGGAGGCAGAGATTGCAGTGAGCTAAGATCATGCCATTGAACTCCAGCCTGGGCAACAAGACCGAAACTCCGTGTCAAAAAAAAAGAAGAGAGAGAAAAACAGACACTGGGGACTACTAGAAGCAGGAGACAGGAAGGGGGACAGGGGCTGAAACACTACCTATTGGGTACTATGCTCAGTACCCAATAGGCAGTGGAAGTAATAAGAGTAGAAGTTAAAGATCCTGGGTGATGGGGTCTTTCATACCTCAAACCTCAGTGTCATGTAATAAACTCATGTAACAAACCTGCACACATACCCCCTAAATCTAAAATAAAAGTTGATATTATATTTTTAAAAAGTTTTTAATCTACACATGGGATAAAATTTTATGGTATTTCTCACACATACTCCCACACTTACAGTACATGTAAACACTAATGAAAATATGCAACTAAAATCTAACCCAGCAATTGCACTCCTGGACATTTATGCCAGAGAAAAGAAAACACATTCACACAAAAACATGAATGCTCATAGTGGCTGTATTTGTAACAGCAAAAAAAGTAATCAGCATCAATGTCCTTCAACAGGTGAATGGTTAAATAAACTGTGGCGCATACATACCATGAAATACTACTCTGTAATCAAAAGGAGCAGACAATTGATACACACAAGTTGGATGTATGTCCAGGGAATTTTGCTGGGTGAAAAAGAAAGCCCATTCCAAAAGATTACAGGCTATAGATTCCATTTACATAAAATGACAAACTTATAGACAGCAGATTAGTGGTTGCCACGGGTCGTATTGGGATGGGGAATCGGGAGGAAAGTAGATGTGGTTATAAAAGGGCAAGAACTGTTCAATATCTTGATCGTATTGGTTGATACACGAATCTACATGGGTGATAAAATTGTGTAGAGCTTAATACACACACAAACGAATAAAAGTAAAATTGTTGAAATACAAATAATGTCAGTGGATTGTATTGATGTCAATATCTTAGTTGCAATATACCATAGTTTAGCAAAATGGTAGCATTGGAGGATACTGGGCAAAGTGTACAAGGGACCTTTTTGTATTGTTTCTTACAACTGCATATCAAAATTATCTTAATAAAAATTGTAATAAAGGCCGGGCGCGGTGGCTCACGCCTGTAATCCCAGCACTTTGGGAGGCCGAGGCGGGCGGATCACGAGGTCAGGTGATCAGGACCATCCTGGCTAACACCGTGAAACTCCGTCTCTACTAAAAAAAAAACGTACAAAAAATTAGCTGGTGGTGGTGGCGGGCGCCTGTAGCCCCAGCTACTCGGGAGGCTGAGGCAGGAGAATGGCGTGAACCCAGGAGGTGGAGCTTGCAATGAGCCGAGATCGCGCCACTGCACTCCAGCCTAGACGACAGAGCAAGACTATGTCTCAAAAAAAAAAAAAATTGTAATAAAAAGAGAAAAAAAAATCCATGTCACTCTTTGTGAGCCCAAAGTGGTCTAAAAACTGCTCAGCATGCTAACATGTAAATTCTACTTATTTAAAGTAGAATTGTGACGGTATATACTAAGCCTATGTTATAGTTCTAGTAAAAAATAACAAAATCGGCAGTTTTTCAACTCAGTGTCTTTGACTTGGTTAAACAAATGTGTAATTATTGTCAAAATTTTCCTCAGGGAAATGAATATATCATTTTTGCACTTCTTGTATGGTTTACCAAAAAGTTGAGTAACTGCAGATTGCATAATTGAAGGAAGTTTTGAAAATGAAAGCTGTAGGTAGGTGAAGTGGCTCACGCCTGTAATCCCCGCACTTTGGGAGGCCGAGGCCGGCGGATGACCTGAGGTCAGGAGTTTGAGACCAGTCTGGCCAACAAGGCGAAACCCTGTAAATTAGCCAGGCATGGTGCTGTGCGCCTGTAATCCCAGCTACCGGGGAGGCTGAGGCCGGAGACTCGCTTGAACCCAGGGGGCGGAGCTTGGAGTAAGCCGAGATCGCACCCCTGCACTCCAGCCTGGGCAACAGAGCGACACTCCATCTCAAAAAAAAAAAAAAAAAAAAGAAATATAGAAATAATGTCTCCCTCCAGAGCAAAGGGCAGTCATGCTTACTGCCCATTATAAAAGATTCAGGTTTTTTAAGCTTAGAGTTCTTCTCCTAGAGCACAATCCACCATTTGCTGGCACCCCTTGAAACTTCAGGCTAGGGGAGCTGTACAAATGTACTCATGCTCATGCTGCTGGCTGAGCCATGAGTAATAATGTCCTTTGCCTCTGACCCAGAAGTCTACTGTCTTCTGCCAGCATCCAGAAGCTTGGAAATAGAGCAAAATCTCAGATCTATTACAGGTCTTCAAACCTTATACGATTTAAAGATTAAATGAGTTTGTTTGTTTGTTTGTTTGTTTGTTTGTTTATTGAGATGGAGTCTCACTCTGTCGCCCAGGCTGGAGTGCAGTGGCGTGATCTGGGCTCACTGCAACCTCCGCCTCCCAGGTTCAAGCGATTCTCCTGTCTCACCCTCCAGGATAACTGAGATTACAGGCACCCACCACCACACCCAGCAAAGTTTTTTTATTTTAGTAGAGACGGGGTTTCACCGTGTTGCCCAGGCTGGTCATGAACTCCTGAGCTCAAGCAATCCACCCGCCTCAGCCTCCCAAAATGCTAAGATTACAGGTGTGAGCCACCAAGCCCGGCCACGAGTTTCTTCATTTAAAATGCTTAGCACAGCCAGGCGCAGTGGCTCATGCCTGTAATCCCAATACTTTGGGAGGCCAAGGCAGGTGGATCACGAAGTCAGGAGATGGAGACCATCCTGGCCAACATGGTGAAACCCCATCTCTACTAAAAATACAAAGTTAGCCAGGCGTGGTTGTGCATGCCTGTAGTCCCAGCTACACAGGAGGCTGAGGCCAGAGAATTGCTTGAACCTGGGAGGCAGAGGCTGCAGTGAGCTGAGATCACACTACTGCACTCCAGCTTGGGCAACAGGCAGGACTCTGTCTCAAAAAAAAAAAAAAACTGCTTAGCACAATTCTTGGTACTTGATAAACATTCAATAAATGCTCGCTCTACTTACATTATAACCATCAAAATATAGGTATGCCACTGGGAGAGCCACGTAAATAAATGTGTGTGTGTATGCTTGAAATCCCCCAAGCAGGAATTTAGTCCTGTGGGTTAAGGCTTTATATTTCAAAGTGTATACTTTTATATATTCCGGGTACAAGGGCCCATAGGGAGATTACTTTCATAGCTGTTCTTTGCCATGGACACCTCATAATCTATCAACATCCCCTGGTAATCAATGTTCATTTCTCATAGCAGAGCCTGGCAAGGGAAATCTTAGGAGGTGTACATTTTACGTGATTGGAAGAGAGATTTTGAACATGAGTTGTTGTCTAGGTAAACAAATTTGAGTAGGACCCAAGAATCTCATCATGAGAATATGGTATGTATTTGTCTTGCTCACAACTTTATTCCCAACATCTAGCACAAGGTCTAGCACACAGCAGAAGCTTAGAAAATATTTGTTGAGTGAGTGAATTTCTATGACAGAAAGAAATTCAGGGGAGTCTTTCTTTTCCTTGGCCATCCAGAAATAGATGTCTGAGTTATTGAAGTGCCCCGTCCTCAAATTATCCCTGCCAAACTTGGCAACCATTTTACCTACTGAAAAGAAACTCCATCAAAAATCTAAGATAAAAAGAAATGATAAAATAACAAAACAAACTTTTGACCCACTTTGTTGTGCATTGGAAGGCACGCTTTGGCAGACAAAAAGGCTCAGTGCTGTGTAATTGTCGTCAGTGTTTCACTTAATATTTTAATGAGCTGAGCAACTGACATTTTGACTGAACACATGCCTTTGGTGGCTCTTGTTGCTAAGCAAAAAAGTGTATAAAAAGCTTGTTGTCCTTTTTTTAAAAAAAAAATAATTTCTTAAAACGTAAATACATCCCAACTGCCACTTGGATTTCTACAGAGACAATTCCTGTCATCCTTCCTCCTTCCTGCCCAAGCCAGCTCTTCTCATCATTTCCTCTGCTCCCGCAGAGTTGCTGAGCTGGGTTCCACGCTCCTCTGCTAGTTCCTGGATTCACAGCAGATCCTTCTGAGCCAGGACATGTCTGCCAGGACAGGCAGTGCCATTTTTAGCTATTTCTCTCCTCTCTTCTCCTCAACCTTCCACAGAACAACATTTGTACATTTATTTTAATATTCCTTCTTCTTTCAATTCAGCTGGCTGTCTTAACGTTTTCTCTACATCTGACGCTTCTACCCATTTGCTCCATGATTTTCCCTTTTTTCTCCTCTCTTTTTTCTCCCTTTCATTCTCCTCTCTCTGGTAGGGGTGGTTGGTTGGAATTCCCACGATGATCAAAAGGCGATTTTTGAGAAACAGGGGAAATGGGTGATGTGCAAAATCGGGAGGGAATCACAGCAAATGGAATACTCTTTAAGCAATTAGATATTTGTATTCTTTCTTTGCCAGCCCTTGAAAATAAGCATTGTAATTATCCCGTCATACAGATGGAATAACTAAGAACTAAGAGGTTAAACAACCATCCAGCTGGGCACTGTGGCTCATGCCTATAATCCCAGCACTTTGGGAGGCCGAGGTGGGCGAATGATGAGGTCAGGAGATTGAGACCATCCTGGCCAACATTGTGAAACCCCGTCTCTACTAAAAATACAAAAATTAGCTGGGCACGGTGGCACACGCCTGTAGTCCCAACTACTAGGGAGGCTGAGGCAGGAGAATCACTCGAACCCGGGAGGCAGAGGTTGCAGTGAGCCGAGATCACGCCACTGCACTGCAGCCTGGGCGACAGAGCTAGACTCCATCTCAAAAAAAAAAAAAAAAAAAAAACCGTTCAAGGTCTGACAGAGAGTAAATGGCAGGACCAAGATTTAGACTCAGGCAGTGTGACTCCAGATCCCACTCTTACCACTGTCTTCCACTATCTTGTGTGAGCTGAGATGTGAATAGGGATGAATATAAGTGACAGTAAACACATAGAGGAGAGGGCAAGTTTGGGGAACCGTAACATCCACAGAGAAGTAACCAGGAAACAAAAATCTAGCAAACTTAAGAGGCTCATTTGTGACATCGTTTGGGAGTGGAAAAACATGTAAGGTTCATATTTGGGAGATTTGGGTTGGAATGACACTTTCATTCCTTGTTAGCGTGTTATTTAACCTCTCTAAGCCTCTATTTCCTCATCTCTAAACGGAGATAGCACACATTTCACAGTTTAATGGCAAGGATTTTTAAAAGATAACATGTGAAAAGGCTTTGTAAACTGTGGAGTTCTATGCAAATATCTTTCTTCCTCTTGGCTTCTTCCCGTCTGTAACAGAAAGTAGATTTCAGAATAGGGACTCAAGAAGCAAATACAGAATAAAGGACGCTCCAGGAAGCTGGGGCAATTCTTGCAGGCAGTCTGTAGTCTAGGAGTTACTCTTCTCTAGCCTGAACTCTGGGAGGTTTATGAGACCCATCCTATCTCAGCAGCACAGAGAAAAAACAGTTTTGCCAAAGGCATTAAACATTTTCCTACTGGAGGAAAGTTGCACTTTTAACCTCCAGCATTTTTTGAATTGTATGAAATACAATGAGAACAGAAATGGCCAAAACAAAGGAATACCAAACACTACACTTAAAAAACTGAACTTTTAGAAAATATGGAAAAACTCCAGAGTTTGTATATCAGCTCTCATCAAATGAGATGGGGAAAGATGCAAGGTGGCCATGGGACATGGTCTGGAATAACAGCAGAGGCTGATCAGTAGATGAGCAAGCGGCCCTTGACAGGTGAAGATCTCAAGCCCAACACAAGAGCCACCTCCCCCAGCCACCAGTGGGTTTTAATACAGGGAACAATTTGGAGCCATTGGCAAGTCAGACAATACTAGCTGGCAGAAAATTCAATCTATCGCATTTTGAGGACTTCTCCCCGTTCCTAAAGCTCTGGTCTAAGTGCTAAAGACATAGCAATAAGGACAGGAAGCTCACTACCCTCAAGGAGCTTACATTCTAGGACCCAGCTGGGTGGGGGTAAGAAGTCTAAATGAAGCAGATAATGTCAGAGAAAGTGCTAAGGAACACATAGGAGATGCTCAGTAATATTTCTTAAATGGATGGATGGATAAGTGAGGCTTAGGATTCTCTCGAAAGACCATCTTTGTACAATGAGGCATTCAAGCCACCTGTCTTAATTGAGAATGCCATTTAATACATTCATTCAAATTCATTTAATCATTCAGACAACCGTTCTTTTTTTTTTTTTTTTTTTTTTTTTTTTTTTGAGACGGACTCTAGCTCTGTTGCCCAGGCTGGAGTGCAGTGGCACAATCTCAGCTCGCTGCAACCTCCACCTCCTGGGTTCAAGCGATTCTCCTGCCTCAGCCTCCCAAGTAGCTGGGACTACAGGCACCCACCACCACGCCCAGCTAATTTTTGTATTTTTAGTAGAGACGGGGTTTCACTGTGTTGGCCAGGCTGGTCTCGAACTCCTGACCTCATGATCTGCCCACCTCGGCCTCCCAAAGTGCTGGGATTACAAGCGTGAGCCACCGCGCCCAGCCCAGACAACAGTTCTTAAGTATCTATTACATGCAGGCACTATGCTAGGCCCTAGGGATATGAAGAGAAAACACACTCCAGAGGCCCAATAACCCTTTCATTAAAAATCAGCTTCTACCGACTCTATTTGTTCTATCTTCTGCCAATTTTGCCCACTTTCAGATTCAGCCTGAATGTATCTCCTGCCAGGAGAGCCATAAAAGGCTCTGTGCCAAAAGGCTTGCAGAGCCTGGATGGCCCAGGATTCCAATCTAGGCTCAGTAATATGTGAAATTTAAACAAGGCAGGTGGCTCCATGCTGGAGTTTCCCATCACCCTAGAATCTCACGCTGAACTAGTAATGAGAACAGGAGCTCATCATAAGGTAGTGTAGTGACCAATTCTCTCCCAGTCATGAGCACACTTAACCATACTGTTTCATCTGTGGCTGGGTGACCCAACAACAGAACATTCTAGAAGTCTAAGTCTGACCTCTGTAAAGAGGAGTAGGAAATTGTCATAGAGGAAGAGTCCTACTTGCTGCAATTTCCACAGGGTAGGAAAAAATCCTGTCACTGCCATATAGGGCCCCTTACCACTGGCTGTCTCTGGACTCGCAACCATGCATAGATACACACACATAATTAGAATAGCCTTAGCCATCTTATTATCAATATTAAAAAAAATTGGCCAGTACTTTTATTTTATTTATTTATTTATTTTTTTCCTGAGAAAGAGTCTCACTCTGTCACCCAGGCTGGAGTGCAGTGGCGCAATCTCAGCTCACTGCAACCTCCGCCTCCCAGGTTCAAGCGATTCTCTTGCCTTAGCCTCCTGAGTAGCTGGGATTACAGGCGTGCACCACCACGCCTGGCTAATTTTTGTATTTTTTTAGTAGAGATGGAGTTTCACGTTGTTGGTCAGGCTGATCTCCAACTCCTGACTTCATGATGCGCCCACCTCGGCCTCCGAAAGTGTTGGGATTACAGGCGTAAGCCACCGAAAAATTGGCCAGTTCTGTAGTGTCTTTTCCTTTCCGAATTTCATGATACTGTTGAGAAAAGCCTGATCTTTCTTGCCAAGATACAGCACTGTCTTCCCAGTGCCTGTTAATCCTCTTTTATTTGATTTTATTATTTAAGTGAAGAAAGCTTATTGAGCTGAAAAAAACATTTAGATTGTACCTTCAAAATTGTGACCAGAGAAGGCTGAATTTGCGAGTTGTTTAAAGAAATGAAAAGCAGCCCAGACGAAAAGCTGGAAAGGCTCAGGAAGAAACACAGGTGATGGGAAAGGAAAATAATCTACCCCCAGGCTGAGTAGGGAGCAAACCGAAAAAGACAATACGGAATAAGAGCACATTATGTCTAATTGAAAATTGTTGTCAATCTTTCCTCTCCAAAAAAAAAAAAAAGATGTTTTAATATGTAAGAATAAATGCATGTGTCAAATGGGGTTGTTTGCAAACACTCAATTATTATTGCACAGCAGGAGCACACGGCTCTCTTACTCTCTTTTGAGCTGGGTGACAACGACAGGAAGAAGACATCTAAAACATGTTTAAATTTTAGCAGAGAGGCCTTCTGGAGGAAAGTCAATCCATAAATCTAAGACATAAATAAACAAGCCACCATCTTAGGCAATGTTCTTGAAAAAAGGACAGGAGACAAATCCGCCTTAAGTTGATAGGTTGACGTTGGAAAAGCGGACCTGGATTCTGTTTGCTTCAATAAAGGACCATAATTGCTGTTCTCTGTAACCTCAGGTCCTCCCCTCCTGGCACACACACCCATGGACCCTTCCCAGAGATCAACGTGACTACCTCTGCAGCATGTTGAGTTATGTCGTTGGCCTCTTTGGCTCAGCGTTAGTTGTGGAGCCTAGGAATTCGTACGTTGGATTTTCTGGATATGCCTTGGTTTGATTTGTTACTATTCCTTTGCTTTAAGTGGTAGAATCTGTTTTTCTTTTTTTTAAATTTACATATATCATAATAAGCCATAAGTAAGAGCAGTAATGTGACTAATACAGATTTTACGTTCTATAATATTATTAGTATGAACTTTGGTAACCCTATGGGGTGATTTTAATTTTGTTTTGACTGTTAAGGAGAACTGATTATGACTTAAACTCTTCTTCAGATAAAAAATTCTATTATGAACCCTAGATTCAGTACTTCAAACAGGAAAACCTTAGCTTTATTTTGGATACTCAGTGAAGTGATGTATTCCTGGACAAATGAGGGGAGAGAAGAGGGCGGCAGGGAGGGGGAAGGGTCTTGAACGCAACTATTCCTCTAGATCAGCATCTCTATATCAGTTCTTAAGTAACAGACCAAACTCAGTTGTAAATGGTTTGTTCTGAAAAATGCAACTGAGTATTTTCTTAAGGAATGAAGCCTGGCAACAATCAAATAGACCAGAAGGGTGAGAACTATTTTCTCTTCAGTGGTTAATACAGTGCCTGGCATAGAAAAAGTATTGTATAAATTATATATGTATATTTTATTTTATTTTATTTTATTTTTTGAGACAGAGTCTCGCTCTGTCACCCAGGCTGGAGTGCAGTGGGGCGATCTTGGCTCACTGCAACCTCTGCCTCCCAGGTTCAGCAATTCTCCTGCCTCAGCCTCCTGAGTAGCTGGGATTACCGGCATGAGCCACCACGCCCAGCCTAAATAATATTTTTAATGAATGGATGTGCTATTATCCTCCATTAGTATGTTTATCAAGCATCTAACAAAACACCAAAAATTGATTGAGATCAATCACCACTGTATTCAAAGTTTTCAACTTGCCCTACTAACAATACTTTGTCAGCATTCCAGGTGGATGGCAGAATGAACTGACTTACCCTTCATGGCCTGGCCTCTTTTATCTTTAAAAGCTGAAAGATGGCCAGGTGCGGTGGCTCACGCCTGTAATCCCAGAACTTTGGGAGACTGAGGCGGGTGGATCACGAGGTCAGGAGTTCCAGACCAGCCTGACCAACCTGGTGAAAGCTCGTCTCTGCTAAATACAAAAAATTAGCCAGGCGTGGTGGTGCATGCCTGTAATCCCAACTACTTGGGAGGCTGAGGCAGGAGAATTGCTTGAACCCAGGAGGTGGAGATTGCAGTGAGCCTAGATTGCGCCATTGCACTCCGGCCTGGACAACAAGAGAGAAACTCCATCTCAAAAAAAAATTAATTAAAAAAAAAGCTGAAGGATCAGTGGGGCACGGTGGCTCACGTCTGTAATCCCAGCACTTTGGGAGGCTAAGGCGGGTGGATCACCTGAGGTCAGGAGTTCGAGACCAACCTGAACAACATGGTGAAACCCTGTCTCTAATAAAAATACAAAAAATTAGCCAGGCTGCGGTCCCAGCTACTCGGGAGGCTGAGGCAGGAGAATCGCTTGAACCCAGCAGGCAGAGGTCGCGGTGGGCAGAGATCACGCCATTGCACTCCAGCCCGGGCAACGAGAGAGAAACTCCGTCACCAAAAAAAAAAAAAAAAAAAAAAAAAAAGCTGGAGGATCCCTCACTTGTAAGACCAATGGGAGTAGAGGAGGGCTGTCTTAAACTAGTTTAGGAATCCTTTTTTCTTCCATTGCTTGTCACTACATCTCCACTTTCTGCAGAAGGGCAGTGACATATCTCAAGTCCAGAGAAACGAAGGTCTGGGAAATTTACAAACCACGCATTCATCCCTTGAATCATATAATGTCTAAGACAAAGTATGAGTCAAAGAGAAAGGGTAATCTTCTGTTGATGTTGGCTTTGCTGTGTTTTATTTCATTTCACTTTATTTAGAATGCCTTGTTTAGAATGTGAGTGCTATACTTGTATGCCACCAAGAAAAAACCTTCTGTACCTCAAAAGATTTTTTTATTTGATAGAAGCAATAAAACGTACAAGACTGCCAATACATTCACTTGTGAGCTTCCGAACCTTCTCTACCCTTTGCTTCTTTGCAGCTGTAAAATATGTTTTGCCCCAGTACCACCAAGACCATGAGCACACTCTGCCCTCCACAGCCACTTTGAGGCCAAACATGATACTTCACTCCATTTAAAAAAAAAAAAAAGAAAGAAAGAAATCAAATTTCCAAAGTGTTAATGATTAGTCTAGATTTCTGAGGCATATTCTAGAAAGACAGATGTTATATGGCACAGCAGTTTCACTAGAAAACACCAACCACCAAGTCCTCCTCTCTGCTTACCACTGGTTCTCAAAAATACCCAGGTGGGGCCCATCCAGACTAATAGAATCTGAATTGCTGAAAGTGAAACTCAGGTTTCCTAGTTTTAAAAACTCCCCAGGAGATTCTAATGGGAAATTAAGGTTGAAAACCCCTCTAGCCTTTCTCCTCCCCCATGTCTCTTTTCTAATGCAAAACAATTTAGTTCTCTCCTTGCTCCAAAATTATATCCTCCTTCCCTTTACCTCACTCAGCAAAACAAGGTTTCTCATTAAGGTACATCCTCCTTAGAAGGTTATAGGTAAGTAGAAAAGTTTCGCCATCAAAATAATTTTCTTCTGGTGATGTGTGGAATTAGTATCTTTTAGAATAACCCGTGTATATGTCTCCTTTTATCAGAGCCAGGAGGCCGAATATGCACATACTGCAAGGAACTTGGTATGGCATTTAACAAATAAGGTAACTGCCCAACAGGTTCACCTTGCCCGCTGCTGAGACAGAGCCGATTTATCAAGACAGGGGAATTGCAATAAAGAAAGAGTTTAATTCACGCAGAGCCGGCTGTATGGGAGACTGGAATTTTATTAGTACTCAAATCAGTCTCCCTGAAAACTCGTGAATCAGGGTTTTTAAGGATAATTTGGTGGGTAGGGGGTTGGAGAGTGGGGAGCTGCTGATTGGTCAGGTCAGAGATGAAATCACAGCGAGTTGAAACTGTCCTCTTGCGCTGAGTCAGTTCCTGGGTGGGGGCCACAAGACAGGATGAGCCAGTTTATCCGTCTGGGTGGTGCCAGCTGATCCGTCAAGTGTAGGGTCTGCAAAGTATGTTAAGCACTGATCTTAGGTTTTACAATAGTGATGTTATCCCCAGGAACAATTTGAGGAGGTTCAGAATCTCCAGCTGCGTGACTCCTAAACCATAATTTCTAATCCTGTAGCTAATTTGCTAGTTCTAAAAAAGCAGTCTCGTCCCCAGGCAGGAAGGGGGTTTGTTTTGCGAAAGGGCTGTTATTGTCTTTGTTTGAAAGCTAAACTGTAAACTAAATTTCTTCCAAAGTTAGTTGGGCCCACGCCCAGGAATGAACAAAGACAGCTTGGAGGTTAGAAGCAAGATGGAGTCAGTTAGATCAGTCATAATTTTCTCATTTATAATTTTTGCAAAGGCGGTTTCAGTAACATCCTTGGACTGGGACTTGAAAGACACACTCGGCCGGGTGCGGTGGCTCATGCCTGTAATCGCAGTGCTTTGGGAGGCCAAGGTGGGCAGATCATGAGGTCAAGAGTTCGAGGCCAGCCTGGCCAACATGGTGAAACCCCCGTCTCTACTAAGAATACAAAAATTAGCCAGGCGTGGTGACATGTGCCTGTAGTCCCAGCTACTCGGGAGGCTGAGGCAGGAGAATCGCTGGGGGCAGAGGTTGCAGTGAGTCGAGATCATGCCACTGCACTCCAACCTGGGTGACAGAACAAGACTCCATCTGGAGAAAAAAAAAAAACAGAAAGACACACTCATTGATTTTCAGGCAGAAGCATTGGCACTGGAATCATTCTGGTAGGTGGCTACATGTCCTCTTTGCAAATATTCAAGAAATGAGATTCCACATTCTTTCAACAAACTCTGACAATGTTAAACAAAAATAACCACAAAAGTGGTCATTAGCTGAGCTGAGAGGACGCTTCTAGCCATCAGATTCCTTCTTTTTGTATTCTCCTTCTTTTTGTTACCTTTCTCCTGAATTAATCACTGCATTTCTATGCTTAGATAAGGGCAATGAGCTGTAGTAGAAAGGACAAGGGGTCTGGGGAAGGTCAAAGTCATTTTAAGATTTCAAGGAACAGAATCTACTCAAGCCAGATCAGTGTTCTCAGCTGTGGTCTGAGTTCCTGGTGATTTCCATCCGGTGGGCCTGGGAGAGGGTCCAGGCATCATCTGTAGCTTTTTTTTTTTTTTTTAATTTTTTAATTTTTTTGAGACAGGGTCTCCCTCTGTGCCCCAGGCAGGAGTGCAGTGGTGTGATCTTGGCTCACTGCAGCATCTACCTCCCTGGCTCAAGCAATCCTCCCGCTTCAGCCTCCCAAGTAACTGGATGTACAAGCATACACCACCACACCCAGCTAATTTTTGTATTTTTTGTAGAGACAGGGTTTGGCCCTGTTGCCTAGGCTGGTCTCTGACTCCTGAGCTCAAGCAATCTGCCTGCCTTGGCCTCCCAGAGTGCTGGGATTATAGGCGTGAGCCACTGCACCTGGCCTATCTGTAGCTTTAAATGTTGCACACACACCTGTCCCTCAGTGGCTCCTGGTCTCTCCTTCTCTCTGCCTGTGCTTCATTCCTGCCATAGAGAGCTGATTCCTTGGCTACTATACCATCAGGCCTGTGGCTCTGGTTTGTCAGGGCACCAATTCTGGGCCCCAGTCTGCAGAACATTTCAGAACTGCCTCTCAGTTCAAATTTCAGAGCAAATACGCCTGCTCACAGCACAGCAAATACATTGCTTCTTCTCTGATCTTTGTTCAAATATTGGCCCACCCCCATTTAGAATACATGACTTTGACCATGATACTTGAACTCTGAGTTCTTGTGTAAAACAGAAATACAAGCCAGGTGCGGTGGCTCACGCCTGTAATCCCAGCACTTTGGGAGGCCAAGACGGGCGGATCATGAGGTCAGGAGATTGAGACCATCCTGGCTAACAAGGTGAAACTACTAAAATACAAAAAATACCATCTCTACTAAAAATACAAAAAATTAGCCAGGCGTGGTGGTGGGCGCCTGTAGTCCCAGCTACTCGGGAGGCTAAGGCAGGAGAATGGCGTGAACCTGGGAGGCAGAGCTTGCAGTGAGCCAAGATCATGCCACCGCACTCCAGCTTGGGGGACAGAGTGAGACTCCGTCTCAAAAAACAAACAAACAAAAACAAACAGAAATACAAATTTCCACTTCACTGGGCTACTGAAGGATTAAATGCAAATATATATATATATATATATATATATATATATATATAAAATAACTATCACAATGCCTGGCACCTACCAGTCAGTTTCTATAGCCTTTCAAACAAAGTGGCAAGGCTAAGAGCCCTATGTGCTGTTCGTCTCTTGCACTGACACCCCCACCTCTGAAAAGTCTGCACAGACAGCCTCAGTGCAGTCAAATAAGGCTTGTTGCTTTTCCTTTTCCTCATATTTGCCAAGAGCCATTTTCATAACTCTTTAGTACAGAAATAGGAAGGAAAACTGCTGAAACTCGAAGTGGTTTGACTTACTTTTGTTAGTCTCTAGTTGAGAAGAGAATAAGACTAAAGACCAAAATGAAATTTTTGCTTTGGGTGTGTGGGCTTAATTCATCTGTGCTATCACTCTCGTGGCCCTGAGAAATAGGGGCTGCTCTAAGTAGGCACATGGTAACCACCTACTGATCTGTTTTTGTTAAAGTGTGTTCCGTATTTTCATTTGTACTTGTTTTAAATTTTGTAAGTCTTCTGGGAGTAGACAAAGATTAAACATGGGTAGCAGGTTTTATTTCTTTCCCTTCTGTCTCCTGACGTGTTTCCTATTTCTTTGTTGGGTAGAATTAGCGTGTTTCCTTTGTTTTTAATAGTTCCTTAAACGTTCAGTCCTACTCAGCCCTATTTTAAGCTACTTTGTCTTTTTGTTTTTCGCTTTTGGTCAGTGGAGGGACTCTATAGCTTGTCAGGATGTGCCTCTGTAGGATGAAAACTAGAGAGAAAATTCTGACAAGTAGAGTTTTTTCTTTGATTAGCTTTCTCATGTGGAGTCAAGTCCTCTGTTTGCCTCACCAGGACAGGTGGTGAAGAAGCTTTTTAGATCTTTTTTTCTTCTAGGAAAGCTTGCACATCTGGAGCACAGCCCTCCTTTCTTATTTTTTGCTATGTTGTTCAAAGCTTTTTAAGAAAAAAAAACATAAACAGCAAAGAAAAAAATTGGTTTTTCATACCAAGTTGGCTTTTATTGGATGCCCTCAACTGCAGAGACATATTTAAAGGGCAGCTGGCCACCTTCTTTTGAGGTCAGACAGCTGACTCTTAATCATATTGACAATTTCTGGCTGGGAAGAAACATCTAAAAACCGTATTATGAAACATAAAAGTGGAGGCAGCTCTTTACCTTGCCACTTCCCCCTCCAGTCTCTACAGGAGTTCCTCCAAACAAAGCTCATGTTCCAAGAGTGGCAGGCCCACTTCTTCTATCTCATTCTCCTTCGCAGCCTTTGAACGACCTCTCTCATCCTCCCATCTCTCACAGCCTCACCTCTCTAGGTATTTGGAACCTTACGCTTTGCAGATGAGGAAAATTTAATGCCTCAATGATAACTTCAAATGGCATTTTAGCCCCTACAGAAATGAATAAATCATCAGATTCACTTTTCATTTGGGAACTGAAAGGGATTATAGCCCACAAGAACTTCAGGATCCTCATTTGGAACCCTGCTTTAGGAAGGCTTTTTTGTTTTGTTTTGTTTTGTTTTGTTTTGTTTTGTTTTTGAGACGGAGTTTCTCTCTTGTTGCCCAGGCTGGAGTGCAATGGCACGATCTCGGCTCACTGCAACCTCTGCCTCCCGAGTTCAAGCAATTCTCCTGCCTCAGCCTCCCGAATAGCTGGGATTACAGGCACCTACCACCATGCCCAGCTAATTTTTGTATTTTTAGTAAAGATGGGGTTTCACCATGCTGGCCAGGCTGGTCTTGAACTCCTTACCTCAGGTGATCTGCCCACCTCAGCCTCCCAAAGTGCTGGGATTACAGACGTGAGCCACCACACCTGGTCAGGAAGGCGTTTTATATAGACATGCCCTGCCCTTGCCCATGACCTGCCCTTGCCCATGACCTTGAGGACATAGGGCTCTATTTCCACTAGTCAGAAGCCCCTAAGGCGAAGGCTTTCTGAGACAAGAAAAAGTAATTTATGGAACCAGTATTATTTAAGTGATAATAATAGGGGCTTGATTGAACATTTACTCTGTACCAGGTGCTGTATTACATGCTTTTATAAGCATTATCTCATTTAATCATCTCACCGATCTTATGATTTTTTCCCCTTGTGATTTCTTCATTGGCAGAGAAGAAAACAAATAAATGCAGTATATCGGAAACAAGTATGTATATGCATGATTTGTAGTGGCCAAACATTGGTAAACCTGTTAACAGAGGAATACTTAAGTACATTTTTTAGTAAAAAAAGCAATTTACAAGGCTGGACGCAGTAGCTCATGCCTGTAATCCCAGCACTTTGGGAGGCCGAGGCAGGTGGATCACTTGAGGTCAGGAGTTGGAGACCAGACTGGCCAACATGGTGAAACCCCATCTCCACTAAAAAATACAAAAAAAGTAGCCAGGTGAAGTGGCATGCGCCTGTAATCTCAGCTACTCAGGAGGCTGAGGCAGGAGAATCGCTTGAACCTAGGAGACAGAGGTTGCAGTGAGCCCTGACTGATTTCAGGTGTCTCTGCCCCAACAGACTCCCTGAGGTTAATAGCCTCCACTCGTGTCTCCAAGGGAAAGAGATCATCCTCCGCCAAGGATAATAGAACACACAGACACTGTCTCAGTCTCATCCTTGATAAACTGCTGCATGATCACTGCTGTCTGCCGAAGACCAGCAGCAGGGCAGAACAAAACAGATGTACGGGAACTCCATGCAGAGAAGCAGACTTGATCACCATCTACTCAGGGATGCTCAAGGAGACTGGGCAGTCTAAGCTCCAGTGGACTGAAGAAAAGACAAAAAGAGGCAGAGAAAATCCAAAAAGTAGAATGTCAGACTATATTCCACTCAAATTGTCTCAGTCATTTGTTAGGAAGAAAGTACAGAGCCCTGACCCCAAAATAAAGCAAATCCTCATTTTGTCCTCTTCAAAATGAAATGGACTACTGGCTGGGTGCGGTGGCTCATGCTTGTAATCCCAGCACTTTGGGAGGACGAGGTGGCCAGATCACTTGAGGTCAGAAGTTCGAGACCAGCCTGGCCAACATGGTGAAACCCTGTCTCTACTAAGATTACAAAAGTGCCGGGCGCAGTGGCTCATGCCTGTAATCCCAGCACTTTGGGAGGCCGAGGCGGGCTGATCGCCTGAGGTCAGGAGTTCAAGACCAGCCTGGCCAACATGGCGAAACCCCATCTCTACTAAAAATACAAAAATTAGCTGGACATGGTGGCGGGTGCCTGTAGTCCCAGCTACTCGGGAGGCTGAGATAGGAGAATGGCTTGAACCCAGGAAGCAGAGGTTGCAGTCAGCCAAGATAGCGCTACTGCACTCCAGCCTGGGTGACAAGAGCGAAACTCTCTTAAAGAAAAAACAAAAACAAAAAAGAAACAAACAAAACCCCACGATTTATTAAATTCATTTCCCTCACCTATTCAATGTCCATTTATTCTGCTTTCAGCTGTTGGGGTCAGTTGAAACAAATGCTCACTATTTTGTCCCAATGCAAGATTTGGTAGAAACCTTCCCTTACTCAGCTAATTCTTACCCAGATCAGTCATGCAAGTCAAATCATGTCTCCTGGAAAAAAACCAGCTTCCCATGGAAAATGCCCCACAGGACAGCTCCAAACAGGTGTTTGCCCTGGGCTACCATCCTGGCTGAGCCCTCAGGGGTATCAGAAAGACCCTGCAGACTTGGATGCTCCACCTGCAGAGTCCCCTGCGCTGGGGTTATACCCCCACTCTAAGGCCAAGAGTAGATGCAGTCTGAAGGGTCCAAACGAGGAAAATCTTTCCTCCTCCTGTGGTGGGGGATGGAGATGGCTACATGGGTGGGCAGAGTGAATTGAGCTCTCTTCTCACGCACAGACTCTTTTATGACTAATCATTAACACCAATGGCTGAGCTGTTTTCTGTACCTTTAGCCATAACTGGATACAGAGGAAGATTCACAAAGACATCTACAGGTCACAGTTGAAACTGGCATAAAAGAAAAAATGGTGTCTTCTTAATGTGCCAATGCTTTAATTTGGATTATCCCACCAAATACCTTAGTCAATTTATTGAAAGTTAATTGGGCCGGGCGCGGTGGCTAAGCCTGTAATCCCAGCACTTTGGGAGGCCGAGGCGGGCGGATCACAAGGTAAGGAGATCGAGACCATCCTGGCTAACACAGTGAAACCCCGTCTCTACTAAAAAATACAAAAAAAAAATTAGCCGGGCGTGGTGGCGGGCACCTGTAGTCCCGGCTACTCGGGAGGCTGAGGCAAGAGAATGGCGTGAACCCAGGAGGCGGAGCTTGCAGTGAGCCGAGATCGCGCCACTGTGCTCCAGCTTGGGCAACGGAGCGTGACTCCATTTAAAAAAAAAAAAAAAAAGAAAGTTAATTGGACTAAGTTAACTAAGAAGCAATTTGTCATTTGTTTATTGATGTACAAGTTATCTAGAGCGGGAAGAAAAGAAAAGTGACATTTGTTGAGCATTTACTGCGGGACAAGTCCTGAACTGGGCACTCTACACTCAGATACTTTTATTATTTTTTTTTTGAGACAGGGTCTCTCTCTGTCGCCCAGGCTGGAGTGCAGTAGGGCAATCTGGGCTCACTGCAACCTCTGCCTCCCAAGTTCAAGAGATTATTGTGCCTCAGCCACCTGAGTAGCTGGGACTACAGGCCTGTACCGGCACACCAGGCTAATTTTTGTATTTTTAGCAGAGACAGGGTTTCGCCATGTTGCCCAGACTGGCCTCAAAACTCCTGGGCTCAAGTGATCCGCCCGCCTTGGCCTGCCAAAGTGCTGGGATTATAGGCGGGAGCCACCGTGCCTAGCCAAGAATACCTTTTAATTTCAGGACAGCCCTCTGAGATGAGCCTTGTTAAATCCATTTACAGACAACCATGACTCAGAGGTGTTAGGTAACTTGCCCAAGTTCCTACAGGGAAGAAATAGAGTAGAAGAGATGGGTTCAAGCCTAGGTCTATTTGAGGCGAGTGCCTACCCTCTTTCCCCTATACCAGAATAGCCAGGAGCTTTAAATATCTGAGCTAATTACACCCAGAGGTAAAATGTACACAATTATGTGCATATTATGTAGTTGCAATTTACTCTTATCAGATGGATAAAAATGAAAAATTGGTATTTTTACACAAATAGGACAAATATCCTTGTGGGCACCTAACCAGTAAGTAAGTAGCAAGGAGAAAAATAACTAAAGGTCCAATCTGGTTTAAACCTTTGTCTAATGTTACCATTTAGGATCCCTTTGTTTAATGCTCCATCTCTCTAGATAAAAGTGTTTGGTGATTTATTGGTCTTCTACCGGCTCCTCTCTAAGATGGCATTAGACTACATGAATGCATGTAGAGTTGGGTTGTTTGTCCAGAAACTTTGCAATTTCATGATGGATGGGGTCAGAGACCTCAAGCATGATGTCCTCTAGCCCCCTGATATGCACGTTCTTGTCATTTGTCCACCCAGGTACTGCTGCCCTGCTAAGGTCTGCTGCTTCTGTTGTTTGTGCCTTGTCCTCTGATTTCTTTAGACTTGGCCAGAGCTGGGTGGTGCCTCCCGGCTACTTAGCAGCCTCACTTCCCTCTTGTTCAGGTTCTTGCTGGAGTCTCTGAGGAGGTCTTCCTACAAATCTCATTTGGGCTGCAGACCAGCACTGCCATCAGCTAAAGTACGATTTTTCTTCTTTGCTCATCCTGCCTCCCCTAAACACATACACTGACACCACAGACACACATGGGCACAGACCTCAGTTAGCCCTCGGGCAAGCTTTCCCATCAACACCCTCAGCATGGTCAGTGTTCCTCCTGGATACCTTCAGGGCATCGTGGAAGCTGGGCAAGACCCCTGGAGGCCCGAACTCTGCCTACCATGTTGTGCCACTCCTTCTCCAACATTAGCATAGAGTATCAATCAATTTTTTGGTCTTATGCACCACTTTTAGGTTTAGTCAGCAACACAACTATGCCTAGAAAATGTGGGCCTCAATATTTTTACACAAGACAAAAATGAACATCAAGAAAAACCTTAGAAGTTAATTTGGGGAGTGAGAGTGAGAACAGCCTCAAATGTGCAATCTGTGGACTGAAAGATTACTGGAAGGGGAGAGAGACGGGCCTGCTGATCTCACCTTGACCATGGGGAGATTCGCAAAAGCGGCTGGAGGCAGGGCACAGACGTGCATTATTTCTACTTACGCATTAGAGCTGCTTTTCCTTCCTAATTAGGTTTTTGTCTTTTACTTAGTGCCAGCTAACATAGCCACTTCCTTCTATGAGTCCTGCTATAGTCTGGTCACTGCAGGCCAACTGGGCCAACCTAGAAATGAGCCTTATTCCAGGGATGACCTGATCCTCCCACCAGTCTCCTCTACCTTCCTCACCAGCATCTCCTCACCTGCTCCATCCGCTCTCAGAGCCCCCAAAGAAGTCGCCAATGTACAGGACAAGCACCCACACTTGCTACTCCCACCCTTACTCTCAGAGCTTCAACACTGGAGTTTGTATTTTCTGTTGGGCAGATCTGGAATAGAGTATTGATTGTCTCTGCCCTGTTTAAGCTGGCTACTAGGGTTGACAGATGTCTAATTTCAAATATTTAAACCTTTTTCTGAGAAAGAACAAAACACCAGATGTATAAATGTCCAGAATTAGAAAATATGTCTTTTCTCAAAATGTAACTTTAAATTTCTTTCTTTTTTTTTTTTTTTTTTTTTTTTTTTTTTGAGACGGAGTCTCGCTCTGTCGCCCAGGCTGGAGTGCGGTGGCACGATCTCGGCTCACTGCAATCTCCGCTTCCCGGGTTCAAGAGATTCTCCTGCCTCAACCTCCTGAGTAGCTGGGATTACAGGCGTGTGCCACCACACCCAGCTAATTTTTGTATTTTTAGTAGAAGCAGGGTTTCTCCATGTTGCGCAGGCTGGTCTTGAACTCCTGACCTTGTGATCCGCCTGCCTCGGCCTCCCAAAGTGCTGGGATTGCAGACGTGAGCCACCACGCCTGGGAATAAAGTAACCAAATATTCCCAAGTATTTCCAATCTTCTATGACTGCCCTTGTTTTAATACTCAAATAAAATGGCCGGGCCCAGTGGCTCATGCCTATAATCCCAGCACTTTGGGAGGCCAAGATGGGTGGATCACCTGAGGTCAGGAGTTCGAGACCAGCCTGGCCAACATGATGAAACCCTGTCTCTACTAAAAATACAAGAATTAGCTAGGTGTGGTATCACATGCCTGTAGTCCCAGCTACTCAGGAGGCTGAGGCTGAGGCAGGAGGTGGAGGTTGCAGTGAGTGGAGATCACGCCACTACACTCCAGCCTGGGCAAACTCTGTCTCAGGAAAAAAAAAAAAAAAAAAAAAAAAAAAACTCAAATAAAATGACTCAGGCTATTGTAGAAAGGTCCAAAAATTTCCTTGAGGCTTCCCAGAGGCTCAACTTCCATACCCTCACTCAAACTGTCCATTTCCACTAAACTCTTGGTATCATTAGCTTACCATCTCTTTGCTTGAAGTGAGTACATCGCCCCTGCACTCAGCTTTGCTTCATTCACCCAAAGCACTACTCACCCAAGGTTTTACTAATTTGGGGCATTCATTCAGTCATTGAACAAATATTTATTGAGCAGCTAGTACAGACTAGGCCCTGTTTAGGCCTTCGGGATTCAGCAGCAAACAAAAGAGACAAAACTCTCTGCCTTCATTGAGCTTACATTCCAGGGGAAACTCTCGGCCAATAAATACAACAAATGACATGCTATATACTGTGTCTGGTAGTAATATGTACATAGAGAAAAACAAAGTAGACGAGATGCAGAGTGCTGGGAGGAGAGTGTGATTATTTTCGTTTTTTTTCTTTTTTCTTTTGGGTTTTACCATCTACATAGGAGTTTAATTGTTTAAACAGAGGAGTCAAAAAGGCTTCACTGAGGAGACTTAACATTAGATAAAGTAGGCTGGGCACAGTGGCTCACGCCTGTAATCCCAGCACTTTGGGAGGCCGAGGCGGGCGGATCACGAGGTCAGGAGATCAAGACCATCCTGGCCAACACGGTGAAACCCCGTCTCTATTAAAAATACAAAAAAAATTATCCGGGCGTGGTGGCGGGCGCCTGTAGTCCCAGCTACTCGGGAGGCTGAGGCAGGAGAATGGCATGAACCTGGGGGGCGGAGCTTGCAGTGAGCGGAGATTGTACCACTGCACTCCAGCCTGGGCGACAGAGCGAGAATCTGTCTCAAAAAAAAAAAAAAGTTAGATAAAGTCATGAAGGCAGCACTGGAGACAGCCATACCTAGGTCTGGGGGAAGGACGACCCAGGTAGAGGGAGCAGCAGGTGCAGTCCCTAGGGACAACATCAGGAAGCCAGTGTGGCCACAGTGGGAACGAGCAAGGGCAGAGCCAAGATGTGATCATAGGGGTAACAGGCCAGGGGTAGGTGGGAAGTGGATTGCATGGGCCAGTAGGCCAGTGTGACCATTAGCTTTTACATGACTATTGCAGGCTCTGGAGTAGAGGGGTGATACAATCTAATTTACATTTTAGAAGGATCATCTTGCTCCTACATTGAGAAGAGAATGAAACAGGCAAAGGTGGAAGCTGAAAGATGACTTTGGTAGCCATTACCGTAACCCAGGCTAGAGCTGGCTGCTGGAACCACTGTTCAGGCGATGGCACTGGGAGGAGCGGTTGGGTTATGATACATATTGAAGGTCTGCCAACAGGACTTGCAGATATGAAAGAATGAGAGGAAGCGAGGATGAAACTTAGGTTTTTAGACTAGGTTTCAGCCTAGGGATGGTGTTGTCATCCACTAAGATGGGAGAGAAAAGGAGTAATAACAACACAGATCAGGAAAGAACATTCAACACAGGTCAAGTTGAATGTCAGGCACAGCAGTTTCTCTGGGCTGTGTCCCTGCAGAGTCCTAACCTCTGGTCTTTTTTCTTTCTTTCTTTCTTTTTTTGAGACAGGGTCTTGCTCTGTTGCCCAGGCTGGAGTGCAGTGGCACAATCTCAGCTCACTGCAACCTCCGCCTCCCAGGTTCAAGTGATGCTCCTGCCTCAGGACCCTGCAAAGCCCTACTAATTTTTGTATTTTTAGTAAAGACAGGGTTCCACCATGTTGGCCAGACTGGTCTCAAACTCCTGACCTCAGATGATCCGCCCACCTCGGGCTCCCAAAGTGCTGGGATTACAGGCGTGAGCCACCGCGCCCGGATCCCAACCTCTGGTCTTATTGCTGGCCTCCTCTCTCTCCACATTCTTTTTTCTCTGCCACCTCTTCCAGGCTTCCAACCACCTTCCTTGAGTTACTAAACTAGAAACTCCAAGATTTTTATTATTTATTATGTTCCAATGAACAATCTATGTGATGAAAAAAACTGAAGAAAGCAAGTTCTCAGACAAACTGATTACAAGAAATGTCAAGAGTCTCATTTCGAGTTTGCTGCCAGGACAGAGCCCTCTGAGCAAGTCATACACAAGTAATTCTCTCTTGAGAGAAACATCTATGAAGAAGAAGAGAAGGAAAAAAGAAGACAAGAGGAAAAATAGAATGCAAAAGAGAAAGAAAGAGGAGGTGTTACAAGAAAGAAGACAAGGAAGATGAATAAATAAAGGATGGATGAAGACTGTGTCCAACCAACTTTCCAGAAGAGGTACTTTTAACAGTGACATCCATCAAGCCTTTGATTAGGAATGCTAATTACTTCCCAGAAGAGGCCCAGTACCTTTTAAACTATGGAAGAACAGTTCTGCCCCTTGCCAGACTTGGGACCATATTCTTTCTCATTGTTTCCCTCCTCTCTATCCACAACAAATAAACCCTACCAAGTTTTATATTTTCCAAAGAGAGATGAGTACTACCCCTTCACTACAATGCTTCAAAGTAATAGCCATTTCTTTGTGTCTAGCCAGGATTTTTTTTTTTGCCCATAATGTTATGCTCTAAAGGAAAGGTTTCCCTTACGTCATATTGTGGTCTGACTTCTGCACATGTGCTGTAATTGGCGTTCCTGCCCTCCACTTATTTTTTGTTTACAGGGCTCCACTGGTGGTGGGCTCTAGAATAGGAGTTTGGCCAGGACAGTAACAAAAGCACCAACAGCTCAAAGGACCAATCTTGCCAACATCATTTTACTTAAACTCTCTATTAAAGAGAGTTTCTAACATATGCAAAAAATAGGCAGACTTGTACAAAAAACTTCCTAACACCCTTCACTCAACTTCAACCGTTATCAATACAGCTAGTTGTATTTAGTCTGTATCCACACCCTCTTCTCTTTCTCTTTCATTATTTTGAAGCAAATTCTAGACTTCATATCATTTCATCTGCAGATGTTCACTGTGTCATCTCTAAAGAATAAGGTCGGCTGGGCATGGTGGCTCACGCCTGTAATCCCAGCACTTTGGGAGGCCGAGGCGGGTGGATCACCAGGTCAGGAGATTGAGACCATCCTGACTAACATGGTGAAACCCCATCTCTACTAAAAATACAAAAAATTAGCCGGGCGTGGTGGCAGGCACCTGTAGTCCCAGCTGCTCGGGAGGCTGAGGTAGGAGAATGGCATGAACCCAGGAGGCAGAGCTTCCAGTGAGCCCAGATCACACCACTGCACTCCAGCCTGGGCAGCAGAGCGAGACTCCGTCTCAAAAAAAAAAAAAAAAAAAAAAAAAGAATAAGGTGTATTTTTTAACATATAAACTCAATACCATTAAATCAACAATAATTCATTAATATTAAATATTCAATAAGAGACTTCAAATTCTCAACTGCTTCAAGAATGGCATAATTTTATTTTATAATGTGTTTGTTTCACTAGGGATCCAAATGAAGTCCACATGTAATTGATTGGTAAGTCTTTTATGTATTTTATATAGGTTCCCCCACCCCTTCCTTGCAATTTGTTTGTTGAAGAAACCAGGTTTTGGGTCCTGTAGAATTTCCCATAGTCTAGATACTCCTCACTGCCCATCTGTGATGTAATTTATCATGTATTTCCTATAAATCAGTAGACAAATCCAGACACTGCTGGCTTGTTTTAAAATCACATTTGCCACTTACTTTATTACTATTTCCATTATGTCATCTTACAATTTCTCAGAAGCGTTACATTTGTCTAACTATCAATGTCTCAAATCTTGCAACATTCTTTTAAGGTAAGAAACATTTCATAGGTTTATTCCAAAAGGGCTAGCCACCTTAAATCAAATATTAGAGAAAAATTATTATTTTAGAACCAAAAATTCAATGATAGCTTTTTGGCACAAAAGTTTTATTCACATTGAGAACAAAGATTGTCCTAAACCTTGTCTGGAGGCAGAACTTTTTAATGTGATATAATTCACAACCTCCTCTGGGAAGTAATTGGCATTGCTGTTAAAATGCTTGAGCACTTTTCTGATAGACCTAAATGAGATTAAGGACTTCTGGGAAGCCAGGGTTACCCACCCAGCTGACTGGCTAGCCTAATAATCTTTAACCAGACATTATTTTTTCTTGTATCCAGTTTAACAATGATTAACCATTCACTTTTCCTATACAATTCCTAAAGGGAATCTTAAATTGGCACATTTAAAGGTTTTATCCCTTATGCCTAGCTAGAAATAAAGCTTTGACCCAGGTTTATAATCCATTTGTCTAAGAAGTTGTTTTAACAACACTTAGGAAGAAATACTGTATGTTTTGACTACTTCATGTGGCTAAAACTGATCATTGAAAGGTATTAAATATATACGCAGGAGCCCTTAAATATATGGAAAATTGGTTTATTTGAATTCTCTCAGCACTTTTATTTGACTAATGGAAATAAATTTTTCTTCTTTGGGTAATGTAATTCATACTTAGCCACTATCATGGAGTAAAAGATCTTCCTTCAGATTCTTTCTTTTTCTTATTCTTATTCTTTTTTTTTTTTTTTTTTTTTTGAGATGGAGTTTTGTTCTTGTTGCCCAGGCTGGAGTGCAATGGCATGATCTCGGCTCACCCCAACCTCTACCTCCCAGGTTCAAGTGATTCTCTTGCCTCAGCCTCCCGAACAACTGGGATTACAGGCATGCGTCACCACACCCGGCTAATTTTGTATTTTTAGTAGAAATGGAGTTTCTCCATGTTGGTCAGGCTGGTCTTGAACTCCCGAACTCAGGTGATCCCCCTGCCTCAGCCTCCCAAAGTGCTGGGATTACAGGTGTGAGCCATGGCGCCCAGCCCCTTCGGATTCTTTCTATAAGCAAATTGTGCCTTGGACATAGGCTTTGAATGCTTTGAGAGAACCTCTCTTGATGAGTGGAAATAAAATCATGATTTAATTGTATCAGATGCATTATGGATAATCTATGGGATTTAATGAATCTAATAGGTGAGGTTGAGTTGGTAAGAAGTGAACTTTACTTCTGCATTTAAAAAAATACATTTAACTCAATAGGAAGTAACAGATGAGTAATTGGAAAACATTTTAAACTTCATCATAAAGAAATAAAAATTGGCCATGTGCAGTGGCTCATGTCTGTAATCCCAGCACTTTGGGAGGTAAGGCGGGCAGATCATTTGAGCTTAGAAGTTCAAGACCAGCCAGGGCAACATGGCGAAACCCAACCTATACAAAAAAATACCAAAAAATTCGCTGGGCATGGGGGCACGCATCTGTAGGCCTAGCTACTCAGGAGGATGAGATAGAAATGGATGGCTTGAGCCCAGGAGGCAGAGGTTGCAGTGAGCCGAGATCACGCCACTGCACTCCAGCCTGGGTGACAGAGCAAGACCCTGTCTCAAAAAAAAAAAAAAAACAGTTTCCAGCCTTGACCACATAATTTTGAAGCCCCTCACTCTATCTCAAATGGTTAGCCAGCTAAAAATCTTCACACAGAATTTATGTTGATATGCAAAACAGCAGGCCCATTCTAGAAAGCCAGAGCCCAGGTAATTCATACTGGCTCATCTGTTTTCATCAGTCTATACCAAAAGAAAACAGGACTCTCAAATTAAGAAAATGGAATCTAGGGGTAACTGGGAATAATATGATCTCACAGGCTTTTTCAAAGGATTAAAAGTGATAGATATATAAAGCACAAAGCACAGTGTTCATTGTATACATAAGCTACTTATTTTAATATAGTGTTATTATTTAATATACTACTTATAGATAATATATAGTGTTATTTATATATTGTGATATGTTAATTTTTTTTTTTAGATGGAGTCTTGCTCTGTCTCCCAGGGTGGAGTGCAATGGTGCCATCTTGGCTCACTGCAACCTCCACCTCCCGGGTTCAAGCGATTCTCCTGCCTCAGCCTCCTGAGTAGCTGGGACTACAGGTGCACGCCACCAAGTCTGGCTAATTTTTGTATTTTTAGTAGAGATAGGGTTTCACCATGTTGGCCAGGCTGGTCTTGAACTCCTCACCTCAAGTGATCTGCCTGCCTCAGCCTCCCAAAGTGTTGGGATTACAGGCGTGAGCCACCGCGCACAGCCAAGACATATTAAACTAATAATATTTATAAGCTCCTTCTTTTTCCCAAAGTCAGAAGATCCACACATGCTCAAGGTCAGGGGTTGTTAATGAAGAAAACCTAAGGTAACCGAAGTAATGATGTTTGTGTAGTGGTTAGTAATCTACAAAAATTTGTGGATTTTTTTTTTTTTTTTTTTTGAGATGGAGTCTCGCTCTGTCACCCAGGCTGGAGTGCAGTGGCACGAGCTCAGTTCACTGCAGCCTCCGCCTCCCAGGTTCAAGCGATTCTCCTGCCTCAGCCTCCCCAGTACCTGGGATTACAGGCACACACCACCATGCCTGGTTAATTTTTGTATTTTTTTAGTAGAGACGGGGTTTCACCATGTTGGCCAGGCTAATCTTGAACTCCTGACCTTGTGATTTGCCCGCCTCTGCCTCCCAAAGTGCTGGGATTACAGGCGTCCACCACCACAACCGGTTAATTTTTTGTATTTTTAGTAGAGACAGAGTTTCACCATGTTGGCCCGGCTGGTCTTGAACTCCTGACCTTACGTGATCCACCCACCTCAGCCTCCGAAAGTGCTGGGATTACAGGCGTGAGCCACCATGCCTGGCGCTACAAAAAGAGAACCGTGGAACCCAGCGACTAGTGTTCAGCTCAATTAGGACAAACCCAGGCACTTAGCCATGCAGGAACAATGGCAAGACTTTAGCACAATCAGAGCGGCAATGGGCGCATCGCTGGATCAGGAGCACAGTGGACACCCTGCTGGATCCGGAGGCCAAAGCTCAGCTCCAGCCGTAACAATCATGGACCAGAAGAGTGTGCAGTTGCAAGATTTAATAGAGTGAAAACAGAACTCCCATACAAAGGGAGGGGACCCAAAGAGGGTAGCCGTTGCTGGCTCCAATGCCTGGGTTTATATCCCGATCATTGTCCCTCCCCCTGTGCTCTCAGCCCATAGATGATTGGCTATTTCTTTATCTTCTGTTTTTGCCTAATTAGCATTTTAATGAACTCTCTTTACTACCTGATTGGTAGTAAATTGGTAGTGTGAGCTAAGTTGCAAGCCCCCTGTTTATGTGGTCACCTTCCCAGCTAGGCTTAGGGATTCTTAGTCGGCCTGGGAAATCCAGCTAGTCCTATCTCTCAATAATACATTGTTCTGTCTGGAATTATTACATTTCTGCATAGTCTCTACTCCAGTCTCCCGAGGAAGGAACTATGCAATGTTTTCATCTGAACCACAAGGCCCGCCACAGTCCATGGCAAGTGTCTGGTGTTTTAATGAGGACTAAATAGATAATGCTGTAAAAACTCTCTAAAAATTATAAAATGTGGGCCAGGCGCCATGGCTCACGCCTCTAATCTCAGCACTTTGGGAGGCCAGGGTGGGCGGATCACAAGGTGAAGAGATCAAGACCATCCTGGCCAACATGGTGAAACCCCATCTCTACTAGGTACAAAAATTAGCTAGGCGTGGTGACGCACACCTGTAGTCCCAGCTACTCTGGAGGCTGAGGCAGGAGAATTGCTTGAACCCAGGAGGTGGAGGTTGCAGTGAGCCGAGATCGTGCCACTGCACTCCAGCCTGGCGACAGAGCGAGACTCTGTCTCAAAAAAAGAAAAAAAATTATAAAATGTGACACAAATACAGGCAGCTGTCATTGTTTATTCAATAAAGTTTAAAATGAAGAACTCTATTTAAAAATAAACGCTTTAAAAGATAAAAGAGTGCTGACTCTTTAAAAAAAAAAAAGTAATAGCACTGAGAAGAAGGTAAGTAATATACTGACATGTGCAGGCAAAATGAATCACCAAAGTTCCCTGGAGACCTGATGGCCAGACTTTAAATGAACACTTTACTTGAATCTCTAACTCATTCACAGGGAAACTGGGAAACTTTCATTATTCTAATAATTGTGTTATGATTTTTAAAATCTAAAGAAATTGCCACATTCTAGCTTGCTTAATATTTCCACAGTGGAAATACATGATAATACAGGTTTTACTGAGATTTTCCATTTGGTGAACACAGCAGGCAAGGAGGTGGCAGCTGAGCTCTGTCAATGAGAAATCAATTTGGGTTAGACTGATATGAAAATTAAACTACTGTACTGTATCAGAATGTGGCAAAGCACTTTTAAATCTTAGCCTTCGTGATTTATTGAAAAGAAGGAAGTGACTTATTGGAAAGGAGGAAGTAAAGAAGAGAGTAGCAAAAGGAGTTAATGATGATGAAAGATGGAAGAAATGAGCATGAAAGCAGCCAATTCCTTCAGTTTTTGCACCTGTGTTTTATTACATTTAAAGGGAAAGCATCGAAGTTGAATTAATTTTATTTTTTCTCTTTTTTAGGCATAGGGGAAAAATTAAGGGATAAAAGAAAGAGCTATGATAAAGTAGAAATGAGAAGGAAGAGTTGTGAGTAACAATAAAACAGTTGGTATAAAAGAGCAAAGGAAAGACATGGAAACCTAAGAAAAAATAGGAGGAAGAGCGGGCAGCATTGGTCCCTTTGTATAAAGTGTTTTTGTCACTCAAAATTATAAAACAAGTATCTTGATAATGGTTTAATATTTATTTTCTTCTGCTGCCGCAGCTTTAGGCTCATCACCCTACTTCTTATTCTAAAATGGTAAACACTGATGACAAGTAGCCCCTCTTTCTCACTCTACCCTTAAGTTTTTTTTGTTTTGTTTTGTTTTGTTTTGTTTTGTTTGAGACTCAGTCTCGCTCTGTCACCCAGGAGTGCAGTGGCACGATCTCGGCTCACTGCAAGCTCCGCCTCCCAGGTTCAAGCAATTCTTCTGCCTCAGCCTCCCAAGTAGCTGGGACTGTAGGCGCCCACCACCACACCTGGCTAATTTTTTTTGTATTTTAGTAGAGACTGGGTTTCACCGTATTGCCCAGGCTGCTCGCGAACTCCTGAACTCAGGCAATCCGACCTCCTCGGCCACCCAGAGTGCTAGGATTACAGACATGAGCCACCACGGCCGGCCTATCCTTCAGTATTTTAACAGTTTTTCTTTAGGCCAGAATTTCAAGATCCATATATCTTGAAGTTTGGAGCAACTGCATTGAGATTGTTTTTTCCAGAACAATAAAAACAAATTCTCAGTGGTTAGATAGATCATCAAAACATTAATAGTGGCCCAAACTGTTGGACTCCAAGCCATTCTAAAACTTTAGAAATGAAAACGAAATGGCTGTATTGGTTTTTGTTTGTTTGTTTGTTTTGAGACAGAGTTTCGCTCTTGTTGCCCAGGCTGGAGTGCAATGGCGCAATCTCGGCTCACTGCAACCTCCGTCTCCCGGATTCAAGCGGTTCTCCTGCCTCAACCTCCCGAGTAGATGGGATTACAGGCATGCACCACCAGGCCCAGCTAATTTTGTATTTTTAGTAAAGATGGGGTTTCTCCATGTTGGTCAGGCTGGTCTCGAACTCCCGACTTCAGGTGACCCGCCTGCCTCGGCCTCCCAAGTGGTGAGATTACAGGCATGAGCCACCGTACCCGACCAAAATGGCTGTATTGTAAACTTCATCTCTAAGATTGGTATAACTATATCTATAGGTTACAGAGTCTTTGTAAGAAGGAAATGAGTACATGTATATAAAGCAACAAGAGTGAGGCACATAGCAAGAGCTCTATAGTTGGATTTTAAATGAAGATTCAGATTTAAATAAATATTTGTGCTTGAATTGTTTTAATAACTAAAGCATAAAAAACTTAAATATGCTATTTTTAATATCCTCTTTTTTTTTTTTCTTTTTTTGAGATGGAGTCTCACTCTATCACCCAGGCTGGAATGCACCATCTCGACTCACAGCAACCTCAGCCTCCCAAGTTCAAGCGATTCTTCTGCCTCAGCCTCCCGAGTAGCTGGGACTACAGGAGTGGGTCACCACGCTGGGCTGATTTTTTTGTATTTTTAGTAGAGAGAGGGTTTCACCATGTTGGCTAGGCTGGTCTCGAAATCCTGACCTCAAGTGATCCTCCCACCTCGGCCTCCCAAAGTGCTAGGATTACAGGCCTGAGCCACCTAGCCTGGCCCTTATTCTTATTCTTTTTTTTTTTTTTTTTTTTTTTTTTTTTGAGACAGAGTCTTGCTCTGTCGCCCAGGCTGGAGTGCAGTAGCACAATCTTGGCTCACTGCAACCTCTGCCTCCCTGGGTTCAAGCAATTCTCCTGCCTCAGCCTCCTGAGTAGCTGGGACTACAGGCGCGTGCCACCATGCCCGGCTAATTTTTGTATTTTTAGTAGAGACTGGGTTTCACCATATTGGCCTGGCTGGTCTCAAACTCCTGACCTTGTGATCCGCCCGCCTCGAATAAAAGCCGCTTCAATAGAGGTGCTCAAAGAAGGAGTGACAGGAACTTCCCTCCTAATGAAAATCTAGCATAAGATGTCCTCCTTTTTCAAAGGAAAACTGGTCCTTGCACTCCTTTTCTGGCATTATGACCTTACAGTCTTTCCCGTCAGGAAAAGATTTCCAACCTGATACCTGGTACCGTTCATATAAACAGTACAAGCCATGACAGCATCGCTCCAGCTTCCTCGTCTCATTCAGCTTTTCCCTTTTCAGTTTTCCCACAAGGGGCTAGAATGGAGATAGCATAGGTAGATTCTTATACATCTAGCTGTCTTGCTAAAGTAGTGTTGTAAAAACAAATTCATGATGGCAATTTCCTCAAAGGAAAGGGTCAAAAGTGGGCCAAGTAATTTAATTTTGAAAGTGATTTTAGGACAGGAAATCAGGGATTGTTTGTGGGTAACTCAGGGAGGGCTGAGGATTGTGATGAAGGCACAGATCCTACACCACTTCAGACTTCGTGGGGTCGACCCCTACGAAGCAAAGCTTGTAAGCCCTTTGTAGAAGAGTATCTTACTTTCAGGCCTCTGACTGTCAGTCCTCTGCTCTGGTTAATATCATCAAGGGAATCCTTGCCTGACAGAATGTAATTTAGGATCTATTAAATATGATTACTTGCCCTTGAAAATGATGGATATTGGACAGAATTATAGAATCACTTCACAAAAGAAAAGTCTCTTTTACATCCTTTCTTATGGAACCTAAAATGAAGCCTGGGGAAATCCCTCAGAGGGCTGTGGCATTTATAGGTTAGGTTTATGAAAAAGGGAATTGATATTCATATTAAAAACTGTAAAAATTGAGCAAGGTGGAGATAGTGAGCATGCAGACAGCTGTGACGTGTGTCTGAAGGGTAAGTGGCATGTTGGCCAACTGATTTATTTGCTTTAATTATATTAGTAATGCGAAAGCTGACATGATTCAAAACAAGCTCTTTGGGTTTTTCATTCCAACACTAGCCCCAAGTGACTATTTTTTATGGTCCTCCCAATTTCCAATTACTTAAGTGTTCATAGCAGAAATGCTTCAGAGTTCATTGCTGGGTTTGCTTTGGAGGTGGTCTATGCTTGAGTTTTTACTTAATTAAATTTTGGTCCTGATTATAAAAGTAATATACGGCCATTGAAAAAAATGCAAAACATAAAAAATTGCAAAGAAGAAATTAAAACTCACTAATAATTCTGCTACCCAGAGATTGCCACTAACATTTTCCTGTATACCTTCTAGCCTTTTCATATATATGTATATATACAATACGCACACATATATATACATACATACATACAGGTATAGTTCTTTTATTTTTATTATTTAATTGGGCATAATTATCAGTTAAGTAATATCAAAAAAGTAATACCAAAACAGTAATATGTACTGTTTTGTAATTTTTTTAACCTTAATACTATAGCAGACCATATTCCCATATATTTAGGTATTATTCTATAATGAGATATTTAGTGGTTATATATTATTCATTGTGTGTATGTAACATCAATTTTTAAAATAATCTGCAGTTGTGGCCAGGCGCGGTGGCTCATGCCTGTAATCCCAGCACTTTGGGTGGCCTTGGCAGGTGGATCACGAGGTCAGGAGTTCAAGACCAGCCTGGCCAAGATGGTGAAACCCCGTCTCTACTAAAAATACAAAAAATTAGCCAGGCGTGGTGGCACACGCCTGTAATCCTAGCTACTCCGAAGGCTGAGGCAGAGAATTGCTTAAACCTGGAGGGGCGGAGCTTGCAGTGAGCCGAGATCGCGCCACTGCACTCCAGCCTGGGCGACAGAGGGAGACTCCATCTCAAATAATAATAATGATAATCATCATCATCATCATCATCATCATCATCATCTGCAGTTTATGGGAATTTAGGAGACCTAGTTACATTTTTTAAAGCCATTATCAGATAACTCTTTGTAAACATCCCTAGCTATTTAGGATATATTTCCAGACGAGTCACTGTGCCTCAAAGTTTGCAAAATAATCAGGCTTTTACATGTAGCTGAATTGCACATTTCTCTTATGCAATTTCTACATTACAGTACTTCTTCACTATATCTTCTGTTTATCTTGCCAAGACCAAAAACAACGGAAGTAGCAGATGGAATTGAGATTACCACTATTACATTTCTGTTTGGCCGTGAATTTTGTGTAACAGATAAGGTGAGAGCAGCATTCAAATTCTAAATTACCTCAAAATAAAAGGAATTAGGGAGGAGGAAATGGGGAGTTACTGTTTAATGGGTGTAAAGTTTTCGTTTTGCAAGGTGAAAGGAGTCCTGGAGATGGATGGTGGTGATGGTTGCCCAATAATATGAATGTACTTAATACCAATGAATTGTATACTTAAAAATGGTTAAGATAGTAAATTTTATGTTACGTATATTTCACAATAAAAACATGGGGAACTGGAAAAACGAGAAAGCAAATGGAAAAAGGCTTCACTATTTGTGTTGCAGAGGAGCACATTTAGAAATAAGAAATTGTTTTTATCCCTCAGGCAAAAAAGAAAAAAAAGGATAGGCTTGCCATATTCCATGATGTTGCAATGCTATAGTCGGTGAAGCCATAATCATAATTAACATTTATATGGCATGAGTTACAGTTTACAAGTGCTTTTGTACACATAATATCATTGGTATAATAACCTTGTGAAATAGTTGAAATAGTTAATTATCTTCACTTTGAATATGAGAACTCTGAGACTAAGGTCAAATAACTTCCCAAGGTGATATAGCTGGCAAAGAGCAGAAGCAAGACATCATTCCAGGGCCCTAATTCGTGCCACAACCATCTTCTATGAAATATACTCCCATGTCGGCAGCGAAACTCTTATGCTGGCAAAACCATCAGATGTTTTCACTTGAAAAGTCAAATGTTTCGTATATAAACTGACAAGGACAAATATATTTAAATTGTGTTCAAAGAAAATCTTTAACGTAGAAAACCTACTTCTGGCCAGGCGCAGTGGCTCACGCCTGTAATCGCAGCACTTTGGGAGGCCGAGGCGGGCTGATCACCTGAGGTCAGGAGTTCAAGACCAGCCTGGCCAACATGGTGAAACCCTGTCTCTACTAAAAATTAAAAAAAAGAAAAAGAAATACAAAAATTAGCCGGGCATGGTGGCGGGTGCCTGTGATCCCAGCTACTCAGGAGGCTGAGGCAGGAGAATTGCTTGAACCTGGGAGATGGAGATTGCAGTGAGATGAGATCGCACCACCATACTCCAGCCTAGGCGACAGAGTGAGACTCTCTCAAAAAAAAAAAAAAGAAAAGAAAAGAAAACCTAGTTCTTTTGGTAGTAGCTTTAAATAGTTTAATAAAATATTAATTTTATTAATATTAAAAACACCCCACTTTTTTGCATCCTTATTTTGTGTTTTTTACACTTGCAGATACTAGTTTAAATTTTTAAAATCTCCTTCGATAATACATTTACCATCCTAAAGGGGGATATATGTGATGTTATCAGCACAGCCAGGCAAGGTGTAGGGTGAGGAACTGAGGAAACTTCTAACAATTTAGAATTGTCAGTCTCTAAACATTAAAAATCCTTTACACAATCACTTATCCCATTAAGATACAAAAAGAAGGCCGGGAGCGGTGGTTTATGCCTGTAATCCCAGCACTTTGGGAGGCCAAGGTGGGCAGATCACCTGAGGTCAGGAGTTCGAGACCAGCCTGACCAATATGGAGAAACCCCGTCTCTACTAAAAATACAAAATTAGCCACACGTGGTGGCGCATGCCTGTAATCCCAGCTACTTGGGAGGCTGAGGCAGGAGAATCACTTGAACCTGGGAGGTGGAGGTTGCAGTGAACTGAGGTCGCGCCATTGCACTCCAGCCTGGGCAATAAGAGTGAAATTCTGTCTCAAAAAAAAAAAAAAAAAAAAAGATACAAAAAGAAAAGCTATGCATTTTCAAATTAAATATTAGAATAAAACTGGAAGTTTTAAATGTAGATTTTCTCTTTGCCAAGTTTTCTTTGCCTAATTATTTTTGGACACATTTGATCAAAAATTAAGAAGTTGGTATTGGCTATAATTTTTATTAAATATCTTGAATTGCAATAGATGATTTCTGAACTTTTTAAGATCTCTTAGAGTTTTGTCTTTGGATGATATGCAAATGATTTGATCTGACAAGCAGGTGGTTTTGGTAAACAGAAATCTGGTCTGTGAGATTTGTTTTGCCTGTCAGCCAATTTATCTTTGGAATTACAAGCATCATAGACATGAACATTTCTTATTCTCATATATTGACTAACCACATGCACTCAATACACATTTATTATAGGCCTGCTACATGCCAAGTACTATAAAAATTAGACATGCTCCTAAGGAATTCTCATCATATTAATAAGCAGAGAAATTAACACATATACAAATTTTTAGAATGCAATGGGATGAATACAATGCTAGAAGTCTATGTACATAATCTGGGGTCACAGAAGCCATCTTTATCTCAATAAATAAAAGATAGCTTTGGCTGGGCATGGTGGCTCACGCCTGTAATCCCAGCACTTTGGGAGGCCGAGGCAAGCAGATCACTAGGTCAAGAGATCAAGACCATCTTGGCCAACATGGTGAAAACCCATCTCTACTAAAAATACAAAAATTAGCTGGGCATGGTGGCGTGTGCCTGTAGTCCCAGCTACTGGAAAGGCTAAGGCAGGGGAATTGCTTGAACCCAGGAGGCAGAGGTTGCAGTGAGCCAAGATTGCGCCACTGCACTCCAGCCTGGCGACAGAGTGAGACACTGTCTCAAAAAAAAAAAAAAAAAAAAGATAGCTTCACAGAGGAAGAATCATCTGACTTCAGACTTAAACGATGAAAACACTTCACAAGGAAAGGGATGGGAAGGTGTATGCACATTTTTTACTCCGTCACTTGCTTTAAGATTAGATATTTTTCTTCAGTTAATAGTAGGGAGCTGTGTAATATCAGATGCTCTGAATGTAACATTGAAAACCTCTTTAGATTTCATAGTCAGTTCATCATCTTTTCATAGAGTCTACATTCTCTTTTTTTTTTTTTTTTTTTTTTTTGAGACGGAGTCTTGCTCTGTCGCCCCGGCTGGAGGGCAGTGGCATGATCTCGGCTCGCTGCAACCTCCGCCTCCCAGGTTCACACCATTCTCCTGCCTCAGCCTCCCGAGTAGCTGGTACTACAGGCGCCCACCACCACGCCTGGCTAATTTTTTCTATTTTTAGTAGAGATGGGGTTTCACCATGTTAGCCAGGGTGGTCTCGATCTCCTGACCTCGTGATCCACCCGCCTTGGCCTCCCAAAGTGCTGGGATTACAGGCGTGAGCCACCGCGCCCGGCTACAATTCTCTTAAATTGGCCAAATTGTCTAATTCCACTCTACCTGCCATTAAGTGGATTGGTAACAATGCACTGTTGATCAATAAACATTAAGCTTAATTAACAAGCTCCTTGATTAATTTACCCCTGCGTTAGTAGTGTCAGGATGCTCAGCTACATGGTGAGCCACTCTCATGGAACCATCCATGTGGACTCTAGGCAGTCTTATGCAAATCTGTTTGATTTGAGGCATTTATCTCCAACTCTGTTGTAAACTGTTCTATTATAACTACTGCATTTTCCTTTCTGGTTGAACTACAGTTCAAGAAGTATAGTTGAATTTTGGTAGAATTTTAAGAAAAAAAAAGTACTGCCTGTTATCTACACTGATGCTGGCTACTTTCCCAGTTAATTTGTTTAAATGGAATTTATAAAATGGTAGTAATGACTCTCTAAGATGCTGTATCATCACCCTGTCTTCCTCTCTTATTGGTGTTGATGTAACATGGATCACTGAACAACGTAATCTCCATTTTATAGTTGAGAGTGATGGTTTCTAGTCAACTGATAAATGCGATTTATTCAGAAATCATATCAACTGAGAGGTTCCCAATCAACTATGTTGTGTGCTCTCTTTTAAACATTAATTGAATTTTGAAAAGGAATTTTATATTACTATAACTTATTTCTGATGGTCAAGCAAATCATAAATGGCCTATTGTCTAGAATCCTGAATGGCATCTACCTTGCTTATTTTTTGCTAGTAAATATTTCAGGTTATTTTAAGCTATGCTTGCATTTTCTTACATATTTGAATCAAATAAATAATAGACCAAGCTGAGTGTGGCGGTGCATGCCAGTAGTCCCAACTAAGCAGGAAGATGAGGTGATCGCTTGAGACCAGTGGTTGGAGGTTGCAATGAGCTATGATTGTGCCATTGCACTCTATCCTGGACAACAGAGCAAAACCTTGTCTCAATAATAATAATAATAATAATAATAATAAACAGACCAATACTTAGATGGTTTTTCTGTATAGCCTTATTTCCTTTCACAAAGTTTTATTCTGGATCTTCTCTATATCAGGAGGCTCCTTTAACTTTGATGTGTCTGCCTGGCAAGGGCTTAACGCTGTCATTGTCCCTGATTTAGACTTTTGTCCATCAAAGGCTGTGAACTTTTTCTAAGAAAAGGAAACCTTGTGAACAGAGTAGTTTAAATATTTGATATTCACTTGTAAAAATGAATTCTGTTGGACTTTCCAGTTCTAGGATTCTATTTGTGTAATGGCAGGGTGGAAACAACAGATTGTAGTTGCATGAATGTCATCTGGATTATGTCAGGCAAAGAAACATCAAATTTATCCTGAATTAGATCAAATAGAAAACTCCAAAGATTTTAATCGATGTGAAAAAGTCAATTAATAGAATTGGGAATTACAATTTTCAGTGTTTAGATAGTAGTATATATTGAAATAAAAGTTTCTAAAAAATATTGACTAAAATTCTTCTAAGGGCTTTTGGATTCCATCACATGTATTTTATTTCTTGGACTCTTTTGCATCATCAGTGCTGGAGCATCTGTGCAGGCATGTATAATCACATTATGATGCTTCTGTGTGCGGTCCCTGACACAGTGATCTGTTCCCTGCAGAAACAGGAGGTCATGACAACTAAGAAAGCAGAGATTCTACTGTTAGTACAGACAGAGGAAAATAAATTATTTTTTGTCAGTGGATCTGCCTCTTTCCAATTTTTGCAGGAGAATTTCTTTGCAGGTTATTCAGGAACAAATTAGGTATTTGGTCAATGCAAAACTGAATCTTTTTCTTTTTCTTTTTCTTTTTTTTTTTTTTGAGACAGAGTCTTGCTCTGTTGCCCAGGCTGGAGTGCAGTGGCGCGATCTCAGCTCACTGTAAGCTCTGCCTCCCGGGTTCACACCATTCTCCTGCCTCAGCCTCCCAAGTAGCTGGGACTACATGTGCCCACCACCACACCTGGCTAATTTTTTGTGTTTTTAGTAGAGACGGGGTTTCACCGTGTTAGCCAGGATGGTCTCCATCTCCTGACCTCGTGATCCACCCACCTTGGCCTCCCAAAGTGCTGGGATTACAGGCGTGAGCCACCGCGCCCAGCCCAAAACTGTATCTGTCCGTGAATTATATATATATATTTTAAAGAATGAGTCAGTAAGGGAGTGGCTTTTTTCTGCACCCAGGAAAATGTGTCCATCTTCTTGTGATTAACATGCGGCCGAGTGGAATTGCCTACAGTGTTTCATTAGCAACACATACAGTAATGTTTCAACACCACAGGGCTAATTGCCTGTCTAATTCAACTGCTTCAGGGAAATCTTGTTTTCTTCCTAAGCAAACCTGAAGATGAATAATAAAAATATTAATATTAATTTCTAAAATTAAAAAAATCTATTTATTGACATTAGGGTAATGATTGTCTGATAGCCATAACTTCTTCCATACCTCTCAGTAAATGCCAAATCTTACCTCAGTAGCCTGTTTTTTTCAAATGTTCCTCTAATAAGGAATAGACTCACACTAAATCTTTTTTTTTTTTTTTTTTTGCGATGGAGTTTCGCTCTTGTTGCCCAGGCTGGAGGCAATGGCAAGATCTTGGCTTGCTGCAACCTCTGCCTCCTGGGTTCAAACGATTCTCCTGCCTCAGCCTCCCAAGTAGCTGGGATTACAGGCATGCACCACCATGCCTGGCTAATTTTGTATTTTTAGTAGAGACAGGACTTCTCCATGTTGGTCAGGTTGGTCTCCAACTCCTGACCTCAGGTGATCTGCCCGCCTCGGCCTCCCAAAGTGCTAGGATTACAGGTGTCAGCCACCATGCCTGGCCTAAATCTCTTATCTAATAATAATAAAACCTAACTTTTGTTGAGCAATTAATATGTACTTTCCCAAACACATGTGTATAGTATCTCATCTAATCCTCACTACAACTCTGTGAGGTAGGTACTGTCAATAATTCATTCTACAGATGAGTAGATTCAGACACAAAGTGGCTAAATGACAGCTTGAGGTTATGTAACCAATAAAAAAATGGAGATGGAGAATATATTAAAAGCCAGATAGAGAGATGACTGTCACTTTGCAAGGAAGAAAAGCTTAGTCTTATAAAGCAAACAGAAAATGAAAGAGCTTCCTTTCTGCCATATGAAGACTATAATGAATTTTTTCCTGAAAAATTATTTTAGAAAGCAGGAGTTGCACCAAAACATTATATGTACTAAATTTGGAGAGGAGGGGAATTCCTTCAGGCAGTGACCTTTATTACTAAGGCTTGATTTGGAAGCCAACTTTTATAACTCAGTTAAAAACTGCTAAACCCAAGCACTTATATAAAAGAAATGCTGACATGACCTTAATTCCAGAGGTGCAAAGGGTATAATTGAATTTAAGAACAATGCATCTTACACATTAAGTCATTAAATAGATTGTAATAACCTGACACATTTGGTAAGTACTACATGAAAGTGATTTACAATGATATGCAAGTAAAATGAGCTTGCACTATTAGCTACTGTATTTTAGGTTGTGTTTGCCAAATATAACATTAAATTATAATACAGTCATTTAGAAAATGTTATGGTAGTATATTTAAAATGTTCCTGAACATGATGCCAACATAGAGAGGGGCTGTTGGAATCTACAGAATATTGCCAAATGCTTATGTATTCAGATAGCTTATATTTACAGTTTTAAGAATTAAACCTAATCAGAAATACACATCTTTTTGACCCAAATTTCTGGAGTTCCTCAGGTGATATGGTACGTCCGGTTGAAGAGTGTATATAAGGATGCCAAGTAAATGCCAAAACTGGAACATTCTTCCACACAGTTATATATTTGGCACTAGAGAAAAAACATCCAGATGTTTGGCATTATACAACTAAATGCCTAAATCCAAGTGAAATCATGAGTTAAACACACAGTCATGGAATTTAATCAATGTAGTCATCCAGTTGGGTTTAATTCTAGCTCAAACAAAATAAAACAAAGCCAAAATTCTTCTCTTCATTTCCTTTTTTTTTTTTTTTTTTTTTTGAGACAGAGTCTCACTTTTTCACCCAGGCCGGAGTGCAGTGGCTCTATCTCGGCTCACTGAAAGCTCTGCCTCCCGGGTTCATGCCATTCTCCTGCCTCAGCCTCCCAAGTAGCTGGGATTACAGGCGCCTGCCACCGTGCCCAGCTAATTTTTTGTATTTTTAGTAGAGACAGGGTTTCACCACATTAGCCAGGATGGTCTTGATCTCCTGAACTCGTTCTCTTCGTTTTCAAGGGCAGGGCTGAAGACCTGGATTTTCTATTTATATTGTCTCTCTATTTAATCTGACTGCTTATAGGATCAGTAGTGAAGTGAAATGCACTAATCGTTTCAGTGCAACAGAAAATCCACTAGTGGAAAACGCGTTAGCCCTCAGAATTCCAACACTTATTTTGAGTGGACCTCCTGCTTGTTTTATTTCCCTATGTAAATGCTAATATAGCAAATGCGAGTTAATACATAAATAAGAATACATCTAATAGCTTTTCCAGGTAAGAGCTGGTCACAATAATTGCAAATATATTCAAATGTTTTATTTTAGGTTTATGTGTAATCAGTGAGCTATGGATATAAATATGTGCATATATGTTAAAACATAGATAACTCAGTGACCTAAAAATTGCAAATTTCAAAAAAATCACTGCACAGTAAAATAGATTTTTAAAAATCAAGGGCTTAAATTGAATATGTGACTCAATTAGTGTAGTACATCATGGCAAAATGGCTCCTCTTTTTCCTACTCCTTACAATGTGTATATGCAGCTCTTCCCATCAAGATGTGAAATTCATTAGTCTGCATGTCCACCCCTTGAATCAGGCTGTCTTCTAGATTGCTTTGGTCACTACAATGTGGTGGACATGATGGGATCCCATTCATAGCCAAGGCCTCAAGAGGTATTGTACGCACTCTCTCACTTGCTTCTCTTCCTTTGCCATGAGAACAGCTCTGGGCTAGCTGCCAAAGAATGAGAGACCACATGAAAGAGGGCCAAATCATCCCAGCTGGGGCCATCCTAGACCAGCCAGCACCAGCCCACCCCCCGCTGACCCACCAGCTGATCACAGAAACATAAGCAAGACCAACTAAGTATATCTGAGCCTGACGCAGACCAATGAACTCATCTGGCTGACTTGTAGGCTTATAAGAGAGAAATAATAAATGGTTGCTTTAAGTCAATAAGTTTAGAGGGTAGTTTCTTATGCCACAATAGATTACTGATACAATTAGTGTCAGACAATATTTTTATAGCAAAATAATGAAAATATCACAGTTATCTCTAAATATTAATGATCCTTGAATTTACATACATTTAATATTTTGTAATGTACTGTCACAGACTTGGCCTGTAGGCAAGACAAATGTGATTATCCTCATTTTAAAGATGAGATAGTCCGGGCGCAGTGGCTCACGCCTGTAATCCCAGCACTTTGGGAGGTTGAGGCGGGTGGATCACGAGGTCAAGAGATCGAGACCATCCTGGCCAACATGGTGAAACCCCGTCTCTATTAAAAATACAAAAATTAGCTTGGCGCAGTGCCGCGCACCTGTAGTCCCAGCTACTCCGGAGGCTGAGGCAGGAGAATTGCTTGAATCCTGGAGGTGGAGCTTGCAGTGAGCCGAGATCGTGCCACTGCACTCCAGCCTGGCAACAGAGCAAGACTCCATCTCAAAAAAAAAAAAAAGAAAGAAAAAAAATCTACATCCTGGCCGGACGCAGTGGCTCATGCCTGTGATCCCAGCACTTTGGGAGGCTGAGGCGGGCGGATTACGAGATCAGGAGTTCAAGACCAGCCTGGCCAACTTGGTGAAACCCCATCTCTACTAAAAACACAAAAATTAGCCAGGCATGGTGGCGGGTGCCTGTAATCCAAGCTACCTGGGAGACTGAGGCAGTCTCCTGCCTCAATCACTTGAATCCAGGAGGCGGAGGTTTCAGTGAGCCAAGATTGTGCCACTGCACTCCCTCCTGGCTGACAGAGCAAGATTCCGTCTCAAAAACAAACACAAAAAATCTGCATCCTGGTACTGAGACAGCTAATAAAGCAAGCTCTATCCCCACCATTAGGAAAACTAGGGTATCACTCCTCCAATAAACCCCCTAAAATCAAAAAAGGGAAAATCTCCCGAAATCCTACACATAATTTAATATTAATTGTTGTTGTTTTGTTGTTGCTGTTTTTGTTGTTGACTATCTTAGGCTTCCAAGGAAGGTGTTTACTTTCATTGAGAAGATAAGAGAGCAGGGGGAAAATTCACCTGTCTTACTTTGGTGCCAACCTTTAGGCTACTTAATAAACCAACTAAATTAAAGATTTAGAATGTACAAATCTTTACACTGAGATAACTACTGAGCAATCAATGATAATTAAAAAAATCAATTGGTCTTCTGTAGTAATTAAATTTGTCCACTTAGATATAATTGATACTGTTTGCAACTAATTATCCAAGAAAGGGCTCTGAGGGACTTTTTAGAGACTAAAGGAATTGAGCCAAAGAATCTTCCTAATTTGAAATTGGACTGAATGCCATGTTTTCTCAAAAACTGATTAAGTCTTCCCTAGAAACACAGTATTGAACAAACTCAAATACAGTCAGGAAATCAGTATTTCATTAGAGACAGTTGAGCATAGTAGCTAGTACTCTGTGTGACCATGGGTGATCACTTAATGTCTGTGTTTCAGTTCTCTCATCCATAAAATGGAGATAATAACTATATCTACTTCACAAGTTGTTGTAAGCACTAAGTTAATATTAGTAAAACATTTAGGACAGTGACTGCCTTGTAATAAGCCTCATGTTAATATCATTATTATTAGTGGTCTCTTGGCACTATTTTTAGAAAGAAGGATAAGATAGTCACCAATTACAAGTTCATTTTATTGTTTTATTCTCACTTGTACCTAATTCCTATAGGCATTTTATATTCAAGGGTGACTATACCACCCTTTCCCACATTATGAGATTCTACTGATCTTGGGAAGAAAGAGGGCTAAAATAAGGACATGGAAGTTCACATCGCTGCATGGAATATCTGGTTACAAGTTATTAAGCCATACCCCTTTCTGTCTCATAAGCAATTCATTTCTCAGCACCAGAGGGGAAAAGTAATAATATAATAAAACACAGGATCATCTTATCACTGATGCTCAGCATTTGTATATTCACTTAAAAATGTGGCAGAGCAATTTACTGCAGCCCTCAGGCAGCCTAAATGACATGTTAGCAAGTTATATGGATATGCTATTACCTATTTTTTCTGATATTCAATGCAAAAATGTCAGGGAGAGTCCTACTTAAATACACTAAATTACTGACTCCTGGGGCTGGAAAGTACACTAAGAAGCTATTAGCTATTGAACCCATCCCTCGATAAGAATCTATGGCCCGAATAAAGGCAAACCTTTCCAAATTCTGAAGAAATCTATTAAACTATCTTCTGCATTACGCTCCTCAGTCTTCCAGGAAATTCTTTTTAAGGTATTCTGGCTTCAGCTTAAGTACATGTGCATTTGTTCTGTCATTTGATGAAATGAAAACAGCTGGTGAACCTTCTGCCCCATGCAGCATTCCTTGAATTATCGTCTTAGTCCCAGACCTGTATTTCCCAGTTCTAACCAGACAGATTTATTTGAAAGTCATCCACTTATTCCATAACCTGTTTTCCCATATGAGATTAAATTAAGAATATCCTGACTGGGTGTGGTGGCTCATGCCTGTAATCCCAGCACTTTGGGAGGCTGAGACGGGCGGATCACGAGGTCAGGAGATGGAGACCATCCCAGCTAACATGGTGAAGCCCCATCTCTACTAAAAATACAAAAAATTAGACGGGCGTGGTGGCCAACACCTGTAGTCCCAGCTACTCGGGAGGCTGAGGCAGGAGAATCGCTTGAACGCAGGAGGCGGAGGTTGCAGTGAGCCGAGATCGCACCACTGCACTCCAGCCTGCGCGACAGAACGAGACTCTGTCACAAAAAAAAAAAAAAAGAAGAAGAAAAGAAAAGAAAATCCTATGCCTTCTCAGAAAATACAGGAATAATCAGTTGAGCTTTGCAGTCCAGATACGCCTTCTCCAGCCTTCTAAAATACCCATCAGTCAAATAAGGGTTAAGGAAAAAGAATAGCCCCAAAGTTAGACACTTCTCTATTGTTACTGCCAATGGTAGGTTAGGCTATTTAGCCAAGACTAAGAATATGAGCCAGAAGACCACCAACAAATCATAGTACAGTTCATGACATATTGTAGATCCTAATAAACATAGAATTAAAAACTGTTTTAAAAAAATAATAACAAATAAGCGTACGAATTACGGTCAAATACAAGTGCTGGTTTTTACTTTTTATTTTTTTATTTCATTTTTTATTTTATTTATTTATTTATTTATTTATTTTTTTCTTGAGACGGAGTCTCGCTCTGTCGCCCAGGCCCGAGTGCAGTGGCACAATCTCGGCTCACTGCAAGCTCCGCCCACCGGTTCACGCCATTCTCCTGCCTCAGCCTCCTGAGTAGCTGGGACTACAGGTGCCAGCCAGCAGGCCCGACTAATTTTTTGTATTTTTAGTAAAAACGGGGTTTCACCGTGTTAGCCAGGATGATCTCGATCACCTGACCTCGTGTCCGCCCGCCTCGGCCTCCCAAAGAGCTAAGATTACAGGCGTGAGCCACCGCGCCTGTCCTTTTTTTTTTTTTTTTTTTTTTTTCTTGAGTTGGAGTCTCGCTCTGTCACCAGGCTGGAGTGCAGTGGCACGATCTTGGCTCACTGCAACCTCTGCCTCCTGGGTTCAAGCAATTCTCCTGCCTGAGCCTCCAGAGTAGCTGGGATTACAGGCACCCGCCACCACGCCCGGCTGATTTTTGTATTTTTAGTAGAGGCAGATTTCACCATGTTGGCCAGGATAGTCTCGATCTCTTGATCTCGTGATCTGCCCGGCTCAGCCTCCCAAAGTGCTGGGATTACAGGCCTGAGCCACCGTGTCCAGCCTACTTTTTATTTTTTTATTTTATTTTTTATTTTTCTTGAGACAAAGTCTCACTCTATTGCCCAGGCTGGATTGCAGTGGAGCGATCATGGCTCACTGTAACCTTCCGGGTTCAAGCGATTCTCCTGCCTCAGCCTCCCAAGTAGCTGGGATTACAGGTGCACACCATCATGCCTGGCTGGGTTTTTTTGTTTTTGTTTTTGTATTTTTAGTAGAGACAGGGTTTTACCACGTTAGCCAGGTTGGTCTCAAACTCCTGAACTCAAGTGATCCACCCGCCTCAGCCTCCCAAAGTTCTGGGATTACAGGCATGAGCCATTGTGCCTAGCCAAGCTCTGATATTTGTAAATCTACTTCTTAACTAAGGACTTCCAGTATAAAACAGTTGTGAACACCTGATGTCTTTTTTTCCTTTTTTTCAGATGGAGTCTCACTCTGTTGCCCAGGCTGGAGTGCAATGGTGTGATCTTTGCTCACTGCAACCTCCACCTCCTGGGTTCAAGCGATTCTCCTGCCTCAGCCTCCTGAGTAGCTGGGATTACAGGCACACACCACCACACCTGGATAATTTTTGTGTTTTTAGTCGAGACAGGGTTTCATCACTTTGGTCAGACTGGTCTCGAACTCCTGACCTTGTGATGCGCCCACCTCAGCCTCCCAAAGTTCTGGGATTACAGGTGTGAGCCACCTTGCCCGGTCACCCTGATGTCTTATATAAGAAATTAGATTTTGGCCAGGTGTAGTGGCTCATTCCTGTAATCCTAGCACTTTGGGAGGCTGTGATGAGAGGATTGCTTGAGAGCAGGAGTTCAAGACCAGCCTGGTCAACAGAGCAAGACCCAATCTCTGAAAAAAAAAATTTTTTTTTTAAGAAATTAGATTTTTATTTTTGACATTAAGGGCTGGGCATGATGGCTCATGCCTGTAATCCCAGGACTTTGAGAGGCCAAGGCAGATGGATCACCTGAGGTCAGGAGTGTAAGACCAGCCTGGCCAACATGGTGAAACCACCAGGCGTGGTGGCTCGCGCCTGTAATCCCAGCTACTTGGGAGGCTGAGGCAATCTGCTTGAACCTGGGAGGCAGAGGTTGCAGTGAGCCGAGAGCATGCCACTGCACTCCAGCCTGGGCGACAGAGTGAGACCTCGTCTCAAAAAAAAAGACATTAGGAAGCATCCATTTCGAAATGACAGACTAAGCCCAGTACCACCACCACCACCATTTTTATCCCAATGTCACTAAAATTCCTATTTATTAATATACATTGTGCTAAAAAACAAGAAAAATGAACTAGTAACTGACCAGAAAGTTGAAAGAAATATTAGAGAAAAAAGGATAAGACTAATGGAGACTAATGGAGAAAACAGAAAAATCTATAGCCCAAATCACCAAAAGGTAAGGAAAGAACTTTCCTAGCAAGCTCTGGAGAAGACCTAATTTGGACATCAAAATTGAGCTTTCAGACCCTAATCAAGGCCATTAATTAAAAAAATTTTTTCAGAAAAATAAGGCAGGTTGGATCTCTTTTCCCACTTCCATAAAAGCAAGATATGTAAGACTAGCATCTGGTTTTTGTCCCAATAAAAAAATCCCACAACTTTCAAGATATCACTCTAGCTTTCTAAAGTAGAAAGGCAATTCAGGCAACAAAAAATATTTTTTAAAAATCTAGGCCTGGCGTGGTGGCTCACACCTGTAATCCCAGCACTTAGGCAGGCCGAGGTGGGTGGATCACGAGGTCAGGAGTTCAAGACCAGTCTGGCAAACATAGCGAAACCCCATCTCTATTAAAAATACAAAAAATCAGCTGGGCATGGTGGCACGCACCTGTAATCCCAGCTACTCGGGAGGCTGAGGCAGGAGAATCACGTGAACCTGGAAGGCAGAGGTTGCAGTGAGCCGAGATCATGCCACTGCACTCCAGCCTGGGCAACAGAGCAAGACTCCGACTCAAAAAAAAAAAAAAAGATGTTATTTGATGTTAATATATTAATGTTTTACATGCATATGAGAGTCTCACGGAAAAGGAAGTAAAAACCCAAAGAAGCCGTGAGGCCTGAGAGCTTATATGCCATTTTAACAATGAACAACAAATTTGTGGAGAAGTGACAAGACAAAGAAAAAGAGCTCGGGTTTCTAGGGGTGATAAATATATGCAGGAAAGTAAGTGGAAGATAACAGCTATTTTAGTGAGGTTTGATTATGCAGATTCAAGCTAGTGCCATCTCTAGCGATAAGAGTCATCTCTTTCTGGTGTGGGAGAGGGGTTGGGGGAAACCTTCACAAAGAGAAAATTTATTCCCTGCTTTTAGACAGAAAAGAGAAGGGTAGAGAGCTTTTCCTGTATGTGCTGTTTCTCAATTGCCTTCAGCTCAGAATCATCCTCACACCAAAGTGGCATATTTTGAGCTAGCATGTTCTGATCCCCTTCAGAAACAACTCATCAACTCAACTCATGATTCTTTTTGTTTTTTTTGTTTTTTTTTTGAGATGGAGTTTCGCTCTTGTTGCCCATGCTGGAGTGCAATGGCGTGATCTCAGCTCACTGAAACCCCTGCCTCCTGGGTTCAAGCACTTCTCCTGTCTCAGCCTCCTGAGTAGCTGGGATTACAGGCATGCACCACTGCGCTTGGCTAATTTTGCATTTTTAGTAGAGATGGGGTTTTTCCACTTTAATCAGGCTGGTCTCAAACTCCCAACCTCAGGTGATCCGCCCGCCTCGGCCTCCCAAAGTGCTGGGATTACAGGCATGAGCCACCGTGCCTGGCCCATGATTCTTGAATCTGGTAAATAAAGAGAAGGAATCAACCATTTAACTTGTCCTTTTGTATTTGATACTTAAGTGCACCACTCAGATAGGCCCCTTCACAACTGAGATGCTCGTTCAGTCCCCAGGAGCCTCCACTGCTAAAGTTCCTCAGCTGAGCCACTCCCAGGAATTGTTATTGGGTAAGGGGAGCTGTCTTACTCAAGATTACGTCCTCAACCCAAGGTCAGCCCACAGTGATTAGTCAATGCATGGGCGGGGTGGAGGGTATAAAGGCACAGCCTTAACTTTGAGGAGCTATGCCGGCTTTAAAGCTCACTGTAGGATTGTCTGGGTTCTTTAAAATGCCATCACAGTTCAACTTCTTTCTCACTCTGTCCAGCACTTTCCTCACTTTCTTACAGGTGTTGTTCCCTAGGGCTTCCTGCTTTAAACCTGTGACATGCAATTTTCATCTCAGAGTCTGTTCTCCTAGAAACTGAGCTATGATACTTTCCCACATGAAATACACCTCAGGGTAACAAAATAGTTGATGAGGGAAGGTTCTCTCAAGAATAAATAGAGACTACTCTGGGCACACTGCCTATGGGTTATCCCTGCTCCACAAGGAGCAATACCAAAAAGGAAAATAATAATTAAAAAATAAATTTGTAATGAAAAAAGAATCAGTAATGGCAGAGCACGGTGGCTCATGCCTGTAATCCCAGCACTTTGGAGGCCAAGGCGGGCGGATCAGTTGAGGCCAGGAGTTCAAGACCAGCCTGGCAACATAGCAAAACCCTGTCTCTACTAAACACACACACACACACACGAAAGAAAAAGAATAAACAGAGAAACAACGATATAAGAATAACACCACTGGCCGGGTGCGGTGGCTGGCTTACACCTGTAATCCCAGCACTTTTGGAGGCCGAGGTGGGTGGATCACGAGGTCAGGAGATCAAGACCATACTGGCTAACACGGTGAAACCCCGTCTCTACTAAAACTACAAAAAATTAGCTAGGAGTGGTGACATGCACCTGTAGTCCCAGCTACTCAGGAGGCTGAGGCAGGAGAATCATTTGAACCCAGGAGGCAGAGGTTGCAGTGAGCCGAGATCATGCCACTGCATTCCAGCCTGGGCGACAGAGAGAGACTCTGTGTCAAAAAAAAAAAAAAAAAAAAGAATAACACCACTTTGCAAATTTCTAATTACGTACTCTAGGCAATGATCATCAGTGGCTGCTAATATCACAAAAAGAGAGACCACTGGATATTATACGCCTCCTGATGGAAGTACACACCACCACCTGAAGGTATTCTTGCAAAAAATTTTAACCTGAATCAGACTAAATCTCTAAATCCAGCTAACAGTTTATAAGAGATACAAATACGCAGAGGATACAATCAGAAAAATCCAGAATGTAAGAGACTCAACTGGACAACCAAATTTCTTCAACATATAGCTTGCAAGGGAAAAGAGAGAGGAAGGAAGGAGAAACTTATGAACAATTTACAAACAAAGGGACTTTATTTGGTTTGTGATTTTTTTAAAAAGCAAAAACTATTAAAATTTTTTTAGACAATCAGAAACTTGAACCCTCATTAGGTATTTGATAACATTAAAGAAATACCAGCCACACACGGTTCAAGCGATTCTCCTGCCTCAGCCTCCCAAGTAGCTGGGATTACAGGGGCCTGCCACCACATCCGGCTAATTTTGTATTTTTAGTAGAGATGGGGTTTCACCATGTTGGCCAGGCTGGTGTTGAACTCCTGGCCTCAGGTGATCCGCCTGCCTTGGCCTCCCAAAGTGCTGAGATTACAGGCGTGAGCCACCGTGCCTGGCCAACAATTAATACTTTTTTAGTGCAATTATTTCTCAAATATTTTTACTTGCTAAATCTGGCAACCCTACTTCAAATTCTTTTTCTTGTTTTTGTAGTTAATCATTTTTTGTTTTTTTAAATCACAATTTGACTGCCTGTCCTAAAATGTTATCCATATGGTACTTCATTAAGGCAGCTAATATTTAAAACCTCTCATGTTAAGAAGCCGAGGGAGATTTCTAGTATTGTCACCTTAGAGATGGCAGTTCTGGCACAGGTATTTAATTTTGAGATCTCAAAATACCAGCAGAAAAATTATCCCCTAGAGAATGAGGAATCTGGAAAGTGTTTTTGACAGATCTACCACATTCTTATACCACAAATGCTGCCACGTTGTTCTCTCTCCTCCTCCCCTTTCCTTTGCAATAACACAAACTGTATTAATCAGCCAGATAACGGCAGTGGTGAGTGGCGTTGATGAGAGCCTCCACTGTACTGACTGTGCTTACCCTCCCAGAGGTATGGCTTGAGGTGGGAAAAATGGAAACCAGAAAGTGGTCCCTTTAAAGATGACACATCTCTTCTATGTCGCCACAAAAGGTGACTCATATTTGTATTGTTTCAAAGCACTGTACTTTCCTACAGTTTGCTACTCAGAAAAGCTGGGAGTGGTTGAAGAGGTTAAACAACTGGCAAAAGGTTACACAACTTGGCTGGATCTTATATTTCTGATTTGCATCCCAGGATTCTTGGCACCATAATTTGGATAAGGTTGAGCTTTGGTAAAGTTAGAGAATCTATACACTGGAGTTCCTGTGAACTGACCACAGTTCCAGTCCCAGCTTTTAATCCTTCTAAGTAAGGGGCTCACTATGTACATAGCCTGACTCTCGGCTCATTCAATCATTCAGTACAGATTTCATGAACGTTGGACTAGCTATGAAGAAACAGTGATGGACAAAACAAAAGAAGTCCTGTCTTCAGAGAGCTCACAGTTTAGGGGGAAACAGATAATTAAATATGTAATAACGATGAAATCTGATGAGTGTGGTGATAGGTGTCAGAACATACACTAAGAGTCTCTAACCTCTATGTTGAGGAAGGCTCCCAGAGAAAGCAATGTTTAAGCCTAGACCTAAAAGATGAATAAGAATGAGATAGGTGTAGAGAGAACGAGCAGGCAGAAGAGTGTTCCAGGTGGTGGGAATGGTGTGCAAACGCCTGGAGGAGAACAGAGGTAATGCGGGGATGGGATGAGACAGAGCAGAACTAAAATGCAGGGATGCATGAGACAGGTCAGTAATTTTATGCCTCTTCAAACTAATCTTTTTGACATATCTTTTTTTTTTTTTTTTGAGATGGAGTCTCGCTCTAACACCCAGGCTGGAGTGCAGTGGCACGATCTCCGCTCACTGCAAGCTCTGCCTCCTGCCTCCCAAGTTCAAGCTATTCTCCTGCCTCAGCCTCCCGAGTAGCTGGGACTACAGGCACCCGCCACCACGCCTGCCTAATTTTTTGTATTTTTTTAGTAGAGACGGGGTTTCACCGTATTAGCCAGGATGGTCTCGATCTCCTGACCTTGTGATCCACCCGCCTCAGCCTCCCAAAGTGCTGGGATTACAGGTGTGAGCCACCGAGCCCGGCTCTTTTTGACATATCTTAAAAATATTTATTTAAAGGAAAGGTTTATTAAGTCTGGAGAAGATGTGAAATGTAATGGAGAGAATGCTGGTGGCTCCCCAGTGACTCCTTTGTGATCCTAAACAGGGGCATTTGCATGCCTTGGACCCAAATCTGCAAAGCAAATCAGCCAAACAAAAGGCCTGCACCTAAGACCTGCCCTCCTTAGACGCAGTTAAATGGCCATTGATTGTGACTGAAGCAACTCCACGGGATGCTTGTCCCCTCCTCCCAGTCACCACCCTAAGAAGCTTCTTCTTTTTTTTTTTTCTGAGATGGAGTCTCACACTGTCACCCAGGCTGGAGTGCAGTGGCGCAATCTCGGCTCACTGCAACCTCTGCCTCCCAGGTTCAAGCGATTCTCCTTGCCTTAACTTCCCAAGTAGCTGAGATTACAGGCACCCACTACCACCCCTGGCTAATTTTTTTGTATTTTTAGTAGAGATGGGGTTTCACTATGTTGGCCAGGCTGATCTTGAACCCCTGACCTCGTGATCTGCCCACCTCGGCCTCCCAAAGTGTTGGGATTACAGGTGTGAGCCACCTCACCTTGTCGAAGCTTCATTATTTCTATGTCATTGTATTTATATTTTTTGTTTTAGCACTCTTCCTGACTGGCTGGCTTTCCCAAATTCTGACTTGGTGGGAGGGAGATATGAGGCTGAGGAACTGGCAGGGGCCAAGAGTGTGAAGTTCACACATAGCTCACTCACTGGGCTGAGTCTTCAGGCCCATGCACAAGAACACATCTTGACTAATTGCTGGTGTGGGAGCAGCAATGTGGAAAAGAGCTGCAGTCCTCGAAACTCCTTAACGCCTTACAGATTCCTTGGTCCCATTCCTGACATAATTAAAATCAGAATTTCTAGGGATGGAACTTTGGAATTTGTATTTTCAAATTTCTTTCTGGGTGAATCTGGTATTAAACAACTCTGGGGCTCACCAGACTCTGTTGTAAAGAGTACACATTTCAGAGCCACTAAAACCTCAATTCAAACTCTGGCTCCAGCATTTACCTGTGTGATCTTGGCAAGTGGTTTTTTGTTTCATTTTGTTTTGTTTTGCCTGAGCTTCAGTTACTCCAGTTGGAGGAGGAGGAGGAGCAGGAGAAGAAGGAGGAGGAGGAGAAGAAGGAGGAGGAGGAGGAGCAGGAGGAGGAGCAGGAGAAGAAGGAGGAGGAGGAGGGAGGGGGAGGAGGAGGAGGAGGAGGGAGGGGGAGGAGGAGGAAGAGGAGGAAGAAATAACCTGGCAAATGGTTTATTTTGTTTCATTTTGTTTTGTTTTACCTGAGCTTCAGTTACTCCAGTTGGAGGAGGAGGGGGTGGGGGGAGGAAGATATAACTTCATATTATTAAAGGGTTAAATGAGATCATTAATAGCTAGTACTTGACCCAGTAGTCTATAATAGTAGTAGTCCTATCTTACCTGACCTCACCTTCCCAGGATGCCAAGCTCAATTCTGGTACTAGCTCCTCCTGCAGCCCTACTTGCCCTCTGCTTTTATTTCCCAAGAACTTGTATTTTAACCTTTTTTCATCTTATAAGCAGCTTCTGTGGGGAATGACAGAGACAGTGGTCACTCCCTGCTGAGAAGAGAGACTGAAATTGAAGCCATGGGAAAAAGAGTCTGTTTAAACATTTCCCACCCCTGTCTGAGGCCCCACCTCAGGCACAAAAATCTTCCCAAGGAGCTGGTCATCCCTCCTAGTGAATGGATAAAGTTGCTGTAGGCTGATGAGGGTCAATTTGACTTTTTCTTGAACACCAGACTCAGCACACAGAAATAGTTCTAAGGTAGTGGTGGCACATACACTGTGTTCCCCTAATGATTGGAGGGATCACTTCCAAGCACATCCATTCTTTTATTTATTTATTTATTTATTTTTTATTTTGAGACGGAGTCTCGCTCTGTCGCCCAGGCTGGAGTGCAGTGGCGTGATCTCGGCTCACTGCAAGCTCCACCTCCCAGGTTCACGCCATTCTCCTGCCTCAGCCCCCCGAGTAGCTGGGACTACAGGCGCCGACCACCACGCCCGGCTAATTTTTTTGTACTTGTAGTAGAGACGGGGTTTCACCGTGTTAGCCAGGATGGTCTCGATCTCCTGACCTCGGGATCCGCCCACCTCTGCCTTCCAAAGCGCTGGGATTACAGGCGTGAGCTACCGCGCCGTGCCTACGTCCATTCCTTACTAAGAAAAAAACTGTCTATGGAAACAAACATCAGAATTCCCTTTAAACGCTGGGTGCAGTGGCTCACGCCTGTAATCCCAGCACTTTGGTAGGCTGAGGCGGGTGGATTGCCTGAGCTCAGGAGTTCATGACCAGCCTGGACAACGTGATGAAACCCCGTCTCTACTAAAAATACAAAAATTAGCTGGGCATGGTGGTGCAAGCCTGTAATCCCAGCACTTTGGTAGGCTGAGGCGGGTGGATTGCCTGAGCTCAGGAGTTCATGACCAGCCTGGACAACGTGATGAAACCCCGTCTCTACTAAAAATACAAAAATTAGCTGGGCATGGTGGTGCATGCCTGTAATCCCAGCTACTTGGGAGGCTGAGGCAGGAGAATCACTTGAACCTGGGAGGCAGAGGTTGCAGTGAGCCGAGATCATGCCCCTGCACTCTAGCCTGGGCGACAGAGTGAGACTCCATCTCAAAAAAAAAAAAAAATTAAAAATTAAAAAAAAAAATCCCTTTAACATAAGTACTGGGATTGCTTAGCACATTTTTGTCAGAATCGAGAGTATTCAAACTTGTTTCCATTTTCCTCTAAACATCCTTATAAACTAAGCTAAAGCACATTGTTTTATTAAAAACAACATCTTTTCTGATGGTAAAATTGGTATATGTTCATTAAACACAATTCAGAAAATAACAAATATACTATGTAAAGAAGAAAAGTTAAACCATCTCTAATCACCACCATGAAAGAATAAAATTAACATTTTGATTTATTTCTTTCAAGTATTTTATATGCTTGAAATAATATTTAGTAAAATTTGCATAATTCAATAGACTGTTTCTAAATCATGTTTTTTCACAATATTATATTGTGAATCTTTAGTATATTGCTGACAATTTTCAAAACTAAATTTTTAATGTTAACAATACTCTAGCATATAAATATTCTATAATTTATTTCCCTGTTGTTGGACTTTTGAGGTTTTTTTTTTTTTTTCATTTTTTCTGCCATAAATATTAAGAGCTAAGTTTCTTGTTTACACTTTATCTTTGGGAAAACTGACTTAAAGAGGTTAAATGGCTTGCTGCAGGGCTGGAACTGGAATACAAATTCTATACTACAGTCTAATTCCCTTTTTCATAGACCACAAATATTAATTTGTTGTAACACTATTAATCAGTGCTTAGAGCATATTTGCCACCTCAATACATTTTATTTCCTGGCCTTTATTTTATTTATTTATTTATTTATTTATTTATTCATTTTTTTGAGATGGAGTCTCGCTCTGTCACCCAGGCAGGAGTGCAGTGGCATGATCTCGATTCACTGCAACCTCCGCCTCCTGGGTTCAAGCAATTCTCCTGTCTCAGCCTCCCACGTAGCTGGGATTACAGGCTGCACCACCATCCGCAGCTAATTTTTGTATTTTTAGTAGAGATGGGGTTTCACCATGTTGGCCAGTCTGGTCTCAAACTCCTGATCTCAGGTGATCCGCCCACCTCAGCCTCCCAAAGTGCTGGGATTACAGGCATGAGCCACCGCACCTGGCCCTGGCCTTTATTTTAAAAGTAAGCATTGGCTGGGCGCAGTGGCTCATGCCTGTAATCCCAACACTTTGGGAGGCAGAGGCAGGTGGATCACCTGAGGTCAGGCATTTGAGACTAGCCTGACCAACAGGGTGAAACCCCATCTCTACTAAAAAAAAAAAAAAAACTACAAAAATAAGCCAGGCATAGTGGCATGTACCTGTAATCTCAGCTACCTGGGAGGCTGAGGCAGGAAAATCGCTTGAACCTGGGAGGCAGAGGTTGCAGTGAGCTGAGATTGCACCACTGCACTCCAGCCTGGGCAACAAGAGTGAAACTCTGTCTCAAATAAATAAATAAATAAATAATAAAAGCAAGCATTACCAACAATGTGGGAGAATATGAGTGGAGTATGTATGTGGTCCCAAAGTGGGGGTAAGTGGGAGTGAGGAACCCCTGTAACTCCCATCTTCATTTCTGCCTCTTCTCATTGCACCAACTTCCCCAACCGAAACACCTTATACTGATAATATCCTTTCCTGGTTTGATTCATAAAACAAAATAAAGTTTCTCCAGTGCTTGGCATATTCATCAAGACATCAGCCCCAGCATTTACATTTTATTGCTTCCCTTTCTTTACTTGATTTCCAGTCTCTCTCTCTCTCTCTCTCCCTCTGTCTCTCTCTCTCTCTCACACACACACACACACACACACACACACACACGCAGGCTGATTGGTCTTTGATTTTCAGTAGAAATTGTTGGTATTTGTAGCTGTGCTTGATCACATAGGTGAAAAGATATACTTACAGAATAAGAACTACCCTATGACCGTCCTTCTTTCATGTTGCTTAAAGCTATACTTCAAAGGAATACAGCACCACTTTAAGGAAAGACTCAGGCCTGAGGACCTAGAAGCCCAAGTTCCAAGTTTTGGGGCTGAGCTCTGTTACTAACTTCAGTCTGACCTTGGACAAGTTTCTTGTCTCTGTGATCACATTCCATCTTTATTAGAGGATTTTGAGGATTCCTTCTATTTCTGACATGAAATAATTTTAAACAGACTCATTCCTTAGATGCTCTTTTAGAACATCTCTGAACCTTCCCAATTTAAAAAAATAACTTGTTTGAGGTGGCTTCTCTCTGTTCATCAAACATCTTTGCTTCCATTCCTTATATAGGTCCAACCCAAGAGACAACACCTGTAGGAGGGCCTCGTCCCACAGTTTTCTTGTCACCAGCACTGCTTTTGATCCAGTCAACTTGACTGAGATTTCTTTCCTGGGTTCTGTGCTTCAGAGGACCCTACTCTGGATCCCCTCTGGTACCCACTCTCCCCACAGAGTAATAGGTCTGTATGGCCAAGGGGATTGTTCCACCTGGAACCTCCTTCCCTCTTCTAAATAAAGTTCCCCTTACTCAGGAAATCCATAGTTCCCTTGCTGTGAAGTCTGAACCTGCTTCCAGGGGTTGCTTGAGCTTCTGCCCTTCTCTTGTCTTTTTAGGGGTGGATTATACGGCCCAAAGTGTGGTCAAGGGGCAGCTTTGTATGGTGTTTGGAGTTGTGGATAGAGCTTGGATATGTGGGGTACAGTCTGAGCACTTACAAGTCTCTGTGAGGTCAGTATGGACAGAAGGGTGGGTGTTCCATTGGAGCAGGGTGAGAAATATCCATTGGCACATTCCCATTAAGCTCACAAATGTTGAGAATGAGCCTACTTGTGAGATACACAATTTTGCAAAGAGAGATATAGAGCAGTCAAGAAAAGTGGCTCTTCAAAGATTCTATGAGTTACTTGTGGCCACATAGGAGGACCCCTCTGTCTGAAGTGAGTGCGCAGTAAAAAGAGGATGACTCATCTTTGGCTCTAGCTAGATTAAAATTCTAGACACAAAGGTAATTTATAATTTCTTATCTGGACTTCATACTGCCAAGCTAGAGTCATGATGTTATGCACACAAAGTATGATATTATATTAACAGTAATAATAATGACAGTAGATTATTGAGCCTAACCTCATTCCCATGCTGACATTATGTCTCTCTGTTTGTGTTGGTCCATTTTCTTTCAACTGCCCCTGCCCTCCACCATAGAAGTCATTAGGTAAAGCAAAGCAATCTCTTTAGGTTGATTTAGCCAATCTTCAATTAACTAGTAAATCTGAGACCAGAGTTTTAATACATGGCCTATTAAAAAGCATGTAAATAACGAACCTCATTTAGCCATTTCTTACATCACAGTGTTTTTCAGGATTAAAAGTGGTGATTTTATAAATTTGGTTCTGTAAATTATATTATTATATTTCAAAAGGATCAAGATGTAAAAGTATGTGCTCTTTAAAATGGTTTCAGTTGTAGTTCTATTCAAGTCAAAAAATTAGCTGGGAAAATACTACCCAGTCTACAAATTAGCTGGATGACTCTGAACAAGTTATTTACCCTCTTGAGAACTCAATTTCTTTAACTGTAAAATGAGGGGGTAGGATTAGATGGTCTCCAAGGTTCCTTCCAAATCTAAGGTTTTATGATTGTCTATGATTTTATAAGCAGTAATGCCTAGAGCTATTTAGCAGAGAAAATTGCAGAATGTAAAAACCTTTAGGTCTTAGCAAAGAAATGAAAAGACCATTCATCAGGAAATGGGGTCAAGTTAGAGAGCAAAGAGTGTAGTTGCCTGAGCAACTCAAGTTTGAAAAGAAATTATTACAGAGCTAAACACAGGCCTTTGCAGGCCAAGGAGAAAGAAAAGAAACAAGAGCTTCATATTTTCCTGATGCTGTCCTGGAAGAGAAATAATAAGATAGCTTTGCTTCACATTCTGGAACAAGGTGAGAAATAAAAGAAACAAACAAATACATAAAATACCCAACTGTAAGTTGGCTACAGTTGTATCTGCTGTAGTGTCTTTTCTTAGTATATTAATCATAGTCTAAAAGTTTGAAAGCTAACTGTCCATGGGTTCATCAGTGGCTACCCACAGCATTCTAATTTTCCCTCCCTCTTTCAGCGTCAAAATTCCCCATCTTAGCTGGTTTGGGCTGCTGTAATAAAATACCATAAACTGGGTAGCTTATAAACAAAAGAAATGTATTTCTCACAATTCTAAAGGCAGTGAAGTCCAAGATCAACATACCAGCAGGTGCTGTTTCTGGTGAGCACCTGCTTTCTTGTTCATAGAGGGTGCCATCTGGCTAAGTCTTCACAAGGTAGAAGAGGCAAGGACCTGTCTCTCTTGGGCCTCTTTTATAAGGACACTAAACTCTGCCCTCATGTCCTAATAGCTTCCCAAACGCTCCACTTCCCAACACCATCACCTTGAAGGTTGGGATTTCAACATATGAATGGAGAAGGGGGTAACACAAATATTTAGACCATAATATACTCCCTAAGTCCTACAATTTGGATTCTGTGCTGAAGCTGAGGTTGAAAGCCAGTGTCAACCCCTCAAATCTTTTTAGTGATAATATGAGGAAATGAGACATTCAAGATTCTTGTGAAATTAAATCATGATGTACAGCCAACCAAACCACGTGTTTAACTCAAGGCTATAGTCAAAATACTCCAGAGAATGGGGATGCCCCCCAGATGGAGTGATCCATTAGTCCTCCTTTAGAGGAAGTCAGGAACCACACGGTTTGCCTTAGAAGTCTAACCATATTTAGAGAAAAAAATTTCACACCTGACTCCACATGCTTTGTAATTGATAAAAATACAGGAGATTGCAGGGATGGTGTAGGAAGATAATAGTAATAAAAGATATGTAAGGCCGGGTGCGGTGGCTCACGCCTGTAATACCAGCACTTTGGGAGACCAAGGCAGGTGGATCACAAGGTCAGGAGTTTGAGACCAGCCTGACCAACATTGTGAAACACTGTCTCTACTAAAAATACAAAAATTAGCCCGGTGTGGTGGCCAGCAACTATAATCCCTGCTACTCGGCAGGTTGAGGCAGGAGAATCTCTTGAACCCAAGAGACAGAGGTTGCAGTGAGCCGAGATCGTGCCACTGCACTCCAGCCTGGGTGATAGAGTGAGACTCCGTCTCAAAAAAAAAAAAAAAAATGTAAAATCTCAGCCGGGCGCGGTGGCTCATGCCTGTAATCCCAGCGCTTTGGGAGGCTGAGGCGGGCAGATCACGAGGTCACAAGATCAAGACCATCCTGGCCAACATGGTGAAACCCCATCTCTACTAAAAATTCAAAAATTAGCTGGGCGTGGTGGCAAGCACCTGTAATCCCAGCTACTCAGGAGTCTGAGGCAGGAGAATCGCTTGAACCCAGGAGGCAGAGGTTGCAGTGAGCTGAGATTGTGCCACTGCACTCCAGACTGGCAACAGAGCGAGATTCCGTATCAAATAAAAAGAAAAAGAAAAAAGAAAAAAAAGATATGTAAAATCTCAGATCTGGATAATCAGCTCTTCAATAAATAAAATGTGGCATTATTTCTGACAGTTATAATATTAACATTTGAAAATATAGGATATAAATATATACTGTCAATGAATTTTCTCTTATTTTCTATTCCTAAAATTTTCTCTTATGTTCAGCAAATCAAACATTTCCTGAGAATCCAGATAATTTTCTTTTTTTTTTTTTGAGATGGAGTCTTGCTCTGTCACCCAGGCTGAAGTGCAATGGTGTGATCTTGGCTCACTGCAACTTCTGCCTCCCGGGTTCAAGCGATTCTTGGGTCTCAGCCTCCCATATTACAGGCACCTGCCACCACACCTGGCTAATTTTTGTATTTTTAGTAGAGACGGGGTTTTGCCATGTTGCCCAGCCTGGTCTTGAGCTCCTGACCTCAGGTGACCCACCCACCTTGGCCTCCCAAAGTGCTGGGATTACAGGCATGAGCCACATATCCGGCCAGAATCCCGATAATTTTCATTGTACTTGTGTTTCCTAATCAATTTCTTTCTTTCTTTCTTCTTTTTGACAGAGTTTCTCTCTTGATGCCCAGACTGGAGTGCAGTGGTGCAATCTTGCCTCATTGCAACCTCCACCTCCTAGGTTCAAGTGATTCTCCTGCCTCAGCCTCCCAAGTAGCTGGGATTACAGGCATTCACTACCATGCCCGGCTAATTTTGTATTTTTAGTAGAGATGGGGTTTCACCATGTTGGTCAGGCTGGTCTCCTGACCTCAAGTGATCCACTCACCTCGGCCTCCCAAAGTGCTGGGATTACAGGTGCGGGCCACCGTGCCCAGCCAGAATCCAGATAATTTTCACTGTACTTATGTTTGTTAATCAATTTCTTCTATGTGTTTTTACAAATCTTCTCTTCTTATTAGAATGTTTTGTTGAACACAAAGAATGTGCTAACAACTGTCTGGGAATCAGACACCCAGTATCTGTCCATTTTTTTTTTAATGTAAATAAAATATCACCTCTTCTTTATCTTTTTTTTGTTTGTTTTTTTGAGACAGTTTTGCTCTGGCTCTGTTGCCCAGGCTGGAGTGCAATGGTGCGATCTTGGCTCATTGCAACCTCTGCCTTCAGGATTCAAGCGATTCTTCTGCCTCAGCCTCCCAAATAGCTGGGATTACAGGCATGTGCCACCACTCCTGGCTGTTTTTTTTGTATTTAGTAGAGACGGAGTTTCACCATCTTGGTCAGACTGGTCTCTAACTCCTGACCTCAAATGATCCACCTGCCTCAGCTTCCCAAAGTGCTAAGATTACAGGCGTGAGCCACTGCGCCGGGCCCCATAAAATATCACTTCTTATGAGAAGTTTAGACATCCAGAACAGACCACTGAAATATAGGGCTTCTGTGAGCACAAAGAAGCCTCTACAGTTGAGGGGCTGGTGAAGAGGAGGGATTTTCACATATTTTGAGCAACTTCAGCTATATTTGAGTTTGGGAAGATTTCAGAAACAACTGCTTCTTTAGGAGACTAGGAAGAACAACCACAGTGCCTATGTCATTGTATATTATTTTATTTAACAAACACCCACACAGCACTTATTATGTGCCAGACCCTGTAAGTGATTTACAAATATTAATTCTTGATTTTTCATAACAATCCTACACAGCAGGTGATATCATCTTCATTATCGTTATCTTCATTTGAACAGATGGAGCAACTGAGGCACAGAGAGGTTAAGTTCTTAGCTTAAGGCCCACAGCTAACAAGCAACAGATCCCAGGATTTCTGGCTGCCGAGTCCATACTCCTAACCACCACGCTGTACTCCTCTAAGAGCAGGTCATATGTAAGGAGGGATTGGGGGTTAGGAAATGTCTGGATGCCAGGTTCCTTTAGCATGTCACTTCTCCATTGTGGAGACATTGCTTTTTAACTTCTGCCAACTTCTACCTCTTCAGCCTGGGGATTCTTTCTCAGGTCTGTGCCTCTCAGATGTTCTTAGGAGAAAAGATATGATCCAATGAAGATCAAAGAAATTTAAAAGTAATCACCAGAATGACCTAGCTTAAGACACTGAGACTGGTGAGCTAAAGGTGAAAATAGCAAGATATTTATGGTTTTGATTGGGTCTGAACCCCCTTGGTTACTTTCATAATTTGCATAAAAATTAATAAAATGCTTTTGTTGCTGTATTTATAGGTTAACATGAATGACTTCTTTTTGGTTTAAGTGAAAAAAGGTATTCGTTCCTGCAAAATGTAACCTTAGCCAAGGACCTTAGAGAGTAAGTTTCTGTAAGTACTAATAGAAAGTAGCACAAGAGCTGGGCACGGTGGCTCACGCCTGTAATCCCAGCACTTTGGGAGGCCGAGGCGGGTGGATCACAAGGTCAGGAGATCGAGATCATCCTGGCTAACACAGTGAAACCCCATCTCTACTAAAAATACAAAAAATTAGCTGGGCATGGTGGTGGGCACCTGTAGTCCCAGCTGCTCGGGAGGCTGAGGCAGGAGAATGGCATGAACCTGGGAGGCGGAGGTTGCAGTGAGCCAAGATGGCGCCACTGCACTCCAGCCTGGGCGACAAAGCAAGACTCCGTCTCAAAAAAAAAAAAAAAAAAGAAAGTAGCACAAGAATGTTAATTTGAATGATCATTTGCCATTAAAAAAAAAAAAACGTAAAAGGAATCTATTTACCCATCAGTAAAGGAATGGCTAAAATTAAAGAACATCCATGTAATCAATGGAACCCAATCATTAAAACAAATAAGGGCTGAGCACAGCATCTCACATCTGTAATCCTAGTGCTTGGGAGGCCAAGGCGGAAGGACCCAGGAGTTTGAGGTTACAGTGAGCTATGACTGTGTCACCAGACTCTGAGTTGGGTGACAGAGCAAGACCCTGTCTCTAAAAAATAAAAAATAAAAACAAATAAGGTCAATCTATACATACTTACCTGAAAAATATGTAAAAGTGTGTATGTAACATATTATTATATGTAATACATACATACATATTAAAATTGTATACATACATACATACACATTAAAATATGTATGTAACATACTTACCCAAAAAATATATATGTAACATATTATTAAGTGAAAAAGAACATTCTCCTTAAATTTAAAAAATTAATAACTGATGGCTTAAATTTTTAAAAATTAAAAAATTTAAAAAAAAAACTGGGCTGGGTGCAGTGGCTCACGCCTGTAATCCCAGCACTTTGGGAGGCTGAGGTGGGTGGATCACGAGGTCAGGAGTTCAAGACCAGCCTGGCCAAGATGGTGAAACCCCATCTCTACTAAAAATACAAAAAATTAGCCGGGCACAGTGGCAGGCGCCTGTAGTCCCAGCTACTCAGGAGGCTGAGGAAGGAGAATCATTTGAACCCAGAGGGTGGAGGTTGCAGTGAGCTGAGATGGTGCCACTGCACTCCAGCCTGGGCGACAGAGTGAAACTCCATCGCAAAAAAAAAAAAAAAAAAAACAAGGCCAGGTACGGTGGCTCACACCTGTAATCCCAGCACTTTGGGAGGCCAAGGCGGGCATATCGTCTGAGGTCAGGAGTTCAAGACCAGCCTGACCAACATGGTGAAACCCCATCTCTACTAAAAATACAAAATTAGCAGGGCATGGTGGTGCACCTGTAATCCCAGCTACTTGGGATGCTGAGACAGGAGAATCGCTTGAACCCAGGAGGCAGAGGTTGCAGTGAGCCAAGATCTCACCATTGCACTCCAGCCTGGGCAACAACTCCGTCTCAAAAATAAATAAATAAATAAAAATAAAAAAGAAAGGCCAGGCGTGGTGGCTCACGCCTGTAATTTCAGCACTTTGGGAGGCCGAGGTGAGCGGATCACTTGAAGTCAGGAGTTGGAGAACAGCCTGGCCAACATGGTGAAACCCTGTCTCAACTAAAAATACAAAAATTAACCAGGTGTGGTGGTGGGTGCCTGTAATTCCAGCTACTCGGGAGGCTGAGGCAGGAGAATCACTTGAACCTGGGAGGCAGAGGTTGCAGTGAGCCTAGGTTGTGCCACTGCACTCCAGCCTGGGCCACAGAGTGAGACTCTATCTTTAAAAAAAAAAAAAAAATTATCATAGCATTACACCATTTTTATAGAAAAAGCACGCAATAACATTTGTTTTTGAAGGTCTATAACATACAGGCATGTGGATATAAATAGAAAAAGTCTAAAAGAGTACATACAAACCTCTTAAGAGTAGTTATCTCTGGAGAATTACCTGAACAAGGCTGGTCATGGTGAAAAGGAAATAAATTTTCACTTTCCAGACTTCCTGTTTGTGGTAGGTAAGATTCACCAAGTGCATACAAGCTAAAGCACAAGCAAGCATATGGGAACCATTAAACAATTGGAGGGAGATTAAGAAATAATTAATTATAAATAAGCTGTGTATAAAATTTGACCAACTCATGAGACAGATCATATAACCACTTAATGCACCAGTTATTTTATAATTATGCATAAATTATTCTGCTCGCTTTACCAGACTTCTATTCCATGATGCTATGAATTTTAGGGTTTTATTTTTATTAAAACTTGAAGAAGGGAGAAAAATGCCTTCCAAGGACTGTTAAGTCAATACTTACTGCATTGGTCTTTTATTCCTCTATATTCTTTTTAGGAACTGATACAGATATTTATATGAACTATCACCATATTTCACACCATTAAAAAAAACAACAACAACAACTTTAGTCCAGGCATGGTGGTTCACACCTGTAATCCCAGCACTTTGGGAGGCTGAAGCAGGCAGATCACTTGAGGCCAGGAGTTCAAGACCAGCTTGGGCAGCATGGTGAAACCCCATCTCTACTAAAAATACAAACATTAGCCAGGCGTGGTGGTGTAGGCACCTGTAATCCCAGCTACTCGGGAGGCTGAGGAAGGAGAATCACCTGAACCCGGGAGGGAGGCAGAGGTTGCAGTGAGCCAAGATCACACCATTGTACTCCAGCCTGGCAACAGAGTGAGACTCTGTCTCAAACAAAAAAAAAGGAGACAAATTAAATTTAGCAGAGTTTATTTGAGCAAAGCAGTGTGAGCAACAAGCTTTTATAGGCCAAACATAGAAGCAAAGTAGAAAAATCACCTGATTGGCTACAGTTAAGTGGCTGCCTTATTTGGGGATGGTCTGATCACTTGGCTGCCTGTCATTGGCTGATGCTTGGCTGTTAGAAAATATACTCCTAAGTTAGGCTTTCCATTTCTTTTGCACCAAGTTAGGTTACAGTTTGTTAAGTATATAGGAACTCAAAGTACGAAGACAGCCTCAAGCTAGTGGCTCCTGCTTATTTAATTTAACATCACTGATCGAATGGCAGTGTTGTATGATGAAAACAACATGACATAGAGTTAGGGGACCAGTCCAGATTCTTTTGCTGAGTCTCTGGATAACTCCTGCTGCTTAATATCTGCAGGTTCCTATTTAATCCTATTTAATCTTAAAAATAAAATCTATGATTCAAGAAGCAAGAGAACAGTATCTCTTCGTGGACATGCATCTCAGATGCTGGCAAAACTTTGTTAATCAGCTTACTAAGCAGAGCTGAAGATGACATCTGAAAGAGTGTCCTCTCCCTGCCTCTAGTATGTGTTGCCTCTGCTTCCTCCATGATCCATTCAAGTGTCACATTGTGCAGTCATGGGAATCACTAGGGCCAGTCTCTCATACCTCTCCGCCTCCCCTCCTCTTTCTCCATGCTCAGGAATGACAGAAATCCCAAACCCAGGACTTCCTGTGCTCTGTTGCCCAGGAGAGTCCAACTTGCGCATTACAGCCAGCATGATCTTCCTAAAACATGTGTCTAATCATGTCATCCCAGTTTAAAATCCCTTGTTACAATTCCTCACCATTTACAGCCAAGTCCATCCTCTTTGCTTGGCATAAAAACCTTAATGCTGTGGCTCCAGTGCACCTTTTCACCTCCTTTCTTGCCTTCGATATTGTACTGCTGCCAACTCCCCACCCCATTCCCCACGTGCAAAATCTTTGAGACATATAAAAATGTCTCCAGTTTACTATATGCAGGCCCATATTCTCTTAGCAAAGCTCCCAGAGGCCAGAGGTATTTCCAAATTCATAATTTTTTTCAGGTTTTTGACAAGTAACCCCATGCTTGTATCATATAGTACACAACACCTAGCAGGGTCTAAGACATCAATTCATCATTACAAACATAAATATCTCTGCCAGAAACCTAAATATTCACATTAAGTGTGAATACATTTGCAAATGACCTTAGGTCAGTTCAGGTCTGGTTTTCCACTTAGCAAGGGCCACTTCCTTTGGCCCCTCTAGATCTATTTTCTATCCTTTTCCACCTGCTCTGTGCCATGGGAAACTGACCTATCTAGACTTCAGCTTCACACTCTGTTGCCCTCAGGCTACTGATGGGGTATAACCAACGGGGAGCCCATCAAGCTCCCCAGGAAGGTTGGGGTATTTCCCTTGCCTGAAGAACATTCTGAGACTCACTGTTGCTCTTAGGCAGTCATCTTCCCATGACTCTTTCCTTCTGAGTTCTAAGAAGCACTCCCTCTTCTCATCTCTTTGCATCTAGGAGTCATAACAGTTCTGTTCTTTCTAGTGCTAGGGTACTGTCTCACTTTCACACCACTATCCCTTGTGCCAACACTATCCCCTGTGGTTTTTTGTTTGTTTGTTTTCTTTTTTGAGACAGAGTCTTGCGCTGTCTGTCACCCAAGCTGGAGTACAGTGGCGCAATCTCCGCTCACTGCAACCTCTGCCTCCCTGGTTCAAGCGATTCTCCTGCCTCAGCCTCCCATGTAGCTAAGGCCCCTGTCACCATGCCTGACTAATTTTTGTATTTTTAGTAGGGACGGGGTCTCACCATATTGGCCAGGCTATTCTTGAACTCCTGATCTCGAGTGATCCGCCCACCTCAGCCTCCCAAAGTGCTGGGATTACAGGTGTGAGTGCCCGCCCCGCTTCCCATGGTTTTTCTGCACCTCACCCACACCTGTATACAAAATCTGTTTATTAAATCTTCTTCAAGTGATCCCAATTTGAGAATGCCACTGTGTCCTGATGGGTCCCCGACAAATGCAGCACACCCATGAGTTCAAATTGAGTTGGGTCTGGTTTTCCTGACAAATAAGTTAAGAAAAGCTTTCAGCTTTTTGAACTTTTGGGATTTCAGAATGAAAGATAAGATTTTGTGAATCCATACACTATACTGTCTTTTTCTTCTGTTTACACACACTGTTCTCTCCACTTAGAATGTCCTTCCTTTTCTTGTCCACCTGGCTAACTTTTATTTAGCCTTTAAACATCATCTGTCCAATGAACATCAAGGGTAAATTACCATGGACCAATCCTCTGTAGACAACCCACCATCCAACAGTCCTGGGCATGTGTAAATGCAACAGCCTTGGAGAACTTGTGTGAGAATGGGGCTTGGAGCCTCCACCTCTTGGTTCAAGCGATTCTCCTGCCTCAGCCTCCCAAGTAGCTGGGATTTACAGTCATGCACCACCACACCATGTCCCGCTAATTCTTTTTTTTTTTTTTTTTTTTTTTTTTTGAGACAGAGTCTGACTCTGTCACCCAGGCTGGAGTGCAGTGGTGCAATCTCAGCTCATTGCAACCTCTGTCTCCCGGATTCAAGCAATTCTCCTGCCTCAGCCTCCAGAGTAGCTGGGATTACAGGCATGTGCCACTACGCCAGGCTAATTTTTTTTTTTTTTTGCATTTTCTTATTAGTAGAGACGGGGTTTCATCATATTGGCCAGGCTGGTCTCGAACTCCTGACCTTGTGATCCACCTGCCTCGACCTCCCAAAGTGCTGGGATTACAGGCGTGAGCCACCGCATTCGGCTCATTCTTGTATTTTTAGTGGAGACAGGGTTTCACCATGTTGGCCAGGCTGGTCTCAAACTTTTGACCTCAAGAGATCTGCCCACCTCAGCCTCCCAAAGTGCTGGCATTACAGGCATGAGCCACTGCACCAGGCCCACATCACTTTTTAAGAATATTGACTGGGTGCGGTGGCTCACGCCTGTAATCCCAGCACTTTGGGAGGCCGAGGCGGGTGGATCACGAGGTCAGGAGTTCGAGACCAAGCTGGCCAACATGGTGAAATCCCATCTCTACTAAAAGTACAAAAAATTAGCTGGGCGTGGTGGCATGCACTTGTAATCCCAGCTACTCGGGGACTGAGACAGGAGAATCACTTAGACCCGGGAGGTGAGGTGGAAGTTGCAGTGAGCCGAGATTGTGCCACTGCAGTCCAGCCTGGGCGACAGACTGAGACTCTGTTTCAAAAAAAAAAAAAAAACAATATTATAATCACACCCCAGAAATGGGTTACCATGCACAGTGTGGAATACATAAAACTAAACAAGATTTATTGACAAATGCTTTCAAACTTTGTTGAACAATGAACCAAATTGTTAACTAAAATTTTAAATGCAGCTTCATTCGTTTTTTGCCATTTCCACTTTTCTTACTGTTTCTTCCCATTTTCAGTGGCTTGCTCTCCTGAGCAGGGACAGGAATTCCTGTCCTAAAGTTGGATGACATCTGGCTGGAACCATAAGATGTGTGCTGTGACAGAAACCAGAGCAGCTGGCAATCTGGGAACTGGAACTGTCTTCGTCGATTTTGAATATTTGGTCACCTTATCTGAGATTACCCATAAACTCACTTTTTTTAAGTCTCTCTGAAGGCAGCTTTTATTGTGTAATTTTAAAAGAATTTTTTTATGTTTTTTAATGATCTGGGTTAATTTTAAACAAGGATTTATGAAATATGAGCTGGTGCCAGGAAAACGTGGATCAATTGTTGCTTCCCTAGAGGAAATAGTGGTCTTTTAATAATAGATCTTAATAAAGTGTCTATATTTATTTTAGGACTTAAAAAATAGACAAAGCAAAATATGGGTTAAGTAAGGTTTTGTGGTTTGCATGAAAACTAAATTGTACATGGCCTGAATAAGAAAAAAAAGTTCTAATTAGACTCTTGGTTCTAGCAAGTAGATACTCATTTAGATGTCCTTAAGAAAAGGTGTTAATTATATGAGTATCATATCACTTAGGATTAACATTGGCTATATGTGACAGACATCCAAAACAGTGGTGGCTTAAATTAGATAGTACTTATCTTTCTTGTAAAACTCCAGAGATAGGCAGTCCGGAACTGGCCTGGCTCCACGTCAATGGACCAGCATACTTTTCTGCTGCAGACTACTAGGATTTCGGTCAATACATAGAAAATCTAGCCAACCGAAAGGAAAGGGGAGGATAAATGGAATTTCCCCTCCCTTTAAAGATGTGTCTAGGAAATTGCATACCCCACTTCCTCTGACAGCACATTAAACAGAATATAATCAAATGGCAGAGCTTACCTGATTGGAAGTTTGAGCAGTGTAGTTCTCATACCAGAAAGCTATGTCCCCAGCTAAAAAGTGAAAGGTTCCTTAGATAGGAAGATGGCAAAGACAGATATTGGGGAAAATGAGTAGTTCTTTTAAACTTAAAGAATTATCCATCCCATCTGATAAGCCGTTAGGCTCAATTTCTGCAGCCTTTGCCTTTCCTTCTTAAATAGCCAGCCATCTCCTTGTTCTTTAATCTAGGGGTAAAGAGAATTACAAAAAGAATTAGTCTTCTATGTTTACTTGACACTTTGCCCCTGTAGGGCAGAGCCTGCCATGTCAGGACAGTTTGTGGGTGGCTGGAGCTGGAACCAATCAAACCCTAACCATGAGCCTGGAAAACAAGGTCTAGTTAGGAATCACGAAGAGAAAAACGAATGCTGTGGAAGCCATCAACAAATACCACAATGTCTAAGAGGCAGCTCTTAGTTAACATGTTCAAATCAGAATTCTTCATTTCTCTTCCAAATTGTACCTCAAAGTGCCCTACCACCCACCCAGTTGTTTAAGCCAAATATTGAAGTGTAATAACTTTAGCCTCTTTTCCTTCACTCCTTATATCCAGTCTGGACCAGTTACATAATTTGCAGGTCCAGTGAAAAATGAAAACACAGAGCTCCTTGTTAAAAAATTATTAAGAATTTCAAGACAGCAATAGCAGAGCATTAAACCAACTGTGGGGTCCTTCTAAGTGTGAGGCCCAGTGTGACTACATAGAAAGGCAGCCCTGCATCCAATATATATCTATGTGTTTTGCAAGTTCTACCTCTGTGATGGTAAATTTTGTGTGTCCACTTGACTGGGCCATGGTGTGCCTAGACTTTTGATCAAATACCATTCTGGATGTGTCTGTGAAGGTGGTTCTGGATGAGATTAACATGGGAATAGGTAGAGACAAAGTAAAGCAAATTGTCTTCCCTAATGTGTGTCAGTCCCATCCGATCATTTGAAGGCCTGAATAGAACAAAGGGCTGAGCTTCCTGGGAAATAGAAGGAACTCCTTCTGCCTGACTGAGCTGGGTCATTAGTCTTTTCCTACTTGCAGACTTAAACTGAAACATCAGCTCTTTTTTGAGTCTTGAGCCAGGCGGCATTCAGACTGGGACTTTCACCGTCTGTTCTCTTGGTTCTCAGGGCTTCAGACTCAGGCTAGAACTGCACCATCAGCTATCCTGGGTCTTCAGCTTGCCAACTGCAGATCTTGAGCCTTCTTAGCCTCCATAATTGCATGAACCAATTCCTTATAATACTTTCTCTCTCTCCTTCCTTCCTCCTTCCTTCCTTCCTTCCTTCATTCATTCCTTTTCTTCTTCTTTTTTTTTTGAGACGGAGTCTCAAAGCAAAACTCCAGGCTGGAGTGCAATGTTGTGATCTCGGCTCACCGCAACCTCTGCCTCCCGGGTTCAAGCAATTCTCCTGCCTCAGCCTCCCGAGTAGCTGGGACTACAGGCATCTGCTACCACGCCTGGCTACTTTTGTATTTTTAATAGAGACGGGGTTTCTCCATGTTGGTCAGGCTGGTCTCGAACTCCCGACCTAAGGTGATCCACCCGACTCGGCCTCCCAAAGTGCTGGGATTACAGGCATGAGCCACCGCGGCAGGCCCTTCCTTCCTTCCTTTCTTTCTCTCTTTCCTCTTTCTTTCTCTCTTTGCATATACCTATATATAGATATAAATATAGATAGATCAAATACATCCATTTTATATATATATATATATATATATATATATATATATATATATATAAATAACATCCTATTGGTTTATTTCTCTGGAAAACTCTAATACAACCTCCAAAACATTTCTTAAATTGGTACACTTCTCCCCATCTCCATGACAATGTCTCTGGATCTCTGGGTCTGGACTAAGTTCCCAGTACCTGCTTTCACTTTTGCCTCTTCTTCAATGGTGTTCAATGAGAGAAGAAAACCACAGGGATAAGCCAGGTGCAGTGGCTCACACCTGTAATCCCAGCACTTTGGGAGGCCGAGGCGGGTGGATTACCTGAGGTCAGGAGTTCGAGATCAGCCTGGGCAACACAGTGAAACCCCGTCTCTACTAAAAATACAAAATTAGCTGGGCATGGTGACACGTGTCTGTAATCCCAGCTACTCTGGAGGCTGAAGCAGGAGAAACATATACATACATATGTAACAAAACAAATATATAAAAATCACGTTTTATGCATAAAAATGTAAATATATAACATTTTATAGAAAATCTATGTATATAAATATATTTAAAATATAAATATTGATAAAAATTTTAACTGTAAATTATATATAAATACACTTATATAAAATATAAATAAATTGATATATATATATACACTTATTGTAGGACTTTCACCTTAGAAAACTGTGGGAGCTGATTAAACACTATATGTGCCTGGTGCCAGAGGTTGGGGCTGGTACTTAGAAGGGAGGATGAATGCAAAGTGAAGACATAAGGATCAACTAGCATCTGGAAAGAGAAACATGAACCTACAAGGACAGACCTCTCAGTAACTCCAAGCTTCCACAGATAGTCTAATGTTCAGCCCTTAGTCATGGAGCTAAACATGTTTCTGGCCCGGGACTTGGAGAAGCTAAAGGAGAACATCTGGCAGGAGTTGAAGGAACTGTGGGCTGGATGTTGCCCAAGGCCAGCAAGGTGAGTCAGCAGATTACAACAACATGGGTGAGCTGGGATGGGTGCCGGTGCCCTGTGCAGACCTTTCAAGTGTAAAAACAAGCTACTGCTTCCTTCTCACCTTTCAAATACCATGCAAAATGCCTCCCATGAGGCTTGCTAATCCTGAGTCAGGTAGCAAAGGAAATTCTTGAAAAAAAATAAAAGGCCGGGCGCCGTGGCTCATGCCTGCAATCCCAGCACTTTGGGAGGCCGAGGCGGGTGGATCGCGAGGTCAAGAGATCGAGACCATCCTGGCCAACATGGTGAAACCCCGTCTCTACTAAAAATACAAAAATTAGCTGGGCATGGTGGTGGGCGCCTGTAGTCCCAGCTACTCAGGGGGCTGAGGCAGGAGAATCGCTTGAACCAGGGAGGCAGAGGTTGCAGTGGGCCAAGATCACACCACTGCATTCCAGCCTGGTGACAGAGCAAGACTCCATCTCAAAAAAAAAACAAAACACAAAACAAAACAAAAAATTTCGGTTTAGCCAAGCTGATACAATACAACCCCACACTCCTTCAACTAACTCCAACATGGCAGCAGTAGGGTTCATTTAAAAATACGAATCAGGCTGGGCACGATGACTCAAGCCTGTAATCCCACAGCTCTGGGAGGCCAAGGAGGCAGGATCACTTGAGGCCAGGAGTTCAAGACCAGCCTGTGCCACATAGCGAAACCCCATCTCTACAAAAAAATTTAAAAACTAGCCATGTGTGGTGGGTGACATGTGCCTATAGTCTTAGAAACTCGGAGGCTGAGGCAGGAGGATCACTCGAGCTCAGAAGTTGGAGGCTGCAGTGAGCTATAATCACACCACTGTACTCCACCCTGAACAACATAGCAAGATCTTGTTTCTAGAAAAAAAATATATATATATATTATATATATATATATACCCACACACATAAATCAGACCACTTTTCTTTCCTAAAGTCTTCCAAATGTTTCCCATTGCATTTAGAATAAAATCTAAACTCTTTACTGTAGTTTACAACACTGCATAGGATCTGACCCCTACCACTTCTCAGAGCTCCTTGCATTTTGTACCACTTTCTCCTTGCTCACCATTCCTGAGCCACTGGCCTTCTTTTTTTTTTTTTTTTTTTTTTTTTTGGAGATGGAGTCTTACTCTGTTGCTCAGGCTGGAGTGCAATAGCACGATCTTGGCTCACTGCAACCTCTGCCTCCCAGGTTCAAGTGATTCTACTGCCTCAGACTCCCAAGTAACTGGGATTACAGGCACCTGCCATCATGCCCAGCTAATTTTGTTTTGTTTTGTTTTGTATTTTTGTAGAGACCAAGCTGGTCTTGAACTCCTGACCTCAGGTGATTGCACGCCTTGGCCTCCCAAAGTGCTGGGATTACAGGCTTGAGCCACCACGCCTGGCCACCATTGGCCTTCTACCTATTCTTCAGTCACTGAGGTGATTCCTGCCTAAGAGCCTTTGCACCAGCTGTAACATCTGCCTGCAACATTCTTCCCATTGATTGATCTTCAGGTCACCAGCTCTTTCTTTTTATTCAGATTTCAGCTTAAACATCATCTCCTCAGAGACCTGCCTCCCTGACCACTTAATCTAAAGAAGCCCACCATACCTCAATATTCTCTGTCACATCACTCTGTCTTAATAGTCGTTTTCACCATTAGAAATTATCTTATTTATTGTTTGCTTGTTTATTTTCTCTTTCCCACCACCATCACTATCAGAATATAGGCTCTGTAAGAACAAGGATTTTCTTGTTTCTCTGCTTGGCACATGATCGTGCTCAATAAATGTTTGTTGAGGCAACTGTAAACCAAAAACAAAATTCTAAGCCCCCCAACCAACTGACTGGATCCTTCCTCTTAGCCAAGGGCGTTCCAAAGTTAACCTCCAAACTAGTTAAGGCCATGATAGGAAGGGGGAGTTGGACGTGCCTCATCATACTCTTCTCCCTCTGGAATTCAGGCACAGCTGACCAGCATTAACATTAAAACAGAGACTTTAAGACTGACAAAACAGACTGTAGCAATAAGATACCAACATGACAGATGGTAGGCCCTGAAAAAAATAGAAGTATTTTACCCCCAAATATATTTCTTTGATGTATTTTGAAATGGCCCTACAAAGTTGTCTCTTGTGGGGGAAATCTACATTCTGTAGAGAATCTACTTCCTTTTCTAGGTCTTTTCCCTGATCCAGGAGACAATTAACTAAGAGCGTGACAGCTTTCTAAGTCTGATAAGGAACATCTACAACAAGCTTGTTCAATCCACGCACCAAAACAGCTATGAATGTGGTCCAACACAAATTTGTAAACTTTCTTAAAACATTATGATATTTCTTTGCAATTTTTATTTTTTTTAAGAAGGAGTCTGGCTCTGTTGCCTAGGCTAGAGTGCAGTGGTGCGATCTCGGCTCACTGCAACCTCTGCCTCCCTGGTTCAAGCGATTCTCCTGCCTCAGCCTCCTGAGTAGCTAGGACTACAGGCATGCACCACCACGCCCGGCTAATTTTGTATTTTTAGTAGAGACGAGGTTTCAATGTGTCAACCAGGCTGGTCTTGAACTCCTGACCTCAAGCAATCCGCCCATCTCGGCCTCCCAAAGTGCTGAGATTACAGGCGTGAGCCACTGTGCTGGGCCTTGCAATTTTTTTTTTAGTATATTCTATGTGTGACCCAAGGCAATTCTTCTTCTTCCAGTGTGGCCCAGGGAACCCAAAAGATTGAACACCCCTGATCTACAATGTATTCTCTCTAAAGCCTGCTACCTGGAGGCTTCATCCACATGGTAAGAACCTTGGTCTCCACAATCCCTAATTCTAACCAAGATACTCCCTTCTATTAATTCCAGGTCTTTAGATAATAGCTTAACTCTTTCAACCAACTGCCAATCAGAAAATATTTGAATTCACATATAACCTGGAAACCCCCACTCCGAGTTGTCCCACCTTTCCAGACAGAACCAGAACAATGAGCATCTGACATGTATTGCTTGATGTCTTATGTCTCCCTAAAACATACAAAACATTCTAGGCATGGTGGCTCACACCTGTAATCCCAGCACTTTGGGAGGCCGAGATGGGCAGATCACCTGAGGTCAGGAGTTCAAGACCAGCCTGGCTAACACAGAGAAACCTCTTCTCTACTAAAAATACAAAAAATTAGCCAGGTGTGGTGGCGGGCGCCTGTAGTCCCAGCTACTCGGGAGGCTGAGGCAGGAGAATTGCTTGAACCTGGGAGGCGGAGGTTGCAGTGAGCCGAGATGGTGCCACTGCACTCCAGCCTGGGCGACAGAGCGAGACTCTGTCTCCAAAACAAACAAACAAAAACCAAGCTGTAGCCTGACCATCTTGAGCACATGTTCTTAGGACCTCTTAAGACTGTATCTCGGGCCATTGTCAGTCATATTTGGGCTCAAGATGAATCTCTTCAAATATTTTACAGAGTTTGACTCTTTTCATTGGCAGAATGAAAAAAAAATTGGATTGATATGAGTTTATAGGTCTGCCATAACAAAGTACCATAAAATGGGTGGTTTAAAATAACAGAAATTGGGCCGGGCATGGTGGCTCATGCCTGTAATCTCAGCACTTTGGGAGGCCGAGGTGGGCAGATCACTTGAGGCCAGGAGTTCAAGACCAGCCTGGCCAACGTGGTGAAACCCCATCTCTACTAAAACAAACAAACAAAAAAATTAGCCAGGTGTGGTGGCTCATGCTAGTAATACCAGCTACTCAGTAGGCTGAGGTAGGAGAACTGCTTGAACCTGGGAGGCAGAGGTTGTAGTGAGCCGAGACTGCACCACTGCACTCCAGCCTGAGGGACAGAGCAAGACTCTGTCTCAAAAAAAAATAAAATAGGGCCAGGCGCAGTGGCTCATGCCTGTAATCCCAGCACTTTGGGAGGCCGAGTCGGGTGGATCACGAGGTCAGGAGATCGAGACCATTCTGGCTAACATGGAGAAACCTCATCTCTACTAAAAATACAAAAAATTAGCCGGGCATGGTGGCGGGCACCTGTAGTCCCAGCTACTTGGGAGGCCGAGGCAGGAGAATGGCATGAACCCTGGAGGTGGAGCTTGCAGTGAGCCGAGATCACGCCACTGCACTCCAGCCTGGGCAACAGAGCGAGACTCCGTCTCAAAAAATAAATAAATAAATAAAATAAAATAAAATAAAATAAAATAACAGAAATTGGCAAGGTGCAGTGGCTCACAGCTGTAATCTTGGTACTTTGGGGGCCGAGGCAGGCGGATCACCTGAGGTCGGGAGTTCGGGACCAGCCTGACCAACATGGAGAAACCCCGTCTTTGCTAAAACTACAAAATTAGCCAGGCATGGTGGCACATGTCTGTAATCCCAGCTACTCCGGAGGCTGAGGCAAGAGAATCGTTTGAACCGGGGATGCTGAGGTTGCGGTGAGCCGAGATCGCACCATTGCACTCCAGCCTGGACCACAAGAGCACATCTCGTTAAAAAAAAAAAAAAATCCACATCTACCATCTTCAAGTCATTCATGCGACCTCATTCCTCCTGGATGTCAGACAAGAATTTGGGTGCCATGAGTGCAGGTGCAAAAGGCTGTCACACTGACCCTCCACTGCTGTCCACAGACTGCAAAGCTAAAAGGGCACTGAAACACTCCTTCTGCAGCTTCATAGGTCACAGACAACCCCCCAGCCACTGCAGTGGGGGCTGCATGGAGTTTTGCTCCTGCTGGTGCCCAAAAATGCTCACGCCAGCTCCTGAACCTATTCATCTGTGCTTCCCCTCCAGCAAGGGGTAGATCCCGGAGGGACCAAGTTAATTGAGTCTGCCCCTGCCGGCACCAAAGTGGCCAGCTAGTTCTAGTCCCTGTGTACTCCAGTTTCTGCCCATGAAGGGGTCAGGGAAATATCCTGCTTTTCATAAGGACACCAGTCATTGGATTTACGGTTCATTCTAAAACCTACATGATTTCACACTGAAAATCCTTAATTACATCTGCAAAGTCTCTTATCCAAATAAAGCCACATTCAAAGCTACTCAGGGTTAGGACTGGAATATATCTTTTTAAGGGACACAGGACAGATTTCAACTCATTACAGGGCTGATTAAAGGTTTCTATCATGCTTGCTTCTTCAACTGAGACAGAGTCCCTTATACTATAAGGCTTATAGATTAGACTCTAAACTTGACACTGCCTATTAGGACTACTAGTGAATGCTTTATGCCACAAGAAATACAGACATTTTTAGGTAATGAAGAAAGGAAGATTTTTATGTTCCCCTAAAATATTAATATTACAGGGTGTCAGTGGGGGTGTGAACAATAATTAATAATTAATTGAATTAATTAATTCCAGAATCAGGAATTTATTTGATTGCAAACCTGTCGATGCATCTCTCAGGGTACGCTGAGTACCTGAATGCTTAACAATACTTGGCAATGTGATAAATTGCCTGGATTTGTAAGTAAAGTTTCTGACAATGTAACAGCTGGAAGGACAAATGACCTTTGTTTTGCATTTGTGTTAACATTTAAGAGGCTTTAGAAACAAACCATTCTACTTTGCTGTTGGGAAGCCATTTGGAAAAATCAGGCTTGTTGGAACAAGTTGCTATGGGAGGAACTTAAAGCAAAGCATTGCTGGATAAGCTCAAAACTTCCTGTGAAAACTTGAGATATCCTCCCCACCTCTTGTTCTTCAAGAAGTCATTAAAGGGGAGGGAGAGAGAAGACTGAGTATTAAGAGAACTGTTCAGGCCGGGCGCAGTGGCTCACGCCTGTAATCCCAGCACTTTGGGAGGCCGAGGCAGGTGGATCACGAGGTCAAGAGTTGGAGACCAGCCTGGCCAACATGATGAAACCCCGTCTCTACTGAAAACACAAAAATTAGCCGGGCATGGTGGCGTGTGCCTGTAATCCCAGCTACTCGGGAGGCTGAGGCAGGAGAATTGGTGGAACCCGGGAGGCAGAGGTTGCAGTGAGCCGAGATTGCACCATTGCACTCCAGCCTGGGTGACAGAGCGAGACTGTCTCAAAAAAAAAAAACCAAAAAAAACTGTTTAGTGTTAGAAACAGAGGCACCATTCCAGCCATACAGAGCTGTCAATGAGGAAGATTACCTTTAGCCACCTGAGTTCAGATTTCTAACTACTAAAACCGTTGATCATAAGGTAAGTAAGTTCTTACTTTGGGTCAGAGAACACAACAAAAAAGCCCGGGACCTTAAATAAAAATCATGCTTACTAAGTATTTACCTAATTGGGAAGCCAGAAGAGATCAGTAACATCTCATATATTTACCCCTAGAATCTGGCAGACACCGGAGACAGACTTAAAGCCCACAACACTACTTGCAGATGGGGACTGAGAAAGGAAATGCTTAGTCTGTTCTGGCTTTTGTGAAGAAGGGCATTTTTTTTTTTGGTAGACTCTACCTGTGAGAACTCTTATCACCAGCCTCCAGAAAGTAAGATCCAGAAACAGGAGAAAGTCACAATGTCAAGCTCACTTGACTCCATAAGCAAAAACTATCGTTCCTCCCACCCTCCTTGGTTGGCTCAGACCCTTGTCCTAAGAGTCAGAGTGAAACCGCCTTTGCAAAAATTACAACTGAGAAAATTGTGATTGACCTAATCGACTCCATCTTACTTTCAAACCGTCAAGTTGTGCTTGTTCATTCTTGGGTGTGAGCCCAATGAACTTTGGGAGGAACTTAGTTTATAGTTTAGCTTTGAAACAAAGACAATAACTGCCCTTTCCCAAAATAAACACCCTTCCTGCCTGGGGGCTAGACTGCTTTTTTTTTTAAAGGACTAACAAATTAGCTACAGGATTATAAATTATGGTTTAGGAGTCATGCAGCTGGAAGTGGCAAGATTCTGAACCTCCTCAAATTGTTCCTGGGAATAACATAACTATTGTAGAACCTAAGATCAGTGCTTGACATATTTTGTAGACCCTACACTTGATGGATCGGCTAGCACCACCCAGATCAATAAACTGGCTCATCTGGTCTTGTGGCCTCCACCCAGGAAATGACTCAGTATAAGAGGACAGCTTCAACTCTCTATGATTTCATCTGTGAGTCAACCAATCAGCACTCCCGATTCACTGCCCCTGCCCCAACCAAATTATCCTTAAAAACTCTGATCCCCGAATTCTCGAGGAGGCTGATTTGAGTAATAATAAAACTCCAGTCTCCTGTACAACCAGTTCTGTGTGAATTAAACTCTTCACTACTGCAATTCCCCTGTCTTGATAAATTAGCTCTGTCTAGGCAGTGGGCAAGGTGGACCCTTTGAGTGGTTACAAGGGGTGAATTCAGTGGGGTCGAGAGGTTGGTCTTGACTCTAAGGATGAACAAGTACGGTCAAAACCCTATGGGGGATTTCTGCCTGCTTCCAGGTAACTCTGGAACCTCAATACTACCGAATTTGAACCAACACATGGGAAGTGAGGAAGTGGGGCAGGAGTCGGGGTGTGGAACAATGCAATACCTAACCAGACCCAGAAATCCAATAGAGCTTTAGAGATTTCCAGCAATCCTTTAGGAGAATGGGGCTAGCCTGTGAGCTGTAGACAGTCCAACTGTCCTAAGTAAAATACAGTACAGCCGTATTGTGCTTCATCTTCTGATCTCAACTTATCCTCCACCCTCTCCCTGCTCCCAGCTCCCCCACTCCTACACCACATGCTCTCAGAAGTTGTGTAGCACAATGTACAAGAAGTTGCAAGTATTATTCTCAAGGAAGTACAGTATATGATGGGAAGGAGAGGGTTCTATTCACCAAAAATCATCTTAAGAAATAAGGATTTCTACTTTGGGAGGCCAAGGTGGGCAGATAACCTCAGGTCCGGAGTTCGAGACCAGCCTGACCAACATGGTGAAACCCTGTCTCTACTAAAAATACAAAATTAGCTGGGCACGGTGGCGCATGCCTGTAATCCCAGCTAATCGGGAGGCTGAGGGAGGAGAATCACTTGAACCCGGGAGGCGGAGGTTGCGGTGAGTCAAGATCACGCCATTGCATTCCAGCCTGGGCAACAAGAGCAAAACTCCATCTCCAAAAAAAAAAAAAAGAAAGAAAGAAAGAAGGATTTCTTTGTTGAAAAAATTCTTTGACAGTTGCTTGGGGGTAGAAACTAACACCTGAGGGGTACAGATTTGGGTGGACTATCTGCAGAAGGCAAGCAGATGACTTTGTAGGTTGTTCCACAGAGGGAATGGGTAGAGGAGAAAGGAAAGATAAGAGAGACGGGATGGAACCAGGAGATATGAGCTCCTTGCCAGCCTGTCACTTAAGGCAGAAGGCAGCTTTAACACCATTAAAAGTCAATTTCAAAAAGTGTCTGTTTTTTAGCCGGGTATGGTGGCTCATGCCTGTAATCCCAGCACTTTGGGAGGCCAAGGTGGGCGGATCACCTGTGGTCAGGAGTTTGAGACCAGCCTGGCTAACATGGTGAAACTCCGTTTCTACTAAAAATACAAAAAAAAAAAAAAAAAAAAATTAGCCAGGCGTGGAGGCGCGTGCCTATAATCCCAGTTACTCGGGAGGCTGAGGCAGGAGAATCGCTTGAACCTAGGAGCCGGAGGGTGTAGTGAGCCGAGATTGTGCCATTGCACTCCAGGTTGGGCAACAAGAGCAGAACTCCATCTCAGAAAAAAAAAAAAAAAGTTAAAAAAAAACTCTGTTTTTAAAATATTCCAAAAAACATACAAAATATCCTAAAATTATGGACTCCTTTGAAGTACAATTATTTTGGTAAAAGATGAAAGATTTATAGGATCTGAAGAGAAACTAGAGAATCAAGTACAATTATTTGGATAAAAGATAGAAAAAGAAGAAAATTTTTAAAAAGAAAACATTTGCATATAACAACTTTCTGAGCTTCTTGTTAAGAACCTGGTGAGCAGTAGGTGCTCCAAATTATTTCCTGCATGAGTGACTCTCCTGCCACTCCCCACTTTCCCAACCTGTACTTCACACTCCAGCAACTACTTGTATTTCCTGTTTGCCATGCCTTTTCTCACTGTGTGTCTGTTGTGGTTGGAATATTCTCTGCCTATCTTTCCTTTCCCCACCCTCCTCCAAAAACACACTCTCTTGCCCACTAAGCAAGTTACTACTCATTTTTATCCCTGCCTCCTACTGTCTCCCATGGGCAAGGCAGTCTCTCATTTCCACCAGGTTTCAACTCAACAATCACAGAACTAGGCTGAGTGCAGTGGCTCACGCCTGTAATCCCAGCACTTTGGGAGGCCGAGGCAGGTGAATCACCTGAGATCAGGAGTTCAAGACCAGCCTGGCCAACATGGTGCTAAAAATGCGAAATACTAAAAATGCGAAAATTAGCCGGGCATGGTGGCAGGCACCTACAGTCCCAGCTACTTGGGAGGCTGAGGCAGGAGCATCACTTGAACCTGGGAGGCAGAGGTTGCAGTGAGCTGAGATCGTGCCAATGCACTGCAGCCTGAGTGACAGAGCAAGACTCTGTATTAAAAAAAAAAAAAAATCACAGAACTTCTCATTAAGGCCATCTCTGGCCATCTACTAAAATGCCAACATCCCCACCCACACCCCCAAATCTTCACAGCCCTCTTCTGTGCTTTTCTCCTCAGTTCTTACTAATATTTAACATATTATATATTTTAACTTATTTGATTTGTTGTCTGTCTCCTTCAGTAGAATATAAAATCTATGAAGACATGGACTTTTGACTTTTTGTCTGCTACTCTGTCCCCCTTGCCTAGAACAGGACTTGATACACAGCGAGTGCTTAATATATGCAGAACGGATGGATGGATAGATGGCTGATTGAAGCTGCAGCTCAGGGACCATCTGTACCTGGAACCCCCAGGCAGATTTAGATGTTCTTTCCTCCTATATATATCTGCTCTTATCATATTGTATTAATACTTGTTTGTATGTTATTTTCCCCTCTGGGCTAGAAACTAATTTAGGGTTCAGGGCCTAACTGCTTCATCTTTATATAATTGGAAGTGAATATTTAGAGCTTGGTACCTGATATGTCTTTTCTTCTTTTTATTTTTTTGAGACAGAGTCTCGCTCTGTCGCCCAGGCTAGAGTGCAGTGGCACATCTTTTCTATTTTTATTATTATTTATTTAAGACAGAGTCTTGCTCTGTCATCCAGGCTGGAGTGCAGCGGCATGAACACGGCTCACTACAGCCTTTACCTCCTGGGCTAGAGCAATCCTTCCACCTCAGCCTCCTGAGTAGCTGGGACTACAGGCACGTGCCACCACGCCCGGCTAATTTTTGTATTTTTAGTAGAGACAGGGTTTCACAATGTTGGCCAGGCTGGTCTCGAACTCCTGACCCGTGATCTACCCGCCTCGGCCTCCCTAAGTGCTGGGATTACAGGTGTGAGCCACCGCGCCCAGCCTATGTTAAATAACTTCTAAGGACACAACTAGTAAGCTGCAGCATTAAGATACTAATTCAAACGTATGTCATGCACCCCCTTTATTTTTCATTCTCATACTATCTTTTCTTCACCCTGCCACCTCTGCCCTACCATGTTGTCCTGCCCCCACATTTTTTATTTATTCATAGTCTATCCACTACTGCTAGTTCAAATTTCACATATTCAATGAAATCTTCCTTGATTACTCTTATTCATGTTAATTTCTCTTTTTTTTTCCAGAAGGCTCCTGAGATAGCTCTCACGGTAAATGGGGGAGGTTATGACATGGGGCATGTGGCCTTGGAGAATAACCTATTCAAGTCCTAACTGCTTTCACACTCAATATATATTCAGACTCTCCATGCAAAGACCAATTTGTTTTGCAGGTAATGGATAAAGAACGAATCTCACCCTCCAGTGGTCCCCAATTTCAGGTAGTGTTTTCTCATGATATGGATGTATCTCCTAAGGCTGATGTGGCTGATGATGGATGCAATTGTTTGCATTATTTGGCTGAGTTAAGTTTCCCAGGAGTAGCTGCAGAATGGAGCAGATTTACAAGGGTTATCCGGACAAACAGCATCCCCACTTTGGGACTAGCATTTAGGACACCAGAAGTCTTTCCTTTCCCTTCTCCACCCCTGCTTCTGTTGGAAGCAGACTTCAACCCCTCCCAAATCTGACTCCTTCAGGGTTCCTACATGAGAAGCAAAAGCTCATTTCCTATTCGCCATTTCCTCATGCTAACACATCCAAAACAGAGACTTTTTGTTGGCTCAGCTGCTTTAATTTTTTTGGTAGAGAAAAATATATCAACATTAGAAACCATTGATTTTTGTTGCTGATGGTCCTTAGAAAGTAATGCAAAAAGTTGCTTAGAGTTAAAAAAGTATGCCTGATAATCTGCTTTCATTTCCTCCTTTCTCAAGGTGATACAATTACAATCAGAACCTGCAAAAAATCCACAGTAAATTCTTCTCTAATGCCTTTTGCACTTAAAATCTTTAGTAGATACCTTAGCATCTTATTCAGTAATAACATGCCAGCTTAGTCTGTAACTATATATTTGGTCTTCAATTGTGACTACATAAAATGCTGAAATATCTATAACTTGGGAAGCAGCAGAGTTATAAATGCAGGTCTGGTATTAGACAACCTGTGTTCAAATCGCACCTCTATCGTTTATTAACTGTGTGACATTAAGTTCCTTAACGTCTCTGATAGCCTCATTTTCCTCATCTTAAAATGGGATCCTATCATTTCCTAAAGTTGTATTCAATATGAGTAATTAAAAATGATAATAGTTCTTTGAAGGCCTACTACACTAGGAATTATGTTGAGCACTTCACACTCATTTTATCTAATTGTGAGAACAGGGCTTCGTACACTGTAGACAACCAAAACATACTGAATGATTGAGGCGGGGCTAATGAGGTCCGCAGCTGGCACGCCATTAGAGGAGTCGCGAGTGGAGCTCAGTCATGTCTGCCCACAAAGCGCCTGCGCTTGACCTCTACGTTATATTTACTTTGGCAATGTACAAAGTGGTGAGGACAGTCCTAGCCCGGAGGGCCCCTAACACATTGTCGTCTTCTTATCCTCGGCCCTCTGCGTTAGAGAGGGCTGCCCCGAATCGGCTTTGAACGCTGACTCGCCCTTTTCCAGTCGGCCCTTGAGCCCACTAGTCCGGGCTACAGCGTTTTCCTAACCGAGGTTCAGAGGTGAGATGGAAAATGTACCCGTCTTTATTCTGTTCTCTCCCCTGCAATGACAGGGTGAATGGCGGTGGGGTTGGGGGCACGTCTCTGGAGTCCCAGTCCGCTCGGGACCCGCGGACCGCCCGGAGGCGACAACGGCCCTGAAGTTGGGGGGAGCTTGTTTCCAGCCGGACTGTGTCCCTGGGCGCGCCAGAGCGCCGCGCCTGCGCGCTCAGCCCGTTGCCGCGCCGGCCCTGCGGACGTGCGCGCGCTGCCTTCGCGGCACCTGGGCCTGAGGTGCGTACCTCCCGGGCCCTCGCCAGCTCCAGATGCGTGAGGAGGACTTCAGAAACCCGACTGAGAAGTGGAGCGACCCCCAGGGAGGGTCGGACCTGCCTCAATACCGCCAAGGTGCCTGGGGACCCAAGAACGGGGGCTCCACAACCTCAGTTCCTGAGCTCCTTTTGCTTTCTCACTTCCCCACCTATTGAGTGCGTCTCACGCGGAGCAGAAATTTGAGAGGAAGGCGTAGAGGGATTTTTTTTTTCTTGCTGTGGGTTGTATCACATGTGGCGTTTTCATCCTGGCTGCAGCCGAAGCAGTTTTTACCCTTGCCCTTCTTTTCCTGGCGTGGGATTTTGTGGTTTCTGGACTCGGCTCGACCATTACGTGCTTATTATTGGTTGTGGGCCCTGAGAACGAGGACTGTGTGTCAGTGTCCTTTGTCCAGTGTAGTCCACTGGGAGGGAGAGGTGAGGGTTCAAGGCCAAGAGAATGGGCCTGGGGCGAGTGGGGCAGAAGCAGCCGCCGGAGATTATTCCCCAACTGAAAGTTGTGTGTGTTTCTCTTAGGTCTTTCATTTCTTGTTCGCTTACTTTCGTGAAATCCTCACATCGTTTTAATGGTACTAGTCAAGACAAGAAAATCAACAGGCTTTCAGCCTTGAGGCAACATTGGATATTATTGAGGTCAGTTTTTACAGTTTTTACAGTCTTCACGTAGAGTATCTTGTTCTTGTCAGGATAAATTCTGGATTGAACCACTGAGCAGATCTACTATTCTTTTATTTCAGTTTAAGATAAGAAAAATTACAGTCTTTTTTATTTTTATGTTATCAACAAAAAAAATCGGTTGAAATGGGATTTGGAGCTCCATGAGTGCGTGAGGTGAGGATCCCTAACCTGACTCTCATAAACAGGAGATAGGATCACCACTTGCCACTAATGGTTCTAACAATCTAGGGCTCCCAGTAAGTGCTTTTCCACGTGGTGGGAGGCAAGTGACAACAGTTATCCAATCTTAGTGCTAACAATGGATGATTAACTATAGCTCCTTTTTGGTACAGGAGCTGTAGGTAGCCAATCCCTGTTTTAATCAGAGGTAGTTGTGGTGTGTGATTTTTTTCTTTTAGGCGTGTTCCACGAAAGCATTTATTAAAGGGAAGAAGAAACATACAAAAGGAATTGAATCTGGCTTTATACCAAAATCCTGTGTGATCATTCAGTCCTGACATTGGACAATTACCAGGCTTTGCCTGACTGGCCTCAAGGGCCAAGCTGCCCTCCCACACCATACTCGATATGGGCCGGTGCATTGCAGTTTTCTGGAGGGGGTTGCAGTCGAGGACTTGCCCTGCCCCTCCTGCTAGATATGCAAATCCCATAACTTCTTTCCTAGCCTGGGTACCTCCATTTGGAGGCCCTCCTAGGAAGGACCGTGGCTAAGACACTTTTCTCCATTTTTGACCCAGCTTCTTTCACTCCTAGACCTTCCCCTCCCTTTCCTATTCTAAAGTTCCATAAGAGGCAGGAGATTTTTGTTAGGGGCTCCTTTCAGTGAGAGGATTACCTCATATGCACTGCATCAACTGACCCTCACCCAGTGTCCTTGTATTTAGTAGACCACTGGGGAGCCAGTGCCTCTTTTTACCACTTGCTTGCACTGTCATAGTAAGTGAATAAAGGCTTGATTACTTTTGGTTTGACTCATTGTCCTGATTGACTACCTTGGCACCTAATTGCTGCCAAGTTCTTTGCAGTTCACTGGATTCATGACTTAATTTTAATTATCATGACTGTTGCTCTGTATCGGCATGTTTAGAGACTTTGGAGCTTGTTCACCTCTAATTTCTCTAATTCAAGCTACTGAAAATGCATATTCATAGCACCAAGAGTTGATTGTTGGTTAACATTGATATCTGGGTTATATGATATATTTTACTACTATACTGGCTTACAGTCAGATTGTTTTATTTTGCGTGGATTTATGTGGCATTTTCCATTTGGCCTGTAATTAGATGATTTTTATTTAAAATAAATATTTTGGAATAATATGGGTCAAGTGAAGAAAACCAGACACTTGCTTTCTTTAGTAATCTTGTCTCATACTATGGGCCCCTATCTTTCTCACCTTAATAGATCACTTGGCCACTTTGAATAAAGTGGTCGATTTGTTGTAGGTTCCTTTGTCTAGTATGAAGAGGCATGTTAAGAACAGCTTTCATAAACTTTTTTACTTCTTCCTACAGAAGTTTCACAAAACAATATTTATCCTTGCTATATAGTATGCAGTCTGATACTTTCTACTATTATTTATCCCCTATTTTTATTTATGTATTTATTTTTAATTTTTTTTTGAGAGTCTCGCTCTGTCTCCCAGGCTGGAGTGCGGTGGTGCAATCTTGGCGGCTCACTGCAACCTCCGTCTCCTGGGTTCAAGCAATTCTCCTGACTCAGCCTCCCAAGTAGCTGAAATTACAGGCATGTACCACCACACTCAGCTAATTTTTGTATTTTTAGTAGAGACAGGGTTTCACCATGTTGGCCAGGCTAGCCTCGAACTCCTGACCTCAGGTGATCCCCTGCCTCGGCCTCACAAAGTGCTGGGATTACAGGCATGAGCCACTATGCCAGCCTCCGCTCTTATTTTAAATAACAAAGTGCTGATCATGATCTGCTAAGTTGAATTCACAATCCATTAATGAGTAATATCCTGCAGTTTGAAAAACACTGTGATAAAGTAACTAAAGATATTTGTTCAGTAATTTTTTTTTTTTCTGTTTCTGATTCACATTGCTAAAGAACCACAGTGGGTATGTTTGTGATTTGGGGTTGAAGGTATCTTCTAGGAGAAAATAGTAACACCGTATTTGTTGGATGTTTGCCAGATCAGCTGACAAAAGAACTCCAGACTTAGAACTCTCTGATCTAGAAGATACATTATATTGAAAGAGCTAGCACAGCTTTTAATTTTTTTTTGAAAAAATCTCTGACTCCTTTATTTAAGGGCAGTGCCATAGTAAAGTAATAATGAAAAGAAAATTGGCTTCTCTGATAGAAGATAGAGTATAAGATAGTTATGAAAGTGCTTGCTAAACTTTTTTTTTTTTTTTTTTTGAGACAGAGTCTCGCTCTGTTGCCCAAGCTGGAGTGCAGTGGTGCAATCTTGGCTCAGTGCAACCTCCGCCTCCCCAGTTCAAGCAATTATCGTGCTGCAGCCTCCCAAGTAGCTGGAATTAACAGATGTGCACTACCACGCCTGGCTAATTTTTGTATTTTTAGTCGAGACGGGGTTTTGCCACGTTGTTCAGGCAGGTCTTAAACTCCTGGCCTCATGTGATCTCCCTGCCTCGGCCTCCCAAAGTGCTGGGATTACAGGTGTGAGCCACTGCACTGGGCCAGTTTTTTAAATCTTTATATTAACGCTTAAGACCAAAATGACCCTTTTACTATATTGCCTGATGGGCAAAGCACACTCAAGTTTCAATTACTTAGTCATAGATAGCTATATAAGTAACCAATTTGTTGATCTTATTACCTCTATGCTTGTCTTTTGGGAATTTCACAACAAAGTGAAAAGGAGAATTTTTTTTTTTTTGAGATGGATTCTCACCCAGGCTGGATTGCAATGGCACGATCTCGGCTCACTGTAACATTTGCCTCCTGGGTTCAAGTGATTCTCCTGCCTCAGCCTCCTGAGTAGCTGGGATTACAGGTGTGCACTACCACACCCGGCTAATTTTTGTATTATTACTAGAGACGGGGTTTCACCATGTTGGCCAGGCTGGTCTCAAAATTCCTGACCTCAGGTGATCCACCAGCCTCAGCCTCCCAAAGTGCGGGATTACAGGCGTGAGCCACGGCGCCAGGTGAGAAATTTTTAAAACCTGTAAATTTAGTCAGTGGGTTTATCTCTTATTGAGAAACGCTTAAAAATGTTACTAAGACGATAAGGATAACATTTTAAAATTTGATTAGCGTTGAGCTAAATAGTTCCTTAGATTTATGTATTGCTTCACTGTTTTTTAGCACATTCATATACATTATCTCCATTGATTTTTGACAACAGCTTGTGGTGGTAGACAATCCAGGAGACCTTTTCCCCATTTTACAGATGAGAACTCTGTATTTCCTTCTTCCTACCACCAAGATCGTATAGTGGCAAATCCAGGACTAGAACCCAGGTCTTCTGTGAATTTTCTCCTAGTCCACACTGTCCTTGTTGGTCTAAAGAAGTAATTGAGAATAACTCATGTTAAATTTGTGGCTAAGAAATCCACCTATGATAAGTGAAATGTTCTGTTCTAAGAGCATATTTACAATGTGCTATAATTGAATGCAAGTATATCTTATTTTTAGTATTACGTTTTGATTTGTTACCTTTCTAGCCCATTTTTTAAAATGATGGCAACTAAATACTGGCAAATCTACCTAATAATGAAATAGGAAAATTGGAATTAAAATATCTATTTCATGTTAAGAAATTCAGCCTAGTCCTCATTTAATGTAGCATCTCAATTAGAAAAATAGCTTAAAATTGTATTGATTTTTAGATATTTCTTTTAAAGACTCATATCTCTGTATGTATAAAATTAGTATTATTATTCTAAAGTATTACTTAAAATGATTATTAACTTGTAAACACTAAGTCCAGATTCTCCTTTGCCTTTAATATCTTCAGCCAAAGAACAACTTAAGTTACTTTTCATATGAATAAATAATTTTAAAATTAATACTTTTTTTCCTTTAATTTTTAGACATCTGTGGAATTTAAGAACAGTATGGAGCTCATCAGAGTATATCATTGAAGAATATGATGGCTGAAAACAATTTAAAAATGCTAAAGATTCAACAGTGTGTGGTAGCCAACAAACTACCTAGAAACAGGCCATATGTTTGCAATATTTGCTTTAAGCACTTTGAAACACCATCAAAATTAGCTAGGCACTATCTCATTCATACTGGTCAAAAGCCATTTGAATGTGATGTGTGTCATAAAACCTTTAGACAACTAGTTCATCTGGAGAGGCATCAACTAACTCATAGTCTGCCTTTTAAATGTAGTATTTGTCAGCGTCACTTTAAAAATCTGAAGACATTTGTGAAGCACCAACAACTTCACAATGAAACCTATCAGAATAATGTTAAACAGGTCAGAAGATTGCTGGAGGCCAAGCAAGAAAAGTCAATGTATGGAGTGTATAATACTTTTACCACAGAGGAAAGATGGGCATTACACCCGTGCTCTAAGTCTGATCCCATGTATAGCATGAAAAGAAGAAAGAATATTCATGCATGTACAATCTGTGGCAAGATGTTTCCATCACAGTCAAAACTTGATAGGCATGTACTTATTCATACTGGTCAGAGGCCTTTTAAATGTGTCTTGTGTACTAAATCTTTTCGACAGTCAACTCATTTAAAAATCCACCAACTTACACATTCAGAAGAAAGACCTTTTCAATGTTGTTTTTGTCAAAAAGGATTTAAGATTCAAAGCAAACTTCTGAAGCATAAACAAATCCATACTAGGAATAAGGCTTTTCGGGCTCTTTTATTAAAGAAGAGGCGTACAGAATCTCGCCCCCTGCCTAATAAGTTAAATGCAAATCAGGGTGGTTTTGAAAATGGTGAGATTGGTGAATCTGAGGAGAATAATCCACTCGATGTCCACTCAATTTATATTGTCCCTTTTCAATGTCCAAAGTGTGAAAAGTGTTTTGAATCAGAGCAGATTCTCAATGAACACAGCTGTTTTGCTGCTAGAGGTGGCAAAATTCCAAGCAGGTTCAAAAGAAGCTACAACTATAAAACCATTGTTAAAAAAATCTTGGCCAAGCTTAAGCGTGCTAGGAGTAAAAAATTAGATAACTTTCAATCTGAGAAAAAAGTATTTAAAAAGAGTTTCTTGAGAAATTGTGATCTTATTTCTGGTGAGCAGAGCTCTGAACAAACCCAGAGAACATTTGTGGGTTCTCTTGGCAAACATGGAACATATAAAACAATTGGCAATAGAAAGAAGAAAACATTGACTTTGCCATTTTCTTGGCAAAATATGGGAAAAAATTTGAAAGGCATCCTTACGACAGAAAACATATTAAGCATTGATAATTCAGTGAATAAGAAAGACTTGTCAATCTGTGGTTCATCAGGTGAGGAATTCTTTAATAACTGTGAGGTACTTCAGTGTGGTTTTTCAGTTCCAAGGGAAAACATACGTACTAGACATAAGATATGTCCTTGTGATAAATGTGAGAAGGTGTTTCCTTCTATATCCAAACTAAAAAGACACTATTTAATTCATACTGGACAGAGGCCCTTTGGCTGTAATATTTGTGGGAAATCTTTTAGACAGTCAGCTCACTTAAAAAGACATGAACAGACTCATAATGAAAAGAGTCCTTATGCATCTCTTTGCCAAGTAGAATTTGGAAACTTCAACAATCTTTCTAATCATTCAGGTAATAATGTTAACTATAATGCTTCCCAACAATGTCAGGCTCCTGGTGTTCAAAAATACGAGGTCTCAGAGTCAGATCAAATGTCAGGAGTTAAGGCAGAGTCACAGGATTTTATTCCTGGTAGCACCGGGCAACCCTGTCTTCCTAATGTACTTTTGGAATCAGAGCAAAGCAATCCTTTTTGCAGTTATTCAGAGCATCAGGAGAAAAATGATGTCTTCCTGTACCGATGCAGTGTTTGTGCTAAAAGTTTCCGATCTCCATCTAAACTGGAAAGACACTACCTAATTCATGCAGGGCAGAAACCATTTGAATGCTCAGTTTGTGGCAAAACATTCAGACAGGCTCCTCACTGGAAGAGACATCAACTTACTCACTTTAAAGAACGACCACAAGGGAAAGTGGTTGCCTTAGATTCGGTTATGTAAATTGTCACAACCACTAACAATTGTGGTCTCTGGTGATCTTATTTTTAAAGCCTGTATTATTTAAAATGCATTTTTATTGAAAGGCCTGCATTAAACTGAATGGTTTCACAGGCATTTGCTTATCCTGCATAGTAAGGAGGTAGAATACATAGAAAATTAATACAATGTTTTAGAAACAGCCAAGTTAATTTTAGAGGCAAGAACATGATTTGATGCTATAAAGTAGGCATTTTAATATTGTAAACATATGCTTTGGCTGTATTGAAAAATATAAATCCATGATGACTGTACCAATAATTTAGCCTCATTCATTTTTTAAAGGAATTATTCCTTAAGACATGCCATCTCTTTTTAGATATACTCAAAAGACTGAGAGGCAAAACTTGGCTTTTAGCTGCAGCACATAGCCCTGTTATATTTGATTTATTTTACATTTCATATGAAAGCATAATTTTGTCCACATGTGACTCAAATTGCATTGGTAATTTTTTTTTTTTTTTTTTTTGTAAATTTAAAAAACTACAGAGACACTAAAGGTGAAAATGGATGAGACAATTATAGTATTATTTTCATTGGTCTTTTTTTTTTGAGATGGAGTCTCACTCTTTCGCCAGGCTAGAGTGCAGTGGCGCCATCTAGGCTCACTGCAACCTCCGCATCCCAGATTCCAGCGATTCTCCTGCCTCAGCCTCCTGAGTAGCTGGGATTACAGGTTCCTGCCATCACGCCTGGCTAATTTTTGTATTTTTAGTAGAGACGGGGGTTCACCAAGTTGGCCAGGATGGTCTCGATCTCTTGACCTTGTGATTCACCCGCCTCGGCCTCCCAAAGTGCTGGGATTACAGGCATGAGCCACCGCACCCGACGGTCTTTTCAAAGCTATTTATTTTTAGGACTATGTGGTAATTTCACCTTCAGGTGATAAGGATTTTTTTTTTCTCCCAGCTAGTGCTATCTTTCTCGAAATAATTTAAAAGTAGGCGAGAGGCTAGGATGTACCTATATTTACCATGTTTACTTACCAGGAATATTTTCTAAGTGCCATAGTCTTTTTCATAATACGTATGAGTTTTATCTTTTCAGAGGAATAATTTCAAGTCATTTATTTGCTCATTAATGATAGCAGTAGTCATAGACTTAAGACTATTCTAGAGATCTTCATCTCCATAAGACTTACATTTATTTTAGTAAACTTTTCTTTCTATGCCTCTTTAATGGAGTGGTTCTGTTATTTAAGCCTGTTCTAAGTTTGATCAAATGGCAATGACTAGGTCTAGTTTTAGTTTTTATTTTTGCAGGAGTCTATTGCTAAAGAATTTTATTTTGATCCTTGTTAAATTTTTATTTTAATTAATAAGGTAGTCATTCCTGTAGAGGGATAAGATGCTTGTAGAGTTGTGGGTATCATTCCAAATAGAACTGTTATGATTTGGGAAATATTCTTTACTACAAAGGACTTATTTCATAATTACAAATTTTCCTTCATATTTGCCTTTGTTTATAAAATCTTCAGGAATGACATTCTCTAGCAATAAAAGGAATGAACCGTTATGTTTCTAAGCTGAAAAGAGGAACAGGTGGGTAATTATCCTACCATACTTAAGTATAGTGGAAAATCCTCTATTGAGAATGTGGATAAATGAACAATTGTAAGTTTTGCATCATAAACTGAGAACTTTCTTTTGACAGGGGGGAGGCGGGAGGGATAGTAGGTGGGGGTGATCTGCTTGCTTCTTTTACCACAGGTGATTTTTAAGTAACTTGGGTTTAATTTACAGAGATGAAACATGACAGTCTGAGTAAAATACCCAATGATGTAGAAGTCTGCCTGTTTATTATGTAGATACAGACATCCAGCAAAAACAGGAGAATCACATGCTTTAAAGAACACTTTCTCTTATGTTTCCTTGAGATATGTTCCTCCAGTGCAAGCAAGATAATGGTTTACAGAATTTGCTTTACACAAAACTTGTCAAGAACTCATCTGTTACACAAAAGCAAGGAATAACTAGTTTATATTTTCCAATAATGTTCAAGGTTTTCTCCTTAATATGTTTGAAATTATTGATTTTGGCATTTTTCTAAGCAATTTATGTAATTTTATTTGAAGAAAATGTTTTGTATAATGTTTTTCCCAGCCTAAACAGGGAGAGTCCTAACAGCGTTGTGCTTGTATGATTCTGAGACTTTATTTGCGTAAGTGATACTACTATACTTTATTTTTGACCCATGCCTTTTTAAGCTGTTTCATATTGAAAGGTGGAATATTGTAAAAATTTTGTCAAAGATGTACTGTAGTGCTATTTGAAGTACCTGTAACAAAACACAGTTGGCCCTCTGTATCCATGTACTCTGCATCTGTGGATTAAACCAATTGCAGATCAAAAATATTAGAAAAAATAATATAAAAATAATACAAATAAAAATACAGTATAACAGTTATTTAAATAGCATTTACATTGCATTAGGTATTAGTCTAGGGATAAAGTATACAGGAGGATGTGCGTTGGTTATATACAAATATGTCATTTTATGTAAGGGACTTGAGTATACTTGGATTTTTGGTATCTGTGGGTTGGGGGGATGGTCCAGGAACCAATACCCCATGGATACCAAGGGACAACTGTACTTATTTACCTTTATTGTCATTGCAAGCTTCTTATGGAAACTTTATAGGAATGAAAATATACATGTTAAGAAGATTAAACATTAGATAGTAGATGGTTTGTTGCATGCTAGAACTGTTAGTATTGTTGAATCAATTACTTTGGTTTCATGAAAAAATAAACGATAAATATCTTTAAAGAGAACTAGAAGAATTTTTTGTTTGAGTGATTCCAGGCTGTAGTATGATCATTTACTGAAGTAGTTTGATTGGCTGGCTAACTTAGAATTATTGTTTCTTGTTTTGTACTGCAATAGGGGTTATAATTGTAAGATAAAAATGTGTGTGTGTTTAAGGGAAGTAGGTGGTGGTTAAAATTCTTGGAAAATTTTCAGAATACTTTAAAAATAAAGTTCCAAGTTACACAGTTTGGCCTTTTTTTTTGTGGGGGGGGGGGGGGAATTACAAAATATTGGAGCCAAGGTACTGATTGTCGGATACTTTTATAGGTCCACTCCAATCTACCTTCTACACCAAATTTACATGGATATTTGATCATTTACCCTCTTGTTCATGTTACATTTCCATGCTGTTCCCTTCTGTGGAAAAAAAAAAATCCTTTGACAGCTTCCTATCACCTACAAAAGAATATGTTAACTCCATTGTATGTTGTATGGTCTACGTATTTATCTGTTTATCCTCCTTTTTGGCCTTTCTCTTCAGATTTGTACTAAAGAAATACAGAATTAGGGGCCGGGCACAGTGGCTCAAGCCTGTAATCACAGCACTTTGGGAGGCCGAGGTAGGAGGATTGCTTGAAGCCAGGAGTTTGAGACAGTCAACAAAGCAAGACCACCGTCACTTAAAAAAAATTTTTTTTTTAAGCCAGGTGAGGTGGTGACACACACCTGTGGTCTCAGCTGCTCTCAGAACACAGAGGCGGGAGGATCGCTTGAGCCCAAGAATTGGAAGTTGAAGTGAGCTATGATCATGTCCCTGCACTCCAGCCTTCCATGCCTGGGTGACAGAGCAAGATCATCTCTTTAAAAAACAGTATATAGAATTGGTTTCTCCAATACATACTAGTATTGTTATTCTTTTTGCTTTCCATCGTGTCTATCTTGTGTCAACTTAAATTAGAAACAGACAATCTGTTCAAAGAAGAAATTTAGCTGAGTCAAGTTTCTTTTTTTTCATGATTATGGGGGAAAACAAAAGTGCTTAAAACTGACTTGCACAGAACACGGATTTCAATGTACATGTTATATAACACAACCAATTAGAATTATATTTTTAGGATGCAGCAACAGTCTTTGAAATCTTTTACAAGAATCTTTGTTAGAAATAACATTTGCCAAGTACTGTTTTATGATGCAGAATGGTGTCTGCTTTTTTGAAGCTACAGGGAAGGAACATTTAATCCCTAGCTTGTTGAGATTTCTCCTTATTGCCAGTTAGAAGGGCTTAGAATTTAAGGGCTAATTCTATTAAGGGAATTCTATTAGCAGTAAGAGAAAAAAAAGGAAAGGTAACTGAAAAGTAATATAATGGTATTACATGAAATATAGAACATGTAATATTTTGCATCTAAATTGGCAATCTATTTGTTCTTTGAAGTTTGAGCTTAAATACTACCTCCGGGAGCCTCTCTGATTTACCCAAGTTCTCCATCCCCTGTATTCCCCTTAATTTTTGTTTATAACTCTGTTGATCTTCCATTAGAAACTAGTGGTTTTCAAACTTTAGTGTGAATTGGGCTTGTTAAAAGCATGGATTGCTGGGCTGCATCCTCAGAGTTCGTGATTCAGTGTCTTTTAGAACCCCAAAATTTGCATTTAGTGACTAAGGTTAGCTGTTGTGAGACTACACTCTGAGATCCACTGAACTACATGCTTCTGGAAAGCAACAGAATGAATCTATATCATTTATAGGGAAGGCTTAATACTGTGGCAAACATTAGGTTCTCAAATATATGTTGAATGTATGAAGGAAGAAATTAATGAATGGAGCAATTATTACCAATCTTTTATGTTTTCCTTAAATCCACAATTTCACTTAGATCCTTTCAGAGGATGAATTTGCCTTCTACTGTGTTGTGATCAAAGCTTGTCCAACATGCCCTCTCTAAACTTGTCTTCACTCAGAACTTTATCTTTTCTCTGTTTCTCTTCATCTGTCTCAGAATAATGTTCCTTCATGTTTCTGAAGCTAGCTTTTTTTCTTGCCCACTTCTGGGAACTTAATAGTCCCTTTTTCTGGTATCTAGTTTTTCTCTCTCCAATTGTTCTTTCCCCTCCACCTAAAAACAATTTCATGTGTTCCCTATTCAGTAATGGTGCTTTTGGCTGCAAGTGACAGAATACCTGACTCAAACTGCTTTAGCAATAAGGATCTTAATGGGCTTACGTGACTTGAAAGTCTAGTGAATAAATAAGCTTCAGAGTTGTTGAATCACATTGTTGAACTGATTGTGCGTGCTTCTGTCTGCTCTACCTTTCACAATGGCATGGCTATTTTCCTGTGGTTTTAGGATGCTTTGTAATCAATACCTCATGCTCCCTTCACAGGGGGTAGGGCATGGCAGATAGTGAGTGACAGAGCTAGAAACTCACACAAGACCAAGGGACAACTTTCCCAAAAGCCTATAGCAAAACTCTCTTCTCATCTGCCAGAATTGCTTCACAAAACACATTTTTCTTTGTTTGTTGTTTTGTTTTTTTGTTTTTATGATGGAGTCTGTGTTTCGCAGGCTGGAGTGCAGTGGTGCGATCTCGGCTCACTGCAACCTCTGCCTCCCGGGTTCAAGCTATTCTCCTGCCTCAGCCTCCCTGAGTAGCTGGGATTACAGGTGCATGCCAGCACACCCAGCTAATTTTTGTATTTTTAGTAGAGATGGGGTTTCATCACATTGGCCAGGCTGGTCTTGAACTCCTGACCTCAAGTGATCCACCGGCCTCAGCCTTCTAAAGTGCTGGGATTACAGGTGTGAGCCACCGTACAGGTGTGAGCCACCGTGCCCGGCCCACATTTCTGAACCAATCACTGACAAGGATAACCTGGAACTGGGGCTGGAATTCAACTTCCTTTTAAGCACATGGTTTCCAGGGAGTGATATGTATTACTGGTCAAATTTGAAGTTGTGTTTAGAAAGAGAAATGAATGGATAAGCAATCTGTGTTGTTCTCTGTACCTAGCTTAAAAAGGTGTGTTTGTGGGGACAAACAACTTTAGTTTTGTTATTCTGGATACTGTCACAATTGACTTTTTTTCTTTTATGGTAAGAACTATTGCAAATTTATCTTCCATCTACTTCCTTCATGGCCTTTTCACTCACTAACTTCTTAGCCCTTTATTATTGAATACATGTTTTCTTCACCATCCTTTGGGAGTTGCTCTCTCAGTGACTATTGTAGTGGTCATTGTTGGTTGTAACCACATCTCCTTCTCCCTTCACTGTATATCAGCCAAGTAGTCAGGGTTAGACTGACCTAGTTGCAGCTCAGCCATGGGTCGTGATCAGTCTAAGGCTGTCAGAATACTCACATCTCCCTTGCCATGATGACTGTTCAGAAATAGGTAACCCAGGTCTAAGCCAGGGTAATTGGCTTGGGGGTGAGCACTGACCTAAGTTAATTCTATCAGAGCAAAACTATGTACTTGCTGTAGTGATTCAGGAAGGATTAGTGGGTGTACAGAAGAAGCTCCCTCCATTTTGGTACCATGAGGGACACTCATCTGGTGAAGTCAAAACACAGAGGGAATGGGGTAGGGGGGCAAAGAAAAGAATCACAGAGTAATGGAGCTGGAAACCTGATTCAACTGCCTGAAGCCTAACTTATCACCCCTATAGATTTTATTACCCCTATAGATTTTACTTACTGTTAACCAATTTAGAAGTAGATTTTCTTACAACATATCCCAATTAATAATGGTCACCAATGGTCTCCTAATTGCCAAGCTCATGGTCTTTTTGAAATTCTTGTCCTTTCAGATTTCTTTGAAGCATTTGACACTAGTGACAATCTTGTCATTTGAAACCCTATCTTGACTCCCTGGTTCCTTTGCTTTCTGTCTACAAAACACATTGTAGAAAGCTTGTAAAGAGGAAACCATAAAATATACATAATTTTAGAATGTCCAAAACCATCAGTCAGAAACTTAGTTAAGAGAAGTTGGTAAGAAAAGTAGATAGAGATGAGAGCAAGAGGGAGGGGAGATATTATGATACTACGTTTTGTCATAAATCTGCTAGGTATTATGAATTAGAACCATTTACATGTTAGATCAGTAGAAAGCTACATGTGATCTGTAGCTTATTGGTTTAATTTTTTTTTTTTTTTTGGAGATGGAGTCTCGTTCTGTCACCCAGGCTAGGGTGCAGTGGTGCGATCTTGGCTCACTGCAATCTCTGCCTCCCAGGTTCAAGTGATTCCCGTGCCTCAGCCTCCCTAATAGCTGGGATTACAGGTGTGTGCTACCACGCCCAGCTAATTTTTGTATTTTTAGTAGAGACGGGGTTTCACCATGTTGGTCAGGCTGGTCTCGAACTTCTGACCTCAGGTGCGCCATCCACCTTGATCTCCCAAAGTGCTGGGATTACAGGCGTGAGCCACCACACCCGGCCCCTAATATTCTCTTGGCCACAAAATCATGAGATACATTATGAATTTAATAAACATGTAAATTGGAAAATAAACTTTATCATCACCTGGCTGTCTCCCTGCTACCTCAGACTCTCTATATAAAGGAATCATTTTTCCTTTTAAAACCTACTCTACCCTCTATCTTCTCTATTGTGCTTTATGGTTCCACTATTCTTGCAACTACTAAAGATTATTTCTCTTTTTCTGTCTTTCCAGTGTCTTCCACATTTATTCCTTCCTTTTCATTTTGACTGTCAGAACCCACATTTAGTCCTTTTTATTTTAGCTTTAGATTTGCGGTAGTCTCCTAGCTGATATTCCCATCCCCATAGTACCTGCACCAACCCATTTGACATACTACTCAGAAGTCATCTTCCAAAAATAGATTTACAATCAGTGGTTTCCCATTGTCTTCCACAATCGTTATTGTGGAAGAGAGCTTCCTCTCCCTAGCTTTCAAGGCTTTCAACACATCAAGCCTTATTGTTGACTCCTGACATAGCCCTGCATGACCTGCTTCGGTGGCTTTATCTGTGCTGTAACTATAGCATAGTATAGAAATACAGTCCCTGTGGTTTTTGCTAGTCAAAATGTTATATGTCAAGATTCATCATAAAAGCCATCAGAATCTTATTTTTCCTGTTTTATAGTGTGTTTGTAAATAAAATGTCAATAGATATTATACATGCAAAATCTGTTACATTTAAAATTGTGATGATGCAAATTTTAATCACTAGCACTCTAAACAAACTTTACACAATAACATAGGGGGAAAAAGGACTTCATATTTAATCTCCATTCCTACAGGCTTTTGCTTTCACGTTCACACTGTCTATTTTTGTTTTTATTTTTGTCGTTGTTGTTGTTGTTTTGAGATGGAGTTTCACTCTTGTTGCCCAGGCTGGAGTGCAATGGTGCAATCTCTGCTCACTGCAACCTCCACCTTCTGGGTTCAAGTGATCCTCCTGCCTCAGCCTCCCGAGTAGCTGGGATTACAGGTGCACACCACCATGCCCAGCAAGTTTTTGTATTTTTAGTAGAGATGGGGTTTCACCACGTTGGCCAGGCTGGTCTTGAACTCCTGACCTCAAGATGATCCACCTGCCTCGGCCTCCCAAAGTGCTGGGATTACAGGCGTGAGCCACTGCGCCTGGCCCACACTGTTTATTTTTTTACTGTTTTTTTAACTTTTTATTTTTTTGAGATGGAGTCTTGCTCTGTTGCCCAGGCTGGAGTGCAGTGGCCCGATCTCAGCTCACTGCAACCTCCGCCTCCCCAGTTCGAGTGATTCTCCTGCCTCAGACTTCCGAGCAGCTGGGACTACAGGCGCCCGCCACCACACCGGCTAATTTTTTGTATTTTTAGTAGAGACAGGATTGTTAGCCAGGATGGTCTCAGTCTCCTGACCTTGTGATCTGCCCGCCTCGGCCTCCCAAAGTGCTGGGATTACAGGCGTGAGCCACTGCACCCGGCCTACACTGTTTATTTTTGAACATGTCATATATATTACAAAATTCTAAAGTTACAAAAAGGTATAAAATATGAAATAACTTTTCTCCCTTTCCTGTTGTCCCCTCCCCACAGTTCCTTCTTCTTGGAAACAATAGTGTTATCAGTTTCTTGCATGTGTTCATCCAGGGAGAGTTTAACTAGAGACACATGTTTAATTTATGTATGGATTTGGGAATGGTAGGGGTGTGCATTGAAACTCAGTAATAAGAAACCAAGTTATTCAATTTAAAAAAGGGCAAAAAATATGAATAGAGGCTTCCCCAAAGAAGATATATGAGTAGCAAATAAGCACATGAAGAGATGCTCAATTAGTCATTAGGGAAATGTAAATGAAAGTCACAATGAAATATATCACACACCTATTAAAATGACTAAAATTAGGGGCTGGGCGGCCCCGGTGGCTCACGCCTGTAATCCCAGCACTTTGGGAGGCCGAGGCGGGCGGATCACTTGAGGTCAGGAGTTCGAGACCAGCCTGGCCAACATGGTGAAACCCCGTCTCTACTAAAAATACAAAAATTAGCTGGGTGTGGTGGCGTGTGCCTGTAATCCCAGCTACTCGGGTGGCTGAGACAGGAGAATTGCTTGAACTCGGGAGGTGGAGGTTGCAGTGTGCTGGGATCGGGCCACTGCACTCCAACCTGGGCGACAGAGTGAGACTCCATCTCAAAATGAATATATAAATAAATAAATAAAGACTAAAATTAAAAGATTGTCCATATTCACATAGAGGGGAACAATGCACACTGGGGCCTTCCAGAGGGTTGGGTGGGTGGAGGGAGAGGATCAGAAAAAATAACTAATGTATACTGGGCTTAATACCTGAGTGATGAAATAATTTGTACAATGAACCCCTATGACACACCTTTACCTATGTAACAAACCTGCCCATCCTGCACATGTACCCTTGAACTTAAAAATTTTAAAAAAATTGTCCATATTAAGTGTTGACGAGGTGGAGAACAAACTAGAATTATATGCTCCTGATGTGAATGTAAAATAGTACTACTTTAGAAAAATGGCAGTTTCTAAAAACTTAAACATATACTTGCCGGGTGCAGTGGCTTATGCCTGTAATCCCAGCACTTTGGGAGGTCAAAGTGGGCAGATCACGAGCTTAGGAGTTCAAGACCAGCCTGACCAACATGGTGAAACCCCGTCTCTACTAAAAATACAAAAACTAGCCAGGTGTGGTGGCGCGTTGCCTGTAATCCCAGCTACTCAGGAGCCTGAGGCAGGAGAATCTCTTGATCCCAGGAGGCAGAGGTTGCAGTGATCCGAGATCACGCCATTGCACTCCAGCCTGGGCGACAGAGCAAGACTCCGTCTCAAACAAACAACAAACAAACAAACACACCTATCGTATAACCCAAATATTTCACTCTTAAGTATTTAAGAGCAAAGGAAGTATATGTCCACATGAAGACTTATACACAAATGCTCATAGTGGCTTTATTTGTAATAACTGAGAACTTGGAACAACTCAAATGTCTATCAGCAGATGAATAGTTTATCAAACTGTGGTATATCAGTAAAATGGAACGAATGTTAAGCAATAAAAAAGGAATGAACTACTGATACATGCAACAACATGAATCCATCTCAAAATCATTTCGTTGAGTGAAAGAAGGCATGCACTGTATTATTTCATTTATATAAAATTCCATGAAAAGCAAACTATAGTGACAGAAAGCAGATCAGTGGTTGCCTGAAAAGTGGGTGGGAACAGTGAAAGGCACAGATAGCAAAAGTTCACGAGGAAACTTTTAGAGGCTTTGATATGCTCATTATGATTTTGGCAATAGTTTCACAAATGTATGTTCATGTCAAAACGCATCAAATTTTACAACCTAAATATGTGTGGGTTATTGTATGTCAATTATTTTTATTATTATTTTATTTTTATTTTTTGAGGCTAGTCTCGCTTTGTCACCAAGCTGGAGTGCAATGGCGCAATCTCGGCTCACTGCAACCTCCGCCTCCCAGCTTCAAGTGATTCTCCTGAATCCGAGTAGCTGGAACTACAGGCGCGCGCCACCACGCCCGGCTAAATTTTGTTTTTTAGTAGAGATGGGTTTTCACCATGTTAGCTAGGCTGGTCTCAAACTCCTGACCTCAGGCAATCGGCCAGCTTCAGCCTCCCAAAACGCTGGGATTACAGGCGTGAGCTACCGCGCCTGGCTGGGTTATTGTATGTCAATTTTTACCTCCATAAAACTGTTAAGGCCTGTAATCCCTGCACTTTGGGACCCCGAGGCAGGCGGATTACCTAAAGTTGGTGAGTTCGAGACCAGCCTGACCAATACGGAGAAACCCTGTCTCTACTAAAAATACAAAAATTAGCTGTGCATGGTGGCGCATGCCTGTAATCCCAACAACACGGGAGGCTGAGGCAGGAGAATCGCTTGAACCCGGGAGGCAGAGGTTGCTGTGAGCCGAGATTGCACCATTGCATTGCAGCCTGGGCAACAAGAGCGAAACTCCGTCTCAAAAAAAAACAAAACTAAACTAAAACACTGTTAAGGGCAGTTAAAACCCAGCCCATATTCCCAGGCTGTTTTGTTTTGTTTTGTTTTGTTTTGTTTTTTCTTTAGGGATGAAAAAAAAACTAAATCCCCATTCACCGCACACGGCACTCTTCACTAACCACGAGAAACCCCACCCAACACCATCCACCGGGTCCCTCCCTTGCCCTCCTAATCCCGCCAGCGAGGTGTCTTCTCTCTGCCGCCCGCTAGAGAGCGTGTACAGAGGAGGTCAAAGCTCTTGGCTCGCTAGCTCAGCCCCAGCGCCTGCATGAACTTCCGGCTACACGCCATTCCGCTTCCCGAGGAACGCTTGGGCTGTTGTACGGGTTCCCTACAGGACTCTGAAGACTGAGGATATCCGGCCCGAAGCGTTTGTGCGGCGCGGAGTTAAGCGCCCCGGCAGTAACTTAAGGGAAGTGGACCAGGGTTGCCGCTGCCCAGAGCGGTCCTTTAGTTTCCACTGGAGTGGAGGGAAGAGTGCTGCCATGGCAGCCCCTGCGCAGCCCAAGAAGATCGTGGCCCCTACGGTGTCCCAGATCAATGCGGAGTTCGTGACCCAGGTGAGCTCGGGCGAGTCTGGTGTGTGTGAGTGGGTATGGACGTCGTGGCCCCGAGGCCTGGTGGTGGGGTTTTTTTTCAGAATTTAGGAGCCCGGAGGAGGCATTCGTTTGTTAATTGATTCACACACGTCTTTTTACTGAGTATCAGCTCCGTGCCGGCCACTATGCTAGGTGCTGGGCATACCGTGGTGAAAGAAGCTGCCCTGCCCTGGGGAGTTCATGGCCCAAGGAAGACAGACGCATGAAAAGAAAACTACTGTATGAGTTTTGCTGTGTTGGAGTTTGTCTCAGGAGCAATGGATTCAGAGAGGAGGGAACACCCCAGTCTATCTGAGACTGGCAAGTAGGCTTCGCAGCAGAGTGATGCTGGACTGCCTCTTCAAGTAGGAGTAGGCTTTTTCCTGGTCCTTAGAGTGTCCTGAGTTTTTGAGCAGTGATGAGAAACTGACAAGACACCTCCAAATAGACCCATCTAAAAACAGAGTAATTCTGTAGTTTGAGAGCGTTCATTTAGAATCTGTTTACTATCTTGCATTGTGAGCCACAGTTGGCTTTGGATAGGGAACCACAGTCCTGTGTTATTGTTTATTTGTGAATTGCATAAGAGTGTAAGTAGTTCAATGTAGAAGTTATCATGCCCACCTGCTTCTTTATTCTTTATTCCTTGTCTCAACAGATTTGCCAGGGCAGAAGCCTAGGGAGTGATTTTGAATCCTCCCTTTCCCTTAGTCCCTACATTTCTACATTCTAAATATCTTTTGAATCTATCTGGTGTTCTACATCTCTGTCACCCTAAGCTTGGTTGCCATTGTTTTCTGCCTGGACCAAGGTATCGTAATCTGTTATATTGTCCTTCCTCCTGCTCTGCTCTAGCCCATTCTTCATGTTGCTTTCCGAGTGATTTCATACAAGTGCAAATCTCATCATATCACTTGCCTTCTTAAAATCTCTTCCTTCCGGCCGGGCGCAGGGGCTCACGCCTGTAATCCCAGCACTTTGGGAGGCCGAGGCGGGCGGATCACGAGGTCAGGAGATCGAGACCATCCTGGCTAACACGGTGAAACCCCGTCTCTACTAAAAATTAAAAAAAAAAAAAAAAATTAGCCGGGCATGGTGGCGGGTGCCTGTGGTCCCAGCTACTCGGGAGGCTGAGGCAGGAGAATGGCATGAACCCGGGAGGCGGAGCTTGCAGTGAGCCGAGATCGCGCCACTGCACTCCAGCCTGGGCAACAGTGCGAGACTCCGTCTCAAAAAAAAAAAAAAATCTCTTCCTTCCTTTCCTTCCTTTTCTTCTTTCAAGATAGGGTCTCACTATGTTGGCTGGGCTCCACTGAGCCTTCCACCTCAGCCTCCCTTGTAGCTAGGACTACAGGGACTACACTAAGGCTGGCTGTCCTTAAAATCTTCAGCCGGGCGTGATGGCTCATGCCTGTAATCCCAGCACTTTGGGAGGCCGTGGCAGGTCGATCACCTGAGGTCGGGAGTTCGAGACCAGCCTGACCAACATGGAGAAACCCTGTCTCTACTAAAAATACAAAAGTAGGCAGGCTTGGTGGTGCATGCCTGTAATCCCAGCTACTCGGGAGGCTGAGGCAGGAGAATTGCTTGAACCCGGGAGGCGGAGGTTGCAATGAGCCAAGATCGCACCATTGCACTCCAGCCTGGGCAACAAGAGCAAAACTCCGTCTAGAAACCAAGCAAAAAAAAAAAAAAAAATCTTTAAAGAATTCTAATTACCCTTAGGTTAACGGCTGAAATCCTTCATAGTGTTGTGTGATTTGACCTGTGCTTATATCTTCAGTTTCCTCTTTTTCCTCTTCCTTTCTAACTCTGTGCCTTAGCTGTACAGAACTTGGTTTATTTGAATGTGCCATGCTATCTTTCATCTCCTGGCCTTTCAACATTGTTTCCTCTGCTAGGAATCCTCATTTTTTTTCTCCCCACCTTCCTTTATTCATTCTCAGCCTTCTACACTACTTTAGAGAGGCTTTTCCTGACAAATTAAACGAGATTAGAGGTCTCTTTCCCCATATACCTGCATTTTTGCAGTAGAAGTCATTTATTAGTTTACTTCTGTCATGGAACTCAAATTTTAGAGGGAAGAACCAGACAGATGAACGGTATAGTTTCATACACTGATAAATGCTATGAGGAAAATGAAACAGGGCTGTGACAGACTGGTTTGAGGTGTATGAAAGACAGTCAGGAAAGTTCTCTCTGAGGTGACACTTGAGCTAACACCTGAATGCAAAGAAGGAGCCAGTTTTGAGAAGAGCAAGGAAATAGCAAGTACACACACCTTAAGGTGTGAATGTAAAGAAGGCCAGGGTGGGCCGGGTGCGGTGGCTTGTGGCTCGCAGTGGGATTACACCTGTAATCCCAGCACTTTGGGAGGCTGAGGTGGACGGATCACCTGAGGTCGGGAGTTCGAGACCAGCCTGGCCAATATGGAGAAACCCTGTCTCTACTAAAAATACAAAATTAGCCGGACGTGGTGGTGCATGCCTGTAATCCCAGCTACTCAGGAGGCTGAGGCAGGAGAATCACTTGAACCCAGGAGGCAGAGGTTGCAGTGAGCTGAGATCACGCCATTGTACTTAAGCCTGGGCAACAAGAGCGAACTCCATCTCAAAAAAAAAAAAAAAAAAAAAGGCCAGGGTGGCCTTGAAGGCAAAGATTACCTTTCTTTGCACTCTAGAAGAGCCTAAACAGTATCTGGCAAATATGAGACATTAATGTTTGTTCCCATGGCCCAAGATTGCTGAGAACCTTCCTTTCTTGCACTACATCTTAATGATCTGGCATATTTGTTCATTAATTCACTTATGTATCCATTTGACAAATAGTCATCACACAGTGTGTGCCTAGTACAATACCAGGTGCTGGGAGTACATGGGGAATAAAACAGACATGTTCTCACAATCTAACACACAGTCTGTGGAAGGAGACTTTAAGAGACTTAAAGAACTCACTGTAGTTTAATGTGAGAAATGCCAGATTGGGGTATGAGGGAAGTGCTTTGAGAAAAGAGCATGAAATGATTACTTTGTTGAAGGAAAGAATTTCCAAGAAGAATTTTCTCATTGAGAAAGTATCATTTGAGTTGGACTTTGAAATGTAGAGAGGAAAGTGGGGGAATTGGTTTTCTAGGTAGAGGGGACATCTTGGGCTTAGGTGTTTTCTTCTTTTTTCTTTTTAATTTAATTTCTGAGCATCTGGCATACCTAGCCAGAAAAGGTACTTTTAAAATTATTTATTGAATGAATGAGATCAAGAGGTTAAAATTTAGTTTTAAGGAGATTAGAGATCTGAACTTTGTGACCTCACTTTTTTATACCATTATATTTTTATTTCCTTTTTTGTCTTTCAGTAAGGTTTACTTTAAACAGTTTATACTGTCATGGCTGTACTAAGTAGAGAATGGAAAGTTTTTATTTTACATGAGACTAGAGAGTTGAGGGAGGGCAATGTGTATATACTGTGAGATCGTGATATTTGAGACATTACACGTTAGACCCCAAGGGAAAGGAGAAACTCAGAGAAGAGACATGATAGATGCTTAATAAATGTTTGCTAATCTTTAATCAAGTACAGATGTACAGTAAGCAGTTTAGATCGGAGATAGGATATACATTTTTATTTGTAATTTCCTGAGTCCATCATAACAGGTTAGACTCAATTCTCTTAATGGTATGATGTAAGAAGAAGATGACTGAATTTATGATGCCCATAGGGAGCAGAATGAGGAAATGAGGACACCACAGAATAACTGGGGGTGAGGTGAAGATTTTCTATTGAGTTGGAGAGTGATTGGTAATTTGGGAAGGTGTTATTTATTTATTTATTTTAGAGACGGAGTCTTGCTCTGTCGCCCAGGCTGGAGTGCAGTGGCTTGGTGTCGGCTCACTGCAATCTCCACCTCCCAGGTTCAAGCAATTCTCCTGCCTCAGCCTCCCGAGTAGCTGGAATTATAGGTGCACACCACCAAGCCTGGCTAATTTTTGTGTTTTTAGTAGAGATGGGGTTTCACGATGTTGGCCAGGCTGGTCTTGAACTCCTGACCTCAGGTGATCCGCCTGCCTCGGCCTCCCAAAGTTCTGAGATTACAGGCATGAGCCACCATGCCTGGCCGGAAGGTGTCATTTAAGTAGGAAGTTACTGTAATATTTTTAGAGGCTATTCCTCAGGGCCAGTGTCCTAACTGCCTGGGAGGCTCTTTTAGTGTGTTGTATGTGTTCATCACTGAGCTATAAAAGCAAAGAAAACAAGTCCCATCTCTTAAGTATTCCAATTAAATGAGAAGGAAAGATGGATAAGCAATCAAATATTTATAATATAGAAAGGTAAGATTATAAAGAGTTATATACAAAATGAAGAGAAGGAGAAAGCAATTGTCACCATCAGGTAGTGTTGAGGACAGCCTCACAGAAGTAACATTTCAGATTTTGCTTCATTTGTCCATCCATTCATCCATCAGACTTTATTAGTGCCTCTGATATGCCAGACACTGCAGAGTAGTCACCTTTTTATAAATATATTGAGTCTTTGTGCTTGCCAGTTTTCTATTTTTAAAGAGATTATAATTGGGTTTTAAAACAAAACCCTATGAATAAGACTATGCTGTTTCTTTAAATATGTAGAGAGAGTTATATATTTGTTTAAATTTCACAATTTACAGGTCAAGCCTAATCTGCTGAAATATGCCAGCTCTTATATTCTCTGTAATAAGCAGCCGATAGACTACAATTTTTTTTTTTTTAGGTTTTGTTATGGGTGTGAACTAATCATTTAAAGGCTCATTATTTTAGAAAGTATTCATGAAGATTTTGAGTATCATTTGTAATACTTGCTCAACTATTAACTAACTGTAATCTTGGGCAGATCACTTATTTTTTCTAGACCAGGGTTTCCTTATTGCTATGCTGAAGATGTTTGACTCTGTGGTTATTAACTGAGCTGTATTGTTTCTCTAGGGTGGTTGGAGAGGATTTTTTCTGTTTGTTTATATCACAATGGCATGTTGTAGTGCAAAGCACTACTGGCATTTAGTGGTTTCGGGTCAAGGATGCCAACTGGCCTGCATGCCTGTGTAGTCCCTTCAGATATACCCTGTCCCCCAGTGCCAAGTAGGGCCTTGTTAAGAAACCGCTTATCACTAAATGATCTGTCTTGCAGCTCTACAATGGCAAGAATCTGGGATTTACTGTTTATACTGTTTACTTTGCAGTTAGCATGTAAATACTGGGCTCCCCACATCAAGAAGAAATCACCTTTTGATATAAAGGTAAGTATTTTTGGTTTCAACATAATTCTTGAGAAGTTACATTCCTTTTAAAGGGTTATTTCAACAAAAGCTTTCCATAATTTTTTTAAAATTAAAAACAACGATCTACAAAAAATACAATTTTTTGCTTATCAAACTTAGCAATGATTTATGTTAGGAAATTTGGAAGACATAGAAACTACACATAAGAAAATAATCACTACACAGAGATAACCTCTCTTACCATTTTGTTGTATTTTCTTTAAGCCTTAACAAAAATGTGTGTGTGGCTGGGCACGGTGTCTCACGCCTGTAATCCCAGCACTTTGGGAGGCCAAGGCCAGTGGATCACAAGGTCAGGAGATCGAGACCATCCTGACCAACACGGTGAAACCCCATCTCTACTAAAAATACAAAAAATTAGCCGGGCATGGTGGCGGGCGCCTGTAGTCCCAGCTACTCGGGAGGCTGAGGCAGGAGAATGGCGTGAACCTGGGAGGCGGAGCGTGCAGTGAGTCGAGATCGCACCACTGCACTCCAGCCTGGATGACAGAGCGAGACTCCATCTCAAAAAAAAAAAAAAAAAAAAAAAAAAGTGTACGTGTATAATTTACTTAACTGTTTTTCTGTTTATAGATTCTTAGGTTATTTTTAATTTATCATTATTATAAATGATCATGTAATAAATATCTTTGTAAATATACAGAAATTTTTGTACAAGTTTTTGATAGTTCATTTAGGATTAAATCTGTTGTGTTATCTTGTTTTTAGAGTGGTGAATGAGGTAAAGGTCTATAATAAAGATGGAAGGAGCAGCAGTTGTATAGTGTAATAACTTAAGTCCAGTAATATTCAATAAGGGAATTGAACTTATTCAATTGAATAAGTCCAACTGAAGCAATTTAGAACAAATAATATGACAAATTCCCAAATATAGGGTTAATTCTCATTGGATTAGGTTCTTAAAGAGAGGTCTAAGGCCAGGTGTGGTGGCTCATGCCTATAATCCTAGTGCTTTGGGAGATCAAAGAGGGAAGATCACCTGAAGCCAGGAGTTTGAGACTAGACTGGACAGTAGTGAGATCTCGCCTTTACAAAAAAATTTTAAAAATTGGCTTGTGCAGTGGCTCACACATGTAGTCTCAATTGCTCTGGAAGCTGAAGTGGGAGGATGACTGACTGAGCCCAGGAGTTTGAGGCTGCAGTGAGCTGTAATCAGGCCACTGCACTCCAGCCTGGGCAACAGAATGAGACCCTGTCCCTTAAAGAGAGTGAGGTCTTTAAATGAAATAGATGTTGACACTGCATACCATTCAACAAGTAATGAAGACTCTTAAGCTTTGCCATTATAAATTTAATGGTGATGCTTTAGGCACTGTTGGTAAAACTGAACTTTTTACCCAAAATTTCTTACTTTATTTGAACTTAAATTCTTACGAATATATATTTGTTTTTGCCAGTAATCTTTTTTTTTTTTTTTTTTTTTGGAGGTGGAGTCTCGCTCTTGTCACCCAGTTTGGAGTGTAATGGCACGATTCTGGCTCACTGCAGCCTCCACCTCCTGGGTTCAAGCGATTCTTCTGCCTCAGCCTCCTGAGTAGCTGGGATTACAGACGCACGCCACCACGCCCTGCTAATTTTTGTATTTTTAGTAGAGACAGGGTTTTGCCATGTTGGCCAGGCTGGTCTCAAACTCCTAACGTCAGGTGATCTGCCCACCTTGGCCTCCCAAAGTGGTGGGATTACAGGCTTGAGCCACCACACCCGGCCAACCAGTAATCTTTATTTTATTATTTAATTTGAAATTTGATGAAAACAATAACAGAGCATTTCATCTAGATTGAACAAGACTCGTTTTCCTCATCGCCTCCCTCCCTTTACCACTCACAAATACTTATTTCACAAATATACTTGGAGCAGTTAAAAGATATTATAGGCCAGGTACCATGGCTCATGACTGTAATCCCAGCACTTTGGGAGGCTGAGGCGGTAGGTCACTTGACTTCAGGAGTTCAAGACCAACCTGGGCAACATGGTGAAACCCCATCTCTACCAAAAATACAAAAAATTAGCTGGGTATGGTGGTGTATGCCTGTGGTCCCAGCTATTTGGGAGGCTGCGGCTGGAGGATAGTTGAGACTGGAAGGCAGACGTTGCAATGAGCTGTGATTGCACTGCTACACTCCACCCTAGGTGACAGAGTGAGACCCCATCTCAAAAACAACAAAAAAAAGACATTATAGTTACCATACAATAATATTATACCATGTTAAAGCACTTCATAATTTTACAGTAGTATTTTTTTTTACTATTATTAATGCTAGCACTACTACTGCTGCTATTGATAACTGTTAGTGAAGGCTCACTGTATGCCAGTATTTGTACTAATTGTTTATATGCCCTGTCTTATTTTATTTTCAGTAACCCTGTGTGGTAGTTTGTGTTATTAGATCTGTTTTGTGGGTAAGGAAACTGAGGCTTGGAGAGGTCAGGCACTTGCCTAAGAGTTCCAGCCATCAGTAGTGAAGGCAGATGTTTTGAACCAGTCTTCCAATTCGAGAGTCTGAGTTCTTTTTTTCTTTTTTTTTTTTTTGAGATGTACAATTCCAGAGTCAGAATTCTTTTTTTTTTTTTTTGAGATGGAGTCTCGCTCTATCACCAGGCTGGATGGAGTGCAGTGGCGCGATCTTGACTCACTGCAACCTCCGCCTCCCGGGTTCAAGTGATTCTCCTGCCTCAGCCTCCGAAGTAGTTGGGACTGCAGGTGTGCGCCACCACGCCCAGCTAATATTTGTATTTTTAGTAGAGACGGGGTTTCACCATGTTGGCCAGGATGGTCTTGATCTCTTGACCTCATGATCCACCCTCTTCGGCCTCCCAAAGTGCTCGGATTACAGTCATGAGCCACCGTGCCTGGCCAGAGTCTGAATTCTTAAGTAGTACACCATTCTGCCCACCCTCACTCAAATGAATGGAAATTCTGAAGCTCTATCATATTCATTTGGATAAAGAGATATAACAATTAGAATTTGTGTCTGTTATGTCTTCACACTTTTAAATTATTTTCTCTCTGGGTTTTGCAGGCACACAGTTATGACTCTCAAATGGAGTCTCATAACATTTATACACTTTAAGTTTAAAAAAAATCCTGATCTTGTGAATTTTTATTTTCCCTAAAAATCTTTATAAGCACATCATTTTAATGAATCTAGGGCTCTGTTTTATTATTTGTTTTTTCTACTTTGCTTTCTGTTAATTTCACATTTCGAGGAATATAATGGGATTATTTTAAATATCTCATTATTTCAATAGCAGTAATATTTGATGGCTTTCCTAAACCAACTTATTTTATATAATCTCACTCATTAAAAACTGTCAATTTAGGGTTGAAAAAAGTTGTTGAGATATTAAACATTTTTATATTTTTATAACAGGTTATTGAAGATATATATGAAAAAGAGATTGTCAAATCAAGGTAGGAATGAATTTAAATTTTATACAATGTGATTGGGGTGGACCAAGTTGGATCTTGGCTGAACTTCTAAATGTGATCATAACTTGAACCTTTTTTTCTGTTTCAAACTGGTCGTCAGGGCAATGGTGACTAGAAAAACTTTAGGGGCTGAAGAGTCATAAATTATTTTTTGCCTTCTAACTTTTGGCTCAGATTAGAGGTATCAAATCCCATAGGGTTTATTTGGATTTAGATGGAATTTGAGAAAAAGTAAACATGAAGATTTTATTACTAGTATTATTTCTGATTCACCTTTTAAAAATATTCTTAAAAAGTTATGAAAGTAAGACATTATTAAATTTACAATAATATAGTATACATATGTAATGTATAAAATGTATAATAATAAACACAGAAGTGATAAAAATTATTTTTGAGCAATATGCTGTAAGGGGTGAGTTTCAATAAATCATCATTTCTGCCCCCAATCCCTGGTTCATGTATATGGTTCATATACATCTGTTCTATTCCCCACCCCTTCACATGTTTTTTCAAACACAAAAGGGTTTGTACTCTACATGCTATTTTTCATCATGCTTCTTTTAAAAAATTTAACAGCGTGTCTTAGGCATCTTTTTGTATATACACCTGCAGACATGTATGTCCAGTGAGTATTTTAAAAGGATATTTGACTAAATGGGTCAAAGGCCATCTTCAGGATTTTGTTCTTTATTTGGAAAACAGTAGGAAGTAAGAAGAGTTGTAAGCACAGTGGTATTTGAAAAAGAGAATTTGGGTTTGTTTGTTTTTTTTCTTTTTTTGAGACAGGGTTTCACCATGTTGGCCAGGCTAGTCTCAAACTGCTGGCCCGAAGTGATCCATCCACCTGCCTTGGCCTTCCAAAGTGCTGGGATTACAGGCATTAGCCACTGCACCCAGCAAGAATTTGGATTTGGAGGGAGCAAGAGGCAGGGAATTAATTAGGTGAGCATTGTAGTAGTCAACTTCAAGATGTCATAGATTTGGCTTGTGTGGAAAGTTGGGAGCGGAATTGTCCATTTGAGAAAGATAGAGGTGGAGAGACTTGATGTTTGGATGTGGCAGATGTAGGAAAAGGAGGAATCAAAGATGATCCTAAAATTTTTTGCTTAAGTTGCTGAGTGATTAGTGATGCCATTACTGACTTTTGCCACGTTGTTGGGGGTAGGATTGGGTGTAGATCTTTATTTCACTTTTGGATATATTGAATTCTAGCTACTTAAGAGCTATGAAGATGGAGATATGGAATAAGCAGTTGGATATCCAGGTGTATAGCTCAAAAGAGATTGGGTTGGCTGGGCATGGTGGCTCATGCCTGTAATCCCAGCACCTTGGGAGGCCGAGGTGGGTGGATTGTTCAAGCCCAGTAAGTAGTTCAGGACCAGCCTGAGCAACACGGCAAAACCCTGTGTCCAGAAAAAACACAAAAAATTAGCTGGACATGGTGGCGTATGGCTGTAGTCCCAGTTACTCAAGAGGATGAAGTGGGAGGATCACCTGAGCCCAGGAGGTTAAGGGTTCAGTGAGCCACAATTGTGCCACTGCACTCTAGCCTGGGCAACAGAGTGAGACCCTGTCTCAAAACAAACAACAAAAAGAGACTGAGTTGAGCCTACTTTGTATTAGCCACCTTTTCGATGCTAACAGTACAACAGAAAAGAGGGGAGATACGATCCCTGCTCTCCTGGAGCTTACATTCTAGTAGGTCAGACAGACGGACAGACAGATATCTATATATCTATATCTATATATCTATATGTAATGTAATGTCAGGAGACAGTAAATGCTGTGAATTAAAGTGTGGTTAGAGGATAGTGACAAGGGCTGGTATTTCAGAATAATTAGGTAAATTCTCTCTGAAAGTAGGACATTTGAGCAGATTTGTAACATACGGTCTGAAGGTGAGTATGAATGAAATTTCTTGAGAAAACTAAAGATGAGTGGGTGGATTAATTCTGGTATCACTTTTTCTTCTATATTAAGATTATACTAGTTTGAAAATTATTTTGAATCTTCAGAATAGATTTTCACTCCAGTGGAAAGTGATTGTTTATTTTTTCATTTAAACCCTTGCTATTAATATTTCTTCTTCAGAGGTGATTTTTTATAACAACCAAAAGCTGCTAATGATTTTTAAGCCATATACATTTGGCTACTTTTTATATGTAGCTCTCTTCTGTGTAGCCGAGATTGCGCCATTGCACAATGTGTGACAGGGTTGCTCTCTTTCACCCAGGTTTGAGTGCAGTGGTGTGATCTCAGCTCATTGCAACCTCTGCCTCCTGGGCTCAAGTGATCCCCCAACCTTAGCCTCCCGAGTAGCTGGCACCACAGGCACAAACCACCATGCCCAGCTAATTCTTTTTGTATTTTTGGTAGAAACAGGGTTTTTCCATGTTGCCCAGGCTGCTCTCACTCCTGAGCTCAAGCAGTCTGCCCACTTTGACCTCCCAAAGTGCTGGGATTATAGGAATTAGCCACCACACCCAGCCCCTACCATTATTCTTTTTTTTTTTTTGAGATGGAGTCTTGCTCTGTCGCCAGGCTGGAGTGCAGTGGCATGATCTCGGCTCACGGCAAGCTCCGCCTCCCGGGTCCACGCCATTCCCCTGCCTCAGCCTCCCTAGTAGCTGGGATTGCAGGCGCCCGCCACCACGCCCGGCTAATTTTTTGTATTTTTAGTAGAGACAGGGTTTCACCATGTCAGCCAGGATGGTCTCGATCTCCCGACCTTGTGATCGCCCGCCTCAGCCTCCCAAAGTGCTGGGATTACAGGCGTGAGCCACTGCGCCCGGCCACCCCTATGTTGTTATTAGTTCTGAAAGAAGTAGCTGTCTTTGGCATGGCTAAGATTTATCTTGGCACTTTTAACAGTCGTTTTCTTATCTTGGACACGTTTTTTTTTTTTTTTTAATTTTTTTTATGTTTATGTTTTTTGTTTTATTATTATTATTATTATTTTTTTAATTTTTTTTAATGTTTTTTTGAGACAGAGTTTCGATCTTGTTGCCCAGGCTGGAGTGCAATGGTGCAGTCTCGGCTCACCGCAACCTCCACCTCCCAGGTTCAAGTGATTCTCCTGCCTCAGCCTCCCGAGTAGCAGGGATTACAGGCATGCTCCACCACGCCTGGCTAATTTTATATTTTTAGTAGAGACGGGGTTTTTCCACGTTTGTCAGGCTGTCACTCCCGAACTCAGGTGATCCGCTTGCCTCGGCCTCCCAAAGTGCTGGGATTACAGGTGTGAGCCACCACGCCTGGCCTACATTTTTTATTTCCAAGTACACTTCTGTAACACATAAACTATAGTATGTATTTAAAAATTTAACATGGTGAAACCCCGTCTCTACTAAAAATACAAAAATCAGCTGGGTGTGGTGGCACGCATCTGTAATCCCAGCTACTCGAGAGACTGAGGCAGGAGAATCGCTTGAACCCGGGAGGTGGAGGTTGCAGTGAGCTGAAATTGTGCCACTCCACTCCAGCCTGGGCGACAGAGCCAGACTCCGTCTGAAAAAAGAAAAAAAAAATTTAAATGACCAGTTTTTTAGGCTAGGTCCTGAGGAAATTATTTTGCTGAGCTATGTGCTCACGGCATTTTCAGTATTGGGGGAATGGCTTGATGTAACAGCCATGTTACTGTATGGTACATTACACAATTGATTCATATTTGCTGTTCTTGCCATTATCAGATTTGGCAGGCTTATCTTAATGAATTCTTCATCCAAGTTTGATTTTAAAAATATTGGAAAAATAATAGTTAAGTGCTTACTATGTGCCAGATTCTGCTGTAAGCACCTTGCATTCTGCTGTAAGCATCTAGCTCATTTATTCCCACAACAACCCTGTAACACTATTATTATCCTCATTTTATGGATGAGGAAACTGAAGTAGATAGGTTAAATAACTTGCCCAAGATGTTTCCCAGTATTTAGAGGCACACCAGGTATTGAATCCTGGTTCCCTGGTTCTTTTTTTTTTTTTTTTTTTTTTTTTTCTGAGTTCTTAGTGAATATTCTGCTCTGTTCTTTTATTTTTTTGAGATGGAGTTTCGCCCTTATTGCCCCAGGCTGGAGTGCAGTGGCGCAATCTCAGCTCACTGCCACCTCCGCCTCCTGGGTTCAAGCGATTCTCCTGCCTCAGCCTCCTGAGTAGCTGGGACTACAAGCATGTGCCACCATGCCTTGCTAATTTTTTGTAGTTTTAGTAGAGACAGTGTTTCACCATGTTGGCCAGGCTAGCCTCGAACTCCTGACCTCAGGTGATCCGCCCACCTCGGCCTCCCAAAGTGCTGGGATTACAGGTGTGAGCCACCACACCCGGCCTTGAATACTCTGTTCTTAAATAAGAGTCCTTTGCCTTCTAGAAACCTCCTAACTAGTACACTCTGGTATGATGTTTAATCCTGTTATGAACCAACTAAGTGGTTTTTATGCTTTCAAAAAGGGTGATTTACAGAGTAATTTACTTTTCCCAAAGTGTTTGTTTTTATTTGAAATGTATGGACTCTTTTATTATGAAATGTAACACAGAAAACAGCATGAAACAAATGTATAGCCTTATGAATTATAGTAATAATTCATAACCACCACCTAGGCTGAAAAACTCCATGAACATTGTCAGTGTTCCAGAAGCTCTCTGCTTGTTTCTTTTCTTTATCATTATAATATGTAAGTATGCAAACAAGAACACTATAATTTTGGTTCTTTTTCAACTTTAAATAAATAAATAGAATCACACACTATGTACTCTTTTGTGGCTGGCTTCATTTATTTTTTTTTTTCGAGATGGAGTTTCGCTGTTGTCGCCAGGCTGGAGTGCAGTGGCATGATCTCGGCTCACTGCAACCTCCACCTCCTGGCTTTGAATGATTCTCCTGCCTCAGCCTCCCTAGAAGTTGGGATTACAGGTGCCCGCCACCACTCCTAGCTAATTTTTTGTATTTTTAGTAGAGATGGGGTTTCGCCATGTTGGCCAGGCTGGTCTCAAACTCCTGACCTCAGGTAATCTGCATGCCTCGGCCTCCCAAAGTGCTGGGATTACAGACGTGAGCCACTGTGCCTGGCGTAGCTGGCTTCTTTTGTTCACTGTTATTACTTGTTGTTTTAATCATCTGCTTAACAGATCTGGAAGTAGGTAGCTCAGAAGTTAATAATGTCAAGGCCCTTGTCAATCTTGTCAAAAGGTTTTATTGATTTTTTCCGTATGGTTGTGGTGGGGCTGCCACAGCTCCAGACCTCGTATTTCACACAGTCGTCCGAAAAGAGGAGGTTGTTGGGATAGGGGGGAATGTAATAGAAAAGAACTCTCATTTGTGTGGCCCCTTCTCTTTTTCTTATCATATTTAATGATACGGTAATAGATCCCAGTTTATCGTACATAAATTATTCAACTTTGGAAGGATTTAATGAAATGCACGTTAAGTCCTTGGCACAGTGTCAGGCATAATGCATGCTCTCAGTAAATATTGGTAACTTAAAAAAATAACCATCCAAAAATCCTTCAAATTATTTATATTTGTGATTATTGTTTGTAACTTTTCATACTTATTTTTTATTTATTTATTTATTATTTTGAGACGGAGTCTCACTCTGTCACCTGGGCTGGAGTGCAGTGGCGCAATCTCAGCCCACTGCAACCTCCGCCTCCTGGGTTCAAGCAATTCTCCTGTCTCAGCCTCCTGAGTACCTGGAACTACAGGCACACACCGCCACACCTGGCTAATTTTTTGTGTTTTAGTAGAGACGGGATTCCACCGTGTTGTCCATGCTGGTCTCGAACCCCTGAGCTCAGGCAATCCACCCTCCTTGGCCTCTCAAAGTGTTAGGATTACAGGCGTGAGCCACCATGCCCGGCCTTCCATACTTAAATTTAAAATTCTTCTGACATGGTGTCTAGTTCATAGTCCTGTTTTTTTTAATCTTATAAGTACACTTTCAGTTAAGCTGTTCACTTTATCTGTCTCAGAGAGTTCACTGGCAAAAGTATAAAACTCCAAATTTAATAAATACCACTGAGATTGCTAGAAGAGGAATTGAATGTTTTTCAGACTGCTTTTGCTTTATTTTGACATACCAAGAGTTATTTTTCAAGGCCAGGCATGGTGGCTCATGCCTGTAATCCCAGCACTTTGGGAGGCTGAGGTGGGAGGATTACTTGAGCCCAGGAGTTTGAAACCAGTCTAGGCAACATAGTGAGACTTCATCTCTACTAAAAATCAAAAAAATTAGCTGGACGTGGTAGCACATGCCTGTAGTCCCAGCTACTTGAGAGGCTGAAGTGGGAGGATCGCTTGAGCCTGGGATACTGAGACTACAGTGAGCTATGTTTGTGCCACTGTACTCTAGCCTGGGCAATAGAGCAAGCTCTGTCTCAGAAAAAAAAAAAGACTTATTTTTCACTTGTCTAGTTATCATAAAGGAAAGTTGGCTGCTCTACCATTTTTATACATGAGGAAACTGAATTGCAGAATGTTTAAAAGACGTCAGGTGTGGTAGCTCACGCCTGTAATCCTAGCATTTTTGGAGGCTGAGGTGGGTGGATCACCTGAGCTCAGGAGTTCGAGACCAACCTGGACAACATGGGGAAACCCCTATCTCTACTAAAAATACAAAACATTTGCCAGGTGTGGTGGCACGTGACTGTAATCCCAGCTACTCGAGAGTCTGAGGCACAAGAATTGCTTGAGCCTGGGAGGCGGAGGTTGCAGTGTACCGAGATCGTGCCACTGCACTCTAGTGTGGGCGATGGAGCAAGACTCTGTCTCAATAAAAAAGAAAAAAATAAACAAAATGTTTAAAAGACATCGTCAAAGTAACACTGAGTCATTACTAGAACACTGGTATTCTATCTTATGAGCCAGGATTTTCTGTCTTTTATCATGAGGTCCTATTTGTGACTGAAGAAATTTAATGTAGAGTTTTGTGTATAGTAGGCAGTGAGTGAATTCTGTTGTCTAACATACAGTTAATTCAAGTGAAATGTCTGCAGTTGGAGATTTAGAGTGTGTCACTCAAGATGGCCTATCCACTTAGCATCTTGGCTGGCTGTAGAAGCCAGTACTTTGGCAGTATTCTGTCTTTTGCATAGTAAAAACCTTCATTTCATTCTCACTAAAGTTTTGTGACATTGCATGCTCAGTGAAACTATGTAAGAGATCAGAAATCAGTGGAATAGGATTTTTGACAGGATAGTGGTTTCCTGGGGCATTATAAATTCATAATACATGTATTTTTAATTTTCAAAGCTGGAAACAATTATCTAGTGACAGTGTTCTGATCTATTTCCAATATTATAAAACAATAAAGCTAAATTAGTGGCCATTTGTGTCTGCTTCGGGACAACGTAAGTATGTTTTGGACAAACATGACTATATCATTGTTATTCATATAAAACAAAGTAATTCTATTTTAAAAAGACAGTATATTAAAGACAAATATCTGATATTTCCTCCACAATATTTTAGTATTTTAAGCTCACTGTCAACACTAAGAAGCAAGTGAAACATCTGATTTTCACATTTGCAATATAGATATGTGTCCTGCGTGCTTTTAGGAAGGCACGACTCTAGCAAAGTGTTTCCATTTGAGTATTAAATGAAAACATGTTGGTCAGTGCTTAAGAAGTTGAACTGACATTGGAAGTTGTGATCTGATCATTATGAATTTTGATAGATGGGTTAATATGGAAACAAAACATCCCTAAATGCATTTGTGTTAATAACTCTGAAACGTTTGTATTCTCTATTTTAAACATTTTATTTATTTTTATGTTTTCAGGTTTGCTATTAGAAAGATAATGCTCTTGGAATTTAGGTAAGTTATAAGGCATTCCGTTGATGAAAGAGATAATGTGATTTCAGTTTTAGCTAAATTTTCTGTGTTATTTCTGTGAGTGATTAAGAAAATCTAAATTTGTGAAGATTTATATTTCTGTGATTGGCTTATTTTGGAATATGTATATGATAGCCTTTGTTTTAAAGATGATGGCCCATTGCCAGAATAGCTTGTATTTTGATTTGTTTCTTACTTGTTAAGCTAGCATGTGGTGAATAATTTCTCAACTCAAACTTGGTTTCTGTAGTGATCAGTGGAAATAAATTAGAGTGTGTTCTATAGCCACTTTTTCTCCCTGTCAAGCTAAAATGTTATCATCAAGGTAGCATTGTTCCAGTCTAGCTACTAGTAACATAAATATTTCAGACAAAAGATAATGTATGATTTTTAGATTGCAAAGGTAGATTAGATTATGTTGCAACCGGATCTAGCCAGTATGCTGAAAATAAGAGCCAGGATTGTTGTTGATGATAGTTACATTTACCATTTCTCAAACAGAACACCAGTTTTGTGCTCACCACAGTGTTAAGCATTTTACATACAGAGTACTCACAACAATCCTGTGAAGTAAGTACTATCCTCTGTATTTACTGGAAACAGAAGCTGAGATCAGAGAGGTTAAATTCTTTGCTCTAAGTAATTGGCAGAGCTGGGATACCAATGTCTGATGCCAAAGCTCATGGTTTTCCACTTCTCTACACTTCCTTGACATCTGGTTTACATCAGAGGTCAGGGCCTCTGTGTTAATAATTGTTACTCCTACATACACATTTGATCCTTACAAAAAAAATGACATGAAGTAGATGGTCTTATCGTTTTTCTAGAGGGAAATTGAAATTTATTATTATGAATTAACTAGTAAGTTGAGTGCCTCCTGTATCCTAAGGACTGTATTATTATTAAATGATCTTATTTAATCCTGACAACAACACCAGTAAGATCTTCCTTATTTTGTAGGGGAGAAAACTGAGGCTAGAAACTGGACCCATCTGGCCCTGAGATAAATATGCTCTTTCCATCATATCGTGCCTCCTTTCAAGAAGACAGATTAAAATCAAGAGGCTACCAATATGCAATTAGAATTAACCAGAATTCTAGAGTCCAGAAACCAAGAGAATTGCAGGAACTGAAGGAGAAAGCAACAAAACAGATTGAAAGCATCAATGACAGTGAATTTTTTTTTTTTTTTTTTTTTTTTTTTTGAGACAGTCTCGCTCTGTTGCCAGGCTGGAGTGCAGTGGCACGATCTCAGCTCACTGCAACCTCCACTTCCCGGGTAGAAGCGATTCTCCTGCCTCAGCCTCCTGAGTAGCTGGGATTACAGGTGTGCGCCATCACGCCTGGCTAATTTTTGTATTTTTAGTAGAGACGGGGTTTCACCATGTTGGCCAGGATGGTCTCGATTTCTTGAACTTGTGATTGCCTGCCTCGGCTTCCTAAAGTGCTGGGATTACAGGCATGAGCCACCGCACCCAGCTGACAGTGAAAAATTTTTAATAGCTGACAAAGTCAGTTGTTACCTTTCAGGAACTCTTATTTAATTTTATGTGACAATATCATTTTCCCTGGGCCAACTTCCAAACATAACCAGTCTAAAGTTTGTTGTAGAGAATAATTGATGGTTTCTTGCTAAACTGGAAAGTAAGATGGCATGGAGAAGGTAGCTGGATATAGGGAAGTGAACTGAGAAAAGGGTTTCCATGGATGAAAATCATTAGAGGAAGGCATTATTTTATATCAATACTGTATAGAATTTGCTGCAATTGCTGAAATAGGATCAGGAAGTTATTGAACAAATCCTTAAGTTTGAAGAAAAGAGATGTAGTTTGGAGTCAGGACCATACCTGTGTAATCAGGCAAATCATTGACTCTCATTACCTCAGTTTTCTCATCTAAGAGATTTTAAGATAGGTTTGGAATTTGCTGTGTAGTCAGATAACACCCAAGATAAGACTTTACTCTTAAAAACTGTGGCAAGCCAGTGACATCTGTGGGACATCTGGCAGAAACAGTTATAAAGATACTCTGGAAGCATATGTATTCCAACTATACTGCAGAAAACTCTATAAATAAAACCTTGGTAAAGGTGAGTTTATACTCCCAAATTACAGAGCACATTAGGGTAATATTCTCTACTATAAGCAAGAGTGAACAGCAGAGAACAAATATTTCCCCCCTGCCCCCACCACCAAGAACTTCAGATAATTAAATAATTGATACACACTGTCAAGTCATTATGTTTAAAATTATTATTGGCATAAGAGAAGAAATATGTGAGAAAGAAACAAGATACTAAAAATGGATAGACTTGGGGGAGGGAGATGGAGATAAAAAATCATTGAAATTTAAAAACTCAATTAGCAAAATAAATAACATGTTAGACGCAGGTAAAGAAGGAATTAATGAACTAGAAAATAGATCTGAGGGAATGAACTAGAAAATAGATCTGAGGGAATTAACTAGAAAATAGCAAAGAGGGCTGGGAGTGGTGGCTTACACCTGTAATCCCAGCACTTTGGGAGGCCAAGGCGGGTGGATCACAAGGTCAAGAGATCGAGACCATACCGGCCAACATGGTGAAACCCTGTCTCTACTAAAAATACAAAAATTAGCTGGGTGTGGTGGCACATGCCTGTAATCTCAGCTACTCAGGAGGCTGAGGCAGGAGAATTGCTTGAACCCAGGAGGCAGAGGTTGCAGTGAGCCGGGATTATGCCATTGCACTCCAGCCTGGCAACAGAGTGAGACTCCATCTCAAAAAAAAAAAAAAAAAAAAGGAAAATAGCAAAGAGAAGTAAAAATGAAAAATACGAAAGGAAAATAAGGTATGTGGAGGCTAGAATGAGAAGGCTTAGTAGGAGTTTCAGAAGATTTTTTTTTTTTTTTTAGTTTTGGAGATGGGGTCTCACTCTGTTGCCCACATTGAGTACAGTGGCACAGTCATGGCTCACTGCAACCTCAACCCCCTAGGCTCAAGTGATCCTCCTACCTCAGCCTCCTGAGTAGTTGGGACCACAGGTGTGCACCATTACACCTGGCTAGTGGTTTTTTTTTTTTTTCAATAGAGATAAGGTCTCACTATGTTGCCCAGGCTGGTCTCAAACTCCTGGGCTCAAGCAGTCCACCCACTTTGGCCTCCCAAAGTACTGGGATTACAGGTGTCAGCCACCACACCTGGCCTCATTTTGTTTTAGAACTGATGTTTGTCAGGTATTTTTGGGTTTTCCTTTTTTTTTTTTTTTTTTTTGAGACAGTCTCGCTCTGTTGCCAGGCTGGAGTGCAGTGGCGCGATCTCGGCTCACTGCAATCTCCGCCTCCCGGGTTCAAGTGATTCTCCTGCCTCAGCCTCCTGAGTAGCTGGGACTATAGGCACACGCCACCATGCCCAGCTAATTTTTGTATTTTTAGTAGAGATGGGGTTTCACCATGTTGGCCAGGATGGTCTCGATCTCTTGACCTCATGATCTGCCTGCCTCGGCCTCCCAAAGTGCTGGGATTGCAGGCGTGAGCCACTGTGCCTGGCCAACTTTTACTTTAAGAAGAGCCTTAAAGTTAAAGGCCCAGTGTAGTGGCTCATGCCTGTAATCCCAGCACTTTGGGAGGCTGAGGTGGGTGGATCGATCACCTGAGGTTGGGAGTTCAAGACCAGCCTGACCAACATGGAGAAACCCCGTCTCTACTAAAAATACAAAAAATTAGCCGGGCGTGGTGGCGCATTCTTGTAATCCCAGCTACTCAGGAGGCAGAGGCAGGAGAATTGCTTGAATCCGGGAGGTGGAGGTTGCTGTGAGCCAAGATCACGCCATTGCACTCCAGTCTGGGCCACAAGAGCAAAACTCCGTCTCAAAAAAACAAAAAAAAGCCTTAAATAAGGGAATATCCGGTGGTTTGGTGGTGATAATTATGTATGTTGGCAACGTTTGATACCTTTTTATTTGAATTTATAGGACTGTCATTCTCCAAAGCTGTATTTTCTATATATAAATTTGTAGCTGATAGCAGTGACCTAGACTGCAGGTAAATTTGTGGAGGATTCCAAGTTTTGTTTTTTTTTTTTTGAGATGGAGTCTAGCTCTGTTGGCCAGGCTGGAGTGTAGTGGCGCAATCTCAGCTCACTGCATCTTCTTCCCAGGTTCAAGTGATTCTCCTGCCTCAGCCCCCTGAGTAGCTGGGATTACAGGCGTGTGCCACCATACCCAGCTAATTTTTGTATTTTTAGTAGAGATGGGGTTTCACCATATCACAACTCCTGACCTCAAGTCAGGAGTTGACCTCCACCCGTCTCGGCCTCCCAAAGTGCTGGGATTACAGGCATGAGCTACCACACCCAGCCAAGGATTCCAAGTTATAAATAGAGATTTCCAAAATATTTTCAGAAAGTTGTAAATAATTATGCTTTTCTGGGTGAGTTATGTATTACAGTGAGTGGTGGTAACTAATGAAGTATTCTATGCTTTTTACTCTTTACAGCCAGTATCTTGAAAATTATCTCTGGATGAATTATTCTCCTGAGGTATCCAGCAAGGCCTATTTAATGTCAATCTGCTGTATGGTGAATGAGAAGTTTAGAGAAAACGTGCCTGCATGGGAGGTAACTGATTTAAATTACTTCATAGCTTTCATACTGACCCACATAAGCCATTACAAAGTGGCAGAACTTTTACTGATAGTGGTGCTTTTAGGGCAGAACTTTACCCAGTAATAAAGCAAATATTGAGAAAAAGAATGGCTATGTGAAAGATATGTTTTCTTTTGGTTTCAATACTTTCTTCAAACAATTTAATAATTTACTATGAATTGAAAATTTATGAATGTGAGTTATTTTTCTGCTTTGTGTTTGAAACAAAGAATGGTATATGTTATAACAACTTACATCAGGAGCTGGCAAAATGGAAATTATATTAATAAGTACAAATAGGCTGAGTGCTGTCACTCATGCCTATAATCCTGCACTTGGAAATCTGAGGTGGGAGGATTGCTCGAAGCCAGGAGTTCAAGACCAGCCTGGGCAACAAAGCAAAAACTTGTTTCTTTAAAAAAAGAAAAAATTAGCCAGGCATGGTGGCATGAGTCTGTAGTCCCAGCTACTTGGGAGATTGAGGCAAGAGGACCACTTGAGCCCAGGAGTTCGAGGCTGCAATGAACTATGATTGCACCAGAACACTCCAGCCTGGGTAACAGAGCGAGGCCTGTCTCTAAGAAGAAGGAAAAAAAGCACAAGTATATAATGTTCAAATGAGATATTTTTCAGTGTCTTTTTTCACAAGAGGGAGTTTATATTTGTAGTTTTACATGAATAAAAAAAGTTACCAAAGTCAAGACAGATGCTTACATTATAATTTCAATGTTCTTTTGGTTTTTTTTTTTGAGACTGAATTTAGCTCTTGTTATCCAGGCTGGAGTGCAAATGGCGTGATCTCAGCTCACTGCAACATCTGCCTCCCAGGTTCCAGCAATTCTCCTGCCTCTGCCTCCCAAGAAGCTGGGATTACAGGTGCCTGCCACCATGCCCAGCTAATTGTTGTATTTTTAGTAGAGATGGGGTTTCACCATATTGGCCAGGCTGGTCTCAAACTCCTGACCTTAGGTGATCCACCCGCCTCGGCCTCCCAAAGTGCTGGGATTACAGGCATGAGTCACTGTGCCTGGCCTGTTCTTTTTGTCCATGATTTGGGATCTATTTTTCCTTTCAGAAATTTCTAATGCACTGATGTTTCCTTTTTGTGCTGGTGCAACAGAAGCTTGATCAGTAGGGATCCAAAATCTTTGTTTTCTTTGCCCACCATATAATGGTCACTTCATCAAGAGTTTCTTCTCTTCCAGTCAGACTTTTTTAAATGAAAAAAAGGAATGGATGCCTGTCATCTGTTTTGAGTAAATGGTCACCAAAATGAAAAGATGATAGAGTCTTTAAGATAAAACCATGGACACTTATCTCAAATATTCATTAAATGACTACCATCTCAGGGCACATTAGAGCTCAGAATAAACTATGGGTTTTATGTCACTATCAAGAGAGCCTAGGGGTTTCTTCAAGTTGCTTCAAGCTATTATAGAAATACAGAAAGGAAGAAGGAAAATTTTTTGAGCCAGGGAATAACCTGGTCAGTTTGCCTGTTATAAAGATCACTTTGGTGATTAGGCCTTGAAATAGAGAAATGATAATACAGATTTAGAGGATATACAGAGATGTAGAAGGTAGAATTGATTGAATTTGATAATCAGTTGAAGTAGCATTAGGAAAGGGTGTTATTTTCAATAACCTTCCAGGCTTGGGCAAATGAATATAATATATGATGGTGCCATTTACCAAGATAGGTAATAGAGAGTGAGGAATAATTTGGAGGATACAAAACTGTTGAATTGAATTTGGACATATTCAGTTTAAATTGCCTTTGGAATATCTAGATTAAGTCATCTAGTAGAGGAATCTAAGGTTTGAGAGCTCAGAAGAGAAATCTGGACTGCAGATGTATATTTGGAATCATTGGTATTTAGTGGTTGAAGTAATAGAGGGAGAAGAATGAGGCTAGAACCCTACGAATATTGTGGTTTAGATAACAGGCAAAAGAAGAAGAGCCTTCGATATGGTGAAAAGGAGTTGAGGGTTAATAAGGGTCCATAGGACTTGACAGCCATACAGCTTCAGGAGAGCTTGTCTTAGAGAAGTGAATGAAAACAACTAGTATAGACCACACGCTTGGAGCATTTGTCTGTGGCAGTAACTAGAAACAGAGGTAGGTCAAAGAGGCTTGAATATATTTACATTATTTACAAGTTAAGAGTAAAGAGCTAATATAAAGCAGGAGGGGCTGTTCTTGAGATTAATTACAGTGTGAAAACTACAGTTTTTGCTAAAGATGTAGTTTCTTTTGTTTAAATCAGAGAAATTAAAACACTTCAGATCCTTAATAAGAAAACAAAGCCTAAGCCAAATACAGGCATAATCCACAGAGGAAAAACTAAAGAAATTAAAGCCATTATTTTATTAGCTAAAGGTTTCTGCAGCTCTCTCATAGTCCTGTCAGAAACCTGTATTTGACTTGCCATTAATTATAAGTAAGCACGTGATACTTCTTTTATACATATACAAATAACCCTTTTGTAATTATTTGTTTTTTTTAATAGACTGCTAAAAAGCCTACTAGGGCTTCTTTAAAGCTTAAGTGAGCAAGCCAATACAAAATGAATTTTTATTCTGTTTCTTTTCAGATTTTTAAGAAGAAGCCAGACCACTTCCCATTCTTTTTTAAACACATCTTGAAGGCGGCATTAGCTGAAACTGATGGTGAATTTTCACTTCATGAACAGACAGTCTTACTACTTTTTCTTGATCATTGCTTCAATAGTTTGGTACTTTTACTTTATATTTTGGGGTAATTTTCAAGTTTTCTTGTTCTTTTAGGTTGAGTTTAGATGAAATTACCTCTGTAGCCAACTCCATTCATCCATAATAGCAGGCAATAAGGATAATGCTAAAAGCTTGATTTCAGCCACTTATCAGTAAAACCATTTTATAAGTCTTTAAGATATGTTTTTATAAGATATGTTCACTTTTTAATAGATTTGAAATTGATACTTAATTTTTTCTATCTAGACTCTTAAGAAAAATGATTATAAGAACTGAAACTCCAAAGGGAGAGCACAAAAATGAGAAGCAGCAAGGAGACTGGTTATATGGAATTGGAGTAATGAGATCTGTGCCACAAACTGCATATACATACAGGAATGTAGTTTCATTGCTTTTCATCATGCCTTATGCATAGGCTGGTTAGTCAGCAGGAGAGTTGTATTTTGAGTTGACTGATAAAGGCCAAGTGTAGATGATCTTTGAAAATGTCTTGTGTGTGATACATTTTCATCCTTCATAAGATTATCTTCTAAAAAATTAAATATTTTCAGTAATATTTTATTTGAGCTTTCCTGTGTGGTTAGCTGATAAATACACATATTTATTTAGTGCCTCTGAATTGATATAATTCACTTACACCCATGCAGGAGGAATGCATGGAGTTCTTTCTTATTCTGAAGACTGAGTGTTAATAGATGGATGATTATTACCTGTTTCCATGTACTATCTCACATGGATCTTTTAAAGGCATAAAAAAAGATTTATGATGCCTGCACTGGATACCACTGTTATCTCTTTAACATTTATTTTTATTTATTTATTTATTTATTTTGAACATAAACTCAAGATTTTATTGTCTTCATAATAAAAGATGACACTTAGAACTGAATCACTTGGCCCTTTCTCTTCTTATCTCCTCCCAGTTCAAAATGCTTGCATCTTTTAATAGCCAGCATTCTCTTAGATCTGCAGTTGGGCTCAATACACTCAAGCCTTAGCACAATCTTTGTAGTTTTAGCCTTTTTCCAGAAAATTGACTTAGTTTGCCCACCATAGCCACTCTGCTTCCTGTCATAACGCCGCTTTCCCTGGGCATACAGAGAATCCTTGCCCTTCTTGTACTGTGTCACTTTATGGGGTTGGTGCTTGCCACACTTCTTACAGAAAGTCCGGCGGGTTTTAGCGACGTTAACCATGCTTGCTTGAGCGTTATCAGCACAGAAAGCCTCTTTAACATTTACTAAACTAAACAGAACAAATAGAAATATAAATAGATGTGATTTTTTTATCAGAAACTAAACAGAAACAAGATTTTATTAGTATTAGTAATTTGGTGATAGTTTTAGCCAACTTACCAAACTAGTTTATTATTGAAATGCTTTATCTTTTAAAATATGCAGTCAATTCTTATTTGAGGTAGTTATGTTCATTTTATAAAGTAGCTATGAACATTGAATGAGCTAATGCTGAACCATTACTCCTTGGGGAAATACAGGGTTAGGTTCCTGCAAGCCTTGGTCATGACATTTTACAAACTATCAATACATAGCCTTATTTTATGTGTGTTTCTATTTAAAGACAGCTTATTTATTGTATATTGTTGATTCATTAACCATGAACTCACTGCCAACAGCACTGTAATTATGCCTGAACGAAGCTTATCTAACATACGTATTTACTCTGTAAGACATATCACAGCCTTCTTGCACCCATGAACATCAGACAGCACTTCAGCCTTGGGCTTGTTGCCATTTTAAACAGCGAAATCATCAAAAAGCACAAGCGTGCCAAAAAAAATAGTACTCAATAGACCACAAAAAGGATACTTGTTTCTTATAGTATGAGAGCTGAGAATGAAGCAGAGCATCAGCTCAGTCTCACCTGAGAATGTGCACATCAGACAACTCAGATTTTTGTTTGGGCCATCTGGATGACTGTGAAAGCACATGGAGTGTTGATTTTGGGGTTACAAATACATTTTTATTAGTATATGAATTTGCAAGTACAAAATCTGTAGATAATAAGGATGGAGTCTTTTTTAAAGCATTGAACTTCTTAATATCAAAATATTAACTTGAAAATATTTGTGGCATGTTTTCCCTCCAGGACTTAAAAAGGCAGTATACTTCTTATGTAAAGACTTAGGTAGAAATGCTGGTATGTTTATAAACTTATTTTCTTCATGCCCTAAACAGGAAGTAGACTTGATACGAAGTCAAGTACAGCAGCTTATCTCCCTCCCAATGTGGATGGGCTTACAGCTGGTAAGTCTCTAATTTCAGAGTCTTATGAATGTATGTGTTATAAGTAGAACGTGTGGTTTTAGTCTATAGCCTTAATCTGGATATACAAGTGGTAGCTAAATACCCCTTTTCTTAGAAAAGCCACTTTGCTTAACTTTTCATAGATATAGTTTTTATTTTAAAGTTTTTATGTGCATTCGATGTTTAACTTAATTTTAGTAATATAAAATGAATAAGGTAGTATCTATTGAGCTTATAGAGAAAGGGGGTTAATTTAGCAAAGTATAGATGAGACTAAATGTGGACTTGAATTTTTTTTTCCTTGATTAGAGTATATATATAGCTGTAGGAGAAGATCTGGATCATACCTAATATTAATGACTTCCATTTTTCCATAAAGTCTTTATTGGGTAATATGTGCAGGTACCAAAGCCAAATTAATACATCTTAGGTAGTTTAGTTAAAACTATCAGATTTCAGTGTAATGCTTTATTCAGAATTTCACTTCCTGCACATGGGTGTTTCTGCATATACTTAGATATGCAGACTCATTTATAAGCACCAGTTGATGGGGATGAAAACATAAGGCACGTATAAATAATTAATACTAAGTTAAAAAGTGGCAAGTGCTATAAGAGAGAATATGCTGATGTGGACATTTCCTTATTTACTCGTGATCGCTGTTTTTTGTGCATTGTTTCAGACTCATATTTTTCAAACCTTAGTGATTATGCTAAGTGTTGATGCATATATTTTTCAGACTTAGCTCTTTAAGTTTTGAAATAAAAAATTAATTGATTATTGAGCTTACAATCTTGATTTGTATTTTTATTAACAAGAGCTAGAGTTGAATAATTTTTTAAAATATCGTTATTCATTTCTTAATTTTCAGGGTTTGTCATGTTATTTTCAGGTTTTATCAAATTGCTCTATTTTGTACTCATATATTAGAAAACTAGCAAATAGTTGATCTAATCCTTATCCTTGTAAACTTTGAGGCTACTGGTAATTTAATAACACATCTCTTCTTCAGGCACGATTGGAATTAGAATTAAAAAAGACACCTAAGCTAAGAAAATTCTGGAACTTGATTAAAAAGAATGATGAAAAGATGGATCCAGAAGCAAGAGAACAGTATGTTGGCAGAGCTTCATTTCATGTTGGCTTATTATGCTGGATTGTGGACCTTAGATGATGTTGACTGGTTTATTGTTTCCCTTTATATAGTGCTGAGCGCAAATAAATTATTATAATAAGTGCTTTTACCTAGACTGTCATTAAGAATATTTTCCACAAAGATCTAAAGCAGAAGCCAGAGCATCATGCTTTTCTTCTTTTCCTTCTTTCTGTGCTGCTAAGTATATATAGTTGACCCACTGTTTTTCTCCCTGCCTATTGTCCGTCTCCCTCATGGATGGTTCTCAATTTTCTCCACTATCTTCATCAGGCTATTAATATAACTTCTCTTTCTTTTTCTTACTCCTTCACTCTTTTTTTATTTTTTTGAGACGGAGTTTCGCTCTTGTTGCCCAGGCTGGAGTGCAATAGTGTGACTGTGGCTCACCGCAACCTCTGCCTCCCAGATTCAAGCGATTTCTCTTGCCCCAGCCTCTGAGTAGAGGGGATTACAGGCATGCGCCACCACGCCTGGCTAATTTTGTATTTTTAATAGAGACAGGGTTTCTCCATGTTGGTCAGGCTGGTCTCAAACTCCCGACCTTAGGTGATCCGCCTGCCTCGGCCTCCTAAAGTGCTGGGGATTACAGGCGTGAGCCGCTGCACCCAGCCTAACTCTAAACTTCTTACAAGGTTTTCAGAAGCTTGCAGCTGTTTCTTGTGACTCTTGCAAATCACTGGACTACTCTAGTCATTGCTTCTTTAGCATTTCTTTCCTAAGTCCCTTTCCTCTTCACTCCACTTAATTGAATATTAACCATATAACCACTCTTCCAGACCAACTACTTTAGATCATAGTGCTTTCATCTGAACTCCTAGAACACATGCTCTGTGATTTTTTTTGAAACACCAGCTGTTTATGTAATGATTGGGATATGTATAGTAGTTGAGGATGTAGGTTCTACAATCAGACTTAGCTAGATTCCACACTCAATTGCTGTATGACTTTGGGCAAGTTACTTCACCTCTAAGCCTCATTGTGAAATCTGGACAGTAGTACCCATTTCTGAGGACTGTTATCAATATTAAATAAGATGTGAAGTGTTTAGCATAGCTCAGATCCTGGCAAAATGCGTGCTTAATTAATGTCAGGCAGTTTTATTAATCGCATACTGGCATGTATTACTAATTGTGTTTATAATATATGACTTGTTATTGCAAGTAGATTTTAGCCATTCCCCTTCTTTGTATTTCCAGCAGGACTGTTACAAGCATTTACAGCTGTATGATACTTGATACATGTCTGTTCATTAATGGATATATCTTAAAGTAGTAATGAATAGAAAATTATTTTTTAAACATTTGATCTTTAGCTATTGTAATACTCTATTATACTTAAACGTTAAAATATAATATTGTTCATCTCATTTTAACTACATTAAATGTGAGATTTTTAATGGTAAGGGCAGACTATAAATGGAATTTTGAAACTTCTTTCTCGGTCTGACTTGTAAATCACAAATGAAAATGTTTGGCTGGGAGCTGTGGCTCAGGCTGGGCGCCATGGCTCATGCCTGTAATCCCAGCACTTTGGGAGGCCGAGGCGGGTGGATCACAAGGTCAGGAGTTCAAGAACACCCTGGCCAAGATGGTGGAACCGCATCTCTACTGAAAATACAAAAATTAGCCAGGCATGGTGGCAGGCGCCTGTCATCCCAGCTACTCGAGAGGCTGAGGCAAGAGAGTTGCTTCAACCCGGGAGGCAGAGGTTGCAGTGAGCTGAAATCGCGCCACTGCACTCCAGCCTGGGCAACAGAGCGAGATTCCACCTCAAAAAAAAAAAAAAAGCAGAAAAAAGAAAACGTTCACGGTGAGAGAAGGAGGTGCTTGCTTAGGTGGCTTATTAGGTCAGTAATGTGACTCTCCTTTTCTTCATATAGCACTGTATTTACATAGAAAGAAGAAGCTGTATATTGAAGTTATAGTCCCAGCTTCACAAAGAAATGAACAGTTGAACAGTATTGGAAAGCCGTGGTCAACATTTAAAGTTTACTTTTGAAATGACTATTCTTCAAAAATAATTGGTCAATGTTCTTTCTGATTTTAGGGCATATCAAGAGAGGAGATTTCTTTCACAACTCATCCAGAAGTTTATCTCTGTGCTGAAATCAGTCCCACTTTCTGGTAACTATCTTCTTTTTTACTCAGTGCATTTGTGAAATTATCATATAGCTGCCCCTATGGTATTTACTCATCTCTAATCTAAAAACTGTTCTTGGAATGATTTTAAATTGTATTGGCAAAGTGTATGTCCTCTCCTTTTTAATTACATTACCAGTGTGAGTATTGGGACTGCCTTTAAGGGTTATTTTATTTTATTTATTTATTTTTTGAGACAGAGTGTTGCTCTGTCACCCAGGCTAGAGTGCAGTGGCATGATCTCGGCTCACTGCAACCTCCCCCACCAGGGTTCCAGTGATTCTCCTGCCTCAGCCTCCCGAGTAGCTGGGATTACAGGGATGCACCACCATGCCCAGTTAGTTTTGTATTTTTGGTAGAGACGGGGTTTCTCCATGTTGGCCAGGCTGGTCTCAAACTCCTGACCTCAAGTGATCCATCTACCTCAGCCTCTCAAAGTGCTGGGATTACAGGCGTGAGCCACTGCACCTGGCCTAAGGGTTATTTTAAAGGCACCAGTGTGGTTATTGAAATATTCCTTTATGTAGCAAATATTTTTATCACCTAATTACTAGATCCAGGTCCTGTCTAAGGTGCTGGGATACAGTTGTGAAGAGGAAAATTACAGACCATATTTGCATGTTATTTAAAATATGGTGCTGAATAGTGTTTTTAAGTCCTATTGATACTGTTGGAGGAAAAAAGGAGAAATATTACTGAGATATGAGCTAAAAGACTAAATAGAAGGATTTTCCTCCATCATAGCTCCATTTACTGATTTAAAAAGTAAGTATATATATATACTATATTAAAATTATAAAATATAATTAAAATATAATTGTTTAATTATTATTATTATTATTTTGAGACAGAGTCTCACTCTGTCAGCCAGGCTGGAGTGCAGTGGCACAATCTTGGCTCACTGCAACCTCCGTCTCCTGGGATCAAGCAATTCTCCTGCCTCAGCCTCCTGAGTAGCTGGAGTTACAGGCGTGTGCCACCACGCCCCGCTAATTTTTGTATTTTTAGTAGAGACGAGGTTTTACCATGTTGGCCAGGCTGGTCTCGAACTCCTGACCTCAGGTAGTCTGCCTGCCTCGGCCTCCCAAAGCGCTGGGATCACAGACGTGAGCCACCACGCTCGGCCAATTGTTTAATATTTTTAAGTGGAATATAATCTAAGAACAGCTCTATAGGTATACCATATTTATATAGGTATACCATATTTATATTTTTGCATCAGAAAGTACAGCTTTTAAAAAAACACAATGGAATGAGTTATAAATGCTGACCCTCCAAGTAATATTTTACAATTGAAAATCTTAGCTACGATTCAGTGAGGAATTGATACCAATGCAGTAAATCAGTTGTATCTGACTTAGGGCACAGTACTACTACTAGCATTAGTATAAAGAAAATGTTTTGGCCGGGCGCAGTGGCTCATGCCTGTAATCCCAGCACTTTGGGAGGCTGAGGTGGGTGGATCACGAGGTCAGGAGATCGAGACCACAGTGAAACCCCGTTTCTACTAAAAAGACAAAAAATTAGCCAGGCGCAGTGGCAGGCACCTGTAGTCCCAGCTACTCAGGAGGCTGAGGCAGGAGAATGGTGTGAACCCAGGAGGTGGAGCTTGCAGTGAGCCGAGATCGCGCCACCGCACTCCAGCCTGGGTGACAGAACAAAACTCAGTCTCAAAAAAGAAAAGAAAGAAAACGTTTTATGCTTATAATCTTAAGTCTCTTAATGTTAGTATATCTAAATCTTTCCACTAAGTGCCTTCAAACCTGGAAAGAGGACTAAGATTGGGTTTTCTTGGCACAAAGAATAACATTGAGCGCTTTGAGCTACTAACGTCTATAGAACTAATGTCTGTAATAAAAATTGATATCTCTAACTATGGAATGTTTATCTAGGGTCATCTAGGTTTCAAAAGCAAGAACATAGGGCCTGCAGTAATTTAACAGCCTATAAACCACTTGCTGTTGCCGTTATTGTTTATATACTGTCAGAAAACAACTTTTTTTTTTTTTTTTTTTTAAAGATGGAGTCTCATTCTGTCTCCCAGGCTGGAGTGCAGTGGCACAATCTCAGCTCACTGCAACTTCTGCCTCCTGGGTCCAAGTGATTCTCCTGCCTCAGCCTCCCAAGTAGCTGGTACTACAGGTGCACACCACCATGCCCGGCTAATTTTTGTATTCTTAGTAGAGATGGGGTTTCACCATGTTGGCCAGGCTGGTCTTGAACTCCTGACCTCAAGTGATCCACCCTCCTCGGCCTCCCAAAGTGCTGGGATTTCAGGTGTGAGCCACTGCGCCTGGCCAGAAAACATCATTTCTTAATCTTGAGTTTTTATCAAAATTTGTCAGCTTGCTGGCAAAGGAACTAACAGGATGATGACAGTAATTTGCCAGTTCAGAATGGGTATGAAGATAGATGGATTGTGTAGTTAGGAAACAGAAGGCTAATTTTTTAAAGATTTTAAGAAGGATTGTAGTTTCCTTTTTAAAATAGGGTCATTAAAAACGGAATGCCCAGATGAGTTGTTGGAAATCTGTGTAGGATAGTCTGAGATGTTAAGATTGCTGTTAGAAGGGAAAAAAAGTTACAGTATAGCTGAGACAAATGATAAGGATATATTTGTGTCTGAAATTGGGATAGCAAGGTTTCTACCTTAGGCAACATGCCCAGTAGGACCAGCTATCATAAAAAAACATGCAACTTTAGTCACCAGAGCACCATGCATTGTTTTCTAATTTTAAATAGGCCATTTCCAGTAATTTCTCAAGACGTAAATAAAGATACAGAATTCAGAATTTGCTCACTCTTTTAGTTTGGGAAAAAATGTTTTCCTTTGACAGTTACAAGAACAAAAGATAGCAACAAAAGGTTGGTTCGAATGGATTTAATTTAAAAATTGCTCCTTTAAATTGTTATTTTAAATGACTGTATATATATGTCTCAGAAAACCTGGGTTCCAGTTCTCACCAACCATTCTAGCTTTACACCTTTATCATGTCATTTTCTCTGATCATGTTTTTCTACCTAGAAAATGAAGATCTAGAATAGATGCTCTCAAAGGTCTTTTCCAGCTAATAATTTCTATACTTCTGTTATTTCAGGGTTTGAATTATGGGCATATGCTAGCTGAAAAAGTTCCAGTTAACATTTCTGTATATATTAATCACAAAAGTATTCACATTTCTTGCTTTACATTAAGCTTTCCGTTTTCCTGTACACTACAAATAAATAAATGGATTTTTATGTAAGCATTTGTAGGATGCCTTCTATAGGTCTGGCACTGGGTGTTAGTCACTGCTGCAAGTTTTTAAACTAAGTAGCAACAGGAAACCTAAAATTATCTTTGTTTTAATTGAAACCAACTTGACAGGATGGTTTTAGTTGGCAAAATGGTAGACCATTTTCTGGCATTAGAAAAAAAGCTTTTACTCTGAAAATATTTCATGCCCCAAGGTTGTAATTATTTAAAAACAAAAATAAATGTTTGTAAAAATAGTATACTATGCTCATAAATAGTATATAATAAGCTAGTGATGTAAAAGGTATTTTTATTGTTCTTTGTGTCATTGGCATTCTAATGTTAAAGTAATACATGTACAGTGGAAAAAAATAATAAAAATTACCTCTCGAATTTTCAGTGCACTTTAAAGGTGTGTGTGTGTACATATACGTATGTGTGTGTTTATACATACGAGAAAACTCTCAGAAGTTTAGAATGTAAAGACAATAAGGAAAGTGAAGCAAAACCTGATATAAAACTGCCTTCTAGTTTTTATATCTCTAAGTTTTTTCAAAATCTAATTTAATACAGATTTTTAAAGGTTAATACTTTAAAAATATCTTTGCAAACCTGATTTTTAAAATGTGCTTCTGACCCAAGCTAGATCTTTTATTTTCTCATATTTGTAGAGCTAAGTATCAGGGTAAGGCCTTCCTTAAAAAAAAATGTATGTGAGATCCTCATTCTAAATCATAGCCCAATTCTGATGAATAAAAGACAATTGACTTTATTTAAGTTATTAAATAACTGCCAGTTTTCAGAAACAGCATGCAAAATGGCCTAGTAAGAAAATTCTATCATGCGTTCTCTCTTATGTCTAGAACCTGTCACTATGGACAAAGTTCATTACTGTGAAAGATTCATTGAACTTATGATCGATCTAGAGGTAAGAAATCTACAGTGACTTTTTTGTTATATAATCATTAGGGGGTCTAAGATTAAGCATATGACCATATATGAAGTATTTTTTTCTTTCCTTTTCTTTTCAATACGTATGTATATATTTATTATATATTTCAATTTCTCACATTAATGAGAGAAAGGAAAGGTATATATTTCCTTTCTCTCATTAATTAAAATATATTAAAGGTAAATATGTATATATTTATTATATACATATGTATTATATAATAATACAATACATATTGGGTGCCCATGGATTGTATAATAATATAGTATTGTATACAATATTTATTAATATAGATTATACATTAATAAAAAATTAATATAATACAATACAATAAAATACAATAAAAATACATTAAGAAAAGAAAAATTCTTTTTCTTTTCCCTTTTCTTTTCTTTTCTTTCCTTTTCTTCTTTTCTTTTCTTTTCTTTGAGATGGGGTCTTTCTCTGTCACCAAGGCTAGAATGCAGTGGCGCTGTCTCGGCTCACTGCAGCCTCCGCCTCCCAGGCCTCAAGTGATCCTCCTGATCCACCTCAGACCCCTGAGCAGCTGAGACTACAGTTGGGCACCACCACGCCCAGCTAATTTTTGTGTTTTTTGTAGAGACGGGGTTTCACCATATTTCCCAGGCTGGTCTTGAACTCCTGGGCTCAAGCAATCCTTCCACCTTGGCCTCCCAAGTAGGAGGATTGCTTGGGATTATAGGCGTGAGCCACCATGCCTGGTCTATATGAAGTATTTATTCATCACCTCAAACTGGTTTTACTTTGTACATGTTTCAAGGTGTCACTTAGAGAAGGAAGTCACAAGTAATTGGCCCTTCAGGTTTTCAAATGACTGATTCATCTATCATGGGCTGTTGTTTGTAGAAAAAACATTACATAGTATAGTTATTAAACATGAGTCCAGCAGTGACAATTTATTTTGTGTCATACTTTAATACCCCTCATACAGAGTTTTCTGTAGTGGATGAAGTCATGGGTTTATAATTGTCTCTTTAAATAATCTCACTTTTCTAAATGTGCCCAATGTTTGTGAAGAAAAATATAGCCGTTGTGTTCAATTTTTTAAAATGAAGATTCTTAAAAAAAAAAAAAGATTTCATACTCTTTTTTTTTTTTTTTTTTTTTTTTGAGACGGAGTCTCGCTCTGTCGCCCAGGCTGGAGTGCAGTGGCGCGATCTCGGCTCACTGCAAGCTCCGCCTCCCGGGTTCACGCCATTCTCCTGCCTCAACCTCCCGAGTAGCTGGGACTACAGGCGCCCGCTACCACGCCCGGCTAATTTTTTGTATTTTTAGTAGAGACGGGGTTTCACCGTGTTAGCCAGGATGGTCTCGATCTCCTGACCTCGTGATCCGCCCGCCTCGGCCTCCCAAAGTGCTGGGATTACAGGCGTGAGCCACCGCGCCCGGCCCAAGATTTCATACTCTTAGGTGCAGGATTTGCTGACAAGTTCAGACACAGAATTGATGTAGTTCAGATTGAATTGATTTCCTTTCCTTTCTCTCATTAATGAGAGAAATTGAAAGAAAATCTGTTCCTTGTCTGGAGAAGTAAGGTGGTTTTTTGATATGAGTATTAGCATATTGGACTAGCAGTCATTCATGAGATCTTTCAAATTCTAGCTCTGCCAGTAACTAACTTCTAACTTCTGAGGATCTCAATAACTTCATCTATAAAATGAGGATATTTGATTAGATTAGTAATTTTCAAGCTATAGTGTAGGGGAACATGAGGAGAGGAAACAAAGACAGGAATCTCCACATAGGGATTTGTACTTCCTTTTTTCTCAGAGCAACTCCACTTTTAAACTTACACATGGTATATATTGGGATTTTATGTAGGATTTTGTTGGAAAACTACTGGCCAAGATGATCTGTGAGATTCCTTAGTGCTAGATTTTCTTTCTTTCTTTCTTTCTTTTTCTGAGACAGTCTTGCTCTGTCATCCAGGCTTGAGTGCAGTGGCACCATCTTGGTTCAAGACAACCTCTGCCTCCTGGGTTCAAGCAATTCTCCCTGCCTCAGCCTCCCGAGTAGCTGGGATTACAGGCGCCCATCACCACACCTAGCTAGTTTTTGTATTCTTAGTAGAGATAGGGTTTTGCCCTGTTGCCCAGGCTAATCTTGAACTCCTGACCTCAGGTGATCCCCCCCGCCATGCCAAAGCACTGGGATTATAGGCATGAGCCACCGCGCCCGGCCTTTATTTTCAATTTTATCTTAAAAGTTCTTTTATCATCATTATTGTTTTTAAAACCAAAAACATTGCCACTGGGTTTATTTACAGCATGAACGGGACCTCTTGCATTGTATACAGTGTGTCTATTGGAAGGTTGGAGGGTACCTTGTATGTGATTAATACTTGAGAGTTAAATATCACTAGATTTCACTTCTAGCTGTGGAGAATAGATGCAAACTTACTGTTAATGATGTTTGTTTTTCCCAGGCCCTGCTACCCACAAGGCGCTGGTTTAATACCATCCTGGATGATTCCCACCTTCTGGTTCACTGTTACCTTTCCAATCTTGTTCGTAGAGAAGAGGATGGCCATCTTTTTTCCCAGGTGAATATTGATGTATCTGAATGTATTTATTGTTTTACTTTCTAAATTGATCTTTTCTTTGCCACACAACTGGGAGTATCAGGGCATAACACAAACTCCTAGTTATTTTAAAGTCATGTCTTAATATATAAAATGAATGTATTCTTATATAGGTTGCCTCTAGTAATTATATAACTTTTTGTTAATTATGTGTGATTTTTATTATTGGACTAAATTATGATTTGGGGAATACAGTCACACATGTTCACAAGTTTTGATTTTATGTGAAATATAGTAGCTGATGAGCATTAATTTTAAATGAACTGTGCCCCAATAGTATGACTCTTTCTATAAGATGATGGTGACAGATAGTTGATCATGTAGAAGTATACATGCTGCCTTGAATAAGGAAGCTGCAAATGCACTTAACTTTGTTGTCTTGGGTAGGAAGACACAGTATTTTACATTTCCTGTTAGTCATGCAGAAGAAAGCATTTCTTTTGGTTTCGTTTTGTTTTGTTTATGGAGACACAGTTCGCTCTGTCACCCGGGCTGGAGTGCAGTGACAGTGGCATGATCTCGGCTCACTGCAACCTCCGCCTCCTGGGTTCAAGTGATTCTCCTGCCTCAGTCTCCCCAGTAGCCGGAATTACAGGCATGCACCACCACTCCCGGGTAATGTTTTGTATTTTCAGTAGAGACAGGGTCTCACCATGTTGGCCTAGGTGGTCTCACACTCCTGAACTAAGGCAATTTGGCCACCTCGGCCTCCCAAAATGCTAGGATTACAGGCGTGAACCACTGCACCCAGCAGAAGAAATCATTTTTAACAAACTTCTAATGCTGTCTTTCAATGAGATCATAGTTAGAGATACAATTTTGGTATGTGTTTACATATCCCCTTTGTTCTTTTATATCTGGGAGCATTCCTCTTATTCTCTTTTTAAATTTCTGTCTAGTGATTTGCCACATATATTAAAATATATTAAAATCTTAATATCTGATCTGCCATAGATTAGATCTAAAAATAATAAAGATTTGGGGTGAGTGCAGCCAGTAGGCTCTGTTGATGCTGCTGCTACAGGGGAGATATCAGAGCCTCGTTAGCAAGAGAAACTAAGCCAAAGGACTTTGATGGCCATGGAGAAAAAAGAATAACTTAGCTTTCCCTATCTTAGTGTTTTTCCCTAAAAGAAGCAGCACAGCCGGGCGCGGTGGCTCACTCCTGTAATCCCAGCACTTTGGGAGGCCGAGGCCGGCGGATCATGAGGTCAGGAGATTGAGACCATCCTGGCTAACACGATGAAACCCCGTCTCTACTAAAAGTGCAAAAAATTAGCCAGGCATGGTGGTGGGCGCCTGTAGTCCCAGCTACTCCGGAGGCTGAGGCAGGAGAATGGTGTGAACCTGGGAGGCGGAGCTTGCAGTGAGCCGAGATCGCACCACTGCACTCCAGCCTGGGTGGTAGAGTGAGACTCCGTCTCAGACAAAAAAAAAAAAAAAAAAAAAAAAAAAAAGAAGTGGTGTATAAAAAAGTATCTCCAATTATGAATTGCAAAACCTATAGTGAGAGACCTCAGGAGTTCCCTCTGGTGCTATAGCTTTGTAAGTTTTCAGTGATGTAGATAGATAAGATAGATTTTGTTTGTTTCATTAAAATGCTGGGCTTCTTTAGATTATCTCCTTAACGTCTCTTAGGTATTGGGATTGCAGTATAAGTTTTTCTTTGCAGAAGTAGACCATGTATATGAAATAGATTTAACAATTTATTCACATACTTTATTTTCATGTAACTAAAACGTTTTTAGTTGGATATGTTCTAAAATCTTTTTTGTAACGTTTACATTCCTGAGTTTTTTCAGCACCTCTGAGAAACTGTATGAACCTGTTTATTATTTTAAACAGTATTGTGCTTTCTTGCCCTTATGTTCATATGATTTATACATGTAAATGTGTTTCTTCAGCTTTTGGACATGCTTAAATTCTATACTGGTTTTGAAATTAATGACCAAACTGGAAATGCTCTGACAGAGAATGAGATGACCACAATTCACTATGATAGAATTACTTCTCTACAGGTAATTAAAATACATTATAGACTGTGTATGCTCCATAAGGTTTTATCATACTGCAATTTAGGTTTTGTATAGGTACAGATTGAAAACCATGTTAATTTAATAGTGTTTTTATATTCAACATTTTTAACGTTTCTTTTTCCAATGAATTCTTGAAAAATAAGACTTTCTTTTATAACCTGTCTAAATTCTGTGAATCAATATACTGATATTTGCTACTCAGAAATGTTAGTTACTGGGCCAGTTTGGTGGATTTAAATATTAGCTCTGCTGTCAGTTTTATTTTATTAAAGAGTATTTCAACATATGGCAGGGGGTGCGTAACCATTTTGCACATTTTTAAGATGAACACATATGATGGGGCTGAAATTTACCAATGTAGTTCAGATACGCCCAAAAAAGTATCTTCACTTGTTTTCTTTTGCTGATCTTATCTTGTTCTTGAGCTCCAGTTTCTCTGATGGCAGAAGGAAGTTTTATTTGTCAGTTTAAGGTAATCCAGCTATTTCTGTTTAAAGTAATCCAGCTATTTCTGTTTTAAAGAGTCTTTTGTTGGGGATAAAGATTCAGTTCAAACTCTTTTGTAATCAAGTTAGCTATCTCTTAAGAGATCTCTCTTCTCCAAAGCTGGAGGCATCATGCTACTTGACTTCAAACTATACTACAAGGCTACAGTAACCAAAACAGCTTGGTACTGGTACCAAAACAGACATATAGACCAATGGAGCAGAACAGAGACGTCAGAAATAACACCCCACATCTGCAACCATCTGATCTTTGACAAACCTGACAAAAACAAGCAATGGGGAGAGGATCTCCTATTCAGTAAATGGTGCTGGGAAAACAGGCTAGCCACATGCAGAAAAGTGAAACTGGACCCCTTCCTTACAGCTTATACAAAAATTAACTCAAGGTGGATTAAAGACTTAAAAGTAAAACCCAAAACATAAAAACCCTAGAAGAAAACCTAGGCGATACCATTCAGGACATAGGCATGGGCAAAGGCTTTATGACAAAAAAGCCAAAAGCAATTGCAACAAAAGCAGAAATTGACAAATGGGATCTAATTAAACTAAAGAGCTTCTGCACAGCAGAAGAAACTATCATCAGAGTAAACAGGCAACCTACAGAATGGGAGAAAATTTTTTCAATCTACCCATCTAACAAAGGTCTAATATCCAGAATTTATAAGGAACTTAAACATATTTACAAGAAAAAAACAACCCCATCAAAAAGTGGGCAATGGATATGAACAGACACTTCTCAAAAAAGACATTTATGTGGCCAACGAACATATGAAGAAAAACTCAACATCACTCATCATCAGAGAAATGCAAATCAAAACCACAGTGAGATACCATACCATCTCACACCAGTCAGAATTGCAATTATTAAAAACTCTGGAAACAATAGATGCTGGCAAGGCTGCAGAGAAATAGGAACGCTTTTACATTGTTGATGGGAGTGTAAATTAGTTCAACCATTGTGGAAGACAGTATGGCAATCCCTCAAGGATCTAGAATGAGAAATACCATTTGACCCAGCAATCCCATTACTGGGTATATACCCTAAAGAATATAAATCATTCTGCTATAAAGGCACATGCACATGTATGTTTATTGCAGCACTATTTATAATATTAAAGACATGGAACCAACCCATCAACGATAGACTGCATAAAGAAAATGTGGCACATATACACCATGGAATACTATGCAGCCATCTAAAGGAATGAGATCATGTCCTTTGCAGGGACACGGATGAAGCTGGAAGTTATCATCCTCAGCAAACTAACACAGGAACAAAAAACCAAACACCGCACGTTCTCACTCATAAGCAGGAGTTGAACATTGAGAACACATGGACACAGAGAAGGGAACAACACACACCAGTACCTGTCGGGGATGGGAGTTGAGGGGAGGGAATTTAGAGGACAGGTCAATAGGTGCAGCAAACCACCATGGCACATGTATACCTATGTAACAAACCTGCACATTTCCACATGTATCCCGTTTTTTTTTTAGAAGAAAAAAAAAAATAATGGTGTAAAAAGTGAAAAAAAAAATCTCTGTTTTTCTTCTTTCCTACTAGGTATGTGGAGACACCAAAACAGCCTTATTGTTTTGGAAGAAGGATTAACGCAGATGTCTTTTCCTGCTTTTTTCAGAGCATTAGTGTTTTTGTCCTGTCTCTGCCCTTGAAATAACCACAGCTGATGTGGCATGTGGTCTATTGTATTGACACAGGCAAGGCATCATTATTGCTTCCGAGGAACTTGGCTATTTGCCCTATTGAGGAGGCCCTAACTTTGCTTGATGCTGCTAGCATTCTCCTGAGGACTGACTTGTTTATTTCCTTGTTTACACAGTTCATTCTCATGCTTGGGTTGCAGAGTCATTTTGCCATTGTGTGCAGTAATCTCATAATCCCATGGCAAGCTCACTCATGGCAACCTTGGCAACCTTCTGTGTCATCCACCATGGAACACATGAAAACTTCCGGATCTTTTCTGTGCCATGTGGGCATCAAGGAAGACAGGGATATTATTTCAATCACTCTGTTGTTAAATCCCAAGGAAGACTAGGGATATTATCTCAGTCACTCTGTGCAATACTACTATTTCTGTTTTCTTACAGCTTACCCTATGTTGGTTGAGAGTGCTACCCTGTGAGGTCTTTTCCCAGAGTTCCAAACAAAAGCAAGGCACAAGCATAAGGTTTTTGGTCTCTCCTTCCAAGTTCTCTGCAGCCAGAGTTTCCCTTGGGACTTTCTTTTAGTCTTGTTCGACCAGTTCTTGATAATCAAGTGTGTATTTGTTTTTTGCTCCTCTTCTGTCAATAAAGCTAGCCTTTGTGGCTATTTTGTATATATTGAAAATCCTTTTAGATGTCAAAAGCTGAACGCCAACTTTATGTTTTTTACATTTCTGTTATGACAGTTGTAGTTTTTTCTCTTTTTATTATATGCTTCTGTCTGATTAAGGTAGAGGTCACATAAAAGAAGCATGTAAGAGACAGAAATGCGTTAATATTTTTATAAAATATTTTCATTCTTAAATAGTAGATGTTTATATTAATATGTAGACATTAATTATTAATATTTTTTGCCATTATTTTCTAGAGAGCTGCTTTTGCACATTTTCCTGAACTCTATGATTTTGCCCTCTCAAATGTGGCAGAAGTAGATACTCGGGAGTCCTTGGTCAAGTTTTTTGGACCTCTTAGGTAAGACAACATGAAAAAACTATATATTCTTTTTTTGTATCATGCTCCCTCAATTTTACTTTTCTTTATTGCTTTTAATCATTTTGCAGTACTTTAGGTAATATTACTTGTTATTTCACTCTTCGTTGACGTCTACAACTAGTGCTTCTCTCCAGCAGTTTGGTGTCTTTGTCACTTACCCATGTTTGGTAAAGTTTCTGTTTTTTATGACGTATACAATTTTCTTCGATCTTAAATTTTTCTCAGAGTAGAATATAAAGCTGGTCAATCTCATCAGTCATAAACAACATATGACAAAAACCAATAAAGATTCATTACGTGTGATATTAGAGGTGTGACTTAGGGAAATTTTTGCATGTTTAAAATTTATAAAATTAGTAATATCCTCTGGCAGTTAGCTATCTGCTAATATATCCTTTTGAAAATAGTAATAATAATGGCATACATTTATGTACTATGTGATAGACGTTCTGTTAAGTGTGTAAACAACTCTGAAAACATTCATGCTAGAAGTAGGTACCATTTTACATATAAGGTATCTGAGGCATGGAATAGTTAAGTAATTTGCCTAGGTTACACAGCAAGTAAGTGGCAGAGATACAATTTAAACCCGGATAGTGTGATTTCCAAGCCCTAACTTTTAACTACTATACTGTATCATCTCCCAGCTCTTGGGAGAAATTATGTTTAGTTCCTTGACTATTTAAAATGTAATAAACTGAGGTTGGTTTGGTTGTTCATTCTCATATGAGGATTTAATATAATTAATAACACATAGATTCATTTCATTATTTTAAATAACTACATAGAGTTCCATTAAACAGGACCAGCATACTATTTATTTATTTTTTTATTTATTTTTATTTTATTTTATTTTTTTGAGACGGAGTCTCGCTCTTTCGCCCAGGCCAGACTGCAGTGGCTCACTGCAAGTTCCGCCTCCCGGGTTCACGCCATTCTCCTGCCTCAGCCTCCTGAGTAGCTGGGACTACAGGCGCCCGCCACCGTGCCCGTCTAATTTTTTGTATTTTTAGTAGAGAAGGGGTTTCACCGTGTTAGCCAAGATGGTCTTGATCTCTGACCTCGTGATCTGCCCGCCTCAGCCTCTCAAAGTGCTGGGATTACAGGCATGAGCCACCGCGCCCGGCCTTATTTTTTTAAAAGTTAATCTCCTATTGGTGAGTCTTTTTTTTTTGTTTTTTTTGAGACGGAGTCTTGCTCTATTGCCCAGGCTGGAGTGCAGTGGTGCGATCTCGGCTCACTGCAACCTCCGCCTCCTGGGTTCAAGTGATTCTCCTGCGTCAGCCTCCCGAATAGCTGGGACTACAGGCACACGCCACCATGCCCAGCTAATTTTTAGTAGCAGAGATGGGGTTTCACCATGTTGGCCAGGCTGGTCTCAAACTCCTGACCTCAGGTGATCCTGCCTCAGCCTCCCAGAGAGCTGGGATTAGAGGCATGAGCCACCGCTCCTGGCCTCCTTTTGGTGAATCTTTAATTTTTAAGTTTTGGCTTTTACAAACAGTTCTGCAATGAGCATCCTTTTTGTACTGATTCCTAGAAGCAGAATGGCTGATTCAAACGGGGCATGTGTTTAAAACTTGTTACATATTGCTAAATTTCCTTCAGAAAAGACTATCAATTTACACTTAAACTAATAGTGTATGAGGATTTATTTTTCTCCCTACTAATGCTGGGTAAATTGGATTTTAATTTTTGCTATTTTTATCTCATTTTACTTTGCATTTCCCTGATCTTATTTGGGAAATTAAGCATTTTTCTGTTTTTTTCTTGGCCATTTACATTTCTTCTGTAACCTTCTTATTTTCCTTTGCTATTTTGCATTTCATTGCTTGTCATCTTACTGATTTTAAAGAACTTTTAATATTTTTGGTCCTAATCCTTTGTCTAGTTTGTGTTGCATTTATTTTCTCTCAGTTTAACTTTGTTTGTAACATCTTTTGTCATTACAGATATTTTAAATTTTTTAATGACAACTGTCATTCTTTTTAATAACTATATTAGATGCTTTATGTAGAAGTTCTTCTCACCCTAAGGTTATAAAATGTTTTCCTATATTTTAAAAATACTTTTATTGCCTTTTTTTTTTTTTTACATTTAGCTTAGCTGCATAATTCATCTGGGGTATTTATTTTTGTCCATAGACATCCTTTACACTCTTAAAAATTATTGAGGATCCCAAAGAACATTTATGTGTATTATATTCATTATATTCACTATAGTAGAAATAAAAACTGGAAAGATTTTAAACATTTATTAATTCATTTAAAAATATCAATTGAGGCCAGGTGTGGTAGCTCACGCCTATAATCCCAGCACTTTGGGAGGCTGAGGTGGGCAGATCACCTGAGGTCAGGAGTTCGAGACCAGCCTGGCAAACATGGTGAAACCCCATCTTACTAAAAATACAAAAATTAGCCACGTGTGGTGGTGCACGCCTGTAATCCCAGCTACTTGGGAGGCTGGGGCAAGAGAATGGCTTGAACTTGGGAGGCGGAGGTTGCAGTGAGCCAAGATCGTGCCACTGCACTCCAGCCTGGGCAACAGAGTGAGATTCTGTCTCAAAAAAAAAAAAAAAAGTATATTGATTGAAATCTATTATATGTTAGCCATATGTATTGCTAATGAAAAACATATTCTCCAAAATGAAAAAAATGCACCATTTAAAGAGTGTCATTGTTTTACATTTTTGTGACTGATTTAATTGAAGACAGATTTGCAGATCTCCTTCTGGATTCAGTTTGTTGTGAGATATTGTTTTGGTTGAAGTAAATTAAGAAAATTTGGCCTTACACAGAGGGAAGTGTATTTTGATAAGCTTTATCAAATAATTGGGAATGTTCTTCTTTAATACTCTATGAAAACTTGACAAGTGGTAGTTTCTTTAAAAATTAGTTTCAGAGTAGAATCTGAAACCATGTAAGGAAGTCTGTACAATTAAAATGAATTAATCTGAAAAATTAGAAGCTAGGTCTTGCTTACGGATAAGAGGACCCAAGGTATGAATCCTTCCCAAATTAATCTATAGATATATTTTAATTCCAATCATAATTCTGGCAGGATATTTTATAGAAATTGACAAACTTATTTTAAAAATAACATGGAAAGGCAAAGGAACTATAATAACCCAAACCATTTTGTAACAGAACAAAGTTGGAAGATTTCTACTAATTTCAAAACTTGCAGTAAAGCTATAGTAATCAAGACATTATGGTATTGATACATGGATAGATGTATAGATCAATGGAATAGATTAGAGTCCAGAAATAGACCATACCTATATGGTTAGTTGAGTTTTGACTAATGTGTCAAGGCAACTCAGTAGAGAAAGGATTTCATCAATGGTGCTGAAACAATTAGATATCTATATGCAAAGTATGAACATTGACCCATACCTTGCATCATATACATAAATTAACTCAAAATGGATTATAGACCTAAATGTCAAAATTAAAACTTCTAGGAAGTATGGGAGAAAATTTTTGTGATCAAGGGTTTGTGCAAAGATTTCTATAGACACCAAAGCACAATCCATAATGGAAAAAAAAATGATGAATTGGACTTGATCAAAACTAAGAGACTTCTGGTCTTTGAAAGACATTGATAAGAGAATTAAAAAACACGCTACAGCCTAGGAGAAAATATTGGCTAAATGGGTATTTGATGAAGGAATAGAATCCAGAAATCTCAGAACTCAATACAGCAGTCCCCTACTTTCCGCAGGGGATGTGTTCCAGAACCCCAGTGGATGCCTGAAACTGTAGATTGTGCTGAACCCTATATATACTGTGTTTTTACATGTAATATAAAAACCTATGATAAAGCTATGAAGTAGGCACAGTAAGAGATTAACAACAATAATAATAAGAGAACAGTTATAACAATATACTATAATAAAAGTTATGCGAATGTGGTCTCTCTCTCAAGATATCTTATTCTACTACACTTAACTATTTCCAGACTCTGGTCAACCATGAGTAACTGATATTAGGGAAGGTGAAACCATAGATAAGGGGGGACTCCTATAATAATAAAACAATTTACAGGTGACAAAAGATTTGAACAGACACTTGACCAAAGTAGGTAGATAGATGTCAATAAGCCCATGGAAAGATGCTTAACATGTTTAGTCATTGGGGAAATGCAAATTTAAACCATAAGAAGATACTACATACCTATTAGAATTTTTTTTTTTTAATGGATAAGGCCAGGCACAATGGTTCACGTCTGTGATTCCAGCACTTTGGGAGGCTGAGGCGGAAGGATGACTTGTCTACTAAAAATCAAAACAATTAGCCAGGCATGGTGGCACATGCTTGTAATCCCAGCTACTCAGGAGGCTGAGATAGGAGGATTGCTTGAGCCCAGGAGATCGAGGCCGCAGTGAGCTATATCTTGCCACTGTACTTCAGCCTGGATGACAGAGCAAGACCCTGTCTCAACAAAACCAAAAAAACAAAAAACAAAAAACAACCCCAAAACGGATAATATTGACTCTTGGCAAGGATGTGGAGCAATTGGAATTCTCATAATTGCTGGTGGGAATTCAAAGTGGGATAGCCACTTTGGAAAAATTTGAGTTTCTTATAAAGGTAAACATGAACTTAACATTATGATCCAGTATTTTCCACTTACAGATATATTCAAGAAAAGTGAAAACTTATGTTCACACAAAAATATGTACAAAAATGAATATAGTTGCTTTATTCAAAATCGTCAAAAACTGGACTACACAAATATCCCACAACTGTTGAATGAATAAACATACTGTGATACAGCCGTATCATGAAATACTGCTCAGCAACGTAAAGGAACCAACTACAGATAAATATGCAGTGTGGGTGAATCTCAAATGCTCAAATGCATTATGCTAAGTAAAAGCAGCCATTCAAAAGGCTACCTACCTAAGACCAGGCATGGTGGCTCACACTTGTAATCCCAGCACTTTGGGAGGCCAAGGCAGGCGGATCACTTGAGCTTAGGAGTTTGAGAACAGCCTGGGCAACATGGTGAAACCTCGTCTCTACCAAAAATACAAAAATTTAGCCGAGTGTGGTGGTGGGCACCTGTGGTTCCACCTATTCGGGAGGCTGAGGTGGGAGGATTGCTTAAGCCTGGGAGGTGGAGGTAACAGTGAGCTGAGATCATGCCACTGCACTCCAGTCTGGGCGACAGAGTGAGACTCGTCTCAAAAAACAAACAAGAAAAAAGACTACCTAATGTGTGATTCCATTTATTTGACCTCCTGGAAAAGATAAAATTACAAATAGAAAACTGATTATAGTTGCTGGGCTGGGATGGAGAGGAGGATTTGCTATAAATTAGCATAAGGGATTTTGGGGAGGTGATGAAACCAGTTAAATAGTGGAAAGCTGTGAAGCTCATGGTGGCGAATACGTTTTCCAAAATTCTAATTTTTCACGTTCACATGGAAGTTCAAATTTTATCATTGACAGCAAATACTGATAGTTGTTTTCCTTGAAATTATAGTCTTATTTCATTCAAAATTTGAAATTTGAAAAAAATTGGCCATTTGTCCAAGGCTGGTATAAACAGTTTGTCTTTTTTTTTTTTTTTGAGATGGAGTCTCGCTCTTTTGCCCAGGCTGGAGTGCAGTGGTGCAATCTCGGCTCACTGCAACCTCTGCCTCCTGGGTTTAAGCGATTCTCCTGCCTCAGCCTCCTGAGTAGCTGGGACTATAGGCGCTCACCACCACGCCTGGCTAATTTTTGTATTTTTAGTAGAGACGGGGTTTCACCATATTGTCCAGGCTGATCTCAAACTCCTGACCTTGTGATCCGCCCACCTCGGCCTCAAAGTACTGGGATTACAGGTGTGAGACATTGCACCCGGTCCAACAGTTTGTTGTTTTTTAAAGTAAAAGTTGTGTGCAAAATATGTACTTCCCATTTTGTCACAGAATTTAAAATAAAACAGGTACTCGAGTCCAAATTTAATAGTATTATTTTTTTTTTACTGCTTCATCAAGGACATTCTTAAATAAAACTGTGAAATAATGTCTTAGTATTGTTATTATTATTATTATTATTTTTGAGACAGAGTCTCGCTTTGTCGCCCAGGCTGGAGTACAGTGGCACGATCTCGGCTCACTGCAAGCTCCGCCTCCCGGGTTCACGCCATTCTCCTGCCTCAGCCTCCCGAGTAGCTGGGACTACAGGCGCCCGCCACCACACCCGGCTAATTTTTTGTATTTTTAGTAGAGACGGAATTTCACCATGTTAGCCAGCATAGTCTCGATCTCCTGACCCCGGGATCTGCCTGCCTCGGCCTCCCAAAGTGCTGAGATTACAGGCCTGAGCCACCGTGCCCTGCCAGTATTAATATTTAAAAGTGTTCTTGGGGACTGCCCAGAAGGATCTTGGGTACAATGAGAGGTTTGCAGAAAATATTTTGAGAACCCTACACTAAAGCCTTAATTTTCATTGCTGGTTTTTGATATTTGCTGCCCATGTCATAGTATTATATTTGCTTTTTTAAGCTATTTGTAAAAATACATGTTTCAAAAGTGAAGTGAAGTAAGTTACTATGAATAAAATAGTTCTCTATTCTGCAGTTCAAACACACTCCACCAGGTGGCATCATACCTCTGCTTGTTGCCAACTCTTCCTAAAAATGAAGACACAACTTTTGATAAAGAATTTCTTCTAGAATTGCTGGTAAATATTAATGTTCTCTGAATTTTGCATGTGGTTTTCCCTGCCTTTTAAAGTCATTCTTAAAGATGTAGGTTCATATAGATTTTTTTGTGGGCCAAAGATTAGGCAGATAATTCTCATTTTGTTTTTGGAATTGTATTATCATTTGATTTTTTGTTTTCTCATCTTTCGAATTTCTTTACTCAAGTATTTTATCTCTTCGAACTACTTTCTGGATGAATCATTCTATTAGCAACTATTTATATGCAAATCACTTTCATTGTCTCTTTCAGTTCCTAAAAATTCCTGTGCTATTTTCTGACAATGTAAAACCTCTCATGAGTAAGGTTTTTGGAATTAATAATAACTCTTTGCAATAGAAAGAAATGAGGATTTTTTTCAGGAATTCTTCTTTTTTTGTTTTTGTTTTTTTTTTTGTTTTGTTTTGTTTTTTTGATACCGAGTCTCTCTCTGTCGCCCAGGCTGGAGTGCAGTGGCGTGATCTCAGCTCACTGCAACCTCTGCCTCCCAGGTTCAAGTGATTCTCGTGCCTCATCCTCCCAAGTAGCTAGTATTACAGATGTGTGCCACCACTCCCAGCTAATTTTTGTATTTTGAGTAGAAGATAGAGTTTCGCCACGTTGGCCAGGCTGGTCTTGAACTCCTGGCCTCAAGTGATTGACCCACCTCAGCCTACCAAAGTGTTGGGTTACAGGCATGAATCACTGTGCCCAACCTGTTTTCAGGAATTCTTCTAATGGAAAATAAGTTTGAGGATAACGTTGATCCTGTGCCTATTAAGGTCTTGTGGCTAGAATTTTATTCCTAAAATTTAAATAGTTCCAACAAAAGAAAATAATTTTTAAAATGTATAGTGCTACGACATTATGTTTTGTTTCCTCCCTTCCCTAAAGGATTTCCCCAGGCTTTGGATTCTTCTACTATTCAATTTATGATCAAAAAGTTAAAACATACATATTGTTTAGATATCATGATTTTTTTCTATAATTATACTATCTTCACTGAAGAGAATGTGATACATTTTAAGAATATGTCATTTTAGCATTATTAGATAAACACTTCTTTTTCTTTTTTTTTTTTTTTTTTTTTTTTTTTTGAGATGGAGTCTCACTCTGTCCCCCAGGCTGCAGTGCAATGGTGCAATCTCGGTTCACTGCAACTTCCGCCTCCCGGGTTCAAGCAATTCTCTTGCCTCAGCCTCCTGAGTAGCTGGGATTACAGGTGTGCACCACCACGCCCAGCTAATTTTTGTATTTTTAGTAGAGATGGGGTTTCACCATGTTGGTCAGGTTAGTCTTGAACTCCTCACCTCAGGTGATCCACCCGCTTCAGCCTCCCAAAGTGCTGGGATTAAAGGCATGAGCCACTGCACCCGGTGTAACACTTGTTTTCATATTTGAGATAGATTATTAATATTAAGGGTACACAGAGGTCATCATGGAAAGGAACATAGAGTGAGAAGACTAGGGTGATAGATTAATAAACTTTCCCAGATGGTATAGCTAGTTAGTGTAAGAATGAAAACTATAGTCCAAAACCTAGAGCTCCTATTTTTTCCTACATTGATTAATGCTAAGTGTCATGGTTTTTAAACCCTTGGCATGTGCCAGGGACTTTGACACTATTTCATATTTCATTGGAAACTTGAGATGTGTGGCACTTCATCTGTTTTAGTGAAAAGGAAACTAAGGTTAGGAAGGTTAAAGTAACGTGCCCAGCTTTTACAGTACTCATAAGTAGATGAGCTGGGATTTGAACTCAGGTCTGATTCCAAAGACCATTACCATTGGTTCGTTTCTCATCTTTGATCTATGGAGAAAATAGGAAAAGAAAAAAAAAATCTCTTGTTGAACTGACAATAACTGATAGGCATGAAACTTCTTCCATAAATTATTTTGATTGAAAAAAGATGCTTCTAACCTCCTGCATGAACTTGTTTCCTTTCTTTTAGGTATCTCGTCATGAACGTCGAATTTCTCAGATTCAGCAGTTGAACCAGATGCCTTTGTATCCAACTGAGAAAATTATATGGGATGAAAATATTGTCCCAACTGAGTACTATTCTGGAGAAGGTATGGTAAAGAAATATGGATTCAGCTGTACAATGAAACAATTTCAGATTTATCATATATAATTGGCAATTATAGGCAGTGTACTTCAGTCTACTCTGTACATTAGGATAATTTCCTGGTGCCCAGAAGTTAACTTTAGAAGCTAGAAAAGATTTAGTATTTTGAATGCTTTAGCACTAAGGGTTTTTATTAAATTTAACTATACACATATCACCCTGTAAAAAATATGACCATAAAGCCCTAAGACTGTTTTGGTTTTTTTTGTTTGTTAGTGTGAGACAGGGTCTTGCTCTGTCACCCAGGCTGGAGTGCAGTGGTGCAGTCTCAGCTCACTGCAGCCTCGGTCTCTGGGCTCAAGTGATCCTCCCACTTCAGTCTCCAGTACCTGGGACCACAGGCGTGCACCACCACACCCACCTTTTTTTTTTTTTTTTTTTAGTAGAGACAAGGTCTCACCATGTTGCTCAGGCTGGTCTCGAACTCCTGAGCTCAAGCGATCTGCCCACCTCAGCCTCCCAAAGTGCTGGGATTATAGGTGTGAACCACTGCAGCTGACCATAAGACTGTTTTCAAGGAGACCTTATAATGCATGAAGTATAGCTTTCATTTTGTCACTATGATAGGCTGTGTTTGATAGAGCTTTTGTTTTTCAAAGGCTTTTTTTAGGGGCTCTTTTGAATTCTATGTAAAGCAGGTAATGATCACCAAAAAAAAGACATTATCATTTATTGATAGTAAACCCTTAGTGTTGATCCAAAATGGTATTGCCTAGTTTGTTCACTTATTTCCCCAGATTTGGATCTAAACACTTTTCACGCATCCTCTGAGGATGAGAGTTTGCCACAACTGAGTATATGCAAAAGTATATCTGATATATAATTCAGATATACTTTGAAGGTATATTTCAAAAGAAATTTCAGGACTTTTTTGAACAATGGCATCATTAGTAGAAGAAATGTGACTGTTTTAAAGACATCACAAGTATAAGTATTGGTATATTTACTTAAAATGGTTAATCTAAGACATATCCTAGAGCCATAACTCTGATAGACCCAGTGCACTAATATTGTGCTAGATTTCAGAACATAGGCAGTCTTCATATCTTTTTATGTTCTTACAGTGGTTAATATGTTGCTTTCTCATGTCTAGGGATGCACACCTGGATGATAAAACTATAAAGAAATTCAAGATAGTGATTGCTATAAAAGTCAGAAAATAGTTACTTTCGGGTAAAGGGAAGAAGCTGTAACCAGGAAAGGGCACATGGGAGTATTCTGGGATAGCTGACAAGGTGGTTACAAGGTTTCATTAGAAAAATGTCTTTTACTTTACTGGTACCTTCTATATATCCCTTTTTTTCTTTCTTTCTTTCTTTTTTTTTTTTTTTTGTTCTGCTGAAGAACTTGAGTTGTTTGATCGTAGAGTTCCCGTAGTCTATAGATTTTTCTGATTGAATACTCATGGTATATTGCAGCATGTTCCTCTGTTCTTTATTTTTCTTGCAAATTAGTACCACCTTGGGCAGAGGCTTGATCAGGCTAAGGTTATCCTTGGCAAGATTCTTGGTGGTGGTGTGTTCTTTCATCAGGAGGCACATACTATCTACTTGTCTCTTTTTTTGTGCTATTAGTAGCTATTGATATTTAACACCTAGATTTGTTAATTCAGTGAGTATTGCAAAGTGGTGACATTTTAGTTGTCATTTTTTTAAATAAAAATGTGCTATTGAAAGAAATTGAGTTAGATTACAAGTCAGAGTTTACTAATATAAATAATGTTAAATTTTTGTACATCAATGTTTGTTGTATTTAAGTTTATTTTTTTTTTTTTTGGTAGTATGGACAACAACGATGAGACTATGACTTATCAGTAAAATGTGTTCTGGGATTTTTTAAAACCTTTTTGATATTGCAGCTCAGTGGTCACTTATTGTCTAAGAGAAATAGTGTTAAGTGAGAATAATGAAAAGGGGGAGTCTGGAATAACATACAAACAATGTCTGGTCCTTAAAGTTTAGCCAGAAGGCAAGTTCAGAGCACAATAATAATCATTGGAGATTGATTTATGCAATGTAACATAGTAATTCAGTATTCATGCTAAATTTTGTCATGGGCTAAATTTATGGTAACATTATTCACTTCAGTATTTTGCCAAATATAAATTAGGTGATAAGGGAAGAAGTTTTAAACTACTTGAGACTGTTAGTACAAGTATCTTTAAATACTTTGAAGGAGTACTGTTTACATACAGATCACTCATATGCAGATTACATGTATTAATAAAACTCATCCTTCACCCCAATTCTCTCTTTTTTTTTTTTTTTATTTGTGACGGAGTTTTGCTCTTGTTGCCCAGGCTGGAGTGCAAGGACATGATCTTGGCTCCCTGCAACCTCTGCCTCCCGGGTTCAAGTGATTCTCCTGCCTCAGCCTCCTGAGTAGCTGGGATTACAGGCGTCCGCCATGACACCCAGCTAATATTTTGTATTTTTAGTAGAGATGGGGTTTCACTATGTTGGCTAGGCTGTCTCAAACTCCTGACCTCAGGTGATCCACCGGCCTCGGCTTCCCAAAGTGCTGGGATTACAGGCGTGAGCCACCGTGCCCGGCCTCACCCCTAATTCTTAGTAGCCAACATTTATTAATCTGGTTTTAACATCTGTGTGAAAACAAAAATAAGTTGTTATCAGATATGCTGCATTTCAGGCATTCATTAGATTCTTATAGTTTTGAGGTGCCAGTTTTTTAATACAGAGAGCAAATATCTGATTAAAAGAATAATTCAGGCTGGGCGTGGTGGCTCACGCCTGTAATCTCAGCACTTTGGGAGGCCAAGGTGGGCGGATCACAAGGTCAGGAGTTCGAGACCAGCCTGGCCAACATAGTGAAACCCTGTCTCTACTAAAAACACAAAAAATTAGCCAGGCATGGTGGCAGGTGCCTGTAATCCCAGCTACTCAGGAGGCTGAGGCAGGAGAATGGCTTGAATCTGGGAGGCGGAGGTTGCAGTGAGACGAGATTGTGCAGGTGACAGAGCGAGACTCCGTCTAAAAAAAAAAAAAAAATTCAAATATGGATCTTTTTTTCCTTTTCAGGTTGTCTTGCTCTTCCCAAATTGAATTTGCAGTTTTTGACTCTTCATGACTACCTGCTAAGGAACTTTAACCTCTTCCGCTTAGAATCAACTTATGAAATTCGTCAGGACATTGAAGATAGTGTCAGCAGAATGAAGCCATGGTTAGTAAATTGGTTCCACCTGTAATGAAGAGATGCAAACAGTGACTGATAAACTTCTGTCAGAAACCTTATAAGTATATTTAGAAATAATATACTGGCACAAAAGTGCCCTCTAAAATAGGAGATATTTACTCTTTGAGACATTTTTAAATGTGAATTAACATACATCAAAAGTGCTAAAATATAAACCACATATCTGGGTACTTGGGAATGGGAGTGGGAGACTGGGGATAAGGGAGAAGAAGTCATCATGCTCAAGAAGGGAAGGGGGAAATGTAGAGGGAGTAGGTCAGACCTTACTTAAAGGCCGATTGGAAGGCTAGGGGTTGGCCAAGCAGGCCCGTACTAGGTCAGGACAGTTTAAGTCCTGGAGGAAGCTTATGATAAAGGGGTGTTCCATTAATCCAGCTACTCTTGTCACTGTTGCCACAGTATTCTCAGGCAGCCTCTCTAGGGGAATGGACAGAGGATTAGGGCTGTTGCTGCACATTGCCTGGGGTGGTACATTAGAAAATCTCTGTCTCTCTACCCATAGATTCTGTGGAAGAAAGTAAATCACCAGGATTTACTTTTAGGGCCAGTTGAGTTGGTCTTGTTATTTGAGGAATTCTTCTGCATAAACTCCACTCCCCACCTGCTAGCTCATGTCTGAAATTCCGTTAGCTAAGAAAAGTCTTTCATTCTGGTAATTGTAGCAGCTCTGCATTACAAGAATTTGTAAGGTTAATTTGGTTTTATAGATATGGCTGACTTTAGGCAAATGCTCTTTATTCACTATTTCATTCACAATTTCATCAAGTATGAAATTGATGGATGTAAGTTATACATCACAAGTGATTATAAATGAGTAAAATACTATGAGATGGATTTTTATTACATTATATAATAGGACACCATGTATACATACACGATTATACTGCATTTTATGTGAAAAGCTGAACAGCTTTGGAATGTGAACTGATTCAGGTATCTTCCAGGCTTCTGCTTACTAATTATGGAGAGCTACCACAGACACTGTGATTATGATCTATTTTTTCACTTCCATGTTTTATTTCATAGAGAGTTCTATTTTTTAATTGTTATGTGAAAAGTTATTCTGGGTGAGACTATAAAATACAACACAAAGCATTTTTGACTTAATAATCAGTTGAGTCAGTAGGCAGGCAAACACTGTGAAATTTGTATACCCACTGGCTGATCATTCCTGCCCACAGCTTTGCTGAAATTGTTGCCCATTGTTTGCACCCTAGGGGAGTGCTTGATCAGAAAACTTCTTTACAATTTATGGTTACCTTGAGTTTATATGCTCAGATTCTGGGCCTAATTTTGGCCATTTTGCAGACTAGGGATTTATTAACTGGCAGTTCAACAAATAGAATTCATTTATATTTTACTTAAATGCCAAGTGCAACAAAAATACTTTGAGTTCTTTTGGTCTATTAATAAAAAAAAATTTTTTTAATTATACCATTTTCTGGCTGGGGAAGAAAATGTCACTTTTTGGAGTTAATTCATTCACACTGGTAATAACAGATTTTTCTAAATTTACATTTTTAATGCCCATCATTGAAAATTATTAAAAATGTTGAAACCTAAAAGGGGGCCAGGCTTCTTTCTGTTTCATGTATCTTGAAGATGAAAACCAGCAGAGGCATTTTTACTCATTACATGGTTCCAATGATTATGTTTTCAGGGTGCTGAAGCCCACTAACCAGCAGTAAGAGAGGATGTGCTTAAGGGCCAGAAATCTATACTTTTTAATGCTTCAAGTAGATTTTATAAGAAGAGAAAGGGGTAAGGGGAGTAGACTAGCGGTTGCTTGGGTTTGGTAACAGGGATTGACTGCAACTGGACAAGAGGGATCTTTTTAAAGATGACGGAAATGTTCCACAACTGGATTTTGTGGTGATGGATGCACAACTCTGTAAATTTACTGAGAACTATGGACTTGTATATTTATAGTGGATAAATGTTATGGTATGTAAACTATACTGCATTAAAGCTGTAAAAAATGGAGGAGGTGATAGGAAGTTGTTTCACAAGGGTTTAGCCACTAAGTAATTCCTTTTAGACATTGTCCCAATACTAACCAAGCCATTGATTGCAGAACTTTGTTTTTAATTAGTTTCTCTTTTTAATGTTATGAAGTGCTACAATTTTTTGTTGTGACATAAAGTCTTTACATAGGAGGCAGTTTATCTTTGTAGGTATGTCGTATTCTGCAGTACTTCGTAACTTTGGAGTGTTGCTTCAGTTTTTATGTTACATATTTCCCAAATACAACTTTTTAATATAAAAACTAAAGACTAGTTAGACTGACATAAGAAGAAAGAATGGGCATTGGGATGTTAGTGGTTCTGTTTATTACAACTAGCTTGTTTTTTTTTTTTCCTTCCAATCCATAGCAACATCTTTTAAATGATTTAAATATGCTCTAAAGGAGGTTTTTGCATAGATATTATTTGTTTGCTTGTTTTTAATTTTTTTTAAATTATAGCTTGTCCTAAAATGTATTTGAAACAGCTTATAGAAATACTTAAAATATAGAAAATAAAATATTAACAATTGAAATGGTCTTTAAGAAGAGGATAAAAGGATAACAATATAAAATAAAACTAAGTAAAGAGGTCCTTCAGAAATGAAAGAGAAATAAAGACAGAAAAACAGAAGAGAACAAAAACTGAGAGAGTTTATGACCACTAGACTGCCTTATAATAAATGCTAAGGGAAGTTCTCCAAGCTGAAATAAAAAGCTGCCAATTTGTAACATGAAGAGACCCTGAATAGCTAAAGCAATCTTGATCAAGAAGAACAAAGCTGGAGACATCATACTTCCTGATTTCAAATTATATTACAAAGCTACAGTGGTCAAAACAGTATGTTACTGGCATAAAAACACATAGACCAACAAAAGAGAACAGAAAGCCCAGAAGTAAACCCACACTTGTACAATCATTTAATCTTCGATGCATGTGCCAAGAGTATACAATGGGGAAATGAAAATGGTCTTGGGAAAGCTGGATATCTACTTGTAAAAAAATGAAATTGGATCCCTATATTACATGATACACAAAAGTTAACTGAAGATAGATTGAAGATTTTAACGTAAGACCTGAACCCATGAAACTCCGAGAAGAAAACATAGGGGAAAAGCTCCATAACATTTGTCTTGGCAATGATTTTTGGGTGATACCAAAAGCACGGAGAACAAAAGCAAAAATAAGTAAGTGGGGACCACATCAAACTGAAAAGTTTCTATACAGCAAAGGAAACAGTCAACAAAATGAAAAGGCAGCCTTACAGAATGGAAGAAAATATTTGCAAACCATGTATCTGATTAGAAGTTAATATCCAAAATATGTAAGGAACTCATAATACTCAATAGCAGAAGACCAAATAACCCAATAAAAAATGGGTGAAGGACTTCAGTACTATTTTTTGTAGGAAGACATACAAATGACAGATAGATGAAAAGGTGTTCAACATCACAAATCATCAAGGGAATGCATACCAAAACCACAATGAGATATTCAAACCTCACACCTGTTAGAATGGCTGTTATCAAAAGTCAAAAGATAACAAGTGTTTGCAAGGATGTGGAGAAAAGGGAACTCTTATACACTATTGGTGGGAATGTCAATTAGTGCAGCCATTATGGAAAGCGGTATGGAGGTTCATCAAAAAATTAAAAAACAGAGCTGTCATATGGTCCAGCAAACCCACTTCTGAATGTTTATCCAAAGGAAATAAAATCACTATCCCAAAGAGATGTCTGCACTCTTGTGTTCATTGCAGCATTATTCACAATAACCAAGATGTGGAAACAACTTAAGGGCTGAATGGATAAAGAAAATGTGAAAATGTGGTGTGTGTGTACGTATATAAAAACACACAATGGGATATGATTCACCTTTTAAAAAGAAGGAAATCCTTTTTTTGACAACATGGATAAACCTGGAGTACATTATGCTAAATGTATTAAGCCAGATACAGATAGACAAAAACTGATTATCTCACTTTACATATGGAATCTAAAAAAGGCAAATTCATAGAAGCAGTAGAAGGGCAGTTATCAGGTTGTAGGTGGGGGGAATGGGGTCATATTGGTCAAAGGGTCTAAACTTTCAGTTACAAGATACATAAGTTTGGAGATCTAATGTAAAGTATAGTGACTATAATTAATGTTTTATGTACTTGAAACTTGCCAGGATAGATCTTAAGTATTCTTACCACACACACAAAAAATGCTAACTGTGTTGGTAATGATATCACAGTGTATACATAGTTTAAAACATCACATTGTATTCCTTAACTATATACAATTTTTATTTGTCAAGTATACCTCAATAAAGCTGAAATAAAACTAAGTGTGCTGGATTATTTATTTCTTTGATAAAATGGCTCAGCCCCAGAATGCTCTTATGTACATAGGGTTAGCTTTTTTCTTAGGTTGGAGAGGAGATATTCCTCTACTTCTCTTTCTTTTCTGGACCATGTTTGCCTGTTTCATGCTATCATATCCCTGTTTCATGCTATCTTATATACTTTGCATACTTTGAGAGTTAAAGGTTTTTTTTTTTAAGTTAAGAAATAAGGGTTACTAATATTAGGACTTAAATACTAGCTGAACAGTATTCCTACTTACTAGTTTTAACTTGTCTAAAAGTTGGGGATAAATTATTTTTTGTTTGAGTAATCATCCATTTCTTTGGTTTCAGGCAATCTGAATATGGTGGTGTAGTGTTTGGTGGTTGGGCGCGAATGGCCCAGCCCATTGTGGCTTTCACTGTCGTTGAAGTGGCCAAACCCAACATAGGTGAAAACTGGCCAACCCGAGTTCGTGCAGATGTTACCATAAATCTCAATGTCAGAGATCACATCAAAGATGAATGGGAAGGTAAGTTTGTATTTCAAAAAGTGACATTACCTTTTGCCTTGTTATGAACTTTCACTTAGAGCATTAACAAAGTACTTTTACTAAATGTTATCCTTTAAAGCTTTTATTCAGCGTTATCCTTGAAATTTGATTTAAAGAATAGCAACTTTTTTTCTAATTATTAGTTTTAAAAATACCAGGGATCATACAAGAATATTTAGGTATCTTAATACTTTAATAAAAAGTATAAAATTGCATACATATCAAAGTTTTGAAAACTGAAGTTTGCAAAGCCTAGAGGAGAGCATTTTAAGTCTTAAATTTAGCAAAATAATATTTATGGATTTCTGGGATCAATATAAAAGAATAAAAATATTCTTTTTCTTTGTTCACCAAAGAGCAGGGAGAAAGCCCACATATAACATGCAAACATGCAGAGCAGTAAGGAAAATTGGTATTTTTCAAAAGATAAAAGTAGCCAAGGTGAAAAAAATAGAAATACATACACTTTGTGGAAAATAAAAATTAGGCAAGCTTAAAAAGAATATGTGGGGGTGGGCAGGGCTATAGTGAAACAATTCAGAAATAAATAATAGTTTATTTGCACCTAAGGCAGAAAGGATAAAGAGTCAGTGAAATCAAATGTAGTCAAGGATATATAATAATTGCAAAGAAATTAAAGGAGTTATTCCTCCTATTTTTGCTAGGCAAGATTTTAAGGATTAGAGTTCCATGTCAAAATTAATTTGTTTTGGAGGCAGATATGTTCAAAATTACTAAGTCCAATAGAGTTAAAACATCAATAAGACATCTGCCAGAAGTGACATATGAACTGATTTCTAATAGGCAGTTTTATATTTTTCTCCCAGCTGTCCTGTGAGAGGTCTTACTTGATGCCCTGTTTTGAGAAACAGTAGGTTTTACCTCCTTCTACCTTCTTGGCATGCCAGAAGGAAAGGGATAGTCCCTTAATGGATCTGTTTTCAGAAATTATTACTACCAGTGTAGCTGTTTATAATCATGGGAACTATATCAAAGAATTCTGAAGGAATCCAGCAACAAAGCTAGCCAAATGTTTAACAAATGCCTACTGTAGCGGGTATAGTTTATGACAGATTGTTTTATAACCCTTGTATCCTTCAAAAGAGTTCCATCCTGGTATTTTACTCATCTAGACTAATGTGCACCTTTATTATTGCTGAGCCTCGAGAAAGCCATTAAGTTGCTGGAGAAGGTCTCATATTTATTATTCCTTGAAGCTTAAGGAGATATTAAACACTGTGGGTAATAAACTGAGATAACTTACTGGGTACCCCCAGAAGTAGTAAATAGTTGGAATTTTGTTTATTTTAAAGGACTCTATAGGAATTTATAGATGAGAGGTCTGCATTTTGGTGTTAAGGAAAACAAAAGGATGTTTAAAAACAGGCCACTTCTCCCATTACTGACTGCTTTCAGAAGGACATGAGACAGTCTTTTTTTCTTTTAAACATCAGCCTCTGGTAGAATGAGAACTGGACGGGGTACATTTTGATGGGCAAGATAGGGCACAATAGGGTATTGTGGGATGAGTGATAATCTGGGGTATGATGGAGAGAAAAGTGTTTTCTGGGAGGCCTGGGCCAAAAACCAGCCCCTATATTGATCACAGATAGGGTAGCCAAATAGAAAATGGAGTAAAAAGGAGAGATTCTGTAAACAATAATACATTTTTTTTTTTTTTTTAGATGGAGTCTCACTCTGTCGCCCAGTCTGGAGTGCAGTGGCACAATCTCGGCTCACTGCAACCTCCACCTCCTGGGTTCAAACAATTCTCTGCCTCAGCCTCCCGAGTAGCTGGGATTACAGGCACCTGCCACCACGCCCAGCTAATTTTTTGTATTTTTAGTAGAGACGGGGTTTCACCATCTTGGCCAGGCTGGTCTTGTGATCTACCCACCTCAGCCTCCCAAAGTGCTGGGATTACAGGCGTGAGCCACCGCGCCCAGCTGAATATTGTTTTATAAAAGTAAATTTTAAAGATTATTAAACTAAATACCATAAAACATTCCTTTTGTCCCTTTGAAAAGGTGTGAACCTCAAGCCCTTATCTTCTTCAATATTCTCATTTAAAGTTAAGGAAACAGAATTCATGAAATGGAAATGCCAGATTTGCTCCAGAAAGCACAGCTAGGATAGGGTGGATACAAATGGTTGCAAGGAGAGAGACATATAGGATTTTAAAAAATGTAGATCTAAGATGTCCCAGAGTAAAGTGGTTTGTTTTAGGAAGGAACAAGAGGTCATCCCTCAGTGATGCCAAAAAGTAACTCCTATCTTGGGAGAGGATAAATGACTTCTCAGGACCACTTCTTTGGCTGTAAGACTTAGAAGTTTTAATGAGCTGTGCAGATCAGACGTCACACAGGTAGTACAACTCAGAGAGTAGGATGATTCCCATTCATTCTCATTACTTCTCTTGCTGCTTTGCATAGAATTTATTGGGAAATAATTAAGTCAGTATTATGAATAGAGTTATTATTTCTACCTTTACCCATACTCTAACCAGTCCCCCAATTAAAACAAACCAAAATATTTTCAGTACTATTAGCCATATGCCCACATTGTTGATTTGATTTCATTGTGTTTGTTGTTAACAAGGTTGTGAGCAAGCAGACTGTTTACATTTACATTTATGTCATGTAATGGCTAACAAAAACATCAGAAATGGAATGAAGATTAAGTGGTGTAGCATTACATGCTGTGAGGTCTAATTTTATAATTCTTGTCTTCCAGTTTCTCTACTTTTAATAGAGCTGGGAAGCCATTTGAGTTCATTATGGGTCTAGTGACCAAGAAGCTGTGGACTCTGGCACAAGTCTCCTATTTCTTGACATTCACTTATAAAAATGTTCACGATTTGCCAACTGAAACTGTATATATTCAGCCATCTTTCTCAAGATCATATCTGTAAACAATACTTTTTTGCCTTGATGAATTATTCTTGAGTTGACCTGTTTTAGTGAAATACAATTAGGCTGTCTTTGGAATGACACTGATAGATAGTTTAAACTGATATTAAAAACCTGCTAAATATGCTATAGATGGATTATATGCCAGCCATATTTTTGGTTACTTATTAAGATTGTTAAAAATAAGAATGATGACGAACATCCAATTTTGGAGCTGTAGCATGACTTGGAGGGCTTATTCAGTAATATATTCATGGCATGAATGTTTCTAATTTTAATATAAAGAGGTTTTCATTTCAATTAATGCTATGAAATATTGAGTATTAAAGATTATAGAAAAGCCCATAATTGTGTTACAATGCGATAATAATCATTGGTCACTCACGGTATCTCTCTACCAAAGATAAGAGGTAGAGAGGCAAATAAGAATTTGCCTACAAAAGACTGAAAACAATGAAATTCTAATAAATGAAAATGTCTTTATATCTTACCAGGTCTTCGTAAGCATGATGTATGCTTTTTAATTACCGTACGTCCCACAAAACCTTATGGCACTAAGTTTGACCGTAGGAGACCTTTTATTGAGCAGGTTGGCCTGGTTTATGTCAGAGGCTGTGAAATTCAGGGCATGCTGGATGATAAAGGACGTGTCATTGAAGATGGTATGGTGACCTATATTTTTGAAAGAATGTGTGTATAGAATGATAAATTTCTTTGCCTTTTTTCCTTTTTGCTTCTTAGGTAATATTTTTTAGTTGTTTTACCTACTAAATTGACACAAAGGATTTTGTATCAAATATGTGTAGGGTACCTACTGTGCAGTTTTAGATATAGGTAACATGGTTTCTCACTGTGTCACACAGGCTGGAGTTCAGTGGCACAATCTCGGCTCACTGCAACCTCTGCCTCCTGGGTTCATGCGATTCTCCAGCCTCAGCCCTGCTAGTAGCTGGGACCATAGGCACGTGCGACCATGCCCGGTTAATTTTTATAGAGCTGGGGTTTCCCCATGTTGCCCAGGCTGGTCTCAAACTCCTGAGATCAAGCAGTCCACTTGCCTCGGCCTCCCAAAGTGCTGGGATTACAGACATGAGCCACCACCACACCCAGACAGTTTCAAAACTTCTATGTTAGATATTGGAAAGGACAGGATCTTTTTCTTTTTTTCCCCCCAAGACGGAGTTTTGCTCTGTCAACCAGGCTGGAGTCCAGTGGCGCGATCTCGGCCCACTGCAACCTCTGCCTCCCAAGTTCAAGCAATTCTACCTCAGCCACCCCAGTAGCTGGGATTACAGGTGCCTGCCACCGCGCCTGGCTAATTTTTGTATTTTTAGTAGAGACAGAGTTTCACCATGTTGGCCAGGCTGGTCTCGAACTCTGGGACAGGATCTTTTGAAATCATCTTTATTCAAAGCTTTTTAAAATATGTAATACTTTAGAATATTTTTTTTTTAAGAAACACTCTAAATATCTCTTACAGTTGTCCAAGCTGTTTTGTGTTCAATGATATATTTTTTCTTCTTAAATTTGACTATTTTAATTCATTGTAGTGGTGGTTCTTAATTGGGAACAATACTGTCCTGCGTTTGAAAATGCATAGTGATATTTAGGTTTTCAAATGACTGGGATAGAGGTGAGGAATGGCAGGCTCTTGGCATTAGGTAACTGTGAGCCAAGGATGCTAAACATCTGAACAGAAATAAAAGAAGGAATTATCCTGCATAAGATGCCAACTTTACCGCATTTAAAAACACTGCTTTACAAAATTAGTCAGTTATTTGATTTCTTACGTGTATCACTTATTATCCCTTTGAAATTCTTTCTTCTGTTGTCCTGACTTCCTTTATAATACTTATTATTAAATTACAACTGCATACATGTCTAGTGCTTATTTTACAATTTGGTTGTTGAACTTCTTTTGAAACTTCAGTCAGTTTCTGCCATCTGTGGTTTAGAGATTATATCATTGCTAAACTGCTGATGATTAAGTTATTTATCTCTAGAATGAGAGGAAATAGGAGAAGGGAATGGAAAATGGATGGAATAAGCATAAGGCCACATAATGGAACCAAAGTTCGAGGTCTAAGACCCCCCCTTCCCCCCAGCCCCCCAAAAAAAGAGGAGATATGTCAGAGAGGAAAGAAAAGGCTCTGGGCTTTCAACCATTAGTATCCTACATTTCTGTGTATGTGAAATTTCTTTTCATGCTGGTTATACTAGGTATGGAATGTGGAAGGATGAGAAAAGTGATGAACCTCTGTCAAATTAAGGAATTAATGAATAGAAAACTATGCCTTAAATTCTAAAATACATAGATTTAATTAGAAAATATTTATTGAATACTTAATATACGTAAGGCAGTAGTGGGAGCTATGAGTGACAAAAGTAAAGATAAGTTCTTTGACTTCTAAGTACTCCTATTTTAGTTGAGTGTGTGTACAAATTATTGCAAGTCATGGTGTTGCATCGTAAACATTACATGACTGCTATGGAAGGAAATAGTAAGAATTTAGAGAAAGAAGAAAATATTTTCAGCATCTTAGAATTTGAAGTGGGTGAGTGGAGGGCATTCTACTTTGGGAAGAATGGTTGGAGTTAAGCCTGAACCATTTACTCGCCATTTCTAGAAAAGAAATACTGTTAACTTACTTTGATATTTGAAAAATACATGTTTTATTTAACAAACTTTTTCAAATTGTCCAGGACCTGAACCCAGACCCAATCTTAGAGGAGAATCAAGGACATTTAGAGTGTTTTTGGATCCAAACCAGTATCAACAAGATATGACCAATACTATACAAAATGGAGCAGAGGATGTATATGAAACTTTTAATATAATAATGAGGAGAAAACCAAAGGAAAATAACTTTAAGGTAATTTGGGGGTATGTAACTAAAAGTACTATGTCATAATTTAAGTAACTTTTATGACATAAACACAGAGATATTTGGTTAGAGGAAGATTTGTTAAGAAAAAAATAATGACTGCTTTTATTTTTACTATAAGCAATCCTCTTAAACTTTTAACAAATTGATGAAATATAAAAATTTAAAGAAATTGATTTCTTAAATCTATTTTGTCTTTTGAGGAGTTTAAAAACTTAAAATATAGATGAATCCAAGTGTTATTCTAAAGGTCCACCTCCTTTTTTGCTTTGTGTATATTAGGTATTCAGTTAATGCCCTATTATGAAGTGAAGAGAACTTGCGTACTTGTTTACTGGGGCTTCTTTTTTGAATCAAAAGTAGGTATACTTCCAGGTCACTTTAAGAATACAGATATGGAACCTCAAGGCTCTGAATTACTATATGATATAATATATTTTTACTCATTAGTAGGAAAGGGAGGTTTGGTGGCTCAAAGTTCTACTTTTAGAATAACTTTATGGGGAGAAGAGTTTTAGTAAAGGATAGTTTTAAAAACCATTATTTGAAACTATATTATAAAACTTAAACATTGAACAGTTGTAGCATTTGATATATGTAGCTTTTGCAGAAAGAGTGCCTTTCTTTTCTCTTTCTCCCGAAGTGCAGTACTTCTTAGACATTGCTATCACTTTATTACTTTTATGTAACCCTGTTGTTGTGATTTTTTAAGAAAATCTTTTGAACAGCAGAACTTGTTCTTCATCTCTCCCTGTTGTTGAACACAAATGGAGATATCCTTGATTTCTCTTTGTCTCATACTCTACCTCTAATCTATCAGTAAGTCTGATTAGCTCATCACCTCTGCTGATGCCATGTCCAGGACACCTTTATCTCTCACATCCCTGCCTCCTTTCTTGTCTATTCCTCCCCTTACACATGTCCACATAATGGCTGAATAATCCTTTTAAAATGTGAAGTATACCTTGATTTGATACCCCCACTTAACATTCTTTAATGGTTTCCCATCACATTAGAAAGTTCCTACCATAATCCAAAAGGCCCTCTCATTATCTGTCTTCTGGTGTCCTCTCCAACATCATTTTCTAACACTTTTTCCTTATTCACTCCATGTCAGTCACACTGCCCTCTTTGCTGTTTTTTAAAATAATCCAAGACTTTTCACATGGTGTTCCTTTTACTTAGGTAATTATCCCCAGGTATTTACATAGTTCTTTTCCTCACCTGACATGGGCAACTGTTTTTCAATGTCACCTCCTAAGAGAAGCCTTCCCTGGCAACCTTACCTAAAGTAGCATCTTCCCTTCTCATCATTCTCTACCCTATTACCTTTATTTTTCCTCAGAGCCTTTATCATAACTGATTATTATACATTTGTTATGTATCTGAATTCTTCATTAGAAAGCAATGAAGCAAGCAAGTCTATCAGGGCAGGGTCTTTGTTTTGTCTGCCAGCTTATCCTTAGCACCTAGAACTGTGCCTGTTATATAGTATGTTCTTAATAAACATTTATTGAGTGATCGAAGGATGGAGAAATCTAAGAGTTTCCAAGTTTTATAGTACCTTTGACTGTCACAGTTGGTCAGTTTTCAGTAAGTAAATCTCAGTTACTTCACTGAAAACTAAAACATTGTTTTCTTATATTCATTTGTTTGACTAGTGCCTACTGTAAGTCAGATATTGTGCTAAGATGAAGCTTATGAAGATGAATCAGACACAACTTATACCTTTAGAGAAGCTAGAAATATAGACAGATGCCTACCATGAACAGTTAGAAGGTACCAAAAGCCATAAAAAGCCTGTGGATAAAAGTGTCCTGAAAGTTCAAAGGAGGCATTTAGTTTCTGATCCAAGAAAGAGGGGGAATGATTAACTTGCCTATGTTTAGGAAAAAAAGAATGCTCTTTTGGTTTCTTTGGTGTTTCATTATGTACCTGTGTAGCATCTCTCATTTATTGCCTTTTCTCTTTTCCAGTTTGTACAACCTGTCCTAATCTGGATACTTTATTTTTTGCCTAGACAGTTATAGTAGCCTCCTCTTTGTCTACCCTTGAGTCTCCTCATAGCCAGTCACCTGTTTTTCATGTTTCCTCCTACTGTGTGACACTGATCATTTTACTCTCCTTCTCAGAACATTTCTTTGACTTTCTATTCATGATGTAATAAATCAAAGCTCCTTCGCAAATCTTTTACTTGAGTTCAGTAAAAATGCCACTTTCCTCCAAGAAACCTTTCCTAATGTTAAGTGTCCCCTGCATCCATCTCTCTTATTTACTGTGAAATTTGTTCCCACTGTATTTTGTAACATTCTTTACTATTTACCACATTCTGCTGCTTTGTATTACAGTTAAGGACATATTTTATCTTGCTACTAAAACTGTAATTTCCTTAGAGGGCAGAGCCCTGATCTTATTCGTCATTGTTATGTGAATATACTCATTTGGGTATTCATTCATTCACCCATTCCATATTTAAACTGTTCTAGATTCCTACTCTTGTGGGAATTATATTTTAGTAGGGATTAAACAAATGATAGTAGGGATAGTAGGGATAAAACAAATAACCAAGTACCTGAACAAGAGAATTTCAGGTACTGGTAAGTGTAAGAACATAAAGCAAGGCAACATGATTAAGGGTGTGATTAACATATACTATCTTATCGTTTTCAAAAGTTGTATAACAGTTATGATTTAAAAATGGTCGGTTTGGTTATTTTATTCTTTGAAATTAATAGCCTAGCCTCCAAATTTCTATATGTGAGATAGATCACTTTGTTGAAATGATTTTTGGAAAGTCTAAGAATTTCCCTTGGCTTTTTGTAATTATTTTTGACAGCATATATGCTAACTACTATAATGACCTTTTGTTGTAGTCCTGATTCTTTCCTTCTGAAATTTTATTTGATATTTCCTTTATTTTTATCATTTTGTTTGCTTTTTTATTTCTTCTCACAGTCTTAATTTTAATATTTCTAAGTTGTGACGTTTCATCACAATTGAAGCATACATTAATGTGCTTCTGGTTGTGCGTGACTTTAGCATTAAAGAACTATGGAATATAAAGAGGGAAAAATTCCAGGAGTTACTGAGAGGAAGTATTTTCTTTAAGGGTTTGTTCTATATTGTTTTTTTACTGCTGTGTCCACCTGAGTCTGGTTTTCATCCTACTCAATAGGAGTCAAATGGTAAATTTATTTATGTCATTCTGTCTAAGCGAACTCTTAACGGATAAACTGTTCTTGCTAAGTTTGGTCTTTTGTTTAACTCAGTGTGTGGTATCAGCTGAAAATATAGCTGTTGATTCAGTCTAGCCAAGCACCTGTCAGCCAGCGGAAAATAGCTTCTTGCTCTGAAACACTCGGGAATTCTGGATTAGTGCAGCCAGCTCTGCATTCCAGTAAGTGCAAATGTTTGAGATGTCGTACTGACACAATCTTTTTCTGTCCTTTTACTGACAGGCTGTGCTGGAGACTATTCGGAACCTGATGAATACTGATTGTGTGGTACCTGACTGGCTGCACGATATCATTTTAGGTTATGGGGACCCAAGTAGTGCACATTATTCGAAAATGCCCAATCAGATTGCCACCCTTGATTTCAATGATACATTTCTCTCCATTGAGCATTTAAAAGCCAGCTTCCCTGGTCATAATGTTAAAGTAACTGTAGAAGACCCTGCTCTACAAATACCCCCTTTCAGGTAAAGTCAGAACTGGGTACGCTCCTCTCCAGCATTCTGTAGTCAATGTACGTTATGCCATCAGGATTGTTAGCTAAAGTGAGTTTTGAGTACTATATTTGGATTTTGTTTTAGCAGTCCCTACCTTCACCATACAATCACTGGGATAACTTTATTATATTTGAATCTATTTCTTACTGCAGAAGTTGTTTTAAGACCACAATAAAAGTAGTCTAATACCTAATAAGGGATCAATAAATACTTATTGTCTGAAGAGAACTATATAAATATATTTATAGCATTTGACTAAAATATGTCTTTGCAGTTATGCATAGTCTGGTATGTTTCTCAACTAATGCAGCTGTGTGATGTTGAACTTTGTTTTTAGGAAAAAAATCTGTTTAACTTTGCGTGCTTTCACAAATTTGAAATGTACATAATATAGCTGGGTACAATGGCTCATGCATATAATCCCAGTGACTTCAGAGGCTAAGGCGGGAGGACTGCTTGAGGCCACGAATTCAAAACCAGCCTGGGCAACATAGTGAGACCCCATCTCTAAAAAAATTCAAAAAAGTAGCTGGGCATGGTGGCGCACACCTGTAATTTCAGGAACTCAGGAGGCTGAGGCAGGAGGATTGCGTGAACCCAGGCGTTTAAGGCTGCAGTAAGCTATGGTTGTGCCACTGTACTCCAGCCTGGGTGACAGAGGAAGACCTCATCTCTAAATAAATAAAATAAATACAATAGTCATATTTAATCTTAAATTAGGTCTGGTCTTAAAATTTAAGTGAGAACAGAACAAAGTACCTGAAATAATTGGTTGTTATTCCCTGAATTCCTTCATATGGATTAGTGGTAAGGCACTGAGTATACCTATGGGTGGTAGCCCACAGATTACTTTCTTAGCTAGAAATTAGAAAACACACAGCTTTCAACTGTATATATATATAAAATAATAGGCCAGGTGTGGTGGCTCATGCCTGTAATCCCAACACTTTGGGAGGTGAAGTTGGGAGGATTGCTTGAAGTCAGGAATTCCAGACCACCCTGGGCAACTGAGACCTCAACTCTATTAAAAAAAAAAAAAAAATTAGCAAGATTGGTGTGTGCCTACAGTCCCAGCTATTCAGGAAGCTGAGGTGGGAGGATCACATGAACCCAGGAGTGTGAGGCTGCAGTGAGCTATGATCACACCACTGCACTCTAGCCTGGGTGAGACAGAGCGAGACTCTATCCTAAAATAATAATTAATTATACATTTTAAATATACGTATCCTTTATACACCCAAACCTAGTCTTCCTCCATACTTTCCTAATCCTATTTATGGCAAAGACATTTTTCTACTCCTCCATCTTGAAATCTCAGCATTATTTTTGAATCTTTTTACTCCCATAAAACTCCTGCTATATCTCAGAGATTCTGCCTTGAGGATAGTTTTTTGTTTTTTTTTTTGTTTGTTTTTGCTCTGTCGCCCAGGCTGGAGTGCAGTGGCGCGCTGTCTCTGCTCACTGCAAGCTCCGACTCACGGGTTCACGTCAGTCTCCTGCCTCAGCCTCCGAAGTAGCTGGGACTGCAGGCGCCCGCCACCACGCCTGGCAAATTTTTTTTTTTTTGTATTTTTAGTAGAGACAGGGTTTCACCGTGTTAGCCAGGCTGGTCTCGATCTGCTGACCTCGTGATCCACCCACCTTGGCCTCCCAAAGTGCTGGGATTACAGGCGTGAGCCACCGCGCCCGGCCAAGGATAGTTTTTTCGCTCTGTCGCCCGGGCTGGAGTGCAGTGGCGCCATCTTGGCTCACTGCAAGCTCTGCCTCCCGGGTTCACGCCATTCTCCTGCCTTAGCCTCCTGAGTAGCTGGGACTGCAGGCGCCCGCCACCACGCCCGGCTAATTTTTTGTATTTTTAGTAGAGACGGGGTTTCACCGTGTTAGCCAGGATGGTCTCGATCTCCTGACCTCGTGATTCACCCGCCTCGGCCTCCCAAAGTGCTGGATCACAGGCGTGAGCCAACGCGCCTGGCCGAGCATAGTTTTTTCATGTGCCATTTGTACTGCTCCCTCTTTAGGCCCTCAGCAGTCTTTATGATAGCAAAATCTTTCCTCCCTATCTCACCTCACTAGAATCCATTACATGGTTTACTGCTAGAGCTATTCACTGCCTAGCTAAAAAGCTGATTGCTCCTATTTCTTACCAAAATAAGTGCTGACCACTTAGCCTCATTGGCTCTTAGCATTCTTTGGTGTTATCTATTTTTTTAGAATGTGAAAGACAACTGGAAAAAGTACACATAGAGAATGAATTTTTTAGGTCAATTTTAGGGAGTTCATTGACTTCCCTGAGGTATCTGTGGGGAGTTACCTCCTAACCCCAGGTTATGACCCTCTGCCTTAAAAGCTTCATATTCTAGACATGTCATTACAAGGTTCCTGTCATAACAAGGCTTCTGTCTCTTCAGCCTTATTTTTCTCTACCCTATGCCCAGGCGAAATACGCTGCTTGTACTTGGCCTCTGCTGTTGCTTCTTTCTTCCAGGAATGTCTTCTCTTCCCGTCTTTGAATGTCTAAATTCTTTGAGACTCATCTTAGATGCCATCTGTCCCATGAAATTTTTTTCTGATTAAATGAAGGACAGACAATGAATAAAACACTTTACAATGCACATGAGATAATATTTAATGTTTCTTTAAATTCTCCCTTAATTCTTCGTTAACTGGGTGACTTTTTTAAATTTGAAAACTCCCAACACACGTTAGGGCTTGTAACTCGACCATTTTCAGAGTTTACATACAGATAGTGAGTTCCTTTAAGCCAGAAATGTTTCTTACTCCTCTGATTATCGTGCATACAATGTCATGCACCAGATAGGTACTCAGTAAATCCTTGTTAATTGTAAAAATGAACAGAAGTTTTGGTCTTGTAGGATAACTTTTCCAGTAAGAAGTGGAAAGGGGAAGAAAAGGAAAGATGCGGATGTGGAAGATGAAGACACCGAGGAAGCAAAAACCTTAATTGTTGAGCCCCATGTTATTCCTAATAGGGGTCCTTATCCTTATAATCAACCCAAACGGTAATTTTACTACCTATTATAATTGTAATAATGAATAATAGTTTGCCATTTCAACTGGATTAGGAATGTTTTTAAATTTTCTGTTTCTTTTAAAACTCCACAAAACTCCTGTTTCTGAACCCTCTTTCTATTCTGTCAGTCAGCTGAATAACTGACATTTTAGGCCATTCTGTAGTCATAATATTTCAAAAAGAAACATTTTCAGGTACTATGAGAAATAAATGTTAGAGGTCTACCTTAATTTGAGCAAAGGGTTCTTACTTCATGAGCCTGTGTTACATATAGCAGTAGCCCTAATGCATGTGTGCCATAACTAGTAAATTGGCATTATATTTAGTATTAGAATGGAAACTAGAACTTTGGCACTCCAAATGAGGCCTGGGATGGGCTAAGTACCAAAAAATAACTATAATTCCATTTTAATTGTCTGTGTTGAGGGGTAGAGGTGAAGGGAGTCATTCAGAAGAGATTGAGAGAACTGGGGTAAATACAGAGCAGATATTTAGACCACTGGTCATTGTTGTCTAAATTTGTATTATACAAAGCATCATTTATCTGTACCAACTTTTTATTTACTCTTATTTGCAGTAATACGATTCAGTTCACTCATACACAGATAGAAGCCATCCGTGCTGGAATGCAGCCTGGGCTGACTATGGTAAGAGAATTGTTACACCTGTTTGTTTGTTTGTTTGTTTTCTGAGATGGAGTTTCGCTCTTGTTGCCCATGCCGGAGTGCAGTGGCGCGATCTCAGCTCACTGCAGCCTCTGCCTCCCAGGTTCAAGTGATTCTTCTGCCTCAGCCTCCCAAGTAGCTGAGATTACAGGTACCTGCCACCATGCCTGGCTAATTTTTTGTATTTTTAGTAGAGACAGGGTTTTGCCATATTGGCCAGTCTGGTCTCGAACTCTTGACCTCAGGTGATCCACCTGCCTCAGCCTCCCAATGTGTTGGGATTACAGGCGTGAGCCACCGCACTCAGCCACACCTTTTTTTTTTTTTTTTTTTAACATAGATTAAGACTAGAAGTAAGTAACAGATTTTAGAATGCATTCTATTTCAAGTACAGCAACCCCGCTGAATTTAAGTGTTTACAAGTAAGTGTAGGTTCTTATGCATTTAGAGATCTTGCTGCTTGCTTCAGTGTTCGTAAAGTTTTATTAGAACATGACTGCCCATTTTTTAAAAGTTTTATTTTTAATTGACATGATTGTACTTATTTATGGGGTATGATGTGATGTTTTGATGACTGTATACATTGTGTAATGATCAAATCAGGGTAATTAGCAAATATATCATCCACTTGTTTTCTGCATTGCTTATGGCCACTTTTGTGCTGCAATGGCAGAGATTAGTACTTGCAACAGAGATTGCTTAGCCTGCAAAGCCGAAAATGCTTCCTCTCTGGCTCTTTACAGAAAGAGTCTGCTGACAACTGATTTAGAAGTGTGTTTAATTTTTAAGTATTTGGAGGTTTCCCTGTAATCTTCCAGTTATTGATTTCTGGTCAAAGTCTATTTTGGTCAGAGAATGTATTGTATGATTTTAATTTTTTGGTTTTTGCTTTTTAAATTTGTTAAAATTTGTTTTATGGCCCAGCATATGATCTCTCTTGGTGACTATTTCATGTGTACTTGAAAAGAATGTGTATTCTGTTGTTCTGGAGTAGGTTGTCCTATAAATGTCGATTAGATCCATTTTGTTGATGTTATTATTTAATTTTTCTCTATTATTGCTGATTTTCTGTCTGTTGTTTTGTTGATTACTGAAAGCAGACTATTGAAGTCTCTCACTATAATTATGAATTTGTCTATTTCTCCTTTAGTTCTGTGAATTTTTGCTTAATGTATTTTGAAGCTTCATGGATAAGTGCTTCACACCTTTAGGGTTGTTATGTTGTCTTGGTGAATTGGCCCCATTTATTATTATGTAATGTCTGTCTTCATTGATGGACGTTTTCTATGCTCTGAAGTCTACTTTGTCTGATATTAATATCATTACTGCAGCTTTCTTTTAAGTGGTGTTTGCACGATATTTCTTTTTCTGTCATTTTACTTCTACTTGTCGTTATATTTGAGGTGAGTTTCTTATAAACAGCATATACTTTAGGTATGTTGCTTTATCCATTCTGAGACTCTGTCTTTCAACTTATGTGTTTAGACTATTCACATTTAATGCAAATTAAAGGACACATTTGGATTTAGGCCTATCATTTTTTATTTATTTTCTATTTGTTCCCTTTATTTTGTATTCTTCTGTTTCCCTTTTCATGCCTTCCATTGTGTTATTTGAATAGTTTTGAGTATTATGTTTTTGTTTTTTACATATATATATACATATATATATATACATATATATGTGTATATATATATATATATATTTTTTTTGAGACAGTCTTACTTTGTAGCCCAGGCTGAAGTGTAGTGGCACCATCTTAGCTCACTGCAACCCCTGCTTTCCAAGTGATTCTTGTGCCTCAGCCACCTGAGTAGCTGGGATTACAGGTGTGCACCACCACAGCCAGCTGATATTTTTGTATTTTTAGTAGAGAATTGGGTTTCACTATGTTGGCCAGGCTGGTCTTGAACTCCTGGCCTCAAGTGATCTGCCTGCCTCAGCCTCCCAAAGTGCTGAGATTGCAGGTGTGAGTCACTGTGCCTGGCCTATCATATTCTTTCATTATATTTTTGGGTGTAGTGTTTTCTTAGTGGCTGCTTTAGGGATTTGCAATATATTTAACTTTTCATAGCCTACTTACAATCAGTATTATGTCACTTCAGGTTGATTGGCAAATACTTACTCCCATAAAGTTTCCTTTACCTTCCTTCCCCTTTTGTATTGTAGTTGTTTTATGTGCTACATCTAAATACTTTAAGATACCATCAGATAGTAGTAGAATTTTTGCTTTCAACTGTATACATATTTTAAAGAACTCTAGAGGAAAAAAATAGCCTCTTATTATATTTGCCATTTATTCTACATTCCAGATTTTCCAAGTTTCCTCTGGTAGCATTTTCTGTCTGAGGAACTTTTTAAAAAAACAAAAACAAAAACCACTTTTTATAACATGTCTACTAGATATGAGTTAGTTTTGTTTTTCTTCATGCAAGAATGTCTCTAATTCATCTTCTTAAAAGATATTTTACCTGGACATAGAATTGTGGGTTGATAGTTCTTCCTTTTAGCACTTTAAATGTTATTACACTTCCTTCTGACTTCCATGTTTTCTGATGACAAATCCAAAGTCATTTTAAACATCTTTTTGTAATATGTAATGCATCATTTTTCTGTGTTTGCTATCAGGATTTTTTTTTCTTTGCTTTTTGTTTTTAACCATTTAATTGTGGTATATCTGGGCTTGGATTTCTTTGGGGTTATTCTGTTGGGGTTCACTGAGCTGCTTGAATCTGTAGATGTATGTCTTTTGCCATATTTAGGAAATTTTCAGCCATGATTTTTCTAAAATTTTGTCTATGCCATACTCTTTTTCCTTTCTGTCTTAGAATTTGTTGACGTGAGTGTTAGACTTGTTAATGTTCTATAGATTCATGAGTCTCTATTTTTTTAATCTTTTTTTCTGTTATTCAGGTTGTGTAGCTTACTGATCTCTCTCAAAGTTCACCAACTCTTCTTCTATCCTGTTCATTCTGTTATTGGGCCCATCTACTGAATTTGTTAATTTTATCTTTCAGGTCTGTACTTCACGTTTTCTAACAATGTGTGATAACTCTGATGACTTAGTAGTTTTCTATGTGTTCATCTTCTTTTTAGGTTGTGGGCCCACCTGGTACGGGCAAAACAGATGTGGCAGTTCAGATCATATCCAACATCTACCACAACTTCCCAGAACAGAGGACTCTAATTGTTACTCATTCCAATCAGGTAAATGACTGTGTGTGTGTGTGTGTGTGCGCGCGCGTGCGTGTGTGCACGCGCATGCACATGGGTATGCAGGTTAGGGGTTGAGGGGGAGGTAAGTGTGGGACACAATAAGTTCCTCTTCAAGAAATCTAGTTTCATTATTCTTTGTTCTCCATTTTTCTGAGCCTGGCCTACCTGTTCCCTAATATATTCTGGCATGCCTAAGTCTCAGCTGGTTTGTGGCTCACATTCCTTCCCTTATTTGGGAATGCATTAGCTCCTGGTTTCCCGTGAGGACCCCCTTCTCTCCCTTGCTTCCCCATCACGTGGTGACCATATTTAGAAAAGCTTAAGTTTTAGCCAATCGGGGTAGTTTATATTGTGCGGTCTTACTCCAGCCAATGGGGAAAGGACACAGATACAGGGGCTGCGTTAGGGATAAAAACCCTTCTCTCCTTTGTTCGGTGTGCCCTTGGCAAACGTGACTGACACAGGTAGCACCCACCTGCAGAAGTAAATTGCCTTGCTGAGAAAACTTTTTGTCTGAGTGCTGATTCTTCCTTGCAGCATTGAGCACTTGTTCCTAACATAAGGAAGGAGCAGAGGATTCATGAAATGAATGTATTAATAGATGATTTCTCCTTGTATGAAAATCTGATCATAGGTACCACAAAATACCAGGAAAGGCTAATTAGTATAGATGGTCCCTGACTTTAGTATAGATGGTCCCTGACTTTTGGTTTGACTTTTATTCTGACCTGTAATATTTTGACTTTATAATGGTGTGAAAGCAATATGAATTCAGCAGAAATTGTACTTCAAGTACCCATACAGCCATTCTGTTTATCACTCTTATTTCGCTATTCAATAAATTATATGAGATAGTCAACATTTCAGTATAAAATAGGCACATTGTGTTAGATGATTTTTCCCAGGTATAAGCTAATATATGTGTTCTGAGCATGTTTTACATAGGCTAGGCTAAGCTATGGTGTTCAGTAGGTTAAGTGTGTTAAATGTGTTTTCAACTTAGGATATTTTCAACTTATGATAGATTTATTGGAATGTAACCCCATTGTAAGTTGAGGAGTATCTGCTATTGAGCTACTCTTGGATTATCACTGCTTATAATGAGATGACATTGAGAGATATATAAAAGCAATCTTTTATTTCTACTGGACAGGGTCAATGTGAAAAAGCTAAGACTATTTGGATATATGGTTAGATATTTGGATTAAATTAAATTGCTATTTTTTCCTGCTACACTAAACTAGAACTTTTACTTCGAGATTATAAGCATTAACCCTTACTGGGAGCATTTTTCTTCATTTAGTACAGTGAATATTCCTGAAAGACTAAGGTCTAAAGTGCATTGATACTGGATTAAATTTCAAATCCATGTGAAATGTACACCTGTATTACATGAAGGGACTGTATTCTACTTTAGTCATTCTGAAGCTGTCAGAAATGAGGGAAGAACAAGTGACATTTATTAGATCTGGTATAAAATGAGACAGGCAACTCTGAGAACATCCTGAAGCACATTATGAAATTTGCATGGTAGTCAAGACCTCTGAAAGTTTTTTCTCGGAGTTTATGTTAACAGTGGTGACTTCAGTTGACCAGTCTTTGAGTTGGTATATACAGAAGCACTGTGTTTTTGGAATGCCAAATGTCAGTTATTCTGGTGATCATTAACTTTTAATTTGTAAAGTTTTAAAAATAATACTCTTCAGTTCATTTGCCTGACATATTTTTATATATTTTGAAGTTTATAAGTAGTAAACTTATGCAATATACTGAATATATGTTATACATAATTATATAATAACATATTGGACATAACACATCTAATATACTGAATTTGTGGGAGTTGAAGGGGGATCAATTTGGACTTTGTCTTGATAAAAGAAACAAATTATGAAAAGAAGTTTTTTTCTTCTGTTTATAAAATTTGCTCTGTAATATACCTATTGTAAATTCTTAGAATGAACAGAATAATTCATGTGTTGTTTTAACATATTTTTTACTGTTTTGTCATAACTTGATATGGCTTTCTACAGTTATCCTCTACTTTATGATTGATTTGTATAGCACAATCATTGAAAAGATTAATTTGCAAAAATAGACACATAATTCACTGCTTGCTAAACACCTGCCTTGGTTTTTTGAAATTCAAATCATTTCCCTTGATGCCCATCAAATTGATTGTTTTCCTTCAGTTAACTGTTTTGTTTGCCAGATCTTCATTTGCATGTATAATTCAAGTAGTTCTCCAAAATCACTGTAATTCACAATGAAATCATGTAGTTTTTTCTGGGATTATAGTGTGCAAGTTTGTGGGGGTTTTGTTTTTTGTTTTTACTTTTACTCAATCTATGTGGTTCTTGAGTTTGAATAGTGAAGGTTTGGATAGTGAGTAACACCATATAATCTGCTCTGTTGGGTACTGAGTTTTGGATGATGAGTATCAAGAGTTTGGATAGTTGGGGATTTTTCTGAAAATTTATGTTAAATCTCTTCAGTTTCAGAGCTCAGATTGCTAGAATTTTGATGGTAAAGGATATCTGTATCTACATTATATAACCTAGGTGTTTATAAGACTGGATGCTGACTTCACAGGCAGGGTTGGACTAGTGAAAGTGAGATGTTTGAATGGCGGCTTATTTTTAAATAGTACCTTAATTAGTGAGTCTTTCCATACTATGAAACTTTTGCCTTTCTGTAAAACCTTGTAACTGCAGAAGTTCAGATAATGAATACTAGGATTCGAGGGAACCCTAATTATGAACATTTCATAGATAGAAAATAGTGACTTTTAAATGACTTTCATCAGAATAGTTTGCAATAAATGAGTGCTCTGCTCTTTATTATATTGAGAACATTAGACTTTCAGACTAAGATTTGAAAGATGCAATTTATGTTTCCACCTTCTGGTCCTCTTAATGTATTCTACCTACACACTCACTGCCTTCTTATTGTCTTTCTCCAACTGCAAAAACTTTTTCAGTTCTCTGCATCCCAAGGAAATGCTGTTGAATGAAATGAAACTCAGTGTGGTTGTTTATTTTAGGAGTTGTTACAACTCGGAAGAAATAGCATCTGAGCCAATGCCTTTCTCGTTTCATAAATTAAAAGCAGATGTTTAATAGGTGGGTGGTTTTATGGTTTCTAGTTATCCATACAGCCAAATAGACATAGATGGCAATATCAGAAATCAATATAAATACTATTTGATTAAATTATAAATGGCCTAATATAAGGCTGATTTCCTTCTGTGTTTCAACTTTGATTCTTTCTAAATGTTAGTTTTTGCTACGTTTAAAGGTGCCGTCACCCTTCTTGCTTTATTGTCTAGGCCCTAAACCAGTTGTTTGAGAAAATCATGGCATTAGACATTGATGAGCGCCACCTACTGCGTCTTGGTCATGGAGAAGAAGAGCTGGAGACAGAGAAAGATTTCAGCAGGTGAGCAAATGGGAGTGAGTAACGGTGTAAAAAAGGATTTTTTATTTTCTTTTCATTTCTTTTATTAAAGAAGAAGAAAGCAATGAATACTGAAACTTAATTCTGAAAGGTTCTAACTTAACTTACTAAGACTATATGTTGACCTAGAAATATGGTCATGATGTCCCTCAGTTCCAATTGTGTATGGTTATGCCATTTTGTCTTCAAATATACAATTATGTTAATGAAGAGAATGATCTTGTTAATCTTTTTAACAGATTGCCTTTTGCTTTCTATTTATTGAGGTAATTTTTCATGCTGCCAGTTCAAAACTGTACAACTTTAAATGATTCCTTTTTCACATCTTATTCAGGCATTTAATTTGCATATATTTTAGGTGCCAATTAGGAGGTTGATTTATTTATTGAAATAGAAATTACGGCAGGCTGACGCAGGAGAATCGCTGTAACCCGGGAGGCAGAGGTTGCAGTGAGCCAAGATTGCGCCGTTGCATTCCAACCTGGTGACAGAACAAGACTCTGTCTCAAAAAAAAAAAAAAAAAAAAGAATGCAAATTAGTGATTAATGATAATATAAGCTTTGGGGTTATAAATGTAACTTCAGATACTTTTTGCCAGTTTGGCTGGACTTTGTTTGATATCACATACTGTAAATTGACTAAAACTTTACAAGTCGGATTTCTTCTGCCATTAGTATTTTATTTTTTTTCCTTCAAAGTTGCTTTATAATGTCTCATTTTATTTATATTTAAATCCATTTTTAAAGCCCAATTTTAGATAATAAGCACAATTAACAGCTGGACATATTTAATATAGCCTTTGGCTATTAAACATGATCTTTGATGAATTGATCATAGACATTAAAAGAGTTTTAAATTATTATGTACATCTATTTTGAGTTCTTGTATTATAGAGCTTACCAAATACTTAGCTTCTAAAAAGTCACTATGTTGCAGAGGGGCAAAGAACAACATGCCATAAGTTATTTAGGGCTCTATATTCTTAATTTCAGATTAGCCAGTAATACTTTTGAATTCATCCCATAGGTATTTCCTCATTTTAAAGCCAACTTACAAAGGTAGGTTAGACTCTAAAATCTAATAATTCAGAATTCATTGAACATGAAGGTGCTAATAGAATATTTGACTATAATTACAATTATATTGAAGTCGAATTTATGGTTTTTAAAGAATATTAGAATAGGGGTAGAATTTTTACAATGATTTCAGGTACCACCAAATTTGTTAGAAAAAATGTGCTTTTTAATTCTGACACATAACCTAGATATTGTTAAGTTTGCATATTTGATTGGACATATTCTTTTTCTCTTACAATTAAAAAGAAAAATTATGACTATTGTTTCACAATAAAAGTAGTATCACTTTCTCTGAAGAAAAAAATTGTAAAATCTGGTGAAGTTGTAGAGAAGGAGTGGTTATCCATAATTACACTATCCTAAAACAACTTTTTGCTAGTCTTTTTCTGTAATGCTGTTATTTGTAATTTTTATGTTGCTTTTTTTGTTTTTTTGAGACAGAGTTTCACTTTGTTGCCCAGGTTGGAGTGCAGTGGCACCGTCTCAGCTCACTGCAACCTCCGCTTCCTGGGTTCAAGCAATTCTCCTGCCTCAGTCTCCTGAGTAGCTGGGATTACAGGTACCCACCACCAAGCCTGGCTGATTTTTTTGTATTTTAGTAGAGACGGGGTTTCACCATGTTGCCCAGGCTGGTCTCGAACTCCTGAGCTCAGGCAATCCATCCATCTTGGCCTCCCAAAGTGCTAGGATTACAGGCATGTACCACCGCGCCCAGCCTTATGTTGCTTTTTAAAAATAATTCTTTATCTTTTAAGTGTAATAATGTACTAATTGAGCAGATAGTAGAGTTTAATTGTACTGTATATTGCATTTATTTATTTATTTATTTATTTATTTATTGGGACAGAGTCTCACTCTGTCACCCAGGCTGGAGTGTAGTGGTATGATCTCGGTTAACTGTAACCTCTGCCTCCTGGGTTCAAGGGATTCTCATGCCTCAGCCTCCTGAGTAGCTGGGATTACAGGCGCCCACCACCACACCTGGCTAATTTTTGTATTTTTAGTACAGACGGGGTTTTGTCATGTTGGCCAGGCTAGTCTTGAACTCCTGACCTCAAGTGATCTGCCTGCCTCGGCCTCCCAAAGTGCTGGGATTACAGGCGTGAGCCACCGTGCCCGGCCTATTGCTTTTTAAGTTTAACATTACTTCACAAGAATTTTGGCATTTTATTAACAGAGTCTGTAAGCATTCCTGATTTTTTTCTCATTAACGAAGTGTTCATTGTAGATAAAAGTTTATAGATAAGCAAGCAGAAAAAAGTTATCTGCCATATGTTTATATCCTTCCAAGTTGAAAAATTCTTCAAGCATAGATCATGTTTTAGATCTCTTTTTTATTCTTAATCATCCCTTGCTACCTCAAATGTGAATCTCTGAACTACAGACAGCTAGGAACATGACTTCTTCTTTTGTTGAGTCTTTAAACATGGGAACAACAGTGATTGATTAAATTATTTTAGTCTTATTTTAAGCATTAAAGGGTTATGGGAGACCCTTTGTTGTTGTGGTGTTGTGAAAAGAATGTGCATAGAATTTGGGATCTAATTCTGGTTCCACTACTTTCTTCCCTAACTGTGTGTTTTCGGACAAGGTACTCTCCAAACTTCAGTTTTCTTACTGATTCAGCAAACATTAAGAACCTGCTAGGTTTGGGTGCCAAGTTAGGTATTGGGATATGTAGATGACAGAGATAATCAAGAACATTTAAAAATTACTTTTCAAAGCCTTTAGATCTAATCTACTTTTATATAGTGTAAAACAGTGCTGTTTGAAGCAGCCAGTTTATGAACTTACATGTTCTTGGTCTGTGATGAAATGAACTAGCACCAGAATGCACTGTCCTGCTTTCTTCTTTGTGAAAGTGTCTTGCTGTGAAAAGAAAGATTGAGAGCTGAACTAAATGGTGTATTTAGTGATGTAGTTGATTTTCCCTCCTCCTAGACCAGTAACACCCTTGCAGATCAATGCTGTTCCATAGAGTATACTCTAAGTAGCTTTTTCTTTTTCTTTTTCTTTTTTTTTTTTTTGAGACAGAGTCTTGCTTTGTCGCCCAGGCTGGAGTGCAGTGGCGCCATCTCCGCTCACTGCAGGCTCCGCCTCCCAGGTTCACGCCATTCTCTTGCCTCAGCCTCCCGAGTAGCTAGGACTACAGGTGTCCGCCACCACGCCCGGCTAACTTTTTTGTATTTTTAGTAGAGACAGGGTTTCACCATGTTAGCCATGATGGTCTCGATCTCCTAACCTCATGATCTGTCTGCCTCAGCCTCCCGAAGTGTTGGGATTACAGGTGTGAACCACTGTGACCGGCCTACTCTAAGTAGCTTTTGTGTAAAGTAACCCAAGAACTACCACCAATAGTTAAATAGAAGCCATATCTTCTAGTTTTTTTTCCTCTTCTTTGCTATTATGATTTTCTTGAATTTTGCTGATTGTTTCCTTCAAAGTCTCTTTATTACAGTTTTGTCATTTTGCCTAATTGAAATGTCTAGGTATGGAAGAGTTAATTATGTTCTGGCTCGAAGAATAGAACTTTTAGAAGAAGTCAAACGATTGCAAAAGAGTCTAGGGGTTCCAGGAGATGCCTCATATACCTGTGAAACTGCAGGCTATTTCTTCTTATACCAGGTAAGATATTAAGGGTTTTTGAATCATACTTCATCATAATATGAACCCCAGTTGGAAGCTGGAATGAGTTCTTGTGATCCTTCATGAAAGCTTATTTTTTTGAGTAGATTAGAATGTATGGTATTGCAAGTGCTATATTTATGAATGTTAAGTGTATTTTGTATTATCTTCAGTTTTCTTTTCTAAATAACTTTGCTTGATGACTCATTCTGTGAAAGACCAATGTTGCTACTTTTTACATTTTTTTCTTTCTATTGACAAAGTTCTAGTCACTCTTTTTTCTTTTTTTACTGTAGAAATACAACTAAATAAATATTCTAGCTAGCCAGTGGCAACAAAGTACAGTTAACTTTTATTGTATACATTAATCAACTAATGAAGGAAAACATTCTTCCTTCAAATTTCCAGAAATAAATTATGTCTTACAACTAATTGCACAGTGGGTCTTGAAGTTAAAGGCTTCTGACTTCAATATAAAGATGTACTTTTACTTTTGTTAGGGTAAATTTTGGAAGTGTGAAAACCAATGAGAAATAGCCAAATAAAGTGAATAAAACTAAACTTTAATAGTCAGTTGGATTACTAATAATTTTAAATGGACTAGGACATAATTGGCTAATGAAGATTTTTGTATGACTTCATTTGTTCTCTTTGTTCTAATGCCAATTGTATATTTTAGATATAACTTATAATATTGTAAGCTCATTGTAAGTGGATATCACAAACCAATTAAGTCCATTCAAAATGAGCAGCTTTCATGGTTTCTTGTGAAGCAGGGAAAATACATAATATAGTCTACATTAGATTCAAGACTGTTTAGGACTTGCATAAAGGAGTAAAGATCAGCTTAAATGCTTTTTTGACACAAAATTACTTGGCTTTCAGTGAAAATAATGTTTAAAAGTGGGAAAAATAACCTATAAATTAAGAAGGTTTATGTAATAAATTTGGGGAAAATGAACTTGAGGCTTCACAGTGTAAATTGGCAATTTTCAACATTTAAGAATCTTATCAGGAAAGTTGTTTACGAGTTAAATTCCCTAGCCCTTGTTCCTATAGCTTCTCATTCAATAGAGGTGGAATCCAGGAATCCACATTTTTATTTAGCTCCTCAGATATTTTGCATAAGGACTACACTTTTGAGAAATACTGAGATAGTAACAGAAAAAGACCTGGGAGAGTTACAGAAATTGAGGTTACATAGTAACTGGCTGGTAGACGCATAGCTAACATTATACAAAGTAATTGAACTATAATCACAAAAGTCATAAGATAAGCTTTCAAATACACACTCAGCTTAACCAGACGTTCTTTATAAATGTTCTAAAAAACTGACAGAGGGTTGACAAGTGCCAAATTGATTAAAAAGCTGCTAAAGCTGAACTTACCATATATGGAGAGAAACAGAGATGAAAAAAATGAGAAATTTCTTTGTCCAGAGAGCTTTCTTTCCTTTACATTTCTTTTAAGCGTTAATAATAAACTCTCTTGAGTTACGTGGAGAATCTGAACTGTCGGAGTTAGAGTTCTATGAGATGATGTTAAGGCTCTTTCCAGTTTGTAGAAATTTGTTATTAAAGAGCCTTTTCTTCTCCAAAGACAAGGTTACTTTTATAACAGAAGAGCAATCTGTCAGTTACAGGAATGAAGAATAGTTATATTGGATCAAAGATTGAATTTCTTTTTTTTTTCTTTTTCACCTAGCAGATCTTGTTTTTATAAGATTTATTCATTTTATGCTTTAAAACATCATAATTAGCTGGCAGTTAACTTCAAGTCCTTTTTTCTACAGGTAATGTCTCGCTGGGAAGAGTACATCAGCAAAGTGAAAAATAAAGGTAGTACATTGCCAGATGTTACGGAAGTCTCCACTTTCTTCCCTTTCCATGAATACTTTGCAAATGCTCCTCAACCCATTTTTAAAGGAAGATCTTATGAAGAAGACATGGAAATTGCTGAAGGATGTTTCAGGCATATTAAGAAAATCTTTACACAGCTTGAGGTAAGGATTCTCAAGTTCTTTGAACTTCCCTTTAGTGGTTTTTAATTTAGTTTAGTTTTTTTTTGAAGTAAATGTGAAATATTCAAATTCTTTTTTTTTTTTTTTTTTTTTTGAGACGGAGTCTTGCCCTGTTGCCCAGGCTGGAGTGCAGTGGCACGATCTTGGCTCACTGCAACCTCCACCTCCCAGGTTCAGGCGATTCTCCTGCCTCAGCTTCCAAGCAGCTGGGATTACAGGTGCACACCACCATGCCCAGCTAATTTTTGTATTTTTAGTAGAGACAGGGTTTCACCATGTTGGCCAGGCTGGTCTCGAACTCCTGACCTCAAGTTATCTGCTTGCCTCTGCCTCCCAAAGTGCTGAGATTACAGGTGTGAGCCACCACACCCGGCCCAAAATATTCAAATCTTAGAAATTAGATTAATTTTAAGTAAGATATAAATTGGATCTTTATTCTGGCTTTCCTGATGTAAAGGTCTTAGTATTTTTGAGAAAGGAATGCTTCCGTCAAGAAATTCAATAATGGTTCTTTGAACTGGAATTTGAGACTGCCATGTGGCCATTCTAAGTCCTATATGCCTCTTGATCAGTAAAATAGTGGGGTTGCTGTAGTAGCCAGGATGATTGATTCTGATTATTAAAGTGAAATGAGTCATAGCTACACAATGGGAACAGAGAATATGTCTGGAACCCAGTGCCCCCTGGATATGTCTCCTAGTTTTTGCCACATCATTGCAGAATCATCATTGCAAAAATAGATAGCAAACATCATTGAAAAATTACAGCGGTCCTATAAAGGGATCATATTCAGGCTCAGACTCCTCAGTAAGAAAATTTAGGATTACACTTTCAGGTAGAAAGGTCAGGGACATTGTTTCTTGTCTTTGTATCTTTTAGGTGTGATTACATACCTACTTCCTAGAACAGTATCAGATATATAGTATATGTTCAGCAAATATTGAAATGTATATGGTTGAGTGGATGGATGGTAGGTACAGAATAATAAATGTATTATGTTTATGGTTACATAAACACAAAGTAAAAGGATAAAAACATACTTAATTCATAATAATAGCTGCCTTGGGAGGGAGTAGGCAGAAGGTTATACAGGGTACCTCACCTATATATGTAATATTTTAATTATTTAAAAAACAAATGTTTTTTGTTTTTCCATACCCTTTTCTGCTCTGTTGGGGATCCTCTGCCATGGTTGATGTTCTGGCTTATCCTTGCAGGTTTAATTTCCCAGCTTCCTATGTCAGCTGACTTCTTGCTTAGTATAGCCGATGAGAGAGTGCCAAGGTATTTCTTCATCAGTTCCCTCTGCCTTGGGTTTCATCTCTTTCATGATTCCAGTTTCTGCTGGAAAAACTTGTGGTTCCAGCTTTTTTGTGTGACTACAGTCCCTGGGCTCTGATAATACCACTTCCTACCTTTATTCTTTCTAGTCTAGGGATGATAGTGACTGCTGCTGTCTCTAATTTCTATGTTACATTACCTTTATAGTTCCTCTATCACTTGTATAACCAGTTTCTTGCTAAAATTTCCTTTGATATGAATACCTGAAATCATTTCTATTTTCCTGGAGGGACGTTGAGTAATACAGGTACAATGATCATTGAATTTTATTCAGTATTCTTGTTTACATAGTACATATTTTACCTTACATACAAAAAAGTTTGAATTATAACTTTTATATCAGCTATTATTTAAACTCAATTAGTATCCAAATCATAATGAACAGAATTATAATTAATTAGGCTTAGTTTATAATATATTTATGTTAATTTCTCAGGAATTAAGTCTGACTGGATTGTATGGTTATGTGCAAAACTCCGTTCTCCTAAAATTATCTTTCATTGCTCCTCATTTCCATAGGAATTCAGAGCCTCTGAATTGCTTCGAAGTGGACTGGACAGATCTAAATACCTTTTAGTGAAAGAAGCCAAAATTATTGCTATGACCTGTACTCATGCTGCCTTAAAACGACATGACTTGGTCAAGCTAGGTTTCAAGGTAAAGGCTTATGGTAGTTTTTTTTTTTTTTTTTTTTTTTTTAAGATTATCAGAGATTGACTCACTTCTTATGAAGTTTGTATTTATAATTACCTTAAAATGTTTCTTTTATAAGTGGATGATAATATCCCTTGTTTACATGATTAGTGAACTCTGAATCTAATTTTTCTAAATCTAGTTGTTAGTAATATGTCCATTAGGTAATGTTATAACCATATGGTTGTCTGACCAAATTCTCATACTTGTTAAAGTTTTATTTTTACTGAGTATCACTTATTTAAAAATCTCCAAATAAAGCTTATGAAAAAAGCCTAAAATTCACCTAATTAAAAAAATAGTAATAATAAAAATATCTCCAAACAGAAGTAAAAGCTATAAAAAGAACATTTCAAAATGGTTTTCAGCCAGGTGTGGTGGCTCATGCCTGTAATCCCAGCACTTTAGGAGGCCAAGGTGGGCAGATCACTTGAGGTCAGGAGTTTGAGACCAGCCTGGCCAGCATGGTGAAACCCCGTCTCTATTAAAAATACAAAAATTAGCTGAGCATGGTGGTATGCGCCTGTAATCCCAGCTCCTTGGGAGGCTGAGGCAGGAGAATCGCTTGAACTCAGGAGGCAGAGGTTGCAGTGAGCCGAGATTGTGCCCCTGCCCTCCAGCCTGGGCAACAGAGTGAGATTCCATCTCAAAACAAAATCAAACAAAAAAAAACAAAGTGGTTTTCATCTATTAGACATCTGTATGCTTAGATTATTCACATATTAAACATACAACCATTCCAGTTATTTGTGTACTTAGCAAATGAAAAGCCTTTCATATGAGGATATGGAATACTCTTATTTAGACTGCAAAATGAGATATTAAAATGGCTTCATCATATGATAAAAACAGGAGTACAAAATAACCTGTTAATCTGTGACTCATTTGAAGTGGAAAGTAATGATTGAGCAGTAAATTTAAATTTGCAAATTTTTTGTGACTTTGCTAGTGATACTGATCTGAACTTAGATTTTAATACAGTCATTTAACTTTCCTGCAACTGGTTTGTCTGTTGTTTAAAACAGAGTTCTGTATACGGGTTTGAATTAAAAATTAGTAATTCACTTGTTGATTAAAGTAACTGACAATTTTAAAATGTTGTGAGCTCACTGAAAGATAGGCGCTAAATAAATTCGAGGTGATGAAATTGTTATCTTGGATGCAAGGTTCCTCAGTTGCAAGGTAGGACAAATACGACAATTTATTAAAAGGTAGTGTGAACGTACCCTAGTGGTGTGAACTTACCCTTTTGCAAATTATTAGTGAGAATTTTTCACCTAAATATTTTGTTCTTGGGGCTGACATATAAAATATACTTTGATATTAAATCATAGCTTAATAACAAGGGAAAATAATGCAACCATAATTAACATTTTTTGCTTTCTGGAGCTTTTGCCTGTGTTCTAAAGAATACTACTTATCAAATTTTCAATAGTCATTTTCTACATTTAAATCATGCTACACGTCAACGGGTAGTTAGCATGAGTGCTAATAGGTTTTCTATATTTTTGATTTTGAAGTTTTATTTTTATCACACTTAAGAGTTTTAAAAACCTTGTAGGTCCACTTAACAAAAAAAGGCAGTCCCCCACTCCGCTCATCCGTCCCATTTATCCAATCCTTCAGCTCTTTTAGATTTTGTCCTTTTCATCTGTATCAGTCAAGAATGGTAAATTTCCATTTTCGGCATTGTCTTTTGATTCTGTGCTCACCCAAAGGACAAATAGACACACATTCATGCATGTGTGCGTGCACCTTTCCTTCCTTAATGCTCCCAATATAGTTATGTCATAACTTTGGTTTGCTCACTTTGGGGTGTTTACATCATTATTAACACATGAACACTTTCACATCCAAGCAGGGGGAATATACCATGATTAGTTTTCCTTTCATGCACAATTTTTTTTTCTTTCTGGAATTAATGATTTTCGCCGTTTTTGTTTGTTTAGTTTTCTGTTTTTACCACCAATTCAACCCAAAACTGTGTTTAGTTTTTAAATATTTTCTTAATACATTTAGACACATCCCATACATGTTTTTGGAGATCTCTCTCCTAGATACTCCTGACCTATTTCAGTTCACGTTGCATCCATTCTAAGGGCCTTTGCCTTTCTCATATGTCAGATTCTGTGTTTTGGGCATTCCGTGTCTTTCTCTTCTGTATTTTACTAGAATACATCCTCCTGTATCTTTCATGTGAAAGGATGCATGGGAGGTAATATTTTTAAGACTTTCCATGTCCAAAAACTGTTTTTAATCTACTCTCACATTTAGTTATTATGGCTAGGTATAGATTTCTAGATTGGAAATAATTTTTCTTCAGAATTTTGAAGAATTGTTCCGTTTTCTCTGTCTTCCAGTGTAGCTGTTCAGAAGCCCAAAGCCGTGATTTTAAATGTATTTTGTTTTACATTTTTGTTCTGTCAGGAAGCCCTACAATCTTTTCTTTGTCCCTAGAGTTCTGAAATTTCAGTGATATGTCTTAGGGATACGAAGGGATAAAGAGGACTCTTACTTTCCTGGGTCCCTGGGTTGTGGGAGATGGATGGAGAAAGAGAGCCAGACTTCTCCACATTCAGTTTTGTACACAGACTTTTGACATAATTCCCACTTTCTGTATGGTGCTCATTTCTGATCCCACCCTCTTAACTCTGCCTGCTTTCTCCAAGTTCCAAGATCCTCTCCAGACACTAAACCTGTCGTCTATTGGGGGTGAGAGAGGAGGGACATTTCGTTTGGTTCCTTGAAGTGGGGAAGTCTAATTGCCTCTTTAAACCATTCCTATTGTTACCAAGCAAAAGGGGCTCGCTGCTCGGTGCACTAGAAGCCAATACTCTAACACCAGGTTTTTGAGGGAAAAAAAAGCTTCTATTACAAGTTGACTCATGAGAAGAACATAGTCAAGCTCAAATCTATGTCCCCATGCTGGCTTTAAGGCAGTAATTTTATTAGAAAAGATATAGGGGGTGGATTCTGGGATTAGTAAGTGATTGGTGGAAGGAAAGGGGTCTGGAAAATCTTCAAGCATGCGCAGTTCTCTCTTCATGCTACCTCTTGGATGGCATGTGTAGATTCTAGAGGAGTTAACATGAAACATGGTAGAAATTTGGGTTGTGATGTAAGCAAGCTCATTCTGCGCTCACTCTAGTTGGCTATATTGGTTCCAGCCAGTTTCAGCCAGTTTTATTATCTTAGAAGCAAAGGAAGTTTCAGCTTTGCAGCAAGTTGTTTCTTTTCTTATCTATCATCCTGTAAACTCAAGAATTTCTGTTAGTTGCTGGTTTCTTTAACTCTTTGGGATACAATTTCACTATATAATGTCAAGTGTTATTTTAGGGGGTTTCCAGAGATAGTGGTGATCATTATGTGTTCAGTTCATCACCTTTTAACAGAAGTCTATCACTTGTTTCAATTTGTATTTTGTTGAAGCCTATTTTTTTTTTTTTTTTTGAGACAGAGCCTTGCTCTGTTGCCCAGGCTAGAGTGCAGTGGCGCGATCTCAGCTCACTTCAACCTCCACCTCCTGGGTTCAAGTGATTCTCCTGCCTCAGCCTCCCAAGTAGCTGGGATTACAGGCACCCGCCACCAGGCCCAGCTAATTTTTGTATTTTTAATAGAGACAGTGTTTTACCATGTTGGCCAGGTTGGTCTTAAACTCCTGACCTCAAGTGATCCAGCCTCGGCCTCCCAAAGTGCTGGGATTACAGGCATGAGCAACTGCACCCAGCCCCAATTTTTTACAAACACGAAGTTAAATATTAATTCTAATTTGCTTGTCTGTTTTCAAGGATTATTAATTCAATGTTGATCATCTTAAACCCATTTTGAGTTGTAGAAATTGTAAAAGGAAATATGAATTCAATGTTGATCATCTTAAACCCATTTTGAGTTGTAGAAATTGTAGAAGGAAATGTATCAGAATGATAACAAAAATGAACAATGATAATAATCATCATTTGTTGAGCATCAGCTATGTACCAAGTTCTGTGTTTACAATGTACAAAATTCTATGTTTACAATGATTTATTTCTCTTCTTCACTATCTCCTTTTTTTTTTTTTTTTGGAGACAGTCTCATTCTTTTTCCCAGGCTGGAGTGCAATGGCGTGATCTCGGCTCACTGCAACCTCTGCCTCTTGGGTTCAAACACTTCTAGTGCCTCAGCCTCCCGAGTAGCCGGGATTACAGGCACGTGCCACCACACCCAACCAACTTACTGTATTTTTAGTAAAGACGGGGTTTCACCATGTTGACCAGGCTGGTCTCGAACTCCTGAGCTCAAGGGATCCACCTGCCTTGGCCTCCCAGAGTTCTGGGATTACAGCTGTGAGCCACTGCATCCAGCCAAGATACCTCCATTTTATAGTTGAGAAAGGGTGACTCAAGAGAGATATTACCTTAGAGTCACAGGTAATCAGTTACAGAGCTAGTATTAAAACATGGTTTTCTAAGAATTTAAAGTCTGTTGTGCCCTTACTCCTACACCACCCTGACCCTATCCTAGCAGCTATAATCCATTAAAGAACCGTGGAACTGGTAGCGGTGGCTGTAGAATTTAGGAATCCTTCGAAAGTTCACAAAGACTAGCTCCTAGCCTGGTCCCTGGCCTGCAGCATCAAGTGCCAACCCAACATGTAATATGTTGGTAGAGATTAGTAAGGGTTGAATGAATGATCTGACTAATAAATACATGGAGCAAGTAGCTAAAGTAGTGATAATTTTGCTTTGGAATTAAAATCTGCATTTTAAAAAGCAAAATCTGTAAATATGTTTTTATAAGTAAAATTGCATTATATTTTCAGAATTGATTTTCAGAAAGCAGTCTTTTTAAGCTATCTCCTTTTGAGTTGCCCCCACTCTGTTTTGCATAATATACCTGTTATCTTGAGAGTCTACACAGGGACTTCTTAGAAAATGCGAGAGTTTGAATTCCTCCTTCTGTTCAGCTCCCACAAAAATGACCTAATCATTATAATAGGGAAATGCCTACACCTTCAAGTAGTTTCAATAACAGTCCGGGATTGAACCATAACTTTAAAAGAGGAGAGTTAATCAAACATTCAGAGTAAATATGCTCTCCCCATCTCCCACCTCCCTGGAAAATAAAATAATGGGAGAAATCTTTAAAAACAGAAAGCAACAGAACTCTAATGTGTACTTAGATTCAAGAAGAAGGTATTGTACCAAAACAAGATGTCATACTAAGTAGCAATCAGAATTAGAAGTGAATAGGAAAGATAAAACATATTGATAATAGATCTAAATGAGAATTGGACAGATAGAACAATAGTAATTATCAAAGAAGGAATGAAATTTTCTCATGTTTTAAAAAGACTTGATTTTTCATTCTTTTACAAATGTGTAATACCTAACATTACTGGGAACTGGGCTACGGAAAAGATACATTAAACAAGTAAATATACAGATATAATTACAAATTGTGTAGGTCTGGAAGACAAAAGAACAGTACTTCAGTACTTTGAGATCAGTTTTAGATTGGGAAGTCACAGAAGGCCTAGATAAAGTGGCTTTTAAGCTGATATTTTAAGGATGAGAAAGAACCAACTAGACTAAAAGTGAAGAGAATAGCATGTGCAAAGGGCCTGAGGCAGGGAAGGTTTTGCCATTTCCAACAAACTGAAATGAGTCATTGCGGTTGAAGCTTAGTGAATAAGGAGAAAGATAAAGTACAAGAGGAAGTCAGGGACTAGATTGAATATAGGTTCTTGGTAAATACATCCTTGCTGGCAATATTAGGGGATTTTTTTCACTTAAACAGTGGTGTGAAGGATTTGAAATAAGGAGTTGTATAAGTGCCTTAGAGGAGTCAAGACAGGAAGAGGAGGAACTAGTAAGGAGTTTGCTATCCGTAGTCATAGTGGTGGCTTGGATTTTTAGAGTGGTAGTGCTGGTAGAAATAAAGAAAAATGAATAGACTCAAGAGTTTTGAAGGTAAAATTGACATGCTCTGGTGATGGATTGAATGCCCAGGGGTGAGACTGAAGTGAATTGTTGTGATGGGTAGGATTCATATAGGAAAAAAAAAATATCCCAAAATGCTACCAGAGTAAGAGTACCAAAGGGAAAGACTTCATATATAATTATAAATTGATGCTTTCTGATGTAGAAATAAAGAACTAAATTGAAAAGAACCAAACTGGCATTGCAATTCAAGAAATGATATACAAGATCTCTTCCATGTAAAGTTGTATATTTAGGCGGCTTTCCTGAAGTCAAATACTTGAATTGGAAATGCAGAGGCATAATGATAAGTAAGACCATGAAGTTTCTGTTTGAATAATGTGTATCTTGTTATTTTTATCTGTCTGAATAATTTGTATGTTGTTTTTATCTGAAATTATTTGGGGTTTTTTTGATGATTATGTTTATGATGGTAGTTGTTTGACTTTTAAGCTGTCTTTATGACAAGCTTTCCTCTTTCTTTCTTAGTATGACAACATTTTGATGGAAGAGGCTGCTCAGATTCTGGAGATAGAAACTTTTATCCCTCTTCTTCTACAGGTAAGAAATATAAGATCTGAGGCAAAGAAAATAGAGTTCTAAGAATGCTGAGGACAGCATCAGAAAGTTGTACAGTTTGGGTGTGCTGATTGCCATAGTTATGTATTTTCCTTAACTTCATTATGTTTGGTATTCTATTTTAAGCCTGTAAACTTTCTTGAATCTATTCACTGGCTATTTAGTAGTTGTTTTGCTTCCAGAAGTACTATTTAAAAATTCATAGTCTATTTCTGTAGTTTTGAAAAGATTTAGTAATTTTAATCAAGAAAATTACATTGTTGTGCAGTTTGGTGGGAAGATGAGCTGTTTCTTCATTTCTTTTGTTATAATTGTTTGTAGAATTATTTTTTCATATTCACTGAGTGCATTGCTTTTCTTTATGCCTAAGTTTTTGAGCTAAATTGTGCTATTTAAGAATGTTTTTTACTGTAAAATATTCTTTACTATTGAAGCATTAAAAACAAAATGTGGAATTCCCAACTTAAGGATAGAGACCACTCTAATATGCAGATAAATTGAGTTCCAAAAGTTGTTTTTATAAGTGAAGCTACTTGGAACTTGGAATGTATTCTATCAGGATATGTTTCAAGGAACTAGGAGACATATAGAGTAGGAAATTGAAGTAGTAGTGTAGATAATTAAAGAAGGTAGTTTTTACTGCTTTGGTGGGTTCAGAATTGGTCCTCAGCTAATTGTGAAACATGTTTATTTCGCATCTTTCCATTTCTCTTCTTGGGCTTCTGTTTCTTTCTGTGTGCTCGTTACCTAATGCCTGACCTAATCCTTCCAGCCCTCTTTGGATTACCCTGCCTATTAAAGTAGGGTAATTCCATGCTTGCCTTCTAAATACCTCCATTCTCCCTCACCCACTGTCACCCAGGAGCAATAACGTCCATAATTGGTTCACAAATTGTTCTGTAAATTTGCTAGACTCCTGTTTGTGGAGCTGGTAAAGATTGGTAATTTGTAAGATAAGGAAGCTGTTTGATGAAGACTGAGTCTCTCGGGTAATAAATTGGAGACAAGAGGATAATAGAGTATTTTGCCATTTCCTTACTTTTCATTTCTAGAATCCTCAGGATGGATTTAGCCGACTAAAACGATGGATTATGATTGGCGATCATCACCAGTTACCTCCAGTTATTAAGAACATGGCCTTTCAAAAGTACTCAAACATGGAGCAGTCTCTCTTCACTCGCTTTGTTCGCGTTGGAGTTCCGACTGTTGACCTTGATGCTCAAGGGAGAGCCAGAGCAAGGTAAAAGAGACAGGAAAAAAATCATTCCCATTTAAGGACATTTGTTCCATGATCCAAGTATTTGTGAATAGCTTTTGTGTAGACTATTAGCATTCTTGGCTATCCAGGAACTTGGCTATCCATAAATCCAAAAGCACTTTTGTCGACTTCTGCAAGAGATGTGAATGGACCAAATAATTTATTTCCTTCATTTCATTCATTAAGATTAATTTAAGTAACTTATAATCTAAAGGCTTCTTTTCATTGTCCCTTCTCCTTTCTTCATGTCCCCAAAAGATATACAGTTAATATAATTTTAAAATCTAAAAATAAAGTGAACAAGAGGAGAACACACCAATTCTTACTTCATAAAGGATGCAGGCCCCATCTCATAGTTACCCCCAAATGTCCTCAATTTTTAGTCTTCCTTGATTTTTTAATTTAAGGGATAAAGATAGCATTGACCTCAGAGAGCGTAATTGAACTCTCATTTTTGTAGTACCTTCAGTCTTCTGACCCTTGGTTACTTGAAGTAGGGAAGCTAAGGTTGAAAGAGCATTATTGCTTAAAAGATGAGCCAAAATGGCTAACATGAAAATTTAAAAGAAGCACAGAAACAGAAACCTCCTTATGTATATTAAAAGAGATTTTACACTGCTAATATTTTCTGTTTGTGGGGGAATTTGTCTTTGGAAAGCTTGTGCAACCTCTACAACTGGCGATACAAGAATCTAGGAAACTTACCCCATGTGCAGCTCTTGCCAGAGTTTAGTACAGCAAATGCTGGCTTACTGTATGACTTCCAGCTCATTAATGTTGAAGATTTTCAAGGAGTGGGAGAATCTGAACCTAATCCTTACTTCTATCAGGTAAGAAAAAATAGGAAGCTTATAAGTTTATTTTGCATTTGCTGGCTGACATATGCCTAAATCAGTGATACTTAACCATTTGGCCGTTGAGAAAAGGAAAGTTGGAACCCTACCTTACACATAGCATATGAAAAATCGATTTCAGATTGATTAAAAATACATGCACTAAAGAAACTAAACAAACTAGAAACTACTAGAAGAAAATATTAATGAATATATAGTGTTGGAGTGAGAAAGGTCTTCCTAAGCTTGTTACAAAAGCAGAAATCATAAAGAAAAATATTGATTGGAGAAAAGATTTATTTTCAGTATTTAAAATTTATTTCAATATTTAACAAACAAGTTGAATTCCAAATATATTTATAGAACTCATAAATTGTTTTAAAAAATCAAGACTAACAGGAAAATATGAATATGCAATTCATATTTTATAACAAGTATAAATCACTGAATCACATTTTCACTTCTTTAACAATGCTCAGTGTTGGGATAGGTTTGTGGAAACTTTATTCTCATACAATGCTAGTAGGAAAATAATTTGGTGGACAAATTGTCAGCATGTATGAAAAGCAATGTTCTCACTTCTAGGAATTTATCCTAAAAAAATAATTGGGCAAGTTTGGAAAGACTTGTATGCTTCATGTTCATCACTGCAAATTATTTTGGAAATGAGAAACAACCCAAATATCTGTCAGTAGGGATTAATTGCATTATTACATATTCCATATAAAAGAAATACTAGATAGCCACTAAGAATGATAACATTGTATTTACTAACAGGAAGAATGTTTATGCTATATTAAGTGGAAAAAAGTTGCAAAGTATATCTATAGTATCTCATTTTAAAAAGGAGCTGCAATACATACATATAAAAATACATGCAGATAATCTATACAAAATGACCTGGCAGCATATACATCAAAATATAGTCTTTGGTTGGTAGCATTTGGGGTTATTTTAATTTTTTTCTTTTTTTCTCTCTCTGTTTACAGCAAAATATCCAATATAGGTTGTTATATAAATTAGAGATCTTGAGTTATTCATGAAAAAGCATCATTTATCATCAGCTTAAATGTGTATGCATAGATGTAACTCATGCAGATCTTATTGTCCTTCCAAATATTTGGTTATATTAAATCAAGTTACTCTATTTGTGTACTTAATGCCTGAGAACAGATGTGACCTTTAAATGATAACTTTAAAAATATTAGAACCTAGTTCAAATCAGTGATGTTTCCTAATAGCCACCTTAGAAATTAATTATTCTATCAGTAATCAACTGATGTTTTCATTACATATTGGTTTTTTGGAATTTCTTCTTTGAGTCAGTTTCATTGCCTGAGTCATACTGTAGTATTGATTGAAACATTTTTATCCAGATTGGTTACCTGTTTTTGTTATTCATTAAGCCTAACTCTAGATGAGTTTTTAGCGATTCAAGAAATAAATATATTTTCAGATGATGATTTGCCACTATTAAATATATTTCTGAAGAGTTGAAAACACTGTCCCCCAAAATAAGAATACTATGCATTTAAGTGATAACATTTGAAGAATTAGTGTGGAGAGGGAAAGACTAGGTGGATAAATGAATAAAAGTCACTAATTTGAAGGGGACTTGACTCATTTGGAGCGAGTTCTAAAATGTTTGGTCACAATACAGTTCATGTTGTTTTATTGTTAATGCTTCATGTCTAACCTTTGGGCAAAGTACCAAATTGGGCAGTGTTGAAGAACTAGAAAACTTAAATGAACTTGTAACTCAAGCTGTGTGTCACAAAGAACCAGAATATAAATGATATTTTTAGAAGTCTTCCAGTAATCTTTCTGTTGGCTTTGCATGAAATCCAGCTTCCTTTTTTTTTTTTTTAAATATTGTGTTTATATTCTTATTTTACTTTCTTCTTTCATCTAGTACTTTGGATTTAGTCTCTACTGAACTGGACCAAAGAGCTTTGTGTGTGGTTCCTCACCTTTAAGTTGAATAAGCCTTAGTTTTAAGCTCCTTTCTAGTCTGTAATTTAACAGTAAACCAGACTGACCAATTTGCGGTCACATCCTCATCCCACCTAAAGTGATCTAGTAGAAGTGACAACCATTACGCAGAGAACAGAAACAAAGCATACAAAAAACATTAAGAAATATGAGGAAGGAGGAAAAGCATTGTGCAAAAATTGAGTCAATTATAATACTGCTAGGTGTATTTGCTATTAAACTGGGTATTGTATTGGCTTCTTAGTTACTTTGTTCCTTTATAGTTTTGTGTCTCTGTGTAACTACAGTTGTGGCACATTGTATAGAATTTTTTTTTTTTTTTTTTTTGGAGATGAGGTCTCACTTTGTCACCAGGCTGGAGTGCAGAGGCACGATTGAAGCTCGCCACAACCTCTGCCTCCCAAGCTTAAGCGATCCCCCCACCTCAGTCTCCAGAGTAGCTGAGACTATAGGCATGCACCACCATGCCCAGCTAATTTTTGTATTTTTAGTAGAGACAGGGTTTCACCATGTTGTCCAGGCTGGTCTCAAACTCCTGGACTCAAGTTATCTGTCTGCCTTGGCCTCCCCAAGTGCTGGGATTACAGATGTGCGCTACCATGCCTGGCCAGAATAGTATTAATCTATATTGTGATTGTTATGGTCTTAGGAATATTAAGCCTTTAAGTTGGTAAGTTTTATTTTAGGATTGTTCCATGTATTGCAAATTAAAAGTTTGTATTTATCACTGTTAATGTAGCATAAAATTATCCCTCAGTTTTATGAAAGGTACTCACTTATCCAAGTTACTAAGTCTTCACTTCTTGCAGTGTGCAAAGTGAACAAGTTTTGCTTATCTAGATGAGATATTTTCTCTATAAAATTGAAACAAAAGCAAATGAATGCACAATCTGATTATGTTTGCATTACAGAATCTTGGAGAGGCAGAATATGTAGTAGCACTTTTTATGTACATGTGTTTACTTGGTTACCCTGCTGACAAAATCAGTATTCTAACAACATATAATGGCCAAAAGCATCTTATTCGCGACATCATCAATAGACGATGTGGAAACAATCCATTGATTGGAAGACCAAACAAGGTACTTTTATAATTATAATATGTTCTCTTATTCATCATTTTGGCAAGATGGAAAGGTTTATATTGTTCTACTTTGCCTCTTTGCTATCTCTTTTTAAGATATTTGAGAAAATGAAATAATGGGAACTATAAATAACTCTCTGACAGTCTTGCTGGTTTGATGTGACTTTCTATCTCAGCTACCACATAAAAGATATTTATTGATGGTAACAGAAATGTTTCTGAAACTTTTTGTTCATAAAATGATATATAACAAAATTACATTATAATATGTGTACTGTTACAAGGAGTATGTTTGTTTTGCTTTGCAGGGGTATAATTTAGACTGCTTTTTATTGTGTATAGGGGGAGGTTGTCTTGGGAATAAGGGAAGATTGTAAAATATATTCAGACCTTGGGATTTTACAAATATATTTTTTTATATAATGAAAAATGCATAATATCAAATAAAATGATGATTCTTTCATTAATGAAGGGTAGAATACATTAGAAAAAACATAAAGATAATACTAATGATAAAATTAGGACTTTGGCTATGGACATGGCTATGTAAAAGCTCACCTTTTTTGGAAATTATGCAAATGTAACAGGAAAATGAGAAAAAGAGGGGACAAACTATTTTTATAGACTATCTGGGCAGTAGCAGAAGAAAAGAGGGCCTTTTGTTATGAAAACCATCCAGCCTTCAGAAAACAGCCTTGCTCACCCCATCTTCATGTCTCCCACATAGCTAATCTAAGAAACTTACTTATTCAGTGATGAATAGTATAAAGGGAACTAGCACAAGCTCAATTTATAGGAAAAAATGAAGAACAGCAAAACATAGATAGGATACATGCTCCAGAAACCATGTTGGCCTGGAAAAGATGAAATTTTCAAATATACATTTTGCTGTAAATTGGGAAATACTTAATGAAGTAACCATATCTTTGAGGAAAAGCTACAAAGCAGAGAAATGTAAGAACTCAGAAAGAGATGAAATGTAAGCTGGAAGAAAATAAAATCAGAGGAATGAAAACAAAATCAAAAGGAATACAGGGAAGAATAGACACTGCGCAGAATACTTCATAAAGAATAGAGTGAAACTGAGAAACTAATAATTTTGCAAGTTTAGAAATAGAAGGACCTCAATATTTGAGTCCTTTTACAGAAAATCTTACTCAAATAATAAGGAAAGTTACTTTCTCTCATAACAAGATGGAAATAGGGTGGTTCCAAGGTTGGGTTACAGGGTAGCTCAATGATGTTATTCTGCCCTGCTAATGTCAGTGTGTGAGCCCAGTTCTCCACATGGTCAGAGTGGCAACAGAATTCCCAGGTATAATATCCACACATAACAACAAAGGACATATATCCAGAATATATGAACTCCTATAAAAGTTATTACTAAATAAGGCAGACCAATACAAAATGGGCAAATGACTTGAACAGACACTTCACATAGGAAGACCTACAGGTAGCCAATACATCATGAAAAAGTGCTTACCATCATTAGTTGTCAAGGAAATAGAAATTAAAGCTACAATGATATACCACTACCTACCCAAAAGAATGGGTAAAATGATGAAGATTGACATTATGACAAGTGTTGGCAAGGATGTACAACTGAAACTCTAGAACTGGAACATTGCTGGGGAATGTGTAAAGTGGGATAACAATTTTGGAAAAGTTTGACAGTTTCTTATAAAGTATGCACTTACTGTACAGCTCAGCAATTTCACTCCTACATATTTATTCAAGAGCAATGAAAACGTCCACAAAAATATTTGTACATGAATATTTATTGCAGCTTTATGCAAGATAGCTTCAAACTAGAAACAGGCCAACTTTTCATGAAAAGGTGAGTGAACAAAACTGGTATATTTGTTCAGTGAAAGAATACTCAAAAAGGTATGAATTTCTCATGTACACATACATGAATATATCTCAGAAACATGCTGATTGAAAGGAACAGGACACAAAAGAATATATCCTTTTGATGCTATTTTTATGTAATTCTAGAACTGGCAAAAAATAATCTGTAGTGACAGAAAGTAAATCAGTGGTTGCCTGGGGCTGGGGGATGCAGATTTGACCAAAATGGGGCCTGAGATGATGGACATTTTTATTGTGGTGGTGGTCACATGGGAAAATGTATTGTCAAAATTCATCAAATTGTACACTTGAACACATTTTATTGTGTATAAACTATACCTCCATGTAGTTGACTTAAAAAGTGTTTTGTAAACTTCCTAAAGATAGAGAGACTATAAATTACAGTATCTGCGGGGTAAGCAATAAACTTTTTGTCAAATTGATGAAAAGATAAATGTCTGAGTTGCCAGTATTAGTGACTGAAACCTTTCTGAACTTCCCTATTTGTACATACACTTTTTTTCTTTCTTTCTTTCTTTTTTTAAACAGGGCCTTACTCTGTTACCCAGGCCGGAGTGTAGTGTCATGATCTCAACTCACTGCAACCTCCACCTCCTGGGCTCAAGCAATCCTCCCAACATAGCCTTCTGAGTAGCTGGAACTACAGGCACGCGCCACCATGCCCAGCTAATTTTTGTATAATTTGTAGAGATGGGATTTCACCACATTGCCCAGGCTGGTCTTTAACTCCTGGGCTCAAGCGATCTGCCCACGTTGGCCTCCCATGTACATATATTTTCAAACTGAACAGAAAGTGCAATGAAGATTATTTGTTTTTTTCTTTGATGGAGGAATGCTGTAGACATTTACTAGTGATACGTTAAGTAATAAATAAGCATACTAAGTTATATTGCTGAGCATCAAACTGGGATACCAGTTAATAAGCTAGACATAGTCCCTGCTTTCATGAAGTTTTGCAATCTAATGGGGGAAGACTGTTAATTCCTAAAATAGTTATTTAGTTATCAGCAAAGGTAAAGACAAGTGCTGTAAGTGTGAATAACATAAGGATGTAGTTTGATCTGATTAGTATGGTTTCTTTAATAATGTTCATTAACTTGTTCTTGGAATTCCAAGCCTATGATTATGTTTCTTTTGGGATTGATTAAGGATAAGATGTTTGTTTCTAGCACATTATTTAAATGATCTCTAGTGTCTTTTGGCTTTTGCAAATGCACCATATTTTCCATTTTTTATTTCTAGGTGACAACTGTTGATAGATTTCAGGGTCAACAGAATGACTATATTCTTCTTTCTCTGGTACGAACCAGGGCAGTGGGCCATCTGAGGTACGTAGGAAAAAACTTTCATAATATTTATTGAACTTTACTATCTACTTCAATTTTGAAATTCTGTGGCTAAGTGTTCTAAATATTTTTTAAGTTTAAACTATAATTACTAGGCAACTTTTGCTGCTTTTTGTTGAAATGTAACATCAAATTCCTTGTAGTAACTATTGTCATTGCTGCTGGATTTTTTTACCTTAAATGTTTTAGTAATTTTAAGTTTTACCCTTTAGTAACCCTCAGAGATAGCGTTTTATCATAAAATCTTAATCTCTCCTGTATCTGTTAGAAACTTAATATCAGAAATTAAAGGAGATTAACTAAAAAGTCTTCAGAATAAATTTTCATTGTATAATATGTTTTCTCATTTTTTCTCATACACAATCTTTCAGCCTCAGTGTTAGAGGATAAAGGAGCCATTTGTTCTCCCTGGATTAAGAATTGTCAAAACAAACAATCTACTTTTATCATTTATTATGATGTGTTTATGTGCTAGAGATTTACGGAAATAATATCTTCTTATTATAAAGCATCCATTTAGTTTTATATAAACCTTCATCTCATATGACATACTAACAAAACTAAGGAGAGTTTATTTTATTACTTTACTGATTAGACATAAAAAGAAAATTCTCCAAGCTCTCATAATGTTGTCATTAAGATCTGTTTGGAGCTTAACCCAGTGATCAGGTTTCATGAGATTAATAACTTTTATGTAAGGGTAAGTAAAGATGTAATGTTTTAAAAAATTGTTTTGCATACTAAAAGTTTGTTTTTGCATATTAAGTGTCAAGCCAATATTTACAGACTTAACTTTTTACAAAAGCAATTCCTTCTTCTCATTGAGATTTATAACTGCCATCTGAATGGACTGTCACTATGGTTTATATAATTAACATCTCAAAAACTTACAGTATGAATATATGAATACTCCTTCCGCCCCCCTCCTCTGCCTACCTTTTTTCTTAACTCTGTGGTACTTGGTCTTCAAATTCCAGTGACTTTATTTCTGTGCTGCCCTTTGCCTAATTTTTCTGTAAACTTAGAAAACAAGAAAGATTTTGATGATACAATGCTTATAAATGAAGGGTTAAAAGAAAACCTGATTTCAGTATTGTCTTGAACCTCAAAATTTTTTAGCAAAAATACCTTTATCCCAATAACTTAAATTTATTTGTATTTGCCAAAATTTTCCTTTGAAACTCCAACTTCTTCATGGGGGATAGTGTTGGTGGTGGTTGTGCATAGAAGGGATATGTCAGTTCATTATTTATGATTCCAGTTACCCAGGTAGCTTAGCCTAGGTATCTTAGCTAGAATTTTATCAAACTTTTAATAAGAATTTCTGATTTTTAGAAAGCTAATCTTTCATATCCTTCCTTTTATATATAGGCAAGGAACTATTTCTGTTTCAGGATCCCAAGGAAACCTACTTCCTGCCATATTTCATTTTTTTGATAACATTATTGAGTTGTAATTTGCGTATACAATTTATCTATTTAAAGTGTACAATTCAATGATTTTTTTGTATATTAACAGCTATGCAGTTATCTCCACAATCAATTTTAGAACATTTTCATCACTGTAGCAGGAAACCCTGTACTTAGCAATCACTTCCCTCCCCACTCCCCCAAACCCTTGGCAACCACTAATTTACTTTTTATCTCTGTAGATTTGCCTATTTTGGACACTTAATATAAATGGAATCATATAATATGTGGTCTTTTGTTACTGGCTTCTCTCACTTAACATATGTTCAAGGTTCATTGTTGTCGAATGTATCAGTACTTCATTCCTTTTCATTGCTGAATAGTATTCCATTGTGTGGCTATGTCACATTTTATTTATCCATTCATCAATTGGACATTGGGTTGTTTCCACTTTGTGGCTATTAGAATGAATAATGCTGCTATGAATATGCATATACAATTTTTATGTGAACACTTGTTTTTCTTTCACTTGGATGTAGACCTAAGAGTAGAATTTCTGGGTCATATGGTAACTCTGTATTTAGCATTTTAGGGAACTGTTAGACTGTTTTCCAAGTGCCTGCCTTATTTCTTTTGCTCACACCTTTTTTTCAGCCAGGGTGGACTAATTGGGTGATTGGGTTGGAGCCAGCTTCAGTTCCAGAGGCCTGTTTTAGGACAATGTGGAGCTGTTTAGTAGCCAGAATAGTGGGACAGTTCTGGTCCCTTTTCCAGCATTCATTGTTCTTGTACCGAACTGATTTGGACAGCCTAGCTACCAATAGAAATGCACGTAACCTGTTCTGAGCCAAGTAATGAGGCTGCAGCTTTCCTCTGTTGTTTCCTCATAGGGGTTCTATCAGAGTGTTGGCGTTGTTGTTTAACAGTGCTTTTCCTCTCCAGCCATCTTCTGGGGACTAAGAAAGAATGTTGTAGCCCATATTGCCCTGCTTTCAAGACATAACTCCAAGGAACTCTGCCTACTCATGTTACCATCCTTTGTTTTTTTGCCTGGTAGTTTGTTATGTTCATAGTATTTGGTCATTCATTTAACAAACATTTTCAGATCCATCCATTGTTTGTCAGTGTGCTAGATTCTTAATATTTAGTAATAGATCTAACATTCATGATCTCTGCTCTTGTGGAGTTTAGGGGCTAGTGGCAGATTCATTAATATATCCTTGGAAGATACCTACATTTGAATCTGCAGAAAATTTGTAGTTCAAATCTCCTCATGTACAACGGAGATCATACTGACAAAAGCCACTTTACTGCACTATAGCACTGAAGGCTGGGGAGAAGTTTTCTCCGAGACCATACAGTGGTCATTGCAATAATGCCGTATCTGTGCTGCTCTGTCTAGAGATAGGGCCTTCTGGATGTAAGAGATCACCATGAAAACAATAGTTTATCACCTGCTTCCACCACTAACCCTTTTTCCTCCTAACAACATTAAATTCCACTATAATTTTATTTATAATATTTGTGTGAGGACTTATGCTAGGTATTTCTAGCAGTGTACCTTCAGTTACCAGTGTTGGAGCCACCCAACTGTAGCATGACCCCTTGGGGTTTTAAGGAAATGTGGTGAAAATAATAATTTGGCTGACAGTAACTTAGAAAATAATATTTCCTTCATGAATCCAGTGTGTCACAAATGTAGAGATTCCTCAAAGTTTCTGTAAAGGAGTATGTCTTTTCCTTCTACCTAAATGAGCATGTCTTAATTTTGTTTGTTGCTGGGGGAAGGGTACCTATCCCTGCTCTGTCCCTTCACACACATACACGTAGCACAAGAATATAAGTGATAGCGTATGCTGGTGTCACACTGTACCTCCTTAAGGAAACTAGATTATTTTAAGACCATAGACTAGACCATAAAAAAACCCATAAAAAATGAGGCCGAATTAGAGATACTCCCCCAAATACCTTGCATTACACAAAGAAAAGCTATTAGATAAATATTCCAATTCCTTGTTCTCTCTGTCTCTCTGAATGTTACAGAGAACAATCTCTGTAACATTAGATCTCTGTAACACTCTTCACACTTTCTTTCAGAGATTGGAGGTGATTCTCCCAGGCTTTGTTATTCTTCATGAAAGTCTTCTCTTTTGCAGAGTACTCAAAAATTTAAATAGCCATCTAAAAACATCTCAGGTAAAAAATCTGTCCTCTGCATTTGAAACCAAAATTATTTTTTCTCACTAAAACACATTTTATTTAATAGTGAGGTGAAATTACATTAGCCCTCTTTACATTTATTTGATTCAAACCTTTTTTTAAAAAACTTAGATTCTTTTAAAAAAAATAGATTAAAGAAAAATGACATCATTCATCAGATAGCCAGCTACATGTGTAGTTTGATCATTCAGTTTAACCGTTTTATCACTGTTGATATGAACATTGAGTACCTTTTAGGCCAGGCATTGAATCTAAATACTAGAATAAATACATGGATAAAACATGTTATAGGCTGACTGTCCCTTATCTGAAGTTTCAGATTTTGAACTTTCACATTAGGGATGCTCAACTTGTGTTGTTTTATAACATCATACTGTATTTCCATATGTACTTATTATTGTAAATAAGTATAAAACAGTGTGGTAAGAGTTATCTAGGAAGTAAAATTTTACCTTAATGGAGCCTGGGATTTTGGTAGGTGAAGTGGAAGAAGAGCTAGTTCGAATTGACTCAATGACAGTGATACAGTAAGTTAGTAACTGACAATTGAACTCTACTGTAATACTAATATATTACTTAGACCTTTTTAATAAGTGCATTGGTTATTTTGTGATCTTCCCCTTCAAAAAACCAACAAGAGGTTAGTAATAAAGCCTTAACTTTTACTTGGTTTATTAGTCACGTAACATTGATTAACTTCTATTAAGTTTTTAAGAAGCTTAACTTTTTATTGCCAGGGCTTAACAGGACTATCTAATGAAATCTGTGAAAAAAAAAGCTGCTTAAATGTTAATAATCTTGAAGTGTGCTAATTATTTTGTTTATTTCCCAAAGGGATGTCCGTCGCTTGGTAGTGGCCATGTCTAGAGCCAGACTTGGACTTTATATCTTCGCCAGAGTATCCCTCTTCCAAAACTGTTTTGAACTGACTCCAGCTTTCAGTCAGCTCACAGCTCGCCCCCTTCATTTGCATATAATTCCAACAGAACCTTTCCCAACTACTAGAAAGGTAGGACTTCTTTCTTCATTTTATAAAACAGCATTCCTCAGAGTGGAAATTGGGATTTTCTTATAGGTGACCACATTAGCTTGGAACATTATTATAGATAATTTAGTCCCTGTTTTAGAGTGTGCTGCACTGAGGAACTGAGGTAGATTTTCTATATAAAAATGATATCGGTAGGGCGCAGTGGCTTATGCCTGTAATCCCAGCACTTTGGGAGGCCGAGGTAGGAGGATTGCTTGAGCCCAGGAGTTTGAGACCAGCCTGGGCAACATAGTGAGACCTTGTCTCTATAAAAAATAAATAAATAAAAATTAAAAATAATAATGTCAGCCAACATTTAGTGGCTACCATGTATTAGGCAGGCAGTTCTTTACATACATTATCTCATTTTCATCTCAGTAAAAACAGCCTATTAGGTTATTAGATTATTTTATTAACCCCGTTTTACAAATGGAGAAACTTAGGGTCAGAGAAGCTAAGTAGTTTGGCCATGCATCTAGCAGATAGAGGATCCAAGATCTGAAAAGCCAGGAGGTCTTTTCGAATAACATCCTAGAGTTCATATTATTTATCATTATACTGTACTGTTTGTCTTCAGCTTTGTAAGGAGAACTTAACTACTTACTTGGAAATAGAGCAATAAATAGTTGAGTTCTTAAGAAGCTTACATTCTGGGGAAATGAGGGAGGAGAGAGCGCATATATTTAAAGAAAAGATAGAGAAATACTACTCCCTCTTATCTCCCCTTCTTTCTCCCCTTTTCCTAGCACCTTCCCTCCATAGGTAACCAGTTTCTTTAGTTTCACGTTTATCCTTATATTCCTTTTGTATAAAGGAGAAGAGATATATTACTTTTATATTATTTTCCTTCAGGTTATTATACTATAGACTTTTGGGCTTTGCTTTTTTATTTAATGAATTGTCCTAGGGGGGTCCATTGGATTTTAAATAACATTATTTTAGATGTTCACAGTATACGTCTTCCCTCCACCCCTACTAAAAAAAAACTTAAATCTTGTGTGTTTAATAATAATAAGTACTTTTTAAAAAGTGCCTTTTTATTTACTTATTTTTGAAGAAATGCTGCTGTGGAGAAATGGGAAAATGGTGGAGAGAGATCATGGGGTGGTAGGGTCACATAAAGCCTCAAGTGTCAGGCTCAAGTCTAGACACAATCCTATTATATCTGAGTTTCTCGATCTTTTGTGGGCTAGTAAACAGGCACATTCCTGACAAGAGGTCTGGGACAGAGCCTAGGTGTCATCATGTGTAACAAGCTCCCCAGGTGCTTTCTATGTAAGGGCTACATGTCACACCTGAAGAAATCTGGAGTGCAGGTCAGACAGTATCACTGAACAGAAGGCTTGGAAACCCATGCTTTAGATAACGCTCATGAGTTCAAGGCCCTGGGGAGGTTAGGGCTGAGAACATCTCCCCATCTTCTCCTCAAGAGATAGTGAGGGGCGGAGAGTGCTGTGTCTCAAGGAAAGGCAGCTCTTGGCAAGACTCCAGAAAATAAGCTAACAAGCAAAAACTCTTCCATGTTCCTAGTCATAATAGCATGGCCGTATTTGTACATACGAGTTCTGACCATTGCAGAAAATGACCATTAATCAAAAGAATACCTGCTTAGATGGAATGCTGCCATCCTGCTTACTTCTGAGAAATGTTGTTTAATTTACTAAATTATTTCTAACTTCATGCTCTTTAAATAACTTTTCACTTTAAGATTGAATCCTCCTTTTTTGGGGTATGTTTTTTACCTTAATGATTTTCTAAATTGTTCCTATCATAAGAAAGGATAAGACTTTATAAGCATTTTATTAATAACTATAAATAGGGAAGTTGTTAATCTCTATTTTAGGGTGGTTTAAAAAGAAGTGCAAATTCTGTATTTTCTTGATTTGCTTTACTACCTTACCTACACTTATAGAGCAGTGTTTCTTAGATTGTTGTCAGAAGCTACAGAAGAATCAGCTCATTCCACCCAGACCTTCTGAATCTGAATCTATAGGGGCTGGAGCCTAGGTACCTGCAATTTAACAGTCTACCCCAGATGATTCTGATAGACACCAAAATCTTAAAAAGAGCATTTGAATATTCACCCTCTTGACTCATAGTATATGTGTTAAATAAAAGTAAATGTTAGCCTCTTACTTTTTAGAAAAATATAAGTAGGACAAAGAGTGTTAATATTTTCTTTCTGAATTATCTTAAGAACTGTCTTTGGAGCATACACAGTCTTAGAAACTGCTGTTTCAGACTGTGTTGACTTTTCTCTCTAGTCAAATAATTACTTATCTCGTACTAGTTCTTTTATATTAGATAGTAAACTAAAACCCATACTTAACTTACCAGCCCAAAATTATATTAAAAGCTGGCAACTCTTAGCTCTTCTAGTCTCTAACCTTTCTAAATTTCAATGGAATCACTATTCTTCATGAAGTCTTTTTTTTTTTTTAATAATCTTTTTTTAATGGGAGTCACGTGGCCAGCAGGCAGAGCGTGCTGACCTGGGCCCCCTTTTTATTAATTCTATTTAAGTCTTTTTTTTAACATTCATGAAGTCTTCATTGGACTCTTCACACTTGCATTTTATGTCCTCTTACTGTTAGGTCTTCCAGACCCTAATTGTACTTATTCATAAGATTAAGAAATGGGTTTATGTTGAAGTGTTACCTTCTAGGTTGTTTTACTAGATACTTAACGTTCTTTTTTCCTTCTTCTAGAATGGAGAGAGACCATCTCATGAAGTACAAATAATAAAAAATATGCCCCAGATGGCAAACTTTGTATACAACATGTACATGCATTTGATACAGACTACACATCATTATCATCAGGTGAGTTTCTCAAAATCGACTTTTATTTTTCTTGCTGTAGAAATAATTTTCTTTTTTTCAGAATAAATCTTTAAAGTACCTAATTCCTTGTGGGAAATCAGCTAAACTAAAGCAGGCTATTATTATTTATGTAACATTCGTATTTTTAAAACTTCTTTATATAGTTAGAATTCCACATACAATAAAGTCCACAAACTTAAAGTGTAAAATTTTATATGTTCTGGCATAGGTATTTACCTGTGAAGCCATCAGCACAGTCAAGATAAAGAGCATATCCATTATCCCAAGAGTTTTCCCTTGTGCCCATTTGTAATCCCTCCTTGCCCTTCACCAGTCCCCTTTTTACCTTCCCAGGCAGCCAAGGATCTGCTTTCTGTCATGATAGGTTTGCTTCTGTTTTCTAGATTTTTATATAAATGGAAGCATACAGTATGTATTCTTATTTTTTCTGGCTACTATTGCTTATACAAGTCTTTGTACTTTATCTTGGGTAGATACCTAAGAGTGGAATGGCTGAATTTATGTTAAGGATGTGTTTAACTTTTTAAGAAGCTACCAACCTGTTTTTCAAAGTAGTTGAACCACTTTACACTCTCAGCAGCAGTGTGAGAGTTCTAGTTGCTACACATCCTCACCCTCACTTGATATGGTACGTCTTTTTAAAATTTTGGCAGTTCTAATAGATATACAGTAGTCTCAGTATGGTTTTGGTTTTCATTTCCCTAAGGACTGATGATGAGCATCTTTTGATGTGGTCATTTGCCATCTGTATATCTTTGGGGATGTGTCTGCTTAGGTTTCCTGCTCATTTTTTTATTAGGCTGTATATTTTATTAAGTTTTGAGAGGTTTTTATTTATTCTGGCTACAAGTCCTTTATCTGATATGTATTTTACAAATATTTTCTCCCATTCTGGCTTGTTTATTTATTTTGTGTCTTTCAAAGAGCAAAAGTTTTAAATTTTGATGAAGTTCAATGTATCAAAGTGTTCTTTTATGATTCACGCTTTTTATGTCCTAAAAATACATAGCCTAACTCAGAGGTATAAAGGTTTTTTCTAGAAGTTGCAGAGTTTTAGGTTGGATACTTAGGTATGATGCATTTTGAGTTAATTTTTATATGATACAGGTAGGACTGAGTTTTATTCATTTGTCTGTGGATATGCAGTTGTTTCAGCACCACTTCCCTAATAGGCGATTTTTTTCTTTGTTGACTTGCTTGTCATCTTAGTCAAAATATCAATTGACTATATATGTGAGAGTCTGGGCTTTCTATTCTGTTCCATTATTCTGTATATCCGTCCCTTTGCCATGACTGTACTACCTTGATTATAGTAGCTTTACAGTCAGTCTGGAAATTAGATAACATAAGTCTTTTAGCTTTGTTCTTCATTTTAGAAATTGTATTAGCTATCCCAGTTCCTTTGCTTTTCTATATACATTTTAGAATTAGCAGGTCAGTTTCTACCCCCAAAAGCATGCTGCAGTTTTTAAAAGGATATTTTGAAGAGGAGGATTGTTTAGGATCTATTTGGGGAGATTAACATCTTCACATATTAAGTCTTCCTATCCATGAATAAGATCTCTCGTTTATTTAGATCTTCTTTAAATTCTCATCAGGATTTTATAGTTTTCAACATACAAACCTTACACATATTTTGTTAACATTTTGCTAAGTATTTTTCTTTTTCGTTTTCTTTTTTTTTTTTTTTTTTGCTGCTGTCGTGCACAGTACTTTTTAAAAATCTTAAAGGCCAGGCGCGATGTCTTATGCCTGTAATCCTAGCACTTTGGGAGGCTGAGGTAGGTGGATCACCTGCTGTCAGGAGTTCAAGACCAGCCTGGCCAACATGGTGAAACCCCGTCTCTACTAAAAATACAAAAATTAGCCAGGCATGGTGGTACATGTCTGTAATCCCAGCTACTTGGGAGGCTGAGGCAGGAGAATCGCTTGAACCCGGGAGACAGAGGTTGCAGTGAGCCGAGATGGCACCACTGCACTCCAGCTTGGGCGACAGAGTGGGACTCTGTCTCAGTCAATCAATCAATCGATCAGTCAATTCATTCATTCAATTTCCAGCATTGTAAGCAGAGTCCCTGATGAGAAAGTCACTAGACTGCCATGGGGCAAAGGGCAAGCTAAGCATATAGAGTTGCTCCAGTTTTCTGGTTGAACGGAACAGAAACCTTGTTCCTTGCTGCTCCCTTCTCCCATGGCTTTGCCTTAAGGCCAGGCTCCTCTCTACCTCTCACAGGGCTCTTTTTCTTTTCTTTTTCTTTTTTTTGAGATGGAATCTCTCTCTGTCACCCAGGCTGGAGTGCAGTGACACAATCTCAACTCACTGCAACCTCCAACTCACAGGGTCAAGTGATTCTCCTGCCTCAGCATCCTGAGTAGATGGGATTATAGGCTCCTGCCACCACGCTCAGCTAATTTTTGTGTTTTTTAGTAGAGATGGGGTTTCACCATGTTGGCCAGGCTAGTCTCGAACTCCTGGCCTCAAGTGATCCACCTGCCTTGGCCTCCCAAAGTGCCGGGAATGCCACCATGAGCCACCGCACCCAGCTCACAGGGCTCTTTGATTAAAGTTGACCCTTTCTTGAGTTAGTTTTATAATCAGTCCTGATCAGTCACTGTTTTTTGCAGAAGTGTTGACAGCAAAGTCTGTTGCTTAAAAATCTAATAGCTTTTCATGGTTGTTTTCCTCTCTGAAGATTTTATATGTATTTTGATTATCAGTATATGACATCTGTGTAGGCATATTCCTTGGTGTTAGCAGAACCTAGACCATTGTCATCAGAGGTGTTACATCTGGAGTATAAAATGGTCAGCACTGTTTTGGAGAGCTCTAGAATGGTAATGTGAGAGCTTAGCTGTTTTTCATATTGGTATTGTCTTTGTTTTTTTTTTTTTTTTTGATTAGACTTTATTACAACTACCACCTGCTATGGTAGAAGAAGGTGAGGAAGTTCAAAATCAAGAAACAGAATTGGAAACAGAAGAAGAGGCCATGACTGTTCAAGCTGACATCATACCCAGTCCAACAGACACCAGCTGCCGTCAAGAAACTCCAGCCTTTCAAACTGACACCACCCCCAGTGAGACAGGAGCCACTTCCACCCCAGAAGCCATCCCTGCTTTGTCTGAGACCGCCCCTACTGTGGCAGGAGCTGTATCTGCACCGGCAGAAGCTAACACACCTCAGGATGCCACATCTGCCCCAGAAGAGACCAAGTAGCCAAACTGTAGTCCTTCTAAAGGAGGATATGGCAGTCAAAAAATCTGAGTAAAGCTATTTTTTGTATTTTATATTTGCTTCTGCCATTTTACTGTCACTAATTAATGTTTAGTTCTTATATTTGTTAACTGATTTCGGTGTCTTGAATATATTTTTTTAAATTATGTGTATGAACAATTCTAGTTTCCTTTGTTCAGTCAGAAGAGCAAATAACCATTCCTTTCATGTTTTGATCACTGAGTGTGTCTGTAATCATACCTACATTAAAATCATTTTCTATAGAATATATAATATATACTTCACATTTTTAGTGAACTTCTCTAAAGAAGAGGACAGAATATACTGGACTTAACCACGAATACCCTTGAGTGTCCAAATTGGGAAGGAACTTGTTTCTTCTGTTATACTATCAAATGCTTAAATTCTGTTTCCTTTTTTCTTACCTTTCTTTGCTGTCTTTATGTAAAGATATTATTAGCAGTAAGATACAGGTTTCTTCAATCTATCAAAGTGGTTACATGCATTTCCTTCTCTCAAATCTTAGAATGCCTTAGAATCACCTAAGATGTCTGTTTATTCTTGAGGCACACCTCAGACTGAATGAGTCAGAATCTCAGGATTAGAGCCCAGGAATCTATATTTTAGGAGGTTCTCCACACCACTAATGTTTGGGTTGCTGGCAGGGTGGCATCAGCCAAGGCTGGTTAGGCTGAGCCAGGATTCGTCATCAGCTAAATAGGAAGACTCTGCCAAATCAATCTGGGCAAGAAGCAGGATCCTGAGTCTGGGCAATGAGAGTCAGAGAACTTAACTCCTGTGTGCAGGGTAGAATTTTCCCATGGCAGAAATTCTGAGTTTTCTGCCTTATTTTTCTTGGGATAACCAGCCACAAGGAGACCTTCAGGTAAAATGTGATTCAAATATGGGAAGGCAGAGGTACCTGGGACCTTGCTACTCAAGTATGATTTGTGAACCACCAGCATCAACATCATATTGAAGTTTGTTATTTATAGAAATGCAGAAGTTTGGGCTCTGCTCCAAACCTATTAAATCTAAATCTACATTGCAACAAAGTCCCCAGGTGATTCACAGGCACTTTGTAGTTTGAGAAGCACTGTACTAAGATTGCTGTGTTGTCTTCACATGAATGAGGCTATAATGTAGAATTACCAGTGAATGTGACTAATGTTTTCTGACAAGGGACCTCTGCTTATAAGGTCCCTGGGCATGGTGCCCAGAACTGAAAAAAAAAAAAAAGGAAATGTTTATATGTATGTGTAGAGGGGAAAATTGCCCACTAGTTCTCTATTTCCCATTTTGACCATCTGCTAGAGTATCTAAAGGGGAGCATTTACCCCAGAGTGTCTCCTCTAGTGCATCCACCTATGGGCCTGGCCATGTCCAAGGAATCTTTGAAGAAACAAGCAAGAACTGCACACTACCATTGAAATCCTTCTGGTCCTGACATTTTGAAGGAATGATTGCTTCATAGGGAAATTAAACCCAGAAAGTCAAGTCAGTTATATTTTTTGAGTAACTAGTGTTTGCTCAGCTCTACCAGGCTGTGTTGAATATGGTCCAGACTCTCATTTTATGATGTATCCTACTGCATCAGGACATTTGTGTCAATGTCAGGTGACGAGGGGAAATGAAAGTGATGAGACGATGAGAGGAGTGAAATACCAAGGACGCGATACTAGGAAACCCAGGTCTATTTGTTATCAGAGTAAGGATCAAGCCAGATAGCCTGTTACGTAATTTCTCCGATAAAATATTTTGAAAGCAGGTGCTGTGGGCATCTGTATGGGGAATCGCACTCATAGAATTATTTTCATTTGTAAATATTTGGTATCAGGCCAAGCAAGGGAAAGAAGCTTTACTGTATTACCATCTTTCCTGGAAAAGATTGATTTTTCTCTCTCCCTTAGGGGATATGAGGTATGATACCTGCAACCAAAATAAGCTGGCTGTTAAGTGCTCTCTCCTTAACTATTGTCCAAGCAATGTACATCACTCTTGCCTAGATGAGTGACCATACTTTTTTCTTTGCTGCTTGGTTTTTCTATCACTAAAAAGCAAATTTAGGTGGAAGATGGATGGGCAAGTCCTTTGTCCTTGTCAAAAGAATTTAGAAAGGGTAAAGGTGGTGGGATTTGAATTCTTTTAAACTGTTTATTCATTGGAAAGGCAAGTGAGTGGCAGTTGACTGTAGAGTCTTGGGAATTTTTGAAGGAATTTAAGAGCTGTACTTATTTTAAATAATGAGGAAACAATCAGAGAGACTTAACCAGGGTGGCAACTATGGAAGAGCGGGGTAGAATCCAAGTCTACAGTTCTATGGCACTGCTTTGTTTATTTTTTCAATCAAGCACACATGAGGGATTGCTTAATAAATTCAAGAGTTTTCTATATAGTTTGGGATTACTACAGACACAGGTACTCTAGCCATGTGACTATTTCAGATTAGTGTTCCCATTGCTCTCCATCCTATTTTTCATATCTAAATGTGTCATGATTTTAGAATCTCTTTGTAAAGAAAACCAAAAAGAGCCATGCCCAAAAGAATGAGCATGAAATGAAGCAATTCAAGTATTTAGAATTTCTTCTTCTTCTTCTTTTTTTTTTTTTTCCAAAATTCTGAGTTAAGAAAGTTCATTGCCAACAGTTGAGGATAAATAGCTCTATTGATTTAGGCAAATGAATGAGAAGATTTAAACATCATCAAGAATCCCGAAGTTGGTGTAATAAAAGTTGAGATGTTTTGCTAGATGCTGAGAGAAAAGGCATAAATAGGCCATTTGTGCTCCTGTAAACAAATGAAATTTTGTAATGATCAAGAGACAGCATGATATTGTAAAACACACTTTGGACTCATCGAGACCTGGCTCAGAGTTGTACCTAATTTGCTTATCAGCATTTGGTTAGACCTTAGACAAATTTTATAACCTCTCTAAGCCCATTTTCTTTATCTGTAAATAAAGGAAAAAGATCTGTTTGGATTTGGGACAGGAGAGTTGTCTGTTTTATAGGGTAATGTTTATGAAAATAATCTATCACCTAGGTACTTAGTAAATACCAGTTTCTGTCTCTGTTTTTCTTCAAAGCTTTGTTGACAATGTAGGATATTGCCAACTAATCCTTTGACTTGAGTGCTTAGCCATGCCCCAATCCAGGGAGCATGAAGGATGATCAAGAAGGGGACACCTAGTGGCAGTTGACCTTTGAGGAGCTATCTAGGATCAGGTTACTGATTTGGGACCTCTGAATCAGTACATCATAACATCGAGAGTGATCTCTGCCAAAATTAAAATTCTGGCAGAACAGTATAAGCAGAAGGAAGACATTAGGTCTTTCTGAAATATGGAGCTGATAACTTCTATCAGTTCGGAATTCTGTACTGTCCCACCCCCAAATCATCTATATTGTTGCATGTACTTAGCTTTGTGCCTTGAATTGCTATTTCCTTTTTATCTTGCACTCAGATGGTATTTTTAGAGATGTTTCTTCAATCAAAACAAGATAAAGTTAAAAAAAAAAAAAACAGTGACCCTTTTGCATAAGCCAGAAGAGCAGTGCCTTGCTTCCTGTGAAAAATGCTTGGCAGTTAGCCTGTGTAATTATTTAGCAATCATGTTAATAGATGTTTAAGAATAATGGAACTGGAGCTGTACTGAGCCAAGGATGGAAATGAAGACATGTGAGACTATTTTTTCTTCATCCACCGATACTCTTCAGTTACAAGGATTTAATTTAAAAAGGTTTTAATTAAATGGAATCCAGAAGCTTTGGACGCTCCAGTTTTTCTTCTTAGAGACAAACCCTAGCTCAGTTTCCTGGAGCTTGACTCAGAATGCAGCATGGTACTCCGGACTGACAGTGTGCCAGCTTTATTCACTTATCTCTCTACCTTTTGGCTTGCATTTATTTCAGGGCTGGCTGACATTTTGAGCTTATGTACAAAGATGGCCGATACGATTATTTTTCATCATATATTACAGAAAATACTACTCTTGAAAAATACTCTGAGAAATATGTTCTATGGTCAGATAAGTTTGGGAAACAGTGAATTATTGGTCCTCCTTTGCAGAATCACAATGCACTGTTAGCTAATTAAAGACTCTCAGATGTCCCACTGGAAAGAATCATGTTTAGCTTTGTTTAACCTAGCATTTCCCAAACTTATTAGAACATAAAACTTTTTTTTTGTTTTTGTTTTTTTTAATAAGATAGGTAGCTATTTCCTTAGAACACAGTTTGGGAAACTTTTTGTTTGTTTGTTTTAATAAGATGCCTTAGGTAGCTATTTCCTTAGAACACGAGCTGGGTGCAGTGGCTCACGCCTGTAATCCCAGCACTTTGGGAGGCACAGGCAGGCGGATCACCTGAGGTCAGGAGATCGAGACCATCCTGCCCAACATGGTGAAACCCCGTCTCTACTAAAAATACAAAAATTAGCCAGGCATGGTGGCAGGCACCTGTAGTCCTAGCTACTGTGGAGGCTGAGGCAGGAGAATCACTTGAACCCGGGATGGGGAGGTTGCAATGAGCTGAGATGGCGCCACTGTACTCCAGCCTGGGCGACAAGCAAAAACTCCGTCAAAAAAAAAAAAAAAGAAAAGAAAAGAAAACATACCTTAGGTAGCTATTTCCTTAGAACACAGTTTGGGAACCAATATCTTTACATTGGCTAGAACTGTGAATCGCCCTTTAAAGATAAAGCCCCAAAATACATTTTTTTTCCCTACAGGTAACCAGAGGGTGAAGTAACATAGCCGAAGAGGAAACCAGAAGTGAAGTGATTTGTACAAAATGTCGTAGTGTAATTTATTGAGTGTCATGTGGTATTAATCGCAACATCCTGAAAATGCAAATGAATAAAAGTTTGGTCAATGTACCATGACATTCCTTCATGTGAGCCTCCTAAGAAAGGGTCACTGAGCATTCTCTGTTTACATTTTAATTTTAGACTCCAGAATTTCACACTAAGTTTTTCTTCTCATTTCTTATGCAGTAAAAGAAGAGTTCATATTTCCAATGTGTCTTGCTTTCTGTTCTTTAGTTTTTGTTTCCTTAAAAGGTTTAAATTCCAAAAAGAGAAAAGGATTACTTAGCATAACCAATAGAGGTGGTCTGGAAATAATAAAAGAAAATGAAGGCAAATATAAAACATGAAGACAGTTTCCTCGCATAAGAATATTTAACACACAAGGACCCCAGCAGTTACCTTGCATTAAGCATACTGAATTTTCTTGATCTCCAGAATAACTGTCCCCACAATCCTCTTCCCCTCTACCTTTGATTTAACATTGTGCACTCTCTCTATTATACTTATCTTTGTGTTGCAACCTAAGTTCAAGAACCTCAAAGGTAGCTGCTTCTCTTTGAAAGATGCCTGGTTTAATATAAAAAGCTCTTTTAAGAGCTGAATTTATTGACATTTTTCGAAAAACAGTTCTGGATGGGAAGTGATCCTTTTCTACTTTAGTTCACTGGTTCATTTGGGCCATTTTTGATTGGTTGGTTGGTTGGTTGGTTAGTTTTTTCCATCTGGTTTCTAGTTCAGTTGTCCACAAAGTGAACTAAAAGTGCTTACTGTGTTACTGTATTTTCATTACCTTTTTGCTTCCAGTGCTAGTTTCTTCTCATCTCAGACTGCCACGAGAATAGCGTGCAATAGGAGTAGACCTTGTTAATTTGCATGCCATTTAGTTGGTTGACTACTTTTCACAGAAGTGAATTGAATTCAATATAATAAAACTTTTGAAGATGTTTATGAAACTAATATTTGTATATTAACAGACTATTGAATGCCAACTCTGTGCCAGGCAGCAATGCCAAAAGCAACTCTAGTACTTTATAGATGAGAACACCAAGGCATTGGGTGATTTGCCTGGGACACCACAATTAATTGAACAGGGACTAGAACCATCATGTAACTTTTAGGCAAATTTCTTACCATTTACCAAATTTCTTGCCCTTTAAACTTCTTTGCTTGAGACACATTAAAGAACAGAACAACACCAACTGTGCTTGAGTAAGACAAGCCTACTAAATAATTTCTCTTATGGTCAATATACCAAAAAGACTAGGTTGCCAAAATCAGGGTAGAAAATAAAAGGTATCTAAAAAGAATGTCCCAATGTTTACAATATTTATTCTTACAGGAGAAAGACAAATTAGTATTTGTTTTGGTTTGAAAAAGGAATGAGAAACACATAATAGAAAGGGACTCTAGTAAGTAATACTGTATGCCTCAAAATGCTAATTATCCTAAAGTCATTTTATATTTAAGCAGAAGCAGAACATGTTAAGTAATAATAGTTTTTAAAGTGTGATTTCTGAGTGTGTTACCTTGACTTAGCTTCTCAGGAGAAGTGACCGGGACCTGGTGTCTGCTCCTGTTGCCTTTGTCTCTTAATCCCTAGCCACTATGCGTGAGCACATCTCCATCCACGTTGGCCGGGCTGATGACCAGATTGATAATCCCTGCTCAGAGCTCTGCGGCCTGGAACATGGCATGCAGCCCGATGGCCAGATGCCAAGTGACAAGACCACTGGGGGAGATGACTCCTTTAACATCTTCGGTGAGACAGGTGCTGGCAAGCATAAGCCCAGGGCAGTGTTGTAGACCTGGAGCCCACGTTCATTGACAAAATTCACGTTGCCATCTACCACTAGCTCTTCCATCCTGAGCAGCTCATCACAGGCAAGGAAGATGCTGCCAATAACTATGCCCAAGGGCACTATACTATTGGCAAGGAGATAACCGGCTTCATGTTGGACCAAATTCTCAAGCTGGCCAACCAGTGCACAAGTCTTCAGGGCTTCTTGGTTTTCCATAGCTTTGGTTGGGGAACTGGTTCTGGGTTCACCTCCCTGCTGATAGAATGTCTGTGTCTTCATTATGGCAAGAAGTCAAAGTTGGAGTTCATTTACTCAGTGTCCCAGGTTTCCAAAGCTGTAGTTGAGCCCTATAACTCCATTCTCACCACCTACACTACCCTGGAGCGCTCTGAGTGTGCCTTTGTGGTAGACATCTGTCATAGAAACCTCAATATTGATTGCTCAACCTATCAATAGGTAGTAAAGTCTCTTTAACTTTAACTGCCTTATTCATCAGTTTATGCCCTCTATGCTTCCCTTAGAGTTGATGGCTTCCTGAATGCTGATCCCTGTTATCTCTGCTGAGAAAGCCTATCATGAACAGCTTTAGAGCAGAGATCATCAATGCTTGATTTGAGCCAGCCAACCAGATGATGAAATGTGACCTTCGCCGTGGCAAATGATGGCTTCCTGCCTGTTGCACTGTGGTGACACCATAAAGATGTCAATGCTGCTTTACCACCATAAAGACCAAGCACAATATCCAGTGTGTGGATTGGTGTCCCACTGGTTTCAAGGTTGGCATTAATTACCAGCTTCCCATGGTGGTACCTGGTGGAGACCTGGACAACATACAGAGAGCTGTGTGCATGCTGAGCAATACCACAGGCTTTGCTGAGGCCTGGGCTCACCTGGACCACAAGTTTTGACCTGGTGTATGCCAACCATGCCTTTGCTCACTGGTACATTCGTGAGGGGGGCATAGAAGAAGGGTTTTCTGAGGCCCAATGAGGACATGGCTGCCCTTGAGAAGGTTTATGAGGAGGTTGGTATAGATTCTGTTAAAGGAGAGGGAGAGAAAGAGGAGAGAAATATTAATTATCCATTCCTTCCAGCCCTGCAACATGTCTTACTCCCAGAATTTAAGCTTCAACATTAATTGACAGGCATCAAAGCTTTCTGGTTAGATTGTTTACACTCAGTGGAGATCAATGTTCCATCTGTAATTGTAAGATTTTTCCATCATGTCTCAAAGTAAAGGCTTTAAGATTTTTTTTTTTTTAAAAAGGAGATTTCAAATAAAGGGAAAAACAGGATTTACCAAGACTTACATTTTAAATCATTATACATCAGCTGGGTCAGCCTTCTGATTACACTTCCTATCACAAATCCAGCATTAATGCATTTGGGAGCTGAAAATAACATCCATGTGAGTTGAAGTTCCCAGGAGTAAAAGTCTATTTGTAAAATAAATCAAGATAGTCTTGTGTAATTACAGAAATAAATTGTGATAAGTTTTTTCAAGGCTGTCATTGTAAATCTTGATCTAAAATCTTATTAAAGGAATGGGTTCATTTGAGCAAGTGGAGAATGGGTCTGCAGAAATACAGTCCTACCTTGGGGAAAAAGTCGTGAATGTCAACTGTGATATCTCAGGAATTAAATTGGTCAGGTGGATCTCTTAACTTGCCAATGTACTATTAATAATGGGCATTATTAAGTGAAATTGTTGGTTCTTGTCTAGAGTTAACAATGACTAGAATCAACTTCTCTTGCTCTGGCTAGTCTGAAATATAGAATGCAAGTCAAATGAATGCACAAATCTCTGACATCAGCCTCAGTGCTCTGATAACAGATTAAAGGCATCAGCTATGAGGAGTTCCTTAATTAGCAGGACCTGGCATGAAGCAGGACATGCTATATATCAGTAGGTATTTTGGGACCCCGAAGGATACATTTGATATGTTTTGTGATGCATATACATTTATTTTTTGAAAACAATGACAATAGGAGAGTCTTTTTTCTAGTGTAGCCAAAGTTTTGCCAATTTTATTTACCTTTCCCAAAAAACCAACTTTTCATTTTGTTGGTCTGTATTGTTTTTTAGTCTCAATTTCATTTATTTCTGCTCTAACCTTTATTATTTCTTCTACTAATTTGGGGTTTGGCTTGTTCTTCCTTGAGGTGCATAATTGGGTTGTTCATTTGAAGTCTTTCCACCTTTTTGATACAGGTGTTTATTGCTGTAAACTTCTCTCTTAGTACTACTTCTGCTGTATCCCATAGATTCTGGTGTGTTGTATTTCCACTTCCATTTGTTTCAAGACATTTTAAATTTCCTTCTTTTTTTTTTTTTTTTTTTTTGAGACGGAGTCTCGCTCTTTCGCCCAGGCTGGACTGCAGTGGCGCAATCTCGGCTCACTGCAAGCTCCGCCTGCTGGGTTCACGCCATTCTCCTGCCTCAGCCTCCCGAGTAGCTGGGACTACAGGCGCCCGCTACCACGCCCGGCTAATTTTTTTTGTATTTTTAGTAGAGACGGGGTTTCACCGTGTTAGCCAGGATGGTCTCGATCTCCTGACCTCGTGATCCACCCGCCTCAGCCTCCCAAAGTGCTGGGATAACAGGCGTGAGCCACCGCGCCCGGCCTAAATTTCCTTCTTAAAGTCTTTATTGACCCATGGGTCGTTCAAGGGCATGTTGTTTAGTTTCCATGTGTTTGTGAAGTTTCTGAAGTTCCTCCTGTTATTGATGTCTAGTTTTATTCCATTGTGGTCAGAAAAGATACTTAACATGATTTCTACTTTTTTGAATTTGTTCAAAGTTGTTTTGTGCCATAAGATATAGTCTATTCTAAATAATGTTCCATGAAAAGAAGGTACATCCTGCAGCAATTGGGTGAAATGTTCTGTAAATGTCAGTCAGACCTATTAGGTCTGATATATAGTTTAACTCTGGTGTTTCTTTATTGATTTTCTGTCTAGATAATCTTTCCATCACTGAGAGTGGAGTGTTAAAGTCCCCATATTATTATTGTGTTGGAGTCTATTTCTCTCTTCAAATCTATTAATGTTTGCTTTATATGCTTGGGAGCTTTGGTATTTGATGCATAGATATTTGTAATTGTTATATCCTCTTGCTGAATTGACCCTGGAATCGTTAGTGACCTTCTTTGTCTCTTTTTACAGTCTTCGATTTGTAGTCTGTTTTGTCTGATATAAGTATAGCTACTCCCTTTTTTGTTGTTTCTAGTTGCATGAAGTATCTTTTTCCACTCTTTTACTTTCAATCTATATGTGTCTTTGTAGGTGAAATGGTTTTCTTGTAAACAGCATATAGTTGGGGCTTCTTTGTCCATTCAGCCACTCTTTGACTTTTAATTGAAGAATGTTGTCCATTAACATTCATTATCATTATTGATATATAAGGACTTACTACTGTTGCCTGTTTTCTGATTGTTTTGTAACTCCTGGCCTGTATGCTTTCCACTGAGAAGTTTGTTGCCAGATGAATTGGAGTTCTTGATACGTTACTTGCTTCCTTTCTCTTGCTACTTTTATGATTCTCTCTTTGTCCTTGACCTTTGAGAGTTTGATTATTATATGCCTTGGGGTACTCTTATTTGGGTCAAATATGTTTGATGTTCTCTGACCTTCCTGTACTTGAATATTTATATCTTTCTCAAGTTTTTACAAGTTTTGTTATTTCTTTGAATAAGCTTTCTACCCTTTGCTCTTGCTCAACTCCCTCTTGAATATCAAAATTCTTAGATTTGATCTTTTGGGGTAATTTTCCTTATTTTGTAGGAGATCTTTAATACTTTTTATTCATTTTTCTTTTGTCTCCTCTGTATTTTCAAATAGCCTATCTTCAATCTCTGATTCCTTCCTCCACTTAATCCATTCTACTGTTGAGAGCTTATAACAAATTATTCAGTTTAGCAAATAAATTTCTCAGTCTGAAAAATTTCTATTCTTTTTTTGTGTTATTTCAATCTCTTTATTAAATATTTCTGATAAATTTCTGAATTGCTTTTCTGTGTTAGCTTAGAAATCACTGAGTTTCCTTAAACTACTATTTTGAGTTCTTGGTTAAAAAGTTCATAATTGCCTTCTTGCCTTGCTTTTCTTTTTTTCTTTTACTTTAAGTTCTGGGATACATGTGCTAAACATGCAGGTTTGTTACATAGGTATACATGTGCCATGGTGGTTTGCTGCACCTATCAACCCGTCATCTAGGTTTTAAGCTCTGCATGCATTAGGTATCTGTCCTAATGCTCTCTCTGCATGCATTAGGCATTTGTCCTAATGCCTTCTTGCTAGGGTCAGTCACTGATTCCTTGCTTTGTTTGTTTGGGGAGATCATGGTTCCCTGTTTGCTGCTGTTTCTTGTGGATGTATATCTATGTCTTTGCATTGAAAGATTAGTTTTCTATTCCGGCCTTCTCTGCCTAACTTGTTTTGGTTTTTATTGCATATATTTGGTTAGAGGTTCTTTACTGCTAGGTCACTGCCTCCTTTTCAGCTCTAGGTGGTGCCTTAAGCCCAGGTTTCACCTTACACTCTGAGCACAGCTCTTCCTGAATAGGAGAAGTTCCAAAGGGAATGTCCTGGCATTGCAGGAAGGCCGGCTAGAGGTTTTTGCTCAGGGGATCTGTGGGATGGATCTCCTACAGCATGGTGCTGCTGAGCAGCCACTCTGATTTGGCATCTCCTTTGGCAGAGTTACGGAGCAGAGCTTCCAGGGCTGGGGATTGTAATCCCATCTTCCCCCTTTGTCTCTGCCTGTCCTCAGGGATATTTCTCTCTTCAGGCACTCAAGATACTTTCTACAGGTTAAGAGAGGGACAGGTCTCCCGCCAGGAAACCCAACATCATGGGAAAACTGGTTGTCCACATCAATCTCACTTTCTCCAATATGGAAACAAGTGAGACTGGGCGCGGTGGCTCACGCCTGTAATCCCAGCACTGTGGGAGGCCGAGGTGGGCAGATCACAAGGTCAGAGATCGAGACCATCCTGGCTAACACGGTGAAACCCCGTCTCTACTAAAAATACAAAAGTTAGCTGGATGTGGTGGTGGGCGCCTGTAGTCCCAGCTACTGGGGAGGCTGAGGCAGGAGAACTGCTTGAACCTGGAAGGCGGAGGTTGCAGTGAGCCGAGATCCTGCCACTGCACTCCAGCCTGACAACAGAGCAAGACTCATCTCAAAAAAAAAAAAAAAAAGAGAGAGAGAGAAAAGAAAAAAGAAACGAGTGACCCAAGTGAGTTGGGGGAAAATTTTCTGTGGACTTGGTGCACAGTAGAAAGGGGAGTCTTATTTTCTTACAGTCTTCTCAGTGTTTTTCCACTCCTCTGTGACCCCAAGAACCATCTCTCTTCATACTTGAGTTCTAAAATACTTCTCGTGATAATCTTGGTGCTGTATATTTGTTTTTGGTTTTCTACAAGAAGGAGTAAGAACAGCTTGCTTCGACACTGCCACTTTGAAACCAGAAGTCAGACTGGCTGATCTTTAAGGTCCCATCTTCTATCACAATTAGTTTTGCCTGTTTTTGGTCTTTATATAAGTTGAATCATTTGTGTTTGCCTTCTCAGATACATTTCTCTGAATGATGTGAGGTAGGGTTCAGCAGATTAACTGAGTACTATTTATTCAAAAGACCATCCTACAGTGCACTGCACTACAATGTCATCTTTGTCATAAATCAAGTGATTATATATGTGTGGGTCTGTTTCTGTAATTTCCTTTGTTTTGTTGGTATATATTTCATCTCTTGTGCCAACATTCCACTGTTTTGATTACTATAACTTATAATAAGTTTTGATTAACTTTTGTATATCCTTTAGCTATATTCTTCAAGATTATTGGCGATTTTTAGTCCTTGTATAAATTCTAGAATTATTTTGTCAATTCCACAAAAAAACTTACTAGACTTTTATTGGGATTACACTAAATCTATAGATCAATTTGGGGGAAATTGGCATCTTACAACCTAGGAATATGGTAACTCTTTTCATTTACTTAAGCCTTCTTAAACTCAATAACGTTTTATAGTTTTTCTTATAAAGATCATGGGCATTTTTTGTTAAATTTATTCCTAGGTATTTATTTATACTAGTGTAAGTGATACTTTCTAAAATTACATTTCTAGTTGTTTGTTACTAATATATAGAAATACATCTTTGTATGTTGCACTGGTATTTAGCAATCTCAGTGAATTCACCTATTTCTTATAATTTGACTATAGATTATTTTGGGTTCTCTACGTACATAATTATGTCATCTGTGAATACAAAAGTTTTTTTCTTCAATCTTTATACTTTTAATTTCCTTTTCTACCTATATGCCTTTCATTTTCTTTTTTGCCCTTATTGGCCTTTTGAAGGCCTCCAGTACAATGTTGAAAAGAGGTAGTCAGAACAAGTATCTTTGTTTCTTCCCAGTTTTAGGGGCAAACTTTCAATATTTCACCACTAAGTATAGTGTTTGCTATAGGTTTTTGCATACACTCTGTATCAGGTTTTAAGAACTTCTTTCTATTCCTAACTTGCTAGGTGTTTCTTTTTTAATCATTAATGTATGCTGAATTCTAACAAATGCTTTTTCTATATCTATCAAAATGATCGTATGCTTTCCTTTATTTATTTATTTTTATTTTACTTTAAGTTCTGGGATACCTGTGCTGAACGTGCAGGTTTGTTACATAGGTATACATGTGCCATAGTGGTTTGCTGCACCCATCAACCCATCATCTAGGTTTTAAGCTCCCCATGCATTAGGTATTTGTCCTAATTCTCTCTCTCCCCAATCATATGCTTTTCTTTATTTTGTTAATGTGGTGGATTACATTGATTTATTTTTTCTATCGATTGAATTTTTTCTAATTAGGGCCATAAGTTGCTACTCTTCACATGCCTGGTAATTTTTCACTGGATGCTGGACATTACAAGTGCTGTGTTGTTGGATGTTTGGATTTTGTTGTCTTCCTTTAAAGAGTGTTGAGGTTTGTTTTGGCAGGCAGTTTCATGTGGATTAGATCTACCTTTTTGATGTTTGTTTTTAAGCTTTGTTACACAGGTGTAGAGTACCTTTACTCTAGGGCTAACTTAGCTCTATTACCAAGCTATGACCCTTCTCTGGCCCCTGTTGGATGCCCCAGGTTTTCAATGAAGTATTTCTACTTGGGTTGATATAAATTAAAACCTTTTCTATTGTATGAGCTCTAGGAATTGTTTAGTAGAGCTCCCAGGCAGTTGTCCTTTGACCTCATGAAGTTTCACCCCATGCATGTACAGATTAGTATTCAGCCAAGACTCAAGGGGACCCCTCTTTAGATTTCTGGAGCCCTTTCTTTGTGTAACTTCCTCCTTTTAGTTACTCTGCCTTACAAATTCTAGCCAGCACAGTCTTCCCAAGTTTCTGTCTCTTAAATTCAGTGAGACTGCTGGGCTTCTACTTAGGTTCCCCCTAGGTAAAGGCAAACTGTGCTGCTCTTCAAAAATTGCCTGTAGGCAAAAGCCAGGGCAATCACAGGGCTAACCTTTTTCCTTTTCTTCCTCTCCAGGATGACGAAACTATGCTGCCTGTTGGTCAATGTCTGAAAATAGTTGCTTCATATATTTTGTCCACTTTTACTTGATTATAGTGGGATGTACTGGGATGAGCAGAAGTAGAAGTTGACTTTTTTTTTTTCAAATATAAAATTAACCTTACAATCCTAATCTTTTTTTTATAAGTGCTATATTACGTTTGCTAGTATTTTATTTAGCATTCTTGCATTTATGTTTATGAGAAAGATTGGTCTATCAGAATAATAATTATTATTAAGGTACCATACTTGTCAGGTTAAATATCAAGATTAGAGTGACTTCATAAACTGAATTAAGAAGTCCTTTTTTTTTTTTTTTTTTTTTTTTGAGACGAGGTCTCATTCTGTGGCCCAGGCTAGAGAGCAATGGTGCAATTTTGGCTCACTGCAACCTCCACCTCCTGGGCTCAAGTGATCCTCCCACATCAGCCTCCCAAGTAGCTGGGACTACAGGTGCACACCACCATGCCTGGCTAATTTTTGTATTTTTTGTGCAGACAGAGTTTCACCATGTTGCCCAGGCTGGTCTCAAACTCCTGGACTCAAGAAATCTGCCTACCTTGGCCTCCCAAAGTGCTAGGATTACAGGCAGCAGGGTGTTTTTTGTTGTTGTTGTTGTTGTTGTTGTTTTTTGAGTACTCTATTTTTATTCACTGGAAGTGTTTTTTGTAACATTGATATTATTTCTTCTTTAAACAGTTGGAAAAATTCAACAGTGAAACAATCTAAGGCTAGATTTCTTTGTGGGAAGATTTTAAATTTCAGATTCAATGTATTTATCAATGTAAGACTACACTATTTCTTCTTGTGTTGGATTTGGTAAGTTGTGTTATCTTAGGAATTTGTCCATTATAAAGCTGAATTTTCAGATTTATATTGGTAAAAGTAATATATAATATGTTCATAGCACAGCTTTAGCTATATCCCACACATGCTGTATCTCATTTTCATTAACATTCTGCTCAAAATGTTTTCTAATTTCCATTGTGATTTCATTTTTAACCCATGTTTTTTCATTTTCACTGAAAATGTTTTAGAACTTTAATGGAGACGATGGTTGCACAACATCGGCAATGCACTAAATGCCACTAAATTGTTCACTTAAAATGAAAAATTTTAAATTTCATGTTATTATTCACTTTAAATTGGTTAGTTTTATGTGAGTTTCACCTCAACAAAAAATACTTTTTAAGAAGTGGGCTGGGTGCAGTGGCTCATGCCTGTAATCCCAGCACTCTGGGAGGCCGAGGTGGGTGGATCACCTGAGGTCAGGAGTTCGAGACCACTCCGGCCAACATGGTGAAACCCTGTCTCTACTAAAAATACAAAAATTTGTTGGGCGTGGTGGCACATGCCTGTAATCCCAGCTAGTTGGGGGGCTGAGGCAGGAGAATCGCTTGAACCCGGGAGGCGGAGGTTGCGGTGAACCGAGATCGTGCCATTGCACTCCAGCCTAGGCGACAGAGCAAGGCTCTGTCTCAAAAAAAAAAAAAAAAAGTAGATTACTTAATTTCTAAGCATTTGGGCATTTTTCTTCTTTTTGTTATTCATTTCTAGCTTCAGCTGCATGCAGTGGCTCATGCTTATAATCCTAGCACTTTGGGAGGCTGAAGTGGGCAGACTGAGCCCAGGAGTTTGAAACCAGCCTGGGCAACATGGCAAAACTTTGTCTCTGCAAAAAATGAAAGAAATTAGCCAGGCATGGTGGCACATACCTGTAGTCCCACCTACTTGGGAGGCTGAGATAGGAGGATCACCTGAATCCAGGAAGGTCGAGGCTGCTGTGAGCCATAGTGGTGCCACTGCACTCTAGCCTAGGCGACAGAGGGAAAGACCCTGTCTCTAAAAAAAAAAAAAATTCTAGCTTCTCTACTGCAGTCAGAGAACCTAGCCTGTATTATGATAATCCTTTTAAATTTTTCATGACTTTTCCTGTACATGTTCCACGTACAGTTGAAAAGATTGTGCTGTATGTTCTATAGTACTTAGGTATATATAAATATTTGGCGGAGTTTGTTAATCATTTTGTTCAAATCCCTTATACCTCCTCATGTTTCGTGGGTTTTTTTTCTGTCTGCTTGTTCTATCAGTTATTGTTTCGTGGGGTTTTTTTCTGTCTGCTTGTTCTATCAGTTACTGTGAAAAGTGTGTTTTTAAAAAAATCTCAGTGTAATTACAGGTTTATTTCTATTTTTAGTTCCATCAAATTTGCCTTGTGTATTTTGAGGCTGTGTTATTAAAAGCATACAAACAAAATTATACCTTCCTGATGGATAGTCTTTATTATTATTATTATTTACAACTGTCTGTCTTTAACTCTCAATATGCTTCTCATTTTAAAATCTACTTTGTCTTATGTTAGTATAGCTTCACCAGCCTTCTTTTGGTTGCTTTTTGAATGGCATTTTTTTCCCACTCTTACATAACCTTTCTGTGTCTTTGTATTTAGAATTTTTCTGTTGTAAGCAACATATTGTTGGGCTTGGGATTTGATCGTACCTACTTACAAGCTAATAAGTTATGCATTGCTGGCAGAAGGCATAAGACTCCTGGGTGATAAGCAGAAGACTCACTCAGCACAGTAAGTAGCATGAGTGTCAGCATGTTTGCCTCTGTCAGTTCCTCCTTCTCCCCAAGCCCTACAGAGGTAATGTGGAGGGTCCAGCTGAAGGCCTGAGTGCTCAGTGGATTGTGTTATAGGAGAGAAATAATGGGCAATGCACCACTTTTACAGCAAGCATCAAACAAGCCTGCTCTTTGTCCCAGAAGGAGACATAACCTCATCCCTCAAGGTTACTTGCTGCAAACTCAACCCTATGGAGAAATGGCCTGAGAAAAGAGCAGCCTTGTATTGGCATACCCTACAGGAGCATGGAGGGGTACTCTATGATAATGAGCTGATTTATTCCACTTTGACATTCTGTCATATTTTGCTTGATGTATTTCAAGACTATGTTATTCGATATATACAAATTTAGAATTATATTCCTGGTAGATAGGCCTTTTCATCAATAGCAAATGTCCTTAACTGTAGTAATGCTTTTTGACTTAAAGTGTACCTTGTCTTATATGACAATATAACTACCCCACTTGTCTTTTGGTTAGATTTTTCATGGCGTAGGTGTTCTCATCCTCTTGCTTAATCTTTCTGTTTCTTTATATTTAAGGATTTTTTGTAAGCAACATATATAATTAGTCAAGCTATCTTTGTCTTTTAATTAGAGTATGTTTGAATTTTATGTAATTACTGGCGTATTTTGATTTACTTTAACTGTTTTATTTCATGTTTTATGTTCCTTTTTCTTATCTTTCTTGCCTTCTTTTGGATATATAAAGGAATTTTAATTATTCCGTTTTCTCCATTCTATTAGTTTGTTAGTAATTCATTCTTTCACCAGTGAGCCTGAAGATTACAGCAGGCATTGTGGCTTATTACAGTCTACTAAGAATGGATACTTATTTCACTTCCCAGATGATGCTGCCGATGCTAAGACCTTATAAAACAACTACCTTGGCCACTGCTTTGTGCAATTATTCTTGTATAGAGATTTTTCTACCTTTTTTTTTTTTAGACAGAGTTTCGCTCTTGTTGCCCAGGCTGGAGTGCAGTGGCGCGGTCTCGGCTGGCTGCAACCTCCGCCTCTCCGGTTCAAGCGATTCTCCTGCCTTAGCCTCCCAAGTAGCTGGGATTACAGGCACTCGCCACCAAGCCCAGCTAATTTTTTGTATTTAGTAGAGACAGAGTTTCACCATGTTGGTCAGGCTGGTCTGGAACTCCTGACCTCAGGTGATCCACCCACCTCAGCCTCCCAAAGTGCTGGTATTACAGGCATGAGCCACCACACCTGGCTCATAGCCGTAATTTTTCTACCTTGTAATCAACATATTGTTATTGTTTTATAAGCTAATATTCATTTAGATTCACCCTTTCCATTGCTCTTCATTCCTTCCTAACATTTTGTGCTTCCTTCTGGATAATTTTCTTTCTTTATGAAGAATTAAAGCTTTTAAATGTTTCCTTTCGTGCAAATGTGCTGCTGACAAATTCTCTGTCTGGAGATGTCTTTTTTTCACCTTTAATTTTGAAGGGTATATTCACTATGTATAGAAGTCTAGATTGTCAATTATTTAAGCACTTTAAAAACTGTCAGTTTATTGTCTTATGCCTCTGTCTCTCATTGGAAAAGTCAGCTCTCAGTCTTTTTCTGCTCCTTTGAAGATAATGTCTCTTTTCTCTTGCAGCTCTTTAAAATGTTTGTGTTTAAATTTTTTTTTTTTTTTTTTTTGACAGAGTCTTGCTCTGTCATGCAGGCTGGAGTGCGGTGGCACAATGTCAGCTCACTGCAACCTCTGCTTCCCCAGTTCAAGCGGTTCTCCTGCCTCAGCCTCCCACCAAATAGCTGGGATTACAGGCCTGTGCCACCACATCTGGCTAACTTTTATATTTTTAGTAGAGATGGGATTCCGCCATGTTGCCAGGCTGGTCTCAAACTCCTGGCCTCAAGTGATCTGCCTGCCTCGGCCTCCTAAAGTGCTGGGATTACAGGTGTGAGCCACTATGCCCGGCCTGTCTTTGATTTTCCTCAGTTTGTCTAGAAGGTGCCTAGATGCAGTCTGCGTATTTTTGACTCACTTTTCTTCCAGCACACCAATCCCCTCTTCAGCTCTGCTCTGCTTGCTATTAAACCCATCTACTGAGTTCTAATTTTAGTTGTACTTTTCATCTTCATAATTTTCATTCTATTCTCTTTTAACAAATTCCAATTCTTTGAGCAAACTCTTGTCACCAATTTTCTTGAGCATATTGATTACAGTTATTTTAGTGTGCCCAATTACTCCGGTATCTGGAGTTGTCTGTTGTCAGATTTTTCTTTCAGTCCTATATCTTGCTATGTCTGTCAATTCTTTAATGAATGCCTGACATTGTATCTGAATCATTGCACAGGCTCTGGATGATGTTTTCTCCCTCCAGACAGGATTTACCTTCTTCTTTTGCAAGGAGCCAGAGGCAGATCACGCCAATCCAGCTGGGACCATGCTGCCTCCGTGGCTGGTTTGCTGTCTTTGAGAAGGTCCATCTAGCTCTGGCTCACCCTCTTCCTAAGATGCAGCCCTGTAAAGATCCCAGCTAGGGGCCTGGGATATTTTTCAGGTCCTCCTTTACAAGTTCTGAACTCAGGTTTTGTCTGCATAGCATTATGAGACTGCCTGAAACCCTACTTTGCCTTGCACCCACTTTCTGTTTGACTTTTGAGCCTCTTGTACAATTTAATCAGAAAATAACTTGAAAACTGATGCTGATGTTGGCCTCACATTTGTGCACCCCTCTTTGCTCTGGCTTCTTGATTCTCTACAAGTCCTAATTGCCTTGGCAACTTCCAACTTTAATTTTTATCTTCTCAGACACATCAAATTGTCTAAAACTGCTTTAAAATCACCATTATACTTATGAGAAAACTTCCCTAAGCCACATTTGTCCAAAGCCACAAAATTAATCAGTGAGAGAACTGGGATTAGAGCTTTGACTCCAAAGTCTGTCATTATCTAAGCTACTTCAAAATATAGCCATTTTGTTGTGTTTACCTAGAAGGGTCTGGCTCAGAGTTGGGTTTTATTGTCTATGATGATATTACAAAAGTTGCTTTATGATATTGAGAGTACAATAAGATCATAACCTGCTTTCCTCTCTATTAAATGGACATGATAAACTCTTTAGTCAGTGTTTTGCTGATAAAGCCATAAGTTGTTTCATGCAGTTCCTCTTTGGTTTAGTCACCATGGTTATTAATTTATTTACATCATTATTATTTAAATATATTTAAGAATGATGTAATATTTAGTTACATCATTTTTATTTAAACATTTTTTAGTTCCTTGTGAATCCAAGGTCAGAGAAATCTTCATTTGCATTTATTCCTAATTTGTACCTAATTTGTGTATTTAATTTAGAACATAATAAGGATATATGCTCATGATCATGTTATTATTTATTGCAAGAAGAGTCAGTACTCCTCTCGCACCAGAAGAAAAACCAAACAGACACTATTTCAACTTAGCAGGATGTGGAGTTGTACCATTGCCTCTTGTCAGCCCTGCTTATATAATTCAGAAGAAGAGCACTTGCCACTGTTGAACAGACTTCTTCACAGAGGGCCTGGGTGTGCAGCACCCTGCCAAGTTTCCTATTAGTTATGGAGAAAAGCCATTTGTATTCTGAAATTGCAAATCAGCCAGGCAATCACCACACAGAAATAGCCCCCATGAAAATAAAGCAGTGCTATATTTGAAGGCTTAATCATGTGTATTTATAGACCTGAGTTGAGTTCTATTTGGAAAATTTCACATTATACAGTAACATTGTGATTACCAACATACTCAAAGGGTGAGGGGATGGGATGTTTGATCCACTTAAATTTTCTGAGTAATGAGGAGTTAGTCACAAAGAATTTTTTTGTCCACTCACTAGTGAATGCCTTTCAAAAATTGCTTTAGTCAGCTCAGAGGAGATCAGAAAGCCAGCTATGAGGTATTCTGGGTGGGAGAAGTAGGGAAGTGTGTTCTCGACAGATTCGTCATTGATACTTAAAAACCCACCATGAGAGATTCAGTCTTATAACTTAGGACCCTGTTCCAAATTAAAATGAAAATTACTTGGGTTGGCTAACATTGCACATATTAGTGTTTTAGGACTTAGTATTAATAAGTGTATCAGGACATTTCCTGGGAGAAGATTTGAAAAGATAGAGGGTACTAGAAGGCCTTGGGTACCTGGGGTGAGACAGCAGCGTTGCCTGTTTCCCAAGTCTGCTCCGGGCCAGGCCTGTCAGCACACAGTCTGCCCTTCCTCGATGAACACGTGTCACTGATACTGATCAGCTGACCTACAACCAGCATTTTATTGGACCCCCTCAAACTCAGCACACTCAGAAGGACTCATCATCTTCCTCACCCACCCCTCACATCTGCTTCGCAATGCTCACTGTCTCCTCAGCACCTAGTACTCACGCTTACGAGGAAAGGCACCAATGAATGAACACTTGCAGGAGGTGAGGGAGGGAGACATCTGGAGACCTAGAGTAAGAGTATTCCAGGCAGAGGGAATGGCACCTTGAGGGCCCTGACACAGGACCTGGCCCAGGGTGTTCAAGGTGAATGAAGGGAGCAGTGGCAAGAGAGGAGGCCAGACAGGAGCTCTGTAGAAAGCATTTTCTACTGTTCAAATAAGAAAGCTTCGAGTTGTCTTTGTCTTTTTCTGCCTCTACCCCCTGACTCAGTCTTTCCTCAAGTGCTCTGAAACATTCCTCAAAGTCGTGACCTCCTCTCCATTCCCACTGCTACCACAATCAGTTCCTCCCAGCTGCCTTCCCTGACTATGGCTTTTCCCTCCCAAATCTGTCCTCCATTTTGCTGCTACAGTTGGCCTCTCCAATCACGTAGCTCATCATGTTATTCCCCTCTTCAGCATCCTTGACGGCTCCCCGTTATCTATGCTAGCACTTTCCAATCGGACTTTCTGCAAAGACGGAAATGTTCTGGAATCTGTGCTATTCAGTGTCCACATGTGCATTTGAAATGTGGCTAGTGAGACTGAGAAATTGAATTTTAAATTTTATTTAATTTTAGATAATTTAAATGGTTGCACGTAGCTAGTGGCTACATATGATATTGAACAGCCCAGCACTGATATCATTTTTAATCTTTTGGAAAAGCCAGGTTTCCTTTCCTTTTGAGACTCTAATGAGAGCTTCATTTTCCCTGAAAACTTCAGCTACAATACTTTTGCGTGTATTCTAATGGTTTGTGAATCTATGGAGCCCCTCTCTGTATCTGCAGTTAGGAACTTCTGGCCTAGAAGGTAATGTCTAAGCCCATTTTGGGGGCTCAAGACAGCACTTGGAAAATGTCCTCTGTCTTAAGCTAGATTCTATGAGCTGATTGTTCTGAGTGACAGGAAGTAGACTATTTGGAGGAATTAATGATGATGGGGAAAGGAAGCCAGGGACCAGTCCCAACAGGGCAGTATTACATGTTGGGTGGCACAGCATCTGGAGTCAAGGAGAGCAAGAAGAGATTGGAAAATGTAATGGGTCAAGGCAACATCGTATGCCCTACCAGCTGCAAAAGAAACGAGGAGGTTGTGCCGGTGCTGGGACACAATAGTCAACCCAGAGGGATCAGGCTGTAAGATGTTGGCCTCATTTCATGTGCTCTGTGCTGCCATCACGCTGTGTGCATCCCTCCCTGGTCCCCAAATCCAGGATGTTTCCGTATGGTTGTTCACATGGCTTCCTTTGCTAAAAAGCCCTTTCTTGCTGGCCTAGCAAACTCCTTCTACAAGGTCAAATTCATCCCCTCTGTGAAGATTTTCCCACCTCCCTTTCTTATGAAATCAGTCACTCCTCAGCTGTGCTCTCCCATGGCTGCCTCTCTCAGCCTTCCAGCCACCCAGTGTGGATTAGTAGTTTTGGAGTTAGATGGATGTAACTCAAAAATAACTGAAGTAGCTTTGCCACTTGCTAACTGGGTGATCTTTGACCACATTGCTATAGTTCCCTCATCTGCATGATTGGGGTCATGATAGCATCTGTGAAGAGTTGTTATAAAGACTAAATATGTTGAGATATGGGAATTGACCAGTATAATGCAAGACATATAGTTGGACTCAATAAATAGTAGCTGTCATTACCATTTTTATTACTGTTATCATCTGGCTGGTAGCATTACCCCATGATAGTACAGTTAGTCGCTTGTGGATGTTCTTGTCTCCCACACAAGACTGGATTCAAGAGTAGATTTCCTGTTTGAAGCAGCTTAGAAACCACTTGATATGAACAAGAGGCATATGCCTTGGTTTGCTTGTCCAAAAAGTTTCAGATATTATTTATTTGGCCAAAAATTTTTAGGATACCCTTGCCAGGCATCGCACCCTTCCTTTTGGATAGAACCATAGTGTAATAAATAGGGACCAGCCTTTCACCTGCTTTGTGTGGTTTGAAATGTTCTAAAAGATCTGGTCAAACATGTTCCTTCTCAGTCCTGGCATTGTCCAAATCCTCTGATTTTGGCACACATTGGTTTAGCAGACCAGTGCTGGAGAACAGCGCGCTGAGGGAGGAAGACACAGAACAGGCATAGCCTGAGTGGGGAAAAGACCTGAGATGCCGCTGTTGCTATTGCTGCCGATAATGATGCTGAAGGTAATCATGATGGTGATCATGATGGTGATGACGATGGTGAAGGTGAGGGTGAGGGTGGTGATAATGATGAGGATGGTGGTGGCGGTGAGGGTGATTGTGATGATGATGATGATGATGGTGATGGAGATGGTAATGATGGAGATGGTGATGATGGTGAGGGTGGTGATGATGACAGTGATGGTGTTGGTAGTTGTGATTATGATGGTGATTGTGGTAGTGATGATGATGGTGGTGGTGACAATAATGTAATGATGGTGATGGTGATGGTGATGATTATGGTGATGGTGGTGGTGGTGATGTTGATGATAGTGATGGTGATGATATTTACTGAGCACTTATGCATCAGATACTGTGATATGTGTTTTATACAAATGATTACATTTGATGCAAACCCCACGGTACTATAATATTTTCTGTTATACCAATGAGGAAATTGAAGCTTAAATTTCTTAAGGAAATTAAGAAACATGCCAAAGTTTTACATGGCTGGTAAGTGGTGGAAGCAGGATTTGAATTGGGATATTTGAGTACGGGGTCTATACTGTGACTGGCTCATGCATGGAAGTGCTGCCCAGAAGGGTGGACTCTGGGTTTAGTGGAATGGGAGAGGCTGGTATGTGCTACTAGGAAATAAGACAGAGGCTCTGGGGATGTGGAGAAGGACCTGCTGAAACAATTGGTTGCACAGAATTTATTTTTGTCTATTACTGAAATACATGTGATGGTGAGCTGGCTCACTCTGGCCTCTTAAATGAGTGAAAGCCCTCACTTGGCTTTTGGAAATGTTTTTCTGGTGGACAGTGTTACATTGACAGATCCTCAAATGTCACTGCTGGGCAAACAACATCTATCCTTTGGCACCACTGGCAGCATCAATGATGGATGAAATTTATTAATGTAGCATCCATGGTGCTCTTAAGACGTGGCTGTTTTTATTAGTAAAACGTATAATGGGTCCACTTACATTTGTTATGAAGGAAAAATAAAAACAGTTTATCCTTGATCCTTTTGTATTTATTATATTTTCAGAAATGACTAGAGTCTTGGCTTCAAAAAAGGATGAATGACTGCTTGGTGCTGACTCACCACTCAGCTGTGACTGCTTCTGGCCAAGAGGGAGGCTCAGGCAGGCATCTGCACAGTAGCTGCCTACCGTTAAGGTGGTGCTTGCTGGACTGTGACTGCTCAAAAGCCTCTCCTGCTTATGACTCATGGCCTGGACTCTTCCATGGGTTCCTGTCTGCTGCTTATCAACGTTCACTGCAACCTTCCCTAGTAATAGGTTTTAAGCTTCTCCCTGCGCTCCCCAAATCCATTCCAGTCCCCTTGTCTTCACTGGCCTGTTTTCTCCTCCACTTACCATTACTCAATGGGGCAGAGAGTCAATTCTCACCTCTCTTTTCCTTGTCACTTTCACCGAGGCCCAAATGAAATGTTTTCCTCCTTCTTCTTGAATAGAGAAAGTATTCAATAGCATTGTAGACTGAGAAGCCAGGAGGCACAAAGTCTGAATCCCAGCAGGCTTGATTTGATCAGATTTTTAAGGGCCATTCCAGCTCCAAGATGCTGTGATTACATCTTGCCTGGATCATTGAACAAAGAAAAACTTTGCCATTGTGGGGTCACTAAGACATCTAAAATCTGACCACTTGGAGGAAGGAGGTGTGGATATTGACAGAGATGTTTACGTGTGGAGGGGAGCCATAAGAAAGCTTATGAGCTAAGGCCACCTTCTTGATGTGGTGGCCTAACTGTCCTAGGAGGTTGTCCTTTTCATTTCTTTTCAAGTCTGGGAAGCTAGCATGGCCCCACTTAACAACTCAGCAGGGGAAGTTTACCAATCATGTATCCATTTGTGTGGAGCATCTGAAGGATGCTGGCCGTCCTGCAGCTGTATGTGTTGCTTGGGGTCGGCATTAATCATTACCTAGTGAGCTCCAAACTCTCACTTACCTGAATGTGGCAATGTGCACAGACAAATCCATTTTTTTTCTTTTCCTTTTTTTTTTTTTTTTTTTGAGTCTCACTCTGTCACCCAGGCTGGAGTGCATTAGAGTGATCTTGGCTCACTGCAACCTCTGCCTCCCAGGTTCAAGTGATTCTCCTGCCTCAGCTTCCCGAGTAGCTGGGACTACAGGCACATGCCACCATGCCAAACTAATTTTTGTACTTTTAGTAGAGACGGGGTTTCGCCATGTTAGCCAGGCTGGTCTCAAACTCCTGACTTCAGGTAATCTGCCCACCTCAGCCTCCCACAGTGCTGGGATTACAGGCGTGAGCCACCATGCCTGGCCCAAAATCTTAAAGATAGGAAATTTATGCTAGGGTATCTTTGCTTTTCCCAGGCATTTAAAATTATTTATTTATTCATTCATTCATTACCATATCTGGAGAGCCAGAGAAATGCAAAAACATTGGTAGACTGCTGTCATCACCATCATCTCTAGAAAAGGTAAGAGGAAACCAGTCTAGGGGTTGCCTGTGCTTGGGGGGTATTACTCAAGATATTTTTGCCCAGACTAATGTCTTGGAGAGTTTCCCCAGTGTTTTCTTGTAGTAGTTTCATAGTTTGAGGTCTTAGATTTAAGTCTTTAATCCAAATTTATTTGATTTTTGTATAAGGTGAGAGATAGGGATCCAGTTTCATTCTTCTGAATATCGATATCCAGTTTTCCCAGCATCAATTATTGAAGAGACTGTCTTTTCCCCAATGTACATTCTTGGCAACTTTGTCAAAAATGAGTTCACTGTAGGTAAGTGGATTTGTTTCTGGGTTTTCTATTCTGTTCTATTGGTCTATGTGTCTGTTTTTATGTCAGTACCATGCTGTTTTGGTTACCATAGTCTGCAGTATACTTTGAAGTCAGGTAACATGATTCCTCCAGTTTTCTTCCTTTTACTCAGGATAGCTTTGGCTATTCTAGTTGCTTTTTTTTTTTTTTTTGTTCCATATACGTTTCAGGACTGTTTTTCTATTTCTATGCAGAATGTCATTGGTATTTTGATAGAGATTACATTGAGACTGTATATTGCTTTAGGTAGTATGGATATCTAAACAATAGTGATTCTTCCTATCCATGAACATGGAATATCTTTCCATTTCTTTGTGTCCTCTTCAATTTCTTTCATCAGTGTTTTACAGTTTTAATTGTAGAGATCTTTCACTTCTTTGGTTAATTCCTAGGTATTTAATTTTGTTTGTAGCAATTGTAAATGGGATAGCTTTTTAAATTTCTTTTTCAGATTGTTCTCTGTTGGCATATAGAAATGCTACTGATTTTTGTATGTTGATTGTTAGGTTTTTCCAAATATAAGATCATGTCATCTGCAAAAAAGGATAATTTGAGTTCTTTCTTTCTAATTTGGATGCCCTTTATCTCTTCTCTTGTCTGATTGCTCTAGCTAAGACTTCCAGTAGTATGTTGAATAACAACGGTGAAAGTGGGCATCCTTATCATGTTCCAGATCTAAGAGGCTTTCCATTTTTCCCTATTCAGTATGATACTAACTGTGAGTCTGTCATATATGGCCTTAATTATGTTGAGGTATGTTCCTTCTATACCTTTTTTGAGGGTTTTTTATCATGAAGGGATGTTGAACTTTATCAAATGCTTTTTCAGCATCAATTGAAATTATCATCTGGTTTTTGCCCTCCATTCTGTTGATAATGATGTATCACATTGATTGATTTGCATTTGTTGAACTATTCTTGCATCCCTGGGATAAATCTCACTTGGTCATGATGAATGATCTTTTTAATGTATTGTTGAATTTGGTTTGCTAGTATTTTGTTGAGAATTTTTGCATTACTATTCACTGGGGAGACCGGTCTGTAGTTTTCTTTTTTGATCTCTGTCTGGTTGTGGCATCAGGATAATACTAGCCTCTGAGAATGAGTTTGGAAGTATCCCCTCTTCCTCCATTTTTTGGGAAAATTTGAGTGTTGGTATTAGTTCTTTAAATGTTTGATAGGATTTAGCGGTAAAGTCATTGGGTCCCAGGCTTTTCTTTACTGGGAGACTTTTTGTTACAGCTTCAATCTCACTGCTTTTTATTGGTCTGTTCAGGTTTTGGATTTTTTCGTGGTTCAATCTTGGTAGGTTGTGCGTGTCTAGAAACTTACCCATTTTTTCTAGATTTTCCAATTTATTGGCATATAATTGCTCATAGTAGCCACTAATCATCCTTTGAGTTTCTGTGGTAGCCATTGTGATGTCTCCTTTTTCATCTCTGATTTTATTTATTTGGGTCTTCTATCTGTTCTTCTTGGTTAGTCTAGCTAAAGTTTTGTCAATTTTGTTTATATTTTTCAAAAAAACAGCTTTTTGTTTTATTGATCTTTTGTATTATTTTCTTCGTTTCAAATTCATTCAGTTCTGCTCTGATCTTTATTTCTTTTCTTCTACAAAGTTTGGGTTTGGCTTGCTCTTGCTTTTCTAATTTAATTTGTTTATTTGAAGTTTTTCTTCTTTTTGATGTAGGTTGTTATAGCTATAAATTTCTCTCTTAGCACTGCTGTTGCTGTATTCCATAGGTTTTGTATGTAGTGTTTACATTATCCTTTGTTTCAAGAAATATTTCAATTTTCTTCTTAATTTCTTCATTGACCCACTGGTCATTCAGGAGCATATCATTTCATTTCCATGTGTTTGTGTAGTTTCCAAAAATTCCTTTTGTTACTAATTTGTAGTTTTATTCCATTGTGGTCAGATAAGATGATATTTTTTAATTTTTTGAATGTTTTAAGTCTTGCTTTGTGACCTAACATATGGCTTATTCTTGAGAATAGTCCATATACTGAGGAGAAAAGTATGTATTCTGCAGCCGTTAGATAAAATGTTCTGTAAATATCTATTAGGTTCATTTGTTCTATAGTGAAGATTAAGTCCAATGTTTCTTTGTTGATTTTCTGTCTGGGACATCTGTCCAATGCTGAGAAGTGGGGTGCTGAAATCTCCAACTCTTATTGTATTTGGATCTATCTCTCTCTTTAGCTCTAATAATATTTGCTTTTTATATCTGGGTACTCCAGTGTTGAGTGCATACCAATAGCTTTTTAAAGAGGCAGAAGATGAGACTAATACCAGAAACCTCTCTATTCCCTTTAAAGTACAGTATAATGGGAGTTGCCATGCTCAGAAAAATCTTTTTCTCATTATCTTTAAATTTTATCAGAATTGAACAACCATTTCAGGCTTATTTATATATATAGATATCTAAATCTTTCCACCCCACTATGGTCAGAATATTGGTGTTCCCGCCACCAAATTCATATATTGAAACTTAATCCTCAATGCAGTAATATTAAGACATGGGGCCTTAGATAGGTGATTAGGTCATGAGGGCTCTGCTGTCATGAATGGGACTAGTGCCCTTATAAATTAGGTTGAAGAGAGCACCCTAGCCCCTTCAGCCAAGAATGCAGCAAGGGGCACCATCTATGAATCTATGAGTGAGTCTTCTATAGACACTGAATCAGCTGGTGTCTTCATCTTGGACTTCCCAACCTCCAGAATGGTGAGAAATATATTTCTATCATTTATAAATTATTCAGTGTACAGCACTTTGTTATAGCAGCCTGAATGGGCTGAAACATACCCTATTGTTGTAAAATCTGCTGCCCAGAGTCAACAAAACACAGAAAACAGCCATCCCCTTCTCCTCCCTTATCCTCTTACAGAATTCTGCCTTAACAAGACCCACTTTTATCAGTATCTGTTGTTCCCATATAATTTTCCTGCACAGCAATGTTCTCCACTCCGTAATAGGTGAAGCTTTTTTTTTTTTTTTTTTTTTTTTTGAGACAGAGTCTTGCTCTGTCGCCCAGGCTGGAGTGCAGTGGCACAATCTCGGCTCACTGCAAGCTCTGCCTCCCAGGTTCACGCCATTCTCCTGCCTCAGCCTCCTGAGTAGCTGGGACTACAGGTGCCCACCACCACAGCCAGCTAATTTTTTGTATTTTTTAGTAGAGATGGGGTTTCACCATGTTAGCCTGGATGGTCTCCATCTCCTGACCTCGTGATCCTCCCGCCTCGGCCTCCCAAAGTGCTGGGATTACAGGCATGAGCCACCGCGCCCAGCCTTAGGTGAATCTTTTTTTAAGGACACAAAAATTCTCTTGTACCCTGTGATATTAGTGAACTGCATTTTTTAAGCCCATTGATAGTGTTTCCCATACTGAAACTCTAGGTTAGGCCATTACTAAGTGGGGTTTAAACCAATTCAAGTTGGTTTAACATTCAAAAATGAAACAATTATCATCAACATAGTTCCCCACATTAACAGAAAAAAGGAGAAAAAATATGTGATCATCTCGACAAATGCAGAAAAATGTTTATCAGATTTCAATGCCCATTTTTGGTTAAAAACTCTCAGCAATCTAGGAATAAAAGAAAACTTCCTCAATCTAATAAAAAGCAGCTACAAAAAAAATTACGGGTAACATCATGCTTAATTGTAAAATAATGAATGCTTTACCCATAAGATGAGAGAAAAGACAGAATGTCCGTGCTCACAATTTCTATTCAACATTGTCATGACAGTCATAGCCAGTGCAATGGGAGAGGAGGAAATAAAAGGCATATTTGTCAGAAAAACGTAAGTAAAACTGTCTTTATTTGCAGATGCAATGGGAGAGGAGGAAATAAAAGGCATATTTGTCAGAAAAACGTAAGTAAAACTGTCTTTATTTGCAGATGACATGATCATCTACATAGAAAATAATGAAGAATCTACAAAAAGTCTATGCAATCAAATAAATTTAGCACATTTTTAGGATAAAAGCTCAATATACTAAATTAAAATTTATTTCCATATACTAGCAGTCAAAAATTATGTTAAAATTTACATTTACAACAGCATCAAAATTATAAGAAAAGAAGAATAAGTGTAATAAAAGGTAAGCAAGATCTCTACTAACCTAACACTACGAAACATTGCTGAGAAAAATGAACAAATACCTAAATAAATTGAATGACATACCGTGTTCATGGATTGAAAGACTTGATAATTGTTGAGATGTCAGTTCACCCCAAGTCTATTCATATATTCAGTGCAAATCCAAATAAAATCCAATCACACTTTAAAAATTTTTTTCTTAAAACATATTTTAATAGCGACAGGACCTCCCTATGTTGCCCAGGTGAGTCTCAAACTCATGGGCTCCAGGGATCCTCCTACCTCAGCCACCCGAAGTGCTGGGATTACAGGCATTAGCCACTGCACCCATCCCAGACTGTTTCTTTGTGAGAAATTGGAAAACTGGTCCAAAAGCTATTAGAGATCCAAAGAATCTAAAATAGCCAAAAAATTTTGAAATAAACAAGGTTGGATGACATATTACTCGATTTCAATACTTTCTGAAAGCTACACTAATCAAGACTAGAATATTGGCAAAATTACAGCAAAATATGTTAATATAACAGACTAGAGTCCAGAATAGACCCAGATATATATAGCCAAGTGATTTTTGGCAATAGGACCAAGGAAATTCAATGGCAATTCAATTCAATTCAATTAAAAGAATGTCTTTTTATCCAACAGAATAACAGGATAAATCTATAAACCTTGATTCTTCACCTTAGACCTAACAGAAAAATTAGTTTGAGATTGATCATAGACCTAAACATAAAATCTAAAGCTATGGCCGAGGCGGGCGGATCACGAGGTCAGGAGTTTGAGACCACGGTGAAACCCTGTCTCTACTAAAAAAAAAAAAATACAAAAAATTAGCCGGGCGTGGTGGCGGGCGCCTGTAGTCCCAGCTACTCGGAGAGGCTGAGGCAGGAGAATGGCGTGAACCCAGGAGGCGGAGCTTGCAGTGAGCCGAGGTCGAGCCACTGCACTCCAGCCTGGGTGACAAAGCGAGGCTCCGTCTCAAAAAAAAAAAAAAAAATCTAAAGCTATAAAGCTTTTAGAAGGAAACGAAAGAATATTTTCATGTCCTTGAGGTAATCACAGATTTCTTAGACAAGACACAAAAAGCCTGAAGTAGAGAAAAATGATACATTGTCTTTCATCAAATTAAAAACTACTTACCAAAAGACACCGTTAAGAAAATAAAAAGCCAAGCCAAGAATAGGAGAAAACATTTGAAATATTTATATTTGCTAAAGGGCTTACAGTTGAAATATACAAAGAATTCTTACAAATCAGGCTGGGCAAGGTGGTTTACTCCTGTTATCTCAGCAATTTGGGAGGCCATGACAGGAGGACAGCTTGAGGCTGGGAGTTCAAGACAAGCCTGGGCAACATAGCGAGACCCCATCTCTTAAACAAAAAATTAGCCAGTCATGGTGGATCATGCCTGTAGTCCCAGTTACTCAGGAGGCTGAGGCAGGAGGATCACTTGAGCCCAGGAGTTGGAGGCTGCACTGAGCTTTGACTGTGCCACTGCACTCCAGCCTGGGCAATGGAGTGAGACCCTGTCTCTTAAAAAAATTCTTACAAATCAATAACAAAAAGACAATCCAATTTTTTAAATGGATGAAAGACTTGAATAGACACCTCACAAAGGAAGACATACAGTAGTCACTTGAGCATATTCTGAGAACAGAAAAAAATTCTCAGAATTATTAGTCATTAAGGAAATGCAATTAAAAATGAGAAAATTTTATACCCCATAGAACAGCTAAAATTATATATTTATGATAAGATAACATCAAATATTGGTGAAGTTGTGGATCAACTAGAACTATCACACATTGCTGATGAGACTGTAGATAGCTTCAATAACTTTGGAAAACATTTTGGTAGTTTCTTAAAAAGTTAAACATTAAAAAATATGTAATTTTTAAAAAAAGTTAAACATATACCTACTCTGTTACCCAACAATTCTACTTTTAGGTGTTTACCCAAGAGAAATGAAAACAAAAAAGACTTGTGCAAGAATGTGTATAGCATTTTTATTCGTAATAGTAAAAAATAAGAAATAACCAAATGTCTATCCACTGGACCAAGTATTCCATTTATATATAAGGCATCATTACTCAGCAGTAAGTAAGAATGAATTACCAAAGCACAACCCCGTGCTTGAATGTCCAAAAAAACATTATGTTGAGTGAAAGAAGTCATACACTAAAGAATACAAAAATACATTTAAGAAAATTTTTTAGAAATGGGAATCTTGGTATGTTGCCCAGGCAGGTCTTGAACTCCTGGCCTCAAGTGATCCTCTCACCTCAACCTCACCAAGTAGCTGGGATTATAGGTGTGAACCTCCGTGCCTGACAGAATACATACATTGTGATTCTATTTACATAAAATTGGGGAAGACAATGATAAGAATATATAGTGGTAGGAATCAGAACAATAATTGCCCTGGGTGTAGAAATTGACTGGAAGGGGATCTGAGGGAGCTTTCTGGGGGTGATGGAGATGTTCCATATCATAATTGGGGGTATGAGTTACATGGGTGTGTACATTTTTCAAAAATCATCAATTTACATAAAATCTGTGCATATCAGATTTGTAATTCTAAGGTAAAATTTACAGAATTTTAAGCCAACACAAAGGGAAAAAAATTACTCAATCCCTTAGGTTATTATATAAGTATTTTCTAGAATAGCTGCTCCATCAGAACACATTCTTACCTCTCAGATTTTCAGTTCCCTCTTTCTTCCTAGCATCTGCAAATTTCTTTTTCTTACAGAGACTTCCATAAACTTATAAAAAACATGTACTGCTTTATTTGATCTGGCCTTTTTAGTTGTTTATCATGAGATAGTTTAAGATTATTCTAGTAAACCAGAAGTCTTTACCTTCTCTAATGATTTTGTCCATGGTATCTCTTGCCTTGTACTTGAAAAGTATACACACACATACATGTAAAAAAGTCTGTTTTTCTTCAGTAGCTTTAAGATTTCTGTCTTGGGTTAAAACCTGTGCTTTAAAACCATCATCCAAAATCTGTTAGTGGACAAGCCGGGCTATGTATCAGGAATACCTAAAGATAGTTAACTATTATCAGTTGAGTCTCTCTCAGTCCTATACCTGAATGTTGCTAACATGCTGCCCAGTATAGAATTGAAAAAGAAAGCAGGAAACACTGTCATGAAAAACAACATATCCTTTGGGAGGCTGACAGATGGCTATGTCATTTTCTATTCTTGTTTATCTTCCATCTTCTGCCTTATATTTTTCTCCTGTGGTTAGAAGCCATGTTTAACTTTCCTCAAAATGTCACATCTAACCTGTTTACTTTATTGAGTTCTGGAAAGTGACTGATCCTAAATAATTAAAATTAAATGAATCGACATAAAAAGAATCCAGTTTCATTTGTAATGTGATTCGAAAGCCTCTAACCACAATGAAAATCAAAGTTAGGATTGCCACTGCTATTTAAATGTAGCTATCTTGTGCAAATGTGACGTTTAGAAGTTCTTTATCTACTATGGGAATTTCCTAAAGTAAATTTAAACTTCCCATGATATTGTCACGCTGAAATTCTCATTGGCACTGAAATATTTAAAGAAGGGAAAATGGCCCCCAAACTGTGAGAATTATTATATCACTTATGTGAGAAGTGTGCTTCTACTAATGGCATGTGCTAATCAGGATGTGAGATCGAAATATATTTACTGTGTTTTCCCACATTGATGATGATGATGATGATGATGATGATGATGTGTGTTGGTTGGAGGAAGAGAATGAGAGAGAGAGTCAAAGAGAGAGAAAGAGAAAGGAAGGGAGGGAGAGAGGGACATACATTGAAATATATATAGGTACACTTATGAGAAAAAATGGTGTATATGTATATGTATTTTATGAGAAAGTTTTATTTCCTATATTCTAAGATGTACCTTTCCTCTCTAACATTTACAACTATATATGTGCTTTATAGAATGGCTTATTTTTCCCCAAATACCTGTTATTGAATCAACAGTATGTTTCACAAATGATAACCTCCAAATCATGGAAGTACTGTGTTGTCACATAGGTAATTGGGACTTTTGGAGGACGGGCGGCATACTGGTGTGCATTTCATCAGTGACCCATATGTTTTTACCTAGGAAACAAGTGGGGAATTATACACAGAATTAACATTTTCTGTTTGTCAGGTTGTATTTTCTGGGGACAACTTTAAACATGCTTAGATAATCCAACACCAGAAAAAACAAATACGAGAAATATTTATTTTAATTAAAACATACCTTAAATACAGCTGAAATGGTTTGGCCAAAGTGTCAAAAAAAAAAAAAGGATGTGCTAAATAAACCAAAATGTGACCTTTTTTATGGCATTCCAAGATACATAAATTGAATGTCTCTAAGAGAAACATTGAAGGGTAGAAACAAGGAAACACATTTTAAAACCTGGGAAACCTGAAGAATAAATCTTCCATCTTTTATTCATTCTGTCAAAGCATCATACACAGTGTCTTGCACATAGCTGATGTCCAAATACTTTATGATTGCAAATATTTATTTTATTTTTTATTTTATTTTAAGTTCTGGGATACCTGTGCTGAACGTGCAGGTTTGTTACATAGGTATACATGTACCATGGTGGTTTGCTGCACCTATCAACCCGTCATCTAGGTTTTAAGCTCTGCATGCATTAGGTATTTGTCCTAATGTTCTCCCTCCCCTTTCCCCCTACCCCCTGCAAATATTTACTTAGTGAAGTGTATTTACCTGTCAACAGACGAGAATAATTTCAGTTTTTCCATGAAAAAAAATCAATGTGCAATGCTAATGACTTGTCTGATGCAGGTATGATGAGATGTGCTTCCTAAAATGTTCCCTTCCTGCTATTGGCCACTACATTAAAGTAGAGATATAGCCGAAAATTTGGAAATGTATGCATGTGGAGAGATATATTTGAGAAACCTGACTTGATCCATTATCTCAAGATTAATTTCTCTCTAGTTAGAAAAGGCTAATAACTAAGCTGCTGAAATCATGCACCATGCCACACATTATTTTTGTTTTAGAGACAGGATCTCATTCTGCAGCCCAGATTGGAGAGTAGTGGCGCAATTCTAGCTCACTGCAGACTTGAACTTCTGGGCTCAAGTGATCCTCCTGCCTCGGCCTCCTAGAGCATTGGGATTATAGGCATGAACCACCGCACCCGGCCACATATTGTTTTTACACTTGATCTTAGCCAAAAGGCCAAGAAGCGATCACACATCGTTTTTTAATACCAACTTCATAAGTTGATTCAGTAAAGTGACAATAGGACAATAGAACATAAAAACTGATTAAAACGAAGTATAGGCAATTTGAAAACATTAACTCCAAATTGAAAATATAACTAGTAGAATGTAGGTGGTGGCTTTTCTTATCTCAATTTTTAGCACTAACTGCCCAAAATGTCTACCAAAATTAGCATATCAGAAATAAGACCATATGTTAAAATGACATAACTTGAGACCTCACTGCTTTATATATAAATGTGGGAGCTTTTTTACCGTAATGACAAATAGAAGAAAAAATGGGATGTTAAATTTCCAAAAGTGAGCTAACTGACTAGATACAGCCATTTTAACTAGTCTGTGGGTTGCAAAGTTGTGAATTCTCCAGTTCTGTTCAGTTCAATTCAATTCACTCAGCTCCTCCCACATATTCAAACTTTCTAATAGGAGGTAACTACTAGCCTTTGATTTATTTCCTACTTCCCCATAATTTTTTTGGTTTTGTGGTTTTGTTTTATACCTCAAATATTTAAAAAAGTCAGAAACACATCTGATTATTTTGGAGAAAATAGATTTCTAATAGATAATTCAAAGTCACATGTTTTATCAAAATTTGTCTTTTTGCCAGCACTATAATCTATATTATGAATATATTTCCTTTATCTTTAACCTGGCTTGGTGGCTTACAGCATATTCTCTAGAAACAGTGTGTGTATTTCTCTTTCCTTTTATCCCTAACCAAACGTTCTTTGTTATGTGGGAACCCACCTGACCGCTGGTTTCCATATCAACGTAAGTATCTTTTTAAAATGCACTTCTGTTCACCTCAGACTACTTTCAGCATGTTTCCTCCTACCACGTCCATGATGTCTAGGAGATCCTTCCAAATTCATTTAATTTATTGTCCATGAATTTGGATGTAAATGAATACCACTTGAGAACAAAGAGAGGCTATTCAGAGCTGGCTATAACAAGGGAGCCAGCCACCATCACTGGCGTTTGGCAGAGACTCAGAGGCAGGCAGCGGAGTAGGAAAGTTTTATAGTGAAAAAAAGAAATTTCAGGTATGCTCTGCTTGGAGGTTGTTGGCATGAGGAAGCTAGAGGTAGGCTGACTAGAAGCAGAGCATCTTATGTGATTGGTTCGGAAAGCATATTTGGCTTTCTCTGGCTGGTCCTGAGTTGGAAGCAGGGATAGAAAAGGAGGGAATCTGACAGTCATTGACCAAGTCCTGACCTTTCTGGAAGGATTGCTAGAGGTTGAGGTTTTGCTTGCTGCAGAGCTTGAGCATCAGAGTTCTATTGACATATGTGGTCTGACCATTTTTTATTTGTATATTCAGTCTCTCAAATGTCAAAAATGTGATGTAATAGCTGTTTGGACCAGACCCAGGGATGGCTGGGAACTGGGTAAATTCACTGGCACACAGCATAAGAGTTGGGCCAGCTAATTGAGCATCCTGATGTCTGGCAGCCAAATCTAAATAGACAGTGGACAAAATGACATGGATAGGAAAGTAGATGGAATGACCCTAAAGACTTCCTTCAACTGTAAGCCCTGCAAGATTCTGTGAGATAATTGTTGGGAAAGGCCGTCACGTGCAAGCGGTCCTGAGACATCTGCCTGGACACATAAGCATGAGCTTTGGGCCTGGAGCACTTCTTTACTGAGAGTTTAAAGAGCCCTCACAGCTGTGCTGGGCTTATCACCTTGTGTGGGAATACCTCCCTTTTCACTCAGTATGGACTCCTGTGTTTGCCTAAGCTGGTGTATCATTTGGTACCTGGCCGACCACACTACGATATCTATTCCCAACATGGAGAGAGCTGAGTCCTTTGCTTGCAGCATGAGGGGAGTGTGTGCAGATACTCACCCCACATCAGTTGCTGGCCATGGGGGAGTAATGCCCACTGTTGAAACTGATCTTGCTCTGTCTCTTCTCTGTGTGAGCAAAGCATTGTTCTATCCAGTGCCTGCATGAGGCTGGTGTTTTTGGTGACCTCAAACCATGGAATGGGCTGACATCCTGGGACCATTGCTCCTGGTGGAGTGCACTTCTCCCCTGAAGGTCTGGAAATGATAACAGGTGTCATTTGCTTGACAGTTGTCATCAAAGAAATCTGGCTTCAGAAAGAGGGGACCCAGGCATGAGAATATGATTCAAGAGGAGGATTTAAACCCCAGTTTTCAGAATACTAGCAGTATTCTGAACTAAGTATCCAGTAACTTAGGAGGATAAGAACCCATATTGGATCTGGGGTATAAGGTTCTAAGAATCAAGGCAGAATCCAAGTACTATTAATAGAACAAGGACCCGCTTGATGCTGAGCCACTCTAAACTCCTCCTGATTAGAAATTAAGCAAGCCATAAGCCAATTTATGTGAGATCGTGCTGCCTGGCAGATACCATCACAAGCCTTGACCTCTGCCCTTAGACCCAGTGCCCACCTTCCTGCAAGAGACCGTTGGGATTGCATCGTTCATGCCGTTCTTCCTCCTGGAACTCCACCATTTCTCCCTGCAGACACACACTTACCTCTTTCCAGAGTGGTCCTGCAGCTCCAGGGGCATCCTCCAGCTCCCCAGTTCCCTCTGCCCTCTTCTTCAATGTCTTCTCCCTCCTCTTGCCCTTGGCCTTAGCTCAGTCAGGTGCCTCCCCAAGGTCTTTTCTCACCAGCCCTTCTGAGGGGCACATACTCCTTCTCTCACACTCCCCAGAGTCCTTTTTCTCCACTTGTCACCATTGCTGCCCCTTCCTTTCAGAACAAATCTCCTCCTGTGAAGCTTAGACCTCTTAGCTGTAGCACCTTCTATGCTGCCTTTAAAACCGCCTTCCACTGTTTAAATCTTTTGATATCTTTCAATTTCTCTTAAGATAAAGACTAACATCCTTAATGAGGTCTTGTGAGGCCCTAAGTGAGCTGGTCCTGGCCAACAGCATTGACTGAGGATAAATAAATTCCCAGAATTCGTATGCCTTTATGTCACAGAGAGTTTATTTTTAACCTAAATGAACATGCCCCCTACCTCTAGGTGCAGAGAGCTCTGCCTCAGGTTCATGGGCCATGTACTCATTTATCCAACAAATACTTATCAGGTGCATATCTCTCATAGGATGCTGAGGTAGACAATGAGGATGTGACAATACAACAAGCAGATGTGCTCCTCGCCTCTCAAGGAGTTAAGACTCTGTCTGAGTGGTGCTCAAATTTCAGGATGCAGCAGAATGACATGAAGCCTGCTTAAAACCCTCCATGCTGGGCCCCACATCCAGAGTGTGGGATTCAGTAGGTCTGGAGGCGTTACATCCCTGACAATTTCCCAGGAGATTCTGATGCTCTTGGTCCAGGTACCATGTACTTTGAGAACCCTTGCTCTAGCAGAGCACACAAGTAAAACATAACTCATTGCATATTGTATTATTATTTAAAATTACATTTAGATGCTGAGAAGCACGGGGTACAACCACCTAAGTCAGCAAAGGCTGTCTTTGAGCTCAGCCTTAGAAATGGGGTAGAATAGAATGGAATAAACAGAAGAGAGAAGAATATCATTCCAGGCAGAGGATCTTTGTGAAGGGTGGGAGAGTTTGATGCATTTTGGGAATTGAAAGGAGGCCTTGGCTGGAGGACAGAAAAAGAGTGAGAACTTGGTCTCAGATAAAGTTGGACTCTTTTATCTTTCTTTACCAGTCTATTTAAATCACAAGGGGAAGGGAGAAAAGGAAGGAAGCCCAAGAGAATGGGAGCAGTGGGCCATGGAGGAGAGAAAATGCATCCAGAGCAAGAAATTTGCAGCAACCTCAGGAATTCCACACACATGGCGGAGGGGACTGGGCAGAGGGGATAATCAAGAGGAGATAGTGTGGGTTGAGTCTTGAGGCAACCCCCACATGCAGTGTTTCATTTCATCCTCACAAATGCCCTGTAAGATGGGTACTATTATTCCTATTTTGCCCACGAGGGAATCAAGACGCAGAGAGTTTACATAATTTTTTTTTTTTTTTTTTTGAGACAGAGTCTGGCTCTGTTGCCCAGGCTGGAATGCAGTGGCATGATCTTGGCTCGCTGCAACTTCTGCCTCCTGGGTTCAAGTGATTCTCCTGCCTCAGCCTCCCAAGTAGCTGGGATTACAGGCTCCCGCTAATTTATTTTTTATTTATTTTTTATTTTTAGTAGAGACGGGGTTTCACCATGTTGGCAAGGCTGGTCTCGACCTCCTGGCGTCAGGTGATCTGCCCGCCTCGGCCTCCCTAAGTGCTGGGATTACAGGTGTGAGCCACTGCGCCCTGCCCTACATAATTTTCTTAAAGCTACGCAGTTTTACTCTGTGCTAAGGCACTGTGTTAAGTGCTTTCCATGAGCTATTTTTTCAAACCCTATAACTGCTTGAGTTTGACACCACTATCCCCTTTTTACGAGGAAAGAGTCTTAGAGAGGCAAAATAACTGATTCAAACAGAAGAGGTGAAAGTGGGATTTGAACTCATTCAGGACTTTCTCAAAGGACCCAAATTCTGGTCTCTTAACAATCTTCTGCCTCACATGCTGAAGCAGGATGGATTGGGTTTACCCACAGTTGCTGGCTTTTTCAATGACACACACTGGAGAGGAAGAAAGAGAAATACATAGCATAGAGAAAAAAGGGTCAATCAGGGAAGGACTTAGAAAGCAACAGGGACAATGAGACACCAGATGGCACTGATTGACATTTATGAATGCTGTTCCCCTGAGGTGACCTATGTAGAGCTCCGTACCTGGCTCAAAGCAGAGGGGAAAAGGGAAAAAAAAGTCATAGCCTCTGTTCTTGAAGATTCAAGGGAAGATGTAAATAGCTATTATGTGCATGCGAACACAAATGGAAAAGTGACACTATATAAATAGGCCAAATTAAAAATGCATAAGGGCTAAGGGCATTGCTAAAACTGGATTGAGGACCTGGAGACAGGGGCGTTAGCCAGGGAAGTGAGTATGAGCTTGAAATTGCGGTTGGTTATTGGGAAAGAAGGTGCAGGTGGGAGGAATGTTTTAAAGATACTGCTAGTGTAGACCTTGGACCAGCAGCACACATATCATCTCAGAGCTTGTTAAAAATGCCTAACTCTCAGCATCCTGACCTCCCTCCTAAATTAGGATCTACATTTTATCAAGGGCCCCAGGTAATTGTACATACATTGAAGTTTATCAAGCACTGATGGAGCATGCAAAAGAGATGAGTTCTTGCCTCTTGTCAAGCAAGCACAAGAAATATCCCAGAATGCTAAGGAGCCAGACATTTGCTGAGGAGGGAAGAGGCTCTTTAATGCTTCTTTTTGTGCTTCCCTAACATTACCTGGTCCTGCTCGAATATTGAACTTTGTAAGCGATAAAAGGTGAGCCCCAACACATGGAACCATAGAACATGTAGTTAGCATCCTACAGGTCTAATGTGAGTGATTTAAGGATACTTCAGCTGGCTGCTCCTGACTGTCTTGACCCTGTTTTCAAGCTCAAAATCCCTATAAAGGCCAGGGAATGGAGGCCTGTAGGAACAGTTGTCTGAGAAATGAGAAGATTGCACAATGCAGCACAGGTAACCCAGAGAGCCTGCTCCTGTGGATCGGTTGTTTCATATTTCAAGATGATAGTAGCTTGAAATTGGCCATGGTGGAAGTATGTACACCACAGAAATCAGCCAACAATACAAATGAAGGCTTTATTTTTTTCAGAGAGCCAGCTTACCAGCACGCAACTGTGGAAAACTAGACAAGTCAGAGGAAAGCCTTGGAGTTAGTGTGTATAAAGTATGGAAGCAGAAATTCAGGAAAGGAAGGAAGGGACAAGAGAAGTCTTAGAAAAGATGCTATTAGACAACTTGGGCAATATAGTGAAACCTTGTCTCTACAAAAAAAAAAAAAAAATCAAAAATAAAATTAGCCAAGTGTGATGGCACACACCTGTGGTCCCAGCCACAGGTTAAGGGGAGGCTAAGATGGGAGGATTGCTTAAGCCTGGGAAGTGGAGGCTGCAGTGAGCCAAGATTGTGCCACTGCACTCCAGCCTGTGTGACACTGGGTGACACCTTGTCTCCAAAAAAAAAAAATGCTACTAGAGATAACATGTTCCAAGCTCTCGGGAGTGACTTGGATTCATCCATTAACCTCATTTCTAAAACTCCTTTTCACAGGCCTGTCTCAGAGTGGAAGTTCATTGAATTGTTGAAGGTTTGAAGAGAATGGAAAAGGTGAAATAATACAGAAATTTAATCATTGGCTGACTAGAGAAACAGAAAGATGAGTGGGCAGCTGTTGTTCTATGGGGTAAAATGTCCTCCTCAGTCCTCATCTGCTCAGCTATCCGCCTGGAGAAGGTGGATGATGGCTTGAGCTAGGGTTGGAGCTTTTTGTCAGTCACATGGATATTGTCTTTATTATTAGGTTTGTACTCAAACCAGCCTTTTCTGGTGTCTTAGATTTACCTTTGTGCTTCTGATATTATCATTACTTCCGGTTAAAAAGCAAGTTTTTGATTAAGAAGTGAGTCATTGGAAAGCATCTCTGTCTCAATTACTGTTAAGTGCATTTAATAAGCTGTATTCCTGAAGTTCTCCCCTTCAGCCTGGCCACATTTCTTAGTTTTTGTTGAAAAAATCTTGAACTTTTCCATCTCCGTGGCTTTGCTTTTTCTCTGCCTCTTATTTGGGATGCCATTCCCTTTTCTAGCCTATTGGTCAACTCTACCCAGACCTCAAGGCCAAATACTACCTTTTCCCGGAAGCCTTCCCTGATTACTCCAGCCTTGTAGTAACTAACCCCTTTCTCCATTCAAAACTTTGCCTGGACAAAATTTTGGGGGGATTGTGCCCTATACTTTTTTCAAATGAATATTAGGGAGTGGACCATCCATTGAAGAATTTCAGCTATCAAGAATTACAACACCCAACAACTGCCTGCAGGAGGGCACTTGATAAAAATAATACACACTTCCTCTTCACAAATCTTCTCTCCACTCTCAGGTTCCCTGGCAGTCTTCTAACTATGCCCCCTCTGTACCAGTTAGCATTCTGCTCTTTGTTGTCCCAAAACTAGACATTGTGACAATTGCAATGGCACCTGTGGCCCTCCTTTCATCGTGGCAGCTAGCTCAAGCCAGCAACTTACTTTGGTTCCAATCAGAATCTTTGCCTTTAGATAATCAAATTGCACAAAACCTAATGGAAATAACCAATGGTAATCTGCATACACAATACAATAGGAATAGGCTTACCCTTACTGGGGTAAGGGGAAAAGTAAATGTCCTGATAATTTTTAATAAGTCTCTAATTAGTTGAACAGAAAGAGATATAGTTTCAAGAACTGGAGAGAAGGCAGTAGGACAAATATTCCCAGAGATGCTTCCTGCCATTCTATGCTACCCACAGCAGCACAGCTGGGTGGAAGGGTGGCCAGGTAATGTGGACATTTTTCTTATGTGTGGGGGGCTTTTTCCTTGCAGGGAGGACTTTTTGCCACCAGGTGCATCAGGCAGTGTTCAGACTATATTTGATCACACAGGGACATGAACAGATCACTGGAAGAACTTCTAATTATAGACATAGTGTTTACTTTCCTGGCCGTGTGTCATCGGATTTTCTTTTCATTTATATGAAACAGGAGACATCAGCTTTGAAGACTTGCTGACACTTTAATGAAAAGAAATGTGGTCGTGAGTTGGTTGCTTTTTATTTCTGTTTCCATGAATTCCCTAAATCAAACATCTCAAACTCACATTGGAGGTGAGATTCACATCCTACTTTCTACCAGAGAAAACCCATAAATTAGCACAGGATAGGAATCTGGCCCTGACTATGCTGGCAGGGCAGAGTGACAAGTTCAGCATATGTCTCACACTCTCACGATTGTTCCCTGCTTTGTTTGGCCAAAGTTAGGTTGTTTTCCATTGTATTGGCACAATATGATACGTAGTCAGTCCACTGATGCCCAGGGTAGAAGCTGCTTAGCTGCGTATCCTCCCTCTTCTTCTGCCAACTCACACATATCCTAATTTATTTTTTCAGTGTAACTCAGCAGAATGTGGAGATGATTTGTCACACGATAAGAATTTTTTCTCAGTTTATTGCTCAGAAGATGTATTATACAATCCTTTGGTGGTTTTTTAAGACTGTGAAAGCAGTAAGTTGAAAATAAGCAATAGCAAAGATGACTAAACTCTTTGTTTCTTCTCCCCCCTCATCCAAACACTCTCAGTAATCAAAATGTGGAATAAACCTTCCTTTGGAACAGATAAAAACAAAATTATTTAAAACCATTTTATTTTTCTTAGCATCAATCCATTAAAATTATAATTCATTTGTAGGCTGTAGATAAACGTTATGGTTCTTGGCCTTTGGAAGTCTGAATTTCAAAAGGAGAGAGAAGATAAGCATGAAGAAGATATTAAAGACACCTGGCTGAAGCTCATGTGTTTATGAGCTCCAATATATACAGAATGGGCAACCTGCATATGCTTAGAAGATGGGAGCTGGGGAAAGCAGTGACTGGCTAGGGGTGTTGGCCCAGGAAGGAGTTTATTCTTGTGCTGGGAGTCAGGTGGTGGTGTGCTGGAAAGATTTTTTTTTTTTTCTGAAAGGGAATGCCTAAAGAGATTAGAAGGAAAGGAGAAACATGATTTGGCAGAAAGATTAGAGATTATATTCTTGGAAGAGCCCTAAACTGTATGACTAGGGAGGGAGAAAGAGAAAGAGAGAAAAGAAACTATAACAATTTTAGCCATTCTACTGGCTCTCGTAATTTTATTTGCATTTCTCTCTTACTCTTTTCATACATTTATTGGCTGCATAGATAGCCTCTTTTGTGTAGTGCCTATTTGCATCTTTCATCCATTTTTATATTGGCTTGTCTGCCTTTTTCTCATTGATTTATAGGAATTCCTATTTAACCTGGATCTAAGCCCCTTATTGGATAAATGTATTGTAAATATTTTCTTCCATAAGTTTGCTTATCTTTTCAACCTCTTAATAGAATCTTTGTTGAGGCAAAGATGTCGTTGTCCAATGTATCGTTATCCTGTTGTTAGTGTTTTTTGTTTAAGAAATCTTTGCTTATCTCAAAGTAATCAATGTATTATTCAATGTTATATTCTAGGAATTTGATTTTTAAACTTGCCCATTTAGATCTATGATTCACTTAGAATTGATTTTTGTAGATGGTGTGAGATGGAGTCTTTATTCATTTTTCTTATATGGTTATTCAATTGATTCAGCACAATTTATTGAAAAGGCCATGATTTCTTCAATATTATTTGGGGTGACATTTGGTAAAATCAAGTATACATATACGTGCGGGTCATTTTCTGGACTCTATTTGTCTTACCTTGCACCAATACAACACTGTCTTAATTATTATAGCTTCCTAATAAATCTTGATATTCAGTAGTTTAAGTCTTTCAGCTTTGTTGCTCTTTAAGGTTACTGTAGTTATTCATGGCCTTTTGTATTTCTATATAATTTTAAAATCAGCATTTTGATTTACAAACACACACAGCTGGCAATTTGATGACATCGCATTGCATTTAAAAATTAATTTAGGTTGAATTGACCTCTTTATAATGTTAAATCTTTTGACTCAATAGAGTTAAAAGAGATATGTTCATGAAGTGGAGAGAAATGACATATCTTTCCATTTATGAGCTCAACTGGTCACGTTATATTATCCTCTACATATTGCTGTATTCTATTCACTAACATTTTGTTTAGTATTATTGCATCTATGTTCAAGAGAGATTAGCTTACATTTTTCTGTCTTTTAATAGTCTTGTTAGGTTTTGATATAAATGTTATGCTGTCCTCACGAAAAGAGTTGGGAAATTTCCCCCCTTTTTTCTCTTCTCCAGAAGAGTTTGTGTAATGTTGACGTTATTTACTTCTTAAACGTTTTGTTAGATTTACTAAGGAAGCTAATGGATCTAGAGACTTCTTTTTGTGGGAAATATTTGTATTATATATTCAGTTTATATAATAGATATGAAATTATACAGCCTCTATTTATTGTTGTGTTGGTTTTGGTAAATTGGGTTTTTGTAGAATTTTTCCCTTTCATCAGCATCTTTACAGATCTTGATATAAAATTGTTTATAATAACTTATTTGTTAAATATCTGAAGGAAATGATGTCCCTTTTTCATATCTGATATTGGTAATATATGCTTTCTCTCTCTTTTTAAATCAATCAGTTTTACTATAAGTTTATAAACTTTATTAGCTTTTTTTTTCCAATAACCTCTACTCCAACAGAGATCATTATTAGCTTTTGCTGAAAGAACAACCTTTAGGCTTTGTTGCTTTTATTTATTTATTTATTTTCTATTTTACTAATTTCTGCCCTTATTTTTATAGTTTCTTTTCTTTGGTTTTCTTAGCTCTTAATTTTTTTTTTTCCCCTAGTTTACTGAGAAAGATTTTCTGTTTATTCATTTGCAATCTTTACTTTTTTTTCTAATATATGTGTTTAAAGCTTAGTGACATCCCATAAGTTTTGAGATGTTATATTTTCTCAATTTGGTTTGAAACATTTTCTTATTTCCACTGTAATGTCACCCATATGCCATGGATTATATTGCAAACATCTGGGAGTGTTCTAACTATCTCTTTGTTATTGTTAGAAAAAAATACTCCATATAATTTCAGTTTTTTGACATTTGTTGATACTTGCTTTATAGTCCACTATATCATTATGCTTTGCTAGTGTTCACTGGATATTTGAAATGCATGTGTATTTTGTTGGATACAGAGTATTCTGTGTGTCATTTAGGTGGAATCTTGTGAATATTTGACCCTGTCTTGTGATTCAACTCTTCTATAGTCTCACAGTTTTGTTTTTTTTTAATCTTCTGGTTTTGCTTGTAGATTTTTAGATTGCTTCTTTAATTTCTGTCAGATTTTCTCTACACTTTTGAGGCATTTTATTAGATGCATACAAATTTACTACTTTTATATCTTCCTGTTAGATTGGCACTTTTATCATTACAAAATGTCTTTCTTACTTTCCAGTAATGCTTCCTGTCTTTAAGTTTACTTTGTCTGATATTATTATAATCACACCAGCTTTCTTTGGTTCACATTTGCAGAATATGCCTCTATCTCTCATTGTTTCAACTTTTTTGTACCTTTATATTTTAGGTGTGCATTATATAATTGAACTTTTAACTCCAGTCTAACAATCTCTCTCTTTTAATTAGAATATTAATTCATTCATATTTATGTAGTTATTATTATATTAGGTTTATATCTACTACCTTGTGTTTATCTATCCAACCTGTTTTAAATTAATTTTTCATTTCTTTGGGATTAAGTAGTTTTACTACTTCACTTTTCCTCATGTTAGTTGTTAGATACACATTACTTTGCTAAGCTTTTGATGTTATCTTAGATAACACAATTTGTATTCTTGTTTTATTATAGTCTAATATCAATTGGTCCTTTTACTACTTCCCAGAGAATGCCAGCACCTTTGAACACTTTAGCTCCTCTTATCACTGTGCCTGACTTTTGCGCTAGAAGATGTTACTATGTTGCCGTTGGCTTCCACCTTGTTGAGAAGCCATTCTCATTGTTATTACCACTTATTTGATAAAAATATATCTTTTTCTTTGGCTGCTTACAAGATTTTCTTTTTTTCTCTCATTTTCAGCACTTTCATACAATGTGCCTAGTCCAGTTTTCTTTGTGTTTACTCAGTTTAAGGTTTGTAGAAATTTGGACTTGTGAATTAATGTCTTCCTTCATTTTAGAAGAATACTTTTTTTTTGAGATGGAGTCTTGCTGTGTTGCCCAGGCTGGAGTGCAGTGGCATGATCTCAGCTCACTGCAATCGCTGCCTCCCAAGTTCAAGTGATTCTCCTGCCTCAGCCTCCTGGGTAGCTGGGACTACAGGTGTATGCCACCACACCTGGCTAATTTTTGTATTTTTGTAGCGAGGGGGTTTCACCATGTTGGCCAGGCTGGTCTCAAACTCCTGACCTCAGTAATCCACCCATCTCAGCCACCCAAAGTGCTAGGATTATAGGCATGAGCCACGGCGCCCAGCCACTTTAGTAGAATTCTTAAGAGATCATTATCTATTCAAATATTGCTTTTGTCATATTCTCTTCTCCCTTTCCTTTTTGAGCTCCAAATGCATGTGTACTAACCTTTTCACCATATTCCATTTGCCTTTTAGCTCTTTACTGTATTTCTTTTGCTCTCTGAGCTTTAGTCTGGATATAGTCTAGTACCTTAAAGCTCACTAATCCTCTTTTCAACTGTGTCAACATGCTTTTAATTTCATCTACTAAGTTATTCATTTGCATAATATTTTCAGTTTAAGAATTTCATGTGAGTCTCCTTAATGGATTATAATTCTTTGATGAAATTACCTATTTGCCATTTATTATCTTGAACATAGTAATCATTAAAAAACCCATAACCTGTGTATCCGGATCTCCTGCTGGTCACTTTCCATTGTCTATTTTTTTTTTCTTGTGATTTTTCAGTGATTTGATCTGGCCAAGTACTTTCTTTGTTACTTGCCAGATATTATGTATGAAAAACTATAGCAATGATTTGAGGCTCTGTACAAGGTTATCCTCCTCCAGGGGATATTTACTTTTGATTTTGACAGACAGGGTACTGCCAATCACTTCCAACTAGCCTGGGATTGAGCTGACTCAAAGTCTGTTTGCTGTCAGTCTGTCTTTACTCCTAAGATGTAGCCCTTTGTGGATCACAGCTGAAGGACTGGTCTTCTACCACGGACACTCTTCTTCAGCAGGCCCTATACTCCAATTCTTTCTCTCCCACCCCAGCCCCATGAGACTGCTTACACTGCTGCTCAGTTCCTGAGCCTTTGCTGCCAGTTTTTTCTCAGCTTCTGCTCTACTTGGGTCTCTCTCTCTCTCTCTGTATCTCTCTCTCTCTCTCTCTGTCTCTCTCTCTCTCTCCCCTACAAACTGGAAAATGCCACAAGGGAAAAAGCAGCAACAAATATTGGGCTCAACTCTTTGCTTCCCCTCTCTCAGCCATGTTAGCCCCTAAAGTTCTCCCTCCTTTGATAATGTGTCTGTGTTTTCAAAGAACTTGTTTAAAAAAAGTTTATGCAACTTTTCCAGTTGTACTGGGTGGTAATATGCCAGTCCATCATAGCCAGAGTGGAAACTTTTGTCATTGACATTTAAGTGCTCATTGACAACATTGAATCAGAGGAATTCCTCAAATAGGAATGGTTTCCTGTAAAACTTCACAGTGTCCTATCTCTGTTGAGTCTGAAAATAAATATATAACTGACTTTACTGTGTCAGTAAATTCTACATTAAAAAAGTCTTAATTACTCAGCTGTTTAAACTGAGGAAGTACAACAGGAAGGTCAGAGATACAGCTATAATTTAATTTTATCTCTAAAATGAAATTATTTGCTTATTTTATTTGTCAAGTTGGGTTCTTGAGCCACTGTAGCAGTACAAGCCACAGACAAAACCCCTCAGACACCGAGATAGGGAAGGGAGTGGCTTTAATCAGCTGGGAGCATCAGCAGGCTAATGTCTTAAAATCCGAGCTCGTCAGATGCTGAACTTCTGTCCCTTTTAAGGGCTCACAACTCTAAGGGGGTCCGCATGAGACAGTCGTGATCGATTGAGCAAGCCAGGGGTATGTGACAGGGGCTGCAAGCACCAGTGGTACGAGTGAAACAGAACAGAACAGGAGGTTTCACAGTGTCCTTCCATACAATGTCTGGAATCTATAGATAACATCAGTTGCTAGTTCAGGGGTCTAATTTTAACTACCAGGCTTAGGTCAGGCAGGCCCAGGCCTGGTTTCGGGTCTGGTTCCTAGGCACCAGGCTACCTGCCTTTAGTTTTGCTTTTCTTTCCTTTTCTGAGTATAAAACAATATAAAACAATATGAGAGGGTCTCTCTCTTCCCTCACCACCACATATCATAATGATTTTGATTTTAAGCCAGATTATTATTTTATTTGCCTACTTACGAAAGCTTAAAGGATAGGTTTTATTTTCTCAAACTGTAGACAATTCTACTTGAGCTACTCAAAATAGTGTATTCTAAATTCATAAAAAATAACATTGAGAAAAACACTAGATCAGTCTGAGAAATACGAAAAGAATGATTACTAAATATGTTTAATTTATAGGCATGTGACTCAGACTACAGCTGGGAAACCAGCTCTCCTTGGGAACTTATTTAAAATCTCAGATTCTGTAGCCCTGCCCCCAAGAGATTGTGGTTCCAAAGATTTGAGGTAGGGAGTTTCCAAATGATTTCTTTGTAGGTAATCTCAAGACACACTTGGAGAAACACTGGTTTAGAGAACTGAGTTTAGATTTAATTATAGCAATTCCTCATATCTACTGTGTTCTATTTGTGTTTCATCAAAACAATGAACTGGAGTTTTAAGAATTTCATTACATTTAATTCTTAATATAATCACTATCCATAGCAGCTCATATTTGTTGCACTAGTATAGTATAATAGTGAAGTATATGGGCTTTGGATTCAGATTGCCTGGGTTCAGATTCTAAGCCAATCCTAACTACCTGTGTGACTAAGGCAAGTTACTTAACCCAACTTCCCAGCTTCCTCATCTGTGAAACAGGAGAAATAATACTTCACAGGGTTAGCTGGGGATTAAATTATTATAATGTATGTAGTGTGTTTATCAGTGATAAAAGCACTTTTAAAATATTAAGTATTTGCTAGGCATGGTGGCTCACGCCTGTAATCCCAGCACTTTGGGAGGCTGAGGTGGGTGGATCACTTGAGGCCAGGAGTTGGAGACCAGCCTGGCCAACATAGTGAAAACCCATCTCTACTAAAAGTACAAAAATTAGCTGGGCATGGTGGTGCACACCTGTAATCCCATCTACTCAGGAGTCTGAGGCACAAGAATCGCTTGAACCTGGAAGGTGGAGGTTGCAGTGAGTGGAGATTGCATCACTGCACTCCAGCCTCAAAACAAAACAAAAAAAAGTATTGCAACCAACTTTGAGTAGCTGTCATAATGTTCTTGTTTTACTCATGGGAAAATTAGGTCTAGAAAGTTTGAGTAAATTATTCAAGTTCATGTAGCTGGAATGCAGCAGAGGCAGCATGAGGCAGAGGCAGCATGAGGCTCAGGCTGTTAATAAGCCTGCGTGTTGGGTCCTGCTCTATACTGTTTCCATGATCCAAATGTCCCCAGCACCCACCCCACATGGTGGGTACAAATGTCATCTCAATAAATACTTAACCCAAGTCAGTACTATTCAGAATGTGTTCCACAGACCTTCAGCATCAGCATCATCTGGGAGCTTCACAGAAATACAGATTCTCATGCCTCACTCCAGACCTACAGAATCAGAAACTCTAGGGATGGAATCAGTAATTTACTGCTTACCAAGCCCTCCAAGTGACTCCGATGTAAGTTTAAGTTGGAGAGCCCTAGGCTTAGGTCAATAGTTCTCAACGTTGACTGAACATTAGAATTTCCTGGGAAACTAAAAACTTCCCAAAATGCTCAAATGCACCCAGACCAATTAAATCAGAATTGATAGAGCTAAGATCCAGGAATCAGTTCCCAAGTGATTCCAATGTGTGCGAGATTCAGAAGAACTGCCCTATATTCTTTTGCCTGAAAACCCCTCTCTGTGAAACTGAGTGGCATTGGTCCCCTCCCCATCTCTCACATGATTTCCTCCTTGTTCCACAGCTCCGGGATTCCCTAGGGGTATCTCTCAGATGCTGAGGGTAAAGTGTGGACTATGACTCCAGCCTCCACTGCCATGTCCCGTCCACTCTGGCCATCACTGGCACAGCCTTTGCACTTATTCCTGGCTGCCAGCATTCAGGCCCACAGATGCCTTCTCCTGGTGCTGAATCATTCACTGCTCAGTTGCAGATCTGAACCAGGGCAGGAAGCTTAACTCCCTATCCTCTAAGTCCTGCTTTCTCTGAATGCTCCCAGAAGAGGCCCTAGGCCAGGAGAGTTTAGTGGGACAGCTCTGTTTGTTTACAAGATAGGCCTTTGTTTCAAGATGTTCACAGACACTCTTGAAGTAACTCATTTGGGATGTTTTAGATGCTATTAGTTAGAAGTGTCACTCTCCTCCAGTCTTCAGGTCCTGTGGCCAGTCTGTTCATTGTGCCAGATTCCACTTGAAGTAGCTGTAAATTCTCCTTCTGGGGATCTTCCATTACGCCACAGTTTTCCGATAGTCATCAGCCCCTGATTCATCAAACATGCTTGCGTACATTGGAATCTCCTCAGCCTCAATGGCACCTGACACCACATGCAGACTGGACGAGCCAATGTGCTTTCTCTAAATATAGAGAATAGGATACATTTAGCACTGCTATTTAAATTTCATAAACTATGATCACCTAAGCATAACAAATTCATTCAGAATCGACTTGATTGAAAAACTGAAATTACTAGATTTTTCACACACTTTATATTTAATCGCCAAAACTTTTATATTTTGAGATAATTGCAGGTTCACATGCAGTTATAATAAAACAATCCAGAGAGCCCATATACCCTTCATCTTGTTTTCTCCAGTGGTAACATCTGGTCTGACTAGAGTACCATATTACAACTAGGAAATTGACATTGATACAATGCGTCAAGTGTGTTCAGATAGCACCAGTTTTATATGGACTCAGTTGTGTGTCTGTGTGTGTTTGTGTGCGTATTTAGTAATAAGCAATTTCATCACACACATAGATGCATATGGTCACTACAATTCAGTACAGTTCCGACACAAGGATCCCTCACACCACCCATTTACAGCCACAACTACTTCCTTTCCTTTCCATTTCCTGAAGCCCTGGCTCATTAATCTGTAATTTTGTCATCTTGAGCATACGATACAACTGAAGTCATATAGTATGTTGTTTGTATGCTTTTCTTAGTGCTTGCTCTAGGTATTACAATATACAAAGATATCATCATTGTCGAGTCTACTGGTAACAGCATTTTGCCACATCCGGTAGAGTACAGAGACCTTCTTCCATTTAGATCTCTTTACCCTCCCAGGTTCTTAAAGATGATTGTTGTAAGTATTGGCTCTACCAAGATTAGGACCATGTCAGATGCATGTTATAATTTTTGCCTTAACCATCAAATGTGATTTAAGAAACTCATGAGAAAGACAATTTGTTATATTTACCCCTATTTCTTTTACCAATTCCAATATTCTTTCCTTTTTGAAGTGTTAAGCCTTCTGCTATTTCCTTTAGCCATTTTTCTAAATAATAGATTTGCTACCAACGAGTTTTCTTAGCTTTTGTTCATCTAAGAATGTCTTTATTTCCCCTTCATTCCTGTCAGACATTTTTGCCAGAAACAGAATTTGAGGTTTACAGTTCTGTTCTTTCAGTGCTTGAAAAATGTGCCACTTTATTCTGGCCTCTATGGTTTCAGAAGAGAAATCTGTCCTCATTTGCATTGGTGTTTTCCTATAAGTAACGTATTGTTTCTCTCTGGCTGCTTTCAAGATTTTTCTTTGCCTTTCGTTTTCAGACTTTTAAGGATGATAAGTTTTAATGTGGATTTCTTTGGAATTATTCTATTTGAGATTCTTTAAGCTTCTTAAATCTCTATATTTCTGTCTTTCACCAAATGCAGGAATTTTTCAACCATTATTCCTTTGAATACTTTTTTCAGTCCCACTTTCTCTCTCCTGAGGATCCAATGGTACAAATGTTACCTCTTTTGTTATTGTCTCACAGGTGCCTGAGACTCTGTTTATGGTTTTTGTTTGTTTGTTTGTTTTTGTTTTTTGAGACAGGGTCTTGCTCTGTCACTCAGACTGTAGTGCAGTGTCACTCAGACTTGGCTCACTGCAACCTGTGCCTCCCAGGCTCAAGCAATCCTCCCACCTCAGCCTCCCAAATAGCTGGGACTACAGGCATGTGTGACCACACCTGGATAATTTCTTGTATTTTTTATAGAGATGGGTTTCCACATGTTTCCCAGGCTGGTCTTAAACTCCTGCCTGACCTCAAGCAATCCACCCACCTCTACCTCCCAAAATGTTGGAACTGCAGGCTTGAGCCACCTCACCTGGCCTCTGAGACTGTTTTTATTTTTTTCAGTCTACACTTTTCTCTGTTAATCTGGAGTAAAATCTGTTGACCTGTCCTCAAATTCACTGATTCTATCCTCTGTCATCTCCATTGTATTATTGAGCCCAGCCATTAAGTTTTTTATTTAGCTTATTGTATTTTTCACTTCTATAATTTCCATTTGGTTCTTTTTTATAACTTCTATTTCTTTGCTGAGATTTTCTCAGTATTTTTTGCATTTGTTTCAAGAGAATTTGTGATTGCTTATTGAAGTATTTTTATGATGGTTGCTTTAAAATTCTTGTCAGATAATTCCAGCATCTAATTCATCTTGTTGTTGGTATCTGTCAATTGTCTTTTCTCATTCATGTTGCGATTTTCAATTGTATCCTGACAGTTTTTATATTATATTCTGGATCATATTTAATCTTCTTTTATTAGCAGGCAGCCCCCTGTTGAGATATTGAAGACTAGGTAGATGTGTATGTTTAGCTTCCTGACACCATCCTGGCAAAAAGGGACTGCTGACTCATACTGCCTCACTGCAGTGGGGTGGGTGGGAGGAAGCTCAGCTCCCCATTTGGCCCCACTGACACCTTCCCAGTGAAAGAGAGGCACTGACTCCTACCATCTCCTGGCCTCCAAATGAGAATGAAAACTCAGCTGTTGCAGGAAGTAAGGGACCCCGAATGGAGGGACCGGCTGGAGCCACGGCAGAGGAACATAAATTGTGAAGATTTCATTTTAATATGGACATTTATCAGTTCCCAAGTAATACTTTTATAATTTCTTATGCCTGTCTTTACTTTAATCTCTTAATCCTGTTATTTTCGTAAGCTAAGGATGTACGTCACCCCAGAACCACTGTGACAATTGTGTTAACTATACAAATTGATTGTAAAACATGTGTGTTTGAACAATATGAAATCAGTGCACCTTGAAAAAGAACAGAATAACGGTGATTTTTAGGGAAGAACGGAAGACAACCATAAGGTCTGACTGCCTGCCGGGTCAGGCAAAAACAGCCACATTTTTCTTCTTGCAGAGAGCCTATAAATGGACGTGCAAGTAGGGAAGATATCACTAAATTCTTTTCCTAGCAAGGAATATTAATATTAATACCCTGGGGAACGAATGCATTACTGGGGGGAGATCTATAAACGGCCGCTCTGGGAACGTCTGTCCTATGCGGTTGAGATAAGGACTGAGATATGCCCTGGTCTCCTGCAGTACCCTCAGGCTTACTAGGGTGGGGAAAAACCCGGCCCCAGTAAATCTGTGGTCAGACCGGTTCTACTCTCGATCCCTGTTTTCTGTTGTTTAAGATGTTTATCAAGACAATACATGCACAGCTGAACATAGACCCTTATCGGTGGTTCTGCTTTGCCTTTGTCCTCTTCCCTCGGAAGCATGTGATCTTTGTTCTGCTTTTTGCCCTTTGAAGCATGTGATCTTTGTACCTACTCCCTGTTTTACACCCCCTCCCCTTTTGAAACCCTTAATAAAAATCTTGCTGGTTTGAGTCTCAGGTGGGCGTCACGGTCCTACCGATATGTGATGTCACGCCCGGTGGCCCAGCTGTAAAATTCCTCTCTTTGTACTCTTTCACTTTATTTGTCAGCTGGCCAACACTTATGGAAAATAGAAAACCTATGTTGAAATATTGGGGGTGGGTTCCTCTGATACTCAGCTTTCTGCTGGGCTCCATTGTTACCAGGGAGTGGGGAAGGAGGGGGCTAACACACACAGCTTTGTGGCTTCAGGGTAGCTGCAGGAGGTCAGCTTCTCACTGGTGCTGCTGAAACCCGGGTCGTGGCAGGGGGCATGGAGGGAAGTAGATGGGCAATGAGAATCCATATCCCACCCCCTCATTTTGCCTGGTTGTTTCTGGGTGAGGGCGGGAGTGGGGACCAGAGTGCCCATTAGCTCTATTTTGCACATCGTTGTACAGTCTCATTGCTGCTGGGTGGGGGTTAGAGGTTCAGTTTGCTGCTGCTCCTTGCTGACTCTACCCTGGTGGGAGAATAGGAGCACTGGCCGCTTCTGCTGGCAGGAAAGGGAAGACTAGCTCCCTGATCAGTCCTACCAATACCACGGGGCAAGTGAGTCAGAGCACCACCATCTGATGCCACAGAGACTGGGGATGGGGAGGAAGATCAGCTCTCAACTCCATCTCACTGAAACTGGAGAAGGGAATATAATTTTCCCATTAGTACTTCACAACAGTAGGGCAGGTATTACCAAAAAGGCTTTCTATTGCAAGGGCACCAGCTTCTTGGTCCTTTGACTAGGAGGAACAGACTTTTCTTAGAGCTTATTTTGTCTGTCCCTGTTGGCAGCTCTAGGTTGGAGGCATCTGCAACACCCTGTCTGGGATATATGAGAGGCAATAACGAAACTTACAGAACTTACCAGCAGCTTGTTTCTCAAGTCCCCAAATCCCTAGGCAGTCCACCTTCTTTCCTCCTTTGAGTTTCCCTAGGTCTGTTTGTTGTGTTATGGCCACAGTTGTAAGAGGGAGCATCTACAAGAAATGGAGTGCTCCCTCTTGACTGGAACCAGAAGCATGATCTATACTTGATTTTTAAAAGAAATAAATAGATAACAGGTATGTCGATACTAAGAGTGAATTCATTTAAGCAGCTTTCCAGGATATTATAATTTTGTTTGGCCCAATAGTCTACATCTGTCACATGTGTTATGCTATAGTGTGTGACAAAAATTAGTTTTCCAAAGGAGAATATTCTGGAAATAACTTCACAGTATCAAAGAAAATTAAATGATCTTCTCTGTAGTTTTGTGTGGGCATATCAAGATGAACTTAATTCTCTGAACAATGGTAGTTTTCAACTTAACTAGAAATCAAATTCCTAACCAATTTGGCTAAAAGAAATTTTATTACATCTAAAAAAATTTGGAACAGAGTTAGATTATAGACCAAATATGAAGACAGTTTTAAAAATAACAGTGCTGGTGAAAAAGAGCCTTAATACTCAGAGATGCAATGTCTTTCTTAAAGTATGTGGAAGTTATTACGTAGACAACTCCCCTGGGCAAATGAGACAAAAATATGCTTGACTTTCAGCAAGAGGATGTTACATTAGATTGTTTTCTTTCTTTCTTTAATAGATAAAATTAATATATGCTTCTGGAAAAATATTCAAATAATACCTAACTAAAAAATGGAAACTGTAATAATTCCTTCCTCCCTTAATCTTCAGTACTCTTCCCATGGTTAAGAGTTTTGGTTTGTTTGGTTAGATTTTTTTTGAAATAGGCTTCAGTAGTCAAAGATTTATGTAAACAGTAGAACTTGAAATCATTCACTCCCTAAAGACTTTGAAAACCAATCATGGCAAATGACTTAGGAAAAGTAGGGAAGAGCTTTCTCTTGGGTCTGTTCCAGCTTCAATTCGTAAAGAATAAGATGTGGCTACCCTTTAAAATATACACAGAAACACACACATTTCACATACTTTTCATCTGAAAGGACCAGTTCAGTGCACCTTCAGCAGTGTGCTTATTTCTGACTTTACTTGGAACCCGGAAGTTGTCTTCTTGGAAGTACAGCATGTGGTACACAGTGAACATTCAGTGAGTATCTGTTGAACGAACTGTAATTATTTTAAGAGGGAACAACATATTTTTGTCTTCCTCATAAACATGATTCAGGCAGAAAATAATGCAAAAGCTTACAAACATAATCTATTCATCAACTAGTCCTCATAGACTCAGCTCAAAATCCATAAACTATGAAGTCTTGCCCAAGGACCCTCATGAGAAGGGCTCGCTCCCTTTTTCCAGCCCCTCAGCCTTTGTTTAATACCCTTTCGTGCTGCTTAGCACAGATCTTTGTGGTGGCTTGCTGGGTTTAGGTACTATCTAATAGAATGAAAACATTCTCTTGGTGTGCATACACCATCTCATGCACTCTAATATTTCCCACTGTTCCTGCCACAATGTCTTGCATAGAGAAGGCATTCAATAAATATTGATTGAATGAAGAAATTGAATAAACCACATCTTGATTTCAAGGGAACACCAATTTAGCCACCAAATTGGCTTTTTCCTTTTGTTCATATCTACATTTGTATGATAAGCATCACTATTTTGATTATATTTAGTTAGAAAGTATGATGTTTCAAATCAAAGAGTTTATTCATCTGTAATATTTTGCTAAGTTGTTTGCAAAATGAGACACTTGGGACACATTTGAATTTCTACGGTGACAGCAAGCCTTGAATCTCCCAAAGAAATTATTTGAAACCCTTTGTTCAAAATCAGTCGCTGAGATCTGAATGTCTTCTTGGTTAATGCTGAGAATTTAAATAGCGTTCAGGGAGACCAGGAGGGTAAAAGATACTTCACTGGAAATGACACATGCTCTAAGAATAGAGCATTATATTTTCCTATCATGCCACATTTCTTTGTAAAGGTATATTCATTTCACACTTTCAGTGTGGTGATTATGAGATGTTATCTGGACCATTTACATTCACAAATATCTGAGAAAACAAAGAACATCTGTTCATTCTTAGCTGCTGCCTGATACCAGCCTTAAGGTTTTTAAACCCTGTTTATGTGATTGTGACTGAATCAGATGATTTGGAAAGATGTACTCAATCTATCCTTGTGACATTGCAATGAAATAAATGTAGGAAACAGAAACAATAAACCTTTCATTCATGACTGATTCTCTCAGATACACACAAACATATTCCAGGTGAGAAAGTAGGCAAATTTAACATTTAACCTTTCACATTTAGTCAAAATAAGAGTTAGTTTCCAGATAGATCAAGGAAAAATCTGACTACATAAAGATGTAAATTATGGAATAATATTTTAGGGTTTGATATTTAGGCCTGAGGTGTGCACACTTTTAGAAGGACCCAGAACACTGGAGCTTTCTAATACATAAGGCTTTCTGCCTCATGGGATCACTTTTGCCTTTTCTCATCATTTTTGGGGCCCACATCCCTGAGTTGGACAAAATAAACTCAGTATAAAGTTTTGCACTGCCAGGTATGAAAGCAAAGCCTGAGCCCCTTGAAACCGCATTTGTCTGTGCTTCTGATTTAGCATTTTCAGTTTTCTATTCAGACAGAAATGAGAGGGAAGAGGTGTTGTAGGCCACTCCCACATCACCCTCTTTCTACCCTCATCCCTCTCTCCTCCGCCTCGCCCACTGCCTTGAGTCAGCAGCTTAGTGATGCGATCCTTGGGTGGACACCAGAAATGGTCAATTATGCCAATCTAAGAGATCAGCTCAAATTAAAGCTTCAGGGCTCTCCCTCTGAAACTTCAAGAGAGGGGCTCTGGACTCCTTATCATCACTGAACAGGGAACACAGAAAGAAGATGGCTACATACATTGGTGAAGGAATGAGCCCAGTGTGAATCTTTTGTGAAAACTATAAGTAGTGTGCTGTAATATTAAATTCACTAGAATCTCTCACTGGAAAATTGCATGTTTAAAGAGAATTTGCAAAAACATTAACTGAATAGAGAGCACTTTGCTTTTTCATCCTTAAAGAATGTTCTCACCTTAGGGTTACCCAACCATTGCAGGTATTTCTTTGATGATGTAGCATTTTACTCTGTTCTGTCCTTTGGGTCATGCTCAAGGTTGTTCTGATCACTTTTCAAGGCCCACATCATAGTTTAATGGCTGATTATTTTCTCTTCTCAGTCCTCAAAGGCTGGCTCTTCTCTCTGGAATATCATAAGCCATAGGCCTACTTATTTGGATGGGTGCCAGCACTCACGCACAAGTAACGGCTTAAGAAGGCTTTTCAGTTGTTTTTATTTTGTATGTACAAGTTCTGTAGGTACACAGTGCTAGCTTTAGATAAAGCCTTTGCTATTATTTTTAATTTATGAAATTAAATAAGAGGTGGTTAAGATGAACTGGTTATCTGTAGTCTAAATTAAGAACAATTTTGATGATAAAATAGCTGTAAAGATGTTTTTCTAAAAGAAATGCTTTCAGACCCTCCACATGAAGACAATGCCTTCAGCAGTATATTCATATGGTTTAGTTTTATGTTTGTGGTAGACCAGTTTTTAAACTACAAGTTTGAAACAGTTCAACAGCTGACTTGGAAACCAGAACCCACCCTCTGAAATATATAAGTGGGATATATAAAGATGGTATAATCCCAAGGGCAGAGCCTGCTCAGAGTTTGACATTCTTTAGTTCCAGCTGTTGACTAGAGATAATTTACTTTATAATAGTAGGACCAAGAAATGCTTTTAATGCAAATTCCTTGCATTGCATGTCTCTCTTTGAAGAACAAATGGACATTCTTGCAGACTACCAGAATAGGAGGCTGTTTGTCTTTTCTCAGCCCAGCGGCTATAAGTAGATATGGAAGCCAAGGCCTTATGAATTTTATGCCACATTTAGTTTTATTTTAGGGAGGTTACAATATAGAGTTTTACAAACTCCCCTAGACACATTATTTTCTTTGTACTTTTCTGTTCACTGTTTTTCCTAGTTTATCACAATAAACACATACTATATTAATAATGAGGGAAATATTATTTTAGATTGCCAGTTATACTTACCATGTTAAGAGGAAAATCAAAATGACATTATAGTTTACAGGTAATGGGTTTTTTTCATTAAGCAATATATGCTATTTATTTATTTATTTATTTATTTATTTATGTTTGAGTCAATGTCTTGCTTTGTCGCTCAGGCTGCAGTGCAGTGGTGTGATCACAGCTCACTGCAGCCTGGACATCCCAGGCTCAAGCAATCCTTCCACCTTAGCCTCTGGAGTAGCTAGGACCACAGGTGTGCACCACCATGCCCAGCTAATTATGTATTTTTGTAGAGATGGGGGTTTCGTCATGTTGCCCAGACTGGTCTTGAACTCCTGGATTCAAGCAATCCACCTGCCTCGGCCTCCAAAAGTGCTGGGATTACATGCATGAGCCACCACACCTGGCCTATGCTTTCACTGGGGTGGAAAAAACTACAGATATATACGCAAGTCATGGCAGACTCTTAGCTACTTGTAAAATGGCCATCCCAATTGTAATTTCAAATGTTCTCCATTGTTCCTACAAATTCATTCTTATCTATCTATTCATTCATTCTTTGTTTTGTCCCACACAAGATTTATGCCAGCTTACAAAGATAGAGAGAAAAATGAAAACTAAAAGTAGAAGAAAAATTAAAATAAAAAATAGAGATGGGTGTGTAAAACAGATCAAAATGACCTATAATCGCTGTAACAATTGGGCCACATATGTGGTTCTCTAAAATTTTTCTTAGCCAACACCAAAAGTGAAACCTTAGCTGGTCACTAGATTCAGGGAACACAAATCAAAACAAACTAGTTCGTGGGTAGATGTGCTTCTGCCCTTGGTACCAGAGTCAGACAGGGAATTCTCCCAAGGAGGCTTATAAAGAAGATTGTGTCCTATGATGAATATCCATGAAAACATCCTTACAATGTCCTTACAATAGAGATGGTGACCTACTCTTACACAGCCCCTCAACATAGGCTGGTGACATCATATCAAAGAACAGCTGGGGCTGGGCATGGTGGCTCACACCTATAATCCCGCACTTTGGGAGGCCAAGGCAACTGGATCACCTGAGCTCAGGGGTTAGAGACCAGCCTGGGCAACATGGGGAAACCCTGTCTCTATGTACAAAAAAATTAAAAACAAAACAAAACAAAGAGAATAGTTGGGTAAAAATGGATTCTACAGCTGGAAGTCTGCCCAGCTTCATCTAGAAACTGACCATGTTGACCATATACACATAGAAAGTGGCAGGATAGTGCCAGCCTCTAGGAAATTCTCAGGAAATGTCAACAATTAGTGTTACCATTACCAATATTGTGTGTCAGATGAGTGCTTGATCTTTGCTGGGGAAGAGATGGGCTCTACATGATGCAGGTGAGTGAAAGCGGCCTGCAGGAGGTTTTCTGAGCTCACAGTTCTTACTACTGATGCAGGTCTCCCAGCCCTTCTGCTTGCAGGTCAGGCTTAGATCAGACATTGTCATGGTTGGGCTCTCCAGGAAAGATGGATTTGCTCCAGGTAATACTTGAAACACTGAAACTCCATAAATAAAGTCACTGCCAGTGTGCAGAGCAAGTCAAATCTGAGCTAAGAGCAGTACCTTCCAAGCAGAAACTCATGGGCGTGAGCATTTCATTCTTGACAGACAAACTCCTTTTAAGGAATTTAAAAGGCTATCTAGAAATCCTTTCTGATTCTTTCCCACTGACGTCACCAGGATAGAGGAGACTGAAAATGTGGTCTTTAGTCTGAGTGCGGTGGCTCACGCCTGTAATCTCAAAACTTTGGGAGGCCGAGGCGGGCAGATCACTTGAGGCCAGGAGCTCGAGACCAGCCTGGCCACCATGGTGAAACCCTGTCTCTACTAAAAACACAAAAATTAGCCAGGAATGGTGATGTGTGCCTGTATTCCCAGCTACTCAGGAGGCTGAGGCAGGAGAATAACTTGAAACTTGCAGTGAGCTGAGATTGCCCCACTGCACTCCAGCCTGGGGGACAGAGCAACACTCTGTCTCAAAAAAAAAAAAAAAAAAAATGTAGTCACCAGGATCCAGAGAAGCATCTTCCTTCTATGTTCCCTTCTATGTTCTCCCTCCCCCATGCCCCTTCCTCCTTCCCCTACCCTCCTTTTCTGAGTCTTATTAAATGATTCATTACAGTTGGTCCTATCATGTTAGAAGACAGTGACGGCTGGGACCTGCCAAGAACAGAATCCATCTGGGGCCAAATACCCTCTGCCTGGGTTAATCCCCTTGGTGGTTGCATATAAAACACGGGGAAGTATGCTGTGAAGATTAGCCATGCCTCATATATTGGATTCTGAACACCAGGATGTGTGGGGGCCTGCAGCCCTCACCATCACGTCACTTTCTCCTTTCAATGAAAACTGAAACCCAGATCCAGCCAGAGGGCAGTGGGGGTGAACAAATGTGTAGGCAAAGAAAATAGGAATGTTTAGGAAGGCTAGATCCTCCCCCCGGTCTGATCTAAACCGAGGCTCTCCCTCCCCCGGCACACAGAATGCAGGAGGGACAGGAGGTGATGGGGAGGGCTCATGGGGAGGAATTAAGTGTGGCTCTGTCTGTTTCTGGCTTCTCTGTAAATACTGTGACACCTCCGAATGGAGGAACAGCTGAGATAAGTGACTGCTAATCCCCCAGTGCCGGGGAGGAGGCTGGGCCGCTCCCTTCCAGATCCCAGCAGATGGTGGATGAAACAGACTTCCCCCGAGGCAAGGGCAGTGGGAACTGTCCCACCTTCTGTTCCTTCAGTTTGCCCTGCACGTCTCCCTCATGGCCAGTCCACGCCGAGAAGGGCTTCACTGGCCCTCAAGAGCCCTGGGGACCCGCCCCAGCTCTGCCATCCCACTGGGATCTACAAGGTCAGCCAACCTGGACTCCAGCCAGCACTGGCAGCTTGGGCAGCATCCAGCAAAGCTCTGTGGGCTTCAGAGAGAACAGCCAAGCAGTGCGGCTAAGTTTTTCACTCTGCAGAGAAACATACCTAGGGGAGAACGGTGAGGGCTCATTTAAAATGCAGATTCAATCTTCCAGGGTGGAACCCAGGAATCTGAATTTCTATTAGGCAGTCTAGGTAATTTGGCTGGAGGCGGTTCTAGCATCACATTCTGAGAAATAGCAGACCAAGTATATGTGAAGGTATTTTTGCTGGTGGTTGGGCATAGGGCTTAAAATCAGGTGCCTGAGTTTGAATTGTCACTCCACCATTTGCTCACCTGTATGACCTCAGACAAAAAAGGCTCAGTGGTTCCCTACCTCATAGGATATAAACTGGTCTTTCTCAAACTGCAGGAAGCACAATTTAGTCACAATTAGCAATAAAAAAATAACACTGGGAGACTGCACAACAATGTGAATTCGCTGAACACTTTTGAACTGTGTATTCCTAAATGGTTAAGACAGTAAATTTGATATATGTATATTTTACCATAATTTAAAAAAAATCTAGAATGTACCAAAGAGGAGATGTCATTTTTTTCTTCTTTGTTTTGTATTTTTTTTGAGATGTCATTTTTATATGCTTAAAAAGCCAATCTCAATTTTCAAATTAAGTGGATCTATAAAAAGTAGTTTAAATAAAACTCAGTCATGAAATCTTACTTTCCTGTTGGTTTACATTTTAAAATATATAAAATAGGGTTCAAAGTTTTTAAAATGTGGAAATCAAGGCGAGGCTTGGTGGCTCATGCCTGTAATCCCAGCACTTTGGGAAGCTGAGGCTGGCAGATCAGTTGAGCCCAGGAGCTTGAGACCAGCTTAGGCAACATAGTGAAACCCCGTCTCTTCAAAAAATACAAAAATTAGTGGGGTGTGTTGGCATGTGCCTGCAGTCCCAGCTGTTTGGGAGGCTGAGATGGGAGGATCAGCTAAGGTGGGAGAATCGGCCAAGGTGGGAGGATCACCTGAGCCTGGGAGGTCGAGGCTGCAGTGAGCCCTGATTATACCACTGCACCTGATTATACCTGGGTAACAGAGGGAGACCCTGTCTGAAGCAAACAAACAAATACATAAAAATAAAATAAATAAAATGTGGAAATCGAGTGGTAATACAAATAGTAAATATCAAACAATCATAAATCTTTAAGAAATAAGCATTCTTTTTTTGCTACACACATAACACATATGAAAATACACTGTTTTGAGTGTTAGGCAATGAAATTGAGCGGAATAGGAAACACATTTTTCAAACATTTTAAGGGTGAATATTGTTTCACAAAACTACTGTTGAGTCCTGCACTGTTCTACTGGCCTCCCACTAGAGCCAATGGTCCTGAGATGAGGGGGCTGGAAGTGGCCTCCTAGACCCCCGAAGCCTGTGTGAAGGACAAAGGTCAATAATCATGGTTTTCCATTCCTGAGAGTCTTTGCACCTATAGCAGTGATAGTGGGAGTCTCTCACCAGCCACTCCCATGCAGAAACTCTTTCTCTCACACAAATGTTCATAAACTTCAGTTCTGCTCTACTTTTAAAAACGAACAACACTTCCTGGGGAAGGCTTTCTCGGAAACTCTTTCAGACCCCCCTTCCCTTTTTGTGACTATCCTGCTGATACCTCTTCTTCCTTCCCAGTTTGTGCCATAGCTGTCTGACTTTTCTGTAATTGCCACGGAGGATGAGTCCTGCTCTGTTTTATTTATCACTGAATCCTTAACTAGCACAGTTCTGATCCTGCAAAGATTTGCTGAATCAATGAAGAATGAAATCAACCTGATTCTTTAAAAGGCAGAGCTACTACTGCCTCCAAAAGTATCATTATTACACATACAATTTGCTTTGTATCTTCCATATTACTTACAGCATTTGTTTCTAACTATTACAATACACAATAACTTCTGCAACAAGTGTTGTGGTATCACTTTTGAGAGGGAAAACTTGGGGCTTGGGAAGGTTAAGTGTCTTGCTCAAGACCAAACAGATAGTTAGTAAGTGATAAAGGCAGCATTTGAGCCCAGTTCTCTCTGGCTCTGACACCAGTCCCATTTCTCCTTTTCCTTGGTTTTTCTATATTTTCATGAGACAAGGCAGTTCTACTTTTGGCATCCTGTCAATAAACATTTTCACTGTAAAATGCCTGCTGTGCTGCACAGAGTAATCTCAGCCAGGTCTCTTACCCGGCCCCACCACACAGCTGCCCATCGCGTTTCTTCTCCAGACCAACCCAAACATGGTTGGGGAGTTCAGAGGGGAGGGCCCAGCATTCCCCAGTCGGGACAAGTATCTAATCAGCAGGCCTCCTCAGCATATCAGTCCAAGACCACTCTAGAGAGAGATGCCAGTGCCCAGTTTTCTATTTTTAACTGGTGTGAACTGGAGGAAAAACACAAGCATTAAAAATCAAAGCTCCAGTCAAGAACTGAGAATGCAGGGCACCCCAGGGCAAACTAGTGATCTGTGTCCTTCTTACAACTCCCTCTTCCTTCTCCCTCTCCTCATTTCATGTCATTTTTCTTTTTCCTTCTCAAAAGTTCAAGATCCTGCAAAATCTGTTTTCCACAGAGGAGATGATAGCTGTCATTTATGCCAATGCTTCTCACACTTTAATGTACATACCAAGCAAATGAGGATCTTGCTGAAAAGCGGATTGGGATGGCTCTTGAGATTGCATTTCTAGCTCATTTCCAGGTTATGACAATACTGCTTGTCCACGGGCTGCACTTTGAGTAGCAAGGATTGGTGTAGTCCTATAGTTTAAGTTGCTGCTATGTTCTCCATCAAAGTATTTGCCTTTGCAGTCTTGTCTCCACCTGGAGTGAGGGCCTCTGCCCCCAGTTTAAAGATGCTCATCTCCCCACCATCAAGTGGGCAAGCTACTTTTGGCATTTGTTCCTTTATTCACTTTGGCAGCAGGGGATCCTTTTCTGGCCTGAAGACCAGAGTCTGAATTTGAGCAAAACGCCGCAGCATGGATGAGGGCTACCCAATAACTGGGCTGGGGTAAACCTGGTCCCTTCTCCAGCAAGACTTGGCCAAGCTCTCACAGAAACCCTTTTCTGACTCTTCCCTGGCCAGACCCTGATCCATGCATGGGTTGGAACTCGGGTGGCCTTGGTTAATCTCAGCTTTCTGACCTAGATGAGCCCAGCACCAGCTCTCTGAGTAAAGCCATTCAGGCTGGTGGGGACTAGACCAGAAGGGTGCCCTGTCCTGGGTGCCCCTTTTGCAGCCACTCAGATGTGCTGCTGTGGTGTCCTTTGTGCTGGTGGCAGCCCTGGAAGATGAGAAGCCGCTGTTGCTCCCCTGCTGCCCTGGCCCAGCTGTCAGGACCCCTCAGCAGAGGGCAGGGCGCCAAGCCTTCCCACTGCATGTGGCTTATTGTCCCCAAGGCTGGCAGGGCTGCGGAGGACCGAATCCACAGACCATCCAGGGAGCACCCACACCCCAGAAAGGGGGAGGGGTGGGCTGGCGTCACTTAGTCTTCCCCTGCCCCCTACCCTTCAGCGCCTGCCCCTCCCCAGCTCCCTATTTGGCCATCCCCCTGACTGCCCCCTCCCCTTCCTTACATGGTCTGGGGGCTCCCTGGCTGATCCTCTCCCCTGCCCTTGGCTCCATGAATGGCCTCGGCAGTCCTAGCGGGTGCGAAGGGGACCAAATAAGGCAAGGTGGCAGACCGGGCCCCCCACCCCTGCCCCCGGCTGCTCCAACTGACCCTGTCCATCAGCGTTCTATAAAGCGGCCCTCCTGGAGCCAGCCACCCAGAGCCCGCCGCCGCCGGAGCCGAGCCGACCCGCCCCGCCAACGGTGAGTCAGCGCCCGGCCCTCCGCGTTCACTCCTCGCCTGGTCCGCGGGCCGCGCCGGACACCAGCCCCGCGCCGCCACCTGGCCAGCCCGGCCCGCATTCAGCCAAGGCCCCAGCTCCTGCCGCTCTGCGACTGCCTTTTTTTTTTTTTTAAAGCCCACACTTTTTGATTTGGTTCTAACTTGTTTTGTCCTGGGCGTCGGTCCTCGCAGGACCTCGCAGGGGCTCTAAGAAGGGGAATTTTGTGGCTCCCCAAGGGGCTTTTGGGTCCCTACTCCCGTGCGCTTTCCCCTCCATCTGGGGCACAGGCATGGCGATATGGACAGGGCTGGAGATCGAGTTCCCAGTTCGTGAAAAGGAAGAAAGTTAAAGGGCTGGGGAGGACTAAGGGGCTGGGTTTCTTGGGTCCCTCCTTGCACCTGGCACCCTAGGTGGAACTCCTGGCCAGGGAGTCTGGGTGGATTCCTCTGCCCTTCTCTGTCCCCAGTCACCTCCGCGGCTTCTTCCCTCCCTTTTATGATTCGAGGGGAAGGGAGGTGGCAGGAGTGTTCCCCACCCAACCCCCTGTCCAGTCCCCACAACCCCCTTCTGCTCTGTCCTGTCCTCTGGGTGCGGAGAAGGCCAGCTGCACAGGCAGCTAAGCGTGGTCCGCCCTCCCCTCCTCAACCTGCAGAAGCCCCTGAAGCTGTGCCAAGATGTGTGACGACGAGGAGACCACCGCCCTGGTGTGCGACAACGGCTCTGGGCTGGTGAAGGCCGGCTTTGCGGGCGATGACGCGCCCCGCGCTGTCTTCCCGTCCATAGTGGGCCGCCCGCGGCACCAGGTAAACTTCCCGCCGAGCCCCCAGTCCCACTCGGGACCCCTTCAGTCCAGCGATCTAGGAAATGGCTCTCACCTGACCCTCTTGTTCGATGAACTCTTTAGGCCAAATTAAGAAAAGGCTGATTGACTTCAAATCCAAGCCAAGGCAAGCAATACTCCACAAAACCCCAACATACTGAGGAATGTACACCTGAGTGGCACGCCTCTAAAAGGGTCCCACTCCCTGCTGTGAAAGCCACCTGCTTCTCTCCACTAATGGCCTTTTGGACTTTTAGTCTTTAGTGTCTTCTCTGCCTTATACACTTCATTTTCTTCCTTGTCCTCTCTTTTCAGTCCTGTTTAAAACTTCTAACAATATCGCCTCTCCCAACCAACCAGGACCCAATCCACATTCCTCTCTCATGTTCGCAGCCAGTTTACAGGGTTCCCCAAAGGTGTAATCAATCTATCTCCTTCCTGGCTGTTGCATTTTTAGAAGCCAGGCGTGACAGAGGCAGCAAGTGCCATGGTGATAGCGACATACCACCTCGTTTATTAAAAGACATGCCATGCTCTCTGGGTTTGTCACATGCCTGGCCAGACAGGCTGCCAAGCAGGAGAGCTTAGTCCTCAGAGCTGGTGAATGACTCCAGGACAGCTCTGGACAGGCTGAATTTCACTGTTGGAGTGAGGATGGCATATCAGCCCATCATTATGTGTTCACTTGAATGTCAAAATCTTTTTCTTAGGAGAAATACAATGTGTCATTAATTCAGTCTTTCCAAAATGCAGTCATCTATATTCCAGTTGACATGGGTGATGAGCTTAATAATTTAATGAAGGCATATGATATTTTTAAGGTGAGGTGAGGCTCTGCTTCTTCAGTGAAATAGCTTCATTCTCTCCGGAGTTATATTCTCAACAACAGAATTATACATCTTTGGGGGAGTGGGGAGAAGGTAGAAGATTGATTTTTAAATAATTCTTCTAAATTGGGGTAAAATCCTATTGCTTGTTATTTCTGGTATTTAAATATGTTCCTTGACTTGGGCAGTTAGATATAAATGGACAAGACACTGATTATATTCCTGACATGGTGAGAGCATGATTTTCTCATTTTTTCTTCTCATAGGGAGTTATGGTGGGTATGGGTCAGAAGGACTCCTACGTAGGTGATGAAGCCCAGAGCAAGAGAGGCATCCTGACCCTGAAGTATCCCATCGAGCATGGTATCATCACCAACTGGGACGACATGGAGAAGATCTGGCACCACACCTTCTACAACGAGCTCCGTGTGGCTCCCGAGGAGCACCCCACCCTGCTCACAGAGGCCCCGCTGAACCCCAAGGCCAACCGGGAGAAGATGACTCAGATCATGTTTGAGACCTTCAATGTCCCTGCCATGTACGTGGCCATCCAGGCAGTGCTATCCCTGTATGCTTCTGGCCGTACCACAGGTATGCTGGGCTCTGGGGACAGTTACTGATGAATCACATTCCCAAGTCACCGACCTTGCTGTGAATCACATCCCCCAGTTGAAAAAGGGATAATCCCTTTCCTCCCATTCCCTAGCAAGGTCTGTGCTAAGAGAAAGAGTTAACAGTAGTGCCCTGAGGTTAGTTTCAGAGCACAGTTATTGTTGGAGCTGATAGTTTGTGGAGATAGGTCCTTCCCTCATTTAAAGCTCAGCGCAGTGTAGCAACTTGGAGTGCAGCAGTCATTGTTATGTGTTTAAACCATCACATCACCTGGGCAAGCATCCCCAAGGAGAATACATTCCATACAGGGTCTGAGTCAAAAGAGAGAGAAACGTGTAAGTTCAATAGGAGCAAAGAAAAACACACTTGGGTGCTTACATAATGTGCTCGTGGCTGACAAGAAAGATGGTCATTTGAAAGTGTCCTCAGGAATTTTTTCTACTATAATAGTTAAAAAGATGAGCTGCAGTTTGCTTCAGATTTAGTATTCCTGATGCTCATTTTTATTCTTTGTGTGTAAGGAATCTAATTTTATCTGGATCAATGCCCATTGCTAGCATCTCTTAGCCAAGATTGGAAGCGGGCTTTGCCGTGGCTAAAGCAGTGGTGTTGTCCTCAGGAATTTACCTTGTTCTTGTCTACTTCCCCGGGCAGGCATTGTTCTGGACTCTGGGGATGGTGTAACTCACAATGTCCCCATCTATGAGGGCTACGCTTTGCCCCATGCCATCATGCGTCTGGATCTGGCTGGTCGGGACCTCACTGACTACCTCATGAAGATCCTCACTGAGCGCGGCTACTCCTTTGTCACCACTGGTGAGTGTGTGTGTGTCTCATCTGCCACAGTGTGGGTCTGCTTTCCTCCTCTCTCACTGAATTCGCCTACCTCCCTATAATTGACTTCTTGCTTCAGAGCATGACTGTGATACTCTTTATTTCTGTAGCTGAACGTGAAATTGTCCGTGACATTAAAGAGAAGCTGTGCTATGTCGCCCTGGATTTTGAGAATGAGATGGCCACAGCTGCCTCTTCCTCCTCCCTGGAGAAGAGCTATGAACTGCCTGATGGCCAAGTCATCACTATTGGCAATGAGCGCTTCCGCTGTCCTGAGACGCTCTTCCAGCCCTCCTTCATTGGTGAGTTGTAGGGTCTGGTGCAGAGGCACGATTTTCCCTGGAAATCTTAGGGTCTCCCAGAGTAAAATCTAGAAGGCTCAAGAAGCCCTTGAGTTAAAAGAAGTCATAGTTTGGATTCCCACACAGCTCAACCTCAAGTCCTGATGGCTCATTAAAGGGGAAGTCTATGTTCTGCTCTAGTGATATAATAAAGGATGACACACTGAGTTCATGTCAAAATAAAGGATGACACAGAGTAGTAACTGAATAGCACGTATCTGCAGGAAAAGGGCTATTTCACAAGAGCTGACTTATTCCAGTAAGTTTCACTACCAAGTAGCTGGACTTTCCAAGTTCCTCATCATTAAATGCAATAACATTCCTACTCATATTAATAACTGGGCACTTATATGTCAACAAATATCCTTCCTAAGCAATGCTTTCCATAAGGAACTTTGTCAGGATCTGATTTAAGTCCATAAACAAAAATTACATTCATTTTAGTTTAAACGTGTATCTTTTCCTTTTCCAATACATCTTCATACATCTGAGAGTTTCAGGAGGTGTTTACTTGAAACAGGTGCTAAGCACAGTTGCTCCTTTCTTGGCATTGTATTGTGGATTAACTGTGAGGCACCCATTCCACCCTGCAGTGTGTCTTATAGGGGAATATATGTTTCAGAGACAAATGGTGACAGCTCCCCCACACAAAGAAGTTCTGTTCTCTTCCCTCTACCTTGACCTGAATGCACTGTGATGTGTGTGTGTGTGTGTGTGTGTGTGTGTGTGACTTGTTGCTAGGTATGGAATCTGCTGGCATCCATGAAACAACTTACAATAGCATCATGAAGTGTGACATTGATATCCGCAAGGACCTGTATGCCAACAATGTCTTATCTGGAGGCACCACTATGTACCCTGGTATTGCTGATCGTATGCAGAAGGAAATCACTGCTCTGGCTCCTAGCACCATGAAGATTAAGGTAAAGAACTTTTGTGAGTGGGAGATCCAAAGTGAGTCTTGGTATTCTAAGCAGAACTACATTCCAAATTCCTTTTCCCTCATACTCAGTTTCTTGTCTCCTACAAACTTTACCTGTTAGCTTTTCTACCACTTTTTCTGATTTTCTTAGCACTTTTCCCAAGATAGGTAAATTCCAAAATGCTTTTAAGCAGTGAATAAAAATAAATCTTTGACAAAAAAAAAACACACACACACACACGCAACAAAATCTTTGAATACATTTTTAAAGCTCCCAACTTTTGGGCTAGGCTCCACTACACATTTAGCTTGTTGCCAAATTACACTCTAGGTAAGTGGAGAAATTCCATTTTAATAATAGAATATATCTTTAATAATATAAATGATGAAATAGAGGTGAGTTCATATAACTTGATTGGCCACATTATTTCGTGGTATGACATATCCCACATTATAGCAAATTAATATCTAATGGTTTTTTCTGTGAATCCTCCCAATGTTATTTGCTCCCTTGCTTGGAACTTCAGAGTTCACTGGAAGTTTTTGTTTTCTTTCTGCAGATTATTGCTCCCCCTGAGCGTAAATACTCTGTCTGGATTGGGGGCTCCATCCTGGCCTCTCTGTCCACCTTCCAGCAAATGTGGATTAGCAAGCAAGAGTACGATGAGGCAGGCCCATCCATTGTCCACCGCAAATGCTTCTAAGATGCCTTCTCTCTCCATCTACCTTCCAGTCAGGATGATGGTATTATGCTTCTTGGAGTCTTCCAAACCACCTTCCCTCATCTTTCATCAATCATTGTACAGTTTGTTTACACACGTGCAATTTGTTTGTGCTTCTAATATTTATTGCTTTATAAATAAACCAGACCAGGACTTGCAACCTATAAAAGCCTCTCGTTTGTTTTTGGGGTAGGCGTGGGGTGGGGCAGGTGTTTGCTTTGACACCCTGAGCATTGTCAGAGTTCAGTACCACAAGGTTCATCCAGATGAATTAATATGACAGTTAGCTGGGAGTTATAATACTAACTTTTGATTTCATATTTTGAGACAGAATCATGAATATATTTCATACCTGAAAAGCAGATTAAGGTTTAGTTCCATATAAGTAAGAAATGAAATTGAATAAGATAGTTCTCTAGAATTAGTTGCTGCAGATGACACTGAAGATTGTTTTAACATATGTTCCAGTTGTTTTTGTAACCTTGCAGAAAATACACATATATTGATAATGAGAAAGTCAAATATTATTTTAAATAAATTGGCTTAACTTTTCAATTCTTTGAACTCTTCAATTGTCTTCCTGGGGGCTATGAAAGAAACATGAAGCTTAGCTGACAGTTGGGCCAGCCACATCCCATTGCAAATACCCTCTAAACGTATCAAGACCATTGTGTGTGTGCAAAACAAATGTGAGGAAGCAGGAGCCAAACACTTCTGCCTGATCAGTGACTAACTTGCGAGACAGAAGCCTTCAATCTCTTCATTTCTTTGAAATCTTGAGATCTTGGGTTGAGTGAACTGAAGGCTACGAGGTCCTGAGGGAGCAAGGGGAGGCGAGAGCCACAGTGTTTGCTTTGCTCTGCGCAGAGCTCTCTGCAAAGTATGGTGGGAAGGCTGCTAGGGGCAGCGTTGAAAAGAATTGAATGTGTTCCATCCTCGAGGAGTTCACACACCTACACATAATCCCCCAGTGTGTGTGGCCTGGAGGCTTTAAGGAGATGTATGTGGGTCTGTGTCTTAAAGAATGGTCAGGAATTAGGGAGGTGAGAAGAGCAGAGAGGACATCTCAGCAGAAGAAAGTGTGGCAGAAGCCAGGATACAAGACATGGGGCAGGCTGGTAGGTGCTGATGAATTTTAGAAAATCCATTGGGAAAGGTAGATTTCAACTAGATTGCAGAAGCCTTACAGATTTTTGTTTTCAAATTAATTGCCAGTGAACTGTTAGCATTCACAGAAGTGTTTGAATAGACTTAATTGAATTTTATTGATGAGGATTCAAGACACAGAGATTAAGCAACTGGTGCAATGTTATAAACTTTATTTGTGGAATATGCTAGACAGGAACTCAGATTTTCTGACATCTACTCTGATGGTGTCTCTAAAATAATCTTTCTAACTTTATAGTTTATCAAGGGTAACCCCATTCTATCACATGCCTTTTGAGAATTTGGGTTCAATATTTGGAGTACTCTGGACTCATCAGACATCTTTAATAAATTGTAATACATTGCCACTGTCATTCAAGGTCCTATGTGTGTCTTTACGCCTATTCATACCAAAAATATCTTTTGATCCCTGACTCTGGGTCGGGCATAGTATTAAGGGCAGGGGACACAAAGATGTATGAGAGCACATTTTCTGTGAATAAAAAGCTTAGAGTTCTGTATGTAGCATATTCAAATGGAAGGCCTTCTATGCAATAAAGGCTAAATAATACATCAAATTGGTGGCATTTTATTTAGATAAGGTGCAAACATTATTGTACATATGCCCCCCGCCCCCACCACCCCATTGTATCCTATAGCACAGTTGAATTGGTTTAAAAGCCATGCATGGGGAGGTATGATTTCACTAGTTTTTGTGTCTCTTTCTTTTCCTCTGTACAATTGAGTGCATAAATATTACGAATTGTATCCTCTGAACACAGTATTAATGCTTTAACTGTAGATGATTGGCTGGGGTATCACCTCTGGTTCTTTCCATTTGTGATTAGAAATGGAGAGGATATTTTTATTTCTATGTAAAAGTAGAAGCTTTAAGAATCAACTTCTGATATTTGTATCAGAAGAGGTAAGCACCCAGATTCTTGTTGAATTCTGAGGTCTTCTCATCTTTGCTTGATTATAGGGTATAAACTATTAGAACAATTGAATCTTAAAAATTGTGCTTAAGGAAGGTACTAAGACAAAAATGTTTGCTTAAGGTAATCTTCATATGTATACAATAACTGAGACATGGATAGTGCCTATGTCTTTGGTTAAAGTGCAATAAACAAAGAACTATATAAATTATATTTCTTCTTAATTTATAATAAAGTATTGTTTGTAGTTTCTAATACCTCCAAACACCACTTCTTCATTTATTTTGACCAAACAATGGCCATTATGTAGACGTGTTTAAATATTTAAGAGAGTACAGTGGAGAGAAAAGAAATAGTACTGAAGAAAATAAAATATTTAGAGGGGTAGGGCTGACTTATTGTATCCAGAGATACAATGTGAACAATGTGACTGGGTCTCCACCTTTCTTTCCAGTTCTCCCGTAGAATTTATTACAGTCTGAATTGTGTTTCCTCAAAACTCATATGAAGCCCTAACTCCCAATATGACTGTATTTGCAGACAAGACCTTTAAGGAAGTAATGAAGGTTAAATGAAGTCATAAGTGTGGGGCCCTAATCCAATAAGACTGGTGTTCTTCTAAGAGGGAGAACAGACACCAGGAGTACAAGCACAGAGGAAAAGCCACGTGAGGGCAGAGCCAGAAGGCGACCCATCTGTAAGCTGAGGAAAGAAGCCTGCTGACACCTTGATCTTAGACATCCAGCCTCCAGAACTGTGAGAAGTAAATGTCTGTTGTTTAAGCCACTGATATGGTTTGGCTGTGTCCTCACCCAAATCTCATCTTGAATTGTAGTTCCCATAATCCCCACATGTCGTGGAGGGACCCAGTGAGAGGTAATTGAATCATGGGGGCGGTTACCCTCATGCTGGTCTCATGATTGATAATGAGTGAGTGCTCATGAGATCTGATAGCTTCATAAGGGGCTTTTCCCCGCTTTTCTTGGCACTTCTCCTTCCGGCCACCATGTGGAGAAGGACATGTTTGCTTCCACTTCCACCATGATTGTAAGTTTCCTGAGGTCTCCCCAGTCGTGCTGAACTGTGAGTCAATTAAACCTCTTTCCTTTATAAATTGCCCAGTCTTAGGTATGTCTTTATTAGCAGCATGAAAACAGACTAATACAGCCACCCAAGTCTATGGTATTCTGTTATGGCAGCCTTGGCAGATTAATATAGGATTTCTCCACCATCCTATAGGTAATATAGGATTTACCAACTTAGCAGCCTCTGAGACAAAAGAATACCTTCCCATATAGTACTGGCAGAAGTGCCAGGAAAGTGTCTGAGCCTGGTCAGGCTTAGGAACCAAGTCATACCATTCTTACTGCAGGGGCTGATCAATACTATTTAGCAGGGGAGAGGTGATTCTCCAAAGGAAGAGGACAAAATAGTGCAAACACCATCCCCAGTGAGCTAGAGGAGGAGAAAATTCTGGTGGCTTGTAGGGGAAGAACTGATTGTTGGATGGCTCCCACCTTCCAGCCCAGGAGTTTTGATTTGACAGGTCCTGAGAAGGACTTCAGAAGAGCAATGACTTCATGCAAACAAAACTAGGCGGCAAGACAGAGAGCCTTTGGATAATATATTCCAGTGTGGCCTCAGGACCCAGGGACCCAGTGATCTCTATATGATCAGACTATCTGGATTTTTAAAAGGAAATAATAAGTCAGATTCACTTTATGGTTAATATGATATAAATGCTATAAATATATACCAGGAACTAATAGGGAGGGAAAAAATATAGGTCTTTTAGGCCTAAAACAGCAAAAGTTGTCTATGTTCACCTTAAGGTCTTCCAGGCTCATTATACAAGAAATCTCTCTTCCAGGCAGAGCTTCTCTGGTTGTTGCTATGGTAACTAAACTCATGGTAGGAAGACATCCAAAACAAAGCTCCTGGAGAGGTTGCAAAAGTACACCTCTGGTCACTGATGAACTTGATGTTTGAAGACGTTCTTTGAAGTTCATTCATTAGCCCTGGGTGCAGCAGATGCAAGAAAGGTTGACTCGGAGGATAAAGAGCTTCAGTTCAACTATAGTTCTCTGAGTTCTTGTGGTTCTGGGCCCCCTCCCCTCCCTGGTTGAGGCTGGAAGTGAAGGGGAGCTGGGTCAGCTGAGAGTTAAGTAGGGGTGGCCTGCATGTCCTTCAGCATCATTGTCTGCTTATTTTCCTGCATTGTTTTACTGTAACTTCCATGGAAGTCATGACTAAAGAGGGGAGACAGAAAGAAAACTACCCCAAGGGAAGGCCGAAGTAAAGCAGAATTAAAACAGGGCTTAAATAGTAGATGAGAAGCAAACTCTAGAGTCAATTGTAAGCAAGGAATTGGGTCAACAGGGTAAGTGTTTAACACAGGAAGATGACTTGGGGAACTTTGGAACTATTACTGCAAGTGGCCTGGAGGCATCATGGAGGTCAGGATATGAAAAAACAGGCATCATGTAGGAAGTTTAAGAGCAACTCTGCCTTAGGTGAAATAGTGAAATTTTCCTAAAGCCTCTTGAACTCTAGGATGTACACTTTAGTCTTCTTTTCCAGTGTCTTCCACAAAATGCTGGCCATCTCGGACATTCTCCCTGTCACTCCAGTCACAAATTGAAACTTACCTGTTGTATTAGTCCATTCTCACATTGTTAAAAAGAAATACCTGAGACTGGGTATTTTACAAAGAAAAGATACTTGATTGGCTCATGGTTCTGCAGGCTGTAAAAGAAGCGTAGTAGCTTCTGCTTCTGAGGAGGCCTCAGGAAGCTTCCAATCATGACAGAAGGCAAAGGGAGAGTGAGGCATCTCACATGGTGGGAGCAGGAGCTAGGGGCAGGGAGGTGCCACACACTTTTAAATGACCAGATCTCATGAGAACTCAGTCACTAACGTGAGGACAGTACCAAGGGGATGGTGCCAAACCATTCATGAGAAATTCACCTCCATGATCAAATCACCTCCCACCAGGCCCCTCCAACATTAGGGATTACAATTCAACATAAGATTTGGTGGGGACACAGATCCAAACCTTATCATCCATCTTTTACCTGCATCCTTCAAAGAGCAGACTGTGCCAATTAAGCAATCTCTTACCTAAACTATGTTCCCAAGGGAACGCTCGAACAGATCTCCCTGCCAGAGAACACAAGCATAATTTAACCAAAGTTTTCTACATATAGTTTCTTATTAGACTAGCCCAAAGGATTGATGTTGCATGGGATTTGGGTCAAAAAGATTTGAGTTTAAAATCCTAGCTCTGCCACTGATGAGTTGAGTGGTCTTTAAGTAAATCACCTAGCTTCTTCAGGAAAGAAGGGCTAACTAAAATCGTGTTCTCAGAGTTGTCATGAGAATGGAACAAAATGTGCTTAATACACTCAGCACCATGCCCAGTATGAGCTGAATTATTCAATTAAGTTTACTTTCCTTCCGTCCCCATTTCTTTCTTTTTAGCATGAACTTTGGAGGCTGGGTTGGGAGGTGATGGAGAGGGGCAGAGGTGGGCTACGGAAGTCTCTTCAAATCACATTGTTATGGTTTCTCTATATTCAGTTTCTCTTGAGAATAGGAAAAATGAAGGAATAGAAAGCTCAGTGGGAAGAAAAAAATTAAAGGTCATTTATAACAGGATGTGAAGGAAGGCAAAGAGGAACACAAAGTCTCTTTCTTGGAGACCTGGAAGACAAATTACAGAGAGTCGTGGTGTGGGCAGGAGGAGCAGCAGCTATGTGTGTGCATGTGAGTGTGTGCTCCCACACATAATACAGGTGAGAACAATCAACAGAGGGTTGGGCTGATGGCCATGTGAAAAGGATCTGCCTGCTGTTTTTCTGTGCTCTTCAACTCCCACTATTCTCCCCATCCCCTTCTCACCCACATTCAAGAGCCTGGCCTTTCCTCTCTTCCCTTTGTATATATGGAATCAGCATAGATGGACAAGTAGATTCACTATTGTCTAAGTAAGTTGACATGAGAGAATTTGGCTCCACAAGCCAAGACTTCCAACTAACTCCTTTTCCTGCCAGCTGGATCTGTACAGGAGCAGGCACTTAGAGAGAAACACTGTCCCTACTCCTACTCCCACTCAACTTCCTGGCTTTGTGCCATGCCTCTGCCTCATGGAATTTCTTTTGTGTTTTTAGGGATTTGGGCTTCATGTTCTTTGGCTCTAGATCCTGGTCAATGCTCTTAGTCTCCAGGAACAGAACTCTCCTCAAACTAGGGAGTTAAGTTAGGAAGATAGTTTATTAAAAAGATATAGAGGAACTCCTAAAATCTGAAGATATAAAGTAGACTTAGACTTCATAGCAAATGGGAATTTAGAACTGCAAAACCATCAGGAACAGCAGGTATTCTGCACTCTCTATCTCTTCAGTTCCCCCTTATAAATGAACTGTACCCATCTCTCCCACACAGATTTACTCATGTAACTCCTCCTGAAGGAATGGCCCTAGGCAGACAAGTTTGTTTCATGCATGGCCCCAGGTCTAATGGAACCAGAGGGGAATATGTCTGGCATGAGGACTTGTATATCTAAGGACCAGCAGCCAATCAGACATTTTTTCCTCTCTTTAGCTGGAACTAAGAAGCACAGGTGGTGCTGTTAGTTGTTTGTGGTCTCTGGAACTGACACATAGCAGATGGTGGCCAAGATGGGTTGAGAAAGCAAAGAAGGCAAAAAGTTGCCAAGAGAAATAAGAATATGGAGCTGCTACAGCTCAGGGAAAAAAACATGAGTGCCTGAACACACCTCTTGGGTAAGGGTTGTGTGTGCGTGTGATAAGTTTTTCCTGTATTACGCAAGCGTTTTGGTGGAACACCACCCACTATATATTATATCTGTTTTCCTTTAACTCTGGAAAGTATTAGAAACATATTTAAACTAAAATTTGAATTGAGAACAGCCTATGTGATCACACCCACTGGAGGATCTGCATTACACTTCAAATGAATGAAATGACTAGGTAGAATTTTAGACATCTTCAAACAAGTGGGAAGGATTAGGGTACAGTGGGTAAGGGCTGTCATCTAAAAGACCACCAGGAATGGCTACATAGTAGAAAGGAGAGCTTTATTGTAGATGTCAGTCTGAAAACCAGGAAGGAATAGCCTCCAGTCTGGACCAAAGTTACTCTGTCTTCGAGGAAGGAAAGGGCAGGTTGGGTTTTATGACTCACACAGTCCATATTACACAACCATGTCATACATATTTAGCAGGTGTGCGGGGAAGCTATCTATATTTATGAAGGAGCCAAGATATGCACAATGGGTAAACATATATGTAACATACATCCCATGTTCACTTTGGGGCAGGGTTTTAGCATTAAAGTGAAGTGAAATTTGGCTATTTACACCAAAAGTGAACTATAGGACACAAAGAGAGTTTGCATATAACCTTTATATACCGGCCGAAACTGGCTTATGGTCTTCAGTTGAAGAGAATGTTTATAAGGCTGGTCCTCTGCCCAGTCAGAGTTGTAGTGATCTGGGTTGTAAATCAGAGTTAGGAGGGGGTCTGATAGCTCTTACTATAAGGGAGTTTAGCAAGTTGTGGCCAAATTCTACCAGATCAGACTGAAACTATTCCCAAAAATGGAGGAAGAGGGACTCCTCCCTAACTCATTCTATGAAGCCAGCACCACCCTGATACCAAAATCTGGCAAAGACACATGAAAAAATAAAACTACAAGCCAGTATCCCCACTAAACATAGATGCAAAAATCCTCAGCAAAATACTACCAAATCCAACAGCACATTAAAAAGTTAATTCACCATGATCAAGTAGGCTCCTATTCTTGGGAGGCAAAGTTGGTTCAACATAGGCAAATCAATAAATGTGATTCACTACATACACAGAATTAACATAAAAATCATATGATCATCTCAATATATGCAAAAAAAGCTTTCAGTAAAATGTAACATCCCTTCATGACTAAAAATCCTCCAGAAACTAGGCACTGAAGGAACACACCTCAAAATACTAAGAGCCATCAAGGACAAACCCACAGCCAATGTCCTACTGAATGGGCAAAAACTGAAAGCATTCCCCTTGAGAACTAGAACAAGACAAGGATGCCTACTTTCACAACTCCTATTATTCAACATAGTACTGGAAGTCCTAGCCAGAGCAATCAGGCAACAGAAAGAAATAAAAGACATCCAAATAGGAAAAGAAGAAGCTAAAAGATCTCTCTTCATAGCTGATATGATTCTATACCTCAAAAACCCTGAAGACTCCACCAAAAGGCTCCTGGAACTGATAAACAACTTCAGTAAAGTTTCAGGATACAAACTCAATGTACAAAAATCAGTATCATTTCTACACACCAATAACAGCCAGGCCAAGAGCCAAATCAAGAATACAATCCCATGTACAATGGTCACAAAAATTTAAAATACCTAGAAATACATCTAACCAAGGAGAAGAAAGTTTTCTAAAAGGAGAACTACAAAACACTACTGAAAGAAATCACAGATTACACAAACAAATAGAAAACATTTCATGCTCATGGATTGGAAGAATCAATATTGTTATCATACTACCCAAAGCAATCTACAGATTCAATGCTATTCCTATCAAATCACCAATACCATTTTTTCACAGAAAGAGAAAACACTATTCTAAAATTCATGTGGAACCAAAAAAGATCCTGAACAGCCAAAGCAATCCTAAGCAAAAAGAACAAAGCTGGAGGCATCACATTACTGGACTTCAAATTATAGTATAAGGCTACAGTAACCAAAACAGCATGGTACTGGTAAAAAAAAAAAAAAACAGACACATAGGGCAATGGAACACAATGGAGAACCCATAAATAAAGCTGTACACCTACAGCCACCTGATCTTTGACAAAGTTGACTAAAGTAAGCAATAGGAAAAGGACTCCCTATTCAATAAATGGTGCTGGGATAGCTGGCTAGTCATATGCAGAAGAATAAAATTGGACCCATACCTTTCACCATATATAAAAATTAACTCAAGATAGATTAAAGATTTAAGGATTCAAACATAGGACCTCAAAATATAAATATCCTAGAGGAAAACCGAGGAAACATCATTCTGGACATTGGCCTTGGGAAATAATTTATGACTAAGTCCTCAAAAGCAATAGCAACAAAAACAAAAATGATAAGTAGGACCTAATTACATTAAAGAGTTTCTGCACAGCAAAAGAAACTATCAACAGAGTAAACAGACAACCTACCAGATAGGAGAAAATATTCTCAAACTATGCATCCAACATCTATATTCTAATATCTAGAATACAGAAGGAACTTAGATAATTGAAGAAGTAAAAAACAAATAACCCTATTAAAAATGGGCAAAAGACACGAACAGACGCTTCTCAAAAGAAGGCACACAAGCAGCCAACAAACATATGAAAAAATGCTCAACATCACTAATCATCAGAGAAATACAAATCAAAACCATAATGAGATACCATTTCACACCAGTCAGAATGGCTATTAGTAAAAAGTCAAAAGTTACACATGCTGGTGGGGCTTCAGAGAAAAGGGAGCACTTGTACACTGCTGGTGGGAATGTATATTAGTTCAGTCACTGTGGAAAGAACTTAAAACAGAACTACCATTTGATCTACCAATCTTATTACTGGGTATATATCCAAAATAAAATAAATCATTCTACCAAAAGGACAGATGCATGCATATGTTCATCACAGAACTATTCACAATAGCAAAGACATGGAATCAAACCAGATGTCCATCAATGACAGATTTGATAAAGAAAATGTGGCACATATAAATCATGGAATACTACTCATCCATAAAAAAGAATGAGATAATGTCCTTTGCAGCAACATAGATACAGCTGGAGACCATTATCCTAAGTGAATTAACGCAGGAACAGAAAATCAAATACTGCATGTTCTCAACGACATTGTGTGCTCATAGACATAGGATGGCAACAAAAGACACTGGGAACTACTAGAAGGGAGAGGGAGGGAGAGAGGAGGGATCATTTGAAAAACAATCAGGTACTATGTTCACAACCTGAGTGACAGGATTAATTGTACCCCAAATCGCAGCACCACACAATATACCAAAGTAACAAACCTGCATATGTATCCCCTGAATCTAAAATAAAAGTCGACATTATATTTTTAAAAAGTAATATAGGTTGTTAGAATTCAGAAATGAAATTTCATTTAGAAAGTAGAGAACAGATAAAAATAATGTTTAAAAATATAGTAAAATTTTTATATACATAAAATTAAAGAATTTATATGTTTATATTTACATGTAAAATGTATATACTTATAAATTTATATAAATAAAACAATACTCTATAATCATATTAATATGACTATATTTAAATATATTGATATATTGTATATATATTATATATTACACATTGTACCTACACGTGTGTATGTGTGTGTGTGTGATGTGCAAGAATTTGAAAGACAAGTGTGGAAATTTGGATTTGATATGAGAGAATATGTGCTTTAACTCAGGAATTGATGACATTTCCTGAGAAGAGAAGTGGCCCACTGGAATGATGTTTAAAGAAGGCGAATTCCAGCATTTATGTCCAGAATGGTTTAGTTAGTGGAGATCCTTACGGAACAATGTAGTCCAAGAGCAAATAGACAATTTAGGTAGCACAAACTCTAAAGGCCAAGAATGTAGAGCCAGATTCTTCTTTGTCTTCCAAAGGAGAGATTGATCTAAATCGTTTTATGAAGCAAGAAAGTGTGACTATATGATACAGGGTTTAAAGAGCTCCATTAATAATTACCATGGCCTTACACCACAGGGCCTATTCAGGAAATCTAAACTGGCTTTCTGAATTCTCAGTTTAGAAAGCACTTTTCACACCATTTGAGTCTCCTTTGAAATTGAAGGAACTTATTTTAAAACTGTGTAACTCTTACAATAAAGAGTAGCCAGATTCCCTTTTATATCCATTACCCTAGAGTGTCAATTCCATTGTGTTATAATAACTGGTTTGAATTTAATATATAAAAGGGAGCTCCGTCATTGAAATATAGTATAAGGATCCTAGTTTTTAAAAAGAAAACTGTAGCTTGGTAGGGATGGAGTATTCATCAGAAGGAACTTGGTGAGTATTTGCTCTAAGTATACATCTTAATAGGAAGATATAAAAAATAAAAAATATATATATCCAAACTGGAAGAGAGTGAAGCATGATACAAAGACTTTAAAAATCAGTTGCAGGGCCAGGCATGGTGGCTCATGGTGGCTCATGCCTGTAATCCCAGTACTTTGGGAGGCCAAGCTGAGAAGATCACTTGAGTCCAGAAGTTCAAGACCAGCCTGGGCAACATAGTGAGACCTTGCCTCACCTCTACAAAAATAAAAAATAAAAAAATTGGCCAGGCATGGTGGGGCACGCCTGTGGTCTCAGCTACAGGAGGCTGAGGTGGGAGGATCCCTTGAGCCTGTGTGGTGGAGGTTGCAGTTAGCCAAGATTACACCACTGCACTCCATCCTGGACTACAGAGTGAGACCTTGCCTAAAAAAAAAAAAAACTAATAAATAAATAAAATAAAAAATAAAAAAATTCACTTCAATAGTCAAAGGTTGGATTGAAGTTTCCATCAACCAGGGTCCACACAGAATTAGAGTAACCAGAGGCCCCTGCAGAGATGAAGCATGAATGAAAAATAAATTGCTGTTATATTAATCACTGAGATTGTGTTTGTTACCACTGTGTGACCTAGCGTATTCTCACTATTATCCTCAGCTTTAGATATTCACCTCCCCAAGATTTCACTTTTTGTTAGGCCCTTAAGTTATTTTATGCCAGCTGTATAATACATTTAAAATAATAAACATGACCGGGTGCGGTGGCTCACGCCCGTAATCCCAGCACTTTGGGAGGCAGGCAGATCACTTGAGGTCAGGAGTTCGAGACCAGCCTGGCCAATATGGCGAAACTCCATTTCCACTAAAAATACAAAAATTAGCCAGACGTGGTGGCACGTGCCTATAATCCCAGCTAAGCTTGAGGGAGGCTGAGGCAGGAGAATCACTTGAACCTGGGAGGCGGAGGTTGCAGTGATCCAAGATCGCACCACTGCACTCCAGCCTGGCGAGAGAGCAAGACTCCGTCTCAAAACCGAAACCAAAAACAAAACCCAAAATTTAGCCAGGCATGGTGAGCGTGCCTGTAATCCCAACTACTTGGGAAGCTGAGGCAGGTGAATGCTTGAACCCAGGAGGTGGAAGTTGCAGTGAGCCAAGATCGTGCCATTTCACTACAACCTGGGCAACAGAATGAGACTCTGTCTCTAATAATAATAATAATAATAATAATAATTATAATAATAAACAGTTACCCAGAATTTTTATTTCACTTGAGAGGGCTCTTCAATGTATCCAAAGTGCCATGCTATCAAAAATAGAAGTCTCTTACTAGGTAAGGTTATTCCATTTTTTGGAGGGAGGGGAGTTTAATTTTCCATTGGCATATGAATGAAATAGAAAATATATTTAAATTTTCTCTAGTTACATTTTGTTGTTTCAACATATATGATGCTAAGTCAAAATGAAAGATTTTTTTCCCCGTGTACTTTGCTTTAGTCCATGGCTAAAGTTCACATCCTAACCTGGCTCATCAGAGAATTATATTACCTTTAAAACTTTAAAAAATTAAGATATAATTTATACACTATACAATTCACTCATTTAGAGCATACAATTCAATTGTTTTTGGTATATTCACAGATAAATGTAACCAACCATTAGCACAGTCAATTTTAGAACATTTTTATCAACCCCCCAAAAAAACTTTGTATTCTTTAGCTAATACTCTCCTGTCCCCCTACCTAGAAGGACTTTGGTGGGATGGTCTGGTTGCACACACTTCTTTCCAGGGAAGAGTAAAAATACGACTTTCATTTTAATAAACATGGCGGCTTTTGTCTTCGATTGCAAGGAAAATAATCAGAGCCTTTGCCTATGTGATTCCGCATTGAGCTCTTTCCTCCTGTCAAAAGACAAAATTTTAACAAATTGAGTTTAGTGATAGAATTGGCTTTTATTAGTAATTCATGAATCAGGCAGCACCCTATCTATGAAATTTAAAGGTGCTTTGATGAGCTGAGCAGAGGAGGTGAGCTTTATAGGCAGAAAAGGCTGAAGAAAGCAGAAACAAGGAATAAAACACAGATCAGTCATTTCAAAACTACTTTCTTTATGGGGTTAAAGCAGAGGAGACTTTCTTATCCTGCCAGCTGAGGTTGACTGGACCCCTTTGGACTGCTTGCTGTGAATCTCCTGTTTTCTTGAAAAACAGGCCTGTTTGTAAGTTCAGTGCTTACGTAGCACCCAGCACAAGTGACTCACTCCATTTTGGTTTGGGCTGGTATCTTGGGGCCTAGTGCAGAAGTTCAGTCCAAAACAACACTGTCCCATAAATTTTATTTAATACTCCTTCCAACAGAGAATCTTATTTGCCAGAAAAGACTTCTCGAGACACCTCATCTAAGTTGACCTCAACTCCACCCTACTATGTTATCTGGGTTTGTCTCCTTCATAGCATGTGTCACATAATTTTCTGTGAGTGTTTACACTTTATCGAGGTGTAATTTATACACAATAAAACGTGTTCATTATAAGTATGCAATTCAATTAGTTTTGACAAATATATATAACTTTCATCCTAATCAAAATATAGTACATTTTAAATCACCCCCCATACTTCCTCCTGATCCTCCAAATTCAATCTTCTGTACCTTAACCCCAGACAATCCTCTATTACTGTAGATGAGTCTCGTCTGCTCTGGCATTTCATATTAACCATAATTCAAGCTATTTGTTTGCTTATCTAGTTTGTTTTTGTCTCTACTACTGGCCTTTTTTTTCACACCATGGTTTTCTAGCACAAAGTGTCTAGCACAGAGCCAGGCAGTGCCAGAGTGAATGAATCCAAAATCATTCTGTTTATCAGCTTTGATTTTAACAATGAAGGCACCTATATATTTGAAGGGAACAGTGAAGACTTTATTGTGAGGGTTAACACACAGGAACCTCTTATGTCTGCCTTCTTTGCCCTCACCTTTGTCATCACAACAGTGTCAAAAACAGCCTTGATTGAGAAAGGATGTCATGACAGGGGTCACACTCTTTTACCTTTGGGTACAATGTGTCATCATTTTAAACAAACATGTTGAAATGGTCTCATTTAATTGTAACGTTTCAAAACTTTGATCTTTCAACTTAGTAGGATAAAGATGTTTCTAACGGCATCTTGCAAATCACACTCTTGATAACGGGGCAGGAGATCAACTCAAAGCACATCCCACTTCTGAAAACACACTCAAGATGCTTGTGTTCTTCCAGCCAATGTCATGGCAGCTCTGTTAATTTTGAGAAAATATTTCTCTTACTATAATATCATCAAATCTTGAATGATATCTATAACTGCTTTTCTCCAAAAGTGTTTGAAGCCTGTGAACTGGCATGTCTCTTTCATGCCTTGGGGAGGCAGGGCTCAGTTGGGCATGCCTCCTTCACAGGTGGAGAAGCTGAGGTGGAGCGACCCCTGTACAGAGTGATTTTCCTCGCTTCCTTTGCACGCCTTCATTTCTGGCATGGCGGTCTGTGCATTCCCCTTCAGCTGAAGTTCTAAATCTCTTTTTCTCTCAACTATCTAGGACACATGAGAATTAACCTACTCACGTAGATTACAGGGCCCAGCCCTCATTAACCTTAATATTGAAAGAAATACAGCTTTTGCAGTTGGAGAAGTGGAAATGCCCTTTCACTCAGCACAAATAGCAACATTCCCATGAGCTGAGGAGATGGGCTTTTTAGGGAGTAGTTCATCCAACACAAACTTGTTTCTAGTCAGTGAAAATTTCACATATATAATACCTCTGGATTTGTGGATCCCTTTTTAAAGCATTTAAAAATGACATCCCTGAGGTTCTTTTACAGTAGATCTAAGTGCTGTCTATTCTGTATTTTCTTTATGTCTTTTGAATGAATAATTTGGTCCTGAAGTTCTCATCTTCCTCCCTAGCAGGTACTGGATTGCTATTTGTTGAAGGACTGAACCACTGACCCTTCATTCTTAAACACTGAAGTCGAATGAACTGTAGACCTCTTCTTTTCCAAGGATCAGGCTCTCTGTCTGTGCTCTGCTTTTCTAGTCTGATCTTTGCTTTAATGGGATTTAAGTACTGAGTGAATCTCAGCCACATCCTTATCCCTCCTCTTTGGTAGGTGTTGCTTTTGTCAATGACATTGGGTTTAGGGGGAGAGTCACCTTATGGGTGGTGAGAAATAAATGTCTGTTGCAGAAGCCACCAGTCATGGTATTTTATTATGGCAGCTCAAGAAGACTAATGTTCTCACTTCCACTGAATTGTTTTCTTTATTCTTCTCATCCCCCATTTTCATTCTCAACTAGCACGGAAGTTGTACATTCTATTTCTATTCTTCTAGTGTTTGCTCTTAAGCACTTAATATATGTTTAACTCAACACAATCTAAAGTTAACTTCTCTGCTCTTTCTGTTATGATAGTCTTGTATTTATTCTCACTTCACTCACATTAGAAACGTACAATAGATTCTTTTTGAAAGAAGTTTACCTTTCTTTCCTCATAATTTTTTTCCTCACATCCCACTCTGGCTTTAATTATTTTCTTGACTGACAGCTCTGTGTAATTATTTCAGTGAAGGTCTATGAGTAGAAAACCCTTTCCTTCTTTGCCTCAAAAAAGAATCTTTATTTTACCCTCCCTCTTGCATATAGTTGGGTATATAGGCATAGGAAAATAACTGCAAGGCAGTGCTTATATCTGAGTGGAGAGACTACTGGTAGTTTTCCTTATTTATGTGCATATTCTAATTTTTCTATGCTGAATATTATTTGGATAATTTCTTAGAAGTTAAAAGCTGCACAACAAAATGTGATAAGAAATGAATACTTTGATCACTGGCTCATCAAATCAGTGCCAAATACTCATATATTCTGATTATGTTTCTGCAAAATTTTCTTCAAGAGAACCATGGAAGGTGATGCTGTTGCCATGGCACCATAAAAGTAGTCCCCTTAGAAGTTCAAATGGAGGAGTCACATCGTTCTGGGCTCAGGTTTCAGCTGCTCTGGGTTGCATTTATTTGCACTACTTCAATGCAAATGTGCCTTTAATCCTGCTTTCTCTCCTTCCCAGTGGTGGAATGTAGTATCTGCCTTCATGTAAGACTTGAAGCTGGAGTGCGAAAGAATCTTAGCTGGCACCCACTGTACCTGGGAAGTATGGCTACATCCCCTCTCTGCTTTCAAAGCAGATTTTTTTTTTTTTTTTAACATGAGTTGATGCTTCAGTTGGCATTGCAAGCAGCATCTGCTCATGGGATGGAAATCCAGAGTGTAATCCAGGTCTCCCCCAAAATCACCAGATTTCAAAGGACCATAGTGAAAATCAAATTTCTAAGGAGAGATCACAGCCAGTGACATTGAGCTAAAGTCATTTTTCCAGCTGCTCAGGGAGCTGGTCAGCTGGAGAAATCTGAATTCTCTTCACACAGAACTCTATGAGTCAATTAGTCCACACTGCTATTTTATTTTTAGCAGATTGTGTTTGGATTCTTATTTTCTCTTGGGTTTTGGTTAAAACAGTTTTTTCTCTGCTCCTATTACACTGAATCCTGCAGCTGATAGGAGCTCCAAATTAACCTCTGATATTTGTAATCAGTAGATTTCTTTAAGAGAAAAAAAGCAACCAAATCACTCCTGACATCAAAATCCATCTGGTAACATGCACCTCCAAACTGGCCACGAGAGATTCAACAGAATGCAGACATTTCACCCTGTATGTGGCAGGTGTTCAGTATAGATGCATTGTTTTCATTTGATGATGGGCTTATTGTATTTAGGATTGCCTTTTTGGAAAACACCAGTAAATGCTCAACATGAAAAATAAAATTGTGGGACCTCCATATAACAGATGGAGAAGAGAGCACATGCATTTGCTCTCATTCCCTTCAGAAACCTCACTATTATGGTAGCAAATACATTTTTTTAAGAAGCCATAAATCTATAAGAGCAAACAAAATAGGAAGCTGGAAGGCAGATAGATGAGTGATAATGACTTAGCAGGCAGCTGTAGAAAAAGCTGAGCTACAGTCTGTTTTATACAACAGAAATCTGCCAGTCCCAAAGGTTCAGGAACTGTGGCTGAAGAGGAGGTAAGGATGTAACTAAAAACAGGAGGGTTGTTTGAAAGTCTGTTGAGGAAGAAATTCAAGTTCTATATCCCCTTCACTACTCCATGTAGACAATTAATTGCCTTTCCTCCACCACAATAGAAAACTAGATGTTTAGCCTCTGGAGAGGGTTTCTGGACTGGGAAAACACTGGCCAGAGTTGACGGTGAGGAGACAGTATTGTAACAGAGTGATGAAGTGACTTTTATATACGGACCATTGAAACCACCAGCCCATTTCTCCCTCCGGGCTTCTAGAATGGTGGGATCCAAGGCTGTAGCCTCTAGGCAGGAGACTGGTAGGTTCTTGCCTGCAAAATCTAATCAGCCCAGGAGAAAGATAAAAAATATTAGTATCAGGGGTGACTTAATTCAATGACCCATTGTGATATTCTACACTTGGGTTTCTCAACAAAATCTAGTGACCTTTTGGGCAGCATCACTCTTTGTTATGAGGGCTGTCCTGTGTATTGTAAAATATTTAGCAGCATGCCTGGCCTCTACCCACCAGATGCCAGTACTATCTCCCAGAGTTGTGACAATCACCAGTGTCTTGCCTGCTGTCGAGAACCATAGCCCTATATTGCCCGTAGTTGGTAGGTCCGTCTTGTGCTCTCAGATTTCCTATCAGGTTCTTAGTGCTTTATTCATTCCTAAACATGAGTTGACAACCAAAAGTCAGCAGATATCTGAAGAGAAGAGCCTCTGATGTGAAATACAGATATCAAAATAAACATTTAAAAAAGTTTAGAGGAAAGACAGACTATAAAAGGAGATGAGAACATCAAATATTATAATTATTATCCTGAGAACGAGAAAAGACAATGCAAACAAACTCTCAGAAATTGAAAATGTGACCATAGATATTTTTAAAATGCAACAAATGAAACGCAAGAAAAAGCTGAGGAAATCTCTCAGAAAGCAGAACACAGAGATGGAAGATTAAAGGAAGATAAAAATTAGAGGATGAGACCAGGAGGACCAAGACTCAAGTGATACCTTCTAGAAGGAAAGAACAGAGTAAATGGAGGTGTTGGTTAGAAGTAAATCAGCAACAAACAATTCAACAACTTTTCCTGGAACTGACGGGCATCAGTTTTGTTGTTGTTTGGTGGTGGTGGTGATTGTTTAATTAAAGGGCCCCCTTCGTATCTAGCACAGTAGATGAAGCAAAGATTCACACCAAGCAAAGCATACTATCGTGAGATTTTTAGAACACTGAGGTCAAAGAAAAGATCTCAAAAGCTTTAAAAGAAAAAGTTGCATACGCTACTTCAAAAATCAGAAAGACTTTGTTTTCAGATGTAACATTGGAAGTTAGAAGACAGTGGAGGAATGACTTTAAAATTCTGACGGAAATGATTATGTAACAGTAGATTGAATTCACTTGCAGATGTGAGAGGTCTTTAAAATGTTCCTCCCATGGACTCTTTCTCAAAAAGCTACCAGAGGAAGTGCTTCACCGAAACAAGAGAGAATATCAAGAAAAAATAAATTACACAGAAACTCAATCAGGCCAGTTTGAAGAAGTCGGAATGTTGCAAAAGAGATTTCTCCATGAACATGTAACTGGTAGAACATGATGTATTCAAATATTTTGAGAGGTGATTGAGGCAACAGAGGAAAATTTGGGGTTTGAAGTAGTGATAAGTCCTTAGAAAACCAAGCATACACACAAACAGAAATTTTCATACCAGGGAGAACAGAATTTTGCACAGGAAAGAAAAGAATTATGGAATATAACACTGCTAAGTTGTGAACACTGTTTATATAGCTACCATAATATAAACTCTATCTGTTCAACAAATTATATTGTACTGTAGTTATTTTAGGAAGATGGTAGAACCAGAAAGCTGAGGTATGTGGTGGGGCAGGATAGTGCTGATAGAGATAAACACTGAATCCAATTCTTCCATGTGGGCAAGTGAGACTGTGTCTAGTACTTGATATCTCTTGTGGGGCCATACCTGTGTACACGTGCACAGATCCTATTGCATGGATATTGGTTTACACTATACATTCATCTCATGGTTTAATACTGTATGAAACAAGTGTTGGCTGAAGCATTAGATTTGTGTCGTGGTTCTTGGCTTAACCGTTTTCTTGCTGCATGATTTGAGCAGGTCATTTAATCTCTCTAAGCCTCAGGTTGATCACAAGTAAAATGCGAAATTTTATTCAGTCCACAAACAGTCATTGAGCATTTCCCATGGGTCCTGTGGAACGAGAGCTAGAACATACACTTCTAGACTTCAAGTTCAAGGAGGGAGGCAGACCAGGGAGCTGATGGGATATGACCAGGGTGCTGAGGGAGCACAAAGGAGAAACGGAGACCAACGTTTATTGAGCACTTACAATGTGCCGGGAAATATGTCATGCGATGCTCCCAGAAACCCAATGATACTACTGACCTTTTACTGGAGGATGCCGATGCCCAGAAAAATTAAGTAATTTAACTTGAGTTGTACAGCTAGAAACAAGCGGCAGAGCAGAATTTAGGCCCAAATCTTTCATGATCCCATTAAATTACCTCTTCAAAAACAAGTGCCCTCCCATGGACATACAGAGTAGAAGAGCAGACATTGTAGACTCCAAAAAATGGGAGAGTAGTAGGGGGGTGAAGGTGAATGATGAAATACTACCCATTGGGTACAGTGTTTACTGTTTGGGTGCTGGTTACACTGAAAACCCACACTTCACTATGCAATATATCCATGTAACATAACTGCACTTGTACCTAAGTCTATACAAATAAAAAATTCAAAACAATAACATGTGCCCCCATAAGGGGCACCAAGCCTAAAGAACAAGAGGAAGGGTCAGAAAGGATTTCTGCAGAAGGCTGTGCCTGAGGGGAGGGTTAATGAATGGATTCTGCTGGTCATGGAAAAACCGGGACATGAAATCTCTCACTCCTGGACTGGCAATCTACGGCTGCTTTATTCATAAAGCTTCACTTAGCAAATATTTGAGTGCCTATTACATGCAGGGCCTATGCTAGGTACTGAAGGGGATAAAAGTAAAACCAAAGCAGAACGGAACAAAACAAAAGCAATTCCTGCTCTGGATAAGCTTATAGTCTATTGGTGAGGACGTTTATTACATGGCATGGAAAATTACATGCTGGAAGGAGCACCTGACACAAATACGCAGGGATGTGGTGGGGTGGGAGCAAGGGGAGTCTCCCTAGATAGCTAGCTGGCCTGAGTCTGGAGGAAGAAGTAGGGGTTAGGAGAAGGCTAAAGAATAGGCTTCCTAGGCAGAGGGCACAGCACATGTGGTGCCCTGAGGCATACTACCAGTGTGAATTTGGGAGACTGTGGCTAGTTCAGTAGGACTGAAACTTAGGTGCTCAAGGAGGAGCTGTAAAAGATGAAACTGAAGAGACAAACAAGAGCCAGTTTATGTAAGGCCAAACTGCTAAAGACATGGAAAGTTTTATATTAATGGTGAACCATAAATAGGAGAGGAAGGACTGGACTTTCAATGCAGGACAATCACTCTGCAGCACAAAGGGTGCACAGGAGTGACAATGGGAGCAGGGAGGCCTCTGGGGAGGCAAATGAATTATTCAGGGAAGAAAGGATAAGTGACCTGAATGAGGGCAGTGACAGAGATGAAGACAGGCAGTTGGATTTGAGAGTGCCACAGAGGTGCTTAGTTCCTGCTAAGATTTCTGCCCAAATTCCCCTGACAAGAACTGCTCTGGAACTTGTGAGAGCAGGGACAACCTATCTGCAGCACCATTTTGTCCACAGTTGCCCTCATTCATGCCATAGCTCCCTTCTGAGGCTACAGCAGGAGAGGAGGCTTGAGGTCAATGAACTGGAGCCAGCCCGTGGGAAAGGTGAGGAAGGGGCATTCCTTGCAGAGGGAATAGCATGTTTTTTGGGGAACTGCAAAAAGACCCCTATGGCTGGAATGTAAGGAGTATGTGGCAAGAGGACAGGTAATTAGGCTGGAAAGATAGGTACAGGCCAGATCTTCAGCAACTTTCTTTATTGGCTTGCTAATGAGTCTGACCTTTCCAGAAGGCTGTAGGAACCACTGATGAAATGCAAATAAGGTGGCCAGATTTCATTATAGAAAGAACATTCCATTAGCAGTATGAAGGATGTTTAGAAGATAAATAGGGAGGCTATTTTGAAAGGCTTGGGCCAAATAAGCTATAAGAGAAGAGAGCAATGAGAATGCTTTTAGAGATATTTAGGGGATAAACAGGTCATAAAGACTTCATATATGGGTGAGGAAGTAGGAGTGGACCTCCAGATTTCTAGCTTGAGCAATTAGGTTATATTTTGTGCAATCAGGCTGGCATAAAAATAAACTAAATAAGGATGGGTGTATATCAGTTAGAGTTCCAGCAGGGAACACATGACTCACTCAGCTGTGATTTTTGAAGAAACTTTTCAATCAAGGAACTTTCTATAGATGTGTGGGCAGGTTTAAGGGAACCAACAAAGAATACTGAGATACCCAAGGTCTAGCAACAGTAGGAAGCTTTTACTACCCAAAGTTTCACAGGGACAAGGGAAAGAAATAGAATTACCTGAATGCTGTAAGACCTGGGGCCCATGGAAGAAACTGAAACTAATCACAAACAGATGGAGCCCGAACTTCAAGAAACAGGGAGGAGTAAATGCCTGACCTTGCACCTCTTCCACCTGTCAATCTTCTGCCAGGACTTCCACTTAGCCAAACTCAAACGCAAACCCAAAGTTGCAGTCTGTAAAGGTCAGCCTCCCAGGACACAGAGCAGGGCTGAGAATGACAGAGAACTGATCTGGGGGATGACAGAATAGGAGAGAATTGTGGAAGAAAATAATGAGTCCTGTTATCAATATTTTGGCTTCTAGGCATCTGTGGGGCAATCGTGTGGAGCTCGGCAGAGTTTTGGGCTGCAGATAGATAACTGGGCACCAGTGTCCAGTTTGATGATGACCTATGTTTCATACTCAAGGATTGTTAGGGAGATTAGACATGATATTAGTGCTTTAAAAAGTGCTCTGGATTAATAGGCATTGAATGACCCTCAGAGAGATTGCAGTAGTTCTTGCAGTTTATGCATTTAACTAGTAGTAGCTTGAGTATTTATTTCTCCAGTAGTTGTCAAGATGTATAAAATTATATGGAAGAGAGGGACAAACAAACAAACAAAACCTGTCTTCTTCGCATAGATTAAACCTATTAAATATCTGTTACATTTAGCACACAGGTATCTAAACTTTTTGCTTTAGGTAATTTATTTTTCTCATACAGGTTTCTTGAAGTTTTAAAGACTGTACTAAATGATAAATATCAACTATGTATCATACTTTAGAACATAGTTCCAAGATCTTCTAAATAAAATAAGATATTCTTATAGAAATAACACATCAATAATTAAATAAGTTTTTCCAGGGGAAAAAAAGTGCTCTGGAAATGCTAAGATACTAAGGTATGAAGCAAACATAAGGTGGTGATATTGTTAGTAATACTATTCTTAGGAAACACACTTTGAATGAAAGGTAAACCTATCCTGTATGATCTGTCCATTCATCAAAAAAGCCTGCATGGACTCCCGCCCCATCTCATCAACATGTATAAAGCTTGATGGTGTGCATAACCACACACTTCAAAGCAGCCCCTCTTGAGTACCATTTGGAAGGTCATGTACATATTACAGCATGCTGCCTCTGCATAGAACATTTTAGGAACTCATCCGCTGTTCTTTCTGGAGCTGGCAAACATGTTTATAAATATCCTCAGTAAAGGCAAACTCATTATTTGAAGGGGAATTTGATTTCGTAAATAACCGAAAGTCACTGGCTATTTAGTGGTCAACACAAGAAAACCTCTCAACTTGTAAGTTGGAGAACCTGAATCCCAGCTCAGAGTTGGCGAGAAATTCTACATGATACAGGGGCAAAACATTTTGTCTCCTTCTTTTAAATCAGACTCATTAAAATATATATTTTCAGAATCCAATAATAAAAAGTAATTGGATAACGAAGCTGGCACAACTTACAGTAAAAAAATTAGGTGTGATTTTTCAAGTAATTAGGATTTTCTTACGTACTAACAAGGGGCCCTGAAGACAGTTTCAAGTCTCAGAAATTGTTTGAGTTATCGCACCAAATTTGGAGAAAATCTATATATTCTTAAGAAGACAGCTTTTATTTTGTTCTGTTCACGATTTGTTTATAAATAGCAGTATTGATCTCCTTAGTCTTATTTGATGATTGTGTCATCTATAAGTAATTTTACTCGAAAGGAATGACCAAAATCTCTGGAAATTCTCAGACATTAATGTCTCAAAATGATCTTTATCCTCCAACAAACCCCACCTTCTACCTAGACTTGGCCCTGGCCATGACTGAACTGTAGAGCTCAGGCAAAACCTGGGTTTCTAAGGAAAAAAAAAAGGGTGCACAGAAGTCCTGGCCTCCCTAACTGGGGAGCCGACTTTTACTGCCTCGTTAAAATTGCTAGATACCAGGGGACTGCCTTCCACAATGTATTTACTGCACCCAGAGAAAAACATGTTTGAAAAAGGCATTGCAATTAGTAATTGCCATTTAAGATTCAACTAATCATAAAGGTCTTTATGTTGACCATTATAATCAGGGCCTATTTATTTCCTACATAATGACAATGCTTGACGATGGCTCTGAGGAGTCATCTCTCATTTACCTGGCAGCAGACAAGGCTAAATCCTCGAGGTGTTTCTAGTCCTCAAGGGAAGGAAGCTAAGTGCATATGGGTGTTACATGCATACCTTATTTTATTGCACTTTGCAGACACTGTGCTTAATACACTGTGCTTGAAGGTTTGCGGCAACCCTGCATCAAGCAAGTCTAGTGGTGTCATATTTCCAACAGCATGTGCACACTTCGTGTCTCTATATTACATTTTGGTAATTTGCATAATTATTTCAAATGTTTTTATTATTAGCATATGTTATGGTGATCCACGATCCATCATCTTTGATGTTACTATTACAATTGTTTTGGGGCACCATGAACTATGCCCACACATGCCCATATGTGAACGTAATCTATAAACATGTGTGTTCTGACTACTCCACTAACCGACCCTTCCCTCATCTCTCTCCTTCTCTTTGGGCCTTCTATTCCCTGAGATACAAGAATATTGAAATTTGGTCAGTTAATAATCCTACAGTGGCCTTTAAGTGTTCAAGTGAAAGGACGAGTCATACATCTGTCACTTTAAATCAAAAGCTAGAAATAATTAAGCTTAGTGAGGAAGGCACGTTGAAAGCTGAGACAGGCCAAAAGTTAGGCCTCTTGCTCCAAACAACCAGGTTGTGAATGCAAAGAAAAAGTTCTTGGGGCCGGGCATGGTGGCTCACGTCTGTAATCCTAGCACTTTGGGAGGCCGAGGCGGGCGGATCACGAGGTCAGGAGATCGAGACCATCCTGGCTAAAATGGTGAAACCCCGTTTCTAATAAAAATACAAAAAATTAGCCAGGTGTGGTGGCACACGCCTGTAGTCCCAACTACTCAGGAGGTGGAGGCAGGAGAATCGCTTGAACCCAGGAGGCGGAGGTTGCAGTGAGCCGAGATCGCACCACTGCACTCCAGCCTGGGCGACAGACCGAGATTCTGTCCCCCCAACAACAACAAAAAAAAAAGTTCTTGAGGGAAATTATAAGTGCTATTCCAGGGAACATAAGAACGATAAGAAAGTAAAACGGCCTTATAGCTAACATGAAGCAACTTTTAGTGGTCTTTATAGAATATCAAACCACAACATTCTTTTAAGCCAAAACCTAATCTAGAGCAAGGCCCTAACTCTTTTCAATTCTGTGAAGGCTAAGAGAGGTGAGAAAGCTGCAGAAGAAAAGTTAGAAGCCAGCAGAGTTTGGTTCATTACATTTAAGAAAAGAAACGATTTCCATAATATAAAAGTGCAAGGTGAAGCAGAAAGTGTTGATGTAGAAGCTGCAGCACATTATCCAGAAGATCTAGTTAAGATCTTTGATGAAGGTAGCTACACTAAACCACAGATTTTAAATGTAGACAAAACAGCCTTCTATTGGAAGAAGATGCCATGTAGGACTTTTATAGCTAGAGAGAAGTCAGTGCCTAGCTTCAAAGCTTCAAAGGACAGACTATCTTGTTAAGGCCTAATGTAGCTGGTGACTTTAAATTGAAACCAATGCTTATTTATCATTCCAACAATTCTAGGCCCACTAAGAATTACGATAAATTTACTCTGCTTATGCTCTGTAAATGGAACAACAAAGCCTGGATGACCAAACATCAGTTTATAGCATGGTTTGCTGAAAATTTCAAGCCCACTATTGAGATCAGTAGATCTAACAACAACAACAACAACAACAAATAAAACTAATACCTCTCAAAATATTACTGCTCATTGACATGTGTGTAGTCACCCAAGACCTCTGATAGAGATGTACGAGGAGACTAATGTTTTCATGTCTGCTAACACAACATCCATTCTGTACCCCGTGAATCAAAGAATAATTTTGACTTTGAAGTCATACTATGTAAGAAATACATTTCATAGGACAATAGCTGTCTTAGACAGTGATTCCTCTGATGGATCTGGACAAAGTAAATTGAAAACCTTTCTGCAATGGATTCATCATTCTAGATGCCATTGAGAACATTTGTGATTCATGGGAGGTGGTCAAAATTTTAACATGAACAGGAGTTTAGGAAAAGTTGACCTCAACCCTCATAAACGACTTCAAGGAGTTCAATACTTCAGTGGAGAAATTAACTGCAGATGTGGTAGAAATAGAAGAGAACTAGAATTAGAAGTGGAGCCTAAAGATGCAACTGAATTGAAGCAATTACATGATACAATTTGAAAAGATGTGGAGTTGCTTCTTAAGAATGAACAAAGAAAGCAGTTTCTTGAGATGGAATCTACTCCTGGTAAAGATGCTGTGAACATTGTTGAAATGACAACAAAGAATTTAGACTATGACGTAAGCTTAGTTGATAAAGTAGTGGCAGGGTTTGAGAGGGTTGACTTCAATTTTGAAAGATGTTCTACTGTGGGTAAAATGCTATCAGTATTGCATGTCATAGATAAATCTTTTGTGAAATGAAAAGTTAATAGATGCAGCAAATATCGCTTTTTGTTTGTTTGTTTGTTTTTTGTTTTTGAGATGGAATCTCACTCTGTCACCCAGGCTGGAGTACAGTGGTGTGATCTCGGCTCACTGCAACCTCCGCCTCCCAGGTTCAAGTGATTCTCCTGCCTCAGCCTCCCCAGCAGATGGGATTACAGGTGTGAGCCACCATACCTGGCTAATTTTTATATTTTTAGTAGAGACATGGTTTTTCCATATTGGCCAGGCTGGTGTCGAACTCCTGACCTCAGGTGATCCTCCCACCTCGGTCTCCCAAAGTGCTGGGATTACAGGTGTGAGCCACCCCAAGCCTGGCCTTTTGTCTTATTTTAAAAAATTACCACAGCCTTCCCAACCTTTGGCAACCACCACCTTGATCAGTAAGTAGCCATCAACATCGAGGCAAGATCCTCTACCAGCAGAAAAATTATGACTGGCCGAAAGCTTGGATGATCATTAGCATTTTTAGCAATAAAGAATTTTTGAATTAAGAAATATCCATTATTTTTTAGACACAATGTTATTGCACACTTAAGAGACTACAATATAGTGTAAACATAATGTTATTTTTTGTTTGTCTTGTTTTGTTTTTGAGACAGGGTGTCACTCTTGTCCGGGATGGAGTCCAGTGATATGATCATGGCACACTGCAGCCTCAAACTGTGGGGCTCAAGTGATGCTCCTACCTCAGCCTCCTGAGTAGCTGGGAATATAGGCATGCACCACCATGCCCAGGTATTTTTAAATTTTTTGTAGCGACAGGGTCTCCCAGTGTTGCCCAAGCTGGTCTCAAATTCCTGGGCTCAAGCAATTCTCCGGTCTCGCCCCCTAAAGCACTAGGATTACAGGAGTGAGCCACCGTGTCCAGCCTAAACATAACGTTTATATGCATTGGAAAACCAAAAATTTATGTGACTCACTTTATTGTGCTATTTGCTTTATTGCAGTGCTCTGGACACAAACTATCTCTGAGGTGTGCTTGAACTTGAGTATAACCGATCAGCAATGTTAGTATTGTCACTAGGTTTCTTGCATGCACTCTTGCCAACTTCCTCCAATCTATTCTAACTGTAATGCAAATAGATTGAACTTTAAGAAAAAAATATCATGTCACTTCCCTCTTACATGCCTTCAAATACTGCACATTACTCTTAGGAAAAATGCCAATAACTCTATCCTAGCCTATATGGCCCTGCCTGTCTCTCCAGCCTTGTCTCAAACTTCTTTCTCCTTTGCTGTGGACCAGCCAGAGAGACCTTGCAGTTCTTTGAATGTGCGACTCTTTCCTACCACAGGGCCTGTTTACTGCTGTTCCTCCCGCTCAGAAAGCTCTTCTTCCACCTCTTTCATCTGGCTTCCTCTTCCTTTAGAGCTCAGCTGAAGATTCCCTTTCAGTCCCTAACCCTTTCCCAGAAAGTAGGTCAGACCCTCCCTGCCCCATTCTGCACTCAGGGCTGCACATCTCAGAGCTATCTACAGCAGTTACTTACCACAGTTTTAAAATTACACTTTAGTACTTTAGATTACTTGGTTAATTAATGTTTGATTAAATAGTCTATGCCTCTCTTGCTAGATTTTAAACTCCATGAGGTCAGGGACCATGTTGTTTTGTTTACTGCTATATCTCCCTGGCACATAGTAAGCAAAGAATAAATCTTTATTCAACAAATGAATGAATGAGAGGGCTAAGATTCTGTATCTGTAAAGATTAAATATTAATGGGCTGGAAGAATTTGGTTGCAGCGGTGCATGTGCACACACAGTAGATATCCAGGCACATCTATCGGTTTTTAGATGTGTACTCCAGAAAGGTAGAGGTGTAAGAGATAATGTAACTAGTAGATAAAGAGAGAATACCATGCTATTAACTCATTCATCCATTTTTTATTCATATTTGTTCATTCAAGTGTCACAAGAAGGAAAATTTGTTTTTATTTGAACAGCTGGCACTATAATTTTCCTTAGGAAGAGAATTGCCTTGGTTGCAACAATAACACAAAAGGCTGTGGAAAGTATTTGGGTTAAGAAGTTAGTCCTTCCCCCACACCATTCGCTATACCACCAAGCAATGACAGATTAATACCAGTCTAGACATGTAGCTTTCTGATCATCTGACCTGTTGTAGAGATAAAGTTTAGCAAAATTAGAGAAAAAAGTGACTAGCTCAACTCTTAGTGGATTCCTCCTCTGTAGCAGTTGTCACAACTTGGTCATTATCATGAACTATACAACAGACATTTTTAAATGGAGGCCACTAACAAGTATCTGGCTCAGGAAATTCTATGCTTTTGATTGAAATATCTATTCTATAGACTCCAGGCAGCAGTACTGAAATTGTATTGTAAGCAATAACACATTTGATTTATACTCTTACCTTAATGGAAGACCATCCCACTTCTGCATAAAATAGAAAAATGTAATTATTGACATCATGAGAGAAATGGTGATGCTGAAGCACAAAATCCATGGACCGTTCTTCTTGTATTCTGAATAAAAGATGTAATCGGATGCAATCATTTCATTAATACACACATGGCCCTATAATGGGAATACAGAGGACCAGATGGCCAGGAGTAGACTGAGATGAAATGAGATGGGTGTTTGCAGTTTAGCAACTAACTACTTAGCCTCTATGGATTATATTAAGTACATACAGAACCACATGAACACATTTTCAGAATGAAATTTTGACTTAGTGTCCAGAAGCACCATCCCCAGCATGAGGAAAAAGCCCTGCAAGGCTGTTATGCCTGAGTAGTTGGTAGCATATATTATTGTATTAGTGCTCAAACGTGACTGCATATTGAAATCACCTGGAGAGTTTTAAAAATATATATTAAAGCATAGATCTCACCTCCAGAAATGCTGAGTTAATTGGTCGGGGTACAGCTTAGGCACTGGGATTTTTCAAAGCTCCCCATGTGGTTCTATGGTGTAGTAAAGTTTAAGAATCATTACATTTGTGTAATTTCTGTATTTCCACAAGTAGGAGCACTTTGTCGATCAATAAAAGAAGCAAGTGCTTGTGTGGTGTCATTTGGGAGGGCTCATTACACTACACCCTTGCCCCCAAACAGCTATTCTCTCCTTATGCATAGTGTTTGGAAAACTACCTAGGAAATTTCATTTCTTTGGATGAAGGCTTTGCAACTTAAATGAGGATAATTCTTCTGAGAAGGATAATACATTAAGTGGTTATCGGTTATTAACACTCTGGTGTGTGCTCGTTTATCGGATTACTTTCCTTTATGGTGGTGGAGTGACATGCAGGGACTGCATGAAGCACAATGGTGGGAGGCTCTAAGGTCAATAGGATATGAATTCAAGGTAAGTTCCAGGAAAGAGTTGACCAAGGCAGTCTATAGTCAAGGTGGAATGATGAGTATATACCAGAAAGAGACAGTGTGAGAATCCGAAGGTCAGAGATGACTGAACCAGACCACATGGGCAAGTTGGAGTCCATGCTCGTGACAAACCCTTGGCTGAGCATGAGATGAGCGATAAGTGAGTGGTAGCTCCTTTCCAGCCTCACCTCAGCTGCAGAAACAAGAGGCTCTTCACGCTAGATTTGAATGTTGGTGCCTAAGAGTTGATCAGAAGGCAAGTAGTTGACAAGAACTAGAAAAATACAAAAGCCTGTGTGCTGAGTAATGCCTGAGCCCCCAGAGTCCCAGCAAAAACAGAAATTAGCTGAATTTCAGGAAGTCAAGATATCAGGCAACCAGGGGACTCCACGTACAATTATGAGCGCAAGAAGGAACCTTGAATGTAAGCTTCAGATCTTAGAGAAGGTTCCTTTAGGATGAATACCAATTCCTCTTAATAATCTTGGCACCGGGATGGATCCAACTTTTAGCTCTTGTAGCAGTACACTCTGATGTGGAAGAAGAGCAGGAAGGGCACATGTGGGAAAAGAAATATATTCTCCCAGCTTAACAATTCTGTCAAGGGCAGGTCCTACCGATGTGCATTTCCCCTGCAATTTCCTCATTTCTTTCATACAGACTAGAAAGGCACTCAGCAGGAAGCCCTGCTATAGCCTGCCTTGCTGGGCCTCTGGCTGGACAGCAACAATGAGAGTGAAGGGAAGGGTGCCTAGACACCAGGCAGGCAGGCTCTTCTGCACTGTAGCTGAATGCTATTCATGGGAATAGCACTGACTTCAAAGAAATCTCTTTGTGCAGGTTTAATGAGCCCCCCTGGGAAGCTCCTGATGTGAATGGGAATCACGACTTGATATAAAAGTGAAAGATTATGTGTCAGCAGGGATGATTTAATTCTTAATGCAGTGTTAATTTATTTGCTGTGATTTCACACATCTGCTTTGGCCACAATACCATATTACATTAATCCCTGAGATATTATTACACATAGGTATACTCTCTATATACGAGGTAGTCGGGGAATGGGGGAATTTGTATATGTAATTTTTTTAAAGGCTATATACTCTTTTATTCAAAGAACTAGCAGGCAGAAGACTTTAGATTTCCTTACCATTTGGATACATAATCTCTTGGGCCTAAGACATGATTTGGCATTTGGGTCCATGAGATGGAAAAATAATTTTGAAGATAGCAGATTCTGGAGAATCTTAGACCACAAAGCAAGCCACTATATTTAGGGCTACTTAACATTGGTACATCGGACAGCTTTACTCTCTTTGGAAACATTACTTCATAAATTTTGTCTGAACAGCAAAATCCAGTGTTTTCCTAAACATTTGAACTGAGGCTTATACATAGGGAAGGACACATGAAAGAAAAAAAGAGAAAAACCACTTTGCAGCAAATAAAAATAGATTCCATCTGCCACTTAGGTTCTTTTGAGTCTCCCAAGACAGGTTGGGGTTGCCCCTTAAGAAGACAATTTGATGGTTTCATTAGGAAACAGATGCACGTAGGCCACTGGGGGAGATAAAGCTCAGTTAATCCTAGCTATTTGTGAATGAAATGTAGGAGAGTTCAACACAGAGATCAATTCCAAATCGAATGCAGTCCCTCCCATGCCACACAAATTTCAGGAGACTACAGATGCTGGTCCTTCCCAGGGCAGATGTATCCAGGACTGAGCTCAGCTAGCTGGGGTTGCCTCTCTGATGCTGCAGCCCAAGCCTTACCTGCTCAGCAGCATTCCCCCGGTCAGTTCAGCGGGTGTCTGGACTGCAGTAGTGAGAGAAGAATGGAAGTGAGGGCAGGGGGCTGGTGGTTAGTAAGAAGGCTTTCTACTGAGGGGTCCAGGCTATCCTAAGTGTGTAGGAACTTTCACTTCGCAAAGGGAGCCCCTTTCTCCTTTCTGACTTGAATATTACTTGTGATTGTGGAGGACACCCAGGACCCACTTCTCCTCAGGAAAAGTGCAGTTCTGCCAGGCTGAGGGGAATAGAGAGCCAGAATAGCTGACCTTCGCTTTCAACAAATGCTTGAGTTTAAAGACGCTATGAAAAGAACCATGACATATGAGCATGCTCTCTGATCTCTAGGAATTTACAGTCCAGTAGAATAGAGGTCAGTAGATTAATGTTCATTCTTACAACATATACAAAGCTCCTATGAGGTTTCATTTACAAAACATTTGAAGCTGCAAGGCTGAAAGGTTCACCTGGGAGTCTGTGGTTGAGAAGAGAATGAAATTTTGAGCACATATAAGGATAAGAACAAATCCAGACACCCCTATGTAGTAAATGGAATCATTGTTAGTAACTCTACATTCTCTCCTGTATTATAACATTCAACAACACCCTTTGCTCCATGCCTTTGCAGTTTTTCCCACTAGATGTGGAGAATATTTCCCTGCTCTGTTAATGGAAAATACTATTTGGTAAGACATAGATTTGCAGATCAACAATCTAGGTATTTTTTTCCTCCAAATGTTTGGAGGTGAGCATGTTCCCACTTTAATTCCCCTTTTCTTCTTCAAATATCACATTTTTTTCATACTTTTAAATAATTTTGATCTTCTCTAGGATTCTGAATACCACATTCTTCATAGCTTTTCCTTTGCTACCCATATGATTTTAGGCAAGCTATCTAAGCTTTGGGTCAGTTTTAACACTATGAAACAAATGGATGATAGATTTCCTCATCCCTAGGATTCACTCCTGCCCTAATAGTCATGGAACTAAAAGTTCTCAGGTTTTTATTGTTATTGGAGCTGTGGATGAGAACCCGTTAATAACACAGCTACCTCAATCTTGTTTCCATAGATTTCAATTTAGCAGAATTGGGATGGGATCGCAGCATCTGTCTTTTTAATGAAGATCCCCAGACAGTCTGTTGTGCAGCAAAGGTTATTCTATAAGCATTCTACGAATTTCATTGTTTCTCATCCAAAACTATTATTTTAATAAACAGAATGGCTTTTAAATAAGATTTAATGGAAAGAACTTCCCAGCTGCCTTAAATGGGGGTTTTCAATCAGAGGAGAGTTGAGATAATCAGAATCTATCAAGAAGATACAATGCCCTGAGGAAACTGAGAGATGACCGGATCCACAGAGAACCATTTCACATTTAATGCACATTTGTTTATCGGAACAAATTATTAATTGAAAATGGAGTTGACTGGACTTGAAGGAGGAAGTACAATGTAGTAAGTGTGAAATTTATGAGTGGTTATTAAAAATAAAAATGGTTATTTCTGAAGTGTGGTGGTGAGACTAAGATTTTTATTTAAAAGTAGCCTACACAGTCCAACCGATGAGTTTTAAAATATAGGTTCTATATAAATGCGTCTTTGTGCACTTATACACCTATGTTGTTTGCACATGTTTATATGTGGAATCTATATGGCATATTAAAGTATATTTCAAAATAATACACAAATGATCAACAATTCAGTCATAGCGTAGTGTCTGATAATTGCATTTCCTGCAGTCTATGTTCTTAGGATCATAATCTTTAACGGTTTGGGAAAGCCAACACATAAAATGACAATTTTGAGTTGTGCAGCCTATTTTGGGACATTTAAAGATGTTAAACAGATTTCCCTTTGGACTTACTCATTCACTTCTTGGCTAAGATCATTTACTATAAGAGAGTCTGCCAGACAAGGAGGGAATACAGGGACCTAGGGCCAAGGGGAGTAGAAGGGAAACCTGGGAAAACACACCAAGTTTGGGCTAGGGGATCACCATTCCATCTGGAAGCTAACTGGATAATAGGGTATCCATTCGTCCTCACCCTTGAACCTCCTCCGTGTTCAGAAGGAAACTAATAAATCACTTTATCCCTCCCTCCATTGTTAGTGGACTCTTTTACTCCTTTGCAGTGAAAGGCTGCTTTCTTGGGGTAAAGGTGTCAACCCTAGCAGAGGATTTCAGTGATCTTTCTGGCGGCGAAGCTTAGACCGTGTGTTTAAACATCATTTTATGAAGAAGTACACTGTGAGTGGACTGAGGGCCATGCCCTGCACCTTTCTTCCCAGTCCCTGGGCCACCAACTACCCAACCACCTCGGTTGTTCCAGAAGTGAAGGCTCACCATGGTGTGGCTTATGTAATACACATATGTGCTATGATCCCTGTGGATAATTAAGGCTAGGTCCCTTTATATGCCTAGGACAAGTTAGCAACCCTTTCAAGGTCGTGTTTTCGAAAGGATGACAATTACTTTCCCATTGGACTTTTGGTACATTTACATCAAACACTGCCAGCTACAGTGTCTCCTAATACTGACCCCTGGGCTAATTAGCAGCTTAGTGAGATTGTTTCAATTTTTCAGAGACCAATTAAGTAGTTGCTCTAGACAGAACTGACAACACAATGTGAATTTTAAAAACCGGGATCTGCTGGTTGAGGGGAGAAAGCCAAACCCAGTAAGGCAAGTGGGGGCAGGGCGAGGCTGTGAGTGGCTCTGTTTCTGCTAGCAGAATACTGGGTCTTAAATTCAGATTAAATCACAGTTTACCTGACGAGTACCCCGCCCCCCATTCCCATTAGTAAAATAATAGCAATAATTTAAAAAGAGCCGAGCATCTGGGTTAGTGCAAGGGAAACGAGACCTTTAACCATGGCCACCCCACTTGCTCTTTGCGAGGCACCTGTTAGATGCGCTCGTGTGCCCTGACCCCTATACCGAGAGACAGCTCCACACCTGCATTTACCCTTCAGCCTAAATGGATTCCCATCAAGCCTTTCTCACTTCACTGTCGGATCCACAGAGGCACCGAACCGCAGCCACTCTGCAGAAGCACTCTCAGCCATTCTGTCCCCTAAGGGAGATTTAAAAGTGGTCGCCCCCACTCGCCCTCCCTCAGCCGGCATCTCCATCTAGGGAAGGAATTTCAGTTGTCTCCCGGAGGCAAAAAGCGAAAAGGTGAGGGATGCACCGAGAGAAGAGAAGATACCTACTCACTCCCCTCCCCACTCACCCACGCGTCCGCTCCCGGCTCCCCCTCCGCCTGCTTGGGTCTGGCGGTCAGGTGAGGTTACCTGGGCTCCCCGAGAAGCCCCGAGGGGCGCTGCAGTCCTTCTTTTCGAAATCGCCCCGCTCCCCGCCGGGCCCCCAGGACTCTTGCCCCTCTCCCCCCGCGCGCGTCCCCGGCCCCTCGGGCTCCGACGCGCAGCGACAGCCGCACGGCGCGCTCTGCTCCCCTCCGCCGACCTGGCGTGACGCAGGCGGAGACTACTTAAGGGCGGATTAGAGGCGGCGGCCGCGGATCCCCGAGCCCAGCATTCGGCTCCGCGCGCTCGGCCCTGGGCTCGCAGGCTGCCGCGCCGGAGCGCCAGGTGCCCGCTGAAGTAGCAGGAACAGAGCCGGTGTTCGGACCCTCCCCTGGCCCCCAACCTGAGGCGGAGAGCGGCGCTGAGACTTCTCCTGGGCGGGCGAGCGCTGGAGGACCTGCAGGCTGCCACCCCGCCCCGCCCCTCGTCCCGGCGTCCGCGGGATCCAGACCCGAACCCCGGACGGCGCCCGAGGTTCGTGCCCTCTCTCTAGACCGCTCCAACTGCCCCATCGGTCGGGACGCGCTTGGATTTCTTTCCCCATTTCTTCTCTTTTAAGTACAATAAAAGGAAAGGGGGATTCGAGGATTTTTTTAAAAATTGCTTCTTTAATTGGGAGGCAATTCACTCCCATTCTGGAAGTGCGGCCCGGGGAGGGGCCAGGAGCGGGAACGTGCCCGGTGCTGCCCAGTCTTTGTCTGCTGCCTCCGGATGCACAGCGATGGGGGAATGGACCATCTTGGAGAGGCTGCTAGAAGCCGCGGTGCAGCAGCACTCCACTATGATCGGGAGGTAAGGGCGCCAAGCCGGCGGTCAGCGGGCCCCGTCGGGCGGCCCCCGGGAGTCCCTTCTCACACCTGGACTGAGTCTCCCGCTCCAATCCCCAGTCCGTCCTCTGCCTCCTCCCCATCGTCCTAGGTCAAGGCTCCGGTGTTCCCGGCGATGAGGGATTACCCGACGCCCCGCGTGCCCCCCTCCTCTAGCTACTCCTAACCAGCTGCCCATCCCTTCCCCATCAAGCACCACTGGGGCTTCACTCTTCCCACATCAGAAAAGGAGCCGCTGGCTCAGTCTTGGTCCCTCCACTCTCCAGAGTCAGAGCCAATCTCCATTCGGTTCCCTAAATAGAATCTACAAAGAAGGCAGGATTGCATTTGGACAGAAAAGGGCAAATGGGGAGATGGATTTGCTCTTCAGAGCAGATGCCTCTTTTCTCAACAAATAATTACTAAACCAAACTTATTTGGCGGTGTAAACTTACCGAGCCTACACACCCAATTGCCATTTTTGTGTCTGTATCTATATCTATGTCTCTATCTACCTAGCTTTATATATATATGAGTTCAATATATATGAATATATATTCATAGCCATCTGCTTATATAAAGCATTAAATTTAATATTCATGTTGAGAATAAACTAAATATACACATGGAGTAGTTATTTACACACCCTGTGTGTAGACCTCGAAGCATGCACCGTCTGTAAAGGTATTCTGTGTGCATTTGCCATATCCAGAGTGAAGGTGTGTTTTGTGTTTCTATACATTCTATAGAGAGAGATGAAATCTATCTGTTGCAAGTAGACTATGTCCAGTGTATGGAGATGTGTGTACCTGGGATCTCTATAATATGAAATATTCCCAGCCTACCAGCACTCAGCAGAAAAGGGAGAGACAAAAAGCTTCCCCAGATTCCCAGTTCAGTACCAGCCTGGGATGGACAGCTCCCCAGTCAAACGACTGCTAAACACCAGCAAAGGGAAGGGAGTAGCAGGGGTTTCCTGTCAGTGACGCAGCCCGTGAGAACCTCTCTCCCTCCCTCTTCCTCCGTTCAGGATCCTGTTGACTGTGGTGGTGATCTTCCGGATCCTCATTGTGGCCATTGTGGGGGAGACGGTGTACGATGATGAGCAGACCATGTTTGTGTGCAACACCCTGCAGCCCGGCTGTAACCAGGCCTGCTATGACCGCGCCTTCCCCATCTCCCACATACGTTACTGGGTCTTCCAGATCATAATGGTGTGTACCCCCAGTCTTTGCTTCATCACCTACTCTGTGCACCAGTCCGCCAAGCAGCGAGAACGCCGCTACTCCACTGTCTTCCTAGCCCTGGACAGAGACCCCCCTGAGTCCATAGGAGGTCCTGGAGGAACTGGGGGTGGGGGCAGTGGTGGGGGCAAACGAGAAGATAAGAAGTTGCAAAATGCTATTGTGAATGGGGTGCTGCAGAACACAGAGAACACCAGTAAGGAGACAGAGCCAGATTGTTTAGAGGTTAAGGAGCTGACTCCACACCCATCAGGTCTACGCACTGCATCAAAATCCAAGCTCAGAAGGCAGGAAGGCATCTCCCGCTTCTACATTATCCAAGTGGTGTTCCGAAATGCCCTGGAAATTGGGTTCCTGGTGGGCCAATATTTTCTCTATGGCTTTAGTGTCCCAGGGTTGTATGAGTGTAACCGCTACCCCTGCATCAAGGAGGTGGAATGTTATGTGTCCCGGCCAACTGAGAAGACTGTCTTTCTAGTGTTCATGTTTGCTGTAAGTGGCATCTGTGTTGTGCTCAACCTGGCTGAACTCAACCACCTGGGATGGCGCAAGATCAAGCTGGCTGTGCGAGGGGCTCAGGCCAAGAGAAAGTCAATCTATGAGATTCGTAACAAGGACCTGCCAAGGGTCAGTGTTCCCAATTTTGGCAGGACTCAGTCCAGTGACTCTGCCTATGTGTGAGAGGGCAGGTTTCATGAAGGTCTGGGGGATGGCAAGGAGCCCCAAGGCAGATGACTGCTCAGACGTGGCTGTATCCACTCTCATTTATGTGACTCTCACCATTAAGATGTAGGATAAGACTGGATAAAAGAAGATTTTGCACCAATGGGAAAGGAGGAAAAGTGGACCCGTTTTCACATATCACCTAATTGGTTCTACAGAGACAATTGGGTAGAGTGATGAAATGGATCAATTAGACTTCTTTGGGCCCTTTCTGTTTATGGCCCAGCCTGATCCTGATAACACTGAACTTGCACAGCTACCAAGTAGGACTTAGCCCTGCTGAGCTCTTTATTCTGGTGAATGGTGTGAGTTGAGTACTTCATTGATATAAAATTTGTGACCTATCTCAACCCATCCCTTTACCCTGAGCCATGGGACAAACATCCTTGAGGCACTCTTCATGTATCTCCCCCACAAGCATGCCCCTTTCCCTCAATCCAAAATAGCATGCCAGCTTTTTTTTTTTTTTTTTTTTCAGAATCTGGCCTTACATTAGACCTAATATGTTTTATCTGCAAACTTAGAGGGAATTACATGGGGTGCTTATTGGAGAACGGCCATGGCAGAGGTTTTCATTAGAGCCCCATCTGACTGGCCCTTAGTCATGATGAAAACCTTAGGAATGTCTCAATATTTCCAGTTTTCTAACTCAAACTGCACTGGTGCTGTTTACTAGGGATGGGGGATGGGTGGGAGGGAGGGAATTGCAATATGCAACTACAACACTTTTGTGAGATTGTTGTTGCACAGTTAGGCACACGGTTACGAGCTTCAGGATATTTCTGCCTTCCAGCTTGTGGACTTTGATTAACATTAAAAAGATTTTTTTTGGCTAATATCAAGAGTGTCTACCTGAGTCACAGCATTTGTAACTGGTGTATCTCACTCATTTTCTTACATAGTTTTGTTGTGCAGCACAGCTGCACGGTCATTTTGCCATGATTTGAATTTACCTGTGTGCTTACACCAGAGACCTTAATCATCCCATGTCAATCCTGATTTATTTTCAGTTACTTTTTGAAACACACACACACATACACACACATACACACACACATACAAAATTACTGGCTTAAAAGACCTGGAACTAAACACTATTGGCTAACATGTGTTTACGGTGACTTATTTGAGACATATACCAAAGGTTCAAAAACCTATTGCATTGGACTGTCAATATGTTTCCTTCTTTTTGCTCTTATTTATTTAAGTGCCATACTGTACCTTTCATATCCACTGTGTATTTAGTTAAAATATTGGCCAAGAGAAATATCTGGGTAATGTGCTTTTATGAAGCCCTTTATTCCCTTTGAATTATCGTTATCATTTTTGATTTAGATATGGACATGGTGTAACACACAACTAAGGATTTGTTTAAAATAAAGTTATTGCCTTTTTTTGTATAATGGGAAGAGTCTGCACTTTTTGATTGGGGGTATATTTATTTAAATGCATGATCAAAAATGTTATAACAGAAAAACATTGGGGGTAGGAAGTAAGTGATGGTTGAATAGTATTTGAGGAATGACCAATAAAATACAATCAGCCACTAACGGATGAAGAGAGACTTTTCATGGATATTTTCTTCCAAATCAGTGCTTTATGAATGTTCATAAGGGAGTGGTGAGATATTCAAATCGTATGATTTATTAACTCCTTTCCATTTCAGCTCAAAACTTTCCTTACTTGTCTATTTCTTATAACACAAATGTCAATACTACATCATATTAGCCCATTCCAGGAGTGGAATTTTTTTTTCTTTCCACCACATTTTTTTTCCTGCCATGGATTAATCATTACACTTGGCGGGCATGCTGTTCTTTCCATGATCTCTTCAGGGTCTGATGCTTAACACAATGCTAACCCGGTAGTCAAGCAGATCTCTCTAGACCAGCGCTGCCAGTAGAACTTTCTGTAATGATGAGGATTTCTTCTATTCATGCTGCCCAATGTGGCAATAACTAGCCACATGTGACTACTGAGCTCTTAAAACATGGCTAGTGCAAATCAAGAACAGAATTTCTAATTTTATTTAATTAATTTAAATAGCCATGTATGGTTAGTTGCTACTCTATTACACAGCACAATTCTAGACTTTTAATCAATCATTTCTTAGTGGGTTCTTCAAAGGAGATTGATCCTTTACTTACATGTCATAAGACATTGCTTTTTAGCCACAACATTTTACTCTCATTTTTGGTATTTTCTGCCTACATATGGTCCCATTATTTCAGCAGGCTAGCGTTCTTTCTCATTTCTTTAGTGCTACTCACCTTCTAATTCCAATGAGCACTTGGCTTGAACATTGCGAAGCAACGTGGGGTTTCCTGGACGATTGCTTTTCAAACACGATTGTTGCATCTCAACTATGGCAGCACAGATGCCAACTTTAGAATGAAAATATGTTCATTTCAATCTATAGGTTTCTATCTGCAGTATAAATAAGCAGTTGAAGATGATTATCCTTGAGTAAAGAAACAGATCCTCCTCCGTTTTGTGTTTGGTAAGCTAAAAATGTTTTAAGACGTCTCCCAGAGATGGAGGAAGAGTGTTGCTTGAGAGCTCTTAGCATATGCTTGGGTGTGAAAGAAATAGGAATCTGTGTGGAAAACAAGGTCTGTTGTATTTATGACTTGATGTAGGATTAAAAGAACCGTAGTGTTTCCTGGTAGAAATGCATCCCATATGAGTGGGGTTGATCTATTTCAGTTCTGTGATGTTTCCCAACACCTACACATGGCAAAATTATTAACTCAATTGTCAGCAATGGAGAAGAAAACACTTTCTTTCAGAGTATAGAGTCTTCCCTCAGAATGACCATTGGTGTCGGCCTTTTGCTTTCTATGTAGTAAAGGAAATACACTGATGATTTTACGGTTCACATAGCTATGTGATAGATGTCACCTTAATTTGTATTTTGTGAGAGAACATCACTGATATAGCCTCTTAAATTTAAGAGACATTTGGTGAATTGCAGGCCCTCTTGGCCTGTGCACAGCTATATGTGAGCGCATGTGTGTGCATGTGTGCATGTATGTGTGTACACTGGTTAAGTAGTGGGTGGCAGTGCATCAAATTGGTTTAAAAGTTTGGAGAATAGCCTGGAGAAACTGAAGTTGCTTAACCTGAAGAAAGAAAAGCTGAAAGGGCAGAATTTGTAACTGTAAGTGCTTAAATATTTAAAGGGTAAAAAATATGCAGGATAGTAGTTGTACTATCTGTGACCTCTGTGGACAGAGAAAAATGATTGAACTTAAAATCCAGGTGGGAGTGGTTTTAAAAGCACTAGAAAGAACGTTGTTACCTTTTCACCTCTCTCTCTCTTTTTTTTTTTAAACTCTTTTTCTCTGCAAGGAATACCTGTCCATCTACCTCCTTTCACCGGATGTATTCTTCTGCACCCATTAAAAATCAGTTTGGCTGTCCCCTCACCAGGAACCTATTCTAAACCCTCCTCCAGTCTGGCTTAGTGCTCCTGCTCTGAGTCCTCATAAAAGTCACTTTGCTGGTAACTTGCTGTGTGGAGATGAGACAATTCTAGATCACGGCATGGTTCCTTAAGGACAGAAACTATGCTTTACCCATTGTAACCACATACAACATTTATTGTCACCGTCTCAGTGTTTCATCTGGGAATGGTCTCATAGACTCAGAATGTATGAAAGCTAAACACATCCTGTGAAGACATTAAGGAAAACCTTTTACAGTACAGTTGAAGAAATCAAAAGATCTAAACTCAAGACAGCGGGTTTCTAAAAAAGTGGTGTAAGCATTCATCTTGGAAGGCTGGAAAACTTTATTTAGATGGAACTTAGAAAATGTTATTTACATTGGTTTTGTTTTCTTTACATTTTATTAAGTGTATTAGTTCGCTAAAGCTGGTGCCATAACAGAATACCACAGATTGGCTGGCTTAAACAACAGAAATTTATTTTCTCACTGCTCTGGAGATTGGAAGTCCAAAATCAAGGTGCTGACAAGTTTCGTTTCTTCTGAGGCCTCTCTCATTGGCTTGCAGGTGATCGTCTTCTCAAGACGTCTTCACATGGTTGTTCCTTTATGCATCTGTAGCCGTGGTGTCACTTTGTGTGTCCAAATTTCCTCTTCCTATGAGGACACCAGTCAGATTGAATTAGAGCTTCATTTTAACTTAATCACCTCTTTAGAGGCCCTGTCTCCAAATAAAGGCAGGTACTGGGCGTTAGGGCTATCAATATATGAATTTTCGGTGTGTGTGTTGGTGGGGGGGGGGCACCATTCAACCCATAACACCAATTTTCACATCTTTAGGTACCATTATGGTTAAGGGGATTACGTGATTTCTTGTACAAAATGGGACATCTTTGAGAATGAAAGGGTCAGGGTAGCTAACTGGATGGAACACCAGACCAATGGGTAGAAATTGGCTCTGTCCTGGACAAACCCAGTTGTATGGATACCTTACTTAAGACAATGAACAAATATTGAGCTCCTGCTGCAGGGCCTGGAACCCTGGAAACACAGGGATAATAACACCCAAGTCTCAGCTTTTGAGAAGGTCTATGAAAAAGCAACTTCTCAGACGAAAGAGCAACATTTATGTCAATAATAGTGGAAAAATAGTACAGTAAAAACACTGATGCCCTTGCTCCACTCCCGACCGCCTACCTTAGAATCTCTGATGCTGTAGGCTGGGCGTCAGTATTTTAAATTTTCACACTCATAAGGTTGAGATCAACTGAGTCAGAGCATTAGCATAAGATTATAAGAATCTGATATTTGGAGGATAAATTATGAAAGAAGGAAAAGGGAAGTGGGAGGCTGTCATGGCAGAGCTGCCCTTGTTTAAATCATTAGTGATGAGAATATTAGTAATGAGAAGCTGTGGATGGAAGACTGCCCACAATTTTCAGGGCTTGAGCAGTGAGAGCAGTGGCCATGGATGAGACTTTCTTGGTGGCAAGACGGGCTGACCACAGGTAGAACCTGGAGTGGATAGAGGAGGAGGCACCTAAGACAGAGGTTGAAAAGGGCCAGTTAGCAAACCGGAGTTACAGGGTGGTGTCATAAAGGTAAGGGAGGTGGAATCTCCAGGAAGAAGATGTGGTATTAGTATTCAACTTTACCACGTCTTTAACCAGATAAAAGAGCAAAATAGAGGCTAGGTAAAGGACTCAAACACATCCACTAGATTTGTGAGTGGGCTGTGAGAAAGTGGAGAGTGAGCACAGGCTATCCTTCGCCTTAGATACTTCCAGACCTCCTGCAGGTTGGGTGGAAAAAATAAGGGCAGGCAAAGGGTAAATTATCAATCCCATTGCAGCCAATGCTCTGACAGCCCACCAGGCGCGGGGAGTCAGCTTTGTGACTGCCCAAAGTTTAAGTTCATTTAGTGGTTACCCTCCAGATGGAGTGTGTGTTAACTAAGACAGACCTGGCTGAACTGAACCTAAATGAGTAGTTAAGGCTAAAATGTACACAGTGGCTCTTGTCAGCTTTGGGTAACAATGGCTGTAGGTAAGGACAGTGAATAAATGCAGAGGCCTCTGAGCGGACAGTGGAGCTGATTGTCAACACATGAGTTACTGATGTGACTCAGATCCACTGTTCACCCCGGACAGTGTTCTGAGTGTCTGTTGGCTGTGGCCGATGAGGTTGTGAGAAATGGACCAGTTCTTCCTGACTCCAAAGAGGAGGGATGTTTTCTAAAACATGTTTATCTAACTTAATACATAAAGGATCTATCATCTGTAAATATATCTCCATTTCCCCAACTTTCAACTCCTTTTCTTAAAAGGCCTAAATCTCCAAAAATACCAAGGAATAGAAAGTTCTTCAATCCAGTGGTTTCCTGAACACCGATGGTGTGCAAGGCTGTGTATGAGGTATTACAGGAAATATACAGACTGGTATGATGCCCTCCCTACTCTCACCAGGCCTGCAGCCAACCTGAGAAAAATAAGACAACCCTAGAAGGCAGAATGGGATCTATGCCTTCTAGGCATAGACTAAGGCATAGATCCCATTCTGCCTTAGTCAGTGCTCAAAGTATTCTGAGCTCCAAGGAAGGAAACAACACATCTGCTGTGTGTACGTGTGAGTTGGGGAGGTGGAAGGATAGAAAAGCTTTTTATCAATAAAGCATGGAAAGACTTTACCACCAACAAAGTTTTTCTTTACTCTCTCTCTCTCTCTCTCTCTCTGTATATATATATATATATATATTTTTTTTTTTTTTGCCAAGGGGGTGAAATAATTCTGAGACTCATCACTCAGCCCAGGCGCCTCTCCATGGATGGCCAGTGCTATCTGCGATTTGTGTGGCCAGTACCTGTGTCATCCCATCACACTGGGGTGGACAGCGGCTGGGTATCCTGGACCTTGCCTTGTGGACACCCTGGTCTGACCTGGGAGCAGATGTTGTGGGCCAGTCAGTCCTCTGAGCAGATCAGCAGAAGCTGGGTAGACTCCTGGAAGCTGTGACCTGGTTTTGATTTTCTGAATATGAAAAGTCTGGGTGTTGATCAGGGTCTGCAGCAGGAGCCACTTCATCTTGAACCTGACTGAGACATGGAGTCCTAGGTTAGATTCAGAGCAGATAGATGTGGGTGGAGTAGGTTGGAGAAGCTGTCCAAAAAATGTGAGCTGTGCTAGAAGGAGCCGAGCCAATACTCCTGGGCCCATGAGGGAGGCTGGAGAGATGTGAGCTTATCTCATGGAGCTCAGAATCTGCAGTGTTTGGAAACAATGATGATCCCAGGTTGGTATCAAAAAACTTCACCAACAAGGTAGTATTGAGGTGCGTTCCCCCAAAGAAGAGAGAAGTGGGTAGGAAAAAACATAAACATTCACCTCTGGCTGAGAACTGGGGAATCTTGTTTTGTCTGGAGCTCACAGGGAGAAGTCATGGGAGGTGAGTTTGGGGAATGGACTGTGTTGCACATCAGGCAAAGGAAGCTGAGCTGAATTGGGTAGACAATGTGAAGACATGTCTTTCAACAAAGACTTTTTTTTTTTTTTCCGACAGTATCTTGCTGTGTTGCCCAGGCTGGAGTGCAGTAGCATGACTGTGGCTCACTGCAACCTCAAAACCTCAGGATCGCTCAAGCGATCTCCCACTTCAGCTTCTAGGGTAGCTGGGACTACCGGCATGCACTACCATGCCAGGCTCCAACAAACCCTCTTAATACCATTTCTTTGAGCACCGCCATGTCCCCAGGCTTCAGCCACACTGTCCCTGTCTAACCATACAGAGGCTCATTGGGCCTGTTTCAGGATCAGCTTTGATTTGGAAAAGACATTTCAATCTCAAAAGTTAGGGATTGGAGCAAATATGCAGGGTGATGGTTGGGGATTTGGCAGCATGGCCCCATGAACATTAGTGGGAGTTAGTCTGCTAAATCCCAGACACTGAACAGAATCCTCATGTTTATTCACGGTGACCTTTCTGCTGTAAATTGATACGATATTTGAGAATCACTTAGAACCGATAGCTTCTCCCTCTCCTAAAAGGGAAATCTTTCTGAAAACTGCTGCTGTGTGCCCTGAAATGTTTGTATCTATGGGCAACTCTGGCAGCAGGAACATATGGATGCCTAAATATAGAATTGGTGAGTTTTGATACCTCTGAGACAGTTGATCTGGGGAGCTTTATCTGTTGTACCTGTCTCCAGGTGGGGGCCAAGCATTTTGCAAATGATTGTTTTCTTCGATGAACTCCTTCCTTTTTGTATGATTTTATGTTATCTTTCCTCCATATGTTTATTTTCTGAAACATAATTTTAAAAAGAAATATCTGAAGTCTTTTTATATGAAATCTAGTCTAAAGATTCTATTCATAATCTCAAAAACGCCGAGTATGTGCTAAATATTTACCATGTTCCAGATCTCATGCTTTACATGAATTACCTCACTCAACCCCCACACATAGCCCTGGAAAGAGAGTGCTAATTGCTATTATATGAATTTTTTTTTTTCAGAAGAGGAGAACAAAATATCTAGATGTGATATCAACTTGACAGGTATGTGTTGTGAACTGGTCCATTTCTCACAACCTCATTGGCCACAGCCACCAGACACTTGACAGATTCCAGCCCATGCAGTGTGATGTTGAAGCCAAGTTTAACACTTCATGATATTGCCTTCAGGAAGCTGCTAGATGAGGTCTCAGAAGACCTGGAATACTGGTCTTCTACCTCTCTCTCAGGACAGCCTTCATAGGAAATTTTCCCCACCCCCTTTGCCCCACCAAAGGTTCTCTTCTTGTGTGTCTTTGCAGGGCATGAGACAGTGAGGTTTTCTGTGGCAGTGCCACATAATTGTCATCTTTGTACCTAGAGTTGCTGGCATATAGCACAGCTTCACACAAGTTTATTGACTGAATAAGTAACTAAAAATATACACTCGTGGAATCTTGACGTGGATAGGAAAGGTCATCCCATTTACACCTTCAATTTGTAGCTAGAACTTAGATCTGGAAAGTAAGCTGGAATAAGGAATTCCAGGTTAGATGGAAGGTGAGGTAGGGTAGGATTAAGATAAAGAGCTTCTCAAATTGTCAGGAAGGTTGACCTGGAGTGGAGAGAGGTTATTAGCAGCGGCTGGCAAAATCAGAGGCCCCCTGGCTCCTAGTCCGGATCTCTCCAACCAGGGGTCATGAGAATCATGAGTTACACATTGCGAGAGAAGGAGCTTTCACCTTGGGTAGGTATGTGGCTCATTAGCTCTGAGGTCTTATGTTCCTGGGCTTAGTCTAGGTCAGAGGATTACCTCTGGGTGTGTGTTTATCTCTAGAAGCACCTTGGGCGGCTCTCCCTTTGTCACCACCCCGAGAAACCAAATTCTTTGCTGCTTCTTCCAGAACCCTGGCCAGCATGGTGGTCCTAGATAGAGCTCAGGATCCCCAAGACCTTGAAGAGGACCTGTGAATCCCACCCATCCTGACTGCAGCTTCTCTGTGGGGTCTTCTCTCTCTTCCAGGAGCCTGCGGGTGTCCTGTGCTGCATGCTCATTGGTCAATGTTTCCCAGTGCTGTTTAGAAATTTCTCTCTTCCCCTGCTTTTTTTCCATCACTATGCTTTGCCTGAAAGGTGTTCAGCGAATGTATTTATTCTTTTAGCACATATCTACTGAATATAGTACTTTTACGTGTTTAGCTCTGAGCTAGCACTAACGACACAGACGATATGTAAGAGAAAACCAAAGGAAATAGCTTGAGCATGGCCCTTCTTTACAAGGAAAAGAGGCAGAGGTGAGGGGCAGCTAAGAGTAGATGAAAAAGAGCATGAGCAATAGAGTTCAAGGGTCTTCTTCCTAAGAAGCAAGCAGACTATATGCATCTGACATCATAAAGGCAAGTCTTGTCTTTTATAACAATGTATAAAAATATGATCTCAGGCCAGGTGTGGTGGCTCACGCCTGTAATCCCAGCACTTTGGGAGGCTGAGGTGGGCAGATCACGAGGTCAGGAGATCGAGACAATCCTGCCTAAGACGGTGAAACCCCGTCTCTACTAAAAATACAAAAAATTAGCGGGTGTGGTGGTGGGCTCTTGTAGTCCCAGCTACTCGGGAGGCTGAGGCAGGAGAATGGCATGAACCCGGGAGGTGGAGCTTGCAGTGAGCCAAGATCACGCCACTGCACTCTCCAGCCTGGGCAACAGAGCTAGACTCCATCTCAAAAAAAAAAAAAAGGATCTCGATTGATGCCATAGTCCAAAGATAACTTGGTGGCCAGGACTTCCAGAATATTCTTTCTCCTTTTCCAGAAAGTAAAGTCAAATTGCAATATCATCTGTTTGTTTCTTTAGTTGAGACAGCAGTAATAGTAACAAGAATGACAATAATAGCAATCATGATAGTGATAGCAGATATTTGAATAGATCTAGTACATCCTCCTCATGTATTAGCTTATTTGGTTTTTGCAACCTCTGTCTATAGAGTAGGCAGAGTAGACAGAATGAGTGGTACTCATTTTTCTTTAGAGGGGCAAAAACTCTGGGTCTCAGTTTGGGCAACTTGTCCAAAACCACAATTAGTTTTAACACAGATAAGACAGAGTTATAGTATGGTATACTTTGACTCTGACTTATGGTATTTATTCTCTGACTTATAGTATGGTATACTTTCCATTCTACATGGTTTCTTGACTCATCAAATGCTAAACTTTAGATTGTCAAGAGAGAAATCTAGAAATGTTAGGAAGGAAATGCATATATTCTCAAATAGTGGTTTTCTATACTTCTAAAGAGATTGCAAGGAAACAAAATTCTAAAAAGAGACTGCAGGCCAATCTTTAGAGAAGGAGTTTGGTCTTAGTCTCCTGAGAACTGTGATTTGTTCAGTGCAGTTAGAACAGAGTGAAAACCACGTGGAAGCTGAAGTGAATATCTTGGAGCAGCAGCCGGGTCTGACCTGTGATCCTCTTCTTAGCTAATTTCCAGGATTTCAGAGACAAGAGAGGAAATAAAAAGCAGCACTTTTTCTTTTAAAAAGATCATTTGTTTCCCACTAATTAAAAAATAATGACTATTCAGAGCAGAGAAAAAGTACAATGAACAAAATTCTATCACCCAAAAAGAACTATTGTTAATTTGTGTCTGTCCTTTGGTGTATACCAATGTAAGAATTTCTACTAGATAGATAGATACACTTAGGACCATAGAGGTTGCTTTTCCAGAGGTTGCCTCTCTGTACATACTGTTTTGTACCTTTTTTTCCGCTTAGTAATAGATGGTTAAGGCTGGGTGTGGTGGCTCACGCCTGTAATCCAAGCACTTTGGGAGGTGGAAGTGGGCAGATCACTTGAGGCCAGGAGCCCAAGACCAGTCGGGCTAACATGGTGAAACCCTGTCTCTACTAAAAATATAAAAATTAGTGGAGTGTGATGACACACATCTGTAATCCCAGCCTCTTGGGAGGCTGAGGCACTAGAATCACTTGAGTGTGGGAGGTGGAGGTTGCAATGAGCCGAGATCGCGCCAGTCGCCCCATCCTGGGCGAGTGAAACCCTGTCTCAAAAAAAAAAAAAAAAAAAGAGATGGTTAATATTTTCTATACCAACAAATACCTTAACAACGTGGTTTTAACTAGTAGACAAATGTCCTATGATATGGTGGTACCACAACTTACTAGAGCAGATCCCTAATTTTGGATACTTTGGTTGTTATCAGTTGTTGCTATGATACCAACAGAGGAGTGAAAATCTTTGCGGACTTACCAGATTGCGTCTTTAGAATAGCTGGATTACAGAGTAGGCATGTCTTAAAATTCATTGATATATTTTGCCAAATCTTCAAAAAGTCAATATGAGAATGTTAGTAATTAATGAGAATATTCAAGAAGCAACTAATTTTGGAGATTCTGGAAAAACTAGTTTATGAGACAGAAAGTCACAGAACATCTCCTGAAATTTGCTTTTGGGAGGAAGAGTGGAGGGAAAAGTATTTTTAGGTTTTGTTTTGTTTTGTTTTGTTTTGTTTTTTTTACAAATAGAGGCAGAGTCTCCCTATGCTGCCCAGGGAGAACATAGAACACCTGGGCTCAAGTGATCCTCTCACCTCTGCTTTGCACGTTGCTGGGATTATAGGCATGAGCCATCATGTCTGGCCTAGGCTCATTTTTGTCTCTTATCGAAAACAATCAGTAAGTATCACACACACATGCGTGTGTGTGTGTGTGTTTAAGTAATGGGAGCTAATTCTGTAAGTGTAAGCTGTCAGCACAGAGGTTCCAGGTGGCTATGACTCCTGAGCTTAAGACAAATATCTTGGCCCAAGGGTTGAGGATGGGCATGATGCACAACCAGGCTAGGAAATAATCCTGGAGCATCCCTAAAACGCTGGCAAAGTTGTGCATGAGAAAGCAAGTGGGTATAATTAAATTCTCATCTAATAAAATTGAATTCAGCTCATGCGTTGGGTCATGAACTAGTCTTGGCTAAAGGAATCATATCATTGGAACTACACCGAGTGATCAAAACTCTGCTGGTGAATCACAGGAAAGAGGCAAAGCCCTAATTCCCGGTCGTAGAGGTGGCACTCCACCCGAGCTACAAAGCTTTTATATGTTTCCCGTCAGGTTTGTGCCTGGGCTAGAACCAAAAAGCAAGTGGCTGAGATAGAGATTTCATGAGGGAGCAAATGTAAAAATGTACACAGGTGGCTTTCCAACCCTACATGTTACAGGTCTGAGGATAGCTACCAGGCTAGAAAGGGCATACAAGATAGTCTGTCTTTATTAGAAGGAACAAAAATTTCCAAAGGAACCCTTTTTCTGTCAAGTTTCTCTGCAATTTATTTAAGCGAAGGTACATTTGATAAAAATAGCAGGCTCCTTCTCTGTGCCTGGGTGCTAATGAGCTCGGCAGGCATTTATTCCTCACTCTGATATATTTGCTCTCCTTACCACACCTCTCTCTGGCGGTCCTGGGGTCCCAGGGTGTTGAAATGAGGGTGGCTGCTACTTACGGAGACTTTCCTAGGTGAGAAAATACAATGATGTAACAATTTCTTTTTTAAGGAATGAGGAAAAGGGAGGTCAATAGTGGGTAGAAAAAGTAATGTCTTAAGAAAAGTGGAAGGCAAACTCTAATTTCATTTGTTCGCATACTTTTTTCAGGGTAGATTTCACAGGTAGCATGTGTTTGGGGGATCTCTAAGGTTGAAGTCATTAAATGAGAAAAATAGGAGGATGACAGGCAGCTGGAGAGTGGTCATAAGCCCAGGTTTTAGAGTCAAACTGCCCTATAAAAATGGTAGTGATTTATGATACAGGAGTGTCCCATGATCATCTCTCTCTGATTAAAATTTGATGTATTCATTCTGTAAGTATTTACTGAATCCCAACTGTGGATCAGACACTGAATTAGCTTCTTGATTCTTCCATTTTCTAGCTATGTGATCTAGGTAGGTACCTAACCTTGCTAAACCTTAGTTTACAGATCTGTAAAATGGGAATAATAAAACCTCATTGGGTTCTTGGAAGTTTTGTTTGATTCTGTTTGTTAAGAGCTCTTCGCAGTGCCTGATACCTACTAAATGCTCAAACCATTACTTATTTTAATAATGATTATCAGTACCAATAATAACCTAGGTGATCGGATGTGGCCATTGGCACACTGAGTTTATCAAAGTTCTTTCTGCAAGAGGATACTCGCTCCCTCCCTCCCTTCCTTTTCCTTTTCCTCTTTCTTCTTTTGCTTCCCACTCAGTGATTTTTATGGGTTTCCATCATTTTTCTCTCAGAAGAGGGGGAAAAAGATCTTTGTAAGTTCTTTTCTTCCAAGGATGAAGTTGTAAAATTATTACACCTTCCCAAAGAAAGGAAAAGACCTCAGGAAAAGAGAAATGCTTGACTCAAAGGAAGAAATTACTGATGACAGAATTTCAGGTGTCAATGAAGAAGATATTTTTAAGCAGGATCTTTCCATTTCATTCAAACAATATCACAGAGGAGACCTCCTGTGTTTTGTTATGAAACTGTTCAGCTCTCTTGTAGACCCATAGGCTCCTAGGGTTGGCAGGGCCATTTTGTGCAACTAGTCCAGCATCTTGTACTTTCAAACTCCCTGTACAGAATCAATTCCAAGTGGCTGCCCACACTCGCTGGTGAGGAGCTGATTCTCTTTGAGAGAGTCCACTCTAACTTCTGGCCACCCTGATTGCTTGAAAGTTCTTCCTTATGTAGAGCTGGAATCTGCCTCCTCAGAGCAGAGGCACCTTTCAGACAAGAGCCCAACAGAAAAGATGTTTTTTGTTCTGGCTTCTTTCTATTCACACCCTCCCACAGGGTTCACTGCCTGAAGTGGAGTTAAGGGCCATATGCTTTCCTCTGGAGAAAATTGTGACTGCTGTGATGCCTGATACAATGTGCTCAGTAGGGAGGAAAGAATCTTGAAGTTCAAATGTTTTGACTTGGAAAAAGCAGGGAATAGGGAAGTGCTCTGGAGTGTCCAAAGACACATGTATTAGATCCAGTGGTTCTTTCTCTTTCCCAAGAATAAATATTGCATTTTGAAAGAATAGAAATAGCTAATAAAATACAAGTAGCAAGAGCGTATTTATCTCCACTCACAGGCAATACTAGTGGTACCAGGTTCATATTTGGAAAAATGGGCTAATTTGTTTGTTCATTCAGATCAAATTGGTATCAAACAACCACAGATTCCATATGTTCCTTTTTCTGTTTTGGTTGCTAGGCACAAGAAATTCATGGGGCGCTTGCTAAATATGTATGACACATTTTTGCATGTGAATGATAAATATTGGTAGATTCTTTGCAGGAGTGGCTGTCATTCAGAAATAGATCCTGAATGAAGCTTTCCTCTTCAGTAAAAAGACTTGAACTTCAGGCTGAAAGGAGGTACAACTTGGTATGGGAGGCAGGTGTCCAGGTATAAGGAGAAGAGTAGTGGAAATGACAGTCCTTTAAAATTGCATGGCGTTTTGCAGTTAACAAAATGCCTCCTCATTCACAATCTCATTTGATGCTCACAACTCCCCTGTGAGCTAGGTATTAGGACTAGCAGCTGCCTCCATCCCAGGAATAAAGTTGTGGGCACTGAAGAGCATGACAGGAGAAGAAACCCCCAGGACGGGAATCTCCTGAGAGTGACTCAAGCTCATCTTGGCAGTTCTGGGCTGTGCTTCCTCAGTACGGGAGAATGCACGCCACCATCCTGCTGAGTCTAGCCTTGTCATTTCTTAACTTGTTCTACTCAGTCCTGAGCCAGTGGTGCTTACATAAATGTCCTTCTGGCATGAGGGAGAGAGAGAAAGGAAACAGCAGCTGTCAGCAGAGTGTCAGGCTGGGGACCTGCCATCTCATTGAACAAAGCTCTGGTCAGCTCCAACAGTGTCCTGGGTGCAGCTCTAATAAGGGGTGATGGGATTGTCCCCAGGCACAGGATTACTTCCTGCCCTTAAAAAGGATAGGGAGAGAGGACCCCTTAGCTGTTTCCAAGGTGTCACTTGTAAATCATTAACTAGGAGCAGAGAGGACCAGAGCGAGGTCAAAACAAATGAATCCTGATTCAAGACTGTTTCTCAGATGGTGACATCTGAGCATTAATCTTACTTGGCTATCACAAACATGCAATTTGTTTTGGTGGGAGAAGTGGGCTGTGCTAATTTGCATTTCTTTTAATTCTAAAGAGTCTTCCAACATTTTGTACTTTCCACTGGGGCTGGAAACCCGCTTCCCCCTTCCACCAGCCTCCAATCCACCTTCCTGCCTTTGATAGAACTGTAGACAGCACAGCTCTCCATGGCTGGGCCTGTTGAACACAGTGCTTCTTTTTTTTTTCACTCATTCTCCATGGACTGAACAAGAGAACCCTTGCACAACCATAATATAGACCCCACTCCAATGCCTGAAATCCTACAAAGTTCATTTTTTATTTCTGAGGGTTCACTTAAAAGGCCTTCAAGAACAAGACTGCCGAATGTGGATAATGATTGAAGCTGATTGATAAGCACATGGGGAATTATTGTACAATTCTCTCTATTTTGTATGTGTAAAAACTCCATAATAAATCTTTTTTTTTTTTTTTTTTTGAGACGGAGTCTCACTCTGTCGCCCAGGCTGGAGTGCAGTGGTGTGATCTCAGCTCACTGCAACCTCCGCCTCCCAGGTTCACGCCATTCTCCTGCCTCAGCCTCTCCAAGTAGCTGGGACTACAGGCGCCCGCCACCACACTCGGCTAATTTTTTTGTATTTTTAGTAGAGACGGGGTTTCACTGTGGTCTTGATCTCCTGACCTCGTGATCCGCCCACCTCAGCCTCCCAAACTGCTGGGATTACAAGCGTGAGCCACCGCGCCCGGCCAATAAATCATTCTTAACAGACAAACCATCAGGATGGTTGGACTTGACTGAATGACAGAATGGAAGTCTTAATACATGCTCTGGAATCAGGCTGGCCTGAGATCAAATCCCAGCTCTGCCACTTTCCTCCAGCAACTGGAGGAAAACATAACCTTCCCAAGTGTTCCTCATTTCTGAAGTCAGAGAGAGATGAGCTGCCTCATCAGGCTTCTGTCAGCATTAAATGAATTAGTAAAGTTTTCTTAACAAGTGATAGAAAATTAGCTTTAATTTGTTTAAGAAAAAAGGGAGAATGCAGTATAAGGATTACACAGGTATTTAATAATTCAAGGAGAGAAGTACAGCTGACTCTCCCGAGGACTGAAATCAGGGACTCCCAGGGCCTCAGGACTACACTTGGTATCACATCTCTGTGCCTCTCTGCAGGCTTGTTCCTCTCTCTGCCACAGACCAGCTTTCCTTGTTTGCCAGTCTCCATGAAGGAAAACGTGGCTTGCCAACAGCAGCTCCCAGACTTATATTTTCTCAAATCAGTAGAACAACCAGGCTGAGTTTGGATCTCCTGGTAGGGATTCCAAGTTTTCTGAGCCAGGTCTTTGGTTTCGCTTGAGTGAGAGGTCTATTCCTGTACCCAACAATGCGGCCCAAGAGCTGGAGCCACTCTGTGTTAACACAGAGCTCTTATGGTGGCTGTGTGGATGGAGTTGGCAAGGAGAAGTTCTCAGAAGAAGGGATGGAAGTCTCCAAGAGATGGTTGGGATGGAATGGTGATGGTACTGGATAGACAAAATGATAAGAGTCAAAATACAAAATGCTTAGAACAGACTAGCAGTTGATAGATAAGTATTGGCTCCTGACCCATCTGCATATCTTAATGCCATGAAGTATTGGTGCTGACCCATCTTTGGGTCTTGAGGGCATTGTATCAGGTTAGCCCATTCATCAAAAAGGGGAGGAGAACTGGAATTACAACAATTAAGTTGTTCCTTCCTTCCAGTGTACCTACTGTGTGCCAGGCAAATGGGATATAGCAGTGAACAAAGGAGACAAAAATCCCTGCCCTCTTGGAACTTGGAGTGACACAATAACAAAAATTAAAACATACAAAGTGAGGGACCTTGGAGGAAAAAAAAAGCATTACATGGGATAGGAAGTGCAGGGGGTCATATTAAACAGGGTGACCAATAGGAAAGTGATTTGAACAACAGCATGAAGAAAGTGAAGGAGTGAGTCACGTGGCTCTTTTGGGGAGGAGCATTCCAGGCAGAGGGAATAGTAGGTGCCAAGGCCCTGAGTTAGAAGGAGAGCCAGAAACCTAGTGCAGCTGGAATAGGCTGAGAAAAAGAATTCATAATAACAGACGTGTAAAACCAGTGACATTCACCCTAGTCTCCAAAAGCTTTCTGAGGAAGAAGAGAGGTGTGGTAAAATACTAATGCTGGTGGTCAGAGCATCAGTCTCATCTATTTTTTAATGATCTCTAAATAAGCCATCCCTAATGGAGACAGCTGTAGTAAGTCAGCTTCTCACACTGCGAATAATCAGAAACTATAGATTGGATTGAGAATCGAAGATGCAGCTGCATGGATATGCCAATACAATCCTCACCTCCAAGTTGCTATTCTTCATCAAGCAACTGAGAGGGTCGTACAGTGCTAGTGGAAGAGCCACGAATGGGATTCATGAAGAGTGGGTGTCCTTTTGCATACAGACAGGCCATGGCAAGAAACAAAGGAAAGGCCAGAATTTCTTGTAAGAAAGAAATCTAATAACTATTTTTTAAAATGCCAATCTGACAATTTTTCAGTGCCTTTAATTCTGCATATTAATCAAGAGATGGTTGATGTAGTACCAAAGCAGAAAGCCCTTGTTCCCTGATTATGTGCCAAACCCCTTTTTGTAATGACCACTGTCAAATATATTGAACATGGATATTAGCTAATAAAGGGCCAGAAGGAAATAGAAAGGGAGAGACAGAGCCTATGTAAGAGAGAAGCTCTTCTCAGTTTCCAGGAAATCAGTACTAACCTAAAGCCCATACTGACCCGCTCCTCTCTTAAAGCTCTGATTTATATCGCACAAGAGTAGGATCTCGTGCAAAATACAGTTTGCTTCTAACCTTGGACAGCTACATTCAAGGAAGAACGTGTGGCTATTGGACAAGGGAGTTCCGAAGTTGATCACCTGTAATACATCTGGGTGGAATGAAACAGGGAAATGTAATTTAGACAGAGGAAATGAATTACAAAGGAGAAACAGCAAATCCAATCCTCCTGTAGCAGGTGGTCCAGGAAAAGTAGAGGGGGCAGAATAAGCCTCTTAACGGATCTAGATTAGTACAATATTCTCCCCCCATAATAACTGGTTCTGGTGATGAGAGCAAGGAAGTTTTTTCCGTAGTTCAGAATAGGTGGTGTCTCAAAGAAGAATCACTTATGACAGGTAATTTGCATCATCTCTAAATTCATGTGACAAAATGTACAAACATATACAAAAATATTGGTTATATTGAGGAATGAAATGAAGCAGAACAGAGGAAGTAATACATTTTTTCCATGTATTTCTATGTGTGCACTTTGGTACATTGACCCAATATGTAAATTTGGTTTTCTAATTATGATACAGATTATGATAACATTCTTTTTTCTCCTGGGCATTCTTGATGCTGAAAGCAGAGGATTTAAAGGTAAAATAAGCCAGGTTATACTATATCAGAGAGTAGACCATTGTTAATATGTGGGTCTATCTATCATCTATCTATCTATCTATCTATCTATCTATCTATCTATCATCTATCTATCCAACTATCAATTATCTATCGTCTATCTATCATCTATCTATCTATCTATCTATCATCTATCTATCTATCTATCCACCCATTTATCTAGTAAGCAACACAAACATATGGCACAAAATTCAAAGATTATACATTCTTTCTCCCCCTCCATTCCCACTCACTTTCCCTGGAGGGAATACACACAATATGTGCATATATGCATCTATGTATTTTATGCGCCCCTTTGTTTAATGGTACCACATACACTGTTTTCACATTGCCTTTTTCACTTAACAAAAAACACAGTGAAGTTTCCATAATCAGGGTTGTGCCTTATTTTTTCCCAAAGGCTGTATAGTACTCCACTGCATGTTTGTTCCGTAATTTATTTAACCACTCTCCTAATGATGGATATTTTGGTTGTTTCCAAGCTTTTATCACTGCAAACAATACTTCTGGATGTTAGGCATTATGTAAAGACAGCCAATTTAGAAACTGCTCAATTTGTTGATAGATAATGCTTTACAATTGAACTGAAAATGTGGAATGATAGTCTTGTAACTCAGCCTGATGTGATGGGGAGTAACAAAGTGCTATCTTTTTCTACCATCAATTGCCATGAAGTAAATGAACAGTGTCAGCAGGGAAAAAGCGAAATATCCATGATTTTTAAGAGTCAATTTTCAATATTTTATTCACCTGAATAGGGTAAGAATAGGATGAATAAGAACTATTTTCATTTAGATTTAAGGAACATTTTCAATGCCTTTAAGCTTAAATCTAGACATTAATTGAAAGACATAGAAAGGTGATACACTGTGCTATGTTATGCCATTTCAACTTGGTTACGCTGGTACCAACATGGTTCAGAGTTAGATTCGGTCAAAGGAGAAATTGGTGTGAGATTTGGAAGACAGAAGGAAAGCAGCAGCTCTTACTCATAGAAGGCTGTGCGGTCATTATGGTAATGGGCAGAATCAGAGATGTCTGGCGGGTTCCAGCTGGTCTTTGCATTCTTCTGCTCTGCTTCCGGGTCATTTTCTCTGCCTGTGGCCTTGCTGACCAACAATGGCGCCAGGCCCTCCACAGCTTTTGGCCGTGGCCCACATAGTGGCAGGGAGGCAGCACGGCCTCCCTTAGACCTCTCCATCAGCTCCTCCTTTATGGCCTTACTCTGCCAGCTAGACGTGCCTGGCTTCTCAGATTTCCCTGCAAGTCCTGACATGTCCATCCATGCACGGTTGGTGACACTTGCTCTGCTCCTCTGACTCTTGCTTCCAGACTTTACTCAGATCCTCCCAAATTTGTGTATCATCTCATTCCTATATTCAATTCGTTACTCCTGTAATAATCATTTTGGCTCTGCTTTCCTGCCTGAACCCTGGTTGCTACTTACAGGAAATGCAATGCACTATGGGTTACCCCCGTCCTGAAGCACCTTAGCCATTTCCAGGATCTGGGTTGTGAAAGACAGATGGGAAACTTAAGAGGTTAGCAACAAATTGATTGTGGCTTCCTGTCTACTTCTAATTAGTCAGAACAAAAGGAGGAGAGTAAATTCCCATCTAGGAGATGTGGATTAGACATCCATGGGGCTGGGAGCAGTGCTCATGCCTGGATTCCCAGGACTTTGGGAGGTCGAGGTGGGCAGATTGCTTGAACCCAGGAGTTCAAGACCAGCCTGGGCAACATGGTGAAACCCCATCTCTACAAAAAATACAAAAATTAGCTAAGGGTGGTGACGCATGCTGGTAATTCTAGCTTCTCAGGAGGCTGAGGTGGGAGGATCAATTGAACCCAAGAGGCTGAGGCTGCAGTGAGCCATGATCACACCACAGCACTCAAGCCCGGACGACATAGCAAGAACCCTGTCTCAAAAAAATAAAACCAAAAATAGATACCCCCGGGATCACTTTGGAAGTCTTCGGAAAAAGTGTAAGTTCTCAGCTTGAGATGGCTTGATTTTGGTCCTGCTTCAAGTTAAAGAGATGAAAAAATGGCGCTGAGAGTCCTTTCTAGTACTAATATCATAGTACAGCCACACACCACTCAAGAAATGCCACATTAAGCCAGTTCACTGATTCCAGCCCATCATTCTTTTTCTGCCGGTGGCCCCATGAGATGTTCGTGGGAGGATATAGTTGTACTCCAGTGTATCACCCAAAGGTGAAGTGTGCCCTCCAGCAGCCTTCCTCAAACCCTATTACCATCCCTTCCTCTGCCTCCAATTTATGCCATTGGTTATTATTTCATTGCAGTTGTTTGGAGGACAGCCGTATTTCCTTACAGGACATTAGTTGTCAAAATCAAAGTCCTGATGTTAGAGGTTTTTATTATTACTTTGCTGGGCTAAATACTTGGGGTTAAACTTGGCTGTTGGCCTCTCCAAGTGTTATTTTTCTTTTATGTGAGATCTACTGAACTACAATTCTGTGTTTGAAAATTATGATAAATATATATAACACAAAATTTGCCATCTAAGCCATTTTTAAGTGTACGATTCAGTGGCATTAACTACATTCACAATACTGTGCAGCCATCACCATTATCTATTTGCAAAACTTTATAATCACTCTAAACAGAAACTGTACTCATGGAGTAGTAACTCCTCATTTGTCATTTACTCTAGGTCCCTGGTAACCTCCAATCTGCTTTCTGCCTATGAATTTGCCCATTCTAGATATTTCATTTAAGTGAAATCACATAATATGTGTCCATTTCACTTAGTAAAATGTTGTGGGGTTACACTGTGTTTAAGATCCCAAACTCCTCTATTCAGGTTGAAGATCACGTTCCTCCTCTCTCCCTGTCCTTCATCATCTCTTTATGACTTCCTCTATCTTGGTTTTTTTAACTGTCACTCTAGGAAGAAGACATGGATCTAAAACAATAAGGCCTTGTTCAAATGTGATGTTTTAAAAACACTAAATGATGAAGAAGCAAATTCAACAATACAAAGATTTTTTTTAAAGGGTCAATATTCTTAAAAACAACTACCAGTCAGTTGTGGCAGCTCACACTTGCAATCCCAGCACTTTAGGAAGCTGAGGGGAGAGGATCGCTTGAGCCCAGGAATTCAAGACCAGCCTGGGCAACATAGTGACACCACATCTCTATAAAAAAAAAAAACCCAAAACCCCACAAAAATTAACCAGGCATGGTAATGTGCACCTGTAGTCCCAGCAACTCTAGAGACTGACGTGGGAGGATCTCTTGAGCCCCAGTAGGTTGAGAGGTTGAGGCTGCAGTGAGCCATGATTGTGTCACTGCACTCCAGCCTGTGTGACAGAGTGAGACCCTGTGTCAAAAACAAGATGAAAACAAAACAAAAACACACAAAATAAAAAACTCCCAAAGAACCAAACTACCATTCAGATGAATTATCAATGAAATATTTCCGTCTTTGTTTTAAGATGGGTGAGATCATAGAGCTACTACTATAAACGTTATTTAGAGGCTGCCAAGCTCTTATTATCTAATAATGGTCTACAAATGTTTAAATATGTCACAGTCCTTCAATATATGAGAGATATAACATGTCCATGCGTCTTTAATGCATGATTAATCTTTTTTGACATTTGAGGAAGATGGCTGAATTTGCTTGTGGCTGCATTGACAATAACTGATCTCCTCCTCTTTCATTCCTGAAGGGAAATGTCATAACGAGAACTCACCATTAAATACAACATGTACATTACATTTTTTTTTATTTTTGAAAAACAAAAGGGGCTGACCTCAGAGTCAGAATGAATTTATACTGAGCAAAGAAAAAATGAGACCTAAAAATAGAATGTTGCTTATGTGTTTCAGCATTTGCTAGTCTTTCCTGTGGCAAGAAAACTACTCTAGAGTGTATAGCAACAGAGAAGTAGCTTGCAAAATTATCTACTTGTAAAAATATCAGCACTGTATTATTTATAATTTGGTTCATTTAATCACTAATTCATCCATCCAGTCAATAAATGTTACTGAGCATCTACTTTGTGCAAGGTACCGTGGTACATGTTGTCTGCTGTGTCCAATATGGTAGTCACTGGCCACATGGAACTTGTCATGTAAATTAAATACATTATATAAAATAGAAAAATCAGTTTCTGACTTGCACTACCTATGTTTCAAGTACTCAATAGTCACATGTAGCTGGTGGCTACCATATTGGACAGCAAAGATGGTAGACCATTTCCATCATTGCAGTAAGTTATATTGGGCAGCACTGGTAGAGAGTTGTATAAAAGTATAAGAAAAAGTTCTAAAGTTCTTTCCTTAAAAAAGCTTGCAGTGAGAGCAAAACTGCATTTTATCTGCGATTCACATGGTCCTATTTCAGAGTTGTATGATGAACAATCGGCACAGTCCAGTAAGTCTGTGAGCAGACTACATATTTGTAAAGAAAAGAAATGTAATTCTGATTTCATTCTGTAATACGATATAGTAATAAAATAGTAGTAGCTGCCCTTTGAGGGGCTTGTACTATGTGCCAGGTGCCTCTAAATTCTTTACGCATATGGCAGAACAAAAATAATACATGTGTGGTCTTTTCCCTCTGTTTGTTGGTCTTTCCCTCTTTCTCATCCTCTGAGTGTGTGTGGGAGAGTATTAGCCTTTGCCAGATCTGACTGTATTGTTCTGCAAATTTGCAGGAATGGCCAGACATAGAGACCTCGAGAGGGAAAAAGAAAGGGGTAGGGATAAGAACGCAAGATTCTTGCCTTCTGGGGCTGGGAGAGAAGTTACTTGGAAGGCAAGAAAAGAAAGTTCTGAGCAGTTGTGGGGCATAAGGGAAGTGTATGGAAAAAGAAAGAGGATTATAAAAGGTTTGTTGTGAACTATATATTCCTTCCAGGTATAAAGAAAGGTAAGTTAAAAACTTGAGTTATTTTGAAGTTAATATTTTCTTACTGGACTGTGTTCATTGTTCATCACACAACTCTGAAATAGGACCATGTGAGTCACAGATGAAATACAGTTATTCTCTCATTATTCTCATTCATTTAACCTTTACTATTTCTCTGCAAGCCAGGGCATTCTTTTTTTTTTTTTTTTTTTTTTTTTTGAGAAAATGTCTCTCTCTGTTCCCCAGGCTGGAGTGCAGTGGCACGATCTTGGCTCACTGCAACCTGCGCCTCCTAGGTTCAAGCGATTCTCCTGCCTCAGCCTCCTGTGTAGCTGGGACTACAGGTGTGCACCACCATACCCGGCTAATTTTTGTATTTTTAGTAGAGAGGATTTCACTGTGTTGGCCAGGCTGGTCTCCAACTCCTGACCTCATGATCTGCCTACCTTGGCCTCCCAAAGTGCTGGGATTACAGGTGTGAGCCAGCGCACCCAGCCGCATTCTTTTTTTTTAACCCTTGGACCAACATCTCCCCATTTTCCCCACTCATTGGCCCTTGGCAACCACCATTCTACTCTCTGCTTCTATGAGTTTGACTTGTGCATTGTCATTCTTATTCTACTAATGCACTTGAAAGTCAGAGAAGGTAAATACCCTCCCAGGGCTATATAACTAATAAATAGCAAAGTCAGATTTGAACCTAGGTATATGTGACACCAATGTTCCAGTTTTTAATTGTTCTAACTTCCAGCCTCAATACAAGAAATATCAGATAGTATGTAATAAAGTGGCAAGAAAGCCTTATAACAGTAGTAAGAGCCATGAAGCCCAAAGAAACAGAGATTATCATGAGCTGGAGTGACTAGTAGCACATGTGTTATGAAGAAGGTGAAATATAAGCTGGCCTTAGAGGACTGGTAGGATTTAGATGGAGAATGGGGAGGGGAATATGAAAGAATAAACAGGGCAGGAACAACATCCAGGGATTCTCACTACAGCAGAGGGCTCATGGTTTTATAATGATATTCTAGAAGCTGGACCAAATTAAGGGGCTGGTAGAATATATACATACACAGGTTATTTGATAACATTGCTGTTGGAAGATATTTAAAGATAGTGCTTAAGGTAATAATAATAATTATTATTATGTTGAGATGGAGTCTCGCTCTGTCGCTCAGGCTGGAGTGCAATGGCTTGATCTCGGCTCACTGCACTCTCCACCTCCCAGGTTCCAGTGATTCTTCTGCCTCAGCCTCCCAAGTAGCTGGGATTACAGGCGCCTGCCACCACACCTGGCTAATTTTTGTATTTTTGGTAGAGACAGGGTTTCACCATGTTAGCCAGGCTGGTCTTGAACTCCTGACCTCAGATGATCTACCTGCCTCACCCTCCCAAAGTGCTAGGATTACAGGCGTGAGCCACCATGCCCAGCCCGAGATAATGCTTAAATTTCAGTCTAGTTGCAAATTGCTCTGTCTTCCCTGACAGCCTCTCTTAATGAATAGTAAGTAGTAGAGCTGGCTCTAAATCATCTTTCCATGAGATCCTATGATGTGATAGTTAATTTGATGTGTCATCTTCACTGGGTCACAAGGTGTCCAGGTATTTGGTCAAACGTTATTCTGGGTGTGTCTGCGAGGGTGTTTTTGGATGAGATTAACATTTGAATCAGTGGATTGAGTAAAGCAGATTGCCCTCCCCAATATGAGCGGATCTTATCCAATCCATTGGAGGCCTGAATGGAACAAAAAGATGAGAAAGGGAGATTCAAGCTCTCTCTGCCTTTCTTTGCACTGAGACACTGGTTTTCTCCTGCCTTTAGACTCAGATTTGGACTGGAACTTACACCATTGGCTCTCCTGGTTCTCAGGCCTTCAGGCTGGGACTGGAAAAACCAATATTTGTCCTGGGTCACCAGCTTGCCCTCTGCAGATCTTGGGACTTCTCAGCCTCTATAATGGGATAAGCCAATTCCTTATAATAAATCATGTAACATCTATATCTGGTTTGTGACCAGACTTGGGCTGAGAATGTTCTATTCATGAGTCCACCTGGTATCACTCTGAAAACCATCTGCAAGTAGAATACAGCAATCCCCAAATTGAAAAATATCCAAGCTTCAGTTTTTCACCTAAGTAGGGCAATTTGTTCCACTGAATCAAACTTCTGGATTAGCCCTGTCCCAGCCAGAGAATGATTCAGCTATGAACTTCTTTAATTCAGGCTTTTAAAATGCAGAATACCCTTTGCCACATGGAACAGTTAGACGAGGGGTTCTCCACCTGGAGAGATCCAAACAAACAAACAAACTTGAAGCCAGGACTCCACTTCCAGATATTTTCTTTTGATAGAAACAGAGCATGAATATGGTTTTAACACTCTAGTGATTCTAAAACACAGCCAGGATTGAGAAACATTCCTCTGGCCATTCCATGACAATGACCCACATAGGATCAAGACATTCCTGAATTAGCCTACAAATTCTGAGGCTTAGATTCCTGCAATTCTCTTAGACATAGTTTTGTCAAAATAAGGCAGAGCCCCCATTCTCCCATCTCTTAATCTCTCTTTTTTTGTAGCGAGTCAGGAGTGTTTTTTAAGAAACTTTCTTTCCTCCTTTTCGTCCATGTTCCTCTGGTCACTGTCATCTTCTTTTTCTTATGTTCGTCCTTTTCTATTCAAAGTATGATCCTCAGACAACCCCAGTGGCATTACCTGGATGCCTGATTGAAATGCAGAATCCCAGGTCCCACCAAATAAGACTCTGCATTGCAATAAAATCCCAAGGGGACTTTTTTTGTACTTTAAAATTTGTGATTCACTGATCTATACCACATCTAAATGGACCCCACTAGGATAATGCCCTGACCCCGGGACAGTTAGTGTGCAGAGGGGTAGGTGTATCTGTTCCTTCTTTTATCTCCTAAGAAATGAGGTCATTAGTTACCTACCATAAAGGCTACTCTTCCATGTTAGTTAAGTAAAAATTACATATAGTGTGTATTCAGAGTCAAATATATACATATATAAAAATGGGGAGAGAGCGAGAGAGAAGGAGAGACCAGCCAGTTGTCTCTGCAGTTGGTCAGACAACTGGTTGATGGGGACGGATGGGTGTGGGGAGGGGAAGGAGGTGCATCGGAATGCCAAAGCTCAGCGCTAAATTATGTACTCAATGCACAACAGCTGAATATATGAGCTATTCACATGCCATCCACATTTCTTGAGTCTCTTGTTTCTGCTTCATTTGGCTTGGGTGTCTCCTAGCACGTGTTGGTTGGGATCTTTTTCTTTTATGGCTTAGTGGCTCAAAGGCAGGTTACTGGCAGCTGGGTCTGAGCAATGCCTTAGATATTTGACTGTTTCAGTAGGACATGTCAAGGGACTCATTGATGCAAAATAAATCTCTTGAGCTCATGCTGCACTTCATCGCATCATTATTAGTTGAGAAAGGAATCTCTTGGCATTGAGAGTAGAAGCCTAGGGAAGCTTAACTCAAGATAAGGTTATTGTCTGTCCTCTCATATTCTCTCACCTTGGTCACCACCATTTAGTGAGGTCTGTGTCCCATGTTCCAATAGGAGCAGCATAACAGTACTTAGCATTGCAATTGAGAATATTCATTTTGGAGTCAGATGAATTTTGCTTGACTCCTACTCCTGCCACATTGAAGCTTTAACTTTAGATATGCTTATTCTTGAACATTAGCATCAGTGTTCTTTTCTGCAGAATAAGAATAGAGAACCTGTCCCATGTAAATATTGTGAAGATTACATATACAGTACATAGCATTGCATCTGGTACATAGAAGTGCTCCATAAATAGTATTAATATGATCATTGTTATTCTCGTAGTCTGCATTAAACACATTAGCAACTACTGTTGATCCAGAGTGAGTCTGGGATTCCCTTAGGGATTGCAATTTAATCTCATGCATAGTGTTCTCTGTAAGTTTCTTGGAGGTATTATAAGCATGATGAACATAGGCACCCTCCTCTTAAAAATAGTAATTATGTTCACTTATATACAGACATCTAGACATCTGAGGAAACACTCTTTCTGAAAAAAAAAGTTACAAGCTAGAGCAGTATTGGGAGATTCTTAGGTATCCAAGAATGTACAATCAAATTCAAGTCCTAATGCAAAAGGATTTAGCATTGTGTGTATATTTATTTACAGAAAGCTGATAGCAAGGTTTACTCATTGTGATCATTTTTGAGCCATGCTCTAGTTCCAAACAAGTGCTAGACTGCATTTACTGTCCCCCAGTTTCTCTGTGACAGTTCCAAGTCAGCCCTTACTGGAATGCCAGAGCTTGAAGGCAAAGAGTTTGAATCCCCTGATGCCAGGTTATTCTTGGCAATAACCCACCTTGGCCCAGATAGACTCATGAGGCTCTGTCCTCTTTATTTGGGACTGGAACCAGGAGAGAGTTATTCTGTGTAGAGTAATGTAGGCATGGAGATCTCACCTGGGGACACTCAGGGGCACCCCTGCAGATAATGAAGGGGCAGGATGGGATCACTGTGATATTTAAACTATTTTCTTTAAATAACAGAATCTTTTTAAAAAAAAAAATCAAGCAATGAATTACCCCCAATATATAAAACAAATACCAGTCCTTTGTTCTGATTGGTAAGTATGCATGTGTGCATAAGGGGCTTTTGGAGGCTCTGCTTTCCAAATATTCACTGCTATGAGTGCTCATCACACATACATACACATATTCGGTGGCCTCTGTTGCTTGCCACCAAGGAATCTCAAGGCTCCTTTAAACATTGTTTAAAAATCACTGCAATAAATGATTTTTAAGGCATAGTCAGCTCCTGTTTTCCATGATACCAATGACCAACTATAGCTTCAGGTAGATAAGAAGGGGTTCTGTGTCTTGGAATGAGAATGGGATAGAGTCTGTAAGGGAAGCCGAGGCTCAGAGAGAGAGAGAGAGAGAAAGCCTGTGGTTGAAGCAGAGAAAAAGCCAAGGGCCAAGGGAAGGGCTGAGTGTTAGTGGAGGTGGAGGCCAATCGTTAGGAGCAGACAAGGCGGCGGGGGACTGTTAATGAGTTCTCAGTCCTGAAGCACAAGCCATTAGCCCACCCGAGGCAGTGTTTGACTGTCATCCATTTGTGGTCTGGATTGATCATTAACCTTCAAAGGACCAAATATGCTTCCACATCCAGCTTGGCAAGACATTCATCTTGTATGGTTGGTACCCAGCATAGGCCCAGTCAGGAGTCCTGGGAGGTTAGCAGAGGGCAGAGGCCAGCAGGATGAGCCCAAGTCTCCTTTCAAAAGAAGTCCAAGTAGAATCTAAAAGCTCTTGGTCTTTCGAACTGTCACTTGCATTGATGAAGTGTGTGAGTGAGAGCATCTTAGAAGCTTTAGTACTTACTCCCTACTCTGGGATCTGTAAGATATAAGTCTGACATTTGGCCAAAGATCTTCTAGGACATATCATTGAGTCTTAGAGAAATGGATGGTCTACATAGAAGCAGAGAAAAACAATAAGTAGAAATTGGGGCTGGGTACGGTGGCTCACGTCTGTAATCCCAGCACTTTGGGAGACTGAGGTGGGAGATCACCTGAGGTCAGGTGTTCGAGACCAGCCTGGGCAACTTGGCAAAACACTGTCTCTACTAAAAATACAAAAATTAGCCGGGCATGGTGGCAGGTGACTGTAATCCCAGCTTCTCGGGTAGCTGAGGCTGGAGAATTGCTTGAACCCAGGAGGTGGAGGTTGCAGTGAGCCGAGATTGCACCACTGCACCCCAGCCTGGGAGACAAGAGAAAAACTCTGTCTCAAAAAAAAAAAGAAAAGAAAAGAAAAAAAAAGAAATTGGGTTAGGCAGACATGTTAGAAGGATTACAAAATTAAAAAATTTGGGGGAAATAATCCCAACCACTTTTAAAACGAAGCCAAGAATACCCACAAAAATAGAGACAATCGTTTACCCTTCTAAATGTCATCCTAACATCCCTCTCGGATATTTAAAGCTTTGGTATAAACATATCAAAACACTGTATACTGCAAATAGATACAATTTGTATTTGTTAATTGTACCCTAATAAAGCTAGGGGGAAAACATACCCTAAAAATTAATCAAGCAAGCAGACTTTAGATTTGTTAAATTTTCTGGCAGAATCTCTAATATAACCTGCAAAATGCTCTTCTCCGTGACCCAAAATATGCTTCTGTCCCTGGAAGGGACTGATACCTCCAAAGGAGTGTTGTAATGTCACTGAGTCTGATTTTTAAAGAGCAATTGCAAAATTGGGCTTTCTAACCCACAGTATCTAACTACTGTTTTTCCTTCTTTTTCCTCTCCTCCCTGGCATAGCTAGAGGGTGCAATCTGGGAATGAATCACTGGGCTGCTCTGTCCCAGTCCAGTGTAAGCAGGAGATCAAACGGTCAAAAGATTATGGGAGTGGGGCTGGCCGGCCAGGCCATAATCTCCATAAGGTCACAGAAGTGCTGCTTTCACATCAAAAAATTAGACTTCCGGCCCCTAAAATTCCCTGAGACTGAGTGGATTTCCTTTTCCTAATTGAGAGGCCGGGGTGGTAATTTATTCCAGTCCCCAGTTCCACCGTGGAGTGGACTGGGGAGTGGATTTAGCAGAAAGATTCTGGGGCAAGTGGAGTGGCGGGGAGGCTGGAGGGTGGAGTGAGAGGTAAGAAGCGGATTGGATTTGTAAGGAAAGTGGGGTAATTGAAGTGACTTTCTGGATTCTAAACATAGCCTAAGCAAGAAAATTGGGTTTCTCAGAATGGCCCACCCAAGACATTCCATCGGCTCCGGCCAGTCTAGTTTTGAAACGCCTAAGGCGTCAACAGGGAGCGGCTGTCTGGGTTCAGCTCCTCTCTTCTCATTAGGGAGCAGGGTGGGGTGGAGCGCAGGGTGCGGGCGGCCTGCGTGAGCGCCAGCCCTGCACGCTGCCTCCGCCGGCGCCCAGCATCTGCTCGCGCCGCCTGCCCAGAATAGAACGTCTCATTGTGATGGATTAATCCTTTGGCTCCGGTCCTGCCCGGGTCACCAGCTCAGCCTGCGCCCGCCGAGTGCTGGGGGGGTGGACAAAGGGCACTTTAACTCATTCAGCACATTCCCTCTTCTCTCCTGCAGAAAGGCCCTCTCCAGTTGCGCGGCCCTTGTATAGAAGCAGAGATGGTCTTGCAAGGTGGCGGCGCCTCCAACAGGGGGACTGTTTGCTTCCTTTTAATTGGTTCATGGACTCCTGGGGGCGGAGAACCAAATTAAGGGAGATCTTTTTCTTTTTCTGATCCCTCTGAATATTTAATTTCTACTTCTTGTTTAACCTCTCTGTATTTATTTTAATTCCCTCATCTGTAAAAGGGGGGTAATGATTTTACTTACCTCATAGGACCATTACTATGATTAAATGAGTTAATACATACAAAGTGCTTTCGACTTCACAAAAGGACATATATTGTACCAGTCCACTTCTATAAGTTTCTGGTGTCGTCAAATTCATAGAGAAATAGAAAGGTGTTTGCAAGCGTCCCGGGGTAAGAAGGAAATAGGGATTACTGTTAAATGGGCGCAGTTTCAGTTTGGGAAGATAAAAAGTTTTGGAAATGGATAATGGTGATGGTTGCACCACAAGGTGAATGTACTTAATGTCACTGAACTGCACACTTAAAAATGGTTAAGGTGCTAAAAGGTTATGTGTATTTTTTCACAATAAAACAAATACACACACATACACACACAATGTGCCAGGTATATAATAGGCGCTATATAAAGGTTGGCTATTGTTTATTATTATTATTCACTTTAGATACTTATTTCCCACTTCATTTGATAAGTTTGTATGTCTATATCTTTTCTCCCAAAAAAGCCTCTTGTTCATGCATTAAAGTTTCTGTACCTCACTTAACATAGCAATCTTGATCATGGGCAGCTCCAATCCATCCACAAGAAATGAATAAATGAATGAATGAATGAGTGAGTGGATGTGTTGGACCAGGAAATAGAATATCCCAAAGTAACTTATGTAGCCCTTAACCTTCTGACTGATCGAGGAGACAGTGCCCTCCATCAGTGGATAGTCCTGAAAATAGCCCAGACAAGACACTTGGAAAAGCTCCAACAGAGTGATGCTGATTGCTGGCTCTATGATTTTCTTCTTGGTGGGTTGGTTCTGAAGCTTAGGAACGATCAAGGTCAACCTAGGAGAGCTGCTCAGGGACCCACCTTTGGGTCATTTTGTGTTTGGAGGACTGTTTGGAGACTGAGTCCGAACAGCAGGTACCCCCAAGAGTTTGAGCTCACCTCAGGGTAGCCTTGAGGTTCCATTCAATATTCACTGATACGAGGCTCCTAAGGCTGGCCCTTAAGTGACAGAGCTTTGGAGGAAGAAGCAGGGAGTTGTGCATCCTACCACTCATGACAACATACATCCTTTCAGCAGGGAGCCCTTTCTCCTTTCCTCACTCTCCTGTCTCACCCCATCCGGTATGAGCAAGCAGGAGAGAGCCAGTCTGTAGCCTTCAGTAAATGTTACAAACCTAACTGTGCTAAGTTAAGAGACATTATCAAAATGACCTAGGAATCACCTGAAAGGACTGGACAGCTCTGGAAATGAGTGAGTGCATCTTGTAAGCAAGGAGAAAACTAGAGGGATCCGTCTGGGACTGAGTGCACCAAAACTCTTGTGTCTCTCACGGTAAGCATTGGGCTATTTTTGTGTGGAATATTTTCACAGGCTCATCGGGGCTGTGAGGCTTCATCAGAAAGCAACAGTTCACCTTGTAGGACGCTGAAGTTAATTTTCGGGGACCTTAAACAACCTTTGGCCCTGGCTCAGGAGGCTGGGGAAAGAGAAGGAATTGAGTGACACTGGGCAGCAGGAATGAAAAGCCACAAGGCAGATGATTAAAATGGTGGCTGAAAAGGGCAATGAGAAAAGATGAGCCAAAGGCTTGAAGATTATGAGAGAGCACCTAGTGCTGCTGGAGAAGGTCAGGGGGACGGAATGTGTGTTTAGGCTCCGGTCCCAGTGCTCCCATTGACCTGAATAGTCTATGCCCCAGACTGACCTCCCACTATACACACTTTGTTCTTATAAAGTGGGTTTGGTTTAAATGCCCAGCCAGCTAGAGATTACAGATGAGTCACTGTGTCCAAAGGGTTATACCTTTTGTGCCACCTTGGGAAGGCACTTTCTGCTGAGTAGGCCCAAATGCAGCAGGTGACAAGTCACCTTGTCAGCCAAAGGCTCCCCTTTGAAGACACCCCATGGGGCCTCTGCAGGGACAAGGGCAGGGCAGTATGTAAGAGCTTGGAACGTGACCCTTATCTGAGCTGCTGTGACTTTAGCTCCTGTGGATAGGATTAGATGCAAAGATGCTGCCCTCACAGGGGTCCTGAAGCCATTTGGGCTCTCAAGATTATCTTTATATGCACAAATAACACACACACACACTCACATATCCCCCAAACAGCACCTGGGACCAGCTGACAAAGCCAGGTCTGGGATCTGATGGGGCTTTGTTCCAGAGGAGGATGGAATTGCCTGCCAGAAATAGCAAGCTGCTGCTGAGGTACAAAATCCATGTGCACTTTGTGTGCAGACAGAAACCTGAAAGAAAAACTAATTCAAATAAAGGTATTTGACAATTAAGCTAAAGCAAGGAGAGGCAGACAGGCTCAGTGCCCAGATAATCAAGAAGCAGTCATTTCTAAATCCAGCTCTGCTGTTGGTGACCTTGAACAAATCATCTCACCTCTCTGTTTCTCCATTTCTCTAAGGTTAAATCAAGAACTATAATTCTGACCAGCTAACCAGCCACACAGAGTTTAATTGGGGGAAAAGAGAGAGAGAGAGAGAAAGAGAAAGTTAATAAAACTGTTTGCCTATATACAAAGTACAAAATGTTAAGTAAGGAATGCAATAAAGCCTCCTCAGTGACATTTGGATATGTACATTGTAACTTCCTGTCTCCAACCCATACCTTCAGGCTAAGAGCTCTCACTAATTCAAGCTGAGATACACCCACCCTCAACACTGAACACCCCACAGTGCTGCTTGTCACAGTGAAAATGGTGTAATGAAATAGAGCACACAACCTCACATACCCCAGCTCCAGCTAATCAGGCAAGCCTTTAGGATGGACACCCTGTGGGGTAAGAGTCCAGGATTATCATTCATAAACATCTGTGATTCAGGCTTCTTATTTTGCTCAGATTTCTTAGAGATTTTTCTCTCCTCATACTCCCGCAACTACAGTATCTGCATAAAAATAAAAATTTCACCATTTTATTAATTGACATTTAATTTACCTAAGGACTAACCATTTTGGAATTTGGATCTGAAAATATTCAATTATTCTGCACTTGACAGAGGCAGAAATAATGGTTTCTCCCGAGCCCCATATTCTACTCAAGGGGATTGTACATTACAAACCAGCTTTAATTCATTCCAAAACATATCTATGAATCTCTTCCTAATGGCTTACGTATTTGGATCTTTGTGGGGATGGGGTGTGAGAGAGAGGATGAAAGATTTGTATAAGATCTATAAATTCTATCAAGGAGTTGGGTCAGGGTTGTCACTTATATAAAATTTTCATCTATGTCTGCTAGCCAATTTGTTTATAGAATGAAACCTAGCCTTTTTGTTCAGTGCTCTACAGAGAGATTAATCTAGTATGTTTTTGGTTTACTTTGGGTCCATGCTCTAAAATGTCACAGCTAGATGCTTTGCAAATAAATGGGTTAATTTCTCTGTAGCCATTGTAGTTATTCCCGTTGTTGTAAATATTCTGCACGTATGTGTTATTTTCTTCAGGATTTTAATATAAATGTCTAACAAGGTGACCAGAAATAATAAGCTCTTGACATTTACCTCCCCGTCTTGATTCCCTGACACCAACTTTCCTTGTCAGGAGAGCCCACAGAGCCTAAAAGCAAGGACATTTGAGCCTTTACAGATTAGCAGAGCTGAGGAATTTGTATGTGTATCTTTAAAATAGCTGAGGTGTCAAACAGGGCTCAATTTTCATGCAGGACATTTATGGTGAAGAGTCTGGTAAGTTACTCACATTGCTTAGAGTATTTATTTATAGTAAATTAACTATTGCAAAACTTGGACTCAATTTATTTCAGAGGCTATAGGGAAGTCAACCTCACCTCAGAGGGAGCAGTTGCACAAGCATGCAAGTGTTTATGCATGTGTGTGCACACACGGGACATAGACATCATCCAAACACCTTCTTCAAGTTTATGCTGCCTTATAATAATAACTTAGAGAAATTAAGAAGAGTTGTCAGAATCAAACATCCAAAGACTTCATGTAGAAATAAGGCTGTGTGCCTTATTCTAAAAAAGGGATTTTTTAAAGCCACTTTTGCCCATTCGTGCCTAGCTTAGGATGGGGCTTCCCTAGATGGAGCCAGGAAGGGTGTTTCTTTCAGCCTTCCTCATCTCCTTTCTGGGCCTCCTTGTCTCTCATTACTCACTTTTCCTCCCAGGTCATGCTATCCACAGCCCCATTTCAAATACCCAGAGCTCCCTTATGGAACTGGGGCTGAAAGCAAGCTGGAGAAGTCATGACCAGTAAGATCTTAGGGGTCAGTTGTCGGGGTGGGGGGGGTGCCCTTTGAAAGGTTATATATGTTAAAAGAGAAGCCTAAAAAGGTAGAACTTAGAGGAACTGTATTTTTAAGGCTGGAATTGCAGGTGTCTTGGCATGATGGGGATGGAGGAAGAGGGATATGATTGTTTTGGAAGGAGAGGTATCTTCTTTCCAGCGCCCTCAAAACCACACTCTGTGTGTCATCTTCTATTCTTCTCCTTAGAAAGCCACTGCTTGGTCATTCAAATGAAAGGCACTTTGAGTGTTTTAAAAAACTAGGTTTCATTTTATATTGCTTGATTCTTTCTCAGAAGTTGTTCCTAGGCTTGAAAACATGTTTATCGGTAAACATTAGACATACTTTTAGCAACTAGCAGTCTGGTAAACCTTTCCAGGGTTTCTGGCAGATCTGCTCAGGGCAGCCCATTTCTGCTCTGTTTTTTTTTTTTTTTTTTTTTTTTAACTCTTTCTTAAAACAATTGTCCTCCAGGAAACCTACCTGATCCTGCCAATCACATTACTGCATCTCCTGGGCAATCTGGATCAAATAGTTAAACACTCCACGTTAAAGGGAAAATGCACGCAAGTACACTCAGCACAATGAACTGCACATGAGAACTTCCAACGTGCTGGGGACCGTGAGGTTTCTGCCTGAGGAACAGCAGGGTCCTGTTTTGAAAGATGAGGGGCAGCATGGTCATCAGGGAGGGCTGAAGGGCAGAAAACACCATGTACTTTCCACTGTCTGTCCAAGCAGTCCTGGCAGCTGGACAGGGCAGAGATGGCTGGAGGCAGTGAGGGCACGTCCGTGCATCAGCTCTGAACCTCTTGAGCCATAGAAACAGTTCAGTTGCGAGGAAACGTGTCAGTTTGTACACACGTGACTTCCATCACCCATTTACAAAAAGCAGTTCTCACAAATGATTGTTATGCACATTTAACTTTTCAAGCTAGAGCTGGTTTTCATACTCAGTCAATCCAGGGAGAGAGTAGCAAGGTGCTGAACAACAGGTTTTAAGGTATAAATTAATTCATGTTGCTGATCATGTTTTGAGCTGGAAAACGTTGACCAGCACTATTGATCTGAAAAAATGATGGACAGGTCTCAGGCTCTCACTGGAGGTATTTCATTGGATGCAGGCTTTGCCACCTTCCCTGTAGTTTAACTCAAACTCTTTTTACCCCTGGGTTCTTTGAATGAACTCAAGCCATTTCTATGAAGTATTCTGTATGGATTAATCTATCAAGTTAACTCTGTCTAGTTAACCTGTCTGTCCTTCACTTTCCTTCCCACGTAATTGTGATTTATCTAACATCACTTAGATGGCAGAACTTGGAGAGCATTGTTTGCTATTACTGTGTTTTGGTTGAAAACCATTTTTCAAGGGGTCCCATATAATGCAGCTCATGGAACCTAAATTCTGGTTTGGCCTCTGTCCTTCTATGTGATTTGAGTAAATCTCTTTCACATTTTTCTGTCCCAGTTCCTCTGTGTCTGAGATGAGAGTGTAATTTATCTTCCTCTCTCAGGGATGCTATAAGGTAAGGAGAAAAGGAAGAGAAGTGCTGAGGCTATGACAATAAGGTCCTCCAAGAAGGTAACATTGGTTGCCAGAGAAAGTCACTTTGATTAGGAGACATGGGTCCTGGATTTAATCCCATCTATATAGACTTTCCTAAAGCTAGAGGGATCAAGCAGCCTGGACATGGATGTGACATGTAAGTATTCTTGTATTGCACAAGCTATACTGCCAGTAGATTCCTGATTTTTTTTTTTTTTTCATCACAAGATCCCTAATGCCTGGCAGAGAGGAGGTGTTCAATAAACACTTGTGGAATAACTGGCCAACTGACAGATTGACAATACCCTTTTCTGGACTTCAAGTGCAGCACCCTATATGCAGTAGACACTTAATAAATGTTTGCTTGATGATGTGCTATTGTATTTAACCATCATTGCACAGTATTTGGAGCCTGCTGTCAACTGATTTAGCATTGCACTGTCCTTAAGATAAATAAGGGATGGTGCTCAAGGCTACCCACAACAGCACCTTATTAGCAAAGAGGGTGTAGATATCTACAAAGTGCAGTGATAGGGAGTGGCATTCTGTGGCTTTACTTGGGGAGCCCAAGAGATTCCGGAAGTTGCTAGACAGTCCTTGTTGACTCTAAAGAATGGATGGATCTATTCTTTCAGTGCATCATTGGGCAAATAAGCCTAACACAGCCATGTCTAGTTATACCAAGTCAAGACTCTCACTGAGGTCCTAATCGTCAGTGTTTATTCAGGAAACTCAGAACCATGTTTACACTTGCTTCTAAGTTTTTCTCCAGGTTGCACAGTGAGGGAGCATACCGTATTTACTGTATAGCTCCAGGATTCCACAGCAACTGCAGGGGGCAGAGGCTGCAGGTCCATATACCACACATGTGCTTTATCTGAGATGTCCCGTGCCTTTGGTCATCTCTCATCTGCAAGTTTTTATGTATATTTGACCAACACTTATCAAGAAAGTCCTTATACATAAACTGCCTCATGTCTGCATCTGGTTGCAAGTATGGCCATGCTGTCTCCTCTTTTCATTTGACAAAAATGCATTGTATGGAAATTCGTATTAAAGGAGTAATTATTCTGGTTGCTACCAAATTCACCAGCCTCTGTGAAGGTAAATGATAACTGATCATAGAAGTAGAGATTGGGGTAAACGGAAAAGACTCCAAGTTTAAGGACATTATCAGAAAATGAAAGGGGGAAAGTAACATGAAAATCGTGACAAAAGGCAAGGAGAAATTCAGACTAGATTCACCTAAAGTGATGTGCATCTGAATGTGATGATTTCTGAAAAGCTTAAGAATTTTAGTTTTAACCACCAGCTTATTGGAATAAATATTTTATAAGCCTCTTAAGGAGGCTACAGAAAGTCTCTGCCTTTTTCCAGCAAGGTGAGCACTGGTTGCCTGCATCTGTGTTGGGATAGGTGAAAAGTCTAGCTTGTAAATGCTTCAAGGGAACAATTATTATCAAGCTACTGAAATAAAAGTGGATTTTCCAAAAGCCCCTCTTGCCCCCTCTGCTCCATCTGCTACATGTGCTCAGGGCATTGCATGGTTCAGCATTTAGAACACTTCAATCATTTGAGGGGAAAGTGACCTTCCCCCAGCTTGGAAAACCTTGTGCTGTGACCTAATGAGGACATTCCATTGAGACCTGAGAGTTAGGAACACTTTCTCCTCTGGGCTCTGATGTGCTCATGACATTTGTGAACCAGTTTGGCTCTTCCACTCCTGTGCGTGCCTTCACAGATAATGGCCCATCAACAATGGAATTATAGCCTTTTTTTATATGTGCCTGTATAATGAAGAGGGTAATTCTATAAACTACATCTGAAAATTAATCTCATGACTGTTATGAAACATTGTATATTGAAATTACATTTGTCTTTTCTCTCCTTTGGGCTCATAAGTAAGTGCCCTGGATTGAAGCCCTTTTCCTGGTGTATAATAGCCTCCCTTCCTTTTTCCATTCCTTCAAGCATCACTGAGCTCTAGCTTCTGTCAACTTAGTCCTAGATGCTAAGAGGAGCTTCCACAGCTGCCTCCCTGCCTCTAGTCTCTGTCTTCTCAAAAGGCAGCCTGGCCACCTCCTGTGTTAACCTCCCCAGTGCACTGTTTTGATCACATTCTCCCCTATTAGAGAACCTTCAGTGATCCCATTGACTACTAACTCACATCCAGTTTCCAGAGCCTGGCACTTAAGAGTCTTTCCAATAAATTTCCAACTTCCTTTTCTAGGCTTATGTCAGCTTACACCCATTTTACTCCACACTGTCATCAGAGGTATTCACAATTTTCAAATAAAAAGTATACTGTCCCTGCCACACACCTAATTCCCCATCTCCTTTTCCACCTTCTAACGTCCTCTGAAGTCACAGTTGAGTTCATGTGCCCCTTCTCCACAAAACCTTCCTGGTTGTCCCAGCAATAAGAAAGTGCTCCATCAACCAAAATCTTTATTTTTTATTTGAGATTTGTTTGTTTGTTTGTTTCACTCTGTCACCCAGCCTGGAGTACAGTGCTGTGCTCACGGCTCACTGCAGCCTCAATCTCTTGGGCTCAAGCAATTCTCCTGCCTCAGCATCCCATGTAGCTAGGACTCCAGGCGCTCACCACCATGACCAGCTAATTTTTGTATTTTTGTAGAGATGGGGTTTTGCCATGTTGCCCAGGCTGGCCTCAGACTCCTGGGCTCAAGTGATCCCACCCACTTTGGCTTCTCAAAGTGTTGGAATTACAGTTGTGAGTTGCTATGCCTAGCTAATATTTGAGCTTTAAAACATAACTTTCAAAATATTATATATTTATCCTGAAAAATAAAAATTATTCATACTCCCATTCCCCAAAGATAACCTCATCTCAGTAGAACATCTTGTTATGCCTACTTCCAGACTTTTTTCACGTACATCTACAGAAACATTTCACACATTCCAGGTCACCTAATTGTCCATGGTTGGTATCATTTTGAATAGCGGATATTATATAAGTGAATGCAGCCTGTACTGGACTGTAGTCTCCCCATGGACGACAATTCTTTTTATCTCCCATAGCACTGAGTACAGAGTGATACTGAGTATAGTTTGTTGCAAAACAGAATGAGTGAATACACTTCTCTGAACACCAGGGAACAAACTGTCAATAAACTAATCCAATGACAATTAAGTGTCTGTCACAAAAAAAGAAATTGTATTTGGTGAACTACTTTTATTAGTTAATTGTGATGAGCTGTTGAGGTTTTGGCCCTATAAGGTCAGGAGGAGCCAATAAGCTAAGCCAAACAATAATCTGAGTCTATTTCTATGTACTTATTAGATACACAGATTTCCACTTAATTTCCTAACAGAAGTGGGGATGGTGTAGGTGATGTAGAGTCCTGGGTAGGAGTATATTTTAGAAACCCCTATTGCTAGTTTAGCTTAGTGTCCCAAATAAGAATGCAAGCTCCCGTCTCCAAACCCTCCACAGCTCCCAGGGCAAAATATGGTTTTAGTTGAGAAATTAAGAGTTTGGATATCTCAATGCCCACATGTTTAAACTACCTGCCTGGCTGCAGGTGCTCTCTTCTTGTACCCTCAGAAGCTGGTCTCTACCTCCAAATATAATGCAAATATCTTGTTTTTAAACTGAAGCTAATGTGATTTCTGGGTAGTTATTCAGAAAACATCTTCACAGGAGTGGAATGGCTACTCAAGAGCTGAGCTGCCCAGTTCAGTTTTTCAGGTGACTCAGGTGATGAGAGCTGGACTGACCGGAGGGAACCAGCAGCCTGGGTGCAAGGCTGTTAGGTGAGGTGCTGCCCTGGCATTGGGTTGGATAAGTGAGTTATTGCTGTCATTTCCTGTGTTAGGAGTCACAGAAAAAGAAAAATAATGTGGCTCCCAGAGCCACTCTAAGCATTTCTTAGGAAGAGGAAGAAGACTCTAGAGTGGAGCTGGGTGAAGTCTGGCAGTGCACATTGAAAAGGAAGGCCTGAGACTCATGAACTAGAAAGATGCTGATAGTTGGTGTTTTTGTTCTTGTTGTTGATATTACGCTCGCTTGTTTGTTTTGGAAATAGAACTTTTTTCGCTAACTGCTTCAAAGTAAAGTGTAGAAAAAAGAGCAATTCTGATTTATAGTGTGTGCTTACAGAGAGGAAAAGGGAGAATGCATTTATCGCAAATGAAAGGTTATTGTTGCCTGTTGGCCTGAGATGTCTTATGTTTCTTTTAATAAATTTTTACTTTACTGCCTTTTTTGTTTCAGTGCCGAGGTCTCTTGTGTTGCACAGGCTGGAGTGCAGTGGCTATGTCCAGCTGCTATCATCACACACTACACTACCACCTGAACTTACTCAGAAGTGAACTTATGACAAAAATCAGAAAAAGAGACTGCTTATGTTTGATAAGCATATCAGACATAGCGGGGAAATTATGCAGAGGTCTAGACATGTAGCAAGAAACGCTTAAAGTTTAAGGTCTAGTTCGTTGTAGCTCTTCTTTATTGTAGATCACAGCTTCATATCATTATTGTAGGTGTCACTGGTTCTCATAGTTACCATGGAATAGCTCTTCATTTAGGTAAATTTGTAACATCTAAAGCTACTGAGAAGATTAATTGAATAGGGAATTAGGATATTTTCTTTCTCTTCTTGGCTTAATCTTTCTCCTTCTCCATTGGATTCCCAAAGGCACAGATGCCAGAATAACCCAGATTATCATTATCTGGGTTATTTGGGTATTATCCAGGTACAAGAGGCTCCTTCAAGATGCTATATAAGCTGATGTCAAGGTGGACGCACTCCATGTCAAGTCGTGAGCATCCTCCTTCTTTTGAGGAAGGACTGAAGAGACAAATATTTTGTGACTATGTGAATAAATAAAGAAATCCAATTCTGATTCTACTGAATTCATTTACAATTTGGACTATCTCTATGTACAGATAGGACCTTTGTTACTATCTAGTGGGGACCATATTGTGTTATACATCTTCATCTGTAAAATGGGAATATAAAGATTGATTTATCTAAGATAAATGAATTTTTTGTGGGTCTTGGGAAATTTGTCTCACTGTTTTAGCCATATCTTGTAGAGACGTTATTATTTAACAACAACAAAAAATCCCTGGAAGTGTTAAGAAAATTTCCAAATAACCAGATGGAAAACATCCTTTTTCTTCTTTAGGGAGACACACTCTGGTAATGGTGATTTTTTGGACAAATTAAAGTAGATCTAAATGAATTTCAGGTACAGGGACTAGGCTGTTGTTCTGGTTGAAGCGCTTCTACAAAGGCTTGACATATGCTGTGGGAAATCACAACTGATGCATTTGCCCGGGTGAGTGAGTGCCTGTCAAGAAATGTTATGTCTTTCTTTAAGAAAGGAAGGTGAGAAGATGTCTCCAGGATGAGAGATTTTCTTCTCAGAGCCATTATAGGCAGGATACTATGTTTCATGGAAACTAGTTCACAAAATGAAGCATTCCATTCTCATTCATCAGTCTCCTAATATTTGCTAAGTGGCTGTTTTTGGTAAGAAACTCTATTTAGGGCCAGGCACAGTGGCTTATGCTTGTAATCCTAACAGTTTGAGAGGCCGAGGCGGGAAGATTGTTTTAGCTCAGGAGAGACACAGTGAGATCTCGTCTCTACTAAAAGCAAAAAACTAAACATTTAAAAATTAAAAAAAAAATTATCTGGGCGTGGTGGCACATGCCTGTAGTCCCAGCTATTTGGGAGGCTGAGGTGGGACAATCGCTTGAGCCCAGGAGATCATGGCTGCAATGAATCATGATCCTGCTACTGCAGCCTGCGTAACAGGGCGAGACCCTGTCAAAAAAAAAAAAAAGGAAGAGAGAGAGAGAAAGAAAGGAAGGAAGGAAGGAAGGGAGGGAGGGAGGGAAAAGAAACTCTACCTGGTGTTATTATCTGTGTATCTGTGCCTTGGTTGAAAACCATGTCCATGGGTTCCATATAAAGTAGCTCATGGAGTCCGGAATTCTAGTTTGGCCTCTGTTCTTCTATGTGACTTGAAAAAAACCTCTTCTACTTTCTCTGTCTCTCAGTTCTCCCCTATCTGAGATGAGTTTGCTGTTTGTCTCTTTCTCTCAAAGATGTTGTCAGGTAGGGAGAGAAGGAAGTGGGGAAATGATGAGTCTATAACTTTCAGTTTCTCCAAGAAGATGACATAGCTTGCAGGCAAAAAGTCAGTTTGAGTGGGAGACATGGGCCATGGCTTTAATCCCATCTCTACAGCCTCTTCTAAGGCAGGAGGGGCCAAGCAGCCTGGACTTGGATGTGGTGTGAAAGTGGTCTTGCATTACTCAAGCTGTGCTGCTGGTGTATTTGCCACATGTCATTTTCTTCATCACAGGATCCCTAGAGCCTGGCAGATGTTTAAAAAATACTTTTTGAATAGTTGACTGACCAAATGAATGAAAATATCCCTTTTTGGATTTCAGGTGTAGTGCCCTGTATGTGACAGACACTGAATACATGGTTGATGACATGCTGTTCTATTTCAACCTACCTGACATACAGAATTCAGAGCCTGTTGTTAACTGCATTGGCATTGCATTGTCCTTAAGATGAATGAGGGAGAGTGCTCAGAGCTGCGCACGCCAGCACCCCATTAGCAATGGGGGCACTTATATCTGTGCAGTGCAGTGACAGGAAGTAGCATTCTGTGGCTTCGCTTGGGAATGGTGAAAGGCATTGGTTATTGGTCGTTCTTCTACTTTCCCCTTGGTTTAAGGCTTGGTATTTGCAATGAAGAGCCCTGTTGAAAAGCCGTAACTAGGAGACAGGCAAACTTAATCAGTCCTGTTGAAATCTGCTAGGATTCTGCATCATAATGACCATGTTCACATGATGACAAAGAAGTCCCCTTAGATAAGAGCTAATGACTCCAAGCAAATGAGTTAATTACTGAGTAAGCAGCACAGTTGGAGGAGAGATGGGAAAGTCTGACGCCTAGTGGTCATTAGGAAGGGCCAGCTACTAACCACATAGTATTCTAAGGAAACTATCTAAAGAGCATTCCTGAATCTTACATCTAGAAGGGGCTTGAAGAGAAACATTTCCAGGTTAAAAAAAAATTGTTTTAAGGCACCGGATCTGAGATTCTGTCTGCACCCTGTCTGTGGTCTACAGGGTGGGGTTGGTTGAATTTGTGGTGCCAGAAAAATATAAACCCATTAAAGAAAAATCTAGAGCTTATAGCATTATATTGGTAGGATGACCTCATTTCAAGTTGCAGACACCATCCTCCAATTCAAAGGATGACTGGAGAGAGATAGCCCTGGGTTCAAGAATTACACACCTTCCTTCCATGGCCGGATGCAGCAGCTCATGCCTGTAATCCCAGCACTTTGGGAGGCCGAGGTGGGAGGATCACCTGAGGTCAGGAGTTATAGACCAGCCTGGCTAACGTGAGACCACATGTCTACTAAAAATACAAAAATTAGCAAGGCATGGTGGCACACACCTATAATCCCAGCTATTGAGGAGGCTGAGGCAGGAGAATCGCTTGAACCCACAGGGCGGAGGTTGCAGTGAGCCGAGATCATGCCACTGCACCCCAGCCTGGGTGACAGAGTGAGACTCCATCTAAAAACATTTTAAAAAAGAATTATACACCTTCCTTCCTCAATTGTCTACACAAATGGTAGGTTTGGATTAAGTGATTTCAGTGGGTCTCTCTAGTTCCAAAATATTAAGATTTTTAACAGATGGATCTGTAAGCACCTTGGTGAGTAACTGAACTACCTTCAGCAAGATATTGAATCTCTCCATGTCTTGGTCCATGCAAAAGTGAAAACTAATTTGATTCTCTTAAAACCTTTCTGAGGCTGGGTGCGGTGCCTCACATCTGTAATCCCAACACTTTGGGAGGCTGAGGCAGGGGGATTGCCTGAAGCCCAGAGTTCAAGACCAGCCTGTACAACCTGTCTCTACAAAAAATTCGCTGAGCATGGTGGGGCACACCTGTAGTCCTAGCTACTCAGGAGGCTGAGGCAGGAGGATTGCTTGAACCCAGGAGGTTGAGGCCGCAGTGAGCCATGACTGCACCACTGCACTCCAGCCTGGGTGACAGAGTGAGATTCTAACTCAAAAAGAAAAAAAATTTCTGGAAGTTAATTTAGTTATAGTTAACAAAGCAGTTTGCAAGTGGAAAAACTCTTTGATCCAGAGTCTAGGAATACCTCCTAAGACAATAATTAAACATGAGGTCCAAGATTTATAGATAAATTGTTCATTTTAAAAACATTTGAAGACAATCTAAATGTCCATCAATAGGGAATTGGTTAAATAAAGTACCTCTATACAATGGAATACTATGGAAGACAGTTTTTTTAAAATGTTAAAGTATGCCTATATGTTCTAACATATTTTAACATGTTGAGAATACTTTGAATAAAAAGTAGGATAAGGATAAAATTTTGGGGGCAATATGCATTTATATGTATATTGATATGTTTGAAAATCTCAACACCGAATGGTGGGATTGTTTGTGTGATCTCTTACTCTTTATGCTTTTATATATTGTCTGACTTATTTTTGACAATAAGCACATATAACTTTACAATAAAAAGGATCACCAGTAAAGCTTCTTAAAGTTTTCATTCCTATTCTTATATCACTAAGAAGATGAAAAGACAACAGATGAAAACTGTTAAGTTTTATTCTAAGGCACATGACCCCCAGTAAGGGACTTTTGTTTATGTTGTTTATTCTTACTAATAAAGTACTTGTAAATTTTGAAAGTATGTCACCAAGGCAAGCAGGACAGACCACAAGATTTGTCTTCCTGTGATAGATGAACAAGAGAAGCAGGCACAACACCAATTTCAAGACTGTCCACCCTCTGTTCTTGGTGTTATCTTCAAGGGGAGTTATAAACCTGTCCCAGGTGGAGCAGATGACCAGAAATAAACTGTGAATCTCTGGAGAAAGAAAGAGGGAATAGAAAAAAGTCATCTGAAAACAACTAGAATCAATTCCCCCTTTTCTCTCAATCTCCCAGTTAGATGCTGCACACTACACGTAAAGTGGTTCCTATAGTCCTCCTTTCTGCTCCACCCAACAAGACCAAGGGTGCTCATCTTCACACTTTTCCTGGCAGGCAGAGCTTTGGTCCCTGAGTAGCACTCACCAGGAGATGTTCACCTATCACAAGCAGGGTGCCAAGGTACTGTCCCTTACTGTTCTGCTGTTGAGTGCAGGTGGTAAGGAAAAGAGGGGACAAGGACAGCAATTCCTCTGGGAGGAGGAATCTGTTTGTGAACATGCCACCTGGAAGAGGACGGATGAGCAAAATGGGGAGATGGAGCTGTATTTGGCCCCCAGTATAGACCATTTCACTGAAATATAAGCAAGAGCCTAAAAATGACCATTTAGGCACATTTGGGGAGGGTCAAGGCCCAGTGAGCTCTTTGTCTAGAAAGAACTGTATGAGGGACACAGTTGGTCTTTAGTTACTGAGCAGCTTTCTTGTGCTGACATTTTGCTCTCTTCCCCATGTGATTTCTCAGGGCTCTATGTGATGTGTCCACCGCAGAGATGTAGAGCAGTGCATAGGGAAAGACACTTACGCAGAACCCGCCTCAGTCTTTTTTTTTTTCAGAAGCTCTTCCTGGGCTATTTTGCTTGCTGTTAGGAGGCAGCTAATAAACAGAATCTCTTAGGTTGCAGGTTTTTCATTTCCGTTTTTGTTTTTGTTTTGCTTTGCTTTTCATTTAAACTGTGAAGACAAGATCTGTTCACCAAGAAAGATCACTAAGGAAAACCAAATTCCGTGAGTATATGTAAACTTCAGACCAAGATCTGCCCGTTTGTATAGGCATTGTTGGTGATGATGATGATGATGGTAATGATGATCCCCAGGCAACCTGCTAAGTGCTTTTCATAATGATCCCTTTTAACCCTTACAAAAACCTGGGGCATAGGTAAAACCATTTTATAGATGAGGAAGCCAAGACTCAGGGAGGTTACCATAACTTTCCCAAAATAACTCTTGTTTCTTCTCACTCAACTCCACTCCTGACTTTCTGAACTCCTCTAAAGACCCTATGGCCACACTATTCATCCTTGAGCCTTTCAGCTTAATTGCTTCAAAATCATTACTTCACCAAGCTACTCATGAGGCCAAGGCAGGAGGATCACTTGAGCCCAGGATTTTAAGGCTATGGTGCGCTATGATTGGACCTGTGAATAACCACTGCACTCCAGACTGGGCAACATAGCCAGACTCTGTCTCTTAAAAAAATCACTACTTCAGAATCAAAGTCAGCTTTTGAACTTTTGTCAGGAGTCAGTCATCAGTAGCAACAACCTAAACATCTAATTGTTATTGGATAAGATAAGATGCAATTTCACAATGTAGTCATGAGCTTGGCTTCTGAAATAAGAGTTGTGGCACCATCACTCACTAGCTGTCCAGATTTGTGCAAAATGCTTAACCTCTCTGTCTCTCAGTTTTCTCAACTGCAAAATGAGGAATGGCACTCTTACCACACAAGGTCATTATGAGTAGTAAATGAGGTACTCATTTAAAGTGCTCAGCAGAGTCTAGCACTCAGTTAACATCAATAAATGTTAGTCATTTTAGCATTATCATTACTGTCTTCTTAATGTTAGTATTTTGCATACATTATCTTATTGAGCCCTTGCAATAAGTCTATTCAGACAAGGTAACTAAGGCTTACAGAGATTAAGTGGTTAGCCAAGGAGAAGGGAGCTGACTAGGAGAAGGTCTGGGATTCCAACTCAGATCTGACTCCAGGCCCACCCTACACTTCTTCCCAATATTGCTCACCTAACCAAGACAATATCAAAATATCATGAAGTAAGGAAGACTGCCAAAATTACTCTCATGTTGTAACAGGAAGATTTGGGTTTCAGAGTATTTTCATACAAGGAAATACTCAAGCTGGTTCCTGAAGTGAGAACTATGTGGCATATTTTTTAAATGCCTGTGATAAGTCAGTATTTTTCAATGTAAGTGACAGCAGCCACTTTATTGGCTGAACTAACTGACAAGTCCAAAGATAGATCTCCCCTTCCTACAGGTATGGCTCAATCCAAGCACACCAGAGATGCCATCAGGAATATTTCTCTCTCCAATTATGAGCTATCTTTCCCTCTCTGTTGGCTTCTTTTTTACCTAGGCTTTCCCTTCTTAGCAGCAAGATGGCTAGCAGAGTCTCTGAACTTACATCTTAATAGTCACATGCCCAAAGGAAAAAGGTTATCTTTTCCCCAATTGTTCCAGGAGACAGCCTGGATGGCATCTCACTGATCTGAAGTTATATTCCCCTCCTGAACCAAACTTTATGGCCAGGGTGATGGAATCCTCTGACTGGCCAGGCTTGGGTTGAGTGACACCCTCGTACTCCTCCCACATTAGGTTGATATACATACACTAAAAATTGGGGTCAGGTGGCTCTCCAAAGTAAGTGCTAGGTTGCTATTACCAGAAGAAGGAGGAATGGATGCTGTTTAGGCAGAAAGGATCTATGTCCACTCCCATACAGTTCACTTGTAGAATATGGAGTCTCAGATGGGAATAAGAAGACTTGGACTCCACTGCTGACTAGCTGAGGAACCTACACAAATTCCTTAACTGCTCACAACCTCAGCTCTCCCATTTGTAATAACACATCTAATACTTATGTACAGCCTTGTTTATTTATCATAATAACTCAATTCTGTAAATACTTTCGAGAGCCCGTAACATTGATTTTACTGCTCAAATAAATAAAGTACAGACAAGTAAATCACCTGTCCAAAGGTTGCACAGGTGGAAAGCGGTTGAGCCAGGATTTGAACTCAGGCAGACTAAGACTGACTCCTGAGCCTTCACTCATAACCAATAGGCTTTACCACCATTTATCTGTAAAATTATGACTGGACAAGATGATTGCTAACATACATTGTAAATTTTTTGGTCTTAGTGTTCAGTATAAAAAAGAAAGAGAAGAAGAGGAAGAGAAGGAGGAGGGGAAGGAGGAGGAAGAATAATAATTAATAACAGAGTGGAAATCCTTGAAACCCATTTTATAAATGCTAATTTGGAGGGATAACACAGATCTGGTCTCTTGGTTTTATGCATTCGTACCTTGAGTGGATGTTCTCTGAGTTTGTAACAGGAAAACTGTTGCTCTGTGATTTCTAAACAAATTTTGGATCTGCCTTCTGTAATAGCCAGCACACCAAAGTCTTCATCGTTGTCAGCTAAGTTGCAGAAATTATACTTCTTAATGAAAGCTTAATCATTGAATAGAACTGTAAAGAAGATATTTTTCTACATAACAGTAACTTCCTTTTTGTTGTTTCCTTTTACTGAATTATTGAGTAAACATTAAAGCTGACAAATATTCTCCTGCTGTAAGCTGCTTATTTTCAAAATCTACTTCTGGAACTGTGCTTTGTCATCAGTTGACTTAAGCTAAAGGCAGTCTATAAATTAATAACCTACATCAAAGTGAGAAGTGGCTACTTAATGTTGAATAATGAATAAGGCAAAGCCTTTTGAGGTTGCTAATTCATGGTTAGAGAAATAAAAATAGTCATGCCATGTGAAAAGTTAACTTATTTTAGGTGGTTCAATAATATAAAAGGTTAAGCTATAGCCTTTGGTATAAAAATGTCAACGTTACATAGATATTATATTCATTTTTTAAAAACTTTTCCATCAGAAGAATACTTAAACTTCTTGGTGTCTTGAGGAAATGTTTGAGTCTATAGGTTTCTGTGGTGGAGGGCTGTGTGTTCTGAATTGTCCTCTTCTTGCTTGGGATTTCTTGTTCAATCTTCTCACCAACATGACATAGTAAGATTTTTGAAGAGGTTACAACTGCTGTCATAATTCTAGTTATCTGTATGATAATCATGAGATTGGTCAGTCCTAAAAAGAATTTAGCAAGCATGTGTAAAAATTTTTATAGAGTTCCCTTCCTAAAAACACGAGTGGTATATACAACAATAACTATAAATATAACAATGGCAACAACTTCTGCTGTTTTTGTGTCATTTACCTTGGGACGGACTTTGTGCTAATTATTTTACTTATGGTTGTTTAGTTATGCAATTCTAGCAAGTCCTGAAGTGAGTATGGTACTTTTTTTTTTTTTAATACCAAGGGTCAGAGAAGTTCATTGAAATTCCCAAAGTCACACAGCTACTAAGTGGTAAACTTAGGATTTGAACTTCCTTAAAGTTCTGTTCTGAGGATAACACTTTCCTCTCAAGTTCAGATAAATTTAAATTCTGGACTCTGACACAGGCAGAGTCTTATAAAGCATCCCTCTGTTAAGAAGAGTTCCTGAACAGAGAGGAATGTTCTCTATTTATGGCTTCCCGAGGACTGGGTCAATGGTCTATTTTGTAGGAATAATCTTGAGGGTGAAGAGAAATGACCATAAGTCAAGGCCCACACAGATACTATGTCATGTTGAAGCTGTGCTCACATCTCTGGAGAGATTTGCTCTTTCAGCCACTGGTATTGACTTTTTTAGCACAAAACACCACATGTATTATGCTGTCATCAGAGCCATCCTTGGTGATAATTGCAACATGCCAGCCACGAAACACCCAGCCCTGGCTCCCATGGCCTACTTCTGAAAGGAACTGCATGGCTTTACAATTATCACTCAGACTGGCAGGGAGAAGGGAGGGTGGGAGCAGCAGGGGAAGAGATCATTTCAATCTGGATGAACAGATCAGCTGCCTTGGACACCATGCTGTGCTGGCCAAGCCAGGTTCCTGTGACATCATGCCCCATTCTCATACTGTCAGCAAAATTCCCTGAAGACAACAGCTGGCACTTCTGCTCACTCCACGTGGGAATGTATGCCAGCTCCTCCTTTCTGTGAGGCTGCTCATCTTCTCTCTGCTCCTGGAGTCCCTCCCTCACCCAAGGGGCAGGGTTCTGTGAGTGCGAGGACACCAGAAGAATGAATTTTCATGATAGTTAGAGGACCACGAATGAGGTGGTCCCAAACTGGCATTTCCAGACATTTTTTACCAAGGTACTCCGATGGGTTCTAGGTGAGCAGAGATATAGACAGGTCTCTTTCACCTCTGAGACAGCGAGAAGGGGAACTGGGAGGCCAGAGCCCTAGCGACCTCCTCTATTTTTCTAGGGTGCTATTTACATGTTACCGCTTTTCATGTGTGCTGGGATGTGAAAGAATTTGGGAAGTACTGATAAAGTAGTTTGGAAAGACTCAAATATTATCACCGTTATCGTTACGTAACAACATATCATTACACAGCATACATAACAACATGCATAGCAACACATCATTACAAAACAACAGTGTAAACACATAAAGACCCTCAAGGAAGCTAAATCCTTGTTTCCTGGAAAATAGGAAAAGCATATCAGATATCTAAATTCTACTTCTTTTAATCATCCATTTTGTGATCTATGATAAGACTGTAATTATGTCCAAATAACCAGAAAGTTCAAATGTCCAGGTTTTATCACTAGTCATCAGAGAAATGCAACTCAAAACCACAATGAGAGATCATCTCACCCCCAGTTAAAATGGCTTGTATCAAAAAGACAGGCAATAACAGATACCGGTGAGGATGTGGAGAAAGGGGAACCCTCATACAATGTTATTGGAAATGTAAATTAATATAGCCACTATGGACAGCAGTATGGAAGTTCCTCAGAAAACTAAAAACAGAAATTTATGTGATCCAGCAATTTCACTGTGTATATATCCAAAATAAAGGAAATAGATATATCAAAGAGATACCTGCACTCTCATAATTATTGCAGCACTATTCACTGTTCACTATTCACTATTCACAATAGCTAAAATAAAATCAACCTAAGTGCTCATCAATGGATGAATGGATAAAGAAAACAGGGTATATATATACAATGGAGTACCATGCAACCATCAAAAAAGAATGAGATTCTATCATTTACAGCAGCATAGATGGAACTGGAAGCCATTATGTTAAGTGAAATAAGCCAAGCACAGAATGACAAATATTGCATTGTTCTCACTGAAATGCGGGAACTAAAAACGTGGATCTCAAGAAGACAGAGAGTACACTGGTGGTTACCAGAGGCCAGGAAGGGGAGAAGGGAGAGGAGGAGGGAGGAATGGATGAAGAGGGGAGATAAAAGAATGTAAATGTATTTATTACCACTGAATGTACAGTTAAAATGGTAAAGATGGTAAATTATATACGTATATTTTACCTCAATGAAAAAAAATGTTTTAAATGTCCAGGTTTTCAAGATTCAAACAGAAGTAGCATAACTCTAGAGTACTGTGAAATTCTTAAAGGCCTCTGAATCATTGATGATGAAAGTGTTTCCTGTCATTGTCGGATATTTGTAGTTTAATTCATCATGTAATTGTAATCCATTTATAATGTGACACTAGAATATTCTACAGTTTTTTCACAGTAAGCTTAGCCCTTCTGAGGCAATTTGACTGCAATTAAGGTAAGCTACAAAATCCTTACTAATAAAACAATGATTATGCCTTGGTTATGAAGTCTTAACCTTATCACCCCAGTCTCCTCCTAACTTTGCTTCTTCGTAAAAAGGTTAATGGAGAGACTGCCATGCTCTTCTCAATAGTCATTATTTTTTTTCTTTAAATAAGCATGGCAAATTTTATGGCATATTTCCAAAGAATGACACCTAAAGAGACAGATTTTTAAAAATCAAGACCACAGTCAAGTGTTTTTATTCTTCGTTCTAAAAACAAGACAGCTTCTGAGAATTTACTTGTAGGTTCCTAGTTCTGCATAACAATTTGGCACCAAAAGTCTTAGACAACAAGGCAAACTACCACTGCATCCTTTTTTTATTTTGAGATAGGGTCTTACTCTGTCACACAGGCTGGAGGGCAGTGGTATGACCACAGCTCACTGCAGCCTTGACTTTCTGGGTTCAAGTGATTCTCACACCTGAGCCTCCCAAGTAGCTGAGACTACAGGTGTGTGCCACCATGCCTGGCTAATTTTTTAAAATTTTTTGTAGAGACGGGGTCTCTGTATGTTGCCCAGGCTGGTCTTGAACTCCTGGGCTCAAGCGATCTTTCTGCTTTGGCCTCCCAAAGTGCTGGGATTACAGGAATGAGACATTGCTCCCAGCCTCTGTGCTCATTTGACTGTTGATCCTAAACCAACAACACTGTCATTCTCTTGGGTTCACCAGTTTTTCTTTATTTACATAATGCAAGTGTCAGGACAGATATGTCATGTTTGCACTGCATCCACAATACTCTTTGGTGTTATCTTTTAAAATCAAGGTTTCTTCTGCTCAATTTTCAAATAAAATTTCTCCTACAACTCAGTCTTTCAATATTCAGGAGTCTATTTTCTTTTCTTTTCTTTTCTTTTCTTTTCTTTTTTTTTTGAGATGGAGTCTCACTCTGTTGCCCAGGCTGGAGTGCAGTGGCGCTATCTCGGCTTACTGCAAGCTCCGCCTCCCGGGTTCACACCATTCTCCTGCCTCAGCCTCCCGAGTAGCTGGGACGACAGGCGCCCGCCACCACGCCCAGCTAATTTTTTGTATTTTTAGTAGAGACGGGGTTTCACTGTGTTAGCCAGGAGGGTCTCAATCTCCTGACCTCATGATCCGCCCACCTCGGCCTCCCAAAGTGCTGGAGCCACCACGCCTGGGGTTCAGGCGTGAGCCACCGCACCTGGCCCGAGTCTATTTTCTAAATTGTGTTTATCAGTTACTTGTATGTGATCATGCTCCAAAAATCAACTTGCCAGTGACAAAACACTTGGTTGACAAAATCCTAATTTACACTTAAACTGTTTTCTAAAAGTGCTAGTGTTCAAGAGCATTGCTAAACGAAGACTTTAAAGTACTTCACACATGGTAGATGCTCAATACATATTAAATTACATATATACAATGTATTTGATATTTCTTTTGCTGTCAACCAGTAAAAATTTACTAGAATGCAGCAGCATCATGCATAGAACCCTAGGGGAAAATGACAAAGTAGAAAATATTGCCTCTGTTTTACTGAATTGGCCACAAATTGGGATTAAAAACCCATACTTGGCCAACAATTTAAAAAAAAAACAGTTTCTATTTAATTGCATAAATGTATAGCAAAGACTGTGTGCAGAATATGAAAGAAAGGCAGATTTCTTGAGACCTGGAGTGGTCAAATGTGGGTTGGAGGCAGACATGTGGGCAACTGGGGAAATCTCAAGCATAAGGAGTGAGAAAGTGGAGGTACAAGGACAAGAGCTCACACAAAAACCATCCCACACCTTAACCATTCTCAATAAATTTAGGCTAAATGAATTCAATTCAAATAAGAAAAAGACATAATTACTTGTGTTAAATTAAGTTTAGCCTAAAGCTGCCTCCTTACATATTTTAGGTTTGGCTTAAAGGTTTCTCTGTATATTGTGAACTATAAGAAGTGAAGGTGTAAACAGACTGTAGCCTACACTTATGTCAATTATCAAGTTTTGGCCAATCAAATGTAGCCAACTGTTTGAACCATGTTCAGACAAGGCAAACGTCAACCTGTAACCAATCCAGCTGTTTCTGTACCTCACTTCTGTTTCTGTACGTCACTTTCCTTTTTCTGTCCATAAATCTTTTCCACCATGTGGCTGTGCTGGAATCTCTCAGCTTACTCTGGCTCAGGAGCCTGCCCAGTTCACGAATTGTTCATTGCTCAATTAAACTCCTTTACATTTAATTCAGCTGAAGGTTGTTTGTTTGTTTGTTTTTTTAACACTTTATTAGGAAAGACCTGGAAAGGCTGACTAGTGTACCCTGTTGTCTTCCAATAAGTAATTTCTTAGTCCACTTCTAGGCAAATATAAATTGGAGCTACTTTTAATGACCTGAAGAGGTTGATTTCACACTCACAGCCTCTTTAGATCATCTACCTGTTAACAGGCCTTGCTAATAGAAGAGAGGAAGTATAATATTCTCTCTACTTTTCACAGTTCTTCATGGACTCACAGTAACAAAACAGATGATCAGAAGTTCAATAACATGTATACCTCCTGTATCATAGGAGATAGAGAAATCTCCAAGAATAAATCTCAAAGAAGCGGCTTTGACTTCAGACTATTTAATAAAGAAGTACTATCCTTTGCTGAAATAAAGAAAGAAGGATGTGAGGAAAGGCAGGTTATAGGGAGAAGGCCGGGAAAAGGACAGTAAATGGGTAGGGTTTGTCATGCAGATGTAAGTGGTACCTTCTCCACTGATAAGAGTCTAGTGATTTAGTTGTCCCTGTCTTCCTGGTGAGAGAAGACATTCTGAGAAGTGGAGATTTCCTTTATAGATGTAAATTTATCATACAAAAGGGTAACTTCTACTCTGTTTTCAGAGCTTCCCCTGTGTCTGCAGTTTCTCAAAATAATCCTTAGGCCAAAGAGGAATGTTTTGGGGTGGCATATTTTTGTCTGCTACAGTTATATTTTGGGCTGACAGATTCTAAACTCCATCACTAAGAAGCAGGCTCACCTGTGAAGATAATATTCTGGTCCTGCTCTCCTCTAAGTCTGCTTAGTTCTTGTTATGTCCTTTGTTGATGTTGAACAGAAATGCTTGCTTATGCTTTTGGTCAGGTGCTCTTTATGTAATTAAATCTCTCCTTGGTTTTCTCTTCTTTGTTTTCAAACTAGTTCTGTCTTCAGGCATTCTTGTCTCTTTTCTGCTTGGCTTTTTCTTGCTTATTCTGACTATGTGTCAGTGAGAGGCCTAGGTCCTCTCCATTCCCTGAAGGCCTAATGGGGAGTGATGACTTGACTGGGTGGGGACTGCCCTGTCCCTGTGGCACTCTCAGACCACACTGCACAACCCCCGCGGTCACCCAGGAAATGCAGGGGTTTAGGAGAGAAGTCTGGTTTCCAGTGAAGGCTGTCAAGTGAATAGATTATAGCCGCATCTTATCAGCAGCTCTGGGAACATCTAGCAAACCACATCATCACAGATCTGAGACAGGAGGGTAACACAGAAAATAAGAACTGTGAAAGGGGAGAAAAACGCCTCCTGTTTCTGTTTCTGTGCCGTGCATCTAGGCCACCGGGAGGTTACTTTTCTTCTCTAATTGGGAATGTTCATTTTCATTCAATTGGCTGTGTAATGAAAAGAAAGATTCGCTTTCACCACAAGTGGCCACTGATTTCTCACCCTAAGAACTACGTTCTTCGCAGCATTCCCCAGCTCAGGATTATGACAATGACTTTCTCTTGTCTCTAGCACCAAGGTGTGGTTCCTGCCTGATTTTCAAGGGCATCCAATAACCCGGCCCAGACGACCCATCCAACCACATTTCCCCAGAATTTTCTGGAGAGTTTCTTTTGTTGTACTAGAGAGATATACTCACCCCCACCAGGATAGGCCAGTGCTGTCCTACTGTTATCCTTCACTAACACGATATAGAAAGGTATCCCTTCTTGTCTCCACTCTACAAAATCCAGTGAATTCTTCTAGGCTCACTTCACCTTTCTCCTGGAATTATAGATTCTCAAGATCAGAAGGGATTGTTACGGTTATTCAATCCAGCACCTAGCTTATAGCAGGCACTTTATAAATATTTGTGAATGAATTAATGAACAACACTTCTCTGAGAAACTCAAGCTGGGATTCTCTTTTTGATCATATCTACTGAAAATATATCCATGTGTCAAAAGTAGAGGCTAAATAGACTCTCCTGAACTACTCACTGTGGAAAAACTTCAGTTCCACTTTTCAAAGAAATAAGAAAAGCAATTTGAAGGGTGGTGTTGATTATTATAATCCACCAAGTATGAACACGTATAACAATTGTTTCAAATGGTTAGAATTGGCAATGGAGGCAGGCATGGTGGCTCACGCCTGTAATCCCAGAACTTTGGGAGGCCGAGGCCGGTGGATCACGAGGTCAGGAGATCAAGACCATCCTGGCTAACACGGTGAAACCCCATCTCTACTAAAAATACAAAAAATTAGCCGGGTGTGGTGGCGGGCGCCTGTAGTCCCAGCTACTCTACTCGGGAGGCTGAGGCAGGAGAATGGCATGAACCCAGGAGGCAGAGCTTGCAGTGAGCAGAGATCGCACAACTGCACTCCAGCCTCGGCGACACAGCAAGACTCCGTCTCAAAAAAAAAGAAAGAAAAAAAAAAAGAATTGGCAATGGAAGGTACCCTGGCTCAGTGAGGCCCACAGCAATTAATTAAGAATTTTAGACCAGGGAGCTCTCAGTTAAGAGCATTCACTCCTGCTAATTCTTTTTTTTTTTTTTTTCTTGTGCTTTTTTTTCTTTTTTAACTTTGATTTTAGGTTTAGGGGTACATGTGAAGATTTGTTACATAGGTTAACGTGTTATAGGGGTTTGTTGTACCTATTATTTCACCACCCAGTATTAAGTCCAGTACCCAACAGTTTTTTCTGCTCTTCTCCCTCCTCCTATGGGTAGATAACTACTGGGCCTAATACCTTGGTGATGTTGTTTCCTTCTTCGTATCCATAAGTTATCATTTAGCTCCCACTTATAAGTGAGAACATGTGGTATTCGGTTTCCTCTTCTTGCATTAGTTTGCTAAGGATAATAGCCTCCAGCTCCATCTATGTTCCCACAAAAGACATGCTCTTGTTCTTTTTTTACAGCTGCAAAGTATTCCATGGTGTATATGTACCACATTTTCTTTATCCAATCCATCATTGATGGGCATTTAGGTTGATTCCACAACTTTATTATTGCGAATAGTGCTGCAATGAACATTCGCGTGCATGAGTATTTATGGTAGAATGATTTACATTCGTCTGGGTATATACCCAGTAATGCGGTTGCTGGATCTAATGGTATTTCTGTTTTTAGCTCTTTGAGGAATCACCACACTGCTTTCCACAATGGTTGAACTAATTACACTCCCACCAACAGTGTGTAAGTGTTCCCTTTTCTCCACAACCTTGCCGGCATCTGCTATTTTTTGACTTTTTATGTAATTGCCATTCTGACTGGTGTGAGATGGTATCTCATTGTGGTTTTGATTTGCATTTCTCTAACGATCAATGATATTTGGCTTTTTTATATGCTTATTGGCCACAGGTATGTCTTCTTTTGAAAAGTGTCTTTTTGTGTCCTTTGCCCACATCTTAATGGGGTTGTTTGTTTTTCTCTTGTAAATTTGTTTAAGTTCCTTACAGATGCTGGATATTAGACCTTTGTCAAATGCATAGTTTGCAAATCTTTTCTCCCATTTTGTAGGTTGTCTGTTTACTCTGTTGATAGTTTCTTTTGCTGTGCAGAAGCTCTTTAGTTTAATTAGATCCCACATGTCAATTTTTGCTTTTGTTGCAATTGCTTTTGGTGTCTTTGTCATGAAATCTTTGCCCATTTCTTTGTCCATGATGGTATTGCCTAAACTGGCAGAAAGAGAGCACAGATAGGAAGTAAGGAATGCCCACCAAAGATGTGACTAAATGGAAGTCATTGTGTCTTCTCAAAGGAAAAAGTGGGAACTTACTTACAGGGTTCTTTGCGGACTAGAGGCAACAAGAGGGTACGATCTTATGTCCTGTAGAGCTTACTGATCAGTAGTTTCTGGAGAAAGACTTCCTAGGTTCAAATCCTGCCTCTGCCCCTGTGAACAAGCTGCTGTGCCCCAGTTTTCTCCTGTATAGAATGAGGGAAATAACATCACCTTAGAGGACTTTTAGAGAAAAATAAGTGAGATGCTTCAATAAAGCATTAAGCACTGTACCTGCCACATGGTAACTTTTCATGAAATGTGAGACAAAAAATTATTTATTTTATAAAGGAAAACAACAGGCTGTAAAAGAAGCAGTTTCTCATTTTCTGAAATACATATATCTTCCTTTTGGCAGGGGCAGGGAGTAAGGTTTAGGAAGAGAAATGGGTATTTTTCCAGAGGGAGATAGTGAGAATGAATTAATGATTTTGTGACTCATGGGGCATGAGGTCATATGACACGGTTTCATGTAGCTTCCCACTGAGATAGTTCAGGGCTGCACAAACAGCGTGGAAGGCTTTGGGCATGGGGCCAATGAAAAGTGAGAATGGATCCCTTGGAGGCTGAGGCTAGAGATGCCGGCAGAACACTTGGGCTGGGAATCCTATGGATAGTTGAGAAAAGTGGAACTAGGACAGCCCCTAGGTATGGAAATATGGAGGGAAGAAAGTCAAACTTATTTTTGTAGACTAGTGGCCCAAATACCTGAGGTGGAGTGTTTCTCAGTGACCACAGGATTGGCTCAGAGTAAATAGTTGATGGGGCAAGGGAATGTAAGTTGAAGAGAGGTGTTGTTGGAATGCAGGAGCAATCGCATGGGCTTAAGGGCCTGAGCAGCTTTCATATTGCTCTTCTATTGAGGTTCAAAGATGGAGGGCTGGAGAGGAGGGCCAGTATAGGCAGAAATTGCCTCCCCCATTTTATAGAATGTGTTCCTCTTGGAATATGCTCTGGGCAGTTCCAGGAGTTCTGAGCAAGGCATACATGGCTAAGTTCATGTTTAGTTACTCACATTCTGAAGTCACTGACACCTATCAGTCCATCTTGTCCTTGAGGAAAGACTACTTTGCAAGCTCTGCCTGTGCCTTTCTGTGGGAAGCCAGAAGAGCAACGGGTGTCATTGTTGGCTCCATGAGAGAGGTCATTTTGCTTGGTGAGAGATTATAGGCAAAAATAGAAGCCCCAGTGTAGTCTCCTGGGCAAATGACTTATTCATGGGTTCTAAATTATTGAGGTCATTGAAGAGAGTGCTATTTTTAACCTTTGAGAAAGGAAAGAACGGGGTGAACTGGGCTTTAGGGAGGACTGTGTCTTCATAGGGCAAAAGGCAATGGTGTAAACAGGGGCTGAAAAGAAAGGGAGGGGTCGGTGCATGCACCCTGAGAGGGGCATGTGCTCAGTGCATGACCCTCAGAAGTCTTCTGTGTATAGATGGGTACGCCTCATTTGCAACCAGCCAGCCACAAGGAAGGAGGCTTAGAGAGCTGAATTGGCAATATAGGCAGATGTCTTAGCTAGAGCCATTTTTCAGAGAGCCAGGGAGAACTCTGTGCCACAAAATGCTATTCCTACATTTTGTATTCCTTCAGAGCTTAAAGGCTTTGTTTTTCTCCTGAAATGTAAATGTTCCCTCGGAGATTCCACACATTGATGGTTTATCAGCGGCCACCTCAATTATTGGTGAACACCTTTGCAGGAAAATGAATCAATAGTTGATTGAGAGCAAAAATGGGGTGTAGAATAATGCTTAGGGTGGGAGTAATGGAGGAGAGTTCCAGTGGATGAAGCGCCTGGGCTGTAAAAATGTAGGAATGAAGACCCTGAGAAAGTAGAGAAAAATTAACAATGGAAAACTTATGTTTGTGTTGGGCTCAGAATATGATACTCCAAAGCATGGCGCTTTGGTGTGCTGAGTACTTTGAACTGAAGAAAACTGGAAAGGCCTCAGAACCAAGGTCTTTCCCATCTTCTCCCATCCTCCTGTCTCCTGCTTCTCTTTCTTCCCCAAAGTGAGTCATAGAAGCCACACTTCCCCTTCCCCAAGGTGGGTCATAGAAACTAGAACTCCTCTTTCTCAAAGCCACCCACAAAACCTAGAAAGGTCATTCTCTCCCTTCTCCCTTGAAGACCCTCATTCCAGAGGGACCCCTTCCTAGGAGGAAGAAACGCTACACAGAGAGGTCAAGAAGAAGCTGAACAGACAGGTCTTGCTTGCTTTCCCCCTCAGTCTGTTGCTCTCGGATTATACCCTTTTTGTCCAATCACATTTTTATACAGCTGTCCATTCTTCATCAAACCCAAGCATAAAAACAGAAAGCTCTTCCTGGCTTTTGGGTCTTCATTTCTCAAGGCTCCTATGTCGTGTAAAACTTTGCTTAAATAAATGTATTATGATTTTCTCTAGTTAACCTGTATTTTTTTATAAGAATATTGGCCATGACCCTTATGATGGGTTAGGAATAGTATCATAATTTCCTGTTCCTACATTTGAAAACACAATATTTCTACTGCACTATTTCTGACCTCCTTAAGGAATTCTAGATTATTTCCTTTTCAATCCATTTTGTAATCCCTTATAACAACTTCTCACCCAGATCTGATCCATAAGTATTTATAAATAGCCTATACTTTGTATATGGGTTTGCTGGTTCTTTCATTTAATATTCTTTAATTCTTCTTCCTTGGTGGCTTCTGCCCATTTAGCATTCTTTTAAACTTCCCAGTGTTTAAGTCTCATTGCTCAAAGTGGGAAATCCCTAAACTTGTGAGGTGGAGCTTACTTCCCACTATAGAAGCTCCCTTGTAGCTATGAGTAAGCCCTAACCTACTCCACCCCAGACATGAGCCTCCACCTCAGATGAGTCTCCACCCACCCCAGCCACGAAATTAGAGGCTGGTGACCCAAGAAAGCAGGGAGGCTACTGGATCCTTGCTGGGGAGAATGGAGGCAGCTACCTCCAGTTTCTATTGGCAACATTCTGAGTCCCACATCATGGCATCAGCAAAATGCAGCATCTATGGTATCTGTGCCGTTTGTGCCTGTGGTGTCTTCATGGGACCAGCTCTGTGGTCTGCCCATCTCTTCCTCCTAGACATTTTATGAGCTAGCCAATATCCTCTTAACAAAATCCAATTCTGCTTAAATTGAAAAGGGTTTGTATCTATTATGAGTCACTTAGTGTTCTAATGGTTTACTTAATTTTACACATACCTTTTTCTATGTCACAGCACTTTACAAATATTAATCATTTCATTCAGCTCAGATGCCAAGTCTCTGGAGTAGAAAACATTATCCCCATTTTATACAAACGGAAACCAAGGTCCAGAGAGGATACTTAGTTTGCCTTAGATAACTCAGTTGGTAAGTGCAGAACTGGTATTCAAATCCAGGCTGTCCATGCTCTTAACCATTCTTTTCCCCTGACCCCCAGAGAGATCTTTCCCCATTATCTTCTCTTGCAAATTCCCCCTCCCCACCACTTCTCTCTGCCTTCATGCTTGGGCATTCCCTATCCTGTAATGAAAGAAAGAAAGAGAGACAGAGAGAGAAAGAAAAGAAAGAAAGAAAGAAAGAAAGAAAGAAAGAAAGAAAGAAAGAAAGAAAGAAAGAAAGAAAGAAAGGCAAATTTCATGCAGAGTAACAAAGGTAGGAATGACAACTGATTTCTTTTCAATAACAACACAAGCGAGAAAACAGTGGAGCAACATCATTTAAGAAATGAAATTAGAAAGCTCTCAACCTAGACTTCTACACCCAGTGAAAGTATTCTTTGAAAATGAAAGTAAAATAAACGTCTTTTAAGACACATAAAAGCTGAAGATAATTATTACCAGCAGACCTGTCTATAAGAAATGTAATGAAAGTCCACTGTATTAGTCTGTTCTCACGCTGCTAATAAAGACATACCCGAGACTGGGTAATTCATAAAGGAAAGAAGTTTAATAGACTCACAGTTCCACATGGCTGGGGAGGCCTCACAATCATGGCAGAAGGCAAGGGAGGAGCAGAGGCGTGTCTTACATGGCAGCAGGCAAGAGAGCCTGTGCAGGGGAACTGACCTTTATAAAACCATCAGACCTTGTGAGACTTATTCACTATCATGAGACCAACAGAGGTAAAACCCATTCCCATGATTCAATTACATCCTACCAGGTCCCTCCCATGACATGTGGGGTTTATGGGAGCTACAATCCAAGATGAGATTTGGGTGGAGACACAGCCAAACCATATCATCCATCAAGTAGAAGAAAAATGCTACCTAATGGAAATATGAAAATACACAAAGAAATGAATAGCACTGGAAAAGATAACTACATATGTAAATACGTAAGATTTGTTTCTTATCATTTAAACCTTTTAAAAAGATAATCATACTGGTTTGTTAGGGCTGCCAACAAAATACCACAGTCTGGGTGGCTTAAACAACAGCAATCTATTTTCTCACAATTCTAGAGGATAGAAGTCCAAGATGAAGGTGTCAGCAGGTTTAGTTTCTTTGGAGGCCTCTCTGCTTACAGACAGCCACCTTCTTGCTGTTTCCTGTGTATGTACTCATCCCTAGTGTCTCTGTGTCCAAATTTTTTCTTCATATAAGGACATCAGTCCAACTGGATTAGGACCCACTTTAATGGTCTTGTTTTACTTTAATCACTTCTTTAAAGACTCTTTCTCCAGATACATTCTGAGGTACTCGGTATTAGGGCTTCAGCAAATACATTTTTTATGGGGAAGGAGGTACACAATTCAGTTTATAACAATAATTAAATGTTTAAACACAATAATAACTATGTAGTATGGAGTTTAAAAAATATAAAGAAGAAAAATCTATGATAAAATTGCACCAGGGCCTGGAAGAAAAAAGTATACACTTGAAAGGGTCTTATACTTCATATAATACCACAAGAAGGTAGGCTATGATAAGATGCATACTATAAAATCTAAAGCAACCTCTAAAACAAACAAAACATTGTAGCAACCAAAGATATAAATGGTGCCATAAAACTACTCAACTACTCCAAACTAAAGCAAATAAAAAGGAAAACAGGAAATAAATTACAGACAGGACAAATAAAAAATAGCAAGGTAGGAGATTTAAATCTAATCATATGAATAATCACATTAAATATAAATGATCTAAGCACCCAAATTAAGAGGCAGAGACTGTCAAATTGAATAAAAGAAGCAAGATCTAACTTGCTCCCTATAAGAAACTTAGATTAAATAAAAACACACAAATAAGCTAAAAGTAAAAGACAGGGAAAAATATACTATGCTTCTCCCTGTTAAAAAAAATCTGGAAGGGTCATATTAATATCAAACAGAGTAGATTTCAGATTCAGATTTCAGAGACAAGATTATTTTATAATTTTAAAAGAATCACTTAATCAAGAGGACATCACAGTCCTAAATGTTTATGTACGTTAATAATAATGCTTCAAAAGACAGGAAACAAAAAATTTGATAAAATTTCAAGGAAGAATAGATAAATTCACAATTATGTTTGTGGATGCTAAAGAAACTCCATCTTGAAAAGTAAACCACCATGTTGGGTTCTGATTAACCCGTTCCAGGAAGGACTCTAAGACTTCCGGTTAATCTATTGTTCCTGTGTAACAGCAGGTACTTACCATAAATCCTGCCTTTATGTCAAGTAACCTTGATGCTATCATACTTCAATTGTCCTACACATCCCTTCTGAACCACTCCTGGTATATAAGTCCTGGGTCTGGGAGGTCTTGGTTCAGGGATCCACCATCTTGTTTTGTTGCCACCCTAGACACAGACATGGCTTCTGTTCTTAATTCCTTATTAAATATGACTTTCTTTTCTTTTTTTCTTTTCTTTTCTTTTCTTTTTTTTTGAGACAGAGTCTCACTCTGTCTCCCAGGCTGGAGTGCAATGGTGTGATCTCGGCTCACTGCAAGCTCTGCCTTCCGGGTTCACGCCATTCTCCTGCCTCAGCCTCCCGAGTAGCTGGGACTACAGGCACTCGCCACCACGCCCGGCTAATTTTTTGTGTATTTTTTTTTTTTTTAGTAGAGACGGGGTTTCACCGTGTTAGCCAGGATGGTCTCTATCTCCTGACCTCGTGATCCGCCTGTCTCGGCCTCCCAAAGTGCTGGGGTTAAAGGCGTGAGCCACCGCGCCCGGCCTTAAATATGTGTTTCTAAGAAACTGCATTCCTTAGCCTCTTTCTTCAGCCTTTTTGCTTCCTAGATCTGTGCAAACCTGCCTTCTGTGAAAGTATAGCCCTCTCTCAATTACTGATAGAATAAGTAGACAGAAAATCAGTAAAGATATAGAAATTTTAAACAACACTATCAACATCTTTACCTAATTGATATTAATAGAATATGCCAACCACCTAATAATAGTGCATATTCTGAGATATAAAGCAAGTCTTAATAAATTTAAAATGGCTCAAACCATACGAAGTATGTTGTGAACACAAAGAAATTAGTATCAGAAAGATCTCTGGAAAATCCCCAAATATTCGAGAAATAAATATGTAGTTCTGAGTAACTCACAGGTTAAAGAAGACATCAAAAGGGAAATTCAAAAGTATTTTTAATTGGGTGAAAATGAAAACACAGCATAAAAAAATTTGTAGGATGTCCCTAAAAATAAAACTCAGGGGAAAACACAACTCTGAAAAGAAGAAATGTGTTAAATCAATGCCCCCAGTTTCCACCTTAAGAAAATAGAAAATAGAGGGCAAATTACACCCGAAGTAGATTGAAGTACAGATATAGTAAAAAATTAAAGTAGAAATTAATGGAATATAAAATAACCAAAAAATTAATAGCAAAATTTAATAAAACCAAAAGTGATTCTTTGAGATATCAGAATAGATAAACCTCTACTCAGACTTATTAGGGAAATAAAGGAGGCAGGAAGGAAGAAAGAGGGTGGTGGCAGGGAGGGAGAAAAATTTAAAAATTTTTAAAAATAAGAGACATTGTGTGTGTGTGTGTGTGTGTACGAGTGTGTGTATGTATGTGTGTGAGAATCCTTGGAAGACAAGTTGTATCTACCTGGACTGAACCATTTATCCATCCACTCGTTCATCCAATTGATCAACAATTTTATTCTAAGAATATATCATGTACCAATCTCTGTTCCAGATGCAGAGACAGTCACGGAACAAGATACATGAGATCATTTCTCTCACAGAGCTTATGTCTTAATAGAGGGTAGGGATAGTGGTTGGAAAAATTAGAGAAAAATATAATCAAATAAAACAGCCAACATTTAAGTGGGGACTTGAACAACAAAGAGTCAATCATGTAAAGATTTGGGGAAAAGCATGTCAGGCAAGGGAATAATCAGTACAAAGGCCCTAAGGTGAAAATAAGCTTGACAAGAAAAATGGCCAGCATCACTGAAGTATAGTAAATAAAGTGACTGGAAGTATGACTGCAACTATGTTGTAATCATTCCCAAAATTGGATGGAAAGAAAGGCAAGGGCAAGAGCAGGAAGGGTTTTATAAGCCAGGGTAAGAAGTTTGAGTTTCATTTCAAGCATGATAAGAAGTCATTAGAAAGTTTTAGATGAGGGGAAAAGCGTGACCTTGTTAAAATTCTGAAAATACACTGGAAAATGGAAAATGAGTTTTAGTGGGGGAAGAATAGAAGCTGGAAAACCAGTCCAGGTAAGAGATGATGTGGCTTGGAGTAAGGTGGTAGCACCAGATGGAGGGGAGAGAAGTAGACAGATTCACGATGTGTACTGGAGGTACCTACATATCTCCATGATGTATTCTTGTTAATCAGAAACATTTCATTGCTCTGCTCTATATGTCTTATATTCATCTGACCACAGAGGCTGGGACACAGACTTAACATATGTGAAATCTCAGCTCTCAATGTCAAGGTTCTACCTATAGAATTGATCTGTATATACAAAAAGAAAATTTCAATAAGTTTCCTTGGCAGCATTCTTTTAAAAATCCATTATACAACCTCCAAAAGGGCATCTGCAGGCAGTTCCATATGGACAGTCATGGCAGTGCAATAGAATCCTTTTAGCACTGCTGTTGGGCAGGGTGATCGTGTCATGTTTCACTTTCACTAACTGGCTTTTCACTTAGGGACCCAAATCTTGGAAAACAACAACAACAACAACAACAACACTAGAGATGCTAAAGCTAGCTATAATCTGGCCCCATCCTACTTCTCAATATTATTTCCTACTATTCCACAGCATACTTCCCCCCATCTAATTCAGTTGTCCTCTTTACTGTCCCATCAATACATTGAACTCCTAGTAATAGCTTATGAGGAGTAAAACTTATAATAACATGAGTTTCAAAACAAATGATAAAGATGATCACTTAATGAATATTTATTGTATGCCAGCCACTGTTCTTAGCACTTTACCTGCATTACCTTGTTCATTCTTTAAAACGATGCTATGGTGTAAGTACTAATATTATTTCTCATTTCCAGGTGAGGAAACTGAGCTTTGCTAAGTTGAATAAACTGCTCTGGGTAACAAAATTGGTGGTAGTCCAGGAATTCTAACTCAGATCTGTCTCCAAAGACCAAGCTTTTCACCATATTGTAGTGATTCTTACCACGCCTTTCCCCATTGTTTTTTTTTTTTTTTTTTTTTTTGAGACAGAGTCTCTGTTGCCCAGGCTGGAGTGCAGTGGCACGATCTTGGCTCACTGCAATCTCGACCTCCAGGGTTCAAGTGATTCTCCTGCCTCAGCCTCCCGAGTAGCTGGGATTACAGGTGCACACCACCACATCCAGCCAATTTTTGTACTTTTAGTACAGACTGGGTTTCGCCATGATGGCCAGGCTGGTCTCGAACTCCTGACCTCAGGTGATCCACCCACCTTGGCCTCCCAAAGTGCTGGGATTATAAATGTTAGCCACCGTGACTGGCCCCCATATTTTTTCTGCATATGAATTGTTATTCCCTTTTTTCTCAAACCTCACTCATTCTTTATGACCTGAACCAAATCACACTCCTTCCATGAGCCTTCTCTGGTGACTCTGGCCTTGCTGATCAAACTTTCGTCTGAAATCCTGTTAAATTCAGAGACTATGTTACTACTCAGTAGAAAAACAGACATGTATAACCTATATTGTATTTGTCTTCGTTTCCTGTGAGTTAGCCTCATCTCCCAAACAGGACTTGAGCTACCCACAAACTGGTAGGCTATAGCCATTCCTTGATCCCACCGAGTCATGACAATATCTGGAGAAAGGAAAGGGGCCACCTCTTTCTGTGCCTCTTTTCTAGAAATGAGGAAACTTCTTTTGTAACTCCTCCAATGGACTTTACCTCACACCTTATTAGCCAGAATTGAGTTAAATGGCCTTTCTCAAATCATACAAGGGAACTGGAATTACCATGGTGGGCTGCACAACTGGGGATGAGGTCATCTTCCAAGTCATCAGTGGTGATGATGAAGCAGGTGAGATCTTCAAGCATTAAAAAAAAAAAAAAGGAAGAAGGGAGAACAAATGTTGTATAAACAGCCAGTGTTGTTCTGGAAGTTCTTGTGCAGGCTTGTAAGTGCCTGTTGTTAAATTCAGAAATTTTTAATGCTGGTAGATAAACATAGTCATCATCAAAACTTAAATTAGGCCAGGTGCGGTGGCCCACACCTGTAATCCCAGCACTTTGGAAGGCCGAGGTGGACAGATTGCTTGAGCCTAAGGAGTTTGAAACCAGCCTGGGCAATATAGTGAGATTTCATCTCCACGAAAATTTGCAAATTGGCCAAGTATGCGCCACTGCACTCCAGCCAGGGTGACAGAGCTGAGACCCTGTCTCAAAAATACAAAAAAAAAAAAGAAAATTTAAATTATATTAAATACTTACAATAAAGTATGCTAAAGATAACACTCAAAAGTCATCACTTCCTAATGATTTTTACACATACTATTATCTATGCTCTTGATGCTATTTATGGTTGTGTATATGTGTTGGGAAAATACTATAGAATAGTGAGCTATTGCACATCTCTTCCAACTCTGTGTTCAGTGACATCACATTGGCCTTTTTTTTTTTTTTTTTTTTTTTTTTGAGATGGAGTCTCGCTCTATTGGAAGGCTGAAGTGCAGTGGTGCGATCTCGGCTCACCGCAACCTTCGCCTCCCAGATTCAAGCAATTCTCCTGTCTACATTGGCCTTTTGAAAAAGGTTATAGTGCAAATATTGACACCATGGAAATGGTCAGATAATACAAATCATGGCCTGCTTTATTGTTTTGCTGATTGTCTAGATTTAAGGTATTGATAGAGAAAATGTTACTAATGCAGATTAAAATATGTAAGTATATTGTGCCTGTAGCCATTAAATTGTGAATGGCACAAAAATTATTCTTCCAGTTTTCAAAAGTCATTATCTGAACCAGCAATGGCTCACATTATTGACAAATGAGTGAAGGTTTGACATAAGTCTTCCTTATTTAACTTTCATAGTATTTAATAACATATATAAAAATATTGACCAACATTCAGATCAGAACCACACTCATTTGTTTACTGCAACCACAGAATGGTTATGGATACAAGCGTTCAGAAAAAAATCAACAAAAGCATTCTGTAGAGTCAATTGGCTTTATGGAATTTATAATAAAAAGTATTGTACACTTTATTATTCATAAATTATATGTTGCATGTCCTTTGTATCAGTTAAATTCATATCTTATATATAAATGCTAATATATATTAGTATATATACCATATATGGCATATAAAATTATATATACATATATATGTATATATGTGTAATATATACTTTTTTCCCCAGTGAGCCAGGTATTAAACATTTACCAGCACCACACTGAGACTACCAATATATTTACTACATCTTTGTAGTAATTTAAGTTAATTTTGTTTGGATGTCCTTTAGAAAATATAGTGATCTGATTTTAGATTTCCTTAATAAGTTAAAAGGTAGATTCAAAATGGTGTACCAAGTTTATTTATGTGGGGGAAGGGATCTGAATGGACAACTTTGCTTTGGTTTAATTCACTGGACACTTCGGAAAATCAGTGAGGTTTATTTTATTAAATCATGAGGTTTATTCAAGTCTGTAGCTTGAATCAATTCAAGTTCTTGGTAGTAATAATAAGCTACACTGATAAAGGGATTTACCACAATCACATTGTTTTCTTTGATCACGATGAATCATCCTGGGTATGGCACATCTGAACATGTTGATCCCGGCTGAGAGGTGAGTGTTCAATGAGGAATGTGCCCAGTTCTGAGCTCACCCTAAGGGAAATGAGAAATTTCATTCGTAGACTGTTTCTGCTTCCTTTTTGACTCGCTTTCCCCTGGAGAACAGATACACATTCACCTGCTGTTCCATACCTTTATCATCTTACCCAGTGGTAGGAGGAGAGATCAGCTTTTGGCCCCTGGGAATGCATGTTAAAATTTTATTCTCTTCCCCGGCCAGATATGATTTGGGCATGAGCTCTCCTTGGGTAATTGGCCCTCTGGGCTTTATTTTTGAGTGATGGTTTCTTTTCTCAGTAAATGTGATATGTGTTGAAATGGGGAATAAAAAGAATAAAATGGGGAATGAAAATCAGTCAGTATGACTTTCTCCATAATCTGATTTCTCTTTATTGCTTATCACAATAATGCTTCTCTTCTAGTTCTCAACATGGTTAAACAAATCTTGACATTTCATCTATGGTTATTTTTATGATAGTTATTGTTATATTGATGATAATTATTAACACAAGGGTAGTAACAGTTATTTATTGATCCTCTGCTATGCATCAAGCACTAGACCAAATACTTATAACTTCTCTAACCCCCAGAACAACTATGCTGATAATCATTTTCTCTTTAAAAAGAAGAAAATTAAAATTCAAAGATATTTAATAACCAAGGTTTTAACCAAAGCCTGTCTGACTCCAAAACTCCCATTTTTTCCACTGTAGTAGGATTTTTCTCTTCCATCAATAACTCATTAGGACTGAATCCTGTTGGAGGAACATGTTGAATGATGAGAAATTGCAAAAGTTGCGTTTGAGTCATATTAGCCAAGAATCCATATTGGGACCTTCTTACTTTAAGCTTGACCCTTTGCTAATGAATTCCTTAATGGCATTGATAATCAATGTGCTTTTGTTATCCTCACCAAGATCAGGCAGAGCCAGGGCAATAAGTGTTCAGAGAAACTTCATGAAAACCCAGTGACTATCTGAGCACACAAGGACACAGAACCTTCTGTTTCATTGACTGCTGGTATTTGAGGTTCAGAAAGTATGCTGGCTTCAAACTTATAAAATATCCCATAGGTTTTCGTGTGTAGGTGGCATCCTGTAGATATCCAGCAGTACTAGAAATGAAATGTGCCCTATGTGATGTGGATATATGTTGTTTTCCTGGTGGAATCCTAGCCTTAGGGCCAGAAAAGGGGTGCATTCGGTGTAAGACCAACCAGGTAAGGAGCAAGTAGCCCTTCAACAAAACAATCCTTTACTGTTACATAACATCTTTGTTCTAAATCTCTTCATCATGCAGTCAGAAGAAATGAAAAGGACCAACGCCTAGGCACAGGACTACTGCAACTCCTGACATACACAACTGAGTGGCATTACCCCTAGAGAGAGGGAAGCTATTTCTGGCATCCTTTTACTTCCATAACTTGCTTCTAAATATCAGAATCAAAAACTTATGAAGAAATGCTTTTTATCACAATTGAGATGCTCCTCAGAGATGTCTCATCCAAGAGGCATCTCTCCAGTCCCTTTATCAGGCTATTGAAATAATCAATAAGGGTAACCTTAAAATAACAGAAATATCCTAACAGGCAACAAAGCCTAAGGCAGGGTGTCAAGATGTTTTCCTCATGTACCTACCAAAAGAATGATGAAAAACTATATGCCCCTGATCCCTGTAACTTATTTTTCTTTTCTTTTCTTTTTTTTTCTTTTTTTTTCAGCAGTCCTCCTACCTCAGCCTCCTGAGCAGCTAGGTCTACAGGCATGCACCACCATGCGTGGCTAATTTTTTTTTTTTTTTTTTTTTTTTTTTTGAGATTGAGGATCTTCCTATGCTGCCCAGGCTAGTGTCAACTCCTGGGCTCAAGCGATCCGCCTGCCTGGCCTCCCAAAATGCTGGGATTACAGTCCTGAGCCACCAAGCCTGGCCTCCTATAACTTTTAAATTTACAAGTTTGAACGCACCTTTCCAGTTGCAAAGCATGTGGTTTTCGTCATACTGCATATGGTGCATGTGCTTTCAAGATCTTTTCATCAAAACCTAGAAGCTAAAGATTAAGTACATTCAATGTACTGAAAATATCCATCATATAATCTAATTGACAAACCAAATCTTCACTGTCAAACTAATATGGAAATCAGGACTATTTTATGTCAGAGTAAAAGTAGTTTAAAAAATTCAAATAAATTATTGAATATACATTTCCTCTTGACAATCTTCTCCGTCTGTTTCCCAATTGTGAGAAAGAAAGAATTCGAGAGAAAACGGTGTGCCACCAGGATGGCGTGAAGCTGCCACCTTCTTCAATATTCCTCAGCCAGCCTTTCTTGGCTTTCTTTCAGGCTCTATCTCAGGAATGATGTGTTTCTTGTTTGAATCTGTTTTTGCTCCCTAGAGCAATGGGCCTTGCTAGGGTTGACAATGGTTAGCTGTGTGCCTTTCTTTTTACAGTGGGAGAAGGTCTGTGGTGGAAGTGGAGATGCAAAAGGAGATCCTGCGACAGCAGAGGGGTTCTTGGGCAGAGCATTTTTCCTCAGTTCTTCCTCCCTTCTTTCCTTTTTCCTTCTTCCCTTCCTCAGCTGATAGGAGAAAGAGGATTACCTCTTCCTCTCCTTCACTACTTGATGCTCCTACAGGCATTAAAAACCCTCCCCCAACAAAAAGGGAAGAAGTCATTCCCTATCTGCCATACTTAGGCTGACATACAGATTTCCTCCTTGCATTGAGGCATGATGCAGGTGAATTTACCGTCAAGCTCATGAAGCAGAAGTGTCAGAGCCCCTCACTTTCATAGCCTCTTCCAAGGTCTAAACACTTCTTCCAGAAGATGTGTTTACAATGCTATATATTTTTGAAAATTTTTCAATGAAAGGTATTTTGGTATTCTCTTACTTAAAGAGGACTCCTCTCCCAAATTGTGTAAGCTTCCCATCCCTTTAGGGTTTCCAGATTTAGCAAATAAATATTCAAGATGCCTTGTTAAATTTAAATTTCAGATAAGCAATAATTTTTTATTATTCCAAATATTACTTGGTACATACTTTACTTTTAAAAAATATTAATTAGACAACAAAGAATTCTTCATTACTGCAAATATTGCATGGGACATACTTACACAGAAAAATTTATTTGCTGTTAATCTGAAATTTAAATGTAACTGAGAATCCTGGAGTTTGTCTATCAGCAGCCCTCTAACCCATCCAAACCAGGATTCTCCCTGTTTAGACACTGAATAGCAAGGTAAGCCTTGCTGATCCTGAGCCAGATAAAGATGTCTTTGAATTTCATATTACAAACTCTTCTAAGACTGTAATTTGAGACTTGGAAACATCCCTGCTGACTGATCTTACGCAACCTTATTTTTGGCATATTTTTGCTGCAGAAACACAGATCAAAATAATTTCCCAGCTTTGTAGGAAAATAAGAAACTCTGCTTGTTCTCTAGTGAGAGATAAGTGAACCGTGAAATGTCACTGTTGTGCTTCGTGTTGGGGTCCGGCATGGGACATGGGTTTTTGGAAAGGAGGCACAGTAAATGGCTTCAGACAAGTAACATCTAGTGAGGAAGGAGAGCATGGTGGCCCAAGGGGATATTGGTTGAGATAGGAGATACTACATACTTAGTGTTTCCCAAATGTTTTGGGCCCCAACCTACAGCAAGAAATAATTTTCCACAGTGACCCAATACACACATCTGTATACATGTGATTGAAAGAAAAGTTTCATTAAACATTTACCATTACTTCACATACAATTACTATATGTAATGCCCACTGCTTTTTCTATTCTATTTCATTAAAAACAAAAGAATTGATTGCACTCAATTGATTTCACATCCAAGTAGCACATGATTATTGGCTTAAAAAACACTGCACTAGAGGAGCACTACTTGAAGTAACTTGTCAGGGAACTGGCTAAGGTGGTCTCCAATAGAAAAGGAGCTTGCATCATGATGAAAATTCATGAGCTGCTTCCTTCATCGAGGACAATCTTGCTCTGAAAACAATCTCAGCTAAACAGCATGCTTAGTGACATAGCTGATTTATGTTCTGGTGTCAGTTCTTTATCCTGTCAGGATGGGTAACAAACAGTTTGCAGGTGGGCACCAGTCCTCAGATGACCCTTTGAGAAGCAGTGTGCACTGCAGCACGTCACAGAAGAGATGAGACAAACCCATAGAGTGAGGGTCCGAGCAGCACAAAAGAGCAAATGATGAGTGACGCTTGTAATGCCCAAGAAGACTCATTGCTGAGACCCAGGGGCCTGCTTTGGAGAAGCTATAGACACATTTCCAGGGGTCCTACATTACTTGAGAAGGAAGTTCCTCTCAGACAACCTGCACAACAACAGAAATTTAATTCCTGCACATAGAGGAAAGGATCAGTGAAAATATGAAGATTTGATGGCGAAGAATTAAATTGGTTACTCTTAACCCGAAAAAAGTAAACTCTCTCTCTCACTCTCTGTAATGTCTATGTCAAACCCTCTCCTTTCTCCTCAAATCGCCAGTTCCTTCATCTGGTCTTCTCACTCCAACTTAATGACCTCGACTTGCACTTCACAGAGAGAACAGAAGCCATCAGAAGGGAGTTCCTTCATCTTTTCTTTACCAAACCTACTAGTCTATCAGCGCTACTCTCAGCCTCCCTTCCCAACGTATATACTGTGTGTTGACAAGGGGAATGATGAAAACCTCCATTACCCCAACAATGGGGGCATGCACTCCCTTATATTTTGTATGCAAACTCTGGATTATATTGCTGTGTTCAATGGCAAGGGAAAAGACAAGCAAGCAACACTTAAAAAATAGGTCCATTTTGGCTGCTAAACAGCCTTATTCTAATTGCACTCTAAATCTCTGCATGTGAGAAGAAATTCAGAACACGAAATCGCAAGGCCCTATCTCTCTTTAAGTACATAAATATTTTAGCCACTCTTCAAAAGTTGTCTCTATATCATATTGGTTGGTAGAAAACTATCAAATGCTAATCCTCTCATTTGTGATCAGATCCTATTCCGCCTGATGTTTCAGGCACTTAACCCTTCAGGTCTTTCTCTCCCACATCATCAATCATTCCCTCTCTACCAGAGCCTTTCCCAAGCATTCTAATATGCTGAGGTATGTCCATCTTTTTAAAAAATGCCTTTGTTTATTCCACATCCCCTCCTGTTACTGCACCCTCTATTCTTCACAGATTAGTTTCTCTAAAGAGTTGCCGTCTTCATTGTATTAGCCTGCCTTCAGCACCCACCACTGTGCCCAAAACACACTTGTTACAAAAGTCACCAATGACTTCCACACTGCCAACTCCAATGGAGGTTTTTCGATTCTCATGTTCCTCAATTTTTAGCTGCTTTAGACACAGTTGCTCACCCCCTTATCCTTGAAACACTCTTTGATCTTGGCTTCCCTGGATAATACACCTACACTTTGACTGTTCCTCCAATCTTTCCACCATTGCTCCTTTAGCTTCTTGACTGGCTTACCATCCTCTAACTGATCTTTACCTGTTTGGAGATCATCTCCCTCCCATCAAGAAAAAGATACCCCCTTAGTATTCCCCACCCAAGTAAATGGCAACTCTATCCACATGGTAGCTCCCTAAGCAAGTTCACTTTACTCTGTCTGCATTGCTATCACTTAAGGCCAAGCCACTATCATCGTTCTCCTCTACTCTGAAAGTTTTCTTGTAGCTCTCCCTGTTTCCACTTTTGCCGCCTACTTCCACCCCACCCATTAATTCATATAGCAACCATAGTCATATTTCTAAAACATTATTCACATTTTATCACTTCCTTCTTCAAAAATAACAAATCATTTCCCATAGAACTTATAACAGAATGCAAGCTCATGAACATGGTCTCCTAGGCCCTGTGTGATCAGACCCTGCCCACCTCTCCAGCCTTCTCTCCTTCCATTCTGTCTTTCACCCACTGCTCTCCCACCACACTGCCCTGCTTTTAATTTGTTTTAGGTTAAGATCCTTCCTGCCTCAGATTCTTTGTACACCCTGTCCACACTTCTGGGATTGCCTCCCTTCCACTTCACCTGCATAACTCCTGCTCATCTGTCCTTCCAGTGGCAGTTGAAATGTTAATTCTTTAGGGAAGGCTACACCAAATATTCCACTCCCACTTCATCAATCTAACTCAATCACCTTCGATGGATGGAGAAGAACTCTGTTAGCATGCTGAAATTTCTTCATAATGAATACTACAATTTATAATTACATAATTTCCTCTGTGGTTTTTGTTTGTTTGTTTGCTTGCTTAATATCTGTTTTTCCCATTTAACTTCAAGTTCCATAAGGCTAGTGCCTGGACCAGAATTGGCAGCATTAGTAAATGCTCCGCAACTTTTAAATGAGTGAATGAGAAATATGTTCACTAATTGTTTAAATTATATGCTAAATATTGAAAAATGGTCTCTTTTTCAACATGAAGCTTGCTGACAAATACACTTCACACAATTATGTGTGCACAATGGGCTAAACACCTGTTTATTAATGTCTACCAGTTGTGTGCCAGAGTGGGCTTGTATAAGCTTGATAGAGTCAATTCTGGGCATCTCTTACAATTTAATGTTCAAAGATATCATGTTGATAGCAAATATTACAAATCAGGGCTTTTCTTTTCCTTTGGAGAGTTTGTTTACCGGCACACTATTTGTGTCTACTATATACCAATGCCATGTTAAGTATAATGGAGCCACTGTAAAAAATAAGTCATATTCCCCGTCCAGGGGAAGTTTCCAGTCTAGTTTAGGAAACATGATATACATCAGGAATCAGGGAGCATTAGGGTATAGCTGTGCAGTGTGAATGCATCCATGATCAGAAAAGGACAAGATCGTTATAGGCTGGATTAGGTACCAGTGGACATTCAGAGAGTGAAACCAACTCTGAGACTGGTGTATGGAGAAGATCTATTCTGCAGCTAGGAAGGACCACAGAGGGCAATCTTGATGGAGGAGCAGCAAGGACCTGGGGCCACTCAGGAGTTAGAGTAACTGTAGTTACAATGGAAGTGGGAAGAAGGAGGGGAAAGTGTCTTAGTTGTAAAGAGTTGCTCTTGACTTGCTCTTCTTCAATGTAATTTTGGTAAATTGAATCATATTTTTTAAATGAAGAAACTGGAAATCTTAGAATTCTTAAGGTGAATCCTATTTGAAAAAGATGGTGTTTAAAAGGTAATCTTCCTTTGTTTTTCAGATTTAAGTTTTCCTGAATAACTTCATGGAAGCCATGTACATCTCTACTACATTCTCTCAGACACATCGCTACCTGTTGGATGCCCTGGTAAGTCAAAGACTTCCCTTATCTCTGACCCTCTGTCTCTGTATTTGTGAAATAAAGTGGTCCAACTTGATCATCTCTAAGGTGCTTTAGAGCTCAGAAAAATTGCATGGTTCTTAATGGTTAGACATGTGAACGATATTTCTAAGTGTGTCTAAGAAGAAGGCCAGGACACACCGTTCTGAAATGTCTCTTCCTTTGATCAAAAGACTCTCAGGGACTCTCTGTGGGGATAAAAGAAAGAAGTAAAATGATCCTCTTGCTACAGAGTCAAGTAAGTTTTGTTTTAGCTGAAGAAGACATTCAGCATCTGAGGATGGCAGATACAAGGGGTTTTCCTCATGAACACCACTAGGTAAATTCTGTGACCACTTGACAGGGAAATAATGTCACCATTTTAAAATCAACAGAAAAAGAGCAGAGCAGAAAGTTGGAAAGATGATATATCCTGTGGCCAGACTGCATAAAATTGACTGGAGAAACTAATCAAATCAGACTTGATAAAGCTGATGCTGCCGTATATCCCCTGTGCCTAGAAGCCTTGTCAGAGCTGGTCTACCATCCATCCTGACTTAGGATACAGGCTGACTCCTTTGCCTAATCTGAATAGCAGTCCAGCTGCATGCATTTCAATTACCTTGATTTTTTTCACATTACAGTTAAATAGAACACAATGCTTCTGATGATGCTGTTTGGCAAAACACCGATGTCTACTGAAGGGACCTGCTCCAAGTTGCCTATAGAATCCCTCAGTAGGGCTGGTTCTGGGCTCTCAAGGCCACCTTTTCCCTCTCCCTCCATGCTTCCCCCACATCCCTCAAGGCAGAAAGAGCTGATGCTAGGTTGGCTCCTTAAGTCCACTCATCCCAAGCCAGCCTGAAGCTGCAGTGTAGCAGGGAGTTAGCCTGACATCTTTTCTCCAGTCAGCACAGCCCAGCTGTCGCTCTGCACTTCTGCAGGAAGCCATGTTGACATGTGGTTCAGACAGAGGCAAGGCTCAAGTCTTTGAGTCTGTAGTTCCCCAGCCCAGTTGACTGCAGCCATGGCAGAAAATGGGGGTCAGGGCTACCCCAGAGGACAACTAGACATTTGTTTCGGCCTGAATCTTTTAATTTTTTTTGGTTGAAGGATGAAGACAGTAAAAATCTGGTGCTCAGGATGGCTCAGTTCACTGTATATTTAATGAGTTTCTGCACTAAGGGTGTAAAGGCAGGTGAGGTGGGCTAAGGGGAATAAAGACACAGTTTCTGCATTTGAAGAGTTCACAGTCAAATGTGTGAGATTTTACCTGCAAAATACTTTCAGTGAAACAGGACAAATAACAATATAAAAATATGCACAGGTGGCTGTGGGAGTCTAGAGGTGTGATCTTAGACCACAAGGAGCTGTTACTCGAGCTGTTGTGAAGGATAAGGAAGAGCCAGATGAAGCAAGTTAGAAGAGAGTTCTGTGACAAAAGAACTTCACAAACCATAAACAGCAGGGCATGATGGGATTGGTGTAGAAAGAGTGTAAAGCAGAAGACAGGGCTTGGGAGATACAGAGCTGGAGAGCGAGGCAGCAGTCAGGTCAGAAAAGGACCCCAGTGCCTTGGGACAAAACTCGGCTTTACTCTGTAGGGATTTGGGAGCTGTTGAAGGATTTTGAGTAAGGAAGTGAATGACCTATTTGCACAGATAGATCCCTCTGGTGCAGGAAGCAGTGGGGTTTAAGGAGAACAAGACTAAAGGCAGGAAGATCCATTAGGTTTGTGCAAAGATACGGGAGTTCCAGAGCAGTGATAGTAGGAGTAGAAAGGAGTGGGTGAATCTTAGAGGTATTTAAGAAGTAAGATCAGAAGAACTAGAAGAACTTGATTATGGACTGGATATGGCAGGTGAGATGGTGAAGCAGAGGTATTTGTATAAAATGACTGCCAGGATTATTGCCTGGGTGATGTGGACAAGGCTACATTTCTCAAATTATGTATCTTATAAAATGCTCCTGCTGAATGTGAGGAGGTACTGTGTGAAAAGTGGCTGTATCCTCAGATAATTTTGAGAAGTTCCAGCTTAAACAGAACTAAAGTAGTAATAGATCTCTCTTCCGCAGGACTTCTCAGAGCCTTTAATATGCAAATAGTAGTATCAAAATCATAATAACTGATATTATTAAGCACTTATATGAGCCTCACTTACTATGCATTCAGAGCTCTTAGCAAATTGGAAGGAAGCAAAGTCCTTGAGAAAACTTCTGGAACTGAAAGTGATATGTGAGCAAGTATATAGACACAAATTAATAATGTAGTAATATGGGTTAATGAAGCAAGAAGCTTCAAGTACACATGGTTCAAGCCAAAGGCATTCTGGGAAATGGCCAAGTAGAGGGCTAAATATTTTATATTCATTACTTCAGGTTCCCATAGCAATGCTGTGTGGTACATATTTTGTACCTGTTTTACAAGTAGGGAAACTGGGTCTCATAAGCTAACTCACTAAACAACTAACCAAAGCTCACCCCACATCTAACGAGGGGTAGAATATCATCCTTAACAATTTCCATGTGCCAAGATATACTGTGAATCTGCTCGGGAAGGATACAGCACTCAGTGTCTCCCAACTTAAGTGACCACAGAACCTTGTGTTTATGGAGTATCTCATGGGATAAGTGGTACTTGGAGCACATTTTATAGAGACTAGTACTATTCACTAAGATCTGAAGTACAAATTTATAAAGGGAAAATTGTATTTATGCAAATCATGGTAGCATAAGGTTAAAACTTTCCATAATAGAAATATAGCTAACATGTTACAGAAATTCAAAGTAGGCAGAGATTATTTCCTGTATTGATGTTCATTCAGGGAAGATGATCAGTTAAGAAGTTGTCAGCTGCAAGTAACAGAAGACCCAACTAAAAGTAGCAAAACAAAGAAATGTATTAAAACACATAACAAAAGTCCAGAGGTAGAAAAATTCCATTGTTGGTTAATTCAGTGACTCAACATCATTAAGGATGCAAGGTTTTTTTCCTGCTTTGCCATCCTCAATGTGCTAAATTACCCTCCTATACCCCGAGATGGCCAGCACAGTTCCAGGATGGAGACTGCAGCACAGGAGGTGAGGTCTGATATGAGAGTGCTGAGACTGAACACTGGGTTCTCATCAGGGCTCTCAGCAATGAGTGGTTGAAGAAGCCAATCATGTTACTAGGAAGACATCTCCTTAGACTCCAAGAAGAAACTGAAGCTCCCTGCTAGAAAACATTTGAAACATTTCTTGAGTCCACTGCCATCTAAGGAGTGAACTAGGCAAAGCCAACACAGACACGAGGCACTTAGATTGAGGAAGACAAAGCTGCCGTGAGCAAGTACACAGCTGGTGTTAAACTGAGGATGCCGGAGGGAAGCCACACCTCTGGGAGGACTGCTCTTCAAGCTAATCCCATTGCAAGAAGTGTCCTGATACACATGGCTGGGGCCGAGAGCACTGTGGACCCAGAGAAGACACAGAGATGGTAAAAGTTTATCATCAGTTCCCTAGTGGATTATGTGATTGACTGTCACATGGGGCCTTAGAAAAGAGGTATGTTGAGTGTATGGTCAACCAATTCTCAAAAATCCTATTGTTATCCTCATATCTGAGTGATAAAAACACTTCAGGGTTTTGCATTTAGAAGTATCTAGACTAGGTGAGACCTGTTTCTAGCTCAGATTGATTCTAAGAATCAAAGTGAGCAGAATTTAAGAACTCTGTCTTATAGAGGTTCATTTCTGAATTGCAAAAGCATTTGGTAAATGGTAAGCCCTCATGCAAATAGTGTTCCCGAGTATCAGGAAATATATTTCATGAGTTCTTGGCATGCATTTTGGAGGAAAAGAAATCTAAAAGAATAGGCTGGGCGCAATGGCTGACGCCTGTAATCCCAGCACTTTGGGAAGCCGAGGCTGGCAGATCACCTGAGCTCAGGAGTTCAAGAGCAGCCTGGGCAACATGGCAAAACCCTGTCTCTATAAAAAATACAAAAATTAGTCGGGCATGGTGGTGTGCGCATGCAGTCCCAGCTACTCAGGAGGCTGAGGCGGGAGGATTGCTTGAGCCCCGGAAGCAGAGGTTGCAGTGAGCCAACATCATGCCACTGCACTCCAGCCCTGGTGACAGAGTGAGACCCCCATCTCAAAACATATATATACACATACATATATATATGTATGTATGTGTATGTATACACATACACACACACACACACACACACACACACACATATATATATATAAAGTTAGGGATTGAAAATAAGGGAAAGGTAAAATAAAGTAAATGTGAGATAATTTATACAATAGAAAACAAGGAAATCTGACCAAGAGAACACCTCCAATGTCAACTTTCTCATAGATAATTTCTGTTTTTCAAAAGTATAAGAGGTGTGGCAAAGCTGATAGATCCTCCTCTTATGATGCGATGATGACAATGTAATGGAGTAACAGGGTAAAAACAGTCAGAAGGCATCTCACCAGCAGCCTCTGGAAGAGCTCTATAGTCAAATAGTTTGGAGTTTCAACTTTTAAGGCAGAAGATGACAGTGAAGTGTACTCAGTTCAGATTTCATCTGCCAATGTTGAAAGGTTGATGAGAAAGGACTGCTATGCTGAAGAGCAAGGTTTCCAAAAACAGAATAGCTCAACCTACAAAATGATGTTGGAAAGAAGTTGCAGAGGAGCAGGCGAAGGCCAAGGACCTAAAAAGGAAAAGCAGGCATGGGGAAATGGGGCTGGAGAGCTCACAAATATTTATGGGGCATGCAGCTCCTCTGCTAAGTGCTTTCACAGCTCAAATCATTTAATTGGGAAGGTATAATCCCAAAGCTATATCAAATAGCGTTTAGAGTTACAAAACAGAATTTATATTTCAGGCTAAAAGCAATATCAGGGTTAGAAGGAAGCGACACTGCCTGAGAAATAGATGTGGGAAGAAGGGCCATAGCAACAATGTGTCTTGGAATGGGCCATAAGAACCAATTATTGGCCGAGGTTATCGGGAAAATACTAGGGCATATGTTGTGATCATACGCAAAGAGTTTATTGCATCTTATTTAAAAGCATGTGTGGCGTCAGGGGGATTTCTTTTCTCTACTTTGATGTTACAAGTGGAAGGGTCTACAGCTTCCGGCTCCACCAGGAAACTCTCCTCTTCCAGGAAAGAGGAGTAGCTTATAGGATGGTAAGCTTGGAAGAAGCTGAAGGTGCTTGTCCCAGTCCTTTCCTCCTTCCTCTTTGGGGATTTGCCACCTACAAAAAGCACATCTCACTCTGCTCTTCCGCAGCACCCAGAGGAGACACCTGCATACCTGACGCTGCCCTGACTGATTGGGGAGCTAAATCTCTTGCAGCGGGCATATTTGGGAATCCATTGTTGCTGCACATGTAAACCATGGCCTTCAAATCCAGCTGACCCTGTAGCAGAAACACAGGTAATATTTTTATGTCCATCTATCTGACTCCCACATCTACATTTCAATTGTTTCTAAACTTAAAAAGGGTGTGATGGATACTATTCCTGACTCCCTGAAATATTTTAATTGGGGAGTGAGGAAGAACAAACAGAATCAAAACTTTTAAAAACATAATCACGTGTAGTTAGCCCACATTTACTTAACCAAATTAAGTTAGATTCTATTTTCTGGCATTCAACCCCATTTATGATCTGAAACCAATATATCCTTGCATGTCATCCAACTCCACCTCCCTGGGTACTCGATACCCTCCAGTAGCATCAAACAGAAATGCGCTCAGCACTTCTTTCCTGTCCCTGTGCCTTTACTCAGGGTATTCCCTCCCAATGGAAAGCGCCTTTTCACATTTTTTCATGTCTGTATCTAACTTAAGGACTAGCTCATATTTCACCAAATCCATAGCTGCTTTTGTGGCAGATTCTATTGGTTCTCTATCCAACAATCACCTAACTTCCTTCTTTTTTTCCATAGAGTCCCACTACTACTTCCTCTTCCTCTCCTTCTCCTTCTTCAGACAGGGCCCCGCTTTGTCACCCAGGCTGGAGTGCAGTGGTGTAAACACTGCTCACTGCAGCCTCGCTCTCCTGGGTTCAAATGATCCTCCAGCCTCAGCCCTCACTTTCCCCCACCACCTCTCATAGCTGGGACTACAGGCAAGACCCACCACGTCCAGCTGATTTTTTTTTTTTTCTTGGTAGAGATGGGGTTTCACCATGTTGCCCAGGCTGGTCTCCAATCCTGGGCTCAAGTGATCCTCCTGCTTTGGCTTCCCAAAGTGCCAGGATTGCAGGTTTGAGCCACTGCACATGGCTCCTACTATTTTTTAGCTCTTAAATGGCCATATACTTTGGATGAGGCAGCCCTTATAAACCCTGATCATCTTAGACAAACATGGTAGTGCCATTCCCTTTGCTGATGATTGCTTTAAGAGTGAACATGTGACTCACTTTTGGCCATAAAGACATCTAGAAAGAAATTCAAGGCTGGGGTAACATTTTATCCTGACGCCTGATACTCCAAAAACACTACAAAAACCACTTCAACACCAGAAGTGTATCTTTTAGCAGCATTTAGCCTTCCTCCTTTTTCTCTCTGTAAGCCTGCTACCTTTCTTCTGTCCTTCTATTTTTACAGACGTTTCATTTCATTCTTTCTTGCCTTTCTCATAATCTTGACTCATAACTTTGCTCCTGTTTTCCTTTTGTTTTGCTTTTTTTTTTCCCCATTAGTATACTCCAGTAAATTCTCTCACAGCCAGGAATGTCTATTTTGGTTTGTAAATCCTTCGGCCCTACCTAATTTCTTGAGAGATTTCTGTATATCACTGCATGTTCATGTGTCTCACCTGTTAGATACCTTCGGTTTTTCTTCCTGTCCTAAAAGAAATGTGCTTATCCTCTGCTGCCTTCTGACAGGATTAACTTCAGCAATTCTTGGGCTATATCTTTTACTTTATATTTGACCATCTGTACTTTTTCTTGCATACAAATCAGATCTTGCATATCAATTCCCCTAGCTCACTCCCTTTTTAAAGTACAAATGACCAAGGTACAATAAGTAAGCAACGTTTTATTCTGTTATGTTGCATTCTGATTCTATATGTTTGGTTTCATGGATCACTTTATTACTTCAAGCCCATTCTTTCACTTTTCTCCAAGGTTGTGATTAAAATTCTGTTCTAAAGTCAACTTGTTAATCTAAGTAGAAACGACTTGCAAACCTTAAGTACTTGAAATCCCTTTCTCTTTCTTTGTTGGTTGTTGGTAGAGATGTTTCTTGGTAATTTACAATGCAATCCAGTATTCATAGATATAGGGAAATGGATAGATTTATGAATAGATATATGCTCCCAATTTTCCCCTTTTCCTCTCCCTCTCCTATTAGGACTAGGTAAATAAGAATGCACAAGCTTTCTCTTTCTAAAATGGAGAATATTTAGAGATGGGAGCCTCTGATAAAGGCTGGTGAAAAAGAGCTGGACTTAGCAGAGAGGTTAAGGTGATCGACAGAGTAAAGAGCTGGGTGAAGAGGAGAAAACACCTAAAGAAAAAGCCAAAAGAGAGAGAAAAAAATAGGTTGATGTGCAAGAGGCTCCAGAACATCCTTCTGCATGTGAGAAATACAGAGGGAAAGAATGACTTTTGAGAAGTTCCTGTGAAGAAATTGCCAGTAGTGGAAGCACAAATGAACAATGAGAAATCAATAGGTCTACTCCTAGTAGAATATTTTCATTGGCATCACTTAAAAGTAAAATACAATGGAGATCTACTCAGAGAAGAAAGCAGTTAGCCCCAAAATCCTAAATTTTTATGAATTTGTGATACTTACATTCATTATTTTTAACAATGAACCTCATCTTAAGTGCATAATGTGCCTTTAATTATATGCTAATGATAATATGAAGTCATCATGCTAACTAGGTATAAAATATATTTCTTTCACCCTTAAATCATCCTGTTTTGTGTTTGATTAAAACTGAGTGGAATATAGTAATACAGGAAAATATGTATATGATTTATGAAGAAAACATAAGAATACTCTGAGAGCAGGCACTCACAATTTTTATTGACAGGGTTCATGATCAAAATTGTTTAAAGAGTACTCATTTGTATCATACTACTTTTTATAGCTCCAGTCTCAAACATGTGTCCAGGACTTCCTAGGTCCTTTGCACTCTGAAAAAGAAATGGAATGAGGAGATAAGATAATTAAGAGGCAAACAAACCCTAAGCAAAGCTTCCCTGATTCTCCTGTTTAAAATAGAAGCCCTTTGGTGGCTCATGCCCATAATCCCAGCACTTTGGGACGCCGAGGTGGGTGGATCACTCGAGCCCAGGAGTTAGAGAGCAGCCTGGGCAACACAGCGAAACCTCATCTCACAAAAAATACAAAAATTTAGCCAGGTGTGGTGGCATGCTCCTGTAGTCTCAGCTGAGATGGAGGATTGCTTGAGCCCAGGAGGTTGAGGCTGCAGTGAGCCATGATCACACCACTGCAATCTAGCCTGGGCATGGGACTGAGACCCTGTCTCAAAAAAAAAAAAGTAGCCCATGCCTTTCTCTATGCCGGTCCTAACTTAATTTCTCTCCCCAGCACTTATTACGTTTTCATATCCTGTTACATTTCTTTATTCATTCTGCTTATTATCTGTCTCTCTCCCACTAGTCTGTATGCTCCACAAAGATGAATAAATGTTGGTTAAATGAATGAATAAAATATCCATTCCTCTCTGAGAAGCAATTCCAAGAACACCTATGCTTGTAGATTTGGTAGCAATTCTAAGTCCCTGAGTCTTCAGCAAGGTTGGCCTTAGGTAAAGTGGTGAAGGTGGGAAGTCTTCAGCATCTTTCCAGCTCTGTTGCTCATGTTCTCATACTGCTTTGTGGCTGCTCAGAGGAGATATAACGCTTCCCTCCCCTGTCAGTTGAGTGCTCAGTATACTATACTTCTCCTTCTCTTTGTCCCCTGATTCATGCATGCCCTAGGGTTTTGTTTTGGATATCGTTTCCCAATGCATTGATGTGCTGCACTGGGCCATAGACTGCTGTGACCAGGTACACACTTGCTTTATAACTGATGGAGCAATTCCTCAGCAGGAGAGTTGCCAGTCTTGTGCAGGAACATATCCAGCTCCATGGCAGGTGGGTATGGAATCCAGAGCAGAGAGATCTTTGGGTGGGAGAGTTTGGGGCATCCTCAAACCACCCTATTGCAGGGCAGCTGCCTTGGCACCAGCCTTGATCATCAGATCTATGAAAACCACACCCTTCTGACTGCTCCTGAGTTTCTAGAAATTGCTAAGTTGAGAAATGGGCTGATGTTAATAATCAATAGGCATTGGATGGGCGTTGCTTCCCGTCCGTAAGTCTTTGGATAAAGGGCCTGAATCTGAGATGCAGACTTTTCAGGCTCTGGGTAGTTGTCAACAGAGGCAAAGGAAGCTCTTCTGTGTTTCTTTCTGCTCTAGTTGGTACTGAGTGTTGCAGCCACTAACCAGGACTGAACATGGTATTCCCTAACTCGAATCTTACAGGAAAAGGCGTTTGAAATCTCTGTGTGCCTGAAAACTGGTGACTTGTTTTTCTGGCATGAGCTTGGTTTCTAAATAAAGCAACAGATGTTTTGCTTTTGCCTCTTTCCTTTCTGTCCATGGCTCCTAACGTGGGTGATATTAACCAAGTGTGACAGGTTTCAGGTTTTTATTTATAGCAGTGGAGAACTGTTTTCATGTATCTGCAGAGTTCTGGGCTTCTGAAGCTGAGTCTTTCTTCAGCTTCAACTTAAAATCCTGAAGGGTAGAATTTAAGAAGCTTGAAGGTTCTGAAGATAGGAGCCGTGTTCAGAGGGGAAAAGAGAACATGAGGAATCTGATGAAACTTCCTCATCTCTTTCACTGAGGCAAGATACCTAATGGCTTAGCCGGAAATGTGAGGCTTGTATCTATAAAAATCTTTACACCCTTATAGTAGAAGGCCTCCTATTTGAAACCATCAAAATTCCTAATAAGATTGAAAAACTTTATTAAATTGAGGAATCAAAACAATGCCTACCTTAAGCATTTATTTTAGCATATATATATGTCTATATATATATTCATTTACCAATCATTTGATAGAGAGCCACAGCCTTTTACTTTGAGATGAGTCTTCCGCTTATAGTTCTATATTACCTTTTTAAAATAAACTACATCCATAATGCATTTTCTTTAATTTGTAGTCATCATTTCTCAAGTGGAAAAATAACACTTGCAAGCCAGGTGCGGTGGCTCACGCCTGTAATTCCAGCACTTTGGAAGGCTGAGGATCGCTTGAGCTGAGGAGTTCAAGACCAGCCTGGGCAATATAGGGAGACCCCATCTCTACAAAAACTAAAAAAAATTAGGCAGGTGGCATACATCTGTGTTCCCAGCTACGCAGGAGGCTGAGGTGGGAGGATCACTTGAGCCCAGGAGGTCGAGGCTGCAGTGAGCCATAGTCATGCCACTGCACTCCAGCCTGAGTGACACAGTGAGACTCTTGTCTCAAAAATTCCAAACCAAACCAAACAAAAAACACTTGCAAAGCACTTTAAGTACATCTTCCTTCCGGATTTTTGCAAATTCCACCCACCTCCCACCATCACCACATACATACTGCCCAGTCTTTAATGTTGGTTTCTCCTACATCTAAATTGATAACAATTTAAAAAATTCAGATATATTTTTGTTGGGTTATTCCAAAGCATTTCAACTATATTTTTATAGAACAATCCCCTTTCTGTTAAAATTCCTTTTTAAAACATTGAAACATAACTTAAACTGCATGTATTTAACTTGTACAATTTATTAATTTTGATATATGTATATATCTGTGAAACCATCACCATAATCAGGATAATGAACCTATGCATCATCCTAGAAGTTTCCTCGTGTCTCTTTGTAATTTGTCCGTCCTGTTTCTCCCAGACCATGACTCCCTTCCCTTCCCAGGAAACCACTAATATGTTTTCTGTCACTATAGATTAGTTTGCATTTCCTAGAGTTTTATATAAATCAAATCATACAGTATGTACTTTTTTTGGACTGGCTTCTTCTACTTGGCATAATTATTTTGAGATTTACAATATGTCAATATTCCTTCTCTTTTTATTACTAAGTAGCCTTCCATTGTGTTTGTATAGAGCAAGTTGTTTATTTATTCTGATGAACATTTGAGCTGTTTCTCCTTTTTTGGCTATCACAAATAAAGCTGCCATGAACATTCATGTTCAAGTATTTGTAAAAGATCTGCTTTCATTTCTCTTGGGTGTAAATACCTAGAATGAAATGGCTGGATCCTATGGTAAAAGTATACTTAACTTTCAAAAAATTTGCCAAACTATTTTCCAAAGCGCATTACCATTTTGTATTTCCAACAACAGTGAATGAGAGTTCTAGTTCATCCACTTCCTTGTTAACCACTGGTACAGTTAGTCTTTTTTAATTTGGGTCATTCTAATATGTGTGTAGTATCTCACTGGGTTTTAATTTGCATTTCCCTAATGACTAACGACATTGAGCTGGTATTTCATGCTGGTATTTGCCATCTGTATATGTTTTTGGAAAAGTGTCTGTTAAAATCTTTTGCCCGTTTTGGTCGGGTTGTTTATATTCTTAATATTGAGGGTTTTCTTGGGTTTGTTTTTGGTTTGGTTTTGTTTTAGAGATGGACTTGCTATGTTGCCCAGACTGGAGTGCAGTGGCTTTTCACAGGCACCATTATAGCTCACTGTGATCTTAACTCCTGGCCTCAAGCCATTCTCCCACCTCAGCCTCCTGAATAGCTGGGACTACAGGTGTGTGCTCCTGCACCAGCAGTATTGAGCTTTGAGAGCTCTTGGTATATTTTGGATACAAGTCCTTCTTCAGATATATGATTTGCAGATATTTTCTCTCAGTCTATAGCTTGTTCTTTTTATTGTAGTTGAAATTTTTGTGAGGATAACTGTAGATGCACATGCAGTTGTAAGAAATAATGCAGAAATATCCCTTGTGTACATTACCCACTTATCCCAATGATAACATTTTACAAAACTGTGATATAATATCACATTCAGGATAGAAACCTTGGTGCAATCCAGTCATTTTATTCAGATTTCCCCAGTTTTACTTGTCCTCATTGGCATTTGTATATGTGTATTAAATTCTACTCAATTTTATCATCTGTGTAGATTCATGCATCCACCACCAGTCAAGACACTGAGCAGTTTAAATCCAGCTGTGATTCTTCTGTTGCTTTTTATAACCCCACCCACCTCCCTCTTAAAGCCATACCCCATCCCTAATCCCTGGCAATCATTAATCTGTTCATTTCTCAAATTCTTTTATTTCAAAAATGTTCTGCAAATGGAATCATACAGTATTTACCCTTTTAGGATTTGATTTTTTTTTCTACTCAGTATAATTCCCTGGAGATTCATCCAGTTGCTGTGTGTATCAATAGTTTGCTCCTTTTTATTGTTTTGTAATATTCCATGGTATGTGTGTATCACAATTTGCTTAAGCATTCACTGGTTGAAAGAATTCAGGGCTGACTCTACTTTTTAGCTATTACAAATAAAACTGCTTGGGGGGAGGGGGGAGGGAAAGCATTAGGAGATATACCCAATGTAAATGTTGAGTTGATGGGTGCAGCACACCAACATGGCACATGTATCCTACGTAACAAACCTGCATGTTGTGCACATATACCCTAGAACTTAAAGTATAATAATAAAATGAAATAAAATAAAACTGCTGTGAACATTCTGTACGGGTTTTGGTGTAGACATAAATTTTTATTTCTTTGCACTAAATGCTCAAGAGTGTAACTGTTAGGTCATATGGCAATCATATGTTCAGTCTTTTTAAGAAAATTTCAAATTGCTTTTCAGAATGGTTGTACAATTTTACATTCTCACCAGCAATGTATGAGTAATGCAGTTATTCTGCATCCTCGCCAGTATTTGGAGTTATCGCTTTTTAAAAAAAATTTTAGCCATTCTAATAGATATGTAGTTATATATTGTTGTGGTTTAATTTGCATTTCCATAGTAGCTAATAATGTTGAACATTTTTTCATGTGTTTATTTTCCATCTGTATATCAATTTTAACGCATTGATATCTATTCATTAGATTTATGTCTTTTGCCCATTTTGTAATATGATTATTTGTATTTCCCCCCTTGAGTTTTAAGAGTTCTCAGTATGTTTCAGATACTAGCCCTTTGTTGGACATATTGGCTACAAACATTTTCTCCTAGTCTGTAGCTTGTCATTTCATCCTCTTCATATGAGCTTTTGGAGAGCAAAAGTTTTTAAATGTGATGAGGTTCAATTTTTCAATTTTTCCCTTTACAGATTGTGCTTTTGGTGCCTAGCCCTAGACACTGAAGATTTTCTCCTGTTTTATTCTAAAAATTTATATTTTTACATTTTACATTTAATTCTGTGATTCATTTGGAGTTAATTTTCTATGTAAGTGTGAGATTTAGGTAGAGGTTTTTTTTTTTTTTACATATAGATATTCAATTACTTCAGCACTATTTATTGAAAAGGCCACCCTTTCTCCATTGAATTACTTTAGCACCTTTGTCAAAAATCAATTGAGCATATTTGTGTGGGCCTATGTAAGGGTTTTCTATTCCTTACCATTGACCTAGGTGTCTATCCCATCACCAGTACCACACTTTCTTGATTACTACAGCTGTAAGTAAGTCCTAATATTGTTAAAATGACTCCTCCCAAGTGATTCTTTTTATCAAGACTGTTTTAACTATTCTTAGGCCTGTGCCTTTCCATATAAATTTTAAAATAAGCTTGTCTATATCTATGTAAAATCTTGCTGAGATTTAGACAGGAACTGCATTACACTTATAGATCAATTTGGGGAGAATTGACATCTTTGCTATACTGAGTCTTCCAAACCATGAACATGGTATGTATTTCTACTTATTTTAGTCTTCTCTGATTTCTTTGATCAGCATTTTGTAATTTTCAAATCCTGCATTTGTTTTAAGTATATATCTAAATATTTAATTTTGTTTACAGGGACTGGAATTGGTATTGTGTTTTAAATTTTGGTTCCATTATGTCCATTGTTAAAATATAAAAATGAAATTGATTTTTTATCCTGACCCTGAGAACTTGATGAGCTCACTTATTAGTTATAGGAGTTTTCTTACAGATTCTTTGTGATTTTGTATTTAGACAATTAAATCATCTTTTTTATATTGTAATAAAATATGCACAAAATAAAATTTATCATTTTAGTCATTTTTAAGTGTACAATTCACATTGATTTTGGATATTGAACCAGCCTTGCACACCTAAAATAAATCCCACTTAGTCATAGTGTATAATTCTTTTTATACACTGCTTGATTTGGTTTACCATTATTTTGTTGAAGATTTTGTGTCTAAGTTTATGAAAGACATTGGTCTGTAATTTTTTTTACTGTCTTTTTCTGGTTTTGATATAAGGGTAATGCTGGCCTTATTATAAATGAATTGGGAATTTTCCCTCTTATTCTATTTCCTGGGAGAAATTGTGTAAAATTGATGTTAGTTAGTGGAGTCTCATGTTGAGCAGAAATGACTAGGTCCTAATAACCCCCTCTGTGCTCAGTCTTTGATCAGAGGCTGCTCAGGAAAAGTAAGACTTCAGCTTAAAAGCTAATGTAGATTCTAGGGACACAATTAGGAGGCTGTCACCTAACTGAACTTGATGCAGTTCCATAGTAAGTACTTTCTTGAGAAAAGATCAGAATGGCAACTCTTCCTTTGTTGCCACATCAACATCCACTGTTCCTAGGTTCTCTGCAGGTTTTTTCTTTGTCTGTTTACTCTTCCTATCCTCTCTGTTTTGTCTTTATTCCTTGAAAACAGCCTAATGGCTATCTCCTTCACATGTGGAGAACTAACTAAATGTTTCTGAGTTATTCTTTGATGCGACTATCTAGCGTTAGGCAGACAATTCTAATCCAAAAAAGTGATTTACCTAACCCATAGTTACGATTTTTGCCTCTTGAGTTGGAAGACAACTACACTGCCATGCTTTTGTTAGCAGGTACTACAGATTGAATGTTTACTACTATATAGGCACTGTACTACAAACTTAACATGCTTTATCTCATATAATCCTCACAATGAAGGGCGTATCATTATTCCTGTTTTACAGCTAAAAAAGCTGAGACTGGCAAAGCTGGATTCTGAACCCGGATCTCTCTGGCTGCAAAACCTGACACTTAATCAGTCATGATACAGGAGAGGTGAAGTTGGTTTTGCTACTGTGCTCAGCCTGCCAGCTTTCCTAAAGCCAACCTGCAGGTGCTGCATCTTAGGAGTGAGCAAGAATTCATTCAGTTCCGTTTCAATGACCTCTTTTCTCCTTGCTGCCAGTCCATGGCCCTCTTCAGGGGATTCCTGGGTCCCAGGCTCATGTCTACCAGGTCTATATTTCACTGGAAATGCTCACATTACCAACCCTCTCCAGAGTCACCAAAGTGGAGGAGGCCCACTGGAGGGAGGCTCCCAATGCCTCTTCAGTCCTTCATTTTGTGCCTCACCTTCTCTATGTCCCATGCTCTTTATTTATACATCTCAAGGTTTCTCCTCTATTACTTCTCTCTCTCTCTCTCTCTCTCTGAGTCATTTAGCTTCTGAATGTCTTTGTTCTCCATCACCATTGGTTCTCCAGTGGCCTCTCTGCTCAGCTGTTTCTCCAACCCACTCATATTAATGCCTCTCAAAAACATCACTCTAAATCTTTTTTTTTAAATTCTTCATCTTAGCCATCATACTTCTGTGCATTTTTGGAGGTGACATTTCTCAAATGGATTATTGTAACAATATCTTAAATGATTCTGTTGTTTGCATGATCATACTTCTTTCCCTAGTGCATCCTCCATTCTTTGAATAAAATGCACATCTCAGAATGAAATGCAAATCTGATCCTAAAGTCCATGTGAAAACTCTTCAACTGCTCCCCAGTACCTTTGGGGAAAAAGCCTAGCTCCTGGTATGGCTCACAGGGCCTTCTATGATTTGGCCTCTGTCTTCTCCACTTTCTTCTCACTCCAGTCCTCCAAATGGTTTCTATGCTTTTACCATGTAGAACACTTGCAGTTCACTGGCAGGCAATTTCTCCTATACCTCTTCCTTTGGACCTGTGCACATGCTTCCTCCTCCTTCCTTCCCAGCAAGCTGGTTCCTTGTCTGTTGGGACTCTACCTGTACTCAGGATGCTGCTCTTCTTGCCCCCTCAAGAACTTGTCTTTTTTAGTGTTCCTATCTCTCTCACATTGTTAACCTCTCTTTATCTTCCCTCCAACACTCCCACTACTGTACAAATATACTTTTCAAATAGCAACAACAACAACAGTAATAATCCTTCCTTGACTTAATATTTCCCTCAAGCTGCTCCTCTATTTCACTATGCCTTTCATTCAAATTTACTGAAAAGAGTCATCTGTATCCTCACTACTCAAAGTGCAGCCTATGGATCAGCAGCACTGGCATTACTGGGAGCTCTAGTTAGAAATGCAGGATCTCAGGCCCCACTTCAGACCTACTAGAAAATGTATATGCACTTTAAAGTTTGAGAAGCCTTGATTTATATTAGTGCTTCTCAGGTTTGGCACACTGATGCCTGAGACCCATCTATGGAGATTCCTATGTAATTGATATGGGGTAATGCCTGATTATTGAGATTTTTACAGACTTCCCAGGTATTCTTAAATTCAGCCAAGTTTGAGAATGATGAGTCCACAATACTTCCTTACTTCCCCTTAGCACTTCAATCCATTACAGTCTGGTTCTTGCCTCCACCATCAACAGAAAGGCCTCTTGATGAGCTTACCAACTGTGATGGTTAATTTCATGTGTCAATTTGGCAAGGCCATAGTACCCTGATTTTGGTCAAATGTTATTTTAAATGCTTCTGTGAAGGTATTTATTTATTTATTTTTGTTGTTTTACCTTTTTTTTTTTAAGTCCAGCTCTTGCAGAATGTGAAGGTATTTTTTAGATAAAATTAACATTTGAATCAGTAAGTAAACTTCGAGTTAAGCAGACTGCTCTCTATAGTGTGGGTGGCCTCATCCAGTCAGTTGAAGGCCTTAATAGAAAGAGACTCACCTCCCTGTAAGAAGAAGAAATTCTGCCAGCAGACTGCCTTTAGACTCAAACTACAACTCTTCCCTGGGTCTCCAGCCTGCTGGCCTGCCCTGCAGATTTTGAGCTTGCCAGCCTCCACAATTGCATGAGTCAACTTCTTAAAATTAATCTCTCTATGGAGATTCTTATGTATATTTCTTTTATTTAGGCAATTTCTCCTACACCTTTGGATTCTATGTATATATTTATACATACAGTGGGTTCCATTTTCCTGGAGACCCCTGGTTAATATACCAGTAAACTTAATGTTGCCAAAGCCAATGATTAATTCTCTACCTCCCATCTTACCTAAACTCTTAGCATCTTCCTTCTTGAAAATGTCTTTGTCTTAGGTTTCATGACAGTATACTTTCCTGGATTTCCACTTACCTCACTGGCCACTCCTTCTTGGCTTACACTGTAGACTCAACATATCATCCCAAAGTTCCTTATGATATGATCAGTCCTAGGTGCTTTGCTCTTCTCTCCGTTTAATCTTTCCCTAGGTGATTTCATCCAATCACTCTGAGGCTGATGACACCCAATTCTTCATTGCAACCTAAGACCTCTACTTTAAATTAATATGTGCATATTCAAACAGACTACTCACCTCCTCCACCTGTCTGTCTCATTAGCACCTCAGACTCAGCACATTCGAACTAAACTGATTTCCACCCTGCACCCTGTACAAACTCATCCTCCCTCAGCTTTCTTTATCTTGGTAACTGACAATCCGGATATGCAGCTGCTCCAGGCAGAATTCCAACAGTCATCCTGAACACCATCCTCTTCCTCAACCACACATCCAGTGTGAGGATGCTTCTGATCCAGTCTACCTCTGTAGTATATCTTAAATCTGTCCACTTTTTAATAAAATCTCCACAAGTCTCTTAGTTTAAGCCCCCCATTTGGGTATCCAGCACCACCCAGTGTTTTTCAGTGTGTGGACATCATACATCACCTGCTCTGGGAAGCATTCCCTGACTTCTTCGTCTTTGTTCTGCATACTTTCACAGCACTTTGTTTTTGAAGTAGCATAGCACCTATTTTACCATATTATAATTTGTGTTTACTAGTTTGTCCATCCTGATAGACCGTGTTCCTTGAGAGCAGAAAAAGTGATTTTTATATCTTTATTCCTAGTGTCAAGCATAGTACCTGGTACAGAATAGGCATTTTTTAAAGGTTTGTTAAAAGTTGAGTAAACAAGTGAATGACAATGTAAAGACAGCAAAAGTGGAAAAACCATATTTGAAACTAGTTGATACTTTATGATAGTAGTAAAAAAACAGCATCTGCTCTAAAGACTTCTATTTCCGTATCTTACGGAAGACTGACAAAAAGGAAATTCTTTTAAAACTCTTTACCCAAGGCATAGTAACAAAAACTATGATCAAGTCCATGTGCAAAACACTTTATTTTTCGAGACTTAACTTTTGCATTTTACTCTTATTTAAAGTTCAACCGTGGGGATGTCCTCTCTGCTGTTTCTATGCAGTCACTTCTGGATCCCTTCTCTCTTCACAAAACAGGCACAATACTATTTTTACCAGAAAGGGATCCCAATCCAGATCCCGAGAGAGGGTTCTTGGACCTCGTGCATTAAAGAATTCGGGGCAAGTTCACAGAGTAAAGTGAAAGCAAGTAAGGAAGAAAGTAAAGTGAAAGCGAGAAAGTAAAGGAATAAAAGAATGGTTACTCCTTAGGCAGGGCACTGGTATGCTCAACTGAGCTACTCAACTGAGTACACTTACAGTTATTTCTTGATTATATGCTAAACAAGGGGTGGATTATTCATGAATTTTCAGGGAAAGGGCAGGGGATTTCCCAGACCTGAGGGTTCCTTCCCTTTTTAGACTATATGGAGTAAATTTTGGACATTGCCAAGGCATTTGTAAACTGCCATGGATCTGGTAGGAGTGTATTTTAACACGCTAATGTATTATAATTAGCGTATAACGAACAGTGAGGATGACCAGAGGTCTCTTTCATTGCCATCTTGGTTTTGGTGGGTTTTGGCCAGCTTCTTCACCACATCCAGTTTTATCAGCAAGGTCTTTGTGACCTGTACCTGTGCCGACCTCCTATCTCATCCTCTGACTAAGAATATCTAACCTCCTGGGAATGCAGCTCAGTAGGTCTCAGCCTTATTTTACCCGGCCCCTGTTCAAGATGGAGTTGCTCTGGTTCAAATGCCTCTGACACTATGACTTAGAACACAAGGAGAAAAAAAGTTTGAATACATTTTTTTTTTTTCTGTTTCACAGACTATCCATACCCATGAGATTTTCTGGCTTAGAATTATTCCATTGGCCTATTAAATCTGTTTTCTTGCTTGAGGCAGTATCTTTGAGAAGGGAGAAAGGAGTCTAAAATCTACTTAGGCAGCTATACTATAGAACGCGGAGTAGTGAGTACCTCTTTCTGCCAGGCCCTCAGAATCTGTATGCATACTCCCTGTAGGTACAGGTCTTCACATATTCTGTTTCAAGTGTCAAGGCAAGTGTCTGACACAAGCGCTAAGACTTACTTCCTCAAGCATCAGAACAATTAAGCTCTTCAAATATTCAAACAAGTCCATTTGATTTTCAAATTTTAGTCCCCATTCTGTTTCAGAACTTGGTTACCAGTGATTTTTATCTGCATTGGATCTACTTTATTAAACCCCACAGCCTGAATAGCAGCTACTAGGGTAGTGCCAGTGGATGTATATGGAGACTGGGCTGGAATGGCTGAGTGTGTGGGTGCACAGCTGGGAGCAGCCATGGCAGTAAGGTAAGCAGAAGATAGGCACTGGGAACTGAGGTAAGTAGAAGATAAGCACTGTACAAAGTAAGTAAAGGAAGTAGGGTAAGTAGAAGATAGGCACTGGGAAGCATTAAAGGATAATTTTTAAAAGAGGATGTAACCGTGACTCACACAGTTACAGAATGAACATGTGTCAAAGATTTTATTTAACTCGCTAGTTAATGAGGTAACTAGTAAGATGTTACAACTTGCTCAAATGAAGATAGAGATTTATATTTTCTACCGGACAAAATCCATTTGCATTGCCATATACAGGAATCATATAGATGAGAAACATTTACATTACTACTGGTTTTCTACAACTTAACTTCTATCTCTATAGAGTGGAAAATAAGCTTTGACAAAGACAACCAAAAGCTAGAGTAATCCAGATAGTTGAGCTAGACAGGACACGCACTAATCTCTGTTGTTGCCCAATTCAAAGTCTCCTAAGTTTTCTTAGTACAAGAATGTAAGCTTGTGGAAAGATGTGCTCCAAAAGAAAGACTAGAGACTGCTGCAATAATATTAATCCTAATGAGCACTTACTGAGCATTTAGTATATGCCAGAAAATATACTAGGCCCTTTACATACACTATTTCATTTTCCTTAGCTAGTAAGGAAGGTATTACAGACACAACAATGGAGGCTCATTGATACTAAGTACCATGAGCAAGGGCACAGTGCTGAGTTAGGACTGAAAATCAAATTATCTCACTGGACTGTAGTAACCCAGCATCCCTACCTCCAACTGTAGTTTTTATATTTGGAACAACAGTAAAGTTGTGGTTTTCAAGGTCACAAATCTCCAACCCCAGAACTCTTTGCACTTGCCACTTTGCCTAATAGATACGGTGGTAAAAAGAACTGAATCAGCCAACAGGAGAGATAGTTCTACTCTGTCATTATCTAGCTATGTGAACTTGGGCAAGTCAGTTAACTACTGAGATGTTACTTCGCCTTCGAAATAGAGAGAACATATCCGATCTACCTAAGTCAAAAATTGTTTGAAAATCAATAGGTAAAATAGATGTGAAACACTTTGAAAATATAAAGTCCAGCGTGGCTGTTAGTGTTCTCTGTTGTTGGGTTTTGAAAGTGAAAAGTGAAGGCAAGCACTGGAAGTGGGATATCTAATTGCCATAGAAAGCACTAAAAAAAGTTTATTTATTTATTTATTTATCACAGTAGACAGCCAGTAACTTCTGATAAAAGGGAGTATCTGAAAACTGAAAGGCCCCATAGGAATGCCAACAACATTTCAGAAGTTTTCAACCCAAATTAAAGATGAAAAAAGTGAAGTAGATGGTAAGTGGAAGTAGCTTCTGTATTTAGGGTCTCTAGTGTTTAATTCATGGTGCTCTCTGGGGCAGCTTATGATTCTTATCTAATTGCCTCCCCATGGATCTTACTGGCTCAGCAACAAGCTGAGCCAGCACCTGTAGTGTAGCACTCGGCCCTCAGATCACATGGTGGGGACGTACCTGTGGTTCACAAAAGTATTCTACAAGGTGTCTCTCCTGCTAAAGTAGAGAGAACTTTAGTAAGCATCTTATCAAACTAAGCATGTAAGGGACTGGCTTAACCCTCCCTAAACATTCAGTACTTTCATTCCCTCTAAGTGGGAAAATGCCAATAGTTTGCAGTTCTTGGTCTTGTGGGATTACCGATTCTATTTTAGTCCTCATACATTACACATGATAAGTATAAAAGGAATTCATTTTTTTTTCTGATAGAAAAGAGACTTTTACCTTTAGAAATGAGAATCATAACTTAAGTTGTGGTAAAAAACAAAAACTCAACCTGTCTTATTTAAATGCTTTTGGGTTTAATTGTGGAAGACAGTGTGGCGATTCCCCAAGGATCTAGAACTAGAAATACCATTTGACCCAGCCATCCCATTACTGGGTATATACCCAAAGGGATATAAATCATGCTGCTATAAAGACACATGCACACGTATGTTTATTGCGGCACTATTCACAATAGCAAAGACTTGGAACCAACCCGAATGTCCAACAATGATAGACTGGATTAAGAAAATGTGGCACATATACACCATGGAATACTATGCAGCCATAAAAAATGATGAGTTCATGTCCTTTGTAGGGACACGGATGAAGCTGGAAACCATCATTCTCAGCAAACTATTGCAAGGACAGAAGACGAAACACTGCATGTTCTCACTCATAGGTGGGAACTGAACAATGAGAACACTTGGACACAGGAAGGAGAACATCACACACCAGGGCCTGTCGTGGGGTGGGGGGAGGGGGGAGGGATAGCATTAGGAGATAGACCTAATATAAATGACGAGTTAAGGGGTGCAGCACACCAACATGACACATGTATACATATGTAACAAACCTGTACGTTGTGCACATGTACCCTAGAACTTAAAGTATAATAATAAAAATAAAATAAAATAAATGCTTTTGGGTTTAAGTGAATGAAGTCATGAAGAAAGTGAGTAAAAATCTACTGCTAGCACCTAGCAGTAATTCAACTTTGTGAATTTAAGAAAAGCACCCTCTTCGGGCAAATTGACAAAAGGTGACCCTACTGGACATGACAATGGACATAGGCAACTCTCAGATGAATTAGAAAAGAGTGCTCCTTCCTATGAGCTGCCAGAGCTAGAGACCTGGCCCCAGGAGTGGAGGCAGAATTCAGCCCCACCCCTTCCTTCCTCCTCAAACTCATTATCTCAGGGCAGGGGCCCAAATAACACATTTTATCCCCCTGTGCAAAACAAAGTCTATTTCTTAGAATTCAGCCTTCTTAGAAGGTCAAGAATGGGAAATGCAGGGCTGTGTAAATAATTACATCTTCTTCCTACCATAACATCATAACTAGCACAATTATAAAAGACAGATAGGAAAATAATAATAATCATGAAAATGATAATAATGTACTTTGAAGAGGAGGAACAGGTAAGGAATGGCATCAAAGGCTGGAGGCTGAGTAAACTTCATGAGGAAAAGTTCTTGGCTGGTGGCCACCCAGCTTCAATATTCTGCCAGGGTGCCACTTGCATAATTTAAGAGAACTGATCCTTTTCCCTCACCTCTATTGCCACTTGTCCACACATTTATAATAATAGATTACACCTGGGCAGAGCTTGTATTGTACAGTGCCAAGTACTGTATATATATACTCACATCAACTGTGAAGCTGCTCTCTCCACTTTACAGACAAGGAAAGTGAGACAGAGAGAGGTTAAAGAAACAGCCCAAGATTGTAGCTGATGTATTAATCCACAGCTAAATGGGTCTCCTTAAAGATCTGGAAAGCTGCTGACAAGAAGCACTGTCAAAGATGAGGTCAAAAAGGAAACTCCTTTTCAGTGATCCAGTACAGGACATTCTTTTTAGGCATGGAACCCTGGGGTCTGTCATAAGTTATGAAACTTTGAACAAACCATTCCACTTCCACTTCCTCATCTATGAAAGGAAGGCATTGGATGGCATGTTCACTTCCAGCTCTAAAATGCTGTTCCTCTAATTTACATGCAAAATAGCATGTAGACAGCCTTTAGGGCCATCTGAATGTAAATACCACATCTACATTTTTGAAGCCATGAGGCCTAGCTAAAACTCAATTTACTCATCTATAAAATGAGAATAATAATAATATCTACCCCTTAGGGTTATTGAGAATATTAAATAAGAGAATAAATGTTAAAGCCTTTAGCATATCATTTAGCTTTGGCTATGTGACTAGTACATAGTAAGTGTTCAAGAAATTTTCCTTTATCACTATCATCATCATCATCATCACCCTGTGTGTAGGTGCTACTTGCGAAGGTGCTCCAATTTTAATTCCCTGCAGATGCAATAAAGAGTTGGCAAATTCCCAGCTGGGCGCGGTGGCTCACGCCTGTAATCCCAGCACTTTGGAAGGCCAAGGCGGGCGGATCACGAGGTCAGGAGATCGAGACCATCCAGGCTAACACGGTGAAACCCTGTCTCTACTAAAAATACAAAAAAAAAAAAATTAGCCAGGCCTGTTGGCGGGGGCCTGTAGTACCAGCTACTCGGGAGGTTGAGGCAGGAGAATGGCGTGAACCCGGGAGGCGGAGCTTGCAGTGAGCGGAGATTGCGCCACTGCACTCCAGCCTGGGTGACAGAGCGAGACTCTGTCTCAAAAAAACAAAACAAAACAAAAAAAAAAGAGTCGGCAAATTCTCAGAGTTGGCCAATTTGGAACCAAGTATACTATGACTACCTTCTTTTAAGGTTAAAAAATGTTATTTAGCTTGCTTTTGTAAAACTGACATTTCAGAGACTTTGGGTAAAGTGATCATTCAAAATCAATTCCCTTGAATTACCCCTACATGTTTCTGCAGCATGGTCTATAGAAGAAGAAAGAATTCATCAGTATTTCTAGGAATATCCCCAATCATAATCCTAAGACTCCAGCTCAAAACAATTACTGGCAACTCTTCAATAATTAATTAAAGGAAGGCATACCCTCTTTTCAGCTTTTTGGGAAATTATACTATGCTATCCCACTATCCAATTTCATGTTATCTATCATTTAGAGGTAGCATAGTATTGTAAAAAAGGCATTGAACTGGAAATTGAGTATGGAAACTCAGATTCTAATCCCAGATTTGCTACTAAGTAGCTCTATGACTTTGGGCAACTCATTTGCCGTTTCTGTGTCCATTTTCCACCAGCAAAATGTGGGGCCTGTACTAGACAGGATTTATGGGCCCTTCTAAATCCAAGCTTTTGTGGTTGACTCCTAATAAGTTATTTCATTGTTCTTATGACAAAGTGTAATCTCTTTACCTCTTTCCTCCCGCTCAGAGTGTACCCAAATGCCTGAATTCATACCCAGAATTAAGGGCTTCAGTTCAGCTCCCAGAACCTTGCTTATATAGAAACTATAGGTCATTAACAAAAGAGGTCTCCTGCTACTACTATTGCGAGGACAATGTCAGGGCCATTGGAGATTGAAACCTCCATCCTGAAGAGTCTGTAAGGATGGATAGAATTTCAACACCTAATGTCTCCAGACATAAAACTGCTGAAGACATAAAAAAATTATTTAAACAAAAGAATGTGGCTCTTATATGTTGAAATTGCCATGGCAACTCACACCAGGGTCATAATATCAGTGGAAAGCAAACATCTGAGAATTGCATTATTATGTCTTCTGGTTCTCCAGCAGCTGACTAGCTGACTGCTTCAGAAGAATGAGGAGGCAGAAGTCAATACAGTCATAGCAAATGTCTCCTTCTTGTCACTGTCCACCCACACCACCTCCCCATGTGTTGAAAATACCTTGTGGCTGAGCCATCCATGACTGGACATAACCCTTCTTTGAGGGAGGAGGGAGGGTTTTTCTATTCTTGCCCTGACTCATCTAGTGGGTGGGTGTCCAGAAAGCTGGTAGCCCCTGGGTTTGCAGACACATCACTTGTGGTTCTAGGGACCACTTGACCTTATAGAAGAGGGAGGCTGGGAAATGTCTTTATGTGAACCCGGGAAGAGGCAGCGTGGGTGAACCTACAGCAGTGACTGTCCTTTAATTTAGGCAAAGATTCAACATGTAAAGAGCACCTACCATGGGCCAAGTATTTTGATGTATGGCTTCCTTTTGTCTTTGGAGTTTGTTTTAATTTGATTCTGCTTATACAAAAGTAACTGAGTTTCCTTGGGTGGGTATAAAGGAAGGGTTCCCTCCTACCAATACTACTATAAATTAACTTTTATTGTATAGTTTTTATGACATAAATATATAAAGAGGTCTACTTTGTGCAAAACACTGGCAGGAAGAAGGAAAGACTGTGGGTATCAAGACAGTCCTTCATAACAGTTTGCAGCTCTCATGGGGAATCAAAATGTGCGTCAATAATAAGGAGAAATCAGACAGAGGAGTGCTGTATATACAAATGGTCAGCCTCGATATTACAAAATAGGATTCTGATGATGCAAACCACTCTTTTAAAGTTTGCTTTTTTAAAAAAAAAAGTATTGCATCCACATGATACAAATTCCAGTAGGAACAAAATGCTATTCAATGAAAAGCCTCTCTATCTCCCTTTTCCCTCGGCCTTCCACTTCACATCTCCAGATGTAACCACATTTATAGTTTCTTGTGTAGTCTTACAATGTTTTCTATACATCTACATACATGCTTGTATTTTCTTCCTCCTTGGTTTGCTTAACTTAAAAATATATCTTCGAAATATTTCCATAGCTGTATATATAGACTTGCCTTATTCTTTTAAATCAGGTAGGTAAACTATAGCCCACAGGTCAAATTCAGTCTCTACCTGTTTTAGTAAATAAAAGTCTTATTATAACACAGCCACATCTGTTCTTTTATGCATTGTCTGTGGCTGTTTTGTGCTACAAGGGCAGAGTTGAGTAACCGTGGCAAAGATTGCAGGGTCTGCAAAGACTAAAATATTTATTATCTTGCCCTTTACAGAAAAATTCTGCTGACCCTTGCTTTAAATGACTGCCTAGCTGGGCATGGTGGTGCACAAGTATAGTCCCAGCTATTAAGGAGGCTGAGGTGGTAGGGTCTCCTGAGGCCAGGAGTTCAAGGCCAGCCTGTACAACATAGGGAGACTATCTCTCTCCAAAAAACAAAAAAGACTGCCTAAATTCTACATATGAATATGTCATAGTTTATTTTAATAGTTCCTTAATAAAGGATATGTAGGTTATTTCTAATCTTATGTTATTACAAATACTGCTGTAATTGATGTAATAATATATGTGTCATTCTCATACATGTGCTTATATCTGTATAAGTCCCTGGGAATGGAATTGCTGAGCAAAAATATCATGGGTTTTTTTTCATGGATATATTTGTTAATTTGGTCTTCCTGATATCAGTGATGTTAAGGAAGCCAGAAGACAAACCAGCTGTAAGAAGCAATGAAGGGCTGTGCTGTTAGGAGAGGAAATGAAGAACACTATTTCAAACACGAATGAATGGTAGTTCCTTTCAGCCATGCCCCCAGAATTGGAAGCAGATAGATGGAAAATGCATAGGGTAACTCCGTTCAAATGAATCTACGGATGTATCAGGGTTGGGAAACCAATGCAAGAGCATTCACTCCTGTTAAGGTCATTCTTTGTCCTAATTGCAAACTCCTCCTCACCTCCCTCCCTGTTTGCATTTCCTAAAAAGAGCTGTGTCAGAGCCTTGGAAGTAAACATGTGTTGCTATTGGAGCTGCTGCTTTGAGAGGCAACTGTGTAGTAGACCACCGAGGGCACGGAGTTTGACTTTGGGTGGAGAGGTTTGCTCAACTCTGACATTAGCCTGAACAGGTCCTAGTGATGGGGCTTTTGGTTCTCTAGCTATTGCAAGCCAGTTTGAGCTCATCCTTAGGAGGGGGAAATTCTGGATCAGTGATGCTACAGACAGTCACCTGTAGGAGACTCAGAAGGATTCACATCTTCCTGGAGCTGGAATCAGGAACAATTCAGACCTCTACTTTCACCTATTGACTCCCTGCGATGTGCCAGGCACTGTGTTAGGGTGAGTACATATGGATGAATGAGAGAACTTGGCTGCCTGCCAGAGGAACTGCAGGTCTATCTGTTTCCCTTTGCAAGACTGCCTGCCTCACAGCCTTGTAAAGGGAAACAGACCTGCAGTTCCCAAACTGTATCTTTTAATTTTTGGAGAAAAACACAGGAATACTTGACATCTGTCAGACGAAGTGTGAACAACTAACTCAAAGCAGTTCACAGCTTCAACATTAGATCACACTACATCCCTTTTGATAATGCCATATGTTTGCAAAGCTAAGTTTTCAGCAGTTGCTTTGCTAAAAAGCAGGTACTGTGCAAAACTTAACATGGAACAGGAAATGAAGGTGGTGCTGTCCAATTTCATTCCAAGTTCAAGAAGCCCTTGCATGCCCAATGGGTGCACCCATCCCATTAGTCGGTAATTGTGGTTATTTAAGAATGAAATAAAACATATTATTTTTCCTTTAATGTGTGCATATTATTCTTTTCAAACAACTACTAACTTATTAGGACAGAGATAGTTATGAAATTGTTTGGACCTAAGTAACTAAGAAATGGAAGTGGTAAGTATTTCTTTTTGCCTGTGTGTACTGTGAAAAAATGACTAAAACACGAAGGACACTGTGAACTGAAAACACTTGGGCACTTCTGCGATGAACACTTAACACTACTTACCAACTTTGTGACCTTGGAAAAGTTAACTCTTCAAGCTCAACCTCTGGTTCCACAACTGTAAAACAGGGATAGCAAGACTTAGGAATTATTGTGAAGGTTAAATGAGATAGTGTAAGTGAAGAATTAGCACAGAGCTTGGCACATGGTAAGAAATCATTAAACACTGGCTAGTACAAATCCACAGAACCCTGGCTATCATAAGAGAATTAGTATTTAACCCTAATTACCCTAACAACCTCAGCTTCACATTCATTTTTAAGCCTACAGCTTGTCATATCAAATGCTGTTGCCATGGTGCCTGCTGTAATATTTGGGACCAACCAAATTATTCTGAAATCAGGAAATTAACAATCCCCCTGAAGCTTGTTGAGGTACTATTCGAATGACTTCACTGTCAGTCTTTTGTTAGGGTTTTCCACCTTATATTAGTTCAGAGATTGCTTATTCTGTTTGGTTAAAAAAAAGTCAGGGGGAAGGCGGTGGTAAATTTAGTGACACTTTAGGAGGAAGTAAATTTAGGACAAATTGCATCAAAATTATTTTCTGGAGTCTGAGAATATTTCTATGTTTAATATTTATAGAAACATATTTCTATGTTTCCAAAAGCTCTCGTGACTTGACTATAGTATGATTTTATTGTGACTTGAGTTTTTTTAAAGCTAATTTTGGATCGAAGATCATCTTCCCTCTGAAAGATCAGTTTATAGTAGGATTCATGACTCCTCACTTAAAAAACAAAAAACTTTTATTTTGGCTACTACTCTAATTCCAAACCATTCATGAAGATGGTTGTTTTTGTTTTCGTCATTAGACAGAGCCTTCCTGGCCTTTCAGCAAAGCTGGTAACTCTTCTGCCATTTCCAGATGAGTACTAAGAAGTTACTAGGCTTGTTAATTTTAGGAAAGACAGAACAGAGTTAAATAAAGGAGGAGAGAAAGCCAACACTCCCTTTGTCTAGATTAGTTGCTCTCACATGGGAAGGGAAAAGGATTCTGCACAGCAGGGGACATTTGGTAATCCTGAGAGATATTTTTGGTCTTTGCAACATGGGGACACAACATAAGGGTGGGGAGCTGCTACTGGCATCTGGGGAGTAGAAGCCACGGTAAGCCATCTTACCATGCACAGGGAACTCCTTACCCTCCTTACCCTCCTTACCCTCACGCACAACAAAGAATTATCTGGCCCAAAATGTCAAGGATAATGAGGTTGAGAAAACCAGACTAGTCTAGATGTTATTTCTTTTCTTCATTAAGTCACACTTAAAAAAATTCTTTCTTGTATCTCCTCTTCTTACCTAAGGGGTTCTTTTGAATGTTAGCTTCTGAGATTAGAAGTAATCAGTAGCTGCAGAAAAATATCAGGTTTTCTCCAAATCAGTGGTTCTCAACATTTCCGCACATTAGAATCATATGGGAGAACATTCAAACTATGTCCATGTCCGGACTGTACCCTGAGACCAATTAAATTCAAATCTCAAGGACTGAGACTTGATGACAGTATGTTTCAAAGTTTCCCAAATGGTTCTAATGTGCAGCCAGGGTTGAGGACCATGAATCCAAATACTAGAAAGGTTATTTTCTATACCTTCCATGCACTCACAAAGAGAGAAGTCAGTGGAGGGGAATATAGCAATGTCTCTCTCAATGTAGAAATGCTTTTTTTTCTCCAGGAGTTATGTTGACTATTTGAATCAAGAGTTATTTGAGAGTTTTCTTTCTTTTTTTTTTTTTTGAGATGGAGTCTCGCTCTGTTGCCCAGGCTGGAGTGCAGTGGTGCGATCTCGGCTCACTGCAAGCTTCGCCTCCCGGGTTCACGCCATTCTTCTGCCTCAGTCTTCCCAGTAGCTGGGACTACAGACGCCCACCACCATGCCCAGCTAATTTTTTGTATTTTTAGTAGAGACGGGGTTTCACCCTGTTAGCCAGGATGGTGTCGATCTCCTGACCTTATGATCTGCCCGCCTCGGCCTCCCAAAGTGTATTTGAGATTTTTCACACATGTGGCTTGATCACATGTGATATTTCACTTTTTGTGGATGATCAATGCACGGCCAAAATTTTAGGTATCTACAACTTTTCAAGGGTTTCCTTAATCTTTTTTAATGAAATTACAAGGGAAAGAGAATTATATAGCCCTGCTCCAGTATCCCAGAGCTTGACTTTCACCCGTACTTGAATCTGAAGAGGACAGCAATGTTTCTGCTATGGATCTCACGCATCTATTGAACCTGGAAGCTCCTGAGCATCCTGAAAGGCAAAGGAAGGTTTTTCAATTTACTCTCTCTTTGTCCCTTCCACCCCCACTCCCTGTGCCCATAGCAAATACTAGTCAAGCAGATGGTTTTGGTATGATGCCCTGGAGGTTAACAGATGTGAATTCTAATGGCATAAGAGGACAAACATTTTCCATTGCTGCATTCAAACCAAGCACATGGTCTGTCCCCCACAAAAACAAATGGTGCTTTAATATGGGTGACTTTTAAAAACTCCACACCAGGGTCAAAAGACTTCTCAGAGTAAGGTGAGAAAAAGTTAATAAGAAATACCTGGACATCACAGGAAATGAACTATTTTTAGTAAGCCAACTACTTCTTATATCCAAAGAGTTGGGTATTAACATGATAAAACTGGGGCTCCAAGAAAATGAAAAGCTCAGCACTCAACCCCAAAGAGTAGGAATAATTTATTGCCACTTGATGTCCAATGCCCTTCTTGAAGTCAAAGTATCCCTATAAACCTCATAAAATTAATCAGAAAAAAGTAAGGAAGAGAAACAAAAATAAGCCAAACTTGCAGCACATTCAGCATTCATCACTAGGTCAGCTTGCTCTCTGACTGCTTCCTCATAGTTGTTTGGTGCCTACTGTTCTAGAGTCAGGTAGACCCTTGATTATAATTCCCCTTAACTGCTCTATAAATAACTAAAACATTATAAAATGTTGTTTCCTACTTAAAATATTCTTTTAGGTCCTGCATACCAGTGAAACTACTAACATCAGCTGGTCTAAAGAACCCCACTGATGTCAGCTGATCTGGAGGACCTCACAAGGAGCTGACTCACCCAACAATGAGGTTTCCACATCCTGATGTTTTCATCCTTCTGACCCTGACCAATCAACAACCTCAATTTTCCAGTCCCTTGCCTTCGATGATCCCTTTAAAAACTCTAGCCCAGAACTCCTCAGGGAAATAGATTTGAGGTCTCCTCCCATCTCCTCATTCAACTGCCCTGCAATCATTAAACTCTTTCTCTGCTACAAACCCTGCTGTCTCAGAATATTAGTCTGTTATTGCACAGCAGGCTAATATAAATAGGAACCTCTTGGTCCTGTAACAGAGCCATAAATGTTTAGGAAAATAGGTCTCAAGAATCCAGGAATTTTATTTTAATAAATGTCTTCAATAATATGCAATCTTTTCATTCTAAGCAGTAGATCTAACACTATTCTGATCATCTGAGTAACTACCTTATAATTAAGTTGCCACTTATTATCAGTACATGAGGTTGTCTGTGTGTCTATATGCAAAACCTGCAAAAGACAAGTGATGTTGCAGACTGTTGCCCTAAGGCTTTGGAAAAAGATGGGAGAATGGAGTCATCACATGGCACAAAGCACAGCAATCCTACAACATTCACTTTATAAATGGGTACACCGCACAGATACCAGTTGTGTACACTCCACCTTGAGACAACAGGTTATTAACAGTGACCAGAGCCACAAATAGACAGTAAAGCATTCTTTTATTCCAAATTTAATTAAAATATTTGATTATTAGGTTATTATCATTTGGTAATTTCTACTTATGAAAACATACATTCTCTGCTTTAGCATTTTTATTTTAAAATATAAAAATAAACTAAATTTAGTATTATACCAGAGGCTGGCCAGGCGTGATGGCTCACGCCTGTAATCCCAACATTTTGGGAGACTGAGGCAGGCAGATCACTTGAGGTCAGGAGTTCGAGACCAGCCTGGCCAACATGGTGAAACTCCGTCTCTACTAAAAATACAAAAATTAGCCGGCCATGGTGGTGGATGTCTGTAATCCTAGCTATTTGGGAGGCTGAGGCAGGAGAATCACTTCAACTCAGGAGGTAGAGGTTGCAGTGAGCCGAGATTGTGCCACTGTGCTCCAGCATGGACAACAGAGTGAGACTCTGTCTCAAAAAAAGAAAAGAATTATACCAGAGCCTACATCTTTCTAGCATTAAACCCCAAATCAGCTGTTTTGCCAAGGCAAATAACAATTTATCATATTTAATAGGTATTTATAAATTTAATTTTAATTAGTTTTATGTTTTGCTTGTACTTATTGTACAAATTTCTTTTGGTTTTACATAAGAGCCATAAGCGTATTCATTTTCATACTTAGATACTATTATAAAATGTTAGTAATTGCTGCAATTCTGTGAGCATTCTTATTTCCTTTATAAAAGATTTACACATTGGTTGATTTTGAGAAACACAGGACTAGAAGATTTTCTTTGAAACCAAGCAGGTTGAATTCACATATTTAGACTCCATCTGTGCTGGGAGTCTGGGTAAGTCAACTTAGACTTACAATTTCCACTCTGCTGAGAGAATCCGAAGACAGATTTTACCCAACTTTCCCTGCCTTGACCAGAAAGCTGTATTTCCTTCCCATTAAACCCTAAATGGGCCTGCTGAATACTTGCTCAGGAATAAAGAGAAGAAAGAAAGTAGTTAAATACATTTAAAATCTGAAAATAACATTGCAAACAGAAAGAATATAGATTTTAATCTTTATTTTAAACTAATGCCCATAATTATTTTATCTAAAATCTCCTGTAACCTGTTTCAGAAGATTTTCAAGTCTAATTTCAAAACTAATGCCCATAATTCTTTTATCTAAACATCTCCTGTAACCTGTTTGACTTCATGATCTCAGCTCCCTGCAAAGTCCTCCTAACCAAATACTGTGGGGCATTCTCAGTCTCACAGATGCTCGCAAAGATGCTTGCTCTGGTATCACATGTTGTTTGTGCCCCCACTCCCCTCCCTGCAGTAGCTCTGTAGTAACCAGTCCTCCTGTCATGGCTGCCACCGTGCGGGACACTGCTCCCAGCGCTCTGGGCTGTTGAGTTCAGAGCAGTGAAGTAGAAGAGAATGCCCTCCCCCTGTTTTTATGTAACATTCTGTTAGCAGGATACCAAAATACAGTGGCCTTGTGCTTTAGTGTCTTACAGAATTTATTTATAAAGGAAAAGAAAAAATAAACTTAGTTTTTAACCTATAATTCTCTATCCCTAGGATTAAGAAGTAAAATTACTAGGTCAAAGGTAGAAAAATCTCTGTAGTTTCAAGGCTATATGAGAATTTCACTTCCAAAAGATGGAAACAACTTATATCTTATAACACTGTATGAAAACTTGAGTGAAGCAGTTTCTTAAAGACTTGCTGATACTTAACTTTTAAAAAATGATTTTACTGGCTGGGCACGGTGACTCATGCCTGTAATCCCAGAACTTTGGGAGGCTGATTTAGGAGGACTGCTTGAGACCAAGAGTTCAAGACCAGCCTGAGCAACAATAGCGAGACATTGTCTCTACAAAAAATAAAAAAATTAGCCAGGTGTGGTAGTGTGTGTGTGTGTGTGTGTGTGTGTAGTCCCAGCTGCTCAGGAGGCTGAAGCAGGAGGAATGCTTGAGCCCAGGAATTCCAGGTTGCAGTGAGCTGTGATCACACCATTGCACTCCAGCCTGGGCGACAGAGAAAAACTCTGTCTCCAAAAAAAAAAAAAAAAGAATCAAAGAATCATTACCACTTTATTCTATTTTCATTACCATAATGTATATTTTTATCTATTCACATTTACTAGAAAGTTACTAGTAAGGTCAAAGTCATAGAAAACTGATAGTAATGTAAATGATTCCTGTCATGAAAAGGTAATTTGGGCTAGGCATGGTGGCTCAGGCCTATAATGCCAGCACTTCAGGAAGCCAAGGTGGGTGAATCTCTTGAACCCAGGAGTTCAAGACCAGCCCGGGAAACATGGTGAAATCCCATGTCTACAAAAAAATGCAAAAATTAGCCGGGTGTGGTGGTGTGTGCCTGTAGTTCTAGCTACTTGGGAAGCTGAGGAAGGAGAATCGCTTGAGCCCAGAAGGTTAAGGCCACAATGAGCTGTGATCATGCCACTGCACTCCAGCCTGAGCGACTGGAGTAAGACCCTGCCTCAAAAAAACAAAACCAAACCACAAAGGTAGTTTGCATCTGGCAAAATGCAAGGGACTATTGCCTTGTAGATAATAACCTGTTTTATACCTGCTAAGCAAATTCATTTCAGCATTTCTGATGGACTTACATATTTGACTGCCCTTTGGATTCTCCTTTGAGCCAGCTGTAAAATCTTCATTTCCTCATTAATTAATAAGTAAAATCTTTGACATGTGCTCTTTTTATAGGACAACCATGATTTACCTTTTAAGAAAGATCCTTTGACCAATGTATGTAATCTCAGCACTTTGGGAGGCCAAGGCAGGAGGACTGCTTGAGGCCAGGAGTTCAAGACCAGCCTGGGCAATGTAGTAAGACCCCATCTCTACAAAAAAATAAAAAATTAGTAGGGCATGTTTGCACATGCTTGTAGTCCTAGTTACTCAGGAGGCTGAGGTAGGAGGATCACTTGAGTCCAGCAGGTTGAGGCTACAGTGAGCTATGTGCTACAATAAGGCCATGTCTACGCAGACATGGTGAAAAGGTAGAAATGAAATTCAAAGTTACTTCAAAATATTTTATCTTCCCTAGCACAAACTGAAACTTTTATGATGCTGTGGAGAGTATGAGTTACTACTAAGTCCAGTTGACTAAAATATCTCGAAAACACAGTACATCTTGACACATTAAATAGAACCTCAAACTGCCCGTATGTTCCAAGACTCACTGAAAGTTTGTCAGTTGTTCTCGTGTTTGCTCTACTTGAGGCAGCCCACTCGCTTTCTTTCCTTCCTTCCTCCCATCCTTTCTTCTGTTCTTATTTCCTTCATTTTTCCTCCCTTCCTTTTTTTCAGTTGGCTTTCTAAGCTACTCTAAATTACCAATATAAATCCAGTGCCTTCTTATTTATTTGCAAAGAGCAAATACCATTCGTGTTATTCAGTGGCCACCTTGTGAAAGCTGACTACTTCTACAATGATTGCATTTCTATCTATAATCATTAAGTGGGGCAACAGAACTAAAAAGATATAAACGGCATTTAGCACAGTATATTACTTTGAAAAACAGATGAATTTTTTATGTAAAATGCTACTGAAGCACTCACTTAAACATAACCATTCAATTTCCTACCTCGAGCCCAAAAGCTCTCTTTGCTGGCCTAAGATATTTTTCTTTATCTAGCATGCCTGATGTTGCAGGTCTCTTTCTCACTCTTTATTCTGCAAGACATGCTCAGATTCTCTTTCCATTCAATTTATGACATAATTCATTGAATGCTACAGCCTACTTGAGGATTTTAAAAAAATATTTTCTAGCCCTGCAATAGAAATTCATTTTTCCAATAAGAAATGTGGTGATGACCCTGTCAGCTAAGTCTCCTAATTCATCTGTCTGTGTGAAAAAGCTCTTCCCTCCAGGCCCCTTCAGAATTCATATATAAATTGCTCTCTATGTATTAGCATCTGCAGTGAAACTAGCTTTCACACTTTTTAAAAAATAAAAAATATATATATTTTACAATTCCAGAAGCATAAGATAATAATCAATTCAAAGTATTATTATCCAATTTTTTTCTGGTTCTCAGGGATCTATCCACAGTTATGAGAGGAAAGAATTTCTAAATGACAGTGTACTAACAAAGCATTAAAAATGAGACACATTATTCTAGACTCGCATTGTACTGTTACCAGTAGCATTTTTCTAATCAATATAATAGTTAATCTTAATTCAGGAATATGTCCCAAGTGTTTAAAATGGAAACTTGAATGTTAGTAAATATTTAAAGGATCTAAACATGTTTTTTTTAAAAAAACACAAAAATAGGAACTTATAAGTCATTGTGTGCTAGCATTAGAAATTTTAAAAATTAAGTAAAGTGCCTCCAGTAGCATCTCTGGTGTGGCATAAATAGAAAATGCATTGTAAATATGAAATTATGTGGTCAAATGTGATTAACTTGCAGGGGAGGGGAACAAACAGGGCCAGTTTCCCTTGTAGTCTCATACTTTGTTTGTGTAATCAATTGGCCTGTTTTATCCTGGGAAGGTTTTAAGAAAGGACGTTCTGACTGACTACAAGCTTCATTATATCCTCAAACCCTTAATACAGTTTTCCCAGGATTTATAACCAGAGATGGACATTGACAGCTGCACCTCCCCTAACCTGATTTAGCTAGCCTACTCCATCATCTACATATACTTTCATTAATTCAACTGTTATTGAGTATCTCCTATGTACCAGGCATTGAGCTAGGTGTCAGGTAATACAGATGGTTGCTAAAGGGAAAGATGAATAAATCAAAGTCCCACATCTCAAAACTTCTAAAATCTAGTAGGAAAGACAAAAATGTGTAAGTATGGTAATAATAAAAAATATAATATCTCATTGAAACAAGTAGAATTTTTTTTTTTTAATGTTGAAGCACTTCAGTAAAGAGTAGCCATTAAGCTGGACCCTGTCAGTTAAATACAACTTTCACAGGCAGGGATGGGGGAAAGGAAATCTAATTCAATCAAATAGTTTGAATTATTACAAAAAGGAATGTACATGTAAATCTTAGGAATCGTGACTAATTCATCATTGCTAGTGCATAAGGAAAAAAGAATCTAGAAGAGTAATTATAAAAAGCAAGTTCCAGACCATGATAGAGGCGTTCATTGCCATGATGTCTAACAGCATTGTCATGGAATTGTGTATGAGCTTTGTATTAGTAAATTCTGAGACTTTCCTGATGATACTGAATGATACAATTTGGAAAAAAAAATTATTATCACTTCTTCTGATGATTTATAATTCATATTAATTGAAATAATTATGTCTTCACACATTTCTAAAGCTCTTATTTCAGCCCCAGGCCAACTCAGTAGGATAATGGGTATGCAAGGGTTAAAAAACAGAAAAACTGGGTTGTCCTCCCAAAGCATTGCAGGATGAAGGATTATTTGAACTGGCTTATTTTCTCTATAGTCAGGAAACTCTAAACAATTTGCTTGATAATACATTTTTTAATATTACATGTAAAATATTACATTTTAAAAAAATACAACATTAATCATCTGTTAATTACAGGTGATTTTCGATGTTATGTACATAAAAAGAAAGTACTAGCCCTATGCTTCTACCCCCTACTCCAAAGCAGCTGGAAAGTAATATTGTTCAGTGCTGATATGGATGCAGAGAAATGGTTTTCATGGATTGCCAGTGAGGGTGTAAATTACTAGAGCCCTTTGGAAAAATGTCTATTATCATATTGAAATGCCAAGAAATATGAATATAAATTTAAAAATTTGAGCAATCCTTATATGAAATCCCAATATGTTTATAAAGGTAGATGCTGCTATTTATTACTCATTGAATGTGGGACTAAATAAATAAATGTTCCTTAAGATGGAAATGACAATCAATTTGGCAAAAGCATATTATTGAATATTATGAAATTCCCAAAAAATATGAGTTAGATATTTACACACTAGCTCACTGGAATGACTACTACATGTTGATGAGGAAGAAAATAGAGTTTAATGTGTGTAGTATACAGAGTAATTTTATTTTTATAAATACTATCTTTAACTAAAATTTTACTATGAGTATATATGTATATGGGAGCATGGGAAACATGGTTCAGGGCTCTATTTCACGATGTTATTATGAGTGCCCTTGAGATACATTTTTAAAAACCAGGAAAATGAAACATACGCTAGTATTTTATTCCTAGCTTAAACTCTCCTCTGTAATAGAAATAGAAAGAACAATTGTCTCACATTCCTCACGGAAGATGTTTACCATTCTCCCTGAGCTTCTGATCCACTCCTGTCTCTTGCATAGCGATGACAGTGCCTCCTAATTCAGAGAAAATATAAAAGCCCCAGCTTAGGGAATTCATCACCTTTCTACCCACCAATGTACAAAGTTGTCCATATTCATTTCCAATCTTTTCATCTATTTCAGGCTGTCTTCTCCCCACTCAAAGCTATTGTCTACTTCTGCGCACCCTGGGTTCTTCGCCCATCCCCTTTCTCCTTGATTTTAACATTTACATCTCTACCCAACTCTTCCCTTCACATTGTAAACATGCATAATCCTTCTCCTCTTAAAAACAAGACTAAGAAACAAAACAAAACACATTACTTCCTTTAACCTTGTGTTCCCCTGTTGGGGTGTTATGAAAATTATTGAATAATCAGTATGGCATGTGTACAAGAGCCTGAGTAAGGGCCTGAAGCACCTATTGAGCTATGAGTGTCCTGTTAGTTACTGGATCCTGGGGATGTCACTGAGTTCTGTGGAGCATCCAGGGCAGCTGGGATGGCAGGGGGCATTGGGAAAACTTGGGACAGTGGCTGTCTACCATGTTTTCTATTGTCATTAATATCCAAACTTTCAGTTTCATCCACAGTTTATCACTGAAATGTTTTTCCTTTGAAGTATCCACTGATCTTCTAATTGCAGAAATGACAGTCAACTCTTAAATATGCCTGATGATTGGGCTCTCTGCTCCATTTGTCACTTTACTGTCGAATGCATTCTATCCCTTTGGAATGTTGTTCTCTCCATTTTCATCTACGACATCTGCTGCTCTGCTTCAGTGATTCGAAGGTCTCATCTTCAGTTTTCTGGATTTCTGATTCTGAAAACACCCCCTGGATGACCCCCACCCAGGTCATTTTTTACCAATCACCATGACATCCAAATTCATGGCTTTATCTCTCATTTCTCTCTTGAGATTCAGACTTTCAATCCTGGGATTCCTCCTCAGCCATATTAGAGCCAGCTTCCACTTTGCAGTGAAGGCAACTGGAGCTCAGAATATGAGTATGACATAATAATTTTCTAACTTCAAAAAAGTTATTACCATGAAATACTATGTAACAGAGTTAGACATGTTGAAAAGTTAAATGACAGCAGAAGTTACACAAAATTTACAAAAACACAACTCCGTGTGGTATTTCATAGCTAAGGTACTAGAAATGCAACAGACTAGGGCCTCTTTGTGGTTATTGACATGATATTTTTGTTTTTTCCTTCCTTTTTTGTTAATTTAATGTTTCCCCTGTGGCCTAAAAGACTAATGAAGCTTCTTAAGTTCCTGCAGCAGTCCCAGACTGTAACTTAGGCACAAGAAGCTGGGTCATTAAGCTAAAGGTCTCTGGATGAGCATCATCTCTAACAAGCATAAAGGTGATTTTGACCCATATTGTCATTCAGGGAGTAACTTTCCTCATTCCCAATAATAAAACCATAATTGAGTTTCACAGATGAAAGGCAATCAGATCAAAAAGTTTTTGGTTAATTTTGATTTCCCGTACAATGAGATCTTGACAAGGTCCTTTGAAAACAGAGATCTCTAAAATTTTTTAATAAAAGAAAATTAAAAATAGGTGTTTCTAATAGTAATTTAGATATTCATTTGATTTATCAGAAAGTTACTGGTGAACACAATTTAGAAAATTTTAATTTGTCTTGGGAGTAAAAGAGATATATGTATATTTCTCTTATATATTTAAATATAAATTTGACTCAATATATAAATATAAATATATATATTGAAATGTTAAATTATCATATATCTTACTTTTAATTTCTGATATAAGTACTTTCAAAAACCCCTGATGATTCAAAACCTCCAAATTATTCAATTTGGCAAAAACAATTTAGCAAATAATTTGGCCAATTTATTATAAGAAACCAAAAATTTAACTGCTATATAGAATGGGAACAGATTTCTTATTTGAGCATAATAATGCTTTTAAAGTTTTAAAAAATATATTTTAAAAAACATTTAAATATATTTAAAGTAGTAAATAAAATATTTTGAGTCTGAATAATTTGTCCTAGTCAGGGACTGGGATTAATTAAAACTAAGAATTCTGAAGGAAGTGAGTGTAAATATGATGGTAAATGTGAACAGAAAAGGTATTTTCTTAAACATAAAGTGAACTTCAAAATATATGTCATATGATATTTAAAAGTGCATTAAAATTTGCCTTAAGATTGAATTCACATTTATATTATGAAATAAATTTATGATTAATGAGCACCCATGATTTTATGAATATACTTACATCAAAAAGAGCTAATCTATAGATCACTCAGTATATATTCATAATTGAAATATTAATAGTAATATGAAGTGCTATATTTTAAGCAGAACAGATATTTTTTACATATATGGCCAGAGGTAAACCAACACTGCCACCAAATCTAAATGTATGCTCCTGTCTCTGAAATACAGCAAGAAAATTTGCTGTACTGCAGATGAAGAAAGGGTTCATAAATTTAATATAAAACATCAGCAAATGAAAACTGAAAAGTTTAAATGAAAAGGAATGGAGGTCAAAACTATTAAAAAGTAGTGACTTTCTGAAAAATAATTATTTTAATGTCGATATTTATGATATCAACCTCCTTTATAATATCACTATTCAATAGTTTCTAATTACAACATTTAGAGTATTTATTGTCAAAATTTTTCTGAGTACATAGTGACATACAATATTTAAATTTATTCTTAGTGCTCAGTGTTTTCTTCTGTGATCATTCCCCCACACTATCACTTTAAATGCATTTATTTTTATCTTTAAATAAACTACAAAGCAGAGTAACCATGGCAGGTCAAGACATTAGTAAATGGTGTGCTTAAAGAACTGTAAAGTTCTAGTTCTAAAAGATTTATAATGACTCAGTTTTCCTCGTCATAATGGATTTAGCTAATTTTCTTTTTTTATTATTATTATACTTTAACTTCTAGGGTACATGTGCAGAATGTGCAGTTTTGTTACATAGGTATACACGTACCATGGTGGTTTGCTGTACCCATCAACCTGTCAACTACATTAGGTATTTCTCCTAATGCTGTCCCTCCCCCCACCCCCATTCCCCACCCACCAACAGGCCCGGGTGTGTGATGTTCCCCTCCCTGTGTCCATGTGTTCTCATTGTTCAACTCCCACTTATGTGTGAGAACATGTGGTGTTTGTTTTTCTGTTCTTGTGTTAGTTTGCTGAGAATGATGGTTTCTCACTTCATCCATGTCCCTGCAAAGGACATGAACTCATCCTTTTTATGGCTGCACAGTATTCCATGGCATATATGTGCCACATTGTCTTTATCCAGTCTATCATTGATGGGCATTTGGATTGGTTCCAGTTTTTGCTATTGTGAATAGTGCTGCAATAAACATATGTGTGCATGTATCTTTATAGTAGCATGATTTATAACCCTTTAGGTATATACCCAGTAATGAGATCGCTGGGTCAAATGGTATTTCCGGTTCTAGATCCTTGAGGAATTGCCACACTGTCTTCCACAACGGTTGAACTAATTAACACTCCCACCAACAGTGTAAAAGCATTCCTATTTCTCCACATCCTCTCCAGCATCTGTTGTTTCCTGACTTTTTAATGATTGCCATTCTAACTGGCATAAGATGGTATCTGATTGTGGTTTTGGTTTGCATTTCTCTAATGACCAGTGATGATGAGCTTTTTTTCATATGTTCGTTGGCCGCATAAAGGTTTTCTTTTGAGAAATGCCTGTTCATATCCTTCGCCCACTTTTTGATGGGGTTGCTTTCTTGTAAATTTGTTTAAGTTCTTTGTAGGTTCTGGATATCAGCCCTTTGTCAGATGAGTAGATTGCAAAAATTTTCTCCCATTCTGGAGGTTGCCTGTTCACTCTGATGATAGTTTTCTTTGCTGTGCAGAAGCTCTTTAGTTTAGTTAGATCCCATTTGTCAATTTTGGCTTTTGTTGCCATTACTTTTGGTGGTTTAGTCATGAAGTCTTTGCCCGTGCCTATGTCCTCAATGGTATTGCCTAGGTTTTCTTCTAAGATTTTTATGGTTTTAGGTCTTAGGTTTAAGTCTTTAATTCATCTCGAGTTTATTTTTGTATAAGGTGTAAGGAGGGGGTCCAGTTTCAGTTTTTTGCATATGGCTAGCCAGTTTTCCTAACACCATTTATTAAATAGAGAATCCTTTCCCCATTTCTTGTTTTTGTCAGTTTTGTCAAAGATCAGATGGTTGTAGATGTGTGGTGTTATGTCTGAGGCCTCTGTTCTGTTCCATTGGTCTATATGTCTGTTTTGGTACCAGCACCATGCTGTTTTGGTTACTGTAGCCTTGCAGTATAGTTTGAAGTCAGGTAGTGTGATGCCTCCAGCTTTGTTCTTTTTGATTAGGATTGTCTTGGCTATGCAGGCTCTTTTTTGGTTCCATATTAAATTTAAAGTAGTTTTTTCCAATTCTGCGAAGAAAGTCAATGGTAGCTCGATGGGGATAGCATTGAATCTATAAATTACTTTGGGCAATATGGCCATTTTCACAATATTGATTCTTCCTATCCATGAGCATGGAATGTATTTCCTTATGTATGTCCTCTCTTATTTCCTTGAGCAGTGGTTTGTAGTTCTCCTTGAAGAGGCCCTTCACATCCCTTATAAGTTGTATTCCTAGGTATTTTATTCTCTTTTTAGCAATTGTGAATGGGAGTTCACTGATGATTTGGCTCTCTGTTTGTTATTGGTGTATAGGAATGCTTGTGAATTTTGCACATTGATTTTGAATCATGAGACTGCTGAAGTTGCTTATCAGCTTAAGGAGATTTTGGGCTGAGATGATGGGATTTTCTAAATATATACTCATGTCATCTGCAAACAGGGACAATTTGACTTCCTCTTTTCCTAATTGAGTACCCCTTATTTCTTTCTCTTGCCTGATTGCCCTGGCCAGAACTTCCAACACTATGTTGAATAGGAGTGGTGAGAAGGGCTTGTGCCAGTTTTCAAAGGGAATGCTTCCAGTTTTTGCCCATTCAGTGTGATATTGGCTGTGGGTTTGTCATAAATAGCTCTTATTTTGAGATACATTCCATTGATACCTAGTTTATTAAGAGTTTTTAGCATCAAGGGGTGTTGAATTTTGTAGAAGGCCTTTTCTGCATCTATTGAGATAATCATGTGGTTTTTGTTATTGGTTCTGTTTAAGTGATGGATTCCATATATTGATTTGCGTGTGTTGAACCAGCCCTGCATCCCAGGGATGAAGCCGACTTGATCGTGGTAGATAAGCTTTTTGATATGCTGCTGGATTCGGTTTGCCAGTATTTTATTGAAGATTTTTGCACTGATGTTCATCAGGGATATTGGACCAAGCGGACCTAATAGACATCTACAGAACTCTCCACTCCAAATCAACAGAATATAAATTCTTCTCAGCACCTCATCGTACTTACTATAAAATTGGCCACATATTGGAAGTAAAACACTCCTCAGCAAATGCAAAAGAACGGAAATCATAACAACAGTCTCTCAGACCACAGTGCAATCAAATTAGAATTCAGGATTAAGAAACTCACTCAAAACTGCACAACTACATGGAAGCTGAACAACCTGCTAATTTTCTTTACTTAATATATTTTTAGTTTTCTAAGAAGGCAAGCTGGATTTTTTTTCAAACTTTTAGGATTAGTAATATATTAGTCATCATTCTCCAGAACCAACACTATATAATTAGCAATGGAAAAAGTTAGGTGTGCATTTTTACCTATGTATTTCAATATAATTTCAAATTTATAGAAAATTTTCAAAAATTGTACAGACTCTAGACACTAATATAACTTTTGCCAAGTGTGATGATTAATACTGAGTGTCAACTTGATTGGATTGAGGGATACAAAATATTAATTCTGGGTGTGTCTGTGTGAGTGTTGCCAAAAGAGATTAACATTTGAGTCAGTGGGCTGGGGAAGGCAGATCCACCCTTAATCTAGTGGGCACAATCTAATCAGCTTCCAGGGAATATAAAGCAGACAGAAAAACGTGAAAATGAGAGATGGTCCTAGCCTCCCAGCCTGCATCTTTCTCCCATTCTGGATGCTTCCTGCCCTGGAACAGCAGACTCCAAGTTTTGGGATTCACTCAGACTGGCTCTCCTTGCTCCTCAGCTTGCAGACAGCCTATTATGGGGCCTTGTGATTGTGTAAATTATATATATATATATATGGGAGTTTATTTTATCTATATATATATATATCTCCTATTACTTATGTCCCTCTAAGAGAACCCTGACTAATACACCAAGATAAACTAATTATTTACATTTTGCTCTATTTACTCATTCTTTCTCACTCTCCCACATACACTCCAGTGTATATATTGTTCCCTAAGAACAAGGAAATTTTCATATTCAATCACACAATAATTATCAAAATCAATAAATTTAATATTAACATAAATCATTCTCATTATGTCCTCAATAGTTTTTCCCAGTATAGGATCCAATCTTGGATCCGGTCCATGATCCTGCATTTAGTTGCCTTGCTATCACATTGCTTTAGTCTCTAATATGAAGTAAGTCTTTTTTCTGCTCTTATTTGTCATTCTTCCCCTTAAAATTTTCAAAGAGAAAAGCCTACTTCTTTTTGGAATCTCCTTCATATTGAGTTTCCCATTGGAAACGATGATGATAATGATGCCCCTTACCAAAATATTACCCATTAGTGGTAGCACATATTGATCATTCTTGGCTGAGGCAATTATTATTATTATACCTACAAGTTAGTGACTTTCTAACCTCTTCTTTTTTTCTACATATTTTGTTGATATTCTATTGCAAGGAAGAACTTCCTTTCTCTCTCATTTATTCATTTCCTTATATCAGTTTGGGTTCATAGATTCCTACTTTATTAAACACATTATGATCTTTTACTGTAGTTACTCATTTCTGATACTCAAATTGTGCCGGGTGTGTACATTTGGAGCCTCTTCAGTTTGGCCCTTGGGTGCTTTCCACCTGTATCTGACATTCTTTGAGAAACCATTTACTTTCTGGAAAAAAATATTCTAGGTAGATGTTGTAGTTTACCTACCCAGGTCCTGGAACCATCCATTTATCCAAGGAGTCCTCGTTATTTTTATTGGAGAATGATATTTGAAAACCAGGATCTGCGAGATAGTTATGATCATTGCAATCAATATGACATTGCTGCTAGGTACTGTTAAAAAGTAGAACACGGAAGTATTTGTGTGTGTGTATCTGTGTGTCTCTATCTATCTTCCCACCTACCTACCTACCTATCTATATTGGAAGAACATTAATATTATAGTTCCAATTCCAGTCCAATAAAACAAAGTTAAAATTTGTCTTTCCCTTTTCCATATTAGTACACATTCTCTAACAGTTAGGAATAGCCTCTCCTATCATCCTCAATATATTCATTCATTTGATTGCAACTAAAGTGCCAGAAAATAGTTTCAGGATTGCTATCCCACACCACTACAAAATAAAAAAAAATCTATTAACTGTTCATTACTTGTTAATATGTCATTATTTGTATATTATATGTCACTAACAGTCACCCCTCATACACAGTTATTGTGTATGTATGAGGGGTGAGTGTGAGTAGTGATATACAGTGAAATGCACAAATCTTAAATGCACCATTCAATGAGTTTTTGAAAATGCACACTCCAATAATCTATAAAGATAAGAAACATTAAGGTAATCTGAGAAAGTTATCTTTCCACTCTACACAAAGCACCAATGTTCTGATTTGTGCACCATTCGATTTCAATATTAAGTACTTCATGTAAATGGAATCGTATGTTGGCTTATTTCACTCAGCATAATGCTTTTGCTATTCAGCCATGTTGTTGCATGTATCATTAGTTTGTTTCTTTCTATTATATTCAGAACTCATTGTGTAAATACACCAGTTTGGTTACCTTTTCTGCTGTTGATGGATATTTCCATTTTACCATATTGGGCTATTTTGAATAATGATGCTGTGAGTACGTATAAACAAGTCTTTATATGGATATATTTTAATTTATCTCGGGTAAATATCTAGTGATATATTGCCAAGTTAATGAGTAAGAGTTGTGTATAACTATAATAAAGAGTCAAAAACACATTCCAAAGTGATTATATCATTCTAAACTTCAATCAATATAGGAGTTATTCTATATGCTTAGTAAGAATCAGTTTAAGTCTTTAATTTCAGCTGATTTAATTTATGTGGTATGATATCTCATTGCAGTCTTGATTTACATTTCTATGATAACTAATAACTGAGCTATGGTCTTGATTTACATTTCCATGATGACTAATAACTGAGCAATCTGTATATGCTAACTGCCATTTCATATTTCATATATCTTCCTTTATGATCTAAGTGTCTATTCATGTCCTTTGTTCTTCTATTTGTTTGTCTTTTAATAATTAAACTGTAGGAGTTCTTTATATATTCTAGACCAGCCTTTGCCCAATATAGATTTTATGCATATTTATTCTAATTTGTGCCTGTGCGCATATTATAAGTGTCTTTTCATGAGAATACTTTTCATTTGGATGCAGTTTACATAGCATTTTTAATGTTTTGGTTATTCTTTACTGTGCTGTAAGTCGAGAAGATATATTTTTGTATTCTTTTAAAAGCTTTACAGGTTTTATACTTTTTAAAATAATTTCTATCAATACATAATAGTTGTATATATTTATGGGATACACCTGATATGTTGATATAAACACACAATGTGTAATGATCACATCAGGGTAATTGGGATATCTACCACCACAAGCATTTATCATTTATTTGGTTAGAAACATTCCAATTCCACTATTTTAGTTATTTTGAAATATAGAATTATTGTTACTTATAGTCACCCTATTATGCCACCAAACACTAGATCTTACTTTGTCTATCTAACTACATGTTTCTATCCATTCAACAACTGCTCTTTATTTCCCCCTCCCCACTCCCCTTTCCTGCCTCTGGTAACCATCTTTCCACTCTTAGATTTTGTATTTATGTTTAAGTCTATGATTCATCATGAATTGATTTGTATGTATGGTGTGACATGCACACACATACACACACAAAGACACATTCAATTGAACAGTGTTTTTAAATCATTTATTAACAATGCTTTCCTTTACCAACTGAATTGCTTTGGCAACTTTGCTAAAAGTTCATTGAACTTACTTTTTTGCTTTAGTGATCTATCTGTCTATTCTCGTGTCAGTTCCATACACTACTGAATACTCTGGCTTTAATTTAAACTTTGATGTCAAATAATGTAAATGCTCCAATTATAGGCATCATTTTCAAGATTGTTTTGCTTATTCTGTCTTCTATATGTCCATATAGATATTTTAAATACTTTGTCATTTAATATAAAACAGCCTCTTGAGACTTTGGTATTTCACTGAAAACATACATTAATTTAGGGGAGAATTCACCTCTTAACAATACATAATGTTCCCCAACTTATGATATCTCAACTTATGATTTTATGATGGTATAAAAGCAATATGCATTCAATAGAAACTGTATTTCAAATTTCCACTTTGCACTCTTGATAGATGATATTTAGATAGATAGAGACAGATACTGATATTCCACCTCTGTTCTTCCAATGTAAACATATTTACCTTTAAGTGCTTGAACATATTTAATATGACTGCTTGAAAGTCTTTATCTGCTAAATGCAACATGTAGATATCTCAAGTTTATGATTTATTTAATATTAACTGCCTTTTAATTTTACTTTTGGTCCTGTTTCTCATATTTCCTTGCATGTATATTTTTTATTATTTTCAGCTGAAGTTTGTGGACATGTATTAAACTCTGGATTCTGTTATCTTCCTCCAAAGAATGTTATTTTTAGTTAACTTGTCTGGACTAACTTCACAATCAGTCTCACTTGTGATAGCCAGCATCTAGACTTACTACTTGGTTCTTTTAGCCTGCCAGTTATGTTGCTTCGGAATGTTTGGAGCCTCCCTCATGTAAGTACTGTTGAGGAGTGAACCAAAGATTTGAGAACAGTTTATACATGCAGAGTTTTAGGGGGACACAAACATTCACAGCATCACTGCTACAAAGTATATTCCTCCCTTGAAGATCCAACACAATTACAATGATAAGAAAAAAGGGAATATTGTTTATACTATATCCCCCACCTTTACTCTCCTCCTGTATGTATCTTTTCATGAAAATCCAATAAGCCCTAGTTCAAGTTCTATCAATTAAAACAAATATTTCACTTTTCTAAACTTTTCACATATTTGTTTGCCATGTTATCCATTTTGGAAGAAGATTGCATACTATTTTATACTTTGTTAAAAATGCTTTATATAGGTATCATTTATTTATCCAGTATATTTTTCATATCCTTAAAGGAAAGCCTTTATCTTATACTGCTTTTGTGCTTTTGGATTATTTGGAAAAAATTAATTCATTGTCAGAGCTATGACTACATTGTAAAGTCCAAGTGTAACTGAATTGGGAGAACACAGAGTGGGATTTCCCACATGTCCTTCTCAAACTACAAGTGAAGAGCAAGCATAAAATATATAGACACCCCCAAATTAGAAGTTATTCATGTTACAGTCAACTATAAGCCATCAATCATCAACTTGAGCTGTTTTAGAGCACTTGAGTCCCTGATTCATTTGTCAGAAAAAGACAGACAGATAGACAATGAAACCTGGATGTTGATGAATTTCCATGGACTTTCTTTGCTCTTTGGAAGGATGGCGGGATGGATTTTAATTTGCTTCACTTTTGTCTGAAGCTATACATATAGAAAAGAGACAAAATCAGGATGAGATAAGAAATAAAGCATAAATTTCACACCTGAACATACTTTGTGAATATCCTCAGTAAGCAAGTTAAATAAACATTTAGAATTCCAAGATAATATTAACATTCTTTGTGAAAGCTTTTTATTTTACTAGGAAAAATAGACAATTTTACAATTAAAAATATGTTCTATTTTGCATGTGTATGACACATTATACCTTGATTCTTACTTTAGTTCAAATTTTTTGCACATTTAAAAACCTCAAGCCAGATTCTACTCATAGTTACAGGTACAGAAATCCTATAAAAAAACAATAAATTGATTTTATCAATATATAAAAAGGATCATATGTAATGTCTAAGTTGGATTTGGAGTTTTGATGATTAGCATCATCAGTTTAATAATCATATGAATAGATTAGAAGAAATCACATTATGTCTTCTAATAGTTTGAGAATCCATATGATAAAATTCAATATCCATTCATTAAAAAATTCTTAGCAAACTAAAAATAGAGGGAAACTCCCTTTATCTGACATAATATATACCAAACCTACAGAAAACCTCACACTTATTGATGAATAACTAAACTATCACTTTAATTTAGAATCAACATCAGAAGAAATATCTCCACTTTTATTCAACATTGTAGAAGTTTTAATCAAAGCAACAGAACAAGAAAATAAATCAATGTATAAGGATTGAAAAAAATGGGGAAAAGTCTTTTTCCCAGACAATAGAATAATATACAAAGGAATGTAAAATAAACATCTAGGACTAATTAAGTTATTTAACAAGTTTGCTGGATATAAATTTGACATACATTATTAAATTGCTTTCCTATTTATAAACAACAGTATGAAAACAAAGTTTCAATAAATTGCAATAGCATCAGTGAATATCAATTTAGATATTCTGGGAATAACTGTAAATAGATGTGTGAGATATCACCAAGAAAATTACAAAATATTACTGAGAAGCATTAAAGGCAGTTAACTAACAAAGCTACATACTATGTTCATTGTTTAAAAGTTGAAACATTACAAAAATATGAATGGAATGTTATCCCACCCAAAACCATAACAAATTTCATATAATTTGACAACATAATTTAAAAATTTATCTGAAAGTACATTCTTGAAGAATAAAGCTCAGCTAGACTTGCAGACTTATAATAAACCCCTAGTAATAACAAACTATGGTAGTAGCACAATGACGACGACAGGCCCATACACAAAAGGAAAAGAATAATATGCTCAAAGATAGACCAATTTATTTATGGACACTTGACAAATGAGATATTAGCACTGCAGAGTAGTGGGGGGAGAAAAGCTTTGCAGAAAATGATGTGGGGCCAAGTGGAAATCAATTTAAATAGAAAATAAACTAAATGGGACTTGCATGGCCCTGTGTTTAAAATTCAATTCTAGGTCTCTTTGTGAAAAGCATGCCCATAAGGCTATGCGAAAATAATTAACAGCATATTTTTATTTCCTGGGGCAAAGACTAAATTTTAAAGCCCCCCCCAAAGCACAAATAATAAAGTAAATGATTGATAAATTCCACTATATAAATACTGACAACATTAGTGCATCACAGACACCATGAAAATGGTGCAAATGCAAACCATAATGTAAGAGAATATATTTTTTAAAAATATAACTAAATAGGGACTCTAAAAACAAAAATACCACCACCACCACCAACAACGAAAATGAAAAACTCTTACCAATAATACGATAAAGACAGGACTACCTAAATGAAAAATGGGCAAAATATTCAAGCAAATGCTTTATAAAGAGAGAAGGCAAATATCAATAAATTTTAGTAATAAGGGAAATATAAATTAAAATAAGTAAAATATAATGACAAACTCACTGCGAGGTTAAAAAATTTACAGTCTGACAATACTATGTGTTGCTGAGGATGTGGAGATGTCATCTCATATCATGAGCATATAAATTGATACAACCATATCAAATGGCAGTGTGACATTATCTAGTAAATCTGAGAGTATGCAAAACTTATAATCCAGCAGTTTCTCTCCTCAGTGTGCACTGTAGGAAAACATAAGCACGTGCAACAATTATATACAGGCAGCTCTCCATAATATTATTCTGAATAGCCCCAATGTGAAAACACTCAAATATCCATCAGCAATAGAATAGCTCAATAAATTGTTATATTCATAAAATATTCAGCAATTAAAATGAATAAATCACAGCTGTATACAATAATATAGATGGATTTTACAAACAAAATATTGAGCAGTTGATGCCAGACACAAAATAATCCATATAGTATGGTAGCTGTTCAAAACTAGGCAAAACTCTGCTATTTAAGAAAGCATACGGCCGGGCATGGTGGCTCACACCTGTAATCCCAGCACTTTGGGAGGCTGAGGCAAGCGAGTCACAAGGTCAGGAGTTCAAGACCAGCCTGGCCAACATGGTGAAACCCTGTCTCTACTAAAAATACAAAAAATTAGCTGGGTGTGGTGGTGGGTGCCTGTAATCCCAGCTACTCGGAAGGCTGAGGCAGGAGAATCACTTGAACCTGGGAGGCGGAGGTTGCAGTGAGCCAAGATTGTTCCACTGCACTCCAGCCCAGCCTAGCCTACAGCGCGAGACCCCGTCAAAAAAAAAAAAAAAAAAAAGCATATTACTTTTTTTTAATGAAAAGAAATGATTCTCAGTTAAGTCAGGATATTGGTTACATCTGGGAGGAAACAAGAGTTTGCAATCTGGTAATACGCCCATGTTTCTAGATGGCGATGTTTCATTGCACTGTCTTCTAACTTGATGATGTTTACATAATGTTCACTTTATATGCATCCATTAAATGGCACATACATATTTTACACTATGTGTCATATTTAACCATTGGAAAAAAATGTAAATTGAAAAAATCTTTCGATGACTATCTTCAAGACTTAGTTCCAACACATGAAGACTGACTCAACTCATTCAAGTAAACTTAGTTGTGTCCTCTTTGACTCTAAAACATCCTGTATTTATATATCTTATAATGCTGGCTTTGTCTTATTACGGTTTTACATGTTACTGCCCCCTGCACTGAGTTATTGACCCTCAAGGGCTGGGACTACATCTTTCCCAGTTTTGTTTCTGCAGGGCCTAACACAGAACTTAGTACTTGCTGGTGCTAAAATATCTTTTAATCAATGCTCGATCTCACCATGACTATCTCCACCAGTCCAATGAGACCCAGCATTTCATTTTTTGTCTATATCATGTTTTTCTCCGTTGAACACCAAAAGAAAACTATGCAGCATGGCTTCTCTACACAAAGCTAAATTTAAATAATCTTAGAACTAGAACATTTACATAATTGTAGCTATGATCACGTTTATGTAATTTTGGGTCTTTTTAATAATGTCAGCTATGTATAACAATTATTATCATTGTTCATAATAAATAGAGATAAAAAGTTGGGTGTTATTTGCTAACAGTGAAGGCTGATGAAATATTTGTCCCAGTCTGATTTGGTGGAAGTGGATATAGCCCAGCAGTTGTGATATACAGGCCCCTGGACATTCTGGTAAACAAAAATAAACAAAGGAATTACAGTTCTTAGGAGGAAAAAATATGGTGCTTGTTTTCAAATCTGTTTGTACCAACGGCAACTTAGAATAAACAACATATACATGTGTTAGATCATATGTGGTAGGTAATGCTGTTCCCCAGATGCCAGTTTCCAGGACAAGAGTGCACTTTTATCCCAATAATTTATTCCAATAATCAGACTATTAAAACACCCTTTTAGGTGAAATTTTTCTTAATGTTTCATAAACTACAAAAATATATACGACAACAAAATATTAGTACCCTGGCCAGGATTAGAAACACAAAAATCCAATTACAGTTGTTTTTTTTTTTTTAAGAAAAAAAAGGAAAGAAAAAATATGTGGACAGTTTACATAAACCAGGAAAAAGCTAATCATAAAGAAATAAAAAAATGTATAAAAAGTTCTTTATCACATAAGGTATGTTAAAAGAATGGGGGATATTGCAGAATTTTATTTTGGGGTGGCTTAGGGCTGACATTGACCAGTCCACAGTCCTATTAGTTGTGGTCCTCTATGGTTTAATTAAACGCTTCCAGAAAATAAAAGTGAAGCCTTTCATCTTGACCCTTTTTCAACTTTTCTCCTCTAAGACACTTTAAAAAAAAACCACAATTATTATAGAACCCATCAGTTTGTATTTGATCTCTATTTTTTTCCCAAAAATACATCTCGACTTCCCACGCATTATTTCCTAATTCCAAAAATGGGTATCATGGATTGTTAAGCATGCACTTAACACTAAACAGGTTGACTGTTCTGGGAAAGATCTCGCATACTTAATTACCATTTTATTTCATCCAGTACAAGAATGCCATCTACAGACATGACTGCGCATTTCCATGAGCTTCTCTGAAAGAACTGAAAATAAATGCTATAAGGAAGGATTCCAAAAAATGTAGCTATTATCCTGATTCTTTTGTAACATATGTTCTTTTTTGGACTAAAATAAGTTTGAAGAACAATTCATTCCCATTATGTACCATGAAAATGTTCTGTGCAATCCATGCATTTATAATCCAAGAGAGTTCTAATCCCTGTCGAAAGACAGAACAATATGTTGAGAGCTGGCATTGCATTTTGGTGTTTTGGAGAAATCACAAAATAAAACGGACTAGGTATATGATATGGGCATTCCTACAAAGTGTTTAAAATGAAGCTAAAATTCAGAATTAACACAGATGAAATAATTTAAATTACTTCCTAAGTTGTAATAATAGACTTCCAGAACAAAAATTGTTTATACTGGAGAGATGGAAAAAGAAAAATACATGTTCTTAGTACAGACACTTGACATCTTTTTTCCTTTAACTCTCACGCCTTCTCACTTGTGAGGCAAGTTTTAACTGAGCCATACGCAGGTTAATCAATTTACCAAGTCCACACTGCTAAGAAGTGATAGGGTGAAGATTCAGACATGTGATCACTAACCTCAAGTCTAATCCACTTTCCATTGTACTAAAGCCATAAATCTCAAGGGAAATCCTTCACAGCTTTAAAAATGGGGAAGGGGATTTGATACTCTCACTGTTCTAGGGAAATTTGCAAAAAGTGTCTTCTATGTAGCTTTAAAATACACATTATTACACACCAACTGCTAAGCCCTGCTGCACCGGATGTTTTTCTTGCAAAGACATACTATAAATAAAAACTGTAATAAAATATGATCCAGGAAACAGCTGGATGCTGGGATAAAAACACATAAATGACTAAGTAGTAAATTACCTTTCACTTGATTTCAATGCTGGGTGAATTCATCCTTTCTTAAACTAGACAAAATAGGAAACAGCAATGAGTGACCCCAACTGAGTGCATCCTTTCCCTCCCTGAAAGCAAATCCATCACATTCTTCATGTGATGCTTCCCTACGGAAGTACCATCTCCTTGAAAGAAAGAAGCAAAACCTAGAATTCTCCAATTGCCATTCTTTTATGCATTCACTCAACAATACTTTCCAGTGCCCACCTTGAGTATCACAGGTAGACAGTATACAATTTTGGAAAAAACAAACACAATACTTGCACATGAAGAGCTTATAGTAGCAGAACGGTGAGGGGTTGGGAGGCAGGGCAGTCAACATGCAAATAAATTACACACAGTAAATCATCATTAAATATTTATTAAATGAAGCCTGTCCTTGCTAACCTAGGCCTTACTGATCTCTCCCTCTCATCTTTCTGAGGATCAGAACACTTAAAATTTTGTAATATTATCTAGCTAGGTAAGCTTCCCAGGGAACGGAACAATATGTTATGCTCCTTTGCTCCCCTAACATAACCAAATACAATATATCAGCAAGTACAGTGTTTCATGATGTTCCAGGGGAAGTAGAGGAAGTGGGAGGGAGGAGTGGCATGAGGGAAGGAAGAAGAAGTAGACAAACAAAGAAGGAAGTGGAGAAAGAGGTGATTTCATTTGAATTACTTGCTTTTAGGAAAAATAAAATATGTCTAACTCATGAAAAAACGAATTTTATGTACATGGAAACTAAACTGAAATGGCAGAAAAACACAGATCTAGACAGAAGCACTGTTTTAGTCTTAAGTGAGAAGCTGAGTCTCATTTAGGGTGTGGAGGCACCGGAGGAGCCGGAGCTGAGCCTGGTGGTGTCATTGACAGCAGCTGGAGGGAGGATACATCACATCGTGCTCACTAAGGAATCATAATGTCCAGATTTTCATTTCTTTGAGTCAGATGATTTATGTGCCTGTGGAGCAGCACACTATCACACCATCGACATCAGTATTTTGTGGATACAATGCTATAAAAATACAAATATTAGAAGAATTCAAGGAAAGAGAGGAAAATAGAGGAGTGAACAGTATAAACTGCTTTGCCACACTTATCCACCAAGAGCAATGCATGCTCTGGTTGGCTGTGGTCTCTGACTTTACTTTGTCTTCCAGGCTGGAGTGCAGTGGTGCAATCATGGCTCACTACAGTCTCGACCTCCTGGGCTCAGGACTCCTGAGTAGCTGGGACTACAGGTGTGCACCACCAGGACTGGCTAATTTTTCAAATTTTTGTTGTAGAGATGGAGTTTCACTGCATTGCCCAGGCTAGTTTCAAATTCCTGGCTTCAAGTGATCCTCCCGCTTTGGCCTCCCAAAATGCTGGGATTAGAGGTGTGAGCCACCACATTCAGCTTCTTTCTTTAATGAAGGTAGTAGCCTTCCTAGTCATTCTATTGCAGGCTTATTGGTCTTGTAAAATAAGCATTGAAAACAATGGTTAATTTCCACATTCAGACTCATACAGTTCTTTAAACAATTGGAATGCAAGTTATGTCTATAATGTTCTTGAAATATTCCAAATGGCCCAGAGAAACTTGACCACAGGTGTTTGCTACCCTCATATATAACAGCATTCAGTTAAAAAATTAAGTTGTGGCTGGGTGCGGTGGCTCATGCTGGTAATCCCAGCACTTCGGGAAGCTGAGGTGGGCGGATCACCTGAGGTCAGGAGTTCAAGACCAGCCTGGCTAACATGGTGAAACCCCATCTCTACAAAAAATATGAAAATTAGCCAGGCGTGGTGGCAGGTGCCTGTAATCCCAGCTACTCAGGAGGCTGAAACAGGAGAATCACTTGAATCCGGGAGGCGGAGGTTTCAGTGAGCTGAGATTGCACCATTGCACTCCAGCCTGGGTGACAAGAGTGAAACTCCGTTTCAAAAAAAAAAAAAAAAAGTTGCAGTAGAACACATATAATCAAAAGCTACTGAATTCCACTAAGAACTTGCAAATGAATTTTAATATCCTGCTTGTAAAACTACTGAATATTATGGTCTTAGGTTCCTTTTCCCCTTCTATGCTGTTGGAACTAAATATACAAAACCTGCAAATGGGAGCTAGCTAGCTAGATATGGATATGTATCTACGTATACAGAGAGAAACATCAACAGACATACATATAAATACAAATATACGTGATATAGTTTCAAGAGTACATGAAGTATCCCTGAAAGCTATATTAAAACTTTCAGTTAAGATAATCCAACATCGGTCTAAATATTATCTTATCAAAATCAGTGTACACATGAACAGGGCTTAACTTTTGTGAAAGTATTTTAAATGCTTAAATAGCTAAGCCTTTAAAAATGCTATGCTTATTTTCTTATTTATTTGGTTTTCTAAACTAATTAGGTTATTTCCAATGCAAGATTTCTTGCTTTCACAAAAAGAGTAGATACTGGGAGAAATTTGAATCAGTTCAATGCCTGGCACCTTTTCTAAATATCCCCCATTATATCCAATACTTGGCAAAATTCATCCCTAACCCCAGCTCCTGACCTGAAAACCATGTGTGAGGATGCTTCTGATATTGATCATCCTGGCTTCTGCTCTGTCAAAGACCAACCCGGCCTTGGCACCAACCACCTTGTGAAAGAATACAGTTCTGTTCTGCAGATCCTCTTTAGTGAGGTCTGGAGGTTCTCAGACAAGAGTTTGAGACTTGGCAGCCCAATACATGGCTGCCTCTGTACTGCACCACAGCAGCCGAAATCTTAGCAGCTAGTCAAAAGCTAGTGAAAATGTCAAAGTTACAAAGCTCCTCTCAGGGCTCCAAAGAAGCAAGAGAGCTTTCAGCAGGATCATAACAGGTGCATCAAAGTAATGCCAAGGGGAGAAAAAGACTTCTTGGACCTAGCAACAAATAAAAATTATAAAAATAAACATGCACACATAAACCCTGTTTTATATTTGTCAAAAAGGCCCCTTTCAATATTCAGCAAGTAACTGCAAGAGGATCAAAAGAGACCTGTATAAACTACAAGAGGTGACAAGTATAAGAATTGTTTCCAGCTTAAAGAAGATTGAAATGTCTCACTTTGGAATTTCAAGTCACAGAAATGTAGTACTTCTGTGACACTTTGGGCTTAAACTGCACAAAATGTATTTTTAACAGGCAAAATGTATGTGAGAGACAATGAATATAGACTTCATTTGGGCTCTGTGTTTCTTGACAGCATTCCAAAGATGTCAAGATATTTTTACCAATATACTCTTGCAAACTGGGTCAGAAGGTAGAAAAAGCGAGAGCTTTCTGATTTTTCAAATGTTGTCTTCATTTCTGCTATTGAGGTTTATGTTACTACTACAGTTAAGTGATTGGTGATAAAGATTAACAGAAATCGAGAAAGCTACCCTCTTTCTCTGCTGGTGAATAGGATGAAAATGCTGAGAGAGGGAAGTAACTACAGAATAAAAACTCAATGCAGGAAACTGTGGAATACTGAAGAATATACCAAACAAAAATGAATATGTACTAGAAAAATGCTGGACTGGAATTAGAAGAGGACAAATTGGACATTATTGTAGATTCCACTACAAGATTTACATTTGGGAAGTTATTTAAGCTTTCTGAGTCCTTGTTTCCCCATTTGGAAACTATGAGCAATCATATATGTTCTAATCACTTTACTAAAGCAGCTAGTATGCTAAACTGCTTCATAAATATTTTTCTAAAAAACCATATTTTAAGTTTTCCTGCTTTTTCATTTTCCTAGCAGTGTTCCTTTATTCCACACTTTCAAAGCAAAAAAAAAAAAGTATGTGTTTTAAAAAACAGGCAGGTAAATATAGAAAGGCACAACTTAATAGTTCTAAGAAATAGAACAAGAAGATTTAATCAACTTAAAAACAGAGACATTTTTATATTTACAATCTGGGCTTCTGCAAGTGTTAGTCTGAATCTGTGCTAGTTAATTTCATCTTAGGTAACGCATTCATAAATATTTTCTTCAATGAAAGTTTAGATCTTTCCAATTCAGCCTAAGGCAAGGCTTTCAGGTACTACCCACCACTTTATTCACAGTCCGTCTGGTATATTTTGTTTCACTAGACTCAGCAACTTGTTTCAGCGCATGGGTCTGACTCATTCACACTGCAGCTCCACATTGTGGGCATGCTGAGAAAATGTTCTGAGTGTTGAAGTGTCGCTATGTGTATTTAGACCTTTGCTGTGATGTAGTAACATAATTCAGGAAAGAAGATGTTACCAATGTGTGACTGCTTTTAAGTTACAGATTCATACCACAGACCAACATTTTGGAGCTTCTTCTTTGGATTATGATTATTTAACACAGTCCACAGTGTAGTGGATAGTTATAATGACTTTGTTTTGCCCATGGCAGCATTTTGTTCAAGGTCATTTGTACCAGAGAAATCAATGACCTATTGATGTAATTTCCACAAGAAGTGATCTCTCAAAAATACTCTAAAGTTGCTTTATGTTCATGCTATTAGGATAGTAGTGGTTATAAAATTAAATAAAGTGGATAGCAACTGAATGTTGTAATAACACACTTTACACCTGTTAAAAAATTACACCACCAATAGAGCTTCTAGCTTCTTCCATTGTCTCTAAAGAATTATTTCTGTTAAGGTGCTGTTAATAGATTGTTTATCATTACATAACATAATTGAGAAAAAATTCAAATGAATACAAACCTAAAACATCCGTTTAAGAATATATGATATGAAATTATCAAAATTAGAGAAACACCTCACAGATAAGCAACACTTAATCTGTCTTCTCTGTTAGAAAACTAGAATTAGTGTGCTTACTATTACTTTCATGGAAATTATAAAAATTAAAAAGCCTTCATATATCAGATGTCTTTAGGTCAAATTCTAATTGGTATTCAGAAACAAAATTATTTTAAGGGCCAAGACACTCAAAGATTCAAGTTTTAATTCTAGATTCAATTAGTACCCAGACTATTTTTTAATTGTAAAATAGGTCATTTTACCTTTAAGGAAGTTGTGATAGTTTTAAAGATTTTGAAATTTAATAAGGCAGACACAAGTTAGTGTTATGTCAATGTTTTCCATTCATTTTCTAAATAATGTTGAGAATGTGAGAACTTTTAGAACATGTAAAATATTTACTGGGTTCATTTTTTTTTCAGTTATACAAAATCTCTGGGATTCTAAATTAAAAGGAACAAAGAAATAAGAAAGGTGTTCCTCAAAACCCTATTAAGTGATAAAGTATTAGATATTAGGTTAAGATTTCCCTTCATTGGTATTAATTATTTTCCCTTAATGTTTTACTGTAACATCTGGTGACATATGGAAAAGTTTATGTTGTACAACTAAAGTAATGATTTAAAATATGTATAACCTTTTATATGGACATAGCATAATTTGTTTAATCATCCAACTACTATTGGACCTTGAAGTTATCCTCCTTTTTTTATTATCCTGAGAGACACATCATAGTTATTTCAAGAGATTTTTACTCTATTTTAATTTATGATGTTCCTGTATTAAGCCAAGGTCTTTGAGAAATTAAATTATACCAGCTTTACTCTAGTAACTAAATTGATTAATTCAGCAAAAAGAGTTCTCTTATACAGACTATATAATTGAAGAGTTTGTAGAAAGAACACTGTCTTTGCATTCAGATTGGACTTTAAGTTTAACCATTCCCTGACACTATAACATTAGGTATCATGACTTAATATTCAAATATTGTGCCCTAATCTGCAAAATAAAAGATATAATAATATCTCTTTGAGTTGTAAGAAGCATTAAATAATACAACTTACATAATTATCTAATAAGAATTCTAGAACGTAATAAACAAGCCATCATAGTCATTTTCTATCCTACCAAAGGTAAGAAAAATGACATCGTAAGGCCTGGTCATCATATACAACACACTTGAAACTCCAGGTTTAGTGTTCTGGTATTACAGCAATTAATTCTCTGAAACCAAATTGTTTTCCTGTTTTCTGAATTCTCTCCAAATTTCTCTTAGTTTCAATGTTAGAAAAATATGATTTCCTCCCCTTGGAATAGAATCACTTAAGACAATTTTATACCACACCTATCAAATCTTGTTTTTTAATTGCACATAATTCCCTGAGAAAAATCTGAATCCCTGAATCTTAGATTTCACACCATAACCTTCCCTAAAGGCTCATTACCATATGTATCAAAAAAAGAATGAACTATTTCCTAATGTCCACTTCTTAACAGTATATTACAAAAAGTCAATTTTCATTTTACCTTTTATGTCACATATTCATGAGAATTTTTCGCATGTATATTTAAAATTTTGTAGAGTATATTCAGTATATGTTTCAACATGTCTTTTGGCCATATGCATTCTGTGCTAAAGTTTCTCTTTATAAAAAAAAAACAAAGCAGGATGTGGGAGTTTTATGGGTGGGAAATGAAAATTCAATTAGTATATTCTAAGAGAGATTAGAGAGGAAAATAAATTTTCCAGTTAATTCTGTAACACACAAAAGTAAGCCATATAGCTGAGAAATTCATCTGAGCTGACAGTTGATTATATATATAATTTTTCTCTAACAGAGCCACAACTAACGAGACAATTATAGTTTCACCAAGTCAAATGTCAGCCAGAGGACTTACAGTTTTGACACTTGGCAAGGCAAAGCAAAGAAAATGTGAAGGATCCTCACTTACTTGTTAGCCAAACTTAGTGTCAGAAAAAAACTATTCATCATTGGTTGTCAGTCACAGAGTAGTTCTCTGTCACTGGAAACTTCCGCAGACAGGATAATTACTATGATTAAATGGCAGTGAATTTAAAATATTTCAGTAGTGGTTAAAATAACTGTTGAATACTGATGGTATAATATCAAATCAAAGGTGCAAAACTGTCCACTAATTATCCGGATTATAAAATATCTGATGCTGTGTAAGTATAATGCCAAAGCACATTCACAGGTGCAGAAATTGATGAGGGCTTAATCATGCTCTTTGGAAATATAGTAAAGAAGATAATCCTTTTTCTACCTTAAAAAAATAAATTTTAGACCATGTCCTTCAAGGTATACAGTTTGTATTGTTGACAATTAGCTCTAGCCATCACTTTCAATTTATTTATCTATATTTTCTGATTATTCCTCTAACACAAAGATACTGAGGGCTTTCTCTGTGTTAGGCAAGAGCTGCAAAGCTAAGTCCTGAAATACAGAGATGTGAAACAATGCTAGCACTGGCTCAGAAACAGTTTATTGCTTCATGAAATTTTTAGCTTAGCCCTATTCCCATAAATGTTTCTATGTGAGTGGTAGGGACTGGGGAGTACCTCACTCTCCTCCAGGGACAGACCATGTTCTAAGCAGTAGTTTGAAGATATCACTTTGGAGAATTTAGGTCTGGAGACTGTAGAAATCAGCAAGGTTTCAAAGAATCATTATTACATTGCAAATTCTCACGGGCAGGAGTAGATAAGAAGTAATATGTTGTATTTCCTCTTTTGTAGTATGAGTTAATTGATCTAAATGTTCACTGTGTTTTCTGTATCTTTGAATTATGTGTAACAACCTAGATAGTAAAGAGCCATCAAGAGGCCATGAGATTTCAAATAAACAAGTAAGAACATACTCCAGGAAATTGTAAAAGAACTAATTAGAGTCCACGTGTTCAGTGTCAGTTCAAAGACGCAGAGAAATAGGTGCTCAGCAGATGGAATGTGTTAGAACCCATAAAAATGACCAAGATGGGATGGTACAAAATCAGCAGAGCTATAATCAATAACCAATGAATTAGTACTCTCTTCTGTCTTTCCCATTGTATTTGGGTCTTTGTAGGTTATTCAATCATGTTTGAAGTGCGGAAAAACCATTATTCATTCTCAAGGCAAAAGAGTTACATATGCTTTTGGGAAGAAGGGGGATAAGGGAAGGTTTTTAAACTTTTACGATGGGCCATACTACCTGTAGTATACAAATCATCTAAAATTCATTTTTTTTCCTAGAAAGACAGATCTTAAACAGGCTAGAAGTAATAGATAATGTGGTTCATCAGCGCTGTATACTCTTAAATTCAGATTTTCTGAATCCATCCGACATTAACCTAGTCCCACAAGATAACTGCAAAAATGTCTTGTTGCCAAATACATTCAACAGTGAACTATACAGTTGCCTCCAAGAAATTCACTGCACATTGGTCTGTTCATTGCTTTAAGAAATCTTGCAGTTAAAAACAAACAAAAAAATGTTCTTAGTATGTTTTAAAATATAGCATCTCCAAGATTATTTAAAACTTATTTTCCTTGTTGTTTCTCCGAATAGCTCTCAAAAGAACTGTTGGAAAATATTGCTTAACATGATTGATCTTCCATTTGACTGACCTGCATTTACACCCATGCCTATTTTGTGTAGGTGATCAATTCATTTGTCAAGAGTGCTTTTATAATTATGTATGAAAATGCACAACAGATTGTCATTCCTTAAAAATGCTACTATTATCACCTGTAATTAAGTCTACCAAATTTACACTAGAAAAAAAAACACAGAGAGAACAATGGGTAGTTGTTAGATCATTTAGCAACCAGAGGTAAAAATTAGTAGCAGAAACAAAATTGTTGTCATTTCTCAAATTATTTTTCAAAGGACGTTGTTGCCTTATTAACTAATATTTGATTGGGGTCATTTACAACCATTAATCTAGAAAAGAAATTCTTTTACTGCAATGCACCTCCTCTACGTACGTGTGTGAATGAGTGTCTGTCCATTTTCTTTATTTAAAGTTCCAAGTTACTTATTCATTCATTAGGTAATCTTTTCACATGGAACAAAATTTTTGTGGTAATTTATGATAATTGAAAAAAAAAGATTTGGCGTGATTATAAACCTATTTAGATATTTCTGCCTGCATCTATATCATATCAAAAAAAGTAAAATCTGTTGATTCTCACAACTTACTAGCCAAGTCTTAGATGCTGGTTGAAAATGAAGATACCTGGGTTAGTTCCCAAAAACTGTGATTAATTTGGTTGGGAGTAGGAGCTAGAAGTCTATTCTTAAGAAACTGTAGTGAATCTGATATTAGTTGGTGTGGGAAACAGGCTTAGAGAAATATCGATCTATTGCAAAAGGCGCACTTCTCTTTGGACACCCGAAAAAAACAGCATGCATTAAATGCATTAAAACTCTATTAAGGATACTTCCATAAAATGGTTCCAAAAATATATTGATATAGCATATAAGATTTTGATAATTTTCAGGGTAATGCTGATAATGTTTTTAAATAAATCAGTTCATTTGTTTTGGCTTTTCCTTCTCCCTGTTTCTTGCTAAATATTGTAGATCTGCCACCTTTTAAAAAATAGATGACACTTCCACTTCCCACTCCCACTAATATACTTACAGCTCGTCTTTAGTGAAAATTCTATTGAATGTTCTTGTGCTCCAACAGACAGGAAAAACCAAGTAGCACTTTATTACTTAATGTTGGAGAAGTTACTCACCTTGTCTGAAATTTATTTCCTGTCCTGTAAAATTGTGCTAATACAGTACAGTGTTATTTTAAGGATCAAATTTTAAAATGCATGTGAAAGGTCTTTCGAAAATAAAGAGGTGTTGTAAGAATGTGAGGCATCACCCCCCCCCCCGCCATGCATTCATTTGAATCATGCCATTTAAGAATTTTTTTATTGTGTTAAAGTAAAAAAACTTTTAAAAATGAATTAAACCAAAGTAAAGTTGAATTAAATTAAAAATTAACACTATCAAAACCCTATTCTGCTATTCTACGAAAAAATTAATTCACTAAACAAAAAATATACTGCATTTGGCCAGGTGTGGTGGCTCATGACTGTAATCCTACCACTTTGGGAGACCGAAGCGGGTGGACTGTCTGAGCTCAGGAGTTCGAGACCAGCCTGGGCAACATGGTGAAACCCAGTCTCTACTAAAACACAAAAAATTAGCCGGGCGTGGTGGCGGGCGCCTGTAGTCCCAGCCACTCGGGAGGCTGAGGCACAAGAATTGCTTGAATCCAGGAGGTGGAGGTGGCAGTGAGCTGAGATCACGCCACTGCACTCCAGTCTGGGTGACAGAGACAAGACTTGGTCTCCAAAAAATTTTAAAAAAAAAGTATTGCATTGTTGAAGGTTCACACAGAACAAAACATGCTGTTTAAATTTCAGTAAAAAAATTTTTCCACTTATTTGTAAAAAGGAGAATCTTAGTCCACTGCTGAAGAAGAACATTTTCATGAATGTTTTGCTTGAGCTTGCAAAGCTAAACAAACCTCTGGTACTTTATATAAGAGAGATAGTCTTAGAAGCCTCTGCCACCTAGTGTACAAAGGCCATCCTAGAAATCTGAATGACTTGGTTTAATTGCCTTATCTGCTACATCTTGTCTTCAGAGAATTATCTTTAAGTATATCTAGGTCAGATTTGAAGTTATAATTTGAGGTGGGAATAACACACACTGCCTTTTCTAAAGAGCATCTGGCATGAGAATCAATACAACATTTCATTTTCATTTTAGCAGCACTTTAAAGTCCCATTTATAAATGTTTTAATAAGGCAATAAGAGACTCCTGGGTATGTTTTAGTCTTTCATTAATATATACCTCTTGTGTGTTGCAAGATACATGCTTACTGAATAAGCCTTTGACCATTCAAAGTCAAATTAATGATCCAATAAAGCAAAGCCCATGGTATCTTAATGGCAGCAAAATACACTCTTTAATTTAGAAGATAAAATATTATATTATATTTTCCTCTCCAACAACTCGTAAGTATATGCATAAAAGAAGTATCAAGGGATTCAAAGAAATAGCGAAGCTTCTTTAGCCATATTTTTACACATAACATGTCTCCCCACCTCTCATTTTTAGCTTTAGATTTAATTATTTCCAGCTCAGTTTTACAGAGGAGTGGAAGGTGGAACTTGAGGGTTGGCAGTGGAGGGGTTTGTAAAGCTATACTCTTTAAAAATGTGTTTAAAAGTAAAACGTCAACCACACCGCTTCCTCTTTCCGTCCTGTCATTGTTTTCAAGGCACCCACTCCCCTGCCCAGTTTGCTAAAGGCAGAGGGAGATGTGTGAAGGTTATGTTCTGCCGTGTGGTTCAGAGAAGCAAAATTTTCCCGCAGCTCTAAATCAGTTCACAATGAACTAGATCTCAGCAATGAGCTTTCGCTGTCTGCTCATTCTGCTACCTGACGTTCGTGAGAGGAACCAGATGGCCCTCATGTCAATCTGGCCTGCCAGGTCTGGTACTGAGATTTCATCTCCTTCCCTTCAGCTGCCTGAGCCTGAGTGAAGTTCACATGCACACATCTCCAGTAAAATCTCACTGTAATGTGCAGGTCTTTCTTGCACTTTTGCCCTGCCAAACCTGCCTCTCTTAGGGACTCAAGACGGCATAATGCCTTGTTATTTTAATGTGCTCTGCAATGATTGAACTGTTCTCAGGAGATCACTTTTGCACATCAAAACCCATTAAAATTAGCAAGAATTGTCAGGAAATGAGCAAATAAAAAAGAATAATTCATCTCTCTCTCTCTGTGTTTTAAATTCGCCAAGCCTCCTTTTGATGGCTAAAAGCAGCTGGTAGCAGAAAGCATGCAACAGTTAAAAAAAAACATTAGCTTTAAGCAAAAGATGTCAAGAAATTCTTCCAAATTATGTGTTATGATAGCAAGCTGGTGAGCACTGGGATAAAAACCCATGTCATAATTGTAGAGGATGTGCTAAGACGTTGGGGGAGCAAAATCCATGAGTGAGTACAGATGATACCTATAGCAGTACTACTGCATCTTTCTGAGGAAAACATGCAGCAAACATCCTGATCAGAGACTAACAGGCCCTCACAAGAGTGACCTTTTTTAAAATTGAGAATAATTTTTATTGTTAAGAAAGCATAACCAGCAATAAAAGTACTATTTTTGGTTCTAAATGATAGAAAACCAAATATATTTTGTTCATGGTACAAGGAAGCCTAAGGTCAAGTTGATTACAGAAGCGACTAGTTCCAGATATTCAATAAGATCTTCATCTCTCTTCTGTTTCTGTTGTATTTCTATCTGGGCATCTGTCTCCTTTTCTCCGTGTTTCTTTGCCCCTGTATAGTTCTTTCTGCATATCCCTCTGCATTTTCTGTCTCTGTCCCCCTGTTGTGTCTCTTTCACTGCAGTGCCTTTCTCTCTATTTTTCTAATTTATTGTCACTATTTATCTGCATTTTTCTATCTCTGTGTTTCTTTATGCATATCTCTATTTTTCTGCATTTCTCTTCCTTATCACCTCATATCTTTTCTCATCTCTCTCCCTCTGTGTGTGTGTGTGTATGTGTTTGCGTGTGTGTGTCTGTCTCTGTTACATATGTTTCTAGAATGTCTACCAGAGACAATTTAACAATTTTAGGAAATTTAATTTAACAATTAATTTAAAAATTAATTTAACAATCTAACAATTGTTAAACTTAATTTAACAATCTTAGGAAAGATTCTGATTGGCCAAGCCTGGGTAACATGCACACCTTTTAAACACACCATCCTGTGTATGGAACACTGACAGCCAGCATTGTGGAGAGTAACTTTTTCTAAATAGTGAAATTTTTGGTAAGAAATAACATTTATATCACAAACCAATACATACACACATACATACATATGACCAGGTACAGACATGTGTATGTCTGTATGTGTATAAAATCAAATGGAAAATTTCATAAAAATAATACTTAACTATGAGTGATATATTCCTCTTTTTGTATTAAAATATAAACATTCTCTCTAAAATGAGATGTAAATTGATTTCATCACCCTCTAATGGGCTACAACTTCACAGTCTGAAAATCACTTTTTAAACTATCTTCATTTTAGAAATTTTATGAACAGTGTGAATCATTTAATTAACATCTCAATGCTTATAGTACTAAAATGATTTCTCACCAATAATATAAAATGTAATCATTTAGTTAATGACAAGTTTTGGTTTCCATCATAATTACTAAAAGTTAAGCAACCCATCATCAAATAGTTTGAGTTCTGGGTACTTGCAAGAGATTATTTTGACTATTTTTAAAACATCTGCTTGGTAAGAAGGAAGCAAAAGCACCATCATCTATTGCTTTTCTACTATATTCTTTACTCTTACTTTTGTGTTAATTAGTCCCTTTAATCTTTGTAAAAATCCAGTCAGAGAAAAGTATTAGTATAAATATTATATCTTCTTTTTATGAATGAGGATGCTGAGAACCAATGATGCTCAGATAACTTATTTAAAACATTCATTTCTCAAGTAGAAGAGACAGAATGAGTCCATGCCTTTTGATTGCAACTCCAAGGTTCTTTCTTTAATATTATGCTAATACTCAGTACTACATGCTATGTCTTTTGATAACTTAAATATTGCTCTATAAGATCTGACATGTAAATACACAAATAAATATTTCCATGATTGAATGCTTACATGTTTAGTACATAGGGACATCTGCTTTAACCATGCCTATGTAAAATGCAACAAAGACGATAATCTTGTTTAGAAATGTGGTATGATGAGGGGCCCAGCCACAGAGAGCTGTCACCTCCCTGTGGCACTGTGGTATGCTGGGACTTGGAATGTGGACATTGGGGTGAAACTACTTGAATTCAAATCCTGGTGCAACTAACTATTTGGTATGTGACTTTGCCCACATCCACTTAGCAATAGTGAACAGTGATAACAATAATAGTCCCTGCCACAAAATGTTACCACAATGCCGAGTATATAGGAAGCATTCAATAAATGTTGGTTATTAGAAATATTTCCACCATCAAGATGTAGCTATGTAGCTTTTAAAAATTGTGACATGAAGGTATATAGCAATTAACCACTTATGTTTCTATTGTTGGTGAACCATCAATTTGATTTTGTCATCAGCTACATGGTCCAATCCATAATTTCAAAGATATATTTCTTTGACACAGCCAGAAAATTTTTTCAGAAGGGAACAACATGTATAAGAAACACAAGGAAGAATTGTGCCAAGAAAAATTATGAATGCTGTAGAAAATTTGATCTTATTCAGGCCAAAAAACAATTGTAAATTCTGAAATATGTTCACCACATCAGATGGCTGAGGTTTCAAAAAACAAAATTAAACAGACCAAACATTCTAATTTCTGAAGAAAATAGACACACACACACAAAGTATGGATGTCACAGGGAGCTACTCCTGCTCAACATCTGGTTTGGATTTAGATAAAACAAACCATAAAGACAGTGGTGATGAGATTAAACAAATGCTTTCTTACTGTTAGTGGCCTTGATATTTGTTATGTAATGACTAGACTATGAAAATCTTCCCACATTATCTCTATTTAAGAGAATTTCAAAGCTAATAGAAAAGGGCAGAAAAATTGACATCTAGACTGAAACTTAACAAGTATGTAGATTGTCTAAGCCTTGAAAAATAAATATATAAAAATATAAAAAGTTAATGTGATTTTAAAATATTAAAAGAAACAAAATTTAGCATTATAGTTAGGAGCTCAAGACACACCAGCCATTTATCTTATAAAGACACTGGAGACAGATGAGAGAACAACTTTGAAATGTGTAAAGTATATTTACTACATATAAAGTTGAAAAAGTTGGCTCTGGACTTACATGTCTAAATATTTGCCAAGTGTATCCAAACCTTTAGAAATAAACATTATTAAAACCTTTTTAAATACATGAAGGAGAAAAATTGCACAATCTGCTTTTAAAATGAATCCCACATCTAAAAGGTCTTTTAGAAAATCTCTGTTAACAAAAGAGATTAAGCATATTATGTACTCTGCACAAAAATAGCCACTCTAATGATTAAAGGATCGAAAACATAAACAGTGAAGATATTATAAGAGGAAATTGGATTGCTGTGACTTAATAAAGAAGGGTAATAGGAGATGATTTATAGGATTCCTACAGATTCCTTTCTCTGGGTCTTAGTAGAGTGTATCATGAATTTGAGTGGCATGTGTTTACTATTTTAGACTTCTGACCTTTCAGAAGTTGTCAACCTTTATGGTAGCAATAGTGGTGCATGTTTCTTTATGTGGAAATACACAATAGGAAAACTAGATGAGAGAGACATTTAAACAGCTATTTAAATGAACTAATCTCATATCTCATTAATCCAAAGCAAATATGTTTCACTTTCAGGTACATAAATTTACAAATATTGTATCTTTATTTTTCTACATATAATGTCAAGGTACAAGTGTCTGAGTAAATTTCTCATTGAACTATTTTTCATCAGTGTAAAAATAATCAGATTACTAATGCTGTCTGCAAGAAAATCATAAATCAGAGCTTAAAATGTCAATTTCTTTGAATTTCAAAGCTATGACTTTGTTATTTAATAAATTATGTTTAGAAAATTGTGAAAGGCTCTTAATTATTTAGATGTAAAAGAAATAAAAAACTAGGGTTGATGCTTTCATTTTAATACTAATGAAAAACATGAGTGAGGAAGTTGTGTTTTCAATATTAACATTCCCATCGTTCCTTGAACCATTAAAAACAAATTATTAAATATTAATAAAAGTTGTCAACCTTTATGGTAGCAATAGTGTTCATTTTTGTGTTTGGTATTCAGCAGAACACTGTCTGAAATAGAAAAGAATTGAGTTTGTTCTCAAACTGCAATCATGTTATCTAGAATCTATTGCAAACAACCTATTACCTTTAATAAATGTATTCAACAAATACTGTTGGAGGAGCTGTAATGTTCAAAACACTTAACTACATCTTATGCTGTACATAGGTTGAATATAGAAGGTATCACAATTAGTATAGAGTCTATGAAATGTCCAGGTCTTAATTATTACAGATCCTGCTATAAAACATTTTATAGTCTAGGGGTAAGGAGACATGAACAAAAAAATCACATGCATTGAGAGGTAAATAAATTTTGAAATTTTTCTATTTTAAAAAATCTCAAATTTTATTTTAGAATCAGGGAATACATGTACATTTTGTTACATGGGTATATTGTGTAATGCTGAGGTTTGAGGTATGATTGGATCCCATTGCCCAAGTAGTGAGCATAGTACCCAACAGTTAGTTTTCAACCCTTGCCCCCCTTCCTCCCTTCTCCTTCTAGTAATCCCTAGTATCTATTGTTTCCATCTTTATGTCCATGCATATCCAATGTTTAGCTCCCACTTATAAGTGAGAATATGCAATATTTGGTTTTCTGTTCTTGCCTTAATTTGTTTAGGATAATGTCTTCCAGCTGCAACCATGTTGCTGCAAAGGACATGATGTCATTCTTCCTTATGGCTGCATAGTATTCCATGGTGCATATATGCCATATTTTCTTTATCCAGTCCACTGTTGATGAACACCCAGGTTGTTTCCATGTCTTTGCTATTGTGAATAGTATGGTGATGAACATATGAGTGTATGTGACACTTCTTAAAAGAAGACATTCGTTTGGCCAATAAACATATGAAAAAAAGTTCATCACTGATAGTTAGAGAAATGCAAAACAAAACCACAATGAGATACCATCTAATGCCAGTCAGAATGGCGATTGCTAAAAAATCCAGAAACAACAGATGCTGGAGAGGTTGCAGAGAAAAAGGAACATTTTCACACTGTTGGTGGGAGTGTAAATTAGTTCAACCATTATGGGAGACAGTGTGGCAGTTTCTAAAAGATCTAGAGGCAGAAATACCATTTGACCCAGCAATTTGGGTCAAATGGTACCTCTTTGGGTATATAATCATTGCTGGGTATATACCTAAAGGAATATAAATCATTCTATTATAAAAATACATGCACATGTATGTTCACTGTAGCACTATTCATAATTGCAAAGACATGGAATCAACATAAATGGCCATCAATGATAGACTAGATAAAGACAATGTGGTACATATACACCATGGAATACTATGCAGCCACAAAAAGAAACTAGATCATGTCCTTTGCAGGGACATGGATGGAGCCAGAAGCTGTTATCCTCAGCAAACTAAATGGGGAACACAAAACCAAGCACCAAATGTTCTCACTTACAAGAAGGAGCTGAATGATGAGAACACATAGACACATAGTGGGGAACAACATACATTGGGGCCTGTTGGAGAGAGGCAGTGGAAGGGAGAGCATCAAGAAGAAGAGCTAATGGATGTTGGGCTTAATACCTAGATGATGGGTTGGTCTGTGCTGCAAACCACCATGGCACACCTATGTAACAAACCTGCACTTCCTGCACGTGTACCCCAGAACTTAAATTAAAAGTTGAAGAAAAATAATGTGGAAATTTTTAAATGAAATGCATGTGTAAAGTAAAATGTTAAGATGCTAAAACAACATCTTCTTTCCCGTCCTGAGCAAATTTGTTCATCATACTCTTCAGATTATCCTACACTTTTGGAACCACTCCTTTCACACAAATCCTACATCGGTTACTTAGAAAAGCAAGATAATCTCCCTAACCTGCACCTTCCTATTTACTTGGCAACCAACAATGTGCACTTATTTATCCTTTTCCTTGAGCCCTAATATAAATATTTACAAAAGCTGTAGCTGTGTGTCAACCACGCTGTCAATCTGATGAATCTCACGGGTGCTCTTTTGATGTCAACATAACCAAATAACAAGACCACAGGGCCAGCGAAGGTATCACAAGCATCTCAGCTGTCAGCATGATGCCTGCTCTGCCTCACCATCACAGTTTTCCTTGTGTTTCGGGATGCTCACCTAGCAGAAAAAGCACTCCGTATATGTCAACTGTGGCTGAAACTCATTCAAACTGCTGACTCTGATCATAGAGGCAGATGTAGAGCTCTTAATTTCATCTTTCAAGAATCTGCTTGCTAATATCTAAATTAGATGTTAAATATTTTAAGTATATTTTTACTAAATATGCTGGCCAAATCAATGTTATCTGCCTTAGTCAAGAAATTCCTAAAGATCAGCGATTTGTCAAAATAACCTTAGATGATTCATTTGGAAAATAAAAATTTAGAATTTTAATTTCATTTGTTTATTAATATAGACTATGAGGGAGGGAGGTATGTTCTCTACATTAATTTTTTTATTTTTTTCTTTGAACTGCTAAAAATAAGTTTTTCAACATCAACAAAAATGCCAATACATTTTGTAACAACAATGTCTGTAAACTTTAACACAGTATTTGCCACAACACTATAATTAAACTAGTACTCTCTAAATGATATAATATTAAAATGGAAGTACACAGGAAGGGGAGGTAATCTAAAAATGAGGATTCTGGAGGTCAGTAATATTTCTATACCTAAGCTGACTTTGGGGAGGGAAAGATTAGTATGAAGTTTTTCTTTAGGCAAATATCAAAATGACTTTTTTAAAAGTGAGATAATTTATGTGACTCTGTGGCATAAAATATTTTATAAAGGTAAGAAATTATGGTTATTGTTAAATAGTACAGCTCAACATATTAGATAAAGTTGAGTAATACTATAATATATGAGATGAAATTGAAACTTACCAAGCGCAGGTAACAAATACAAAGGAAAAATACTAATTTTAAAACTAGATACGCCCTTGCCAAAGAAATTAAGCCTTCTTATCCTTGGAAGAAGCCAAATATCAAGTCAAACTCTACCATTCAAATAAAGCAGAAAAAAGGATAAAACCTAAAGCAAACCAATAAATATTGAATAAAAGCCAAAAGAAACAAAAGAAGCTCTGGTTTAATTTAGTCAAAGGAAGACATTTACTTCCTCTTCCTCTCATACTTTATTATTATGGAAGTAAAGAAATAATTATGTTTTAAACTCACAAACACAGAAATAAGGAATGCACTAACAGCAAAGAGAAAATTGTAACAGGTTTCATAAAGACAGCATGCGGAACAGTGGTGCCCAGTCAAGCAGGTAGAGAAAGCCCAGAATGCTCATGGAATGGGTTGCAGCCAAGGAGGGGTGAGTGTTCAACACGCAGGATGCAGGGGCAGGGGAGGGAAGGGCAGGGTTAGCACCTTATTCACCAAGTATACTCGCAAGCTATGACCCATAGTAGGCAAGCCAGAAAATAAAGGTGTAAGTAAGCATTTTATTGAAAGCAACTGAAGCAAATCAGATACCCTAGAAGAAGTCAACATATTATAATCAAACATGCAAAGGTAAGAAGGGGATCTAAGAAGGCAAGTGTTTTTCTTTGCATCCATCCAAAAGCAATCAACAAATCATGGCTAAAATAGGTATACCAAGAAATAGCAATAAAAACATCTATTTAATAATATGAAGATATAACAAAATGATCCCGAAACAGAAAGCTACAGTTTGTTGCCTATTGGGTTAGGATAAGGTAAGTCAAGGGAATTGTTGCTTTCCATGACAAGCCCTTTCATGCTATTTCATTTTTTGAAGTGCATGGCTTATATGAAATTAATAAAAATACAAAATAAAAATTATGGACCCATATACACTTTTTTAAAGAAATAAAATTTGTTCCCTAAATTTCAAGATGTAACAACAGTTAATGCCTGAGCCAAACTTCCATTCAATAAGTATTCATTGTTTTGTGATAATAAAAACACTATATATAGAATAAGCATCCATACAGTGGCAGAACTATTATAAATTTATTCTTATTTTAATTTAATCTTAGCAGACATCTGTGGTTCATCCATAAAGACAGTGACTTTTGATCTTGTCAAGTTTCTTCAGTAAATAAAATTAACTCTCCTTCTTTCCTTCCCTGCTAGGCTGAGATGTGATCATAGAGAAGAGAAATATACTTTGAATAAGCCATCAATAAATGATACTATTTCACTCGTAGCCAAAATACATGGGTCTAGGAATAAAAGGGTGAGAGTCAGAGTGGTCACTCTATTATAATTAATGCCCCATCAGCAGAATTGTGCATTGTAATCCCATAATCAGGGGCTCTGCTGGTTTAGGAGTTCCTAATCCCTATGGGAGAAATGCTACCACCAGAAGACACAGAGCTTTTAATTAATTGCAAGTTGAGACTATCATTTTGCTATTTTGTCTTCCTCCTATGTTACTAAACCAATAGTCATAGTTAACATGTGTTACTATACTAGATGGGTTGGTTGATCCTGGTTATCAAGAAATAACTGAGTTGCTGCTACACAGTGAAGTCAGGAAAGACTACTTCTGTAACCAGGAGTTTCACAGGAATACCTCTGATTACATCCATGTTCAAAAGTAAAAGGTAACGAAAGACTAAAACAATTCAATACAGCCAGGAACACTGAGAAATCTTCAAGCATAAAAGTTGAGTTATCCAACCAAGCAAAAATTCTTACTCTCTGAGACACTGAAAGCGTGAAATTGGTTATGAAAGAAGAGAGTGATAGTTATCAACATGACCTTTAACCAATTATAAAAACCAAGGCACTATTAAAAACAAGCCTCGTATTAGAGTTATGAATATACAGACATATTTTAACCAATTATTTGTTTTTCCCTTTGACATTCTTCTATTTTATATCACTCTATTTTAAGATTTAGTTTATAAGTCACTAGTCCTGAGTAACCACATTCAGATCTGCTAAACCATCTAGAGAGAGTGACACTGAACTTTGAGATGCATGTGGTGACTGATAGGGTGCTGGACCTCTCCTGCTTTGTAGTGGAAGAAGGAGAGTATTTTCAATTGTACAACTGACAGTTGCCTCATACAATTGTTGATGTAATTAAACATCAACATGCAATTGTTGATGTAATTAAACATCAACATGCAATTGTTGATGTAATTAAACATCAACATGCAATTGTTGATGTAAAGCAATTAAATATGAACAGAAATATGAGAATGGAAGCTTAGTTACAATATGGTTGGGTCACACTAGTCCTTTACTACCCTGATCTCAGATCTAATACTTGCATTTCCACCCTGCAAGCAACATTTCCTAGGCTTCCTTACAAGCTGGCTTCTAGGTAGGTGTAGCCAGTGAGAGACTCTGAGAGGATTTTGGAGTGCTACACCATGTGAGAAGCTAGCATGTATATAAAGGTATATAGTTCTATTTTTCTCATTTTCTAGGGGGCATCTAGGTAGTGGCTGCTTTCTCCATGGTTCCAGTTCCTATAGCATTGGCTCTATCTTGACATTCCTTCCTGATTTCCACCTGGCAGCACGCAATATGAGCCCAGGTTCCTCAGAAGGGCCCTTGGCTCTGCTATTGCTATCTCTTCTCTTTGCTCTGCCAGTTCTAGTGTTAGAGAGAAATGAAAGTATTAGGAATATAGAGATCCTCGTCTCTGCGAACCACTTTTGTTCTGGGTCTCACGGCTTTTAATTTTAAAATCAGCCAACAGTGAGTACCTTGTGTTTGACACTGTGAGGATAGAAAACAATAATCCAGTCTCTGTAAAGTCTGGCTAAAGGAATGTCACTCCTTTCTAAAATTTATCAAAGACACTTTCATTTACAGAAAGTTTTCTGAGGTCATGTAAGCACCAAAAAATCAGGAGAAATACGGGTATGGAGGATATCAGCATTTCAGACAAAGTTAGCTCAGATTATGTTGTTAGCACAGCCATTCATCACAGGAAATGTGTAAAAAAGAAATGAATAGCTACTTAGAATACATTAACATACATTTGTATTTCAAGAATCCAAAAACTAGCTTGCTACCACAAAGAGGCTATTCTACTGCATTTACAATATACATTAAATATTTAGGTTGAGGAGAAGTAATTACAAGTTCTCAGTTTATCAGACTGTATTAGATGCTTTTCATTTGATTATGAAAGAAATAATAAATGTTCTGAACATATCTTAGAAAATGTAAAGTCCTGATTTACACCATAGAAATCATTACTAACATTATACCACTAACATAAGCTAGAATATAGCTCATGAGGGTAGGAGCATTGTTTGTTTTGTTCAAAGCCGTATCTTCAGCAACTAGAAGAAGGTGTAGCATGTAGTAGAAACATAAACATGCCTGCATGAATAAATGTCTGAATGCAAGAGCTAATGATAAGTAAATGAATGAAAAATTTGAATATGCAAGAAAAGCATCACTAACTTACATCTAAAACACTATTCTGAGATAAAGTTTTAAGAGTTTATGCTTTGGGCAAATGACCTGAATAGCCATTTCTCAAGAGAAGACATTCAAATAGCCAATAGGCATATAAAGAAATCTTCAACATAACTAATAATCTGAGAAATCAAAGTTAAACCACAATGAAATATCACCCCACACCTGTTAAAATGGCTGCTATAAAAAAATATAAAAGATGAATGTTGGCTGTCATAAAGGATGTGGAGAAAGGAAAGCATTGTGGATTGCTAGTGGGAATGTAAATTAGTATGGTCATTATGTAAAACTGTATGGAAGTTCCTCAAAAAATCAAATATAGAACTACCATATGACCCAGCAATCTCACTCCTGGTATATATCCCAAAAATATGAAATTGGTATGTCAAGGAGATATCTACACTCTTATGTTCTTTGCAGCACTGTTTATAATAGCCAAGATATGGAATCAACACAAATATCCAGTAATGGATACATGAATAAAGGCAAATATTGTATATATACACAATGGAATACTACTTAGCCTTTAAAAAGAAGGAAATCCTGTCATTTGCAACAACATGAATGAACCCAGAGGACATTATGTTAAGTGAAATAAGCCAGGCACAATAACACAAACACTGCATAATCCATGTGGAGTGTGAAAAAGACAGTCTCATAGAAACAAGGAGTAAATTGGTAGTTACCAGAAGCTAGAGGTTGAGGATTGAAGAAATATTTGGTCAGAGGACACAAAATTTCAGTTAGATAAGAAGAATAAGTTCAAGATATCTATTGTAATCATGATGACTATAGTTAATAACAATATCTGGCCAGGCACAGAGGTGGCTCATGGCTATAATCCCAGCACTTTGGGAAGCCAAGACGGATGGATTACTTGATGTCAGGAGTTCAAGACCAGCCTGGCCAACATGGTGAAACCCCGTCTCTACTAAAAATACAAAAATTAGCCAGGTGTGGTGGCATGCACCTGTAGTACCAGCTACTCGGGAAGCTGAGGCAGGAGAATCGCTTAACCTGGAAAGTGGAGGTTGCAATGAGCCCAGATCGCACCACCACACTCCATCATTGGGGACTGAGTGAAACTCCGTCATAAAAAATAAAATAAAATAAAATCACAATATCTTGTATGCTTGACAATTGCTAACAGAGTAAACTTTAAGTGTTCTTACGATGAAAAAAATAAGTATTTTAGGTAATGTATATTTTAAATATCTTTAAATATCAAAACATCATGATGTGCATCATAAATTTATACAATATTTACTTCTCAGTTAAAAAAGATGAGTAAATAAATCATTTTAAATGTCCATCACAGGAAACACCTTTAGAGTAACTCTGTGGTTTTGCTTTATTCACAGAGCTTTTTGTTAGAACTGTGGAAAGGAATTACAACATAGAGTGCTAGAAGCACAAGTGGCCTAATAATAATTTTTATTTTTACTGTAAGTACTGGCATATCTGACACATCTGTCCTATTGTTGAGTATGACACCTTAGGAATAAATGTGACTGGAAGTCATTCATTTTGAGGTGACTGTTAAGAGTCTTAGGGTCCTGAAATCAAGAACCAGGCGGATCTATCTACTCTGAAACTAAAAAACAGATCCTAAAATAAATTTCACGAAAAAAAATTAGATACCAAAGATTTCTAGTTGGGGAACTTTTGAGGTTGTCATCAATATGTCCATATTCAAATGGAGATCAATGAAGACCAAATAAAAGAATTGTGGGCTACCTTGAAGATAAATCATGACTCAAGCTTTTGAGGAACTAAGGTGACCTTCACAGTCAGTGGAAAGAATCATAATATGTAAAGTTCTTTCGATAAAAGTATACTGACTTTGGGCTGGGCACAGTGGCTGACGCCTGTAATCCCAACACTTTGGGAGGCTGAGGTGGGCGGATCACCTGAGTTGGAGATCAGCCTGGCCAACATGGCGAAACCCCATCTCTGCTAAAAAAATAAAAATAAAAATTAGCCGGGCGTGGTGGTGCCTGGCTGAGGCACGAGAATCGCTTGAACCTGGGAGGTGGGGATTGCAGTGACCCGAGATTGCACCACTGTATTCCAGCCTGGGCAACAAGGTAAGACTCTGTCTCAAAACAAACAAACAAACAACAACAACAACAATATATACATATATATGTGTATATATATGTGTATATATATGTGTATATATACACATATACACATATATACATATATACGTGTGTGTATATATATAGATATCTATAGATATATCTATAGATATCTATATATATAGATATCTATATATCTATATATAGATATCTATAGATATCTATATATACTGACTGAATAACCTTGTCTAATGTTACTGCTATGGTTTGAATATGGTTTGTCCTCACCACAACTCACATTGAGGCTTGGCCCCCAATGTGGCAAATGTTGGGAGGTGGTGCCTTTGAGAAGTGATTAAGTCTTTAAGAGGAATTAATACCTTTTTCTGGAGACTGGTTTAATTTAGCAGGAATAGATTAGTTCCCCAAAAATAGGTTGTTATAAAGTGAGGTTGCGTCTTGTGTGTTTTGCCCTTTTGTGAAAGCGCCTATCTCCCCTTCTATTACTCTGCTGTGTTTCGTTTGACTCAGCATGAGGCCCTTACTAGAAGCTACCAGATGCAGCTGCCCAAGCTTAAACTTCCCAGCCTATAGTAGGAACTCACTATCCTATCTCACTATAGGATAGTGAGCCAAATACACCTCTTTTGTTTATAAATTACCCCAGTCTCAAGTATTTTGTTATAGCAACACAAATGAACTAAAACAGGTACACATAATTTTTATTAAAAATTTAAAGCCCTTTACATTGTTTGTATAGTGGAAAGTCAGCATGTATTTTTACCTCAATGTTTTGCTAGTGTTTTCTGTATTTCTTAGGGAATAAAGCTAAGTTTAGCAGGGGGGAAAAAAAGATTTTATTCCTTTCCAAAATTCTCACAATGGAAAAAATTAATGCTAAATAACTGTGTGTTTTTAGTTCCAATTATCTGGAAAAATTGTTTTCATTTTCTGCCTCACCTTGATACATTATAAATACTATTTAAGATCAGACCTATTGAGCAGCCAGACCAATCAAAGGGCTTTTTGAGTAAATGTACAGTTCTAATTTGATAAATTAGAAAGCATTAAATTACTCTTAAACATATTAACTTTTCTTATTAACCTTTATAAATTAATTATCCATAAATTTCCTTAAAAGTAAGTTTTCTCTTTTTTTTTTATTTCTTTTTTCTTTTTGAGACAGACTCTAGCTCTGTCACCCAGGTTGGAGTGCAGTGGCGTGATCTCGGCTCACTGCAACCTCCACCTCCCAGGTTTAAGCAATTCTCCTGCCTCAGCCTCTGGAGTAGCTGGGACTACAGGCCCTACCACCATGCCCGGCTAATTTTTGTACTTTTAGTAGAGACAGGGTTTTGCCATGTTGGCCGGGCTGGTCACCAACTCCTGACCTCAGGTGAGCCAGCTGCCTCGGCCTCCCAAAGTGCTGGAATTACAGACCTGAGCCACCATGCCTGGCCTAAAAGTAAGATTTCAATATGTGCTGTATCATAGAATAAAAGCTATTAATATTTAAAAGTTAACAACACACTGTGTAACACAAAGTTTCCTTTTATTCCCCCCAAATGCATTGTTTTGAATATTTAAGTGTTACCACTGGTGCAATATTCTGAAACCTAATAAACAAGGCCCAGCCACTTCTACCTACACACTTCACAATTTCTTGATCTTCAATAACATTTTCTCAGAAATTTTCCTCTCCCAGTTATGACAAATTTTAAAAATCCAGAAAGACCTCAAAAATGATATCTTTTGAATAATAGTGTATGTATATCACTGTTTGGCAAGTAGCAAAATAATGTAAAGTAAAGTTATAGGATAATTCTGGATTCCCCATCAAGGATTATGCAGCAAAACAGTTACCAAAATGGGAGATGAATTGATCCAAATTAGCTACATTGAAAAACTATTTTTTTCTGTTTCTTATTTTCTTCCCAATGCAAAAAAAAATGCATTGCTACAGATTGAATGTTTATGTCTCCCCAATATTCATTTGTTGAAGCCCTAATCCCCAAACTGATGGACTTAAAGGAGGACTTAGGGAAGTAATTAGGGTTAGATTAGGTCATGAGAGTGTGTCCCTCATGATGGGATTAATGTCCTTATAAAAAGAGGAAGAAATTAGACATCAATCTATTGTGCCCATGTTAGGATACAGCAAGAAGGCAGCCTTCTGCAAACCAGGAAGAAGGCCCTCACTACAGACTAAACATGTCAGCACCCTGTTCTTGGACTGCCCTGCTTCCAAAACTGTGAGAAATAAACATTTGTTGTTTTAAGTCACCCAGTCAATGATACTTTGTTATAGCAGGCCAAGTAGTCTAAGGCATGCATTTTTATTGGAAAGAATTGAAATGTACAAATACAGATTAGAAATTATAGCTTTAAAAAAAATCTCTCACCCTCAGGAGATAAAAATGGTTAAAATTAGCTGGTAAATTTTTCAGTGTTCCTTTTATGCATAAATATATGCATGCTTATTATATAAAGAGGATCATATTATACATGTGATTTTAAATGTAAGTACTGTCATTTAATTTACATTTAATTTATCATTACAAAATGATAGAATGTTAATAACATTTCTCTGTCACTTATTTAAGCCCTCTTCTGTTATTGAAAAATTACATCTCTGTTTTCCATAATTCTACATAAATATACATGTTTATAAATATTTATTCACAGTTGATTTTTCCCCTTACAATTTCTTGAAACAGAATTGCTGGATGAGATGATGCCAATATGTGTAAGCCATTTGATACACAGGCAAAACTGTATTACAAAAATGTCTTGCCTCTTTACATCCCAATCAGCAGTGTTGGAGAACTTATTTCTCCCCCTACTTTCTTTAGCGCTGAGTATATTATTTAAATGTTGACATCAAAATCAAGTGGCATTTATCCTAGGAATGCAAAGTTGGTTCATTCATAAACCAATCAATGTAATTCATCATATTAACAAATTTTAAAAACATATGATCACCTCAGATACAGAGAAAGCATTTGAAAAAATCCCAAATCTATTCATAATAAAAACTCTAAGCAAACTAAGAATCTCATAAAAGGCTCATATGAGACCACATATATGACATTGCAGCTAGAGATTAAAAACTAAATGATTTCCCCTTAAAATCAAAAGTCAGACAAAAATGTCAACTCTAAACACTTCTATTCAACATTTAGTTGATGTTCTAAATAGTTCAAAATAACAAGAAAAATTAATAAATGCTATTCAGAGTAGACAGCAAATGCAAAACTGTATTTATAGACAATATTATTGTCTACATAGAAAATCCTATAGAATCTAAAAAGGAGACATTAAAACTAATTAGAAACTTTAGCAATTTTGTAGGATCAACATAAACACATTAGTCATATTTCTATACACTACTAATGAACATTGGAAATTGAAATAAAAGTAATTGTACCATTTGCAATAGCCTCAAAAAAAAATAAAAGAGAAACACTTATGGATAAATGTAACAAAAGATGTGCCAGACCTGCGGACTGAGAACTTCAAAACATTGCTAAGAAAGAATGATGAAAACCCTAGTAAATGGAGAAGCATTTATAGATTGAAAGACCCAATATTGGCCGGGCATGGTGGCTCACGCCTGTAATCCCAGCACTTTGGGAGGCCGAGGTGGGCGGATCACGAGGTCAGGAGATCGAGACCATCCTGCCTAACACGGTGAAACCCTGTCTCTACTAAAAATACGAAAAATTAGCCGGGCGTGGCGGCAGGTGCCTGTAGTCCCAGCTACTCGGGAGGCTGAGGCAGGAGAATGGCGCGAACCCGGGAGGCGGAGCTTGCAGTGAGCCGAGATTGCGCCACTGCACTCCAGCCTGGGTGACAGAGCGAGACTCCGTCTCAAAAAAAAAAATAAATAAAACAAAAGACCCGATATTATTAAGAGATCAATTCTCCCCCAAGCAATGAAATAATCAAATGTAAAAGCAAATGAACTTCAATCCTTAATTCGCATTGTATATAACACATAATTTGAAAGGGATTTTTTGACATAAATATTATAGTTTAAAGAAGAAAAATTTCCAGAATAAGATATAGGAGAAATAACCAACATGGAGAAACTCTGTCTCTACTAAAAATATAAAATTAGCTGGGCGTGGTGGCACATGCCTGTAATCCCAGCTACTCAGGAAGGCTGAGGCAGAAGAATCGCTTGAACCCGGGAGGCAGAGATTGCGGTGAGCCGAGATCGCGCCACTGCACTTCAGCCAGGGCAACAAGAGCGAAACTCGGTCTCAAAAAAAAGATTAAAAAAAAAAAAAGATATAGGAGAAATATTTATGATCATTGGTATGGTAAAAATTCTTAATCACGATATGAAAAACACAACACATACACAAAGTGAAAAGGCAAGCCACAAACCTAGAGAAATGGTTTTTTAAACATATATTTAATGTATATAAAAACCTTTCAATAATCAATAAAAACCTCATTAAAAAATCAAATAGGCACTCTCAAAAAGATGTACAGGTAGCAAAAAAGCAAAGCGAGTAAGGAAGGGAGAGCAGGAGGGAAGCTGATCAGAGAGGTCACTGGGAACCAAGTACTGCAGGACTTATTAGGCCATCCTAAGGCTTTCAAGTTTATTCTGAGAAATACAAAAACTTTGGGGCCAGGGTTGGGGTGGTTCATGCCTGTAATCCCAGCACTTTGGGAGGCCAAGGCAGGTGCATCACAAGGTCAGGAGTTCGAGACCAGCCTGACCAACATGGTGAAACCCTGTCTCTACTAAAAATACAAAAACTAGCCAGGCATGGTGGCAGGCGCCTGTAATCCCAGCTACTCAGGAGGCTGAGGCAGAAGAATCGCTTGAACCCAGGAGGCAGAGGTTGTGGTGGGCCGAGATCATACCACTGCACTCCAGCCTGGATGACAAAGCGAGACTCTGTCAAAAAAAAAAAAAAAAGAAAAAAAGAAAAGAAAGAAAAGAAGGAAGGAAGGAAGGAACTGATTTTGAATTATTGTAGTAGAGGGTGATGGACCTGACACAGATTTCCGGTTAGGAAAGGAAGAAAGGAAGGCAGGCAGGCAGGCAGGTAGGCAGGCAGGCAGGCAGGCAGGCAGGCAGGCAGGCAGGCAGGCAGGCAGGCAGGCAGAAAATGACTTTGAATCATTGTAGCAGAGGGTGATGGACCTGAAACAGATTTCAGCTTTGTTAGGAACAGATTATGCAGGGCAGGGGGAGGAGCAGAGAAGCAAGGGTGGAAGTAGGGAGAGCGGTTGGAATTAATGATGGAATCTCAGCAAAAGATTCAGAAATCCCAGAGGGAGATGATAGTGTACCACACCCGGGTGAAAGATGGCTGCATTTTGAATGTATTTAGAAGATCTGTGTAGATGGGCTGAATGCAGATTAATGTGGAATGTGGATAAGGTGAAAAGTCAAGATTGAAGACAAGATTTTGAGTCTGGGGAACAGAAAGCTGGAATTAGCATAAAAATGTGTTAATGACTGAGATCAAGGGTTTAGGAGAGAAGATCAGTTTTGTTTTGAACATCTGAAGTTTCAGATATTTATAGACATTGAGCTGAATATGCCAAGTAAGCAGTTGGATATACAAGCCTGAAATTTGTGAAAGACTGGGTTCATAAAATAAATATGTTAATCAATATCATATTGATGTATTTAAAGGCATAAGTCTGAATGATATCCTCAAGATTGCAAAGAGTACGTCAGTGGTTTTCAGCTGAAGGCAATTATTTCTCCCCAGGGGACAGCTGGCAATGTCTGAAGACATTTTTGGTTGTCACAGTTGGGGAATGAATTACTAGTGGCATCTAATAGGTAGAGGCTATTAGAGACCAGGGATACTGCTGAACATCCTACAATGCACAGGATAGCCCCACATATAAAGAATTGTCTGACCCAAAATGTCAGCAGAGCCATGGTTTAGAAAGCCTGCTTCAAAGGGTTTCTAAGAGAAGAGAACAGAACCAGAGCCTGGGCCCTCAGGTGTACCAATATTAAAGATGGCGGAGAGAAGGGGAGAAATTAACAATGGAGGTTAGGAAAGATGACCAGTGAGAAAGAATCACAACCAAGAGAATGTGGAATCCGTGCAGCCACGAGAAGAAATGTACCAAACAACAGGGAGAAATAAAAAGTGTCAAATGCTGCTGCTAGGCCAAATAAAAAGATACTCAAGTAACCACCACTGGGCTTAGCAATGCAGAGGTCACTGGTGACATTAAACAAAGAAGTTTTGGTAGAGCAGTGTGAGGTGAAAGCAACTTCCGAATGTTCGGCAACATACGATACATTTTCTGATCTGGTTATTGCCAACCTTTGAATTCAAAATTAAACTAAAAATCATATATGGCTATAACCGTAGCATAGTGAATCAGCTACTCTCTGACATCCTAATCAAATAGGTAATTTTAAGTGGGATGACTTTTTCCTGCTTTATTCCTCCCACTCCCCAGTTTACAACTTGTTAAATCGACTGGAATAAAATTAATATCTACCCAGAGACACAGGACTTTTTACTCAGATGAAGAATATTTTTCAAATAATTCTTTTGATACCAATTTTTTTAATCTTCAAACTTAAAAAAAGATAATCTCAAATAAAATTATACTATATTTTGAATAGATGAACACTAAACTATTTTTTATATATACTTTAAGTTCTAGGGTACGTGTGCACAACGTGCAGATTTGTTACATATGTATACATGTGCCATGTTGGTTAGCTGCACCTATTAACTCCTCATTTACATTAGGTATTTCTCCTAATGCTATCCCTCCCCCATCCCCTCACCCCACGACAGGCCCCGGTGGATGAACACTAAACTTTTTAACTATCAGGATTGTCCATTTTATATGCTTACTTTTAGTGGCTTAAATAAACCTCATTTTCTTTTATGGCAGTACATGTTTCTCACCTCTGTTCACAGAGTTTCTAATCTGTCTCTGATTTACTATGTCTCATAGTTTCTAATATGCCTCTGCTTTAAATTACTTCCTAAAAATTTTATCCACACCCAGACTACAACTTGTCCATCTGGGAAGACATTATCTAAATACATTTATGATTATAAATTCTCTTTTAGGACCTTTATACTAACCCCACACCCCGCCATTGGTAAGAAATCATATTTGAGAAAAATGTGGGAAAGCTAGCATTTGATTTGATGGCATTAATCACTGATATACAGATGTGCTAATTATTGACTTCAGCAGAACTTTTAACACAACTACTTTAATGAGTTTTTGAAGGGGAAAATGTTGGTTATATACTTTCTGACAAAAAATAGTCAAGCACGGTAGCTCACACCTATAATCCCAGCACTTTGTGAGGCCGTGGCGGGTGGATCACTTGAGGTCAGGAGTTCGAGACTAATCTCGCCAATATGGTGAAACCCCATCTCTACTAAAGGAAAAAAAATACAAAAATTAGCCGGGTGTGGTGGCATGTGCCTATGACTCAGGAGGCTGAGGCATGAGAATCACTTGAACCCAGGAGAAGGAAGGTGCAGTGAGCCAAGATCGCACCACTGCACTTCGGCCTGAGCCACAGAGTGAGACTCCATCTCAAAATGAATAAATAAAGAAATAAAATAAAAATAAAAACTGTTTTTTTAAATTTAGGCAGAACTGTCTTTTGTCAGTATATAGATATGTGTGTATCTTCATTGGACTCAGTGGGGACAAAAGTTTTACTTCAAGTGCATATAATTTCATATTATCTTTAAATTTTGTCTTCAAATTGTATTATGTTTATAATTCAAGTTTTTTTTTCAAAATCAATGTCACAAACAATAAATGTTAGAAAAAAACTTTCATTTTTCTTGATGAAAGAAACATAAGACATATTACCTTTTATTTATTTTATCTGTGTGATGCTTTCCTTAAGAAAGGCATCTGTTTTGGAAATAAATAGAATTAATTTTAACCCATAACCCTGAAACTTAATAATTATAGAAACTAGAGTAGATTCTTTTACTTATCTGTGCTGCAGTTTTCTCACATAAAATGAGGAAAACACACTTATTTCATAGGGTTGGCAAAAGGGAAAATACTGAACTAATTTTAGGCTAAAAGTTTCATAAATTAGGTACACAAAATTAATACCTACTGATTTGGTTTGGCTCTGTGTCCCTGTCCAAATCTCATCTCCAATTGTAATCCCCACGTGTCAGAGGAGGGACCTGATGGGAGGTGATTGGATCATGGGAGTTCTCCTGATAGTGTTCCCTCAGGCTGTTCTCGCGATAGTGGGTGAGTTCTCATGGGATCTGATGGTTTTATAAGTGGCGGTCTCCCCCGCTCTTCCCTCTCATTCCTGACGCCATGCGAAGAAGGTCCTTGCTTCCCTTTTGCCTTCTGCCATGATTGTAAGTTTCTTAAAGCCTCCCCAGCCATGCAGAACTGTGAGTCAATTAAACCTCTTTCCTTTATAAATGGCCCAGTCTCGGGTATTTCTTTATAGCAGTGTGAAAATGGACTAATACACGTATTGTTCACTTTTGAATGAAAAAACACAGTCATCTTGGAAAGTAGAGGGTTTCTCTTTTCTGTTACTCAACTGCAGTATATGGCTGCTGCTACTGGATGGCAACCAAAGACACAGAAAGACCAGGAATGCCTGAGCAACAGCCTACAGAGCTTCAGCATTTCAAAAGAAATTCTAACACATCAGACGAAAAACAAAATGCATTCAGTAGGTAAAAAAATATGTAGTCTGTGAATTAAGTGGCAATTGTTTAACTAAAATATATTATCCTTCAACAAGTCATATTTTAATATGTTTTGAGAAAAAAATATCTAAAGTAGTGATGGTCTCGTTCTTTTTCATCAGGACTAGCTCAGAGTATAATAAAGTTTTAAATGTTCAGCTTCCAAGGTATTTCTTTGATGGAACCTTCACTTAAAGAAGAGGTGAAGAACAGTGGAAGCTTATTCTTTATAGTAGATTATTGAGGTGAGGTTGCCGAGATTAAAAGTCACAAGTTTTGGAAACAGGTAGAATTAATTTTAACCTACAGATTTTAAACTTAAGAATGCACTCACGCCGGATGCGGTGGCTCACGCCTGTAATCCCAGCACTTTGGGAGGCCGAGGCAGGTGGATCACACGGTCAGGAGATCGAGACCATCCTGGCTAACACAGTGAAACCCTGTCTCTATTAAAAATACAAAAAATTAGCCAGGCGTGGTGGCGGGCGCCTGTAGTCCCAGCTACTCAAGAGGCAGGAGAATGGCGTGAACCCAGAAGGCGGAGCTTGCAGTGAGCCGAGATCACACCACTGCACTCCAGCCTGGGTGACAGAGCGAGACTCCATCTCAAAAAAAAAATTAAAATTAAAAAAAAAAAAGAATGCACTCAGGTAGATTCTACTTGTCAGTGCTGCAGTTTTCTCATACGTAAAATGAGGAAGATATGTCTATTTCACGCGGTTGGTAAAAGGGAGAAAATAAACTAATTTAGGCAAAGGTGCCCATTGTTAGGCTTGGCATATAGAAGACACAAAGCAAATGGTAGCTATTACTTATTCTGTGATAAAAATGGTTAAGTTTTGTTTATATTTGACTGGATCAAAAGTGAAATGATCCATATATGATCTTTTACTTATTACATGTGTTGATGCTCTCCTGAAGAATATCTTATAAATAAAAGGTTAGATTTGTTAGTCAGTATTGAACTAAATCAGTACATCTTTTCTGTAAAATGCGACAGCACCTAACCATTCTCAGTACAGCATAGGCACTGTCATAAGTATAGCATTTGTTTTGTTAACTTTTTAGGTACACTTCTTTTAAACTGAAAGCCAGTGTTGGACAAGCAAATGCAGCTTCAAAATGGCAACAGGATAAGGATACATTTTTTTTTTTTTTATGCTTTAAGTTCTAGGGTACATGTGCACAACATGCAGGTTTGTTACATATGTACACATGTGCCACGTTGGTATGCTGTACCCATTACCTTGCAGGGTCGTTACATATGTATACATGTGCCATGTTGGTGTGCTGCACCTATTAACTCGTCATTTACATTAGGTATATCTCCTAATGTTATCCCTCCCCCTCCCCCCACCCCATGACAGCCCGGGTGTGTGATGTTCCCCACCCTGTGTCCAAGTGTTCTCATTGTTCAATTCCCATCTATGAGTGAGCACATGTGGTGTTTGGTTTTCTGTCCTTGAGATAGTTTGCTCAGAATGATGGTTTCCAGCTTCATCCATGTCCCTACAAAGGAGATGAACTTATCCTTTTTTATTGCTGCCTTTTTTATAGTATTCCATGGTATATATGTGCCACATTTTCTTAATCCAGTCTATCATTGATGGACATTTGGGTTGGTTCCAAGTCTTTGCTATTGTGAATAGTGTCGCAATAAACATACGTGTGCATGTGTCTTTATAGCAGCATGATTTATAATGCTTTGGGTATATACTCAGTAATGAGATCGCTGGGTCAAATGGTATTTCTAGTTCTAGATCCTTGAGGAATCACCACACTGTCTTCCACAATGGTTGAACTAGTTTACAGTCCCACCTATTTCTCCACATCCTCTCCAGCACCTGTTGTTTCCTGACTTTTTAATGATCACTATTCTAACTGGTGTGAGATGGTATGTCATTGTGGTTTTGATTTGCATTTCTCTGATGGCCAGTGATGATGAGCATTTTTTCATGTGTCTGTTGGCTGCATAAATGTCTTCTTTTGAGAAGTGTCTGTTCATATCCTTCGCCCGCTTTTTGATGGGGTTGTTTGATTTTTTTTCTTGTAAATTTATTTATTTGTAGATTCTGGAATATTAGCCCTTTGTCAGATGGGTAGATTGCAAAAATTTTCTCCCATTCTGTAGGTTACCTGTTCACTCTGACGGTAGTTTCTTTTGCTGTGCAGAAGCTCTTTAGTTTAATTAGATCCCATTTGCCTATTTTGGCTTTTGTTGCCATTGCTTTTGGTGTTTTAGTCATGAAGTCCTTGCCCATGCCTATGTCCTGAATGGTATTGCCTAGGTTTTCTTCTAGGCTTTTTATGGTTTTAGGTCTAACATTTAAGTCTTTAATCCATCTTGAATTAATTTTTGTACAAGGTGTAAGGAAGGGATCCAGTTTCAGCTTTGTACATATGGCTAGCCAGTTTTCCCAGAACCATTTATTAAATAGGCGTTCTCTCCTTTCGTATCTAAAGGAGTTTTATGGACAGGCTGATGGTGGTTATGTGCATGTGGGGAGAGCTTAGAGTGCGAGCCAGTCATTACACTGGTGGACCTTTAAATGCCACGGTAGGGAGGCTTCCTCCAGAGGACCGACAACTACACTGGCAGCACCCACTCTCACCAGGCAGTGTACACAACTCTCTTTGGAGAGAATCTCTGATTTTTTTCTTTGGGGTAAGTGACTGGCTGCATCCATGATTTGGGGGGAGGGGCATTAATTGTCCATGCTGGATCTTCATTTATTCTACCTGTTCCAGTCCCATTTCCACTTTGCCCTCTGTGATACCTGCACTGCACTGGAGCCTGGAGGCTCCCTGAGGTTCTCACAGCCGGACGGGTCAGCCACCCCCCGCCCCCCGCTCCAGACCCTCTTCATATGTTCTGGGCTTGTGCCCTCAAATCTATCCCATAGATCTCTAAATCCTCTTCATCTTCCAGATGAAATCATTCATCTGCTAACGACTTCTTTCTGCCCTCTTTGTTATGTGGCTTAGACTTTTAAAAACACTGATCCATTAGTTGAATGGAAGAAGAGGATATAAATGTGATTTATCAGACCCCATCTTGAATCCCATTCATTTCACAGCTGCTGTCCTAACTCAGGCTCAGGGTGTGCAGAGGCCAAGTCCACACTGTATCTAACCCTAGTGCAGCTCAGGATTTGGTTTTCCCCAGCCCGTTCTCCTCAGGGTCTCAGGTCAGGCCCTCAGGGCAGCAGGAAGATGGGCTCTCCTCACCCCCCAGGCCCCCTGTCCTTCTGTGCTCCACCCCCCCGCCGTCTTCAGAACTTCCCATGCCACGGCTTCGCCTAGTCCAGCCACAAGGAGAAAAGAAAACGAGGGCAAATCACCAGGATTTGGGGGAGCGAGGCAGCTGAGGTCCCGCTCTGCACAGACTAGGCACCTTGTGCCTCTCCCACGGCTTACCACATCTGCCTGGGACTCAATGAAAGGGCCAGAAGGCCGAAGGTGACACCGGGGTCTCCAGCACGACCTTCGCCGAGGGCCTCCAGGGGATTTCGATTTCTCGCGCTGTGGGGGCGGAAGACTGGCTCTCCTGGGGATGTGTGTGAGTGTCTGGGAGTGTGTGCTCCCCAGGGCCCCGCGGAGGTCAGGGTCCTCTCCATTCAGGACAGCAAGGAGAGAAAGGCCTGGAGTGAGGCCCTGGGGCTGGGGGCTAAAGCAGCAGAGTATCAGAAATGGAGTGCTAGGGTGGTTACTGGGAGCGGCAGGGAAGCCTTGGAGTCCAGCATGCGCCTAGGGGTGCTGCGGTGGGGAGGCAGCAGGGGACCTCCCCTGCCCGATGGGGCTTTCGGAGGCCGCGATCCCCGAGGGTTCCTAGCTCTAAGGTCCCCGCTTACAGCTGCGCGGGGCAGAGCGAGCAGGGCGCAGCGCCGCGGCCGGGGCAGGATGCGGAGCCTCGCGTTCACCGGCTTTACCCGCGAGACCAGACCCCTGCAACTCCCCAGCCAGCAAGGCCGGGACGTGCTTCGGGCATCTGTGTGCTCCCCAGGGCCCGGGACGTTCGGGGCGCTGAGCCGTCCAACGTCTGGGTTCCAGCCCTGGTCCCGTAGATCCTCCCGGCTGGACCCGGGTCCTGGGTGCACCCGCCCGCCCTGCCGATGTCCCAGTGCCGGGGCCAGGGGCCGCAGGGCCTCGCGAACGCCCGGCACGGACGCATCTTTTTCTTCCCTCTCTTCCCCGCGCGCGGTGTCGCCGGGAAGCGTTTCCCGGCCCCAGTGATCCAAGAGCAGGTGAGGTAAAGCGGCAGGGACCGGGGCGCGGGCTCGGCAGCCGCAGCTCAGTGCGCGTGCGCCAGGTAGCGGCAGCCCTGCGTGCTTTCCGTACTCGGCTTGCGGTATGTACCCGCCGCTATTCAGCTTCCGGGCTAATTAGCAGTCGCGGTGTGCCGCTACCTGCGGGCTCTCAAGGAGCTCAGCCTCCCGGACGGAGCCGGCGGCTGCGGGGCGAGGACGGCGGCGCGGCGAGGACGGCGGCGGACCGGGGCAGCCCCGCGCTCTGGCCAGGTAGGCTGGGGAACCTTGGCTGCCTGACTCACTGGCGGCGGCAACCTGGGGCCGCCCGCGGCGCCGCGGGGACCCGGACGCGTCGGGGGCGGCGCGGAAGCTGCAGGCCAAGAGCTCCCGAGCGCTGCCCCCCGGACTCGGCGGGGCTGCGGGGAGGCCGCTGCTGGGATCCAGGGGTGCAGCCCGGCGGCCCTACGCCTCTCGGACCGGCCCATTCTCCTCCCACGACGGGCGGGCGGGTGCGGCGGGGACCAGGCAATGCTCTCGCATCCCGGGAGGGGCTCACCGCGGCAAGGGGCCACTCTCGGCGCGGGCAAGTGGCGCTGTCTGGCGGGGCCGCCCGCTCGGATCTCGCTGGGCTGGTCGGGCCGCTGGTGCGTTCCGCTGCCCCGCTTGACGCCGGCATCGAGTCCCCGTGCTGGGCGGCAACTACTGAGTTTGGGGTCGCCTCTGGGTTCGCTTCCCCGGGAGAACCCGAGACCGGATCTTCGCCCCTTCCCTTTCCCTGTCTGTGTAATAAGGCCCAGAGGGAAAAACTTCTCAATTAAAAACCCCACACCTTGTTGCCCCAGGGCTGCAGGCGCCGGGTTGGAGGCACGCCGCGGACCTGCCCCTCCTCGGCGGAGAAGCAGGGCCCCTTCTCCACGCCAGGCACTTCCTGGCAAGGCTGCTGGAGGGAGATCTGGCCGCAGATGGTGAAGGAGAACATCGAGGCCCCCAGTCCCCAAGCAGGGCTCCATGGGTCGGGCGGCGGGCCTTGGTAAGCCCAGGCGAGGGGTGAATTTCCTTTCCCGGGGGCTGACGCGGAGGGAGGGTGCGGGGAACGCCCGCTGAGGGGCCTGTCCTGCGGTACCCCAGTGGAGAGCAGAGCCTTAGAGGGGCCTGCTAGTCTTAGTATTTACTGGCAGAAGGAAGGCTTATTTTTTCAGATCTCTTGAGATACGACCTGGCAGGCACCAGACGTAAATCTGTGGTTGAGTGCAGTCAGCTCTTAAATGGGCATGCGGTGGATGAAGCGCCCCAAACTTGGCATCTTGCGTCTGACACTTTGTTTTTGGGCTAAACTGCCTCTGGCCTCTTCAACCTCCTGTGCCTCTTTCTGTTTTTGTTTGTTTCTGTTTTCTTCCTCGTTGAGAAAGGACAGTGGTTTTAGAAATAATGACCTGAGAGCTTTGCAGGTTGAAGTGGGACAAGTTTTCCTAAGGTGCAGGTTGGCAAGTGCCAGGAACCTGCCGGTGGCTTTTTCTCAGGCCTCTGGGTTAGGGTCCCTCCAGTGAGGTGAGGCGGGGGTTTCTCCCCTCCCAGAGGTGTGGCCACTACGCAGGGGGACAGGAACTGGGTTTCCCAGTCCGGGGAGTCCAGGATGCCCTGCACTCTGCGCTGATTCCTTGGTGACCGTGGGGGCTGCCTTCCCCTGCAGCCTGGGCTGGAGAGGGTCTCCTGAGCTTAGGAACTGCGGGGCAGGAGGGCTGGGGTGATAAGGACACGTGGAACTTGCTGGGGCTCCGGGCAGTGTCCAGGGCGTGAGTAGATAAAGCTGGACCTTGCAGCTGTGTGCCGGCAGCCCTCGGTGGGCTCTAGCAGTACTGTCGGGGGGCCCTTGGAGTGGGCTCCCTGGCTGGGCTGGGACTGGGTGATGGCAGTAGCAATGGGGCATCAAGTCTTCCCTCTCATTTGTTAGGAAGTGCGGTCTGTGCCCGTCCCCACTGTCTGGCTCTTGGGCTGGGAGAAGCTGCAGGCTGAGTCCCACGGGGTGTGAGTGTGTGAGCAGGAGTGGGTGCTGGAAGGAGGTAAAGCTGGTGACCATCAGCTCCTCATTCTCTTCCACCTTGCATGTTTTCTCTGACACCCCAGACCCAAGTTGTGGCCTGCTGGTTAACTTGTTTACATAACCTTCTTAAGTAGCTCTAACCTTAAAAAAAAAAAAAAGAAAATCAAAATGTTAGTTTCACAGGAATAATTGGTGGGGATGGATTGTGAAATGGAGCTGCATAAATATCCAGTTTGCCAACTGAGCTAAGAAATGCTGGATAAAAGTAAAAGGTAATTGTAAAAGACACTGATCACACCCCTGGAAGCTTAGAGATGGGATAAGACACCTTAATTTTTCCCAGACAAAACTGAGGAAGTCAGAGGAAAAACAGTTGATGGTGAGATTGGCATCAGGCTGGGCTTTGTTTGGATTGGGCCGCGGTGGCTGCAGTGAGGGCTGTTGGAGTGGGGAGAGTGGGGGTTGAGCCTGGCTGCAGAGGCCCCCTCCAGGCCTCAGCTCCTCTCCGGCACTCCTCGCTGTCCTCTGCCACGCATACCTGCCCCAGTGACTTAACAGGTGTGGGCCTCAGGTGACACCATGGTCTGAAGTCTTGGAGAAACCTTTACTGTCCAGGGGAGGAGAGGACTGGCGGTCGGTGGGGATCGAGACCCTGCACACATCACTGGGTGGCTTGAATGTCTTCGGCAGAGATCACATGCCCTGCCTTGCAGCCTGGTCCTTAGAGAAACGGAGAGAGCTCTGGGCCTGGGCGGCGGCCCTGGCTGTACCACTCACAGGCTGTGTATCCTCAACGCAGTCTCAGTTCCTCACCCTTGCCAGGTGGCCGTGAGGACTGGGAACGTGGAGGCACAGGTAGGGTGTAAGGTAGCCACTGATGACCAAGCAGGCCTCCCGGATGTAGGTCAAGTTTGAGATGGTTGCTCACCAGGAGGCAGCTTGTGTGCCCATCGGGGGCTGGGGGTGCTCATTGTTCCCTTGGGTGGTGGTTGGCCTGAGCGCCTACAGAGAGGCTTCTCTGCCTCCTTCCTTTCCCAGAGTTCCTCCCCACCCCCCTGCCGCCCACCGCCTGGGTTGGGTCCAGCTCGTGTCTCAGAGCAGCCTGCTGGCACAGGCTGAGTCAGCTGTCATGGGCACTGTCTTTTCTCATCTCTCCTGAAGCCAATCCTCCCCTCTCTCCCTGTCCAGACACACAAGAGAGGCCCGGGAGTTAGGTGACCTCAAGATCATGCAGCCAGGCTCTCTATGTGGAACCCTGCGTACTGGTGGGGTGCCATTGCTGTGTGCATTATGATTTCTGTGCCGGCTGTGAGGTTTCCCAGGTTGGGCTGTGGGGTACCCCTGAGTCTGCAAGTTGGCCCAGGCCAGGTGTGTCACCATTGCCCAGGCCTTCAGTGGCTTTCCAGTGCTCCCTCCACATCCATGTTTCTCGGCCTGATTTTTCTCAAGTTCCCCCGCTCGCTCCCAAGAATGGTCCCTCCAGGCTCTCCTGGCTCCAGGCAGACAGGCTCATTGCCCAGATCTGCCCTGGGTTGTCCCCACCCCATCCCCACCTGTCATCTTGGCCCACGTCCATCCCGGAGATCCTAACTGAATGTAGGCTCTTTCATCTTATCCCTTGGTCCTCAGATTTGCCAGGCCACTCTTGCCTCCAGGCCTTTGCACATGCTATTCCCACCCCCTTGCCATCAGCCACCCCCAGATGCCCACCTGGCCGGCCCCTCACCTATTGCCGGCTCCCTGACAGCCCTACATAAATTAGCGTTACTTCCCCTTCTCTTGTTAACCTTGCTTTGTGTTTCTCCTTATTACTCAACATTCAGTGTGTTATTTATGTACTTGTTTGTTTATTGTCAGTCTCTTATCACTCAAATGTAAAAGACTTTGTTCACCTCTGGATCCCCAGTAGCTAGAAAAGTGCCTGGCACACAGCAGAGCCTTAGTGCTGTTGTTGGATGAGTGAGTGAATGAAACACGGGAGCAGTAGTCTCCTTGCAGCACATGTCCTGCTCCCTGTGCCTCCTTTTCCCGAGTCCCAGAGCTGGAACCCAGCTGTGTTCACCTTTGGATCCTCCTAGAATGTAGCACAGACCCTTACTCAGTGGGCAGTCAGGAAAGAGCTGCAGAGTTGTACTGTGCAACGTCGGTTTCACATAGGCCAGAGGAGAACGTGTTTGGGAAGGTAACCAGCCCAAAGAATGAGCTTTCTTACTGTGCACTGAGATTCCTTTTTGGATTTTCAGTTGTTTGGGTTCTCTGCACCCAGGTGGTCCCTGCTGCCAAAGTCAGCGCTGCGTCTCCCTGCAGTCACCTCGGATGTGGATGCACTTTGGAAGGAGGCACCCCCATGCCCAGATTCCCTTCCCACTCCATCTGGATCTTTCCAAACTTGTCCTGTACCTAATGTCAGACTCTGTCCCAGGGCTCTCAGCCACTCTGCTTTCCCTTCCAGAAGCCTCCTCCTGCTTGACTGTCTCCTGCCTGTGTCCTGGCCTGGTTGGAGAAGATGCTTTGGTTTTATGAGAAAGGGACTGGGAGGTCGGAAAAGAGGATGGGATTTGGAATAACAAGAGCTCAGTTCCAGCCTGGCCCTCCCACTAATCCCTGGGGCCCAGGGCCAGTCTTCTGGCTTGAGAGTCTTTCTCAGCATCTGCAATACCCGCGTGAGGCCTCTTGCCTGTGGTTGTTTTGAGGCACAGACGAGATGCGATATTGAACCGATGCGAGATATTTTATGACAGCAAGAGCTCCATGGTGTGGCTTCTCTTATTGTCCTGGGAGTTTTAAGGGTCAGGTTTGTGAGTTACAGCTACGGCCTAGTGAGAGAATGCAGAGGCGGCCTGTCATAAACTCTAAACTCTAAAAGGCTGTTTTAATGTAAGGTGGTGCATCTGTTGGTTTGTGTTTCAAGGATCAAAATTAAGAGAAAAAATATGTGGTTGAGATACCTGCGTTGAGTGACTGTGGAAATATTTTCGTCTCTAGTTTTCTGGAAACGGGAACACTCCAACATTTAAAGATGGTTTTGATGACGAAACCATTGGAATGAAACACACATCATCGGGCAATTCTGTGTGTTGAGTTCCATCCCTCTTTGTTTGTCATTTTAAATAATTTCCCGGCAAATCCAGAAGGCAGGTCTTGTCTTAACTTTGCAACGAGGAGGCTGGGGACAGGTAGCTGAGCTATGGGTTGCCTAAGAGCACCCTGCTGTGACGGGGCAGTGCTGGCCTTTGAGCCTGAGCTGGAGAGAGTGTGAGGCCCATGTTTTCTCTCTGTCTCCTGCTGGGGCCCATTTTGTATCAGATTTGTTTTTAACGGGGTGGGCATGACTAGGACTTATGACCACTGGTGGGCAAGTACAGGGGCTAATTTTCAACACGTGCTGAGAGACTGATGGCTGGCATCGGAGAGTCGTGGAAATGCCACAGATGACGTGGGCCCTTCACAGCGATGGGGAAAGGGCGTGGGAGCTTGCCCTCCAGGAAGGTGGCTGACATGGTTGCTGGGACACTAAGGTGTTTTCCATTTTGCACTTGAAGCCAACATGGATTCTTAGCACTTCTTGTCCCTAGAATCAACTGTGCAGAGAGACGCTTGGTTCTGAAACTCTCAGGCAAAGACAGTTCTGAGGAAACTCTTGTTAGTAAATAGTGAGTCGGAGAATACTATTGACATTTAGGATTTTCAGTTGAGATACATATGTACTGTCATGCGTCACATGACATTGTTTTGGTTGATGATAGCATATATGACAGAGGTCCCACAAGAATATCATGAGGCTCAAAAATTCCTATTGCCTAGTGACATTGTCATAAAGTTGTAGTGCAGTTACTTTATTTTTTAAAAAAATGTATCCTAACTGTACAATGTTTATAAAGTCTGCACTAGCGTACAGACTGACTCACCGGAGCAACTTCCATTCATGGAAAGTGCCCTAGATAGGGGCACCATGTTTTATCTTTTATAGCATATTTTTAGTTTGTGCCTTTTCTATGTTTAGATACACACATTCAGCACAGTAACATGCTGCCTAGGTTTGCAGCCTAGAAGCAGTAGGCTGTACCCTATAACCTAGTGTGTTGTAGTAGGGTTGTATAATGTATGCTCTATGATGTTCTCACAATGATGAAATTGCCTAATGATAAATTTCTCAGAATACATCCCTGTCGTTAAGTGACGCATCAGTGTGTGTGTGTGTGTGTGTGTGTGTGTGTGTGTGTGTGTGTGTGTATGATATATAATTTTTTTCATTTGGTTGGTTTGGCATTCCTGGAATTGATTCTCCAGCAAGGCACCTCTAAATATGAATCCCTCTGAACTGTTGTATGTGTTGTTAATTTAATAAACAAGTATCGTTTATGGTTTCCCGCAGTTGGTTTGATTATCAACTGTCTTGGAAAAATCCATTGTTTCAAAAATAGTAAAGCCACTAGTTGAGTAACCGCATGCATTTAGGGATGATGGATTTCTCAGGTCTCTCTGGAAGCAAGTGTGTGCATTGTGCAATTAAAACACAGTTTTTGCTTCTCAGTCTTTTGGTGTAATAAGTGAGCCATGTGCTCTAGCATCTGTCTGAATTATCCGGAGCTGGTGGCAGCTGTCACGGGTGTGGTGCAGTGGGGCCAGGCGTGTGTTAGGAACTGGAAGCTCTGGGAAGCCAGGCTCTGCCTCCACGTGTGAGCCAGCTGTAGAGCGTCACTGCTCAGAGTTTGTCTTGACTCATCCCGAGAAGGGCACGTGGAGGTCTGTGTCCCATTCCTCACCAGCCACTGAGTTACTATGGATGGAGGAGATGAGATGTGTGCAACTGTTCTGCTACAGTAAAGCACTCGGTCAGTGCAGTCACCAGGGTTAGGATGTGTGAGTGTTTTACCAACCTGCCTGCTGGGTTTCAGACACCTGGCACTACCTCCAGCCTCTAACTGATTCTGGCTAGTACGCGTGAAAGCTGTCAGCTGAGTGATGAATGGGCCGATTTTGGCCACAGGTCCCTGCACTTCCCACCTGGCCTGACTGCTAGATTCTGAGCCCCTGAGGCAGGACTGAGTGGGTCACATTGATGGCTGATTGTCTCAGGAATGGCATTGGGTGAAATCGAGGTTTTCCTGACCCACAGCTCCTACTAGAAGTGCCTTTCTTTTGTGCATGTATTGTGAAGATTCTGCCTGTGAACTTTCTCTACCCTTTGAGTCCTAAGGTTCAGGTACCTGGAGAGGAGCGTGTCATCGTTTTGCAGGTTGGATGTGCGGTTGTTGGGGAAGACGTCTTTGTGCTGTGTTGGGTTGGAAGCTTTGAGAGCAGAAGCCCCTCCAGACCAAGAACTCCTGATTGTGTCTTTCCCTTGGGCTTTCCCAGTTTTCAGCTTCTAAATTAATTGCATTTTATTAAGTAATGGTTTTCTTCTTGATCACAGGCGTGCCTGTGCTTAATCAGCACTGAGGACTGGTGCTACTTCAGTTGATTTGATACACCTAGAGGCAGCCTCATCTCCAACTTGTCTTGACTTCATTTGGGGAGCTGCCGTGGGGGACCCCTGGACTGGCAGCATTCCCACTCCTCACTTTGGCAACCCCGGCCTAACTCCTTGTATGTGTTGCTCCTTTTATCCGTCACATAGGGTGGCTTAATCTAATAGTGGAAACAAAGGGGTGCGGGACACTAACCTGGTAGGTCTCACCTTGCCCGTCATTCACCTCTCAGTCCTTTGACACTCAGGGACTCTGCAGTGGTACAACCGGGAGCAGGTACCCTTCACTTTTCTTACCCCCGAGTCCCTTTGCCTGGAGCACTGTCCATTTATCCACCCATGCACTCAGTAGGTATTTTCCAAGCAGCTACTATATTCCAGCTTTCTTGTTCCCAGTTTAGAGCTGGGTGGGATCAGGAGGGAGGGCATGGAAGGGGTTGCTGGAGAATGTGCAATGGCATCAGAGCCCCATTCTGGCTCTGGGTCCAAGGCCCTCCTAGAGAGGCACAGTCTGGAAGATGTGAGAGCCCCACGGTAGGTTGGGGTGGATCATGGACCCCATCCTAGAAGAGTGGGTGGGTTTGCCCCTTCAGAGCCCAGGCCAGAAGAACCCTCTAGGCAGAAGGGCCAGCCTGGAGTGTGGCACCCTGGGCATAGGGAGGGCCCAGTTTTTGGCAGCAGGATTATGTAATTTGTGTAGGTCAGAGCTGGAGATGGGGGTTGGGGGGAATTCCTGACCATTAGGGGCTTGGTAGCCCTGGAGAGCCCTTGCTGTGGGTTGGGAGCAAAGTAGATGGGCCAATAACAACACATATTTTACCAAGCGAATTCTAGGAGAGTGATTTCTGCAGCTGGCTTCCCTAGTGGACAGTTCAGAGCATGGGAGGAAGACGCGGTCAGGGGCGTGTTGAGGGGTGCATCCAGAGGCGAGGGGAGGGTGTGGGGAGGTATGAGCAGAAGATGTGACATGGGGTGGGAAGGGATGCAGTGAGGACGCAGGAGGGTGGCGGGGGCAGGTGTCTGGCCGAGGCACTGCCAGCATCACGGGGAGGCTCTGGAGCCCACTCCCCACTGGGTTCTGTAGGAGGTGGCAGCTGATGCCAAGTCCCAGCCTTGCTAGTGCAGACGTTTTATTTTACCCTTCTTTTTTTTTTTTTTTTTTTTTTACAAGGATTTACAGGATTTGTAGATTAAATTGCCCCTGTTCTCCAAGAAGCAGTGGGAACAGCAGCGCTGCAGGGTGATGGGCTGCAGAGGCCTCTGCAGCAGGGTGGGGTCTGGGGAGACATTCGGGTGCCTCCTGTCCACGGCCTCGATAGGCCAGGGCGCCTGCAGCTTGGGCCCTCTTCCCCTTTCAGGTGGAGGGAGCTGTTCATCCTCTGGGGGCTGCTGGGCAAGAAACATTTCTTACCTGATAATGTGAAGCATCAGAGGTCCCTGTTTTATGGGTAAGTTGCTGTATGTTTTGGAGCTGCAGGCAGTCTGTTTTTCTCACTAGCATGGTGTGGAGGTGGGGGACAGTATTCCCTCCCGTGAGGCCCACGTCCACTTCATTATCCCTGTCTGCTAGGACTGCGCTGGATGCTGACTGAGGCTGCCTTTGTTACTTCCATGCACTGTAACTGGAAAGGCCTGCTGCTTGTTAGGCTCCTTAGAAATCTGATTTGAAGGCTGGGCACGGTGGTTCATGCTGTAATCCCAGCACTTTGTGAGGCTGAGGAGGGAGGATCGCTTAAGTCCAGGAGTTTGAGATCTCACCTCTACAAAAAAATAGAAAAATTAGCCAGATGTGGTGGCTCACGGGTGTGGTCCTAGCTACTTGGGAGGCTGAAGTGGGAGGATCGCTTAAGCCCAGGAGGTTGAGGCTGCAGTGAGTTGTGAGGGTGCCACTGCCCTCCCCTGGGTGACAGAGCGAGAACTTCTCTCTCTCAAAAAAAAAAAAAAAAGAAGTCTGATTTGAAGGAGAGAAAGCTCTATTTGATGTGGGGGTTGGGGGTGGAGAGCACCTCTGCGATTAGACCTTTGTATCATCTTGATGATTTTAATCAGACATCTAATATTATGCTGTAGTTCATGTCAACTGATTTCCCAAACCTGAATTTCAGAGACTTCCCATGACACACCGGGCAGTGGGAGTGGGGATGGTGAGAGACTGTTAGTTATTCCAGGAAGAGAGGCCTTTTCTGATTGTCCTGCTCACCAGCACACTGAGGGGCTGGGCCGGTGACCTGAGGGGCTGGGGAGTAGAGCCCTGGCTTATTTATGTGCAGTTGTTCCTTTTGAACATGTCTTGTTTTGCTGGTGATTTGGCAAATAGGTTGAAACCAAGCCCTCCCCCAGTTCCTCCACCACCTAGGACTCCACAGGTGCCTGGGAGTCCGATGGCTGGCAGGCTGCCTTTTGAAGCTTGGCCTAGTGTCCCGCAGCTGCTGGTTGTCCTAGGAATCCAAGGAAAAGCTGCTGAATTCTGTGGCCCCAGGAGGATTTTTGTCCTCCTTTTGCAGAGCAGTAGGTGGATTTGCTCTGTTGAGCTGGAAGGAAGAATTTTTAGAATTCCTCTGGCTGAAAAAGTTAAAATGGAACCATCTACATCAATTCCCCACAATTGGACTTTAAAGCAAGTTTTCAGAAAAACGGACTCGATTATTTTCTATGTGTGGAAGCACATTCCTTGGGAACTTCTGGTGAATTTTTTTTTTTTGGATACGGAGTCTCACTCTGTCACCCAGGCTGGAGTGCAGTGGCACAATCTCGGCTTACTGTAAGCTCCACCTCCTGGGTTCACGCCATTCTCCTTCCTCAGCCTCCCGAGTAGCTGGGACTACAGGCGCCCGCCACCACTCCCAGCTAACTTTTGTATTTTTAGTACAGACGGGGTTTCACCGTGTTAGCCAGGATGGTCTTGATCTCCTGATCTCATGATCTGCCTGCTTCAGCCTCCCAAAGTGCTGTGATTACAGGCGTGAGCCACCGTGCCCGGCCTAACTTCTGGTGAATTTTAAAGTGCTTGTCTATTTTGTTTTATTCTCCAATACTGAGAATTCTTTAACAACTAGAGGCTGCTTGGGTAGGTGAAGGTTTGAGGGGCAGCGCTCCCCACCAGAGCTAATCATTAAATAGATCTACCATCTGTAGTTTTTGTTTTGCATTTTGAGATGGAGGTGTTGCTATGTTGTCTCTAGGCTGGACTTGAACTCCTGGGCTCAGGCAATCCTCCTGCCTCGGTCTCCTGAGTAGCTGGGACTACAGGTACATGCCACTGTACCTGGCTTGATGTCTCTGTTTTAAAAAATTTTGCCTTCTCGCAATTATCTTGTATCTCTGGAGAAGAAAGGTGCCATTTTTCTGGCAGTGGAATTTGGAGTTGAGAAGGACCCTGGCTCCATCAGCGGGGCTGGCACCTAACATATGATAGATATATAACATAGATCTTGAGATCCTTTAAATATCTGTTTCTGATTATGAAATTCAAATGTACTAATTATAAAGATTAGAACTTTACAGAAATGCATCATGTAGAATAGAAAATGAAAGCTTCCCCCTAACTTCACCACTGCCCCATTCAGTGCCCACAAAGATAATCATTGTTCACAGTTTGGTGGCGATTCCTCCCATTTTCTTTTCTGTCTGTGGACATATTTTACTTGTCTTTTAAATACATACATATTTTAAAAGTATTTTTCAACAAAGTGGGATCCTATTGTAAATAAGATTTGCAGTTCGATCCGCTCACCAGCTGTGTGTCTTAGAGATGGTCCCTTGTCCTTTGCGCAAGCAGCGTTATTCTGACGCTTGCATAATATGTGACTGTTTACTTATTGAACTTTTGGGTTGTTCCGTTTTTCACACTCACGGAGAATGCTGACAGGTGGAGTCTCGTACATTAAACCCTTGGATCTGCATGAGGTTGTTTTCGTAGCATAGATTCCTAGAAGTGGACTTGCTGGGCTGAATGGTTTGGGCATTCAGAGTGTCAACAGATATTGCCAAATTGCTCTCTTGACAGGTGGTGACCATTCTAAATGATGCTAGTGTGTGGGGCAGCGGTGTCCCCACTGACACTCTCTGGACATCGACACTCTCTGGACATGATCAGTCTTTGTGTTTCATTCAGTCATGTGGGTGTAAAGTGATAGCTTATTTCATTTTGTATTTGTAAAAATTGTGAATGACAACAAACTGCTCCTCCTGTGCTTACTACTAATTTGAATTTCTCTAATTCTCTTTTTCATCCTTGCCTGTTTTTCTCTTGATTTGTGTAGCTTTTCCTTGTTGATTTATAGGTGTTCTTGGTACACAGGGTTATTCCTCATTTACTATATATATTGCGGATATTTTCTCTCAGATGCCACTTGTCCTTTGAATTTGTTTAAAGACATCTCTGGCAATGTAAAAATTTGGAATTTTTACATTGTTAAAACTATCAAGCTTGCTTTAATTACTCCTTAATTTTGTATCTTACTTAGAGAATGGGTTTATGTACCCTAATATGTATAACCACCCTCCTGCATATTCTGCTAATACTTGATAGTCTCGATTTTTTTACATTTACATCTCTTCTTTGATCTAAAATGTATTTTAGATACAGTGTGATTTGGGGATGTAGCTTTTTTTTTATAGGATTCCAACCTAATTTCCTAGTCAGCCACTTTGACCTCTCTGTTTTGGCAGGTTTGTCATGGGTTAAGTAGCTGCTGTGTTCTGAGTGTTTCTCCTGTGTTTCTGGATTCTCCATTCTAATTTACTGCTTTATTCTTGTGCCACTATCTACCGTCTAAGTTACGGTGGCTTTTGGTAAGACTTAGTTATCTTAAAGGGCCATTACCTCTTCATTCCTCTTCTTTTTTCATTTTCCGCCAACCTTTCCTCCTATATTCCTTTGAATAGATAAGCTTTATTTTATTTAATTTATTTTTTGAGACTGTCTTACTTTGTCACCCAGGCTGGATTGCAACGGTGCAAACACGGCTCATTGCAGCGTTGACTTCCTGGTCTCAAGTGATCCTCCCACCTCAGCCTCCCAATTAGCAGGGTCCACCACGCCTGGCTAATTTTTGTGTTTTTTGTAGAGGTGGGGTTTTCCAAGTTTCCCAGGCTGGTCTTGAACTGCTGAGCTTAAGTGATCCTCTTGCCTTGGCCTCCCAAAGTTCTGGGATTACAGGCATGAGCCACCCTACCCGGCCGCTAGATAAACTTTAGAATAAACTAAATTCATCCCATATTCTGATTGGGATTTTGATTAAGGTTGCTCTGTGAGTTTTATGGTGGGGGTTGGGGGTGGGGAGAGGAGAGAGCTTTTGTATTTTCTTCTCATCCAGATTTTGATTTATGTAAAAAGTCCTTTGCCTCCATCACTGGAGCTTCATTGCTTTATTCATGCATGTTTGTGCGTCTCTCACTTGTGCTGCTGTTGTCACTGGGATCATCCCCTCCTCTTGCCTTGTTTTCTAGCTGATCATGGCTGGTCTGTAGAAAAGTTGTTGCCTTTTAAATTTGTGGACTGCCTGCCCACCTTGCTTCAGTCTCTCTGTTGATGTAAATGGTTTGTCATTCTTCCTCTTGTATTTTTTTATTGGAGAATCATTTGCCATTGTCGACCTTTCTTTTTTGTTATTTATGCCTTTTGTTATGGGGTCCATTGTGGAGGGGTATTTGATACTAGTTCACTCTGTGATCCCTGGGGCCCTCCTCAGGAGGGCCTTTCTGCTTCATGGTCAGTGGGTTGGCTCTTTGACTGGGGGTCCCTGTAGCTCAGCAGTCCCCAGGACAGCCGCTGTGTCACAGAGTGGAAGCAGGCCGGTGGACAGTTTAAGTGAGTTTTTTTCCCTGTGTGGCTGGGCAAGCTGGAGGAGAGGGGTCTTAGGGAGTGGTTTCTCCAGGCAAGGGCAGTGGTCTGGAGGGGGCTGTCACATGGGTGCTCACCCATGGGGGCCTTAGAGGATGTGGCTTTCTCTGCTGCTTGGCCTCAGGCAGGGGGCTCAGAGGGTCTCCTCAGGTGCTATCAGTGGCTGTGGTGGTGGCAATGTCTGGGACCCATGCCAGCAAGCTGGCAGCCACTGGTAGCCTCTGCTGCTTCCTCCAAACGTGAGGACCCCCAGGCAATGGTGGTGGCCCCCTGGGTGCACAGGCAGATGAGGGGGTAGGGAGAAGAGGGTACAGCCCTGGTTCTCAAAGCAGGTGGTGGGGCCAGCATGTGTGACTCAGTGGCCAAAGGGTCCATGGAGGTGGACCAAACTGGTTGAGGGGAGCCCCCACCCTGACCATGCCAGGAGATGCTGCCCATGCCACCAAATTTCCACTGGGACCCATGGCCCCAGTAGAGTCCCTGGAATCTGTGAAGCTCAGGGTCATCCTCAGTTGTTCCCTGTCATTTATGTTCTAGCCTTGACCTTGGAGTGTCCGCCCTGCAGGAGCTGCCAGTTGCTGTGAGTTCCTCGTGCTTCCTTGTGACAAGTGGTAGGGAGTGGCTACTGCTAGGTTAGATTTTGTTATTTTGCACATCATCGACTTTTTACACTAGTTTCCATCATTTTCATGTAGTCTTTGTTCAGGGTGTTAACAGCTATCAATACCAGCTAACAATGTGTTTATGGTGATGGGCATCATTTTCTCATCTTATGAGATAAACCAGCCAACCTAGTGCCTTTTGCATGAAGGTAATGATGCTCGGGGACTTGGGACTGATGGGTGGTGGGTGTTGCCAGGATTTCAGCCTCTTCCAACAGAAGCTGCAGGGTGGCGTGATGTGGCCCCATGTTGCCCTGTGGTGGTAGGGCAGGGGAGTGGCGCCCACAGGCATGGGGGTGGTCAGCTTTCCAGGAAGGTGATCCAGGCCCAGGAAGGTCCGAAGTGTGATGGAGGGGAGAGGGAGAGGAGAGGGAGCCTACCGGGAGGCGTGGGTCCAAGGCCTGGGTGTTAGTTAGTTTGTCGTCCTCCCATCTGCTAGGCATCCATTCTCTGTTGTGGTCCCCAAATGCCCCATTTCTGGCTTCATTCAGACGCAGTTCCTCTGCTCAGTGGAAGTGGAAGAGGTGGAACTGTTGTCTGTGCTGTCTTCAGAGCCGGTGGAGGCGGAGCTCGGCCAGCGTGTCACTGCCTAGTGGAAGAGCAACTAGCAAGAGAACCCGCTCTTCCCTGTGGCTCCTAGACACCTTGGTTGGAGGGTTGGCCAGGAGCAGGAGCAGGAAGAGCACTGTGGACAGAGCTGGCTCCTGGGACATGGGAGGCCTGTAGAATGCCTGCAGAATCAGCATGAGAGAGAGAGAGAGAGCGAGAGTGAGAGAGAGCGCGCACAAGCGCACGAGCGCGAGCGTACGCAAGGCCAAGTAGCAGGCATGGCAGAGGGGAGATTCCAACCCCCTCCTGACTCTGGGGCCTATGAACTTAACCATCCAGTGGCAGGGCCTCTCAGCTGGAAATCAGTCACATGCTTCCCAGAAGGTATTTTTATGAGTCAATATACTTGACTTTGGGAATTGGCTATAAAGAGAAAATTTAGTACAGGATTAAAGAAGTGTGTACTGGATTAATCTGGCAACCTCTTTTCTTTTTGAGACAGGATCTCACTATGTTGCTCAGACTGGAGTGCAGTGGTGTGATCTTGGCTCACTGCAGCCTTGACCACTTGAGCTCAAGTGATCCTCTCACCTCAGCCTCCAGAGTAGCTGGGATCACAGGCACGTGCCTCCATATCCAGCTGATTTATAAATTTTTCCTAGAGATGGGGTTTCACCATGTTGCCCAGGCTGATCTCGAACTCCTCTGCCTCCCAAAGTTGGCAACTTCTGAATGTGCTGCTCAGAGCTGCCTGTTTGCAAATGAACCAGGCATATGTTTTATACGTGAGGTTAATTTCATGTAGTTAGAACACTGCTATAGGAGGCGGGGTGGGGTGATGTCACAGAGCACTGGACAGATAATCAGGACGTCCCCTCGTCGCAGTCAAGCTGACCTCTTTTGGGGCTGTCGCCAGCTCAGTGGTGTCCACCTGCTGTCTGCAGTCTGAGAATCGGGGTGTCCTAAGCTCTCTCCAGCTCTGAAATCTTTAACTGTCTACTGGGTGTATTTGTCTGGAACCTTGCCTCCTGTCCCTGTGGTTCTGCATGTTGCCGGGTGTTTCTCAGGGACACCTGACTTTCCTGAGGGTCCCCAGCCCTGGTGGGAGAAGAGGTTGTGTGACGTCTGACACCCGGGAATTGGTGGGTCTCCATTATCTGAGGAGGGTGTACTTCCCAGGTTAGCTGGGCATGAGTTCAGTTTCAGTCGTATCCTTCCTTCCAGTTTGGGATGGGTTCTGAAATTTGTATTGCAAGTGATGAAAAAGGGGTAAGTGGCTTTTCATCTCAGTGGGGTTAGCTTTGTCGTGGACCCCTGAGCTGAGAGATGGCATGATTAGAAGTCCAGTGCCTCCACCCATGCAGTCTTCTTGAGGACTTACTTGTATCATTGTGTGTTGCTTGAAAACGAGCAATCTGTACGGTAACTTTTAGGATTCTTGGTGTGGGCGGGTTGAATATCTGCCCGTGTGCCTCATTTCCTGGGTATCACTGAGGAATGGCTCTTTGATTTCAATTTTAAACCCTTATCTTGCCACAGTCAGTCTTTTATATAGAGCAGAGTGCTGGAGATGGGCTGCAATGACAATATTCCTAATGGGATGGGTTTTATTTGGAGTGAGTGGACTGTGACAACTTTTAGGTACCTTCATGTGACTCTTCTCACAATAGCTGATTTTCTTCTCGTTTAATGGAAAATTAGTAGCTGAAGCCTGTTTCACGTCTCTGCCCCCGTGGTGGCCTGGGCAGACACTGGCTCATCTCCCAGAGCAAATGTCAGACAGACCAGCCACAGCCCAAGGAAGTGGGGGCAAATGGGGCGCCCCAGTGTGATCTCGAGGGCCCATGTGGTTTTGTATGGAGGGCAGAGTTGTTGTGCTGTTGGCTTTTCAGCAGGAGCCAGGCAGAGCAGCTGTCCGTGGGCTGCCCTGTTGGCCAGGGATGTTGACCAGGATGTGGAAGGAATCAGGCAGTTGCCCCCGGCGGGATGGTCATTGCGGTGTCTCTGCACCTAAGTGATTTGTTTTCACAGACATCAGTGCTCAGTATTGATCAACCTCAGGATCATCAATGCTTGGAAAGGGTAGAGCTTGTGTCCCATCAGAGATGTGACTCCGAATCTGTGGGTACTCTCCCCAGGCTGACTCATAAAATGAATGGGCACCTGAGCCACTCCGTGTGATGCTGAAAACCGGGAGCACTCGGGTGACGCCTTCAGCCATGAAGTCTGCCTTTCCTCAGGGGAGTGGCCGCCAATGGTGTGTTTTCTATTTGAAGCAACTCTAAAGGGTCCCACCCAAGTTTCAGAAAGAAACTCAGGTTCTTGACATATGCAGGGGGAACCCTTTCATTTCTAAAATCTGTTAAAAATTTTACTATTGCTGAAAATATCCTCTTACGCATTTGCAGTGATACCTCCATCCTCACTGCAATGACCCGTGAGTGCAGGCCTGTGCCCGTGACCTGGCTGGACCCTGGGGTTTTCCTGCGCTGCTGGCCCTGAGCTGTTTGTGCTATCAACAGGGCAGCCCTCTGGGTCTGGATAAGAGGTTCTGCGTGCTCCTTACAGTTCAGAGCAGGCTTGGGCCATCTTCCCTGCCTGCTGCCTTGTCCTCCAGTAGTAAGTCACGCCCCTGTCACTCCCTGATGAAGCCACTCCACTGAGATTGTTGATTTTACACTGAGGCTTCTCTTTGGGATACCCCAGGCTCGTGGTTACCCGATGGAGGAAAAATTCTGGGAGAATCGGCTGGTGAGATGCCTGACACCGCTCTCCTGGCATCTGACATCAAGGATATCTTAATTTTCTTAGTTTTTAAAAATTGTGGTAAATACACAAAAGATGAAATTTACCATCTGAAATACTTCTAAGTGGATGATTCTGTGGCATTAAATACACTCACAGTGTTGTGCCACCATCACCACCATCCATCTCCAGAACTTTCTTCATCTTGCAATCTGAAACTCTGTGTCCACTAACTCCCCTTTCCGCCTCCCCCAGCCCCTGGCAGCCACCATTCTACTTTCTGTCTCTGAATTTGACGACTCCAGGTGCCACATGTGAGTGAAATCATACAATCATTTGTCTTTTTCCAACTGCCTTCTTTCACTTAGCGTGACGTTCTCAAGGCCCACCTGTGTTGTAGCGTGCGTCAGAACTTCCTTCCTTCTTAGGGCTAACTACTGTCCCCATTGTATGGGTAGGCCACACTTTGTTTGCCGTTCATCCCTCAGACATCAAGAATATCTCACATAGTAGAAAGAGTCAAAGAATCCAATGAGGGCTTCATCTTGGCCACTCATGCTCTCTGTAGCTCCACCCTCTGCAAGGGTTGGGTGGACAGCCTGAAGCTACCTGCTTATCCTGCATTGAGCAGATGGGCCTGGTGCTGGGCGCAGAGGATGCAAACTGGAGCAGGAGCCAGTTCCTGCCCTCAAAGTGCACAGCAACATGCACTCCAGCCTGGGCAACAAGAGAGAAACTCCATCTCAGAAAAAAAAAAAGAAAGAAAGAAAGAAAGAAAGAAACGGGAGCTGGGGAGAGGGGGCCTGGAGACGGGAGTCCCACGTGGCCCTGCCCTCCGTACCTGGCTGAGCAACGCTTTCCAGTTCTTTTCCAGGGTTGTGGATGAGACCCCACTGCCTGCGAAGAGAGGCCCTGATAAACCAACTCTTGCTTTGTTAAAGAGGGGACACCTTATCAATGATTCACGTTTCCTTCATTTTAAGCATGAAGAAATTAATCCAAGGGCCGGGCGCGGTGGCTCAAGCCTGTATTCTCAGCACTTTGGGAGGCCGAGGCGGGTGGATCACCTGAGGTCAGGAGTTCGAGACCAGCCTGGCCAACATGGGGAAACCCTGTCTCTACAAAAATACAAAAATTAGCCAGGCGTGGTGGCGGACGCCTGTAATCCCCGCTACTAGGGAGGCTGAGGCCACAGAATTGCTTGAACCTGGGAGGTGGAGGTTGCAGTGAGCCAAGATCACACCATTGCACTCCAGCCTGGGCGACAAGAGTGAGACTCTGTCTCAAAAAAAAAGAAAGAAAGAAAGAAAAAAAAGAAATTGATCTAAGAGGCTGACCTGGCAGCTGGAAATTCTTCCTCCCCACAGCACCTTTTGGGGACTGGAGCTAAACTCAGCCACCTTCTCCATAGCCCCTGCCACCCACCCGGCTCTCACCTGAACCATGGGCACAGGCCATCCTGCTCCCAGTTTTCCAGCCCCTTAATTCATCCCTCAAGGCCACAAGGAAGCAAGGAAGACGTTTCTTAACCACAAATGTGCCGTGTGTTTGCGCCAAGCCTTGTCTTGGCTCCCGTCACCTACAGGGTGGAGTCCAGACTCCGTGGCATGACACAGGAAGTCCTCCCACATCTGGTCTCTGCCCATCTCTCTGCCTTCTTCCCATAATTTAGCCTTGCCAGCTCAAAGCTGGCCCCAAAGACCTCACACCCTTTTCCTTGGAACTTCTCATCTCTCCCTACACGCTTGCAAAAGTCCCCGCAGAAAAAATCTTGTAAAACAATCAAGATTCACATACCTTCTATTTGGTCAGTGCAGAGACACAGATCTTTGTTCCGAAATTTGCATTTAAATGCAAAGCTTCAGAGCCTGAAAACATCTAAAATTATACCCAGGACTGACAACTGGCCTAGGCTCAATGTCTTTGGAATTTGCTCTACTAAATTTGCTACCGTTTGAATGTGTTCCCTCCAAAATTCAGGTGTTTCTAATGTGAATATGATGCAAAAAGTGAAAACTTTATACATCTTTACAGCAGCCTAGAAGTACAGATGAAGCAATCCTTTTTTTTTTTTTTTTTTTTTTTAAGAATCTACAGTTACTACAACTAACTGAAAAAGTGGGAAATCTGGAGACCAACACATAGAAGAAGAAAAATGGCAGTCAAAGACTCACTCTCCAAATTGGACATTTATTTAAACCAGGGTTTCTCAGCCTCAGCGATGTGTATATACTGGGCCAGACAGTTTGTGGAGGGTTCTCCTGTGTGTTGTAGGACGTTTAGTAACATCCCCTCTACCCAAGAAATGCCAATGGCACCTCCCATCGTGACCAGTCGTGACAACCAAAAATGTCTCCAGATTATTTCCAAACATCCCATGGGGGGCAAAAATCTCCTTCAGTTGAAAATTACTGTGTAAACTAGAGCTACATCCTAGATCTTAGAAAAAGATGTAAGCTTCCCAAGTCAGCCCTGCATACCATTGGTACGGAAATGAAATAAGAGCCTAGAAGGAAACAAACAAAACTATAATCTTATTTAATATAAAAGTAAAAATGCAAAAATAAAACACTACCATATGCATTCTAACAGTGTTTATTATAGGAATACAAGGATGATTCAAAATTAGGAAAATTTCATCAGGTAATTCACAGATTGTATTTCTACATAGAATTGAAGGCACAATCATGAAAAACAAAGTAGCTCTATATGCATTAAGTCCATGATCTATTCTGTGAAAAACACAGGTTGCGGGTGTCTTACAGAAGGAAAACTGAACACTGAACACGTATTTCTCCCATCTGCTCTTTTTCCTGAGGCTCCATGGGAATTACATTGAAGAATAAACATTGTGTAAACACACACAATTACAAAAAAAAAGGAATGGGGTTACCAAGAGAAGAGAATTCACCTCCAATAGACAATGACAGTAAATGGGAAATGGTTAATTAATGAAGCAAAGCAAACAAAGGTGGAGGTTAGGGGGATACCGATAACAAGGAGGCTAATTTGTCCCACAGTACCCTGCAGAGGCACTAGACTCAGACATCAGGTACCCCGGAGAGTGGGACTGATAGGCAAGACTGAAAACAGATTAACCAAAAGCCTACATACAGAACACATTTTCCAGGCCCTGAAACACATTGTTCTCCCACATTTCCTTAAGCAGAACCCCAGCAAACATGTATCTACCTCAGGCAAGAGAACGTAGATTTCACCTCCAGAGGAATGGAGTAGTTCCTGCCATCATTTATGATTGCACAAAGAGATAACATAGAGGGGTGGGGATAACAATTGGGAATCAGCATAAATTCCCCCTAAAAACCCTTTCCCCTAAAAGCTATCAGTTGACAAGTCTTGGCCTGAAAGAACTCCCAAGCTTCTTTTTTATTTATTTATTTATTTATTTATTTATTTTTTTGAGACAATGTCTCCCTCTTTCTCCCAGACTGGAATGCAGTGGCATGATCATAGCTCACTGCAGCCTCAACCTCCTGGGCTCAAGCAATCCTCCCACCTCAGCCTCCTGAGTAGCTGGGACTACAGGCGGGCACCACCACATCTGGCTAATTTTTATTTTTTCTAGAGATGGGGGTCTCACTGTGTTGCCCAGGCTAGTCTTGAGCTCCTGGGCTCAAGTGATCCTCCCACCTCAGCCTCCCAAAGCACTGAGATTATAGATGTGAGCTACCACACCCAGCCTCCCAATCAGTCTTTTAGTCCTTCTCTCAAATATGAATGAACAAAAGGGGGCATTTTTAAAAAGATGACAAATGATGAGCAACATAGAATAGATATTTTGGGAAAGGCTTTTGAAAGAAAAGACCAAAATAAACTAAGAAAAAAATTATTAAAGAAAAAAGACATGCTAGGGAGAGGACAAAAGAGTATCAAAATAGCTCCTTAAAGACACTTGTGAATATATTACATCTATAAAACAAAACATAAAATATGAATAAGGAGTAATCAGAGAAGAAAAAGTTCTCAGAACTCAGGCTTCATCTTTGGAGTTGGTCCCCAATGAGCCACAACTCCTGTCATTCAGGTCCTCGGAAGGGCCCATTCCACAGTGAATCTAGGTTGGCTCCGAGACTTACTTTAACCTATAGAATGTGGTAGAAATGAAACTGGACCTGTTCTAGGTCTAAGCCTTAAGAACATCTGACAGCTTGCACTTTTGTCTTCTGGAAGCCAAAAAGAAGAACTGACTATCCTCTTGGAGAAAGAGAAGCTACATGTAGAGGGCCAAGAGTATGAGATGCTATGTAGAAAGGCCACATGAAGAAACACCAAGGCAGCAGACCTGTGGGTGAAGAAGCCATCTCAGACGTTCCACTGCAGCTGAGCATCCAGATGACCAGTCCCTGATACTGTCTAACTGCACAGTGAGAGCTGCCAAATGAGACCAGCAGAAAAACTGTCCAGCTAGCCCATTAACCCATACAATAGTGAGAGAGAGACAAATTTGCTGTTTTATGCCATTAAGTTTTGGGATAATTGGTTAAGCAACAATAAATAGCCAAAACAAAACTTAAAGTTATGACTAGCCAAATAAAATTTCCCAAAAGCTTGTATACACATGGTCACAGCAGCAGAATTCATATTAATCAAAAGGTAGAAACAACTCAAATGTCCCTCGGTGGATGAATGGATAAATAAAACTTAATATAGCCCTTCAGCTGCAGTGAGCCGAGATCACACCACTGCACTCCAGCCTGGGCGACAAGTGAAACTCCATCTCAAAAAGTAAAAATGAAAATAAAAATATAGCCATTCAGTGGAATATCATTCAGCCACAAAAGTGAACGAAGTACTGACACGTGCTACAACAGGGATGAACCCTGAAAACATTATGTTGGTGAAATAAGCCAGACACTAAAGGGCACATATTGTCTGATCCCGTCTTTATGGAATATCCGGAATAGGCAAATCCAAAGTGAGAAAAAAAAAACAGATTTTTCGTTGTGGGGGCAAGGGGGAGAGGGAAGAATGGGGAGTGACTGCTTAATAAGTACAGGGTCTCCTCTGGGGGCAGTGAAAACGTTCTGGAACTAAATATCAGAGGTGGTTGCACAACATTGTACTAAATGCCACTGAATTGTACACTTTAAAATGGTAAACTTTATGTTACAAGTGTATTACTACAATTTAAAAATAATGGGAGAAGCAAGAGTAAGGAGAGCCCTCTAAGGGTCTCAAACATACTGCCCTGTGAGAGCCCCTTCACCTAAGCTCTACGGAGGTCACCCGCCAGCTTGTACTGAGCTAACCCTCCAGTGACTGACACCCAGGCAAAGTGGGAGATGACCCAGAAAGGGGCTGGGTCAACCAGGCAGCAGAGGCAGCTGCCCATCAACCACTGACACCCCCTTCTCCTGGTCACCTGCCTCACATACCAGGTGTCACTCTGGGTCCGTTTGTGGGGAAGGTGGAAGCTCCGCCGCTTACAGCCCCCAGAGCTGCAGAACTAGGGAGAATTCCATTTGGTTTTGTTCAGTTCTCAAATGAGAAAATCTTCACCAACCCTTTCTAATACCATTGCTTAGGGGCCAGCATGGCTGGTTCTTCATGTTTGCTGCAAACACCTGCAATTTTTCCATCCTGCTAACTTAAAAGCAAGAAGCCCTGTGTGCATAGTTTAATGACAGCAACCTACTGGGGCTAAAAATCATTCACATGGCTCTATGGAAGGCTCAAGTCTGCAGTTCTCTCAGGAGGCTTGACCTGTGACCTCTCCTGTATTCACCCAGTGGCCTCCACACTCGGCCTCGAGCCCTGCACACATTCTGAGAAAACTAGCTTGACATCTGAAAAATGAATGTAACGATGGTGCCCAAGCCAGAAGGAAATTAAATGACCAATAGTAAGTCAGCATTAGATTTCAGTTTCTAGAGGGCATTTTCTACAGTATTTAACTTCCACTCATTCACACAGGCCAGATCTCTGTTCTCCTAATATGGGGAGTCCACAGTTCCGGTCAATAAGATTAGTCCTAATAAGAAAAAAACTGAGTTTAGTCTCGATGGAACTGCCTGAGGCTACAGACATTAAAACAAAGTCCTACAACTCATAATTTGAAAAACAAGTTTCACCAGATGATCTATAAAGAAGGTACCAATGATCCAGTTAACTTCACTAAATCTACCTGTCTACTTTTAGGAATATACACAGTAGAATATCTGGGATATTTAAAGTTGTGGAAAAGGTGAAAGGATAGCAGAAATCGCTGTTATTTGATGGTGGATTTAACGATATCTGTTTATTTTAATGACACTCACAAGGCATGCCCACAGTCACTTTACTATAAGCCACAGCCTGTAGGATCTGTGTTCCTTCCACTCCTGCCAAGGTGGGATCATGACCCATACAAGACCTAGGAGAGAAGGGGAGGCTCCCCCACTCCCACTCAGGATGTGGTTGTATTATTTACTCATGGCTCATTTTGGTCTTGAATGTCCTCCTGAAACCGCCCAGGGATGTGCCCACCCACCGCCCCACGACCACATACGCTAGGTCCGCAGGTCCACAGGCCTGAATGGGTGTAATCACAGCTCATCCCTACTGTGGCTACATCAAAATAGTTTTGATTTGGCCCAAAATGTTTTTGCTTCTTTGTGGGTGATAGAGTTTGGATATTTGTCCCCACCTCAATCTCATATTGAAATGCAATCCCCAATGCTGGTGGTGGGGCCTGGTGGGAGGTAAGTGTCTGGATCATGGGGCAAATCTCTCATGAATGACTTGGGCCATCCTCTTGGTGATAGGTGAACTCTTGCTCTGAGTTCACAAGAGATCTGGCTGTTTACAAGTGTGTAGCACGCCCCCTGCACAGCCCCCTGATCAATCAATCTCTCTCTCTCTCTCTCCCCCATTCTCACCACATGAAGTGCTAGAACAGCCTAATCCAGTGTGATTCTGGCTACATGGGTTCAGACTGGCTCAACTTAGCTTTAGAGGGTCCAAATTGGCTCGAGCCCGTTCATCATCCAAAAACCTTTTATTTCTTATTTCTTTTATTGTGGTAAGTATACATAATGTAAAATTTACCATCTTAACCATTTTTAGGTGTAGAGTTCAGTGGCATTAAGTACATTCACACTGTTGTGCCATCTTCACCACCATGCATCTCCAGAACTTTTCCATCTTCACAACTGAACCTCTGCACCCATTAAACACCAGCTCCCCACTCCCTGCTCTCTCCAGCCCCTGGCCACCCCCATTCTACTTCCTGTCTCTGTGACTCTACTGTGGGTGCCTCAGAGAAGTGGAATCACACAGTACTTGTCCTTTTGTGACTGGCTCTAGCAGGATGTCCTCAAGGTTTATCCATATTGTAGCCTGTGTCAGAATTTCCTTCCCTTTTCAGGGTGAATGAAATTCTATTGCATGTGAAATCCTTTTCTTTTGTACCGTGTTCGCTATGCCAGCGGCTCAGAAGAGCAAGAGGAGCCCTGACCCGCCACTGCTTTGTCTGTGGAGTGGGTTTTGAGGGCTGGGGAATGGCTGGATGACCCCCCTCTCTTGAAGATGAACACAAATATTTCTAAAAGTGGCTAGCATGCTATTGTTCACATACTTGGAACCCAATGAATGAATCAAGAGGGGGCAGGCAGGCTCCAGAGGCAGAATCAGAGGCCACCTGCAAGCAGGTGAGCCGAAGGACAGAGGCTGATGAGACGAGGGTAAATGAGTGATGCCGCCACACACAGCAACAGCCTCCACCCTGATGTCGCACCCGAGCAGCTCTTGGGGAGCGATGTCTCCCCACCTTAAGTCCAGCTCAGGCTCCCTGACCTGCACAGCCTGGCTGCACCCAGAGCACACCCGGCGGGCCAGCCATGGGGCAGACCCAGAAGTGAGTCAGCACCCAGTGTCTCTTAAAAGGCCCAGTGTCTCTTCAAGGCTGAGTGCGGTGGCTAACACCTGTAACCCCAGCACTTTGGGAGGCTGAGGTGGGTGGATCACCTGAGGTCAGGAGTTCTAGACCAGCCTGGCCAACATGGTGAGACCCTATCTCTACAAAAATACGAAAATTAGCCGGGCATGATTGCGGGTACCTGTAATCCCAGCTACTCGGGAGGTTGAGACAGGAGAACTGCTTGAGCCCGGGAGGCAGAGATTGCAGTGAGCTGAGACCATGCCATTGCACTCCAGCCTGGGCAACAGAGCAAGACTCCATCTCAAAAAAAAAAAAAAAAAAAAAAGGACCAGGACCAGACAGAAGCCTGGACCACAGGCAGCTGTTGACACTACAGGAGCGGAACAGCTTCTATGAGCCTAGCCCAAACATCCTTCAGCTACAACAGTTTGGGCCTTGGCTTGGTCTCAGCTGGAGAGAGATGAGCTTCTCTTCTGTGAAGGTTGACTGGGGAGTTGGGGGCAGACGTGGGTGTGGCAGGTCCTGGAGGCCTCTGTCAGCCCAGGGGGCTCCATTTCATTCCACATCTCCTTTCTGCACATGTCTGAGTTGTGCGTAGTTTTCCTGAGCTGCTCATGGTATTATCTGACATAGGATTAGGAGTTATTCTTGGTCAGCCCCCTATTACCATAGTCCCTTGGGGTAAAATTCCCATGCCTGCCATCACCATGGGACTTCCTATGCATCCCACAGGCCCCTGTAAACACGGAATTGCTGTGCATGACAGGAACACCCCCAAAGTGAAGTCAACTGACACTTAATGTTCTTTAGAGAGAAGACAAGACATTAAAATACAAGTGCTGAAAATCCAGGAGTCGATATGATTTCCATTGCAAACCCAAGCTCTCAGTACACAGAGACACACACACACACACACACACACACACACACACACATTCATGAATTCTCAGAAAAAAATAGTAGTTAAAGGTTTAAAAAATATGAAAGCAGTCCACATAATTGGCCAAATAGAAGTTCCTTCACCCGAGTCCAATAATCACATCTTCTTTATATACTCACAGTGAGGCTTTTTTTTTGGAAGGCGGCTTTTCAAATGTGTTTATTAGAATGCACGCTGACTTTGCTATAATTAAAATACAGTTATGCTGACATCCACTGCCCTCATTAGCATGCGTTTCTTCCCCGAGGTTTTGTCAAACCTTCAAAAAATCCTTTTCCAAATAGGTATTCACAGCTGATTGCCCGTCAGGCCAAGGCCCCCCAGCTTTCAGACATCCGTCCATTGTGAAATGCACTCTGGCCCCGACCCCAGCCACCAGGTCACCCAACACTGGCCGCAGCAGTGGGTGAGCACCAGCACCCCCACGTCTTTGCCACTGCCCTGCTGGTCTGAGTACACCCCTGAGGATTGAGGGGCTCTCCCACACATACTGCCCCACCATGAGCAGACCCAGGGCAGTGGGCAAGAAATCGAACCTGTCTTCTAGGGTGGGAGGAGGGGTGTCTTCTGCGAGACACGAGTTGCCCCTCAGTCCTCAACCGGCTTTAGTCCTGAGTCTGAGCGGTGAGCTTAAGAGTGGCCGGAGCATCCACGCAACATGTCTCCCAACTGGACCAATGAAGAGCTCAGCCACCATTAGAACTATAAGGCACCCAGCACCCCCCACCGCCTCGCTTCAGCATCTGCGAGGCCTGTACCCTGAGGTCCCTTGCTCTAGGGCCCCTCTGCTCCCTTCCCCGGGACAGCCAGAGTCCTACCTGCTCGTGAGGCCACTTCAGCCTCTCTTCTGGGGTCCTGGTCTTGGGCTTGAAGCCTCTCTGGGGGTCTCCGGGGTGCTTGGCCTCGGGAAGGAGGTTCAGCGACTTGGGCCTCGCCTCTTGCCTGCTGGGGCTGCAGCTGGCCTTGATGGGTGGGCAGGCCTCTGCAGAGTCTGCAGGCCCTGGCTCAGGCCCATGCTCAGGGCTGGCCTCACTGGTGCTGGTGATGCTGGTCATGCTCAGGCTTATCTTGATCTCTGCCACGATCTGGTCGATGTCCTCCTCCTGGTCCTCCTGGTCCTCCTGGTCCTCCAGGTCCCCGTCCCCGCACCTCAGGGGGTAGGCAGAAGCGCCGGTGTTCCCGTTAGCCTCCGCAGGGTAGTAGTCCTGGTAGCCCTCTTTGCTGGGACAGTAGTGACCGTCTTCTTCCTGGTCGTGGGCCTCCAGGACGGAGGACACATCCTCCGTGTTGGGCAGTTGGCCATCAGGGTAGTCCTGGCTGCCTTTAGCCCCGTGACCATGGGGCTGCAGGCCCGCCCAGGCCGTCCAGTCCACTGCATCCTGGCACCCGTCAGTGTCCATAGGATGCGCGCCGTGGGCCAGGTACTCCTCCCCGTTGCAGTCCATGCCCTCCAGGTAGCTTTCGTCCTCGGGGCAGTAGCGGATGTGGCAGGGGATGCCCTCCTCCTCCTCAGGGAGGCCCTCGTCATAGTCGTCCTCCTCAGAGGTGTTGTTCACGTAGTCGGAACTGGAGTCCCCATCGGGGCTGTGGTTGTGGCACTCCTGCTCCTTGGGCGTGGGGCTCTCTGGCCGCAGGGCGACCAGCTCCAGGCCCTCGGGCACATAGCCCTCCAAGGGCAGCTCCACGTCCTCGCTCTCGGGCTCCTGGTGGTGGGGGACAGGACCCGGCCTTGCCCTGTGGTCCAACATGCTGCTCCCCGCGCTCTCACGCTTCTGGTGGGCCATGGTAGACGCTTCCGGTGGGCCACGGTAGACTCTTCTGGTGGGGCATGGCGGGCGCTCACACAGCCATCATTCCCCAGAGGCAGCCACTGTGGGGAGGAACATTGGCAAGGACAGAGTCAGAACCCCACAAAGCCTGGCCACATGTGGGGCCACTCCACCGCCACAGCACCTCTAACCACGTTCTCCCACAGCACTGTGAAAAATGATAGCTGAAGATTTTCATTGCTGCAATCTTTTAAAAAACTGGAAACAACCTAAGTATCCATAAATAAGAGAATGTTTTAAAAAGTGACGGCAGAGTTCACGTGCTGAAAGAGTTGGTGGCGTTTTTAAAGAGGCAGGGCAACACGCACTACAGTGAGGGATTTTACAGGCCTGTTTTTGAGGGAAAATGGCAAGTGAGCTACAGCAAGCACACGTGTGTAGATCCCAGTTACAGGTCCGTCAAGATGTCTAGAGAATACACACACTGCCCAGCCCATACATACACGCAAAGACACACAGAAAGGGGAAACCCCTCAAAGGCTTGTCAGCCACGTCCTCTGGGGAGCGGAGGGGGGAGAGAGGTGGGAGGGGAGAGAGAGGTGGGAGCAGAGGGGGCCTGGACATTTTACTTTATTAAAGATGTATGTACTGGTTGAGTGTTTCACCAAAACGCATTTAATATTCACCAGCATTATACTCAAATCCACCTGTGCACCTTTGAGGGTCTCCTCTTCTAGCTGGGGAGATGTCAGCACTGAGACAAAACAACCTGTGGGGAAGGGCAGACAGCGAAGGGAGGAAGCAGGACTTCCCGCGTGGGCTGCTGCTCTGGGCATCAGGAGAGGTGACAAACAAGCTGGTCTCCTCCAGGAAGGCAGCCACTGGAGCAGAGGAGCCAGCCTCCCACAAGATCAGGACATGAGCACGCCACAGGGCACAGCCAGAGACACCTGAGACACAGGAGGCGGTGCTGACCCAAGGGAGGGCAGGACCAGGGGATGTGCCGGCCAGGACAGCCAGGGGTGCACAGGCAGGCAGTATTAATTTGGGGAAAACCAAATCATTCAGTTTCATTCAATGAGTAGTTTGCATGCAAATGTGTGTGGCGGGGGTGTGTGGTGTGTTCATGAGATACAGTGTGTGTGGTGTGTATGTGGTAAATGTGTAGTATGGTGTGGGTGTGTGGTGTTTGTGTGTGTATGGTGGTGGGGCGTCCTGGAGGGTGTGGTGTGTGGAGTGTACTGTGTGTGGTATGTGGTGTGGTGTGATGTGAATGTGATATGTGCGTGTGGTGTGTGTGGAGTGTGATGTGTGGTGTGTGTGGAGTGTAATATAGTGTGGAAGGCTTGAGCGTGTATGTATGTTTTGTGTGCGTGGTGTAGTGTTTGTGGTGTGTGATATGTATGCAGTGTGTGTAATGTGTGTGGTTGGTGTGTGGTGTGTATGGGGTATGTGTGTGGTGTGTATGAGGTGGGCATGGTATGTGTGTGGTGCATGTACGTATGCACACACATGCACACACATGTGCACTGCAGGTGACAGGCAGACCGGCAGCCTGGGACATGCAGCGGTGATCAGCTCAGCCAGGGCAGGGCTCAGGGTGAGAGTGGCCAGGCCCCTGGCAGCTCAGGACCCTGGATGGGAGTCCAGGAGGAAAGAACAAGCTGTTTCCCCATCTCCACCCAAGTTCATCACTAACATGAACCTATAGTCTTCACTGAAACTGTTCCACTTCTGATTAGAATCAGAAACACTTCCAGACGGGCTCAGCACAGCCAAGTGGGGACTGTCCTACAACGACACGGTGTAGGGGTGGGCAAAGGAATCATGGCAGCAGCTACCTTTTGTTTTTTAAAATGTGAAACATTTCTGAATGGATTAAGCAACATCTATTTAATTTAAAAGCTCTACTGAAATGAAGAAAGAAAAACAATACATGCCCAGCTCCAGAGACACGTAAAGGGACAGAGATTGGGGGACAGAAGGAAGTGCATTAATTCCCTCCACGACCCCTGAAGAGCAGCAGTGGGTCTGAGCATCCTATCTCCAGGAAGCAGGCCAGCAGGCAAGCCAGCTGCCACCTCGTTCACCCTGTGCAAAGCACAGGCACCGTCCCCAAAAGTAGGCAAATGACTATCTTATTTGTTCAGGGGAAGCAAAATGGTCCAGGGTTGGTAGCCGCGTTTTTTTCCCAACAAGACCTAACTGCTGTCATCTTTCTCTGGGACCCAGCCTCCCTGAATAGAGTGAAAGGCGGCCAGCAGAACCCAAACTGTTCTGCCACAGGCTCCTCCCCACAGAGCACAGCTCAGTGCAACAGAGTCCCCAAATCCAAGATGCAGAATCCACAAAGAGAAAACCTTCTGCTCCAGAAGGTACTTACAGGAAGTCAAAATTAAAAACACATCTTCTTATGGTTCTTTTTTTCTAACATAATCAATTATTTCTTACTGCAAAACCTAGTTGTTTACCATTTGTAACCAGAAATAGTTTCTCATAAAACAATCATAAAATGTAAGTTATTCAATGACCCATCTCTCTGGAAAAGAATAACACAGTATGAAATTGAGGTATTGCCCCAAAAATCAAGACGATGGGCCGTGAAACTCTAAATACTTGAATTTTTAAGTAACTTCATATCAAGCCCATTTAATAGAAACTATGTCAAGCAGACACACTATTAGAACTGATACGAAAATAAAATTTCAAACTGACACAGCTGTATCAAAAAAAAATAAAAGAGAAAAATTGCTTCATTACCTTTTAGGATTTCCAAAGATGATGTTAAACCCAGCCACAGTTCTGATCTCCAGGAAAGCAATTGCTGTGGTACAAAAGGACAAGGGTTGAAAGAGAACAGTGGGAGCTCTCTTTCCCAACTAACTCACGCAGTGTGACGCAGAGGCTTTCAGCACAGCCCAGGGTGCCCGGGACTGAAAACCCCTTCACCAGCCCCCTCCACAGGTGGGAAATACTCGGATCTTCATTCCTGTGACACAAGACCTTGAAAGTTGCTGGAAAATGCTAGTCCCATCTGACTGGGGCAGCATTTTCATTTATTGCACACCATTGGGTTTTTTTGTTTGTTTTTGTGGTTTTATTTGTTTATTTTTTTTGAGATGGAGTTTTGCTCTGTTGGCCAGCCTGGAGTGCAGTGGCACAATCTTTGCTCACTGCAACCTCTGCCTCCCAGGTTCAAGCAATTCTCCTGCCTCAGCCTCCCGAGTAGCTGGGATTACAGGCGCGTGCCACCATGCCTGGCTAATTTTTGTATTTTTTTAGTAGAGACAGAGTTTCACCATGTTGGCCAGGCTAGTCTTGAACTCCTGACCTCAAGTGACCCACCCACCTCGGCCTCCCAAAGTGCTGGGATTACAAGCTTGAGCCACTATGCCCAACCACCATTAAGATTTTGGCAGGAATCATTGTGCTAGACACCACTATCCCACCAATCACTGAGCACTTTTCATTTCCTGCCGCTGGTGCTGTTGGATACCTTATGGCAAGCTGCCGTCCCTGCCCACCCACCTGAGGACAGGAACCTCCAACTCTGCCTTGCCAGAACTGACCACTGTGTCTGACAGATGGTGAGTCCTTTGCTGTACATGGCCCTCAAAAAAATGAGGCAATTCTTTCACTCAGACCAAAGTAAGCAAATGCTGAAAGACCTTATAATGAAACATCACATTCCCCAATCTGGACTTCCCCACTCCGCTGGCCAACTTTGTCGTTTCTGATTTTAATTCTACTGGTGATTATTTTCCACCTCTCTAAATAATTTTTGAACTCTCTTTCTGGGTATATCAACTTCGGATACTATTTAGTGGCATCCCATTATGAGAGGTGAGCTTTGCAGACCACAACCTCCCAGGCTCTGATGGAAGTGAACAGAGGATCGCACCAGCTACTGCAGTTATGCAGAGGGGCTTTCCATTCTTAGCAAGAGCACTGGGATAAAAGAGATCCTTCCAAGAGCTCCCACCTAACTCTGGGAACACAGAAGCATCCTTTAAAAGCCCTGTGGTCACACAGCCTTCAGCATGCATACAGGCTCTTTTCTTAGCTTTATAAAGCCCCAGATAGGCTGGTACTAACATGATGCAACCCTGTCTCTACTAAAAATATAAACAAATTAGCTGGGCGTGGTGATGGATGTCTGAAATCCCAGCTACTCAGGAGACTGAGGCACGAGAATCACTTGAACCTGGGAGGCAGAGTTTGTAGTGAGCAGAGATCACCCCTGTATACGCCCACCTGGGTGACAGAGTGAGACTCTGTTTTAAAAAAGGAAAGAAAAATTAAAGAAGTAAATAAATAAATGATGGCTTATTTCATAATAGTTATGACTTTGTAAAGCTTTGAAATCTGCTTTACCCAGAGTCTAGCTTTTAAATACAATGTAGGATATAGAAGGTGGGAGCCTCTTGAATGGAATGTGGGGGCTTTTTCTCTCTCCCCATAGGATAGATATATTCTGTTTCTTGTCCCCCATTGAGTCAAGAATAATTTAACTTTTGGCATAAGAAACTGCTGAAGAAAAATAGGTTGAATAAGCTAACATTTTTCTTCTTTTTGCAGGATATAGAAGACTTAGATCACTACGAGATGAAAGCAGAGCCCATTAGTGGGAAAAAGTTGGAGGATGAAGGAATTGCAAAAGAAAATTTGGCAATATTAGAGAAATTAGGAAGACTGAAAGGCAAGAGCGTTTAACTGCGTAAGTGTGTATAAATAGCTAGAGCCTGGATTTTTGTTTAAGTAATTATAGTTAATACCAGGCAATTCATGAACATGCCAATCTCAGCTGCTCTCCTCCATTCCTGCCGTAGTGGTAGATTCAGTCACATGTTTATTGGTTTTGAGACAGGGTCTTGCTCTGTCGCCTGGGCTAGAGTGTGGTGGCACAATCATAGTTCACTGAAGCCTTAATCTCCCGGGCTCCAGTGATCCTCCTGCCTCACCCTCCCAAGTGTCTTGGACTATGGGCATGAGCCACCACACCAGGCTAATTTTTTAGATTTTTTAGTAGAGATGGGGTCTCACTATGTTGACCATGCTGGTCTTGAACACCTGAGTTCACGCGATCCTCCTACCTCAGCCTGCCAAAGTGCTGGGATTACAGGCATGAGCCACCGTCCCTAGCCACGGTCATATGTTCTCTTGCCCAAGGTTATCTTTCTCATCTATGAACAGCCACTTTTTACCCTGTTCATCTGCTGTTCACATCCTGGAACCACCTGCTGATCCCTGTATATGCCCCTTTCCAGCCTGTTTATGCTGTTTTCTCTGCTTACTTTCCTTCTGTGGCATCTGTATATTTACATTCATTCTCTCCTACAAAACACAACTCAAATTATTTCTCCTTCATGAAGCTGACTTTGGTCCATCCTGCTCTGACCAAATCAAAACTAATTCTTCTCTTTTGACTTAACATCTCTTTTATGTGAAGCGGCAGGATGTGAAAGGAACACTGAGTTTGGTGACAAGCACACCTTTTTTGGTTTCACTTTGCTCAAGTCTAAAGTATGGATAGATAGTACATACCTTTTGGATGACTGCTATGAAAAATCAATGAGAATGATGTGTGTATATACATGAAATGCTCAGACAGAGTAGGGAAACGTCAGATGATTGTCTGAACACTTACTACTTCCTGCCTTGTATTAGAGCTATTTACCAACTCCATGAAAGCCGAGGAGCAGTTACTTTGTCTTGGGCACAGGTTCTCCAAAACAGGGAATGAATTGTTAGGCAAGTAGATGCCAAGTGTTGAAACCAGATAGATTACTCTCCCTCCTTCAGTCTTAGTTATATATTAATTTAATTAGTAATTTTTCCCAGAGGAGAGAAATTTAGTCAATTTCTCATATCTTATTTAAAAAACTGAGTTTGTAGCATTTGAAATAATGTTAGTATACTTTCCGTGTCTTGTGATCGATTCCAGTTTATCTTCAAAACAAGTATAAATTATTGAACACTTTTGCATGACCGATACTATGTTAAGTACTTTATACTTTCTATATGCTCTCATTTAGTCTTCATAGCCGCTGTGTGAAACAGATGCTCTTCATATTTTAGAGATAGGAGAAACTTCTCATATTTTATAGATAGGAAATGAGGTCATGGTTACATATCTAGGAAGTAAGATCTTCGTAAACTTGATTTTTTTTCTTTTTCAAAGTATAGTGCAGTCTTTAAAACCTTTAGTTTCACATGACTAAAAAGTAGTTCCATTTCTACTTAGTCTTAGGATAAGATATCGATGTGTTTTCATCTTTAGAGAAGTCCCCACACTGAAAAACTGAAACCAGTTGCATGTAGGTACACGTGTTTCTCAGTGTGTCAATGTGTGAACTAGACCATCTGTGTAATATTCTTGCTTGTAGTCTTATGAATGGAAGTCTCTTTTAGTTAGTAATGTGTCACCTTGAGTGTCTTCTAGCATTTTCAAAAATTGCTGGGGTTTGGAATAGACTCATACTAAATTCTGTGCTATCATGGAGTCCATGGTGGTCTGAACATGTTGGCTAGAGTTTTTCAGATGATAAGAAATAGGAAACGAACCAGACTTGTGTCTAGTTTTATATTCTCTTGAAACTTCATAATGCTTCATTTAATTGGACTTTTTTTTTTTTTTTTTTTTACTTCTTGAAATGTTGAGTGTTGGAAATGTTTTTATAGGTCCATCGAAATTTTTTTGTCATTTTCTTGATAGAGTGAACTCTTGCTTGATTTTTATCTTCTAGGAAAAAGCTCAAGCTTGAATAATATTGGTTGGAAAGTAAATAAGAGTAATATATTTCATTATACAGAGAATGATTGCCAAGTTGATTTTTATGACTTTTCCCCCAGTTTTGAAAGCAATATAATTAACTCGTATTGTAGATGTAGTTATGTTATTACTTTTAAAATATGTCGGTGTAGTACAAGCTACTATGGATGGTGGGAGGCTGAGGCAGGAAGATCTTTTGAGCTTGGAGACATTAAGGCTGCACATGAGCTGTGATTGCACCATTATATTCCACCCTGGGTGAGAGAGCGAGACACCTTGTCTCTTAAAACAAACAAAAAAACAAAAAAGGGGAGTGGGGGATGGGAGTCATATTAGAAATCTATATATAGGACAATTGTGGAAAAATAACGATTTTTTAGTGATTTAACTTTTCATAGTTCCGTCCATGGCAAATTGTTCTCCTTGAACTGCTTGACTAATAATACAAGTTTAGGAAAGCATATTAAACTTCTTTTGAATTCTTGAGAAAATTATATACATGTGACTGTTTTCCTTTAGAATGACTGCAAACTCTGAACCCCCTTATTAGATTAGATTTAGGCTATTATGATCTCTTTTGGACGTTCATTCTAAAGGAGCTGGAAGCTATAGTGACCTCTGTTTTTCCTGAGGATATAGAGCAGCTTAAGATCTTCTCTTTCTTGAACTTACCCTAGGTGCTCTATTTTAGCTTTCAGATTGGTTCATTTTTGAGTTAGTTGAAAAAAAATATATCTTTTTGTTTGAACTGTTTTTTGTTTTGTGATTCTTAGGGTTGACCCTGCTAGTCCTTTGCACAGTGATCTTCAGATCTTAAAAGAAAAAGAAGGCATAGGAGATACTTTGCTTAACTTATCTTTTAAGGTAAGAAAATTGTTACGGGACTCTCTGTTTTTCTAATGGGAGTGTATATTTGTACAAGTGTTTTGGAAAACAATTTGGTAAAGTGGAAGATACTCATACACTATGGTTCAGGAATCTTGTGGATATATACTCCACCAGAAATGAGTACATAGGCACCAGGAGACACCGGAATGTTCAGAGCAGCATCATTTATCATAACCCCAAACAGAAAATAACCCAAGTGTTCATTCCAAGAAAATGAAGAATTGTGGTATTCATAAAATGGCTCACAGCTGTGTGGGAAAGATGGGCGAACCTTGAACACTACGTTAAGCGAAAGAGACCAGACCCCCAAAATCTATTTTGTACAATTTCCTCTATATAGAGTTCAACAATAGGGAAAACTAATGTTGGTTAGGGCACACACTCTTAGTGGAGGCAATATCGCCTGCCGTGGAGTGAAAATTGGTCCTTAGAGGGAAAGAAAATCTTACCTATTATAATGGTCTGCTGCCCTCCAAAGGGCCGTATAACATGAACCGACATACAGTATATCTGTGGTGTTAAAATTCCATGGGGAATGGGGGTAGAATTAGGAAGAAAACTTCTAAAAAGGCTTCTTAGGGGGACAAAAATGAAAAGAAAACAGAGAAACACTTATTTCTGGATTCATACTTGGGCAGTAAAACTATTAAGAACAAAGAGGTGATCACATAGAGGTTAGGGGAAGGAGTCCATCCAGGTGGGAGGTAGGGATGTGTGACCTGAAAGGGACATCTGTGGGCTTCTTGGATACTGGGTGGAATATATTTCAGGACCAGGTTGGTGGTTACATGGGCAAATAATTTACAATAACTTGTTAAGGTATACCTTAAGGTATATTTTATGTAACTTTCTGAATGTATGTGTTATATTTAATAAAGTATTTTTAAGATACTAAAAATAAAGTTTACAAAGGAATAACGATGGAATCTAGAAGAAATGTTAGTGATCTAGAAGAAATGTTAATGGAATCTAGATAAGATGTAATGGTTTAAAATCTATGGCTATATGCGGTATTTTGATGAAAAAAACAGACATAAAAGAATACTTTCTTGTACTTACTCTAAGGATGGTACTAGTTTTCTAAAAGCTTCGTACTTAGCTTTTTGTGTGTATATTTTTGCTTGTGGATATATCTTATGATTGAACTTTCTTGATATGACCCTAATGTCAGTATTTTCTCTCACTTTTGTTATCATAGAAACTGTTGTCGTTGTCAACTGGGTTGTCTTCCTGAAGTATGAATCCGGTATGTATTGCCTGAATTTGCTAATGGCTACTTCTTTATGGATTCATACGGGGTAACGAATAAAGCACGCAGGCCTAAAACAAAACACAAAAAACTAGGCAGGTATCTTTCTTTTTTAAAACATTAAATCATACATCCATATGCCCAACACCAAACAAGAAATAGAACCTTTGGCTGGGCGTGGTGGCTCACGCCTATAATCCTAGCACTTTGGGAGGCCAAGGCAGGCAGATCACCTGAGGTCAGGAGTTCAAGAGCAGGCTGGCCAACATGGTGAAACCCCTTCTCTACTAAAAATACAAAAATATTAGCCAGGCATGGTGGCGGGCACCTGTAATGTAACCCCCGCTTCGTGGGAGGCTGAGCTGGGAGAATCACTTGAACCCAGGAGGCAGGAGTTGCAGTGGGCCGAGATTGTGCCATTGCACTCCAGCCTTGGTGACGAGAGAAACTCCGTCTCAAAAAATATATATATAAAAAAGAAATAGAAAAAAAGAGAGAAGGACTGTGTGGTAGATAGAGCTCCCTCTCCCCTCTCCCCTCTCCCCTCTCCCCTCCCCCCTCCCCCTCTCCCCTCTCCCCTCTTTCCACGGTCTCCCTCTGATGCCGAGCCGAAGCTGGACGGTACTGCTGCCATCTCAGCTCACTGCAACCTCCCTGCCCGATTCTCCTGCCTCAGCCTGCCGAGTGCCTGCGATTGCAGGCGTGTGCCGCCACGCCTGACTGGTTTTCGTATTTTTTTGGTGGAGACGGGGTTTCGATGTGTCGGCTGGGCTGGTCTCCAGCTCCTAACCGCGAGTGATCCGCCAGCCTCGGCCTCCCGAGGTGCCGGGATTGCAGACGGAGTCTCGTTAACTCAGTGCTCAATGGCGCCCAGGCTGGAGTGCAGTGGCGTGATCTCGGCTCGCTACAACCACCTCCCAGCCGCCTGCCTTGGCCTCCCTAAGTGCCGAGATTGCAGCCTCTGCCTGGCAGCCACCCCGTCTGGGAAGTGAGGAGCGTCTCCGCCTGACCGCCCATCGTCTGGGATGTGAGGAGCCCCTCTGCCTGGCTGCCCAGTCTGGAAAGTGAGGAGCGTCTCTGCCCGGCCGCCATCCCATCTAGGAAGTGAGGAGCGCCTCTTCCCGGCCGCCATCACATCTGGGAAGTGAGGAGCGTCTCCGCCTGACCGCCCATCGTCTGGGATGTGAGGAGCCCCTCTGCCTGGCTGCCCAGTCTGGAAAGTGAGGAGCGTCTCTGCCCGGCCGCCATCACATCTGGGAAGTGAGGAGCGTCTCTGCCCGGCCGCCCATCGTCTGAGATGTGGGGAGCACCTCTGCCCTGCCGCCCCGTCCGGGATGTGAGGAGTGTCTCTGCCCGGCTGCCCTGTCTGAGAAGTGAGGAGACCCTCTGCCTGGCAACCGCCCCGTCTGAGAAGTGAGGAGCCCCTCCGCCTGGCAGCCACCCCGTCTGAGAAGTGAGGAGCGTCCTCCCTCCTCGTCTGGGAGGGAGGTGGGGGGGTCAGCCCCCCGCCCGGCCAGCCGCCCCGTCCGGGAGGTGAGGGGCACCTCTGCCCGGCTGCCCCTACCGGGAAGTGAGGAGCCCCTCTGCCCGGCCAGCCGCCTCGTCCGGGAGGGAGGTGGGGGGGTCAGCCCCCCGCCTGGCCAGCCGCCCCATCCGGGAGGCGAGGGGTGCCTCTGCCCGGCCGCCCCTACTGGGAAGTGAGGAGCCCCTCTGCCCGGCCAGCCGCCCCGTCCGGGAGGGAGGTGGGGGGGTCAGCCCCCCTCCCAGCCAGCCGCCCCATCCGGGAGGGAGGTGGGGGGGTCAGCCCCCCGCCCGGCCAGCCGCCCCGTCCGGGAGGGAGGTGGGGGGATCAGCCCCCCGCCTGGCCAGCCGCCCCGTCCGGGAGGGAGGTGGGGGGATCAGCCCCCTGCCCGGCCAGCCGCCCTGTCCAGGAGGTGGGGGGGGCGCCTCTGCCCGGCCGCCCCTACTGGGAAGTGAGGAGCCCCTCTGCCCGGCCAGCCGCTCTGTCTGGGAGGGAGGTGGGGGGGTCAGCCCCCGGCCCGGCCAGCCGCCCCGTCCGGGAGGGAGGTGGGGGGGTTAGCCCCCCGCCTGGCCAGCCGCCCCATCCGGGAGGTGAGGGGCGCCTCTGCCCGGCCGCCCCTTCTGGGAAGTGAGGAGCCCCTCTGCCCGGCCAGCCGCCCCGTCCGGGAGGGAGGTGGGGGGGTCAGCCCCCCGCCCGGCCAGCCGCCCCGTCCGGGAGGGAGGTGGGGGGGTCAGCCCCCCGCCCGGCCAGCCGCCCCGTCCGGGAGGGAGGTGGGGGGGTCAGCCCCCCGCCCGGCCAGCCGCCCCGTCCGGGAGGGAGGTGGGGGGGTCAGCCCCCCGCCCGGCCAGCCGCCCCGTCCGGGAGGGAGGTGGGGGGGTCAGCCCCCCGCCCGGCCAGCCGCCCCGTCCGGGAGGGAGGTGGGGGGGTCAGCCCCCCGCCCGGCCAGCCGCCCCGTCCGGGAGGGAGGTGGGGGGGTCAGCCCCCCGCCCGGCCAGCCGCCCTGTCCGGGAGGTGAGGGGCGCCTCTGCCCGGCCGCCCCTACCGGGAAGTGAGGAGCCCCTCTGCCCGGCCAGCCGCCCCCTCCGGGAGGGAGGTGGGGGGGTCAGCCCCCCACCCGGCCAGCCGCCCCGTCCGGGAGGGAGGTGGGGGGGTCAGCCCCCCGCCCGGCCAGCCGCCCCGTCCGGGAGGGAGGTGGGGGGTCAGCCCCCCGCCCGGCCAGCCGCCCCGTCCGGGAGGGAGGTGGGGGGGTCAGCCCCCCGCCCGGCCAGCCGCCCTGTCCGGGAGGTGAGGGGCGCCTCTGCCCGGCCGCCCCTACCGGGAAGTGAGGAGCCCCTCTGCCCGGCCAGCCGCCCCCTCCGGGAGGGAGGTGGGGGGGGTCAGCCCCCTGCCGGGCCAGCCGCCCCGTCGGGGAAGTGAGGGGCGCCTCTGCCCAGCCGCCCCTACTGGGAAGTGAGGAGCCCCTCTGCCTGGCCAGCCGCCCTGTCCGGGAGGGAGGTGGGGGGTCAGCCCCCCGCCCGGCCAGCCGCCCCGTCCGGGAGGGAGGTGGGGGGGGTCAGCCCCCCGCCCGGCCAGCCGCCCCGTCCGGGAGGTGAGGGGCGCTTCTGCCCGGCCGCCCCTACTGGGAAGTGAGGAGCTCCTCTGCCCGGCCACCACCCCATCTGGGAGGTGTACTCAACAGCTCATTGAGAACGGGCCATGAAGACAATGGCGGTTTTGTGGAATAGAAAGGGGGGAAAGGTGGGGAAAAGATTGAGAAATCGGATGGTTGCCGTGTCTGTGTAGAAAGAGGTAGACACGGGAGACTTTTCATTTTGTTCTGTACTAAGAAAAATTCTTCTGCCTTGGGATCCTGTTGATCTGTGACCTTACCCCCAACCCTGTGCTCTCTGAAACATGTGCTGTATCCACTCAGGGTTGAATGGATTAAGGGCGGTGCAAGATGTGCTTTGTTAAACAGATGCTTGAAGGCAGCATGTTCGTTAAGAGTCATCACCACTCCTTAATCTCAAGTACCCAGGGACACAAACACTGCGGAAGGCCGCAGGGTCCTCTGCCTAGGAAAACCAGAGAACTTTGTTCACTTGTTTATCTGCTGACCTTCCCTCCACTATTGTCCTGTGACCCTGCCAAATCCCCCTCTGCGAGAAACACCCAAGAATGATCAATAAAAAAGAAAAAAAAAAAAAAAGAGAGACAAAGTCTTGCTCTCTTGTCTAGGCTGGAGTGTGGTGGCGTGATCATAGTTTGCTGTAACCTCCAACCCCTGGGCTCAAGTGATCCTTCCACCTCAGCCTCCTGAGTAGCTAGGACTACGTAAGTGTACCACCCCACCTGGTCATTTTTTAAACTTTTTGGAGAGATAAGGTCTCTTATGTTGTCCAGGCTAGTCTTGAACTCTTGGCCTCAAGGCGTCCTCCTGCCTTGGCCTCCCAGAGTGATAAGATTAGAGGTGTGAGCTGCAGCCACAGCGGAGACAGGGTCTCCCTCTGTTACTGAGGCTGGAGATCATGGCTCACTGCAACCTCAGCCTCCCAAGGCTCAAGTGATCCTCCTGCCTCAGCCCCCGGAGTAGCAGGGACAACAGGTGCACACCACCATACTGGGCTAATTTTTGTATTTTTAGTAGAAACGGGGTTTTGCCATGTTGGCCAGGCTGGTCTCAGACTCTTGAGTTCAGGTAATCCACTCACCTCAGCCTCCCAGGTGCAGGGATTACTGGTTTGAGCCACCATGCCTGGCCAGCTTTTGAATTTTAAAACCTGCAGATGGGTCAAACAAAACTTGAGCTATAGCCAGGTGTCATGTCTCATGTGTATCCCGGTGCTTTGGGAGGCTGAGGTGGGAGAATCTCTTGAGGCCAGGAGCTTGAGGCTGCAGTGAGCTATGATCATGCTACCGCACTCCAGTCCAGGTGACAGAGACCCTTGTCTCAAAAAAAAAAAAAAAAAAAAAGGAAAAAAAAAAAAAAAAAAAAAAAAAAAAAAAAAAAAAGAAATAAAACCTTATCAGTACCTGTAGCACCCTGTGTGCCCCTCCCTCGTCATGTCCTCTTTGGGAGGTATCTTGAAGGAAATATGAAATCTTGGCCAGGAAACTGGAGGATTCGTGACTGCAGGTGGTGTTTTCATTATTTTTTCCTGCTTTAGCTAGAACTTCAGGGAAGGGACGACGTGGGAGGTAAATGGCTGAAACTCTATTGGATTTGTGTTTGTAGCCAATGGCTCCTGACACCAGAAAGAAGGGCCTTTTTCTGTGGTTGGAGTATTTCTTAAGAGTCCTGAGAAAAATGTGATTGCCTTGAGCTAACTGACCTTCTGAAGAGGACCTTAAACTGAATTTCCAAGTTATTAGTGTCGGGATTCACAGACTTTGGAGAATAGCAGGTATGACTTGGAAAGATGTACAGGAAGGAGCCAGAACAATATATATTTATAGGCTCTGATGTCCACAGTGACAACTTGAGCACCATGAATACTAAGCAAAATGGAACTGGAGATAAAGTATAACACAAAGATGGGATTGAGGGCAGGAGGGAATGCGACCTGGTCAGCAACTTGGTAAATCCAACTTGGTATGCTTTTAAGGAAGTTGTTTTCTGATGTTACAGGCAACATCGGAGTTACTGAATTGAATTCTGAGGTAGTGCTTTAAAGAAATGCGTTCTTCTGCCCCTATTCTTTGGGATACTTACTAAGTATGCTTACTATTCCTATTCTTTGGAATACTTGGCTAAGTTCTTAGTTTTTGATATCATAAAAACTCAAAGTATTCTGTTCTAAGAGCCATTGCAAATAGTTGACTAGAATTTCAGAGCAATTACATGAGAGTAATACCAACAGAGTTTTTAAGTTACCCATAGTCCTATATCCCTAACAAGTATGTTCATGCTTGCATGTTCTCGTCTCATGTTTACTGTGTGCATACTTTCTTAGTAATGGCATGTAGAAATTGTTTAAGCAGGAATAATTCTCGAGATAGTTTTGTATGTTTCCTTTTTTCTTTTTAAGGTATGTATTGTGTGGAGGAGCATTACGTATTGAACTTCTCACAAAACAGGTGATTATTTTCTTATAATACTCAATTTTCACCCTCAATAGAGTGTTTCGATTACGTAAGTTAGGTTGTAAGTAGAAGGTTCTCTTAGAGAAATTTTAGTGTTTTTTTCATAGCTCCTACTTTCAAGAATGAAAAAGGTAAACCAGTAAAATGAGATTGTACTTGTTGCTGAATCTATGCTGGGATAGGCATTAAGAGTGACCTTTATTTAAGGTTCTAATTTGCTCATGTTGGCCACTTGCAACATCAGTTTGTTGTTTTTGGTGAGATTCTGGAAATGGTCCAATTTTACTTTTTCCCCTTGACTCCAGACTTTTTAACACTGATGTGCTGCTGTTGAGGCATATGCCGTTTTGTTAGGCCTTCTCAAGTGGGAATCAGGAATGCTGCTGTTTTCTAGAGATGTTTTTACCTTCCTGTAGGGCTGAAGCAGTGCCTACTCGACAGAACCGGTCATCGTACAAAGAAATGCCACCTGACTCAAAGGCAAAGCCAGAGTACAGCTTGGAGCAAAGAAGGTATTTTATTAAGAATTTTCCATAAACCATAAGATATATTTTATATTACTTTGTGAGCCTTCTGCCTGTCTTAATTCTTTTTGAGAGAATTTGTTTCATTTTCATTTGGTTTGTTTTCTTCTTGTTACAAAGATGATCTATAGAAAATATAGAAGTATCATTTCTTTATTATTGCTTTTTTCCCGCCTCTGTGCCTATGCTTACCAAGTCTTTTTTTACTTTTTATTAACTCTTTCAATCCTCTTAATAACTTAAAAATAGGGTATTACTAATATCTGCGTCTTGTGGATGAGGTAACTGAAGGTCGGTAACTTGTCCAAGGTCACAGGTGGCAGAGCAAGGATTAAAACCAGACCGTCTGGCTGCCCAAGGCCCAAGCAAGAGGAGCTGAGAGCAAGCCATGGGGGAGAAGGATGTTGGTCAGGCTGGTTTCCTGTTCAGTTACCATGAAACGCAGGCTTAACCTTAATTCTAGGACATTACCAAGAAAGCCTTCCAAAGCCATAGGTTTTTTTACCATGACCATGACTTTTAGCAAGAATTTGTGGTTTAAAGGCAACGTGGTGCTCTAAGAAGCTTCCGTTCACTCTTACAGAGGGACTGCTGGTTGAGCTAAATAGTGAAATCCTGGTGGAGCACACAGCCTTTAGGGCAGCTTGTGACCTATTTCTATGGTCAGGAAAGACACCTGTCTTTCCCTGCTGCCTACAGCCTCCAGTTATTCACCTTCAGAATTTCCTAGTCTGTGATCACATTCAGATGAGAGATCTGTTTTGTTTTTTCCAGGGTAGGAGGAAGTGAGTCATCACCTATACTAAGCAGTCTTGTCTTCTGTGTATAAATGAGCAAGGTTGGGGAGCCAAATTTGAGAACTTTATGTAATCCTGACATTCTCCAAGAGAATCCAAGAGAATGTCAGGATTACAGACGGTGGTAAAGTGGTCTCCTGTTAGTTGTCTCCACAGCTCTCATCAGAAGCACACACAGATACTTTTTCTAGGAAACCATCTCTAACTTAAGCCTGTAGGATTCCCAAAGATTAAAAGCAGGTAACTATGAATTCAGTGAAATCATAGCATTCAAGTAGTGAACCCAATATATTTGAGAATTATCAGAAACAATGAATGTTTCCCAAAGACTGTAGGTTTTGGAAATATCAGATACAAAATACAGACTTCAAATATTAGAATTGTGAGAAAATAGTTACATGTGAAATAAATGTATTATATAAGAAAAAGATGGACTCATAAAATTGAGCGAGCAGGAGCAGTAAGACCACCAGGAATGATGAGGAAGACCTGAAAGGAAAATGGATGAAATAGAACTTACAGAAATAAAATATATAGCTGGGTATGGTGTCTCACACCTGTAATCTCAGCACTTTTTGGGAGGCTGAGGCGGGAGGATGGCATAAGCCCAGGAGTTGGAGACAAGCCTGGGCAGCATGGTGAGAACTCGTTTCTCCAAAAAATACCCCACCACCACCAAAAAAAAAAAAAAAGAAGAAGAAAAAAGCTGTGTATGGGGCACCTACCTGCCTATACTCCCAGCTAATCAGGAGGCTGAGGTGGGAGGATCACTTGAGCCCAGGAGGCCAAGGCTGCAGGTTCGTGTCACTACAGTCCAGCCTGGGTGACAGAGTGAAACTCTGTCTCAGAATAAAATGAAATAAGGAAATATAAAATGGAATTGTTGAAATAAGAAACCGAGTGGATGGATTAGACACCAGAAGAAAGGATTAATTGGTTAGACCATTATCTCCAAAAAGTAAGTCCATATGTTACACAGAGAGACATGAGGATAAATGATAGGGCAGAAGTTGGTGGGGTTGGCGGGGAGAGGGAGATCAGAATGAGGTCTAAAATACGTCTTAGTGGAATCCCAGGAGGAGATATTAAAATTATATTGGAAAGTGAGAGAAATGGAAGTTCTAAAGGTGACAGAAGGAAGTCCACATAAATGAGTCACAACAAATGTAAATGGACTAAAGTTACCAGTTAGACAGATGGAACTAATAAAACGATATCCAGCTGTTCTAATCCATCTTATTGAAACTATGAGGATGTGAAAAGATTGAAAGTTTTTATAAAGGAGAGAGAGAGATAAAGATATGCCAGTATACATTAACCAAAACAACTGATGGAGCTTCAGTTTCAAACAAGATAGGATGTTGGAACACAAAGCATTAGTAACAGCTTGATGCCAAATGACTGTTAATTAGGAGGATGTAGCAATTTTCATATTTTATGTACCTATCAAAATAGACTCAAAATACAGAGGAAAAACTGATAAAACCACAGGGAGAAATTGACGAATCTGCCATTGTATTTGGAGATTTCAACATACCCTGCTTACCATAAGTAAGTTACACAGAATGCCCATATATAGATTTGAATAACCCGTGAATGGACGTGATGTAATGGACAAATATAGACCTCTGTACCCAATAATCAGATATTCTGTATTCTTCTCAAGCATATGTGGACTGTGGGAGAAACATTAATTATGTATTAATCCATTAAGCAAGTCAGAAGATTGAAAAACAATTGGTACAATCCACACCATAAAATTTATAATTTAAATATGAAGCAGTTAAGGTTAGAAGTTAATAGTGAAGAGATTAACCAAAAGCTACATGAATTTGGAAATTAAACACCCTTGTAATTCATAGTTAAAAGAATCCAATGAAATTTTAGAATGCTTAGAATTGAACCATAGTTAAAATAGGAAACTTCTATCTACCCCTCTCTCTCGCCCTCTCCCTCCCTCCAAGGCCCAATTCTTATATTTCTGCTTGTTAATTTGCTATAGTTAATTCGGATATATACAAAGACTAAGAACAATTCCTTGAATACAGTGACAACCTGTACCTGGAATAGTCCAAAGCCTAATTACCCTGACTCCTCCACCAACAGTTCCCAACCTGGTGTACTAGAAAGTCTTCCGAATGCTCTTTGCAAAAAAAACAAAAACAAAAACAAAACAAACAAAAAAAACAACAACATCGTGGCCATATAAATTCATTGTTCTGAGAGGTCCCGTTGAATTAACCAAGCATTTCCCAAATTGATTTATTCATCAATAATCCCGAGATGCTGGGATTACAGGCGTGAGCCACCATGCCTGGCCTTCCATAAGGCATGTAAAGGCACTTCCAAAGGTAGAACCAACAGACTTTCCAAAAGTCAGTGGCAAGATCTCCAGACTCAGACCCGCCTTCAAGATCCAACCCCCAGCAACCCAAAGCCAATGAATTGTCCTCCCAGAATAGCATCAGATAGCAATTAGAACGTGGTCCTCAAATTCTCCAGATCAACTCCAAAAACATATGTACTATTAACAGGGGAAATATTGTGAACTGAAGTCTTTAACAGATAACATTAATCAAAAACATTTCTATGGGTAAACGATTATATATAAAATAGGTTTCTCACCAACAAAAACCTCTATAATTTCAGGCTGATGACAATTTAACTTATGTTTTAAATGCATAATTATGTCAAATAAATGCATCTACAAAGGCCTGAATACAATCTCTGAGTCACAGGTCACCCCATCTTCTCAATTTCACATTTGATTATACGTGTATTTGAGAGAACATCACTCATTATTTGTTTTGGGAGTATAATGGAATATTATCTAATATTTTGGATATTATGGAAACTAGTTGATTGGAAGTCAGTGGCACTGTTTCTATTAAAAGAGTAGGATCCTCATCAGTAGACAGAGACGTTTAAGAATAGTCATTCTACATCGACAAAGCGTCAGTATCAGGCAGTGGCTTCAAAGCCAAAGTGGTGGTTGGATGTAAAGTGGAATTTTAATTGGCGAAGGAGGCGGATAGTGAGAAATGTTGATTCAATAATAACATGAAGTCCAGGAAAGCCTGTGGCTGTAAAGAATGTTGAGCCATAGAGCCCATGGGAAATAGGAAAGGGGGCCTCGAAATATTCAGAGACTCGTAGAAGGGTAGCGTAAATACCTAAGGTAACTGTGATGGATAGTGCTTGAAGTATTTGCTTTCGACTACCTTCTATCAGGCTGTCTACAAACTTGGAAGTTTCTTGAGGGCAAGAATGAAGTCTTTTACAGCTTCTGGTGTGCCTCTGTGTACCCAACAGGTCCTCAATCAATAATGTGTTACCCTACTTTGTCATACAATATAGGACATACTTAGCTGTACAGCACGATGTGATTTGATCACACCTAACCTATGAGTGGACAATCACAGCGTTCTCTCTGTTTAAAAACGACACTCCCTATTCCCTTTCACCTTCGTAATATATTCGTTTGGTTTCTAGGAATGTTGGTTCTACCCGTATGTTTTTAGGCAATAGCACAATCTGTGATGTGCCTAAGTAAAATTATACCAAGCATTCTATGGCGGCAAAGCTAATGCACTGCTCTTTGTTTCAATTAAGATTTTAGACGTTTGAAAATATAAATTGAGATATTGGACAGTGAGGGTTTTATTTTGGAGGTCGGAGGAGATTGAAATGTTGGGGTAAAACTGCTAGGCTCCTTTGGGACTTGTCTGTCAGGGTGGGGAGAATATACAAGTTAACCAAATCTTGTCAATTCTCACAGTGCTTAGTTTTGTGACTGTACAAAAACTGGCATTGTTTTTCCTGGGTCTCAGTGGAGAAACGTGAGCTGTGAGATTAACATCCTCTTTACTGTGTTTTGGCCAGGATTTTGCAAGCTTTTGTGGAGAAAATTATATTGCTTTTTTTTATCCTGTTGTAACATATATGTATATCAGTATGCTTCCTTGTGTTTTACTGTGGTAAAATTGTATCTTGCATATAGAGAAATAAGTCTATTAGAGTGAACTTTAAAAAATCTTTACTCTGAGGTGCCAGCCTTGTGTAATGAACCATATGTTTAAGCCTCGTAAATACATCACAGTAGAGCCCAGCATGGTGGCGTGCGCCTGTAATCTCAGCCACTAGAGAGGCTGAGGCAGGAGTATCACTTGAACCTAGGAGTTTCAGACCAGCCTGGGCTACATAATGAGATCCCATCTCAGTCAGTCAACCAATCAATCAGTTACACAAAAAAGATCAAGGTCTTTCTTGCTCTTTTAGAATGTCTTTCCTAAACATTCTAACAAATGTCTCGGTGTCTCAAATAATGAAAAGGGTTTATGACAGAGTTACGGCAGTCATCAGAGAAAAATCCTGGACAGATTGCAAATGTATACCAGTTGTGAATTTCTATGACTGCAGTTGAAATCCAACATTATTTTTGTACGGTCTTCTTGGGTGTATCTGTGTTTAATAACTTGTTTTCAAATTTAGAGGACCGTAGCTATGGTTTCTTCTTAGAGACCTTGACCTTGAGGGGCTCACAGTTTAATGGAAGAGAGAATTAGAAACCAAGAATTAAATGCAGAGAGTGAGGTTCTGCAGTACAGGGTGTATACAGGGTGCAGAGAAGCACTGTGGCGCCGTGTTCTGGCCTCATCTTCTGCTGCTCTAGACTTCCTGAAATGCCATTTCCTGACCCTACCTGGACCTCTCTCTGTAGGTGCTGTTCTATCTCCTTGCAAGCCTTTTCTACAGCTTAAGTGCCTGCTGAAGTTCTGTTTCTTCAGAAGCTTCTTGAAGACTGCCTGTAGTTCATCCAAATAATTGTTTTGTCTACATCTCTGTTATTTCTTTAATTACAGCCAATTCTTATTATTTGCAGGAGTAATATTCTACAAAGTTGCCTGGAACACTGAATTAGTCAAATAGCAAACCCTTGTTTCCAGGGTAAATATGTACATAAATACATATGTCATATAGGTTATCATCTTAATTCCTAAAAACAACTCATCCTGGTAGATTGAATTTTCTTTATTTCCAAAAGAATAAAGGAAGTACAGAATTGTAAGTGATTTGTCTGAGGTCACTCCACTAACAGGTGCCAGTGTTATGATTCAGACCCCGTCCAACTGGCCCCAGAGCCACAGCTTCTTGCGCTACCCTGCAGTGTCCTCTACTGTCTCTGTCCTCAGGTCATCTTTGTATGAGAGTTGAAACAAGCAGACCAAGGTCACTGTTTGACCTTAGCTTGGGACGTGTGCAAAGAGTGACAGAGTTTTCACTACTGCGTGTCTATCCAGGAGCCACCTTGAAAGTGCCACAAGTATTAATTTGGGGATTAGAAAGACATTTTAGCAAGTAAGCTAATTTGAAAATCTGGGATACTCCAATGATGAGGGTCAACTGTATTTGTAAGTGACTGCCAGGGTCTGTTTCATGGTAATCCCTTCCCCCAAGAATGTGGAATGTTTCTTTAGCTTCTTTGATAGTTTATTTATTCATTCATGTATTTATTAAGTCCTTATTATAAGCCAGACTCTGCTTTAATCTGTGTGAACAAGCTAGAGATTAAGGTCCTGCCCTGTGGATTTTATATTAGAGTAAGAAAGACAGATAGCTAAGTCTGGAGTTCGGTGGGGGCGAGGCCCAGGTTGGAATTATAGATTCACTTGACCAAGGTGAAACCTGGTGTGCCCCCTCCTGCTTCACATCCACAGATATACTTCCAGAACATTTCTGTTCTATTCTTGTGTATAAAATCCTCCTTTTGAGCCTCTCTCCATTGATGCATGTCAACCTCTACTTGTCTTTTGTTGATTTTGAGGCCACTTGCCCATGTGGCTGGCAGGATATTGAAGAAGAATCATACTGACCTGGCTCTGCTACCTATCAGCTGAGTTACTTTGGTCAAGCTCTTGGACTTCTGAGCCTGTTTCCTGATTTCAAAAGTGGTGATATGATGTGTTAGGCACTGGTGGGTTGCAAGGAAGATGCACGCATGTATTCCCTTTGTGATGAGGGCGGAATGTTAACTTGGATGGAAAGTCATCCAAGCAGCCATATTGTCTCTGGCCCTAGTACTTTCAAAACCTCACAGAACATTAATTTCGCAGTATTTAGGATAGGACTTGAGCTCTGAAGACCTATAGTGTGGTTATTTGTTCATATGGCTGTTTTCCATACTAGACCATGAGCTCCGTAAGGGCAGGATCTGCAGTTTCATCTTTCTATCCTGGGCACTCAGTTCACTGCCTGATACACAGTAATAGAGGCACAAATGTTTCAAAAGTTGAGGAATTTTCAGCACTTCCTGAAAGAATAGGAAGATATAAAGGCTTCTCAGAGAAGGTATTATTTAAGCTTTTCTTTTTCTTTTTCTTTTTTTTTTTCAGATGATGTCTCACTCTGTCACCCAAGATGGAGTGCAATGGCATGATCTCAGCTCACTGCAACCTCTGCCTCCCAGGTTCAAGCAATTATCCTGCCTCAGCCACCCGAGTAGCTGAGATTACAGGCCTCTGCCACCATGCTCAGCTATTTTTTGTATTTTTAGTAGAGACGGGGTTTCACCATGTTGGGCAGGCTAGTCTTGGAACTGCTGACCTCAGGTGATCCGCCCACTTTGGCCTCCCGAAAGTGCTGGGATTACAGTCATGAGCCACCATGCCCAGCCTATTGATGCTGATTCTTTAAGGGTGAGTAGAAATTTTTTCCAGGTGACTAAAACCTTGAGACATTATTCCAAGCAGAGACCAGCAGGGGCAAAGATACGGGGATATAGAGATGTTGAAGTTTACCAAACACTGCTAGATTTAAAAAACAGAAAAGAAACAATCAAAATCAAAAATTAAAATTAAAAATCACCTAAAAAAAAAAGAAACTGTTAATGGGCTTGTCCAAAGGTGACGTCACAATTGAGTTAACTATGACCATAGACACACAATAATGGATGGAAGTTTTGGGGAGAAAACATAACATTCTCAGGTTGTTGGCAGAGTATCTAGAACAATTTAGAAATACAGATATTGAATTCTGGGAATAATTACACTGTAGTGAAATCATTTCCTTCTCTGCGTATGAAGCATGTATGTGTCACACACTGTTCAAGGTGCTGAAAATCAGACTCTTCTCAAGGAGCTCATGAGCAATCAAGGGAGATGGATGGGTGAGCCACTGATTATCATGTGACAAGTGGAGTAATAGAGATATGACTAAAATGCTATCCAAAGAAGAAGAGAGGAATTATTCATAGTATATGGAGTGCTGGGGAAAGAGTTCTGAAATGAAGCCGGCCGGGTGTGATGGCTCACACTTCCACTACCTGACCTCAGGTGATCCACCAGACTCGGGCTCCCAAAGTGCTGGGATTACAGGGGTGAGCCACCACACCCAGCCCAAAAGCTTTGTGTTTTTACGGATATTAACCATGTTTCCTGTTTAAAAAGAAAAAACAGCAACAATGTAGGAAAATAAGAGAAACATTTTTCCAAAAAAGAAATCATTTTGATTATTTTATCTCATTGGAATGTTGGATAATATAGTCTGCTTCATTAATCATCAAGTATGCTATGGATTTCCCACTTTTGTAGGATCTGTATCTCAGTTCAGGTAATACTGGTAATTTTTGTACAGTATTTGAAGATGAAAAATATAGGCCAAAATCATAGACTTTACATAGAAGCTGGTTAATGAAGACAGCTCTGGAGGAACACATAGATACACACAGAGAGACACACACATATATATAAACTATACACACATATGTTTTTTAAAGCTTTAAAGGTTTTAAAGCCAAAGCCAGCCCCTCCCCACTCTCAGAGTGGGTGGGGACAGCGGTTGCATGGGCAGCTTTCCTGATGAGCCACAGGTCCCTTTGGACACACTGCTGCCTGGCCACGCCCCCTTTCCGTTTCATCTTTCTCCTTAACCAATGGGCTTGGAGCATTAAGGCCACGCCCCTATTCTGCATTCTACGGTGGCCCTGGTTACGCCTCCTCTGGGTCAGTTACGCAGCTGTCTTCTAGGTGACTGGACGTGTTGATCAGCGCTCGCTGGGATTTGGCTGACGTGGCCCCAACCCCGCCTCCCTCCCCACCCCACAATGGCAGAAGAAACTCGACAGTGTAAATTAGCTGCAGCCAAGAAAAAGGTAAAGACGTACCAGGTCATGGCCCCCCAACCCAACCACAGATCCCCTCCGACGACAAGACCGCTGCCACAGTCCATACTACTTCTGAGGCACACCAGACTTTGCCCCCAACCCCAGCGCTTCTGGGCTCCCCCTACAAAAGTCTTGTCAGTCAGCCGTGCCCCTTCAGCAAACAGCTCAGTCCCTACCCTCGCCAATCACCCCAGGGTGACTTTGGGCAGGTGACTCCTGGGGCGCCCCACTCCATTACTGGGCCCTCACCTCTTGCCGCCCCAAGTTGGACCTCCCTGGGCTCTTTGGGCTCGCATCTCCAAGGACCTGGGCCCCCCAGCCCCAGGCCCCGCCCTCGCCAGTTGTCCCTGGGTGACTTTGGGCTGGTGACTCCTGGGGCTCCCTGCTGCAGACTCTGCCCTCCCCTCCTGCTGCCTCAAGGTCGACCTCCCTGGGCTCTCTGCGCTGGCGTCTCCAGGGACCTGGGTCACAACCCTGTGTTTCCCTCCCGCATCGTGGAGCGGCGACTCAGACATCGCGCTGATGTGGTCCCTCCCCCGCACTAGGAGGAGTGGAATGTAGTGATGTCACAGTCTGCCTACCAACTGTCATTACTGGAAGACTGGCCCTGGTCTTATGACCCAGTCCCCTAAACGTTGTCACCCCGTTTCTGGTTCTGGTCACAGCAGAAATTTCCAACTGGAAGGGGAATGGAGACTATGGGACCTAGGAGCAAGAGGTTTCAGGCTGCCTCACTCCCTTACCATAGCCATTGACAGTGGGAAAAGCCTACACTTCCCCCGTGAGCTCAAAACGTTGACAGTGTCTCTGGGTGGCGATGGGAGAATGGGTTTGGTTTGGTTTTCTCCCAGGCTTCTACTTTCCAGAGAGATTTTAACATTTTTTTCCGAGTTCTCCACCTCATATTCTAATTCTCCATGGTTCTGGACCAGACTGCCCTTCAGTCAGTGGTCTCTGAAGTGAGATTTTCTCATCTTCTGTGGAATAGATCTTGGGAGACTGAACTTGACATTTGAATCTTCCTCATATTATCTCAAGCTGGGGTGCTTTGAGTACCACAGGATAAATGAGGGACATCTTTCTGAAGCATCAGCTTCCTTTGATTCTCTTGAGATCAAGAGAAAAAACATGAATGTACTTAGGGATGGCAGTCCCATAGGTTTCTAAGAGTATACAGACTTCTCTCTGAAATGAGGCTTGGGTTGTCCTCTTTCTGATAAATTCCCAGATTTCACAGAAAGGCTGCCTTCTGCCATGAGGACACATTGATATAAAAGTTTGAGAGGTACTGGTGCACTTCTTCCCAGTAACAGACGTGTGAAGATGTACGACTCTAAACCACATGACATACAGCTCCTGCCTACTTCATGTTCACTTTTCTACCTCTGCCTCTGGATTTGGTGCCTGGCAAAACCCCAGAGCTTAGAGTGGGAAGACTGAGTTTCCAAGTTCCAGTATCGCCTTTTTCTTTTTCTTTTTTTCTAGCCATGATGTCGATCCCTCTCAGTCCCTAAATGATTGTGACACCTTATAGAGTTGTTGGTGTCATTAAATCAGATGGTATATAAGAGTATTTTATAAAAACTATAAAGGAGGATGTGGCTGTAGGGGCTGATAGTTCTCATGAGTATTACTGCTCTTCTTTCCCACAGTTCAAAGAATATCGGCAGAGAAACCGCCCTGGTGTTCCAGCAGCAGCGAAGAGGAACAGGAAAGCAAATGGCAGTAGCCCTGAGACGGCCGCTTCTGGTGGTTGCCACTCATCTGAGGCTGTGAGTCTTGCCTGGACAGGCTTCTGGGGACAGGGGGCCCAAGGGGCAGTAGAGGGCAATCGTTAAGATTGTGGATGGACTGTTGGGTACTGGTGAAGGATTCTGGATTTGGCCGGGCACGGTGGCTCACGCCTGTAATCCCAACACTTCGGGAGACCGAGGCAGGTGGATCACAAGGTCAGGAGATCGAGACCATGCAGGCAAACACGGTGAAATACTAAAAAATACCAAAAAAAAAGCCGGGCGTGGTGGCGGGCGCCTGTAGTCCCAGCTACTCCGGAGTCTGAGGGAGGAGAATGGCGTGAACCTAGGAGGCGGAGCTTGCAGTGAGCCAAGATCACGCCACTGCACTCCAGCCTGGAAGGCAGAGAGAGACTCCGTTTCAAAAAAGAAAAGAATTCTGGGTTTGAATCCTGCCTCTCTGTCTGCTAGGGATATGATTTAGGGCAAGTTGCTTGAGCTCTTTGGGCCTCTGTTTTCACGTCTGTATGATAGAGGTGGTATTGTTTGACTTGTATTTGTGAAGTTTAAATGAGATTTATAATTGTCAATTTTATGTTAATCCCTAGTACATGGCCTGCTGTCAACACCCAGGACACCCAGGATATGGTCTTTGCTGTTTGATTTTCCTCATCCCCAGTCTCAAGGGGAAGCCAGGACAATGAGAACAGCCACTTCCCATCAGGAGTCACTGCAAGGGCCCCAGGGTGGGATGGTGGGGAGATGAGAACCATGAGAGAAGTTGGCACAAAGGAGTTATGGGACAAAGGGTCCAAGATAGGCAGAAAAGAAAATGTTGCCAGTTGATGGGGAAGAAAGGAAGTCGGAGGGCTCAGACACTGAGGGGGACAGAACGTCTCCATGTGCACTCTCATCTCTTATAGTCAGCAACAGGTATCCATGGGGAGGGCCCTACATCATCTGCTACCCTGAAGGATCTGGAGGTAGGAGGCTCTGGGCGGAGGTGCAGTGACCCCGCAGGCCAGCCCTCCAACCTCCTCCCGCAGCGGAGACTGGGTGCCCCTCTGCCAGCTGAGACAGCCCACACACAACCCAGCCCTAATGATCGTTCTCTCTACCTCTCCCCCAAGTCCTCCTCCGCCTCCTCCTCTCTGCATGCGCCTCAGAGCCCGTGCCAAGAACAAGCAGCAGTCCTGGACTCGAGGTCCATAAAAATCAGTCGACTGAATGACACCATCAAATCTTTGGTAAGAGTCCAGTGGGGTCCCCTGATTCCACGCTGCCAATCCTGGGCTCCGGTTTCCCCTTGGGGCCCTGAAGAAGGGGGCTGGGGGCCCCTGGTGCCAAGGGCAGATAGGGAGCTGGGGCGCCCAGGCCTCACCTGGAGGGACCCCAGAGCATGCAGCATGGCTCTTCTTTTGCTGCCCTCTTTGCCGACTCTCTCCTCTCCACACACCCCTACTCGAGTCCTTGCTACACACGCCCTGGGGTTGTTGCCTCTTGGGGAAGTGCTGGCCTGACTGGTTGTCAGGGGCCCTGTATTTCTGCCATGACTCAGTCCCTAATTTGATCTTTGATTCTGGACAAGCCACCTCTCCTTTTTGGGCTCGTGTTTCCAGAGGAGGTAGTGAGTATCAAAGATCTCTGTTAGCTCTGAGAGTCTGAGATTTAAAGGCCCCCTAGAATGGAAAGCTCAGGGCCAAGGGCTCCTGTCTGTCCTTTTCCATCGTATATCGGCTGTGAAGAACCGTCCCTGGCCCGTACATGCTCAGTAAACGTTTATTGAATGAATGCACTTTTCTAAATCACAAGCTGCCAGAAGGGGGAGCCTTTCTCAAACTCCATCTCTAGAGGTTTATGTTGCTGTCCTCAAGAGATTCCTGATTCAGACTTTGAGTTGTGAGGCTGTGGCTGAAAACCAACAAAGACCCAAATCCTCTGTCCTTGGGAGCTTGGGAACAGTTCCTGTTCCCATTGGGTCTGAGAACTTTGCCTTTAAAATCCATTCCTGGCCCCTGCCTGCCGCTTCCTGTCTGGGGAATAGAGTTGAGGGGGCCACCCTCCATCACCTTATTTGACTCTCCCCACAGAAACAACAGAAGAAACAAGTGGAACATCAGCTGGAAGAAGTAACGTGATTTCTTTGTTTGCTGGCGACATGACTGCTGGGTTTGGGGGACACTCAGATGTAGAGGCCCCAGTCTCGTCTCACCCACTCCCAGCCTGGGGAAGAAGCCTCACCCCTCAGATTCCACCCCATCCCCACAGGGTCCCTGATAACCTGGTCCCATGGGTGGGCCTGTCCTGGGGCATTGGTGGCATTCTGGGGGCATATCTCTTGCTGTGCCTTCTCTGCCTCCCCCTGGTAAGAGCTCTGTCTTCCTCTTCCTACAGGAAAAGAAAGCAAACAACGAGAGACAGAAAGCCGAAAGGGAGCTAGAGGTGAGTGGAGGGTGTGCAGTTTCCTCCTGTCCTCCGGAGAATGTTTCTTTCCTTCTATTTCAGCACTTGCTTGGCTTTTCTCCCAAAGGGTCAAATCCAGAGATTGAACAGAGAGAAAAAGAAACTAAATACGGACCTGTATCACATGAAACATTCGCTCAGATACTTTGAAGGTGGGAATCTGGGCACCCTGTCATCCTTCAACCTGGCACTTTGACAGGTCTGTAGGGGGAGTCCTTTGAGCCCCATCTCAACTCTGTCATTACAGAAGAGTCCAAGGATCTGGCCGGCCGCCTGCAACGTTCATCGCAGCGTATAGGAGAGTTAGAATGGTCTCTCTGTGCTGTCGCCGCCACACAGAAGAAGAAGCCGGATGGGGTGAGTCCAACCACCTGCCCTGTCCCCTGGGAGCCCGGCTTCGCAGATGGGGGAGTGAGCCTAAAGGTCCCTTCTGCAGGATGGAGTGTCCTGCCCAGAAGGCAGCATGGCCATTTCTCACTGCTTTTGTGTATGGTTGTTAGAGGCAGCCTGAGGCTGAGTCAGCTGCTGTGGGTGAGTTGGGCGCGGTGGGGAGCGAGCACTGGATGCAGAGCTTGGAGGCCAAGTGCCTGCCCTGCCCTTACCTGGCTGTGGTCTTGGGCAAGTCCTAGGTGGGGTGTGGGGTATTGGGTACTTGTACTGTGAAGGTACAGAAGGGTACCTGTAGTATGTTACCATTTCTGTAGAGAGAGGAAACGTGTGTGTGTGTGTGTGTGTGTACATACTATGATAATATACATAAAACATGTCTGCAAGTGTTCATAAACAACTCAGGAGAGAGCAATAGGGTGGCTGGGAGATACTTCCTTTGATACCTTCCGAGTTTTGGACTATGTGAATGTATCATCTTTTCAAAAAGTGAACAAAAGATTAATTTTCCCCTTCCTAACTGTGCCCCCACCCCCAGCAGAAAAATGGGCTTAGAGAATCTGATAGACCTGGGTGTTCAAATCCTAGCTCTGCCTAAGTGATCTTAGGCAAGCACTTAACCTCAAATACTCCATGTTTTTTCATCTACCCAAGAGAGGTAATCATAGTAACTGTCTCCTCTGGTGGTTGCGAGGATTAAATGGGATTGCTAGCATGGTACCTGCTGAAGCACTCCATAAAGGTTCAAACAGTGGTAGTAATAACAATAGCAATATTATCTGATCTCTCTCCTTGTCCCTTCCAACTTCACTGAGTTTTTTTCAAAACCAGACCACGGGCTTGGAAATGCCTTGATCTTTACTGGCCAAGTTGTATATTGAGCCTAGCCCTAGCCCTTTTAAGGGGCACTGTGTGGAATGGCCCAGGCTCCCCAGATTGAAACTTCTCACTCTTCACCATCCAGTTCTCGAGCCGCAGTAAAGCACTTCTCAAGCGGCAGTTAGAGCAGTCGATAAGGGAGCAGATACTGCTGAAAGGACACGTGACACAGGTGAGGTTTTGCAGAGGGAGGGATGTGGAAGGAAGATGACCCCAGGTGGCCAGGAGCAGGTGAGGACCAGTGACAGCCCTTCCTAACTTCTGTGCCCATTCTTGCAGTTGAAGGAGTCACTTAAAGAAGTCCAGCTGGAGAGAGATCAATATGCTGAACAAATAAAAGGAGAGAGGGCCCAGTGGCAGCAGAGGATGAGGAAAATGTCGCAGGAGGTGAGATCTGACCCTTGAGCCTCCCGCCCCCACCCCCCAACAACTTAGATAGGTCACTGGATCTTTCTGGGCCTCTTTAAAATGGGAATAGTGCAGCCAGAGGTGGTCCTGGGTCTGGGCTTTGTGGAGGTGGGGGCAGAGAGGGAGATGGGAGCCTGTCCAGCCACCAGCCCCTCTCTCCAGGGCCCTTTCCCCCTGTGCTTTGGGCAGGTTTGCACATTGAAGGAGGAGAAGAAGCATGATACGCATCGGGTAGAGGAGCTGGAGAGGAGCTTGTCCAGACTCAAAAACCAGATGGGTAAGATGGGACTGGCATGACCTGGGAGCAGGACTGGCATCAGAGGGCTGTGGGGGTGGCTTAGAATGCCCCAGGAAGGTGGGTGGATGGCAGGGCTTTGAGGCAGAGGGAAAGAGGTCTGTGCCAGGAGACAAGTCTTGTCATCTCCCTGAGCCTCAGTGTCCCCATGAGCAAAGAGGGCCCGTCGTCAGCCACCCACAGTGCTCTCTATCTGAAAGTGGTTTGGAAGATTGGCTACCATCCGGGTGCGAGGAATCATTAGCAGTGAGGCCAAGTTTGGGAAGCCTGAGAGGAGCTGTGCACCAAGAGGAGGGTGTTTTGTTGTTTTTTCTGTTTTGATTTTTGTTTTGAGAATCCAGAGGCCCTTATGATCTGCTTCCTTTCTCAGCTGAGCCACTGCCCCCGGATGCCCCAGCAGTGTCCTCTGAGGTGGAGCTGCAAGACCTGAGGAAGGAGCTGGAGAGAGTGGCAGGAGAGCTCCAGGCTCAGGTGGAAAACAATCAGCGCATCAGTCTCCTGAACCATGGGCAAAAAGAGAGGCTTCGCGAGCAGGAGGAGAGGCTTCAGGAGCAGCAGGAGAGGCTTCGGGAACAGGAGAAGAGGCTTCAGCAGCTGGCTGAGCCACAGAGCGACTTGGAGGAGCTGGTGGGTTGCCCCACCTGGGGAGTCTGCCCTCCTCCCTAGCTCTCCAGGCCTTTGTTTCCCCACCTGTAAAATGGGACAGTGTAGCCCTCACATGAAATATTACTTCCAAAGGCACCTGTGAGCCAGAGCTTTGCTCTGGTGGCTGTGGGAGAGAGGAGAGTATTTTTCTAACTCGGCTCCACCCTTCCCAGTGCCATGGGAGGCAGACACCAAGTTCTGGGGTCTCCAGCTGCAGTGGGTGGCTGCTGATTGCTTCTCTCTGTCCAGAAGAGCGAGAACAAGAGCACACTGCAGTTGGAGCAGCAAGTAAAGGAGCTGCAGGAGAAGCCGGGCCAGGTGACGGAGATGCTCACCTCGGCCGAGAAGGAGCCAGAGGCAGCAGTCCCAGCCTCAGGGACTGGGGGCGAGTCTGTGAGTGGGGAGACCCTCCGGGCCCTGCAGGAAGTCATGGAGAAGCTGGAGGGGAGTGAGTCCTAGCATGGGCCAAGAAGGGCAGGGCTGGGGCAGGTCGCCGCTGAGATGTGACCCCATTATTTTGGCTCCAGAGCGGCCTTATGGACCTCCTGGAGGAGAAGGCGGACCTGAGGGAGCATGTGGACAAACTGGAACTTGGATTCATCCAGTACCGGAGAGAGAGATGCCATCAGTGAGTGGGAGGCCAGGGCACGGCAGGGGGAGCTGCAGGGCTGTGGGAGGGGCCCCAGCGTCTGAGCCCTGTCCTCCCGCAGGAAAGTACATCGCCTTCTAACAGAGCCAGGGGACAGTGCCAAAGATGCGGCACCGCGAGGAGGCCATCATCAGGCTGGCCCAGGACAAGGAGGAGAGGAAGGTAGGGTGTGCAACATCCCTGTGGGGGTAGGGGTGGGGGTGTGGGTGGGGTGGGCATGAGGGTGGGCGCCAGCAGCGGCCTGACAGCTGAGCACCCGTCCCTTCAGGTGAAGCTGCTGGAGCTGCAGGAGATGGTGTTGCGGCTTGTGGCAAGTACAGCGAGGGGCACGGCAAATTCCTGGCCGCTGCCCGGAACCCTGCTGCTGAACCCAGTCCAGGAGCCCCAGCCCCCCAGGAGCTCGGGGCTGCCGACAAGCATGGTGGTGAGTAGAGCCCCCAGGCGGGGTGAGCAGGCAGGAGCGGGGGGGGTGGCTAGCACTCCACTCAGATCCCCGCCTCCCTCTCTCCAAAGATCTTTGTGAGGTGAGCCTCACCAACAGCGTGGAGCCTGCACAAGGAGAAGCCAGGGAGGGTTCTTCCCAGGACAACCCTACTGCACAGCCAATCGTGCAGCTCCTTGGTGAGATGCAGGACCACCAGGAGCACCCAGGCTTGGGCAGCAACTGCTGTGTGCCATGCTTTTGCTGGGCTTGGCTGCCGAGAAGAAGGAGATAAACACCACCATCATCAAAGAGCTGCTCAAGAAATTTTTAAAAACGAAACAAAGTTGCGGGGTTAATCTCCTACAGGATTCATTTACTTCATTTGAATGTTACAGCCACTCATGATTATTTGCGTTTCTAATTTATAGTTTAAGTTTATTTGTAAAAAGTTAAAAGAGAGTGGGTCTCTGTGGCTCTCACTGATGTTCACTCTGGCATCCTTTAGCATTTTTCTTTTTTAATTTCATAATTATAGGTCATTAGCATGCATATCGAGTTCGCCCTTACGTGGTGGGAGTTCAAACACACGAAGACCCACTCTTTGCCCAAAACTGTTCTCGCTGGTTTGGAATAGGCTCCCGTGCTTTTTTAATGTTATTGCAGCATGTATATTCACTACAGAATTCAGACAAAATTTGCCTATGTTCTGCTGTTGTTTGATCTAATCTTAATCACAGTGAGCTCTTTGTTAGCTCAATATGTAGTTTGCCCCCAAGTGTGCACTGTTTACTACTTTGTAATATGCCACTATGAGTACTGACATTTAGAGCTGTTTAAAGGCCGAGAACTGGAAACAGCCTTTCCTCCATTTTCTGTGTATTGGTGATGGGAGTGATAACCTCTTGGGGGAGCTTTCTAAATCTCACAGAAGAGGAAAGTGGCCTGCTCTGGCAGGTGTGTCCAGGATAGAGTGTGTTTCATCTGTTCCGGTGCCAAGAATGAGCACTGTACTGTGGCAGTTCCCTTTGGATTTGTATGTGCTCTGGGCTCATGAAGATATTGCATCGTGAGCTGCAGCAGTTGCACTCTTTTTCAGTGACCTAAAAAGGGCTTATTTCCGAGGAATGAAAAGCTGCCATCATTGGCTGTGGATGTGGAAAACCTTTCCTAGCTTAGAGCATTTGTATCTATAATACATTTTAAAGTCAGAGTTCGTGTTACCTGTTTTAATCACGACTACCTGTCCCAGTACACAAAAGGGCGCTGGTTGGCATTCTTCTTAATATATTTAGTAAAGATCATAAGAAATCCTTTAAGAGTTTAAATGTCCCTGGAACAGGCATACAGGCTCTAGTCAAGAATGAATTAGAGTGAAGGAAAGCTGTGTGACACCTGGCATTCCTCTCTGTTCATGGAGCTTCTTTGAGGCTTAAGATCGATTTTACTATCTAGACCTCTCTGGCTAATACCTATTCTTCAGCCACCTCGGTTACTCTGACATAGGAATTTACTTCTTTTCCTTGAGTGGAAAACACTTTAAAAAATAATAACAAACATTATTACAAACTAATATATGTGAGAGTACTTAGTTGAAACAAAAAGGAATTTTAGTGGACAGTATTATATTATCTTTGAAAATCAAGGAGAAGTTTATGCAACTTAAAATGTTTACACACTGTGGTGCAATGTACTGTTTGAGAATGTCAATGTATTATCAGGAAACGTGTCTATACGATCGCAGAGTTTTATTTCCTCACAAACTTCTTTACGAAGAGTGAAATATGTTTTTGTACCTCTCAGTTTCAGTCAGGGACATATTTTGTGCAATATTTCTGTGATTGTGCCTATGCGTGATGAATGAATGCATTTCAGTCATACATTGCCTAAATCATAACTTGATGATGCTTGGGAAAGAATCAGCAGTTAAAACTTCATGAAGTTCTAATGTCTGTGTTCCAAAACACATCACATTATTAGGTTGTAGGGACATATGTATGTGTGCTCCCTGGGGTGGGGAGTTTTCTAGTTACTAGACCATCTCCATTTTTAGCACTTGGCATCCTCATGATCCTTTTATAAATATGAGATTAACAGGAGAGCAGCAATACGATTTTGCCAATGGAATAACAGATTTGCCGGCATTCACTGAAAGAGGGCAGATATTGGGTCCTTGTGACTTCAACTGACTCTTCTGAATTGTATGAATTTATCAATGTATTAGATAAACCCAGTTTCAGAATAATAAAGAAAAAATATTAGACCAAATAATGTGGCTAATTAACAGTGGTATGATTTCTAGCCCGTGGGTTTAAAACTGTATCCTAAAGAGTCATTTTAAAATAATATAAATATTAAAAAATGTAACTGCTATCTTTATGTTCTGAAATAAGTTAAAACATTTTAAAATATGAATACTGTAGTTTAAAAGAAAGAAATGGTGGGAAGGAAAAGTAGAGAAAGAAATGCCAATTCCAGTCCAAAGCTTTATTTGCCAAGTTTTCTTATAATGAATTTTACCATTGTATGGGTTCTTGTTAACAGAATGTGTAACAGAAATACTGAAAGACTTTTGCCTAAAGTGGCATTATTGACTGCTGATGTGATGCTACTGTAATGCGATAAATTATTAAATTGTTGCAAAGTGCTGTTTTTGCCTTAAAATTTTATTTTGCGCATCTTGAAAACTATAGTATTAAAGGTATTGATACTGTGCAAATACTGGGCATGCTTGGCATGAGATAATCTGTTTCATTTTCACAAAATTGTAGTATAACTATGCAAGTGTTTATTAAAAGAACACAAAATAAAAAAGGTATGGGATTAAAAAAGTTATGGGGTGAAAAAGTTATTGGATAAAAATGTAAAAATGTTGTGGCAAAAAAGTAGAAAAACGTTTTCTGAAAAGTTACCAAAAAAAAGTTATGAAAAAGAAGTTATGGCATTTAAAAAAGTCATGGGATAAAAATAAAAATTAAAAGCAGGCCCCTGTCAGCAAAGCCTGGAGAAGTGGGGCTGGAGTCTCCACCACCACCATGTCCCTACCACCCCTTCCCAGGCACCCCTTTACAATTAGGGTAGCAGGACAAGACCTCTGTCTAATGGGGAAAGACAAACAGACCCTTTGCCACCTTGACCAGGGCTGAGTCCCTAAATTTCTGGATGGTGATGATTGTTATTTAAGAGCCAGAGGCTGGCGGAGTTGGTTTGTTTGGAGGAGGCCTGATGCCCCCCATACTCTCACCATAGCAACTTTTCCCTCAGGAGGGCTCCCACCTTCTTATTCAGAGAGGCAGGACAGTGGGGCTAACTGTGGACCAGGCGAGGGCACGGGCTGCTGGGGTGGCCCTCCTTCCCCGGTGTACATATTGTGTCTGTGAGGTTTTGTATATTCCAGAGGGTAGGGCCGCCCCTGTGTCATACCTAGCTGAGGTTGGAGCTGGCACATGGGGAGGAGGTTGTAATAATTATTTGTGGCTGGGAAACTTATTTATTGCTAGCATAGGACAGAGGAAGGAGGCGGGGATGGGGTCGTGGCTCCCTGGTGATGCGACTCCTCTTTATTTTGCTTTTTATTTTGGAATATATGGATTTAGCCATACTGCCCGGCCTGGTGTGTTCCCATTTCACTCACTGGGTCCTGGAGTTTGTGCCACCAAACGAGGAGCCCCAGAGTGTCTTGAGTATGTCCAACTAGGCTGTTAGGGACCTTCCAGGCGTGTTACCTGTATGCTGCCTAGTGGCGCCTGGGGGATTCCACGGGGACTGCCATGGCGCCTATGGGGCGCAGTCCAGCCCTGACAGCCAACAGGCTCAGAAGCCTGTTGTAGCAGTGGCCGGGAAGACAGGTACCAGCACCTAAGGGCACTGACTTCCACCCACCCCAGGCGTCTTCCCTTCCGTCCCCTTGCCTCCCTCCCCTGTCTGCACCTGGTGGCCTGTTCTGTCTGTGCCTCCAGAGTGCCGGCTGCCCTGCAGGCTCCCTTCAGGCTGAGTTCGTGGTCCTGCCCCCTGGTGGCCAGAGCCGGCTTCACAGGACAAGAGCCAGCTAAGTTCCAGGGGCTTTCCAGGAAGTGTCCCTTGGAAAGGGTATGGCCTTTTCACCCCTCCAAACAGCACCCTAAAAATGGCTTGGCCTTTCCCCTCCCCTGAGCTCCACAGAGAACACAGCCAGCAGAGGACACACTTCCCCGTCATCCAGAAATGGGTTTGATTCTCAGCCAAGGGACAGCAGGACTGGTAGAGACTGTGAGGCCACACAGCTGCCTGCACAGCACTCCCATGCTTGGTGGGGGGGCGGGAGGGATGGCGGGGGCTGACTCTCCATAGGCCAGGCGTGACAGGGCGACTCACCGGAGGTCTTGCACTTTGGAGGGGCAATGTCAGGGGACAGCTTTCTCTTGTTGGGCCACAAGACTCCAAGAGGACAGCACGGTGACTGATTCCCAGCACTAGAGGCGAGGCCGTTGGTCACATGTAGGTGTAGGGATGTGTGTGTGTGTGTGTGTGTGTGTGTGTGTGTATGGGTATTTATAGATATTTATAGAACAATGCGAGGGCATACCACAGAGGGGGGCACAAGTTTTCACAACGGTCACACCTGGATGTGTCAGCTCACCACTACAACAGACTAAATCACAGATGAAGGGGGCTGGCTTTGGGGCTGGGGGAGCCACTGCCAAGTCACAGAACAGCCGCCCAGGCAGGCTTGGAAAGGGAGGCCTCCGAGAAGAGAAGGGATCTGTTTAGAGGTTGAAGGGGGGCGTGGGGCTCTCAGGATGGGATGGACTTGCGTGACCCGATCGGCTGGCAGTTGGAGAGAAAGCGGAGAGAAAACAGGAGAGACAAAAGGGAGCAGAGAGCTGGTGAGGCAAGTGCAGAGCACAGGTGTGCCACAGCAGCTGTGGGAGGGCCAGGGAGGGGAGGGCGCAGGTGCGGCTGTGGCAAGGTTCCTGGAAAAGAGGGGCTGGAAGGGAAAGGGGAGGAAGATGGAGGGAGGAGCCGGAGCTTCACAGGTAGTGCCTGGGGACTGTGGCGGCCCTCCCCACCCCACACGTGCTGGCCTCTTCCATTGCACCCTGGCAGTGTACCCACAGGTCAGACCAACGCTCGGCCCCTTTGGGCTTCCCTCTTCTCTGGTCACCAACCAACTTGTCTTCCAAGTCGTCTTCCAACCTGTCTTCCAACCAACTGGTCCAGGGCCACCTCTCACCTTGGGGAGCCCAACGTAACAGTCACCAGGCCTGACAGAAGGAACATTGCTCGAACAAGGATGATGAAGCTAAATGGGATGGATGGTTGGAGTGATCGCCGGAGCCCCCTCTGGGTGGTCAGGAAGCTCAGGACCCTCTGAAGGGACCCTGGGGGAGGCAGGGTGGGCAGGCAGCCGGATGCCACTGGCTATAAACTTACAAGTCTAAAAGGGGAGCCTCAGCTTGTTGGAGATTGCAGGTCCCATAGGTGAGGCTGGGTCCTTCCTCCCAGGGAAAGAAGAGGGAGACCATGGCAAGGGAGGTGGGTGGGCTTGCTGAGCAGAGCTCAGCTGGGCCAGCAGGCACTGTGCTCCCCTCGGCTGAATAGCAGGGCCAACCTCTAGGAGCAACAAGCCAAGGTGCGTGAGCCTGCTGGCTGGTGGTAGTGCTTCAGCGGGGCCCAGGGACCCTGCCTTCAGTCACATGCTAGCAGCTATGATGGTACCTGGGAGGGAGGGAAGGGGGCTGTGTGCCCCTACCTGACCTGTGAGGTGTGTTTTGGGTTGACCGTGTGTATGGGACTCTCGAGGTTTTATCCTAGATCACCACTGTTTTGCCGACAGATAGAGGAGGTGGGACCCTATCACCCCTGCTCTGCAGTGGATTTGGCTCTCAGCACTCCAAGGCATCCAGGCTGGGAGCTGGATGCCCCACCCTGGCAGCATGGCTCAGACAGCACAAAAGGTATGGCATTCCCAGGATGACATTCCTGGGCCTCTGGCCACCTCAGAGTACAGCCCCACACACAACCCCCTCCAAGCTCTCAGCCCTTACACCATAAACCACGAGCTCCCTGACGGTTCCAGAGACCACCCACATCTGCCAGTTTGGGCACGGAGCCTGTTCCAAGAGCCCCCAGGCTCAGCCATGGGGGCTGGGGAGCTTTGGGGCCATGGGGGCCAGCCCTGGTACCTGCGTCTGGCAAGGACGCTCTGCACCTGCAGCCAGGAGTTGTCCACGGGCCCCCACGTGCGTGCTGATGGTGGTTGTGTTGATGTCACTGATGATGCTGAGCACGTCCTTCAGCACGTGGTACATGCGCAGCATCTCATCTCGCCACTGTGCCTGCTCTGCCGACTCCTCCATCAGCGTGTTCTGGTTCCCATGCAAGTACAGGTTGGACGGCAACTCTGATCATATGAACTCCTTGGTCTGAGAGGGGGCAAAGAGGGAAGGAGGTTGGGACCTGATGCATGTGCTGGCCTGATGCCTGTGCTGGGACAGTGTGCTGGACTTGGAGCCCTGAGTATGGCTTTGCACGCGCGGCTTCTACACCGCTTAGACTCAAAGATCTGCCGCCCCACTGCCCTTTTCTCACTCAGATAGGGACACTGAGGTCCAGAGGAAAAGTCACCTGTCCAAGGTCACAGATCTGGGAGGGGACCCAGGACCTATCACGCCACCAGGACACCTGTCTACTCAGTTTTTTTAAATAAAATTTTTGGAGAGAGGATCTCGCTGTGTTGCTAGGCTGGAGTACAGTGTGTGAGATCACCGCTCACTGCAGCCTCAACCTCTTGGGCTCAAAGTGACCCTCAAATGTCAGCCTGTCGAGTAGCTAGGACTATAGGCACGTGCCATCACCAAGCCCAGCTATTTTTAAAATATTTGTGTAGAGATCAGGTCTCACTATGTTGCCAAGGCTGGTCTCGAACTCCTGGGCTCAAGCTATCCTCCTGCCTTGGCCACCCAAAGTGCTGGGATTACAGGCATGGGCCACTGTCCTCAGTACCACGTTATATTTCTATGAGACAGATCTGGTCTGGACCGTGCCTCCCTCCCTGGACCTGGTCCCATAGGGCTGGCCAGCATCTCCCCCTGGCCAACATGGCCAACCTGCATCCCCAATGCCACAGGAGCCCCCTGCTCCCATGAGGCGGTGCATGCCTGTTGTTGATCACGACGTGCATGATGGTCTTGGGCGTGACACCAACCATGAGGTCCCACACGGTCTTGTTGACGATGGCCGCGTAGGAGTCCACCAGGTTCTGCGTGGTTTCCATTTGCTGCTCCAGCTGTGGGTCCCTGGAGTGCATGAAGCTGTCAGAGCCATTCTCCTCGGCCTTGCTGTCCTGTCATGGAGAACACAAGGGCATCAGGGTGGCCAGTCCATGCAGCCAGGCTCCAGGAATCCCTAGGATCTCAGCCCCTCCAAGGTGTACCTGGAACATTGAGGCACAGAGAAAAGCAACTGGCCTGAATACGCACCCAGCTCCCCACATGGCTCTAGACAGTTTCAGGCCTCTGCCTCTCAGGACCCCAGACTCCCCTGATTCAGTCTCGTCTAAGTTCTGACTCTAGTGCCCAGAATTTGCCTCAAGTTACCAATCCAGAAATTGGAAAAGAACATCTCCAGCTCCCTTGCTTGGAGACCTGGCCAGAGCTTGTGCCAGGCTGCAGACGCCTGGCAGGAGGCAAGAAAAGGGCATACTCACTTTCCCCTTGTCCTGGGAGGCCCATGCACCAACACTGCCACCGCCGCCGCCACCAGGGAACATGGCAAAGGAGACACACACAGAGAGGAAAACGGGAAGCGTTGAGTGAACCTGGGACACTGCACCCCAACTTTAATGTGTTGTGGAATTCAGTTAGCTCATATTTTGTTGAGGATTTTTGCATCAATATTCATCAGTGATATTGGCCTGTAGTTTTCTTTTTTGGATGTATCTTTGGTTTTGGTATCAGGGTGATACTAGCCTTGTAGAAAGAGTTTGGAAGTATTCCCTCCTTCTCTGTTTTTGGAATTGTTTGGGTAAGGTGGGTATTAGTTCTTCTTTAAATGTTCGCTAGAATTCAGCAGTGAATCATCAGGTCCCAGGCTTTTCTTTGCTGGGAGATTTTTACTACCACTTTCATCCCATTATTTGTTATTGGTCTGTTCAAGTTTTGGCTTTCATCAAGGTTCAATCTGGGTAGTTTGGTTGTGTCTGGAAATTTATCCATTTTTAATAGGTTTTCCTATTTCTTTGCCTATAGTTGCTGATAATAGCCACTAGTGATCCTTTGAGGTTTGGTTTGTTTGTGTGTTTTTTGAGGTGGAGTCTCGCTGTGTCTCCCAGGCTGGAGTGCAGTGGCGTGATCTTGGCTCACTGCAAGCTCTGCCTCCGGGGTTCACGCCATTCTCCTGCCTCAGCCTCCTGAGTAGCTGGGACTATAAGCATCTGCCACCATGCCCGGTTAATTTTTGTTATTTTTAGTAGAGACGGGATTTCACTGTGTTAGCCAGGATGGTCTCGATCTCCTGCCCTCATAATCCACCTGTCTCAGCCTCCCAAAGTGCTGCGATTACAGGCGTGAGCCACCGCGCCTGGCCTGAGTTTCTGTAGTATCAGTTGTCATGTTTCCTTTTGTTTGTCAAGGTTGTGTGTCTTTTCAAAAACCCAACTTTTAAAAAAATTATTTTATATTACTTTATTTTATTTTATTTTGTTTGCAGACAGAGTCTTGCTCTGTCACCCAGGCTGGAGTGCAGTCGTGCAATCTCAGCTCACTGCAACCTCTGCCTCCCAGGTTCAAAGGATTCTCCTACCTCAGCCTCCTGAGTAGCTGGAATTACAGGCATGCTACACCATGCCCGGCTAAGTTTTGTATTTTTAGTAGAGACATCATTTCACCATGTTAATCAGGCTGGTCTTCAACTCCTGACCTCCTGAACTGCCCATCTCGGCCCCGCAAAGTGCTGGGATTATGGGTGCGAGACATCGCACCCGGCCCACAGTTTGTTGTTAAATTTTACTTATTTCCTTTTTTTTTTTTTCTTTAGAGACGGTCTCATTCTGTTGCCCAGGCTGGAGTGCAGTGGTGCAACCATGGCTCACTGTTACCTTGAACACCTAAACTCAAGAGATCCTCCCACCTCAGCCTCATGAGTAGCTAGGAGCCTGCACCACCACACCTGGCTAATTTTTCTAGTTTCTGTAGAGACAGGGTTTTGCTGTGTTGTCCAGGCTGGTCTTGCATTCCTGGCCTCAAGCAATCCTCCTGCCTCAGCCTCCCAAAGTGCTCAGATTACAGGCATGAGCCACCATGCCCGGCCTATATATACATTTCCTTTTCCAAGTTATATAAAGTATGCTGTATGCATCCTTCTGGAATTTGTTTTTTTCCCTTAATAGTATATTGTTCAGATTCTTATTGTTGCTTATAGCTGGCTTTTATTCTTTTGACTGCTTGTGACATCACCAGAAGATAGAGATCCTGGAGATCTCTTAAGAACTGCTGTTGGGCCGGGCGCAGTGACTCACACCTGTAATCCCAGCACTTTGGGAGGCCGAGGCGGGTGGATCACGAGGTCAGGAGGTCGAGACCATCCTGGCTAACACAGTGAAACCCCGTCTCTAATAAAAAAAATAAGAAAAAATTAGCCACGCATGGCGGCGGGCACCTGTAGTCCCAGCTACTCGGGAGGTTGAGGCAAGAGAATGGGGTGAACCCAGGTGGCAGAGCTTGCAATGAGCCAAGATCGTGCCACTGCACTCTAGCCTGGGCGGACCCTGTCTCAAAAAAAAAAAAAGGAAATGCTGCCTGCTGCTGGGAGCATACACTGGTATGACCACCTTGGAAAACAGTTTGGCTCCATCTCATAAGGTTGAATATTCACACTCCTCCCCGCCCAGCAACTCTACTCTACATCCAAGACAAATTCTTGCCTATATAAAACAGGGGATGTGGACGAGGCATGCAGCTCTGTTCAAAATAGCAAAAACTTATTGCCCATCAACTGGAGAGTAGCTGACCAAATTGTGCTTTTTCTTCCCTTTGATTTTCTGTAGTCTTACGATGCAAGTGGCTTTCCCATGGCTAGCTTGGGGAGGGGGATACTGTTGGCAATCGAGTCTTGGGTGGCAGTCCTGCTTAGCCCTAGGGCAATCGGTGCTGCCCAAAACAAGAGTAAACAGAACAAGTTACCCAGTCGAGCCAATGCCTTGGGTCCCTGGAGGTACAGACTTGTACCTGTAGGAAATAGGCATCATACACATCAGTCTTTTCAAATGCTTTTGTCACCAGGCTGAGTCCAAAGGACATCCTCTCCCAAAACATTACAAAGTTTACTGGGGCTACCATTTATCGAGCATTTATCACGTGCCTGAGCATGTACTAGTGTACCAATTGCATGCATTATTTTATTTATTTATTTATTTATTTACTTATTCATTTCTTTGAGATAGGGTCTCTTTCTGTTGCCTGGGCTGGAGTGCAGTGGTGCGATCACGGCTCACTGCAGCCTCAAACTCCTGGGCTCAGTTGGTCTCACCTCAGCCTCCCGAGTAGCTGGGACTACAGGCATAAGCCACCAAGTCCAGCTAATTTTTAAATAAACATCTTTAAATAAACATTTTAAATAAATGAGGTTTGGCTTTGTTGCCCAGGCTAGTCTTGAACTCCCGGCTTCAAGCCAGCCTCCTCCTTCCGCCTTATTGTTGCATTTAATCTTCACCATCACCCTATAAGAGTGCCTGGGGGTAGGTGCTCCACACAGTAACAACGTAGCAACCTCCACTCATAGGTGACAGCGAGATTCAGTTTAGTCAAACAGCTTCTCAAAGGTCACACAGTTGGAGGGTGGCTGGGCCAAGATGAAGACCTAGGACTCTAAAGCTGGTGCACCAGTAAATGAGAAAAATCTCTGGGGGTTCAGGATAGCTTCCTCCCAAGAAATCTTTCTCCAAAGGTTCTAAAAACAATGACAGATCCATCTTTCATAAAGCAAACAAAACTAGCAGCCCCTTCATTTTGGGGGTGGGTGTTGGGGGAGGATAAAGGTTAGCTAAGCTCCAGGGCATCCCATTTTAATCCTACATATTTATAAGGCAACTGCCAGCACAGCACCCCAAACCTAAAGAACCCTGCACAGCTGTCTCTGTGGGGCATGGTGTGTCCATGGGTGTAAAGATTTTCCAGTGTGTGCTTACAGGCCAGTGGCATCATCCTCAGTCACAGGTTAAAGGGCAGCTAGGGCTGGCCTGCTGGGCACCACCGTGAGAATCTGCTGAGCTTTCCAACTAGTTTACCTGTAGTTTGCAGTGACAGACGCCCTGAAAAGAAGGGGTGTGGGTGGGAAGAGTTGTGATTTGAGGTCCCCTGATCCGGGCACGATCTCTTTTCCCAGTCTCAGGAATCAGGGGACTCCATCTGTAAACACAGGCTCAAGCTATGTCCCCCAGCACCCTCTTTCAACCAGGCGCTACCCTCTGCTTCTCTTCCATAGACAGCCCAGAGCTGCCAGCATTCCCTTAGGATCTGTGCCCTCAGGCCTGGCTTAATGTTTTCCTCTCCAAAGAGCCATCTGTAGGGCCAGAGCCCGGCAAAGCCTAACTCATTACGGGATGTCAGTTCCTTTGCCTGACTTTCAGTGATTCCTACCTTAACCTGGGGTTTTATGTTTCTCGTCTCAACGCTAACATTTCTCATTCCTCCACGAGTTGAATTGCTCACTCCAGCCAACTGAAGCATGCTTTTCTTGACAGTTAGCTTGAGGCACACGGTTGGTGCTTAAAAAAAAAAAAAAAAAAAGCATTATGTCAATTTCATTGATCAACAAAAGTGATGGCTCCACTGCAAAGTTGATAGTGCCTGGGCCTCTGAGTTCAAGAGCCCTCTAGACAAAGGGCTCTGAGCTGAAACGGGAGCATGCACACATATGCCTCCCTCTCGGTCTGATGAGATAATTTGGATACTTGGTTGTTATCCTTGAGCATTTTCCTGCCTCATTAGTGCACGTGTAGCCAACACAATAATAATCATAGCTAATAACGGCTAAGGCTGAGGACTTTCCTTAGCCAGGTAGTCGCTTTAAAAACTTGAAAGTTTTCACTAGACTCTCATTGAATCATTTCTCTTTTTCAGATCAAGAAACTGAGACTTACTATCACATTCGGGATGAAGTTAAAACAAAAAAAGAAACTGGGGCTTAAAGCTGTCAAGTATTTCACAGCCAGCAAGTGGCTACGTTGGAACTTGAACCCAGGCAGTCTAGCCCTGGGATCCAGTGTTGACTACGCAAAACTAAAGTGTACACGTTTTCAACTACAGTTTAAGTGGGTGACATATTTTTCACTATATTTTATGTAGGTGACTTTCAGTTTGGGGGTATTCTACTTACACAATCTATTGAGCTGGATATTAACTGAGAACAAAAAGAAACTAATGAACTCCGAAAAACATAAAACATGGGCAACATGATGTCACCGCAAAAGACAAATCAGCACAGAGCCTTCTTGTGACTGTATTTTGCTGACCGTCCACGAACGAGTTAATCATCTGCCTGAACTCAGCAGTGCTCTGTTCCCTTGGGACACACACACACACACACACACACACACACACACACACACACACACACGAGAGAAAGAGAGAGAGAGAGAGAGAGAGAGAGAGAGAGTGTGTGTGTTAGTGGCTGTGCCGCCCTGAGCTTCCAGTCGGCGAGTGTGAGGAAGGAACCAGATGGGTCGGGCAGAAAGGTGCTGGGTCAAGGGAGGAGGGGGCAGCCGGGAGGGCGCGCACGCTCTGGACTCGTGCACCCGCCGAAACCGGTGCGCGCAGGGCCCGCCTGGTTGAGGGGTGAGGGGTGAGGGTGACGGGGGCAGGGTAGGGGCAGCCCTTTCCCAGGCGGTAGTGGGGGCGGTGGTTATGTTGCCCTTTGAAGCTGCGGCTTGACAGGAGCCGCGCCTCCTGTGGGTGGAGTCGGTTACAAAGGGAGCAGCCCCCCAGGCCGCCACACAGCTCCCGCCAAGGCCTCCGTGCCCCTTGCCATTTTCCAGCCGCGCTCCCACAAGGGTCCAGGCGGCAGGCAGAGGCAGAGTCGCGAAAGCTCGGCTGGGCGGCCCCGCTGGGTAGTCGCGGCCGTGACAGCGGCTCCGGACAGGCTCCCCTTCCGCGCCCCTCCCGCCGTAGATGAGTGGAAGATGTCCGTGTCAGGGTTCAAGGCCAAAGTGAAGTTTCTGGGTCTATCTTCCACAAGAACCAGGAGCCGCAGCCCTCGCTCACGCTCCACTGCAACATGACTGTGAGGCGCCCGGCGGCGGCCTCGCGGGGCAGGGCGAGGGCAGAGAGGGGGCGCCCGGAGTCCCAGGACAAAGGGGAGCCTTCCCCAGAGAGGCCCCAGTTCCCCGCCCCTTTCTCCCGCAACTGGCCCGGCCCCGGCCCGGGACTGCCGGAGGCTTGGGTGGGAGGAGAGGGAGGGCGCGTCTCTCCGACTCCTCGCGTGGCGTAGGCTTGGGGGCTGTTGGCCCCTCTAGGCCCCCGTCGCCGCGCCCCGAGGTGGGAGCCCGCGACTGCCGGAGCCTTCTTGGGACCCATGGTCGCCCTCAGTCGGCCAGCCTGCTCCGGAGACCGCGACAGGGCGGTGCAGGGCGGCTCCGGCGTTTTTTGAGCCCAGGCGGGGAAGGGGAAAGACCTTTAAGATTTTCGGTATTTTGGCTGGGCGCAGTGGCTCACGCCTGTAATCCCTTTGGGAGGCAGAGGCGGGCGGATCACCTGAGGTCAGGAGTTAGAGACCAGCCTGGCCAACATGGTGAAACTCCGTCTCTACTAAAATATACAAAACTTATCCAGGCGTGTTGGCAGGAGATTTAATCGCCGCTACTTGGGAGGCAGAGGCAGGAGAATCGTTTGAACCCGGGAGGCGGAGGTTGCAGTGAGCTGAGATCCAGCCGTTGCACTCAAACCTGGGGGATAAGAGGGAGACTTCTCTCAAAAAAAAAAAAAAAAAAATTCTTTTTTCTTTTGAGGGAGTCTCACTCTGTCACCCAGGCTGGAGTGCAGTGGCGCGATCTCGGCTCATTGCAGCCTATCTCTCTTGACAGTCCACTGGTTAAAGCGATTCTGCTGCCTCAGCCTCCCGAGTAGCTGTGATTACAGGCGCCCGCCACCACGCCTGGCTAACTTGTGTTTTTAGTAGAGACGGGGTTTCACCGTGTTGGCCAGGCTGGTCTCAAACTCCTGACCTCAAATGACCCACCTCTGCCTCCCAAAGTGCTGGGATTCCAGGTGTGAACCACCGCGCCAGGACCCAAGGCCCTTAAGTTTTAACGCCTCATTCTTCAGTCAGGTTTTCCTTGCTCCCGCGTGTTCAGCCAATTGGTTTCAAGTTTGTGTTGAAGGAGAAACTAACAATGAAAACGGAGTCGTTGATGGAAGAAAAGTTGGAATGCAGCCTCTGGTGCTGTTTGAGTGATCCCTCTCCCCAGGGGCTGGCTGCGCACTGCTGTGTTCTGGAAAGGCGCATTGTATGGTAGATGCCGCAGGTAAGAGTCCTGTACAGGTGCTCTGCCCGCTTTTCCTTTCAGGCTTCTGTATCAGCTGTTTTTCCCTTGTAGAATGTGCCCCTGACCTGTGCCCCTGACCTCCACCCCTTAACCCTACCCAATACATCTTTACATGTCTGACCATCAAGGCTCTTCTGGGTCATATTGAGTTCATGCTGATATTTTCCCTTCCTCCCCTCTTCAGTCCTTACTATTTTTGTTTTGGTCATGTTATGCTATATTCTGTAGGCCTTTAAGAAATTCTTTTATGGTGGCAGGGGAGAATATTTTGTAATTATGCTTTGTGCTTTTTCTCTTCCACTCAATAAGTGCTTGGTAAATATTTGTTTTATTGAGTATATGACCCTATTCTAGCTATATTGTGCTTGAACAAAAATCTTAACTGCCCTGTAAGTTAACTGCTAAGAATTTGTCAAAAGTGCAGAGATGACATCCAGAACTTGTCATGGATAGTGCAAAAGGTCTCTAAGGGCTTGATGGAGGTCTGTAAATTGACTTCATGTGAAAGAGTGTAAGAAGCGAAAATGTGAAGCATGACTGGAGAGCTGGAGAGATAAAGCAAGGGTCTCTTTCTCCAGATCCTTTGTAACAGTGTTATGTGACCTCTTCTTGAAGATCATTCTGAAAGATAATGCCAACTTGGAACCTAAGAAATCACCCAGTGGGTTTCTGCATGTTAGGTGCTTCAAATCCTCATCAGCACCTTTGTTTTCTCTGCCTCTGTTTGCTTACAACGATGTTCTCAGTAGCTGTAATTGCTGTCTTTGAATACTTTGAATAGCATTTTTTTTTAGATCACAGGGGTATATGTGCATTTTTATTTCACGAAGTGTTAGAATTTTTACTCTGCTTTTGTGGGCTCTGCGTTAGCTACTTGGTTGTTTAGTTGTAAAATGATTAGCAGGGAAAACTGTGTGTGTGTCTGTGTGTGTGTGTGTGTGTGTGTGTGTATTTTAAGGTTCTCTTGTTGTCAGAGCACTTAGAATTTTATTTTATATGGTAATTCTGTCAGTTTACTTTATTCTCCAGCCCACATTTATTGAACAGCAAAGTATGAAAGTAATGTGTCCCATAACCAGCCTTCAGAGGAATTACAACTGCTGTATGTCTGAACTTCGAATTACAACTGCTGTATGTCTGAACTTTATTTTCTTTTCTTTTTTTTTTTTTTTTTTTTTTTGAGTTGGAGTCTCACTCTGTCACCCAGGCTGGAGTGCAGTGGTGTGATCTCGTCACACTGCAACCTCCGCCACTCCGGTTCAAGTGATTCTCCTGCCTCAGCCTCCTGAGTAGCTGGGATTATAGACACCTGCCACACCACCCGGCTAATTTTTGCAGTTTTAGTAGAAACAGGTTTCACCATCTTGGCCAGGCTGATCTCGAACTCCTGACCTCGTGATCCACCTGCCTCAGCCTCCTAAAGTGCTGGGATTACAGGCATGAGCCACCATGCCTGGCTGAACGTTCAAGAAAAAGTTTGTGCATCAATTTTTTTAAAATTGTGATGTCAAAAGATAGCTGTGTCCTACATTTGGAAAGATGCAAAAACTGAACATTCTGGCAGGTAGTTTTGCTTGCTGGTGCTTGAGATAGAGCCATACATTGATCTCAGTGGATTTATGGAGAAAAATAGATAGAGAAAGTTATCTCTAAATAAGACAAAAAAAATCCTTTTCTTAAGCAGTGACAGGTAAAGAGGTTGTCTTGGTTAACCTTGAAATGTGTTGCCCTTGATTAAGACAGTTTTATGGTGGGGATGGTAGTGGTGATAAACTCGTTTGAAATTTGTCCACTTATAGTAACCTTTGTGGTAGCTGTCACAGACAACTTCATCCTCACAGGCCTTAAAATTACTATAAAATTAATAGAATAGAGGAGAAACAAAGGACCTGAATAATTAGATGCTTAGATAATGGTAATGTGTTTTCATAACCGGTGAAAAAGAGCAGTGTTAGAAGCCTTTAAACATTCTATGTAAGGAACACTGCCTGAATTTATATTGCAATTTTTGAGCACCATTCATTGTTTAAAAACTGGCATATTGTAGGTCATATTTTAAAGACAAATAGAAAACTTTTTTCCAGATGGATATAAAGCTTAACCTTAACAAAATTACAAAATTTAAAGCATATGATTGAAAAATATTAATGCATAGGTTTAAATATTGGTCGTCATTTTAGATGTCTTTCAAAATAGATTGTCTCTTAAACTGAACAAACTTTGAACATGTTGTAGCATTTGTGCTGAAGGTTAAGTTTCCTGAGGTGGTGGATATTTTATAATATGGATAACAAAGCCTTATTTTAAGAAATTTAGAAAATTTTTAGGCAAAACTAGAAAATGTTACCGATAATTCTCCCACTCAGAAGGTACCACTATCAGAATTTTGTATTTTTCCAGTCATCTGCTCATCTCTTTTCTCCTGTGCTTGTATATGTTCCCTCTCCCTTGAAAAATCAGATTTTTTTGTAATCTGCTTTTTCACTCAACAATATTGTAGATCCACATCATAACTTACTCCTCTACAGTGGCTTCAGTTATTGTGTGTTTTCTGTTGGATGACTATACCATCTAGTCCATCATGTTTCCTGGTACTAAATACATAGGGGTGTGTGTGTGTGTGTATTTTTTTCTACCTTAACTAATGCTTTAGACATCATTAGGTAGAGCTAAATCCTTGAAACCTTCCAAGTGGTGGCTTTCAGTTCTCATTGCTGAATTGGTTTCTAGAGATGGAACAAATTATATTGTATGGAAACTTTTTTTTTTTTTTTTGAGATGAAGTCTTGCTCTTGTCACTCAGGCTGGAGTGCAATGGCATGATCTTGGCTCACTGCAACCTCTGCCTCCTGGGTTCAAGCAATTCTCCTGCCTCAGCCTCCCAAGTAGCTGGGATTACACGTGCCTGCCACCATGCCTGGCTAATTTTTGTATTTTTAGTAGAGACGGGGTTTCACCATGTTGGCCAGGCTGGTCTCAAACTCCTGACGTCAGGTGATCCACCCGCCTCGGCCTCCCAAAGTGCTGGGATTACAGGCATGAGCCACCATGCCTGGCCATTTTTTCTTCTAGGTACCAGCTTTTATTTATCAGTTTGGTAAAAATGTTAGAAAGTGTGCAATAAAATGGGCATTCTCACAGTTGTGGCACAAAGTAGAATTATCTTTGACTTTCTAGGAAGCAGTTTGGCTTTGTAGAAACTTGCCTAACCTCTCCCCTTTGAGGCAAGATGAATTCTGACTATCCCAAGGTGGCCAACCTTGTCCCTGTGATTCCAGATCTCCCAGAAAAAGAGGTCTAGTCTCAGAGAAAACCCAGATTTTCTTGGCTTAGCCCACCTTGACAGCTAATCACTGGAAATGGGGTGGGCTGGTAGAGTCCTTTGGTCAGATTTTGTGTCAAGACAGGGAGGTGGAAAGATGGGAGGGAGGTAGCAAAACTGGCCTGAATGGAACTCTGTAAGTTAAAATGGCAAAGGGATGTTCCTTCCAAGGAAGAAATTCTAGGGAAGGCAGGAAAGTGGAGGGGAAGGCAGCAGTTCTCAAAGTTTTGGAATCAGTACTCCTTTACATTCTTAAAAATATATTGAGGGCCCAAGGAGCTTTGGTTTATGTAGGTTATATCTACTGGTATTTATCATTAGAAATTAAATCAGAAATATTTAAACTATTCTTTAAAAGCTCACCACGTATTGTTATAAATGTTTTTATGAAAAATTTTCTAAACCCAAAGTAGCACAATCTTATATTTTTTGCAAATTTCCTTGATGTCTGGTATGTCATTTTCATCTGCATTCAATTTATTGTGTGATATTTCCTTGAAGAAATGTGAACAATGTCCAATCTCATACAGATAGCCATTTTAGATCATTGTGGATATTTATATATTTATATATATATATAAATTTTCTTTTTTGAGATGGGGTCTTGCTCTGTCGCCCAGACTGGAATGCAGTGGTGTGATCACAGCTCACTGCAGCCTCAGTCTCTGGGGACTTAGGTGATCCTCCCACCTCAGCCTCCAGAGTAGTTGGGACTACAGGTGTGTATCACCACACCTGGCTAATTTTTTGTTGTTTTTTTTTTTGTAGGGACAGGATTTTGCCATGTTGCCTAGGCTTCTTTTTTGATACTCCATCAAAACTTGGTTTTTCTTGAACTTTGGATCTTTTACCCTTGCATGATATTATAACATCATGCATTGATCATTTAGAAAATAATGGTTCACCGAGATCTTCTACATGTTGATACATTTGATTATACAGTATCAAAATACATTCATCAATATCACTATCAATCTCAGCAGAATACTTTTGGAAAGCAATGGTGGATATATTTTCTAAAATTCTAATTTTTTATTCAGAAGCTTTACTTTTATTATTAGCAGTTTTATTATTGAATTTTATTATGGCCTGTCTGTTGTTTTTCTTGAAATGACAGAACCTCATTTTTTGAGAAAATGTCTCCCAAAAACCCCAGTTGAAATAACATTGTTTGTCAGTACTCCTTTCAAGTAAAAATGATATTCCATTAAAGTGGTTAATTCACTTCAAGACTTAGTCACATGAGGGTTTTTTCTCAGGCAGTCTGTAGGAATGCTCATGTGTGCTTCCAATTTCATCACTTGAAATATTAAGAAGACATATTCAAGGATTAAGATGTAGTAAAATTTTCACTGCTTCATCATAGACATTCTTTTTATTTTTGAGACGGGACCTTGTTCTGTCACCCAGGCCAGAGTGCAGTAGCATGATCACAGCTCACTGTAGCCTCAACCTTCTGGGCTCAATCCTCCTGTCTCAGCCTTCCAAGTAGCAGGGACTACAGGCATGCAACCACCATGTCCAGCTAAATTTTGTATTTTTTGTAGAGATGGGGTTTAACCATGTTGGCCAGGCTGCTCTCAAATTCCTGACCTCTGGTGATCCTCCCACCTCAGCCTCCCAAAGTGCTGGGATTACAGGCGTGAGACACTGCCCAACCTGCCCTTCTTTTTCAAACCTTTCCTGTGCATAGTGAAGAATACCATGATTACTAGTAGTTTGGTGTTACTGCCTTTATTTGTGCTAAACTGCCAGCATTTTTACCCACTATTGTATTTGCACCCTTACACCAAATGTCACCATGTTAGTATTCCTGTTAAAATAGTTTGGACCTGGGTGTCTGAGGGCCCCACTGTGGGAACCATTGAAATAGGTACTTAAACTTACTATATATCATATCTTTTCATCTACAAGATTTTTAAAATAATAATTTCATTTAATTTTTTCTGTAATTTTTTAAAGATGGTTTTGAGGAGTTTCAGTTCAAAGCGACACATATTTTATTTTGCTTAAGCTGAAGTTTACTAGACAAATACTGACCTAATAGAATGAGGACCTAAATCTAGTTGCAGTTTCTCTAGGAAAAAAAAAACAAAAACCCAAAAGTAAAAATGTAAAAATGGTCCATATGGTGTAGTCCCAATGTATGCTGAAGAATTTGAAGAGGAAAATGCAATACTCAGTAAGTGCTGTTCTTTATGAATAGGATTAATTCTGAACAGTTTCTTTTAGCCTGTAAAGAGATTTGGGACACAGTAAGAGAGGAATGAGAATATAGTAAAATAAACCATTATTGAAGAGATATACTGTTAATGATGTCCTCTTTCAATACAATTTGTTTGTTTCTTTTTTCTTTTCTTCTTCTTCTTGTTTTTTTTTTTTTTTTTTTTTTTTTTTTGACACAGAGTCTTGCTCTGTCACCAGGCTGGAGTGCAGTGGCACAATCTCAGCTCACTGCAACCTCCACCTCCCTGGTTCAAGCAATTCCCCTGCATCAGCCTCCTGAGTAGCTGAGACTACAGGCCTGTGCCACCATGCCCGGCTAATTTTTTCGTATTTTAGTAGAGACAGGGTTTCACCATGTTGGCCAGGATGGTCTCAATCTCCTGACCTCATGATCCACCCACCTCAGCCTCCCAAAGTGCTGAGATTACAGGCGTGAGCCACCATTCCTGGCTAATTTGTTTTTCTTAAAAGAACCTTCAGTAAATATTTGGTTTCTGTGGCCTCAGCTATAATTCAGATTATAGTTTTCAAAGCAGTGTTTCCTAAAGTTGTTTGTGCGAAATTGTTTTCCATGACTTGAACCTAGTTGTTCTGAAGCTAATATAATAATGGCTTTTCCCCAATTCATAACAGAAAACAGTACAAAGTAACAGACTATTAGATGGGGGATGGAAGAAGGACAAGGGTTGAAAAAGTAACTATTGCATTCTATGCTCACCATCTGATTAATGGATACATTTGTACTCCAAACCTGAGCATCAAGTAGTATCCCATATAACAAATCTGCATATGTACCCACTAAATCTAAAATAGATGTTGAAAAAAAAGTTTTTCCATATCAGCAATAATTGAATTGAAGGTGTAAAACTGTAATAAAAATTGAGACACTACAAAGTATCTTGTAGTTAAGCTACAAAAAAAAAATCCTAAAACCATCTATATAGAAAATTTTAGGAATTGATCTTAAAGGAAATCCAAATAAGTGGAGAATTATCATGTTAATGGATGTGATAATATTAAATTACATTATTTTTCCAATAAATCTAATATGGTCATTGATTTTAAAATGTGCGTAGAATATTAATTTTTAATAAATAACTTGATTAATTTTTTAAAATGCGGAGGGTTGGACTTGCCTTATCAGATATCGGAACTTATTACAAATATATGGGGAAAAATGCAGTAACTGGTGAATTTTTCGTTTCCATTAAGAAATACTGGATCTGGCCTTGTGCGGTGGCTCATGCCTGAAATCCAGCACTTTGGTAGGCTGAGGAGGGCAGATCATCTGAGGTCAGGAGTTCAAGACCAGCCCTACCAACATGGTGAAACCCCCTCTCTACTAAAAAAAAAAAAAAAAAAAAAAAAATTAGCCAGGTGTGGTGGCAGGTGCCTGTAATCCTAGCTACTCAGGAGGCTGAGGCAGAGAGAATCCCTTGAACCTGGGAGGTGGAGGTTGCAGTGAGATTGCACCACTGCCCTCCAGCATGGGCGACAGAGCAAGACTATGTCTCAAAAAAAAAAAAAAATGCTGGATCTCACTGGCAATGGAAAGGGAAAGGAAAGTTACTGATGGCAACATATTACTAATGATAAATAAGCACATGAAAAGATACTCAATATCATATGTCATTAGAAAATTGCAAACCAAAACAATGAGATGCTACTACATAGCTCTTATAATGGCCAAAATCCAAAATAGCAACACAACTGAGTGCTGGTAAGAACAATGAGCAGAAATAACTTATTCATTGCTAGTTGGGATGCAAAATGGTACATCCACTTTGGAAGACAGCTTAGCAGTTTCTTATGACACTAAGCACACTCTTAGCCTATGATTCCATAATTGTGCTCATTGGTATTTGCCAAATGAGTTGAAAACTTATGCCCACACAAAACATGCACACAAATGTTTATACCAGTGTTATTCATAATTACCAAAACAGAAACAACCAAAGGACCTTTCAATAGGCAAATGGACTAACACTGTACGGTGTAGCCATACAATGGAATATTAATCAGTTCTATATAAAAAAAAGAGCTATCAAGCCACAAAAAGTCATGGAAGAACTTTAAATGCATATTACTGAGTGAAAGAAGCCAATATGAAAGCCTACACACTATGTGGTTGCAAGTATATGACATTTTGAAAAAGGCAAAACTGTGGAGACAGTAAAAAGATCAGTCATTTCCAGGGGTTCCTGGGGAGGAAAGAAAGGAGGAATAACTAGGTAGAGCACAGGGGATTTTTAGGGCAGTGAAACTATAATCCTGTGTAACATTGTCATGGTGGGTACATCTCTGTTAAAATCCATAAAATGGACACCACAAAGAGTGAACCCTAATATAATTATGAACTTTAGATAAAAATAATTTATCAATGTTTTCTCATCACTTGTAACAAATGTAACACACTAATGTTAAAAATACCACAAGATGTTAAAAATAGGAGAAATGGGGGTGGAGTGAGAGAGTCTACAGACAGGCACTTTAACTTTCACTAATTTTTGCCTCTAAACATAAAACAGCTCAAAAAGTAATGTCTATTAATTTATATATATATATAAAATATATATGTGGTTACTACAATGTCTTTTTGAAATTAATACACAGTGAGAGATTGTGTCTAAGAACTGACATGGTCTTTAATTTGAATAACAACATTGAAATACAATATTAGTGTATTTAACTATAAATTAAGAAAATAAATTTTTCATATATGAATTGTTTATAACTCTTTAGTGAAATAACACCCACATCAATCCTCATCAGTTCTGAGGCCCACATAATAATTAAAGACCTCCAGCAGGTCCAATTTCATTCATTCCTAGAACCAATGAGTTTCACTCTTGCAGGCCATGAGTAGCAGTTCTTCAATGGACAATGAGATCTAGAAAGAGAAAGATGTGTTCTATTTCTTTGTGACTAGTGTCCTAAGTCATGGAGACAGAATCATGGGCTTGGAAGTAGCATCATCTTCCAGGTTGCGGTGTAACTCACATTCCCAAGGAACAGACTGTTGGCAAACCCTTTGGTCTCCATCCTTGGGATTTCTTCTTCTCCTCTAAATTTTGTTTCTCTTTCTCTTTTTTTCTAAATCATTTTTTCTTTTTCCGGCCAATGATGTTTGTCCTTTTGTCCTAGGACTGGATCTCATTTATCTTTCTGGGAATAGCGCCATCTCTAAGGACTCCAGGTTAACCCACTTCATATCTAATCATTCCAGTCTAGATACTAAATATTGCAGTGTCAGTCAACATTCCCAGGGCCAGATCTTACCTCATACCTCAGGTTCATAACTCTCTTGACTACACTGGGTTTTGTCCTACTTTCCTCATTCTTGGCCATGTGTATTTTGTCCTATCCTGGGAACAAGGAGAGGAGTGAAGAGCTTTCTCTTCCATTTCAGTATTAAACCTGCTCCCACATTCTTCCCAGAAAGCCAGGAAATACAATGCCAATGTTCTGCATTGAGTTTATATTTCATGTATAATTAACTTTTGTGTTGAACATGAATAAACTGAAAATTTCTTGAAATAGAAACAATTTGATAGAATTTTGTGGGTACAGTGTATACAATCCATGTCCAATAAATTACTGACATCTAAACTTGTTATAGATTTTTTGTTCCATCATGTACTAATTCAGTAATTCTATTGCAATAAAACTAACATTTGTTTGTTGGTTATAATTCATTCTTGGTAAGCCTTTTTCTGTGTTTTGCTTATGCTTCCATTATCTCCTAGGTGAGCACTTTTGTGTATCTAATTTAGAAGCATTACATTAAGAACAGTAAGAGAAAATCCTTTAATCTATATTTCCGCTTAAAATAAGATTATATTAACATGTGCTCCACCAGATATAGATGTTCACAAAACATAAGCAAGTGTGAATATTTCTTATAACCACTTCTGAAGAAATAGAAGGGCTCCTATTACATGCGCTGTAACAAATTATAAAGTCATAAACACATACTCTTCAAAGTAGCAATAGGCAAATCAGGGAGAGAGAGAGACAAAGAGAGAGGGAGCACAGTGTTGCTCCCAGAAGACAATGAATTTATTGCTACCACTGAAGAAATTTTTGGAAAGGCTGAAGCTTTTTGCTAACATGTACAATAACAACTGCAAAAGGAATAGGACCTGCAATCTTCAGTTGAATCAGTCTGTTTATAATCTCATTTAAGATTGATAGAGACAAACATAGGTCATGGCTTTCTCATCACTCGTTAATTCACTCACTCATTCAAAACACAAATAGATGCACGCTATGCTAGACACTGGGGATACAAATGGTTACAACAATCCCTGAAGTTTCTCAAAGCCAGTGGGAGAAATAGGCATATAAACAACTAATATCATGCACTCTCATATTGGACACTTGAAGACTGCCTAATGGACTGTGGGACTACAATATAAGATACTGTCAATTTGTCCTAAGAAGGTCACTCATGGGGAAGTAAAGACTGAATTCCATCACAAAGGAATAGTCAAATTTTCCAGGCCAACAGGGAAAATGCTATTCCAAATGGCAGGAACATTGTGAGCAAAGTTAAGGATCAAGGAAAAAATATAAGTATGAAGAGATGACAGTAGAGCCACATTGTTCAGTACGAAGGGTGGAGTATTTGGTGGAGAGAAATGAGAATTAGGAGGGCGAGATGGACAGGGTCAGATCAAAAATGGTCATGGTCAACCTAAAACTAAGGAGCTTAGAATTCATCATGAGACAAGTAGGAGTCATTCAAAGATATTATAAGGTGCAACATGATGAGATTTGCATTTCAGAACCGCAGCGCTGATAGTGGTGCAGAGGCTGGATTACAGGTGGGAATGGAGGAGCTCTGGTGGAGGCCAGGGTAGGAGAGAAAGGAGTGTGAGGAGTGGTGGGGTGAGTGGGGTGGGGATGGATTTCCTCAAAAGGTGATAGAGGAAGGGAGATTGGCTTGGGGCATTCAGAGGCAAAAACAGAAGGAAAAAAAATCTAAAAGGGAGGAGCAGTGATAGGCCTGTGTACCAATTTGAATAATACTACAATTGTTTATTGAGAGATCATGATGTACAAAACATGATATTTTAATACTACAATTAATTTTGGAAATTTTTTCAAATTTTATCAATTGATATTCAGAGGAGTTAAATCACTTACTGAAGGCCTTGCCAATTTCAAGTTAAGGGATGAGATTAAAACTAAATGCTACTAGATACAGAGCCGGTGTCCTCTCAACTATATTCTTTGGCCCTCTTAACTGGATCAGCAACGGGGGAGAGGGCAGAGACTAGAATAGCTCCTCACAGTTCTCTGGATCTGCTTGGATGCTGACCAGTTTGGAGGAAGAAGATGAATTAAACGGAGGTAGCTGAGGGATATCCAGGTGCAAAAGATAAATAAGCAGTTGGATACATGAGTCTGAAGAAGGTTCCTGGTGACACTGGTTGGTAGATAGACCGAGAGCTGAAATTCACCTGCAGTAATTGTTACTCTGTGTCTTCCTGTTGTATTTATGGGTCAGCTCAATATATCTTTTCCTCTATCTTTTAAAGTTAGAATTTACAATACCTACCTAATAGTTACTTCCTGAAGGGTAAAAATCTTTTGTATTAGTTTTTCTTTGGTCACGTTATTTATTAATGCTATCCTCAACAAATATGTATTCATTAACCATTGGGTGCATTGTGCAAATTACACCACACTATTTGATGGAAAGAACGAGGTCTCTTCTTGCTAAATAGTTCTAGTCATCTCCCTTTTATAGTTTCCTTTACTTTGTCTTAAGAGCAAATTATTTTTCTATTCATTATTCATCTTATTACATGTTCTTTTTGCTTCACTTTAATCCTTTCTTGCAGGAGAAAGATTATAAATAAAAACATCTATATATAACTATAAAGCTTACACTCTCATAGCTGGCACAGAGTTTGTGCAAAAGCAAAAAGATGAACACTTTAGCTCTTTTGTAGGTATGATTTTTGAGTTGAGATGGCAGGAAAATGAAGTGGGATTTTGATATAAGAGTAACAAAAGGAAGCCTCTAGGGAGAAAACAGATAATACATTGAGAATGAATAGAAATTATGTCTCAGGCTGGCTCTGCCACAGCAATTCCTCTCCCTTCCCCATAACTAATTATTATCTGGTTTAACTGAGAAAATATGAGACAATCTCAAATTTCCTCAGAGCTAGAATACAATATACCATTTTATTAGCCCTAGAACAACATGAACAGAAGCTTTAGTGGTAGCGTTACAGTCTATGCTGAGGTTTGTTAGCAATGCATTATAACCTAAGAGATGGCTGCTTAGTTCAGCCAGTTAACTGGAGGTCACTAAAATGTTCTGCTCTTGAAAGAGAAAGAGGGGGAGAAAGCATTGGAGAGAGAGAGAGAGAGAGAGAGAGAGAGAGAGAGAGAGTGAATGCTCCTTCTTCACAGAGCAATTTGTGTAAATGCATGGTCCAATGGCCCTGATATCCATTAATGAAATTTCTAGACTTCATAGCATTCGCTGATGAATCATGATGAAAAAAGTTGGAAGGGAATAGGAAACACATACACTGCAGCATCCGATTTCGCCAGAGTTGGGCCCTTGAGAATTATTAAGTGATACTTTGACATAATTCAGAATTAACAAAATCTGCCTGCTCTCTAAAAGTGTGTCTTTTCATAATTTAAGTAAGTCATGCAAATTAGCTTAGATCTAAATGTGAGCTCCATTGTTGCCTGCAAGTCAGCATGACTTCATGATTGGTGATATAATAGTATCATCACCCCAGGGAAGGATATTTCTGTGAAATTAAGTGATATAGTTCTATCTGAGTAGGAATATTGTACCTGAAAAATCCTGCTAATAAATATAGGTCTTATTTTGATATTTTGGAATTTTATAGGGAATTAAATATAATAAAATCATGCATCCGACTGAGGTCAGACATCTGAGAAAAACAGGTCAGTCAAATCCTGATTCCTGTGAAATTTACCAAGGGGCCTTTAAAATGGCCAAACGTTAAAGTATCTAGCACGATGCTTGAAATATAATCTGTGGAAATACACTAAACTAAAATGACCTTGTCCGGTCTCATGGCTTCAAATACCAGCCCCATGCTAATGATCAAATTTTCTATGCATTCAAAACTCCTGAACTCAGATTTAGATATCTAACATCTCTACTGGTTTCTTCACCTTACTGTTTCCCACACCAAACTTCTTTCTTTTCTTAATCCATTTCCCCCCACCTTTTCCATTATATTCAACGTAATTAAATAGGGATGTTTGGCTCAGGCTATGAAATTTGACTCACATTCCATGTCAAATTCATCACCAAATCCTGTCAACTCTACTTCAAAGATATTTTCAAAATATGACCACCTCTTACCAGTACCACTCTAGTTCAAATCATCCTATCTCTTTCCTAGGTGACTGCAATAACATCTCACTACCTAGATCTACCCTTTGTCCTATAGTCAATTCTTATCTCAGCAGACAGCAGACTATTAAAGCTGTGAACCATATCGGCCTCCATTTCAAGTGTCTTCAGTGGCTTCCATTTCACCTCCAGTAAAATAGAAATCTCCACAATGACATCTAAGACTCTCCATGGTTGGTCCCCTTCTTGCCTTACAACTAAAAACTCTTCTACCATTTCCACTCTATTTACTCTGCTGTAGCAGGGAGACCTATTTGCTGTCCCTTAAACAAAGCAGATGTCTTTCTCCTCTGCTCTTTGCATTTGCTGGTCCTATTACTGGGAGTGTTCTTTTTCCCATCCTCTTGATGACTTCCCTCATCTCCTTCAAGTCCTTGATGGAATGTTCTTACACAGTGAGGACTTCCCTGGCAACCATATTTAAAACAGAATCTTCAGTCCCATGTCCAGCACTCTTTATGCACCTTCCCTGTTTTATAATAGTTTGAGAAAATGAGTAAGTGTTTTGGGGACACAGCACTTACTATCATCTGACATAATGGTTTTGGGGACACAGCACTTACTATCATCTGACATAATGAGGCATAAAACTGTATTTCTTAATTATTTTATGTATTTGTTTGCCTTCCATCATAACTAAGCATTTAGTAGAGATTGTCTATTTTATTCACAATGGTATTCCTAATTCCTTAAAAGTGTTTGGTATAAAACAAACATACGTTGAGCATTTGTTGAATAAAAGAATTATATGTAAAATTATGTTCAGGCATTATTCGAGGGGAAAACTCTTAGTGTCCAAACAAATTTATTTGGATACCTGGTAAATTATACTATAACTAATTTGGGAAATAAATTTGTTCCTCTTATGTCAATTGAGGGAAGCTTTGGCAAGAGCATTCTGCTTCATCTCCAAGTCTTTTTCTTCAAAGCCTATTGTTATTTTTTTCAAATCTGACAACCCTATGAGACCCACCCAGCTGAAGATTAGCTGGGATGCCCAGTTCCTGTTCTCACTGTGGGGCACCAGATTTTCTGGGCAAGCAGTGTGATAAAGCAATGAGATGGGGTGAGGTTACAGGCATCAGCCCATTCTAGGCTTTGCTCTTCAACACATACTGTCCTCCTGAGCCAGGACGCAGACCATGGCTACTTTTGCCCCTGCATGTCTGTTCTGATTTCTTTCTTCATATGGGATGTCTCACTATTCTTCTGCTTTTAATATGGAGCTTCAGTCTCTAAGCTAAAAGGCCAAGTACAGATTCACCTGCCAACGAAGCTCTTTAAATTATCTCTTCTTTCTCAGGACTCATTGGCTGTAAGTCCATGGAGCAAAAAGAGAATTTGCTACTTTTCAATGACATTGTTTTAGTTGAGTTTTGTTTAACTAACTTGTTGAATGAACGGACACTGTACATTCTCCCTGTAAAATAACAGTGTGTTTTCTATTATGCCTATGTAAGTCTGTTGCCTCAAATTGACGTTATGTTGTTAACTTATCTACCAGACAGTTTATTTAGGTTGTATTCAAGTTGGTCTTTTGTGACATAACTAAAATCAGTGATGTGATTATAATAGAGTGGTGCTATTTATGTAAAAATATCTGGGTCTTGAAAAGATTAGAAAAAGCTAAGCTGATTACTAGGAGGGCTAAGCAATGTAAATTTTTAAGAAAAAATTACAAAATTAGAATAAGAATAGCAAAAATTTAATAAGCTAAAAGGTGTTTGCACTTCAATTACTTTTTTGTTCTACTTTAAACAAGTAAAAATTTAGAATTATAATTGACTTCTTATGATCATAATTTATACAAAGAAGACAATGTATAGAAACTCCAGTTAGTAGAATAATAATCAAAGGGTCCTGGACTTGTATCAAAATATTGGCCAAATAATTTACATTTCTGGTTTTTTTTAACCCCATGATCCTCCTCCTTAACTCACTTTTCAGATTAACTATCAAAAAACTGGTCTCAATTATATTTGAATAGAAGTTTTCTACTCTATTGTTCTCTAACTTGACCATGTTCAGTACCCTTAATTAAAATATATAATTCTTTAGTAAATAGTTTTCTTAGATGTTTTCTTTCTAACTGGTTAGATGAAAGCTACCCAATAATGGTCAGGTTGAATAGTCGTGGGGTAGGCTCAGTGTTGGTCTGTGGAACGCTGCTGTAGGTCTCCACAAACCTAAGACACAGAGACGCACCCTTAGAATTATCTACTTAACAGTAGAACTGTGACTGAACCTGAGGCTTGCCTGACTCCATACTTCTTGGTGTCATTCACAGCACCACAGCCTAATTTTGCTTGTTTCTTTATTTGAAGAAATCTTGAAAAAGAATTGCATTCTTTGATTTTTCTAGTTAATTAAAAATTTCATTGGAATCAGCAATATCTTACTGTGATGGCAATTGTATCTCCTAAAAAATCACAGTGGAGATAGATTTGGAATAAATATATCCAAATATTTAAGTAGTACATTCTCAAATATCTGAATAGTATCTATAAATTTTGTCTGCAGGCTTAGAAATAACCTTAATATAATGTTAATAAAAATCAAACTAGCTATTCAAAATATACTCGTGGCATTGGCTATTTGGGGGTAATTTTCAGCAACCATCAACGTCTGTATTCATATATTTATGTGATGGTATTGTTATTTCTGCAGTCTTGGTCAACAAAATTTACTCATGTTTGATATAATTTCCACATACCCATAGCATGTCTTTGGAAGTAATGCAGTGCTTGAAATTTAAGGAAAAAAATATCTGGTTAGGATTCCAAAATGTAAATCATTGAATAAAATAGTGCCATTTACTTTTAAGATGAGGACAGTATTTTGATGGGAGGACATAGGTGATTTTGTGAACAACAAAATAATCTTGAAGCCACATACATATGGTAAATGTTTACACTTAGGACTATGTGGGAATGGCAGCAGTCATTTCTAATAAATAACGTGTGAAAATCAATAGGTCAGTTCCAAAAACACCTCCTGCTTGTTCATGGCATAAAGCCAAAGCTCCGCTATATGAATATTACATATGCTTTTGACAAAACATCTAGTCTTACACCAGACACAATATTCTAGTTTCCTGAAGAGGTAACTTTATTAAAGCATGTGCTAAGTAAAGTATAAGATTCATATTAGAAACTTTAGTCCTATAGCTGTTTCTATTTATTTGGAGTTGAAAAAAATGGCATTATTGTACATGTACCTGCTTCATAGTTAAAAAAAAAAAAAAAAGGAAGGGGGCAAAATAAATAAATCACACTCTCAAAGCATCAAGGAAATTTATAGTGGAATTATGAATCATATCATTGCAGGGTCATTTTCCTTTATATCATGATATCATATGAGACCAATGTCAAATGGAATAGGTAAAAAATGGACAAAAAGTTTTTTTTTGGGGGGGAGCTGCAGACTGAGTTATTTTATTTCACTATTTCCAGTTTGAAGCTACTATCATGGGCGTTTGGAGTTATACAAATGACACTTACAAAAAATAAAAGACCAAGACACCCAGAGTGAGATGCATGTCGGGGACGGGGGAGGCTGGCAGCAGGGGGACCCTGGCGGCTCACCCCAGGGCTCCCCGAGGGGGCGACGCCTGGCTTCATCCACCCAGGAGGCCCAGGAAGCACCAATCACAGCGGGGGCTCTGGCCCAGGCATCCGCAGCCCAGGCCCAGGGCTGGGGCTGGACGGGAAGGACGGAAAGAGGGGGCTGAGATGCACCCCCTGGGGAGGGTGCTGAGACGCCCCACCCAGATCACTCACTACTACAGCCAGGCTTGCCTGGGACGCCTCCAGTAATAATATTTCATTTAAAAAATATATACTGATTTGGTCATTTTCTGCTTCCAGTCAGGCTAGGGTGAAAGGAAAGAGACAGGAGGAAGACGGCCCCCACACCCCTACCCCCCCCCCACCACCACCACCCTGGCAGAACATGCAGCGGGCAGACCCTGTGGCCGTCACACCCTGCCGCTCCAGGGAAGGGAGCCAGGCTGAGCCTCTGCCACGTGGGAGAGGGGCTGTTTCCAGCCACCACCCAAAAAAACACCGAGGCTCAGTCCTCGCCCACCTGACGGCTACCCTTCCCAAGCAGGGGTTTCGGGACAGTGCACCAGGGAGGGCCACTGACAGGCTTGGGACACGTGCCCAGCTCCTGGGGGGCTGGGAGGTGGTGGCTGGGAGGGGCAAGAGATTCCAGTTACTCTACACGCCCAGGGCTCCCAGCCTTCAACCGTCCCTTAGCCGCTTCCAGAGAAATAAGGCTCAGAGCCGTCTGAGGTCAGAAGAAAGAGGTGCCAGACTCGCCCCGTGGCAGACAAGAGGGCAGGGGCATCTGAAATCCCTCCCAGGGCCAGGCCGCAGCCGCTGACCCGAGGGGAGTAGGGAACCAGGGCGGAGGGGAGACTGGGGAGTCCATAGGGGCGACAGGTGGGGGCACCGTTTTCTCTGGGGTTTCCAGTTTGAAAGGCAAGGGGGCTTGCCTCCCGCCCCGGGGAGCCCACCTGGAGGAGAAGGGGTTAGCAGGGAGGGTTGGAAGGAGCCGCCACGTGGGCAGGAACCGGGAAGGACGGGCGGGCCCTAGTACTCCCAGAGCGAGGCGGGGTGCACGGTCTCCGCCGAGGCCTTTAGGACCCCTGCGTGGTCGCCCTTCAGGTAGCGCCCGTCCATCTTGATGGCCTCCTTGTTGTAGTCGCAGAACTCGAAGAAGTCCACAGGAGTGTCGCCGCTGCTGGTGACCGCGGAGTCACTGCCCACCGTCCAGTATTTGCCTGTGGAGTCTTTGATGTTGTAGGTACCATTGTTGAACTCCAGCTGGAAGACGTCATAGCTGCAGCGGTTGGCGTCCAGGGTGCCCCTGACCTTGCGGCAGCCGATGAAGCCGTGCTCCCCGCGCAACACGATGATGGCGCGGTTGATGAACTTCATGAGGAAGAGCTCTGAGTCCCCTGCTGTCTCCACCGAGGCGGCCAGCTGCCCATTCTTCTTAGATGTCACAAACTTGCCATTGGACGCCCGCAGTGTGATGCGCCGGTCACGCCGCTCAATGTGGAAGTAGCAGCTGGCATTCTTGGTGGAGGCGGTGGACTGCACGCCCCCAGTGGCCGTCAGCGTCCAGTACTTGCCCCTGTGGGTACAGAAGGCACACTTGTTGTTGTCGCGGTCGATCTCCAGCTGGAAGGTCTCCTGGTCGGTCTCCTCGTCCTGATTGGCAGACAGGTCCATACCCTGGCGCGTGGACACATTCCTCCCGTTGGCCGCCTGCAGCACGACCTGGGCGCAGCTCTGCTCCAGGGCAAAGAGCTCGTCCTTGCCCACCTTGGTGGCCTTGCCCGCCTTGAGCGTGCCGCTGGGCCCCGACGGCGCCAGGTAACGGCCCTCGCAGTCGCGGAAGGCCACCTTGCCGGAGCGGAACTGCAGCGTGTAGCCAGTGGCCGGCTCGGGGCGCGCCACCAGGCGCCTGTCATGGCGCAGGAAGCGGTGGTCCGCGGTCTGCACGCTGCAGCGCTGGTCCTGGAAGGCGAGGGTGACGAGCGAGTCGACGCCCCAGGGCACGTCGCGGTCCACTGCGATCTCGTCGGCCGGCGGCGCGCTCAGGTGCGCCTAGCGCTTAGGGGTGACGCTGTAGATGTTGACCTGAGGGTGCATGGCGATGTGCACGCTCCACTTCTCGGCGGGGGACACCGTCTGCGCGAAGCACGACAGGCGGTCCTCCGTGCCGCCGAAGTAGCGCCGGTGCCCCTCGGACTGCAGCGACCAGCGGCCGTCGTCGTGCGCCACGGTGAGGAAGCGGCAGTCGGGACCGGGCACCTCGCGCTCGCAGGTCACATTGCCGTCCTTGTCCGCCGCCAGGTAGCGGCCCAGGTGGCTGCGCAGGCACACGGCCGCGCTGCCCGCCTAGTCAGGGGGCTGCTCCAGCGTCCAGATCTGCTTCTTCTTCAGGCTGCTGGCCGACGCGTTAACCTTGAACCCGAACGCCTCCGCCCTCAGGTACTTGTTGCCGCAGTTGATGAGGCCGAACCGGATCTGCACCGCCTCGGCTGTGCCGTTGGCGGTCATGGTGGCGGTGGACGGGAGGCCGCGACGCGGCCCCGGGAGGTGGGTGGCGGGTCCTCGCGGCGGCGCCCCTGCTCCTTTGTTCGGCGGCCGGGGCGCGCACGCACCTCCCGCAGCGCTCCACCAAAACGTTTTAAAATCATTTCAGTTAACAGATTTAAACAGAGTTTAGCTATGAAGCAATGAGTAATGGAATACAAACTAGTGAAAAAGATGAACAACTAGGGATTAAATGTTGAGGAAAATTGTTTTCTAATGAATTAATTTTGAATCGATAAGAGACAAAGAATAGGGACTTTTAAATATACAACTTTGGTGACAAAGTATTTGTCTATAAAAGTTTCTTATGTCTAGTGCCTTCCTTACCTCCCCAATATTATTTTATAACTCTCTGATAATTTCTAAAAGATACATATGAGATATTCATACCTTAAAAAGTCACCAATATTTTGAACTAGTATCAAAAATAAAGAAGTATTTGACATAGGTTTATTTACTGGTTTTTACATAAATAAAATACAAATATAAATCACAACAGCAAAGATAATAATTAAAAACTGCATACTCACCTTAGGGTTTTTAAATAAGCTAATTGTTTTTCTTCTACACAAATAGCTAAAAATGTACAGTGAATAAAAATGTACTTAATTTCTCCTTCTTTTTCTATATTTTGATTGGCTAGTGAACTGTCAAAAAGTGATGATGCTGAATTTTTGCTATTTTCTCTCTAAAGTGATGTTCTGAAAGAAATATATATATAATTTGCGGTTGTGAAGAAGCCCTTTTTTTAGTGCTAATTTATTTCCTTTGCGTACTTTGCAGTGGACATACATGTTAAAAATTTAACAGAAAGAAGAGGATAAAATAATCATGACATGAAGCCCTTTTAGAAATTAGCAATGTTCTCTATTAATAATGGTGTGATGATATGCCACTCCATGAGCTCTTGAACCAAGTTATTCATTATTTCTCTGCCACATGGAAGCAGGATATTTGGTCTTTGTCCTAGCTCAATGCAATGCCTATGGTTTTGTTACAGAAACCTTAATTTTGTCTGCTTTTAAGTAAAGCAGTTTTTATGCAAACTTCTCAGAGGGCAGCCAGATAACTTTCAAGCACATTTGAAACACCAGAGGTGACTCTGCCAAGTGCCCCAGAGAAAAATTCAAACTATGATAAAGACACTTCTTCAACCCATCTTTCTAAAGTTGCTGACTCTACAGGTTTATTATAAGCATTAGACGAAACCAGTTAGAGGCATGTGTCAAAGCTTGAATGTGCAGCTCCAGGTTAGAATGTCAGCTTTTCCTTTGGGTTACTGAAGAAGGAGAAAAGCCATTATCCATGCATGAAACAATAATATGGCCAATCAAATGGAAGGCATACATTTGGTAATCCAATCCCAATATTTGCCATTTGCTTTAGTGGGGCTTAAATAGGTCACTTAAGTGGTTTATGCTCCACCTTCTAGAAGTGAGCAGAAAAATATTTTAAATTAATGGTTATTTTACCATCAGCATTTTTTTTAAATTGAAAATGGAACACCGGTTTTATAACTAGTTTCTTCATTTTATTATTTAATGAGGTGGCTAGCCTTGATTTGAAAGGTTTTTTTTAACATGACTAGCTTTCTGACACTCTAATGCCCATTTTCTAAGACTTCTGTGCTGTAAGCTATCTTAAAGGGTAAGTGGTATGTCTTTAAATTCTGATTTTAGAGGAATTCCTAAGTTCTCATTACTTTCACATATTATTTTATCTACTGTGGAATGATAACTTTGTTAACATGAAGCTTTTCAAGCTGTCACTGTATTCCATCGGGTATTTCCGTTGGTTCATCAAAGTGAAATGAAATGAAAATGCAGGAAAAACAAATGAATAGAACACAATTAAGAGTAATTCATTTTGGCCAGGTACGGTGGCTCATGCCTGTACTACCAGCAGTTTGGGAGCTCAGGAGTTAGAGACCAGCCTGGCCAACCTGGTGAAACCCCGTCTCTACTAAAAATACAAAATGTAGCCAGGCGTCATGGTGCACGCCTTCTGGTACTGGAAGGCTGAGGCAGGAGAATCACTTGAACCTGGGAGGTGGAGGTTGCAGTGAGCCGAGATCATGCCACTGCACTCCAGCCTGGGCAACAGAGCGAGATTCCCTCTCAGAAAAAAAAGACTAATTCATTGAAACACCAGTTTGTAAAGCATCAGGGATGCTTTTCTCTTGTTAACTATAACATTGTTGTTGAAAAATCTGCTAAAATTTCACATTCTTTTTTTAAAAAGGTAAATGAATTTTAATAACGTATTATGCATAAAAATTATTTAAAGTTGACATTAATATAAAACTTATTGAGCTACTTTAAAGTTTTTTTCGCTTCCTTTTTAAACTTTCATTTTAGGTTTGGGGGTACAAGTGCAGGTTTGTTACATAGGTAAACTTTTGTCATGGGGGTTTGTGGTACAGATTATTTCATCATCCACGTATTGAGCCTAGCACCCATTAGTTATTTTCCCTGATGATCTCCCTTCTCTCTGCCTCCTCTCTCTGAAAGTCCCCAGTGTGTGTTGTTCCCCTCTGTGTGTCCATGTGAGTTCTCATCATTTAGCTCCCACTTACAAGTGAGAACATGCGGTGTTTTTCTCTTCCTATGTTAGTTTGCTAAGGATAATAGCCTCCAGCTCCATCCATGTCCCTGCAAAAGATATGGTCTCTGTTCTTTTTTATGGCTGCATAGTATTCCATGGCATATATGTACCACATTTTCTTGATCCAGTGTGTTACTGATTGCCATTTTGGTTGGTTCCATGTCTTTGCTATTGTGAATAGTGCTGCAGTGTACATATGCATGCATGTGTCTTTATAATAGAATGATTTATATTCCTTTAAGTATATACCCAGTAATGGGATTGCAGGGTCAAATGCTATTTCTGTCTTTAGGCTTTTGAGGAATTGCCACACTGTCTTCCACAATGGATGAACTAACTTACACTCCCACTAACAGTGTATAAGCATTCCTTTTTCTTCACAGCTTCACCAGCATCTGTTATTTTTTGACTTTTTAGTAATAGCCATTCTGGTTGGTGTAAGATGGTATCTCATTGTAGTCTTGATTTGTATTTCTCTAATTATCATGAACAGACAGTTTTGAAATTTTTACAATCTTATGAAGACAAATGAATACAGAATTTTCTGAGCTGGGGTACAAATGGCTTTTCTGGGGCAAGATTATAGAGATTAACAAAATGAGATTGGGAGAAATTGAGCTACATTATTGTCAAATTTAGCTTGCTGGGAGTAAAAAACAAAAAAACCAACAAAACTGAAGTCTTGCACTTATTAATAACTATTTCTGGCTTCCTTCCCTCTGCTAAACATGGATTGTCGGATTTCTCTCTGTGAGTTGTCCTCATCCACTACTAGAGTCAGTCAATGGCCCTACACTGTATTCCCTGGCAATGATTTTGCAATGAGTTTCGTTCAGGTTCTTAACACTTTAAGATAATGTCAACATTTTTCCTTAACTTCTCTCTGCTTCCAATGTCTTCCATTTCTAATCCGCCCTGCACACAGAACATTTTATTTATCCTTCTTAAATACAGAAACTACTCTCAATTGTCTACAGGATAAAGCACCAACCTTTTAAACTTTACCAAACTAACTTGGAAAAATAATTTCCTGGGAGAAGCGGCGTCGGCGGCTGGAGCAGAGGCAGCAGCCGGACGAGCAGCAGAGGCTGTCGGGAGCGATGAAGATGGCGGCGGGGGGCGGCAGAGGCGGCGGTGGCGGCTACTAAGGCGGCGGCAGTGAGGGCGGCGGTGCCCCTAAGCGGCTCAAGACTGGCAACGCCGGCGACCAGCACGGAGGCGGCGGCGGTGGCGGTGGAGGAGGCGCGGCGGCGGGGCGGCGGGGCGGCGGGGCGGCGGGGGCGGCGGGGCGGCGGGGGCGGCGGCGGGGAGAACTACCATGACCTGCACAAAACCCCTGCCTCCCCAGTTGCCCACATCAGGGGCCTGATTGACGATGTGGTGGAAGGTGACCTTGTGGAGGCCTTGCAGGAGTTTGCACCCATCAGCTATGGGGTGGTAATGCCTAAAAAGAGACAAGCGTTGGTGGAGGTTGAAGATGTGTTGGGGGCTTGCAACTCCGTGAGCTACGCAGCCGACAACCAAATATACATTGCCGGTCACCCAGCTTTTGTCAACTACTCTACCAGCCAGAAGATCTCCCTCCCCGGGGACTCCGATGACTCCCGGAGCGTGAACAGTGTGCTTCTCTTTACCATCCTGAACCCCATTTATTCGATCACCGCGGATATTCTTTACACTATCTGTAATCCTTGTGGCCCTGTCCAGAGAATTATCATTTTCAAGAAGAATGGAGTTAAGGCGATGGTGGAATCTGACTCTGTTCAAAGTGCCCAGCGGGCCAAGGCCTCTCTCAATGGGGCTGGTATCTATTCTGGCTGTTGCACTCTGAAGATGGAATACGCAAAGCCTACACGCTTGAATGTGTTCAAGAATGATCAGGATACTTGGGACTACACAAACCCCAATCTCAGTGGACAAGGTGACCCTGGCAGCAACCCCAACAAACGCCAGAGGCAGCCCCCTCTCCTGGGAGATCACCCCACAGAATATGGAGGGCCCCACGGTGGGTACCACAGCCATTACCATGATGAGGGCTACGGGCCCCCCCGACCTCACTACGAAGGGAGAAGGATGGGTCCACCAGTCGGGGGTCACTGTCGGGGCCCAAGTCGCTACGGCCCCCAGTATGGGACCCCCCCACCCCCTCCCCCACCACCCGAGTATGGCCCTCACGCCGACAGCCCTGTGCTCATGGTCTATGGCTTGCATCAATCTAAGATGAACTGTGACCTAGTCTTCAATGTCTTCTGCTTGTATGGCAATGTGGAGAAGGTGAAATTCATGAAAAGCAAGCCGGGGGCGCCATGGTGGAGATGGCTGATGGCTACACTGTGGACCGGGTCATTACCCACCTCAACAACAACTTCATGTTTGGGCAGAAGCTGAATGTCTTTGTCTCCAAGCAGCCAGCCATCATGCCCGGTCAGTCACACGGGTTGGAAGATGGGTCTTGCAGTTGCAAAGACTTCAGTGAATCCCGGAACAATCGGTTCTCCACCACAGAGCAGGCAGCCAAGAACCGCATCCAGCACCCCAGCAACATGCTGCACTTCTTCAACGCCCCGCTGGAGGCGACCGAGGAGAACTCCTTTGAGATCTATGATGAGCTGGGAGTGAAGCGGCCATCTTCTGTGAAAGTATTCTCAGGCAAAAGTGAGCGCAGCTCCTCTGGACTGCTGGAATGGGAATCCAAGAGCGATGCCCTGGAGACTCCGGGCTTCCTGAACCATTACCAGATGAAAAACCCAATGGTCCATACCCTTACACTCTGAAGTTGTGTTTCTCCACCGCTCAGCACGCCTTCTAATTAGGTGCCTAGGAAGAGTCCCATCTGAGCAGGAAGGTATTTCTCTTTCCTTTATGCCATTTTTTGGTTTTTGTTTTTGTTATTTGCAAAAGATCTTGTATTCCTTTTTTTTTTTTTTTTAATGCTAGGTTCGTAGAGGCTTAACCTTAATGGAAACGCTGGAAGTCTGCAGGGGGAGGGAGAGGAGAACTGATATCTCCCAAGATTAACCTTCACTTTAAAAAAATTATTGTACATGTGATTTGTTTTTTTTTCCTGTTCATACATTTGTGCTGCCCATCTACTCCTGGCACATTTCAATAAAATTGTTTGGAAAATAAACACAGCACTTGCTGGGGAAAAAAAAAAAAAAAGAAAAGAAAAACAATTTCCAATATTTGTTGTCTCAAAGATACTAGAATATACTGATTTATAGCTACTTATTTTTTCCAAACAAATTAGTCCACTATGAATAACCTCCACAGTCTCTTTTTGTTGTTGTTGTTATCTATCTGAATTCTGCCCATTTAAGGTAAACTGATGTCTATAATTACTCCTGCTCAAGAACTTCTAGAGCCTTCTAACATCTGGTAACCAATTCCGTCTTTAAAGTACCTACTACCATGATTTCAGTTTTCTTGACTGTATCCTAACAGAAAAAAATAGTACAAAGGGGTCACAAATGCAGAAGAAAAGCTGGAAAGATAGAATGATTAATATTCACAAATTTTAGAGTAATAGATGGATAGTTTTATTGTAATTGGAAGTGTGGAGGATTTCTGTGAATTGGTATACTTTTTTTTATACTTTAAGTTCTAGGGTACATGTGCACAACGTGCAGGTTTGTTACATATGTATACATGTGCCATGTTGGTGTGCTGCACCCATTAACTTGTCATTTACATTAGATATGTCTCCTAATGCTATCCCTCCCCCCTCCCCCCACCCCACAACAGGCCCCTGTGTGTGATGTTCCCCTTCCTGTGTCCATGTGTTCTCATTGTTCAATTCCCACCTATGAGTGAGAACATGCAGTGTTTGGTTTTTTGTCCTTGCAATAGCTTGCTGAGAATGATGGTTTCCAGCTTCATCCATGTCCCTACAAAGGACATGAACTCATCCTTTTTATGGCTGCATAGTATTCCATGGTGTATATGTGCCACATTTTCTTCTTTTTTTTTTTTTACCTAATTTCACAATTTATTATAAAACTACCATAAAAGCCTGATGGGATTTTGATTTGTATTGTGTATATATCAATTTCAGGAGAAATGATACCTTACAATCCAGCAATATGTTCTATACCTGCGTTTATCTATATCTTTTTTTATATATATATATATTTTTTATTATACTTTAAGTTCCAGGGTACCTGTGCACAACATGCAGGTTTGTTACATATGTATACATGTGCCATGTTGGTGTGCTGCACCCATTAACTCGTCATTTACATTAGGTATATCTCGTAATGCTATCCCTCCCCCCTCCCCCCACCCCACAACAGGTGCCGGTGTGTGATGTTCCCCTTCCTGTGTCCAAGTGTTCTCATTGTTCAATTCCCACCTATGAGTGAGAACATGTGGTGTTTGGTTTTTGTCCTTGCGAAAGTTTGCTCAGAATGATGGTTTCCAGCTTCATCCATGTCCCTACAAAGGACATGAACTCATCATTTTTTATGGCTGCATAGTATTCCATGATGTATATGTGCCACATTTTCTTAATCCAGTCTATCATTGATGGACATTTGCGTTGGTTTCAAGTCTTTACTATTGTGAATAGTGCCGCAATAAACATACGTGTGCATGTGTCTTTATAGCAGCATGATTTATAATCCTTTGCATATATGCCCAGTAATTGGATGGCTGGGTCAAATGGTATTTCTAGTTCTAGATCCTTGAGGAATAGCCACACTGTCTTCCACAATGGTTGAACTAGTTTACACTCCCACCAACAGTGTAAAAGTGTCCCTATTTCTCCACATCCTCTCCAGTGCCTGTTGTTTCCTGACTTTTTAATGATCACCATTCTAACTGGTGTGAGATGGTATCTCATTGTGGTTCTGATTTGCATTTCTCTGATGGCCAGTGATGATGAGCATTTTTTCATGTGTCTGTTGGCTGCATAAATGTTTTCTTTTGAGAAGTGTCTGTTCATATCCTCCACCCACTTTTTGATGGGGTTGTTTGTTTTTTTCTTGTAAGTTTGTTTGAGTTCTTTGTAAATTCTGGATATTAGCCCTTTGTCAGATGAGTAGATTGCAAAAATTTTCTTCCATTCTGTAGGTTGCCTGTTCACTCTGTAGGTTGCCTGTTCACTCTGATGGTAGTTTCTTTTGCTGTGCAGAAGCTCTTTAGTTTAATTAGACCTCATTTTTCTATTTTGGCTTTTGTTGCCATTGCTTTTGGTGTTTTAGACGTGAAGTCCTTGCCCATGCCTATGTCCTGAATGGTATTGCCTAGGTTTTCTTCTAGGGTTTTTATGGTTTTAGGTCTAACATTTAAGTCTTTGATCGATCTTGAATTAATGTTTGTATAAGGTGTAAGGAAGAGATCCAGTTTCAGCTTTGTACATATGGCTAGCCAGTTTTCCCAGCACCATTTATTAAATAGGGAATCCTTTCTCCATTTCTTGTTTTTGTCAGGTTTGTCAAAGATCAGATGGTTGTAGATGTGTGGTATTATTTCTGAGGGCTCTGTTCTGTTCCATTGGTCTATATCTCTGTTTTGGTACCAGTAGCATGCTGTTTTGGTTACTGTAGCCTTGTAGTATAGTTTGAAGTCAGGTAGTGTGATGCCTCCAGCTTTGTTCTTTTTGCTTAGGATTGTCTTGGCAATGTGGGCTATTTTTGGTTCCGTATGAACTTTAAAGTAGTTTTTTCCAATTCTGTGAAGAAAGTCATTGGTAGCTTGATGGGGATGGCATTGAATCTATAAATTACCTTGGGCAATATGGCCATTTTCACAATATTGATTCTTCCTATCCATGAGCATGGAGTGCTCTTCCATTTGTTTGTGTCCTCTTTTATTTCATTGAGCAGTGGTTTGTAGTTCTCCTTGAAGAGGTCCTTCACATCCCTTGTAAGTTGGATTCCTAGGTATTTTATTCTCTTTGAAGCAATTGTGAATGGGAGTCCACTCATGATTTGGCTCTCTGTTTGTCTGTTATTGGTGGATAAGAATGCTTGTGATTTCTGCACATTGATTTTGTATCCTGAGACTTTGCTGAAGTTGCTTATCAACTTAAGGAGATTTTGGACTGAGATGATGGGGTTTTCTAGATATACAATCATGTCATCTGCAAACAGGGACAATTTGACTTCCTCTTTTCCTAGTTGAATACCCTTTATTTCCTTCTCCTGCCTGATTGCCCTGGCCAGAACTTCCAACACTATGTTGAATAGGAGTGGTGAGAGAGGGCATCCCTATCTTGTGCCAGTTTTCAAAGGGAATGCTTCCAGTTTTTGCTCATTCAGCATAATATTGGCTGTGGGTTTGTCATAAATAGCTCTTATTATTTTGAGATACGTCCCATCAATACCTAATTTATGGAGGGTTTTTAGCATGAAGGGCTGTTGAATTTTGTCAAAGGCCTTTTCTGCATCTATTGAGATAATCATGTGGTTTTTGTCTTTGGTTCTGTTTCTATGTTGGATTACATTTATTGATTTGCGTGTGTTGAACCAGCCTTGCATCCCAGGGATGAAGCCCACTCGATCATGGTGGATAAGCTTTTTGATGTCCTGCTGGATTTGGTTTGCCAGTATTTTATTGAGGATTTTTGCATCAATGTTCATCAAGGATATTGGTCTAAAATTCTCTTTTTTGTGTGTGTCTCTGCCAGGCTTTGGTATCAGGATGATGCTGGCCTTATAAAATGATTTAGGGAGGATTCCCTCTTTTTCTATTGATTGAAATAGTTTCAGAAGGAATAGTACCAGCTCCTCCTTGTACCTCTGGTAGAATTCGACTGTGAATCCTTCTGGTCCTGGACTTTTTTTGGTTGGTAAGCTGTTAACTGTTGCCTCAATTTTAGAGCCTGTCATTGATCTATTGAGGGATTCAACTTCTTCTTGGTTTAGTCTTGGGAGGGTGTATGTGTCCAGGAATTTATCCATTTCTTCTAGATTTTCTACTTTATTTGCGTAGAGGTGTTTATAATATTCTCTGATGGTAGTTTGTATTTCTGTGGGATTGGTGGTGATATCACCTTTATCATTTTTTATTGTGTCTATTTGATTCTTCTCTCTTTTCTTCTCTATTAGTATACTTTTAAAGCATTATTTCAGTGAATCCATGGCTGAGCACCTACTCTAATCTAGGGGCTGCCATCAGCCATAACAAGAAGAATAAACCGTGGATTACAAGGCCTTCCCTTCAAGGTTGGTCTTGTTTATTTCTGAATGTCTTTACAGAGAACTCAGTTCTGATTTTGCAGAGTTTTATGTTACATGCTTAGGACAGAAAATAGGGACTAGGGAAGCTCTGAGATTTCTAGCATGTCTGTTGAATAAATAATACTATTTTTTCAACTTTCTTACTGCTTTCATCTTAGGATCTACAGCACTCTGAAATACTAGTCAAACCTCAGAATACCCCTGTGCTATGCTTATGGGTGATCTTTTTCTGAGATTTACTAAGGGGAAAATCTGATGGATCGTAGATCGCCAGGCAAGTTCCCCAGAAGATGCAGATCAGACCAAGGAGGAGCCTTTTTTCTGCAACAGGTAGTCACGTTACTGCTTCAGGACTGCAAGTTGGAATAAATGAAAATGTGTTCATGTATGTGGCCTTAAAAATGTCACACAGAATTTGAAAAGCGAGAGCTTATCCTTAGAAAAAGGCTAAAAGCTGGTAGACACGAGATAGGACTGGACACTTGGAGAACAGGCTGATATCTTCTTAAATGCTGGGCAGACCTTAAAAAAAAATTCTATGGTCTGTTTTTGCTAACTAGACCCTAAATACTCTTCTTAGTAACATCCCCACATGGAAATAACCATCAGTCTCAGATGGAAAGAATGAGAAATCATCTAAATAGAGATGCAGAAAAGATTTAGCAGGATGAAAAGAACTGAACAGCACGGAGAGATAGGTGATATATAGTTCCGGAATTATACATTCAAAACATAAGCTGGTGAGACATTTAGAGAAAGCACTTTTGCACGCATTTGTCTTCAGCCCTCTGCCACGGAAGTCCTCTAGCCCATGAAGAAAAGCAATGTTTCAGGACAACCAAGGGTTCTTTGAATCATCTCCTGTGTTCCTGTGGGACTTCCCTACCCTTTGGATCCCTCACATTGCTCACTGCTCTGTGTCTCAAGCCTCATCTCTTTGACATCCATATGGATTAGCTTTCTGGCTCCCAGTTTAGCTCCATTTCCTTGATTCTGACAACTTTACACATAGGTATGCTGCCATTTACATTCCACATGGCTCCTCACACATGTGTACAACATCCATTTAATTCATTTCGTTATAATGCTGAAATTCAGTGAGTTCCAACCATATGCTAAGGACTGTGCTAGGTGCTGGAAATTGGTAGTGAGCAACACACTGATTTTTAGAAGCGTGTATGTTGAGGAGAGGGACTAAAATATTAAAAATTATTTAAACAAAAATTATTGATATAAATGTCATGTAGAAAAACGTAGAATATGTGATGGCAAATAAGAAAGCTCCTTGTCTAGGGCTTCAGGTACATTGTCCCAGAGGTGTCACCTCTAGACTAAAGCCTATGGGGGCTATTGAATATGAGGGGACATGGGGTGGAATAGAGTGGCAAGGACTCCTGGGTACGTGCCTTGTGTGAAATTCTGAGTTAGGAAGGATCTGTTGTCTCTGAGGAATGAGCGTAGGCTAATGCCACTGGAGCAGATTAAGCATGAGGTAGGAAGGCTTCGTCTTGCTTTCCAAGGCGACAAATGCCTGGATAGCAGAAAGGAAAATGAAGGAAAGGAAATGCATTCAACTGCTGATTGGGACCTGGGGACAATTAGGTTGAGGGTGCGAGGAAAGTGAGATGGCCAGCATGGCTCCATGTTTCTAGATGAAGAAAGGCCATCTGGGCAGCATCTGCCTGATGTTGGCCAAGCCTATGATAAGCAGCAAACAGGTGCCCAGTTTCATCTGTCAAGAATAATATAAATGTAGCAACACTGTTCCCCTTATCACATATTTGTGAAAGTAAGTGTGTGTGTGTGTGTGTGTGTAAGGTGTGGAAGTCAAGAAAAGGCTGCTATCATGCTCTCTGGGTAGTTTTTGAGAGGGGAGGAAAGACCCAGGAAATAAAATGTAAATGAGATGCATAATCATGGTGAAATTTAAAAATAGAGTAAGAAGTAACCATGAATTAGATCCTTAAGGCAGAATGTTCTGGAAGAACATGGAGAGGATAAACAGCTTAGCTGAGTTCTTGATTACATACAGAAGTGAAACCCTTGCATATATACAAAATTGTATTAATATAAGAAGTCTTTGGTATGATTGAAGTCAAGACATTAAACTTCCTGAGCATATATGGAGTCATTATTTGAAATTTTTGTACATTCAAATTATAGTTTTATCAATTTTCTGGATACAGTTTTATTGAAATGAAAACAAACTTAAAATGTGGGAATATTGCCTGGAAAGTAGAATCAAATATGCAATACATTTCTAGAAATTAACAAATGTTTTCATTTACACTATAAGCAATTATTGATGTATAACCATGAATCTTTTCAGTTGTTTTCTGATCTTATAAACACTTCAAATAGTATTTATTTTTAAACTTTTTAATTGATTCAAAATTAATCTCAATAATTATAACAATTTTTGGATAAAGTTTATGTAATCATTGTTATTATCAAAAATGTAAAAAATCCAACTATATAAGGTTAAACCTTTACGGAAGACCACAAACTTATTCAAGCATATTTTTCCTTTGCCAAAAATATTTATCCCTTAATCTCAAACAAAAGATTATAGAGCTAAGTAGCACCTTTCTATGAAAAGAAAAATAACAATGATAACAATGAAAATAAAAATCAGGACTTAAGCTAAGAAAGAATGGAAAACCTTAAGGAATATAACAGTGACAGGCAGTTTTAGCATTAATTATGCAATCTCTTATTTAAAGTTAAACATAGCTATGAAAAAACTGAAACATTTTCTCGCTGAATGTGATATGCCAGCTGAATAGTGAGAAGGTTTGGCTTCTGAATAGCTTAAACTTAGCCTGGAAATGCAGATTGTCGGTATTTTCTCTGCCCTCCAAAATGGTGATAATGAAATCTTTCAGTCTTCCCATTTCCGTTATACGTAAATATGATAAAACAAGAACATGAAAATATGTTTTCAGTGCCTTGGGATGATGCATTTGAACACAGAGTCTTCATACAATCATCATATTGTCAGAACTTCTACAATGACAGTAGTCAATACTGAGAGCAAAAGGAATCCCAAAATTCTTCCATAACGAAATGTCTTATTAGCAAAGATTTATCTAACAGTTTCAAAGTATTTTATAGTCTAAAAATCACATACATTCACACATATGTATTATTTGAATAAATGCCTAAGAAAATGAAACCAAAGTTTAAAGAAAACACATTTTTAAATTTTAAAGCAAAGATCATTTATTGCTCTAACTAAAATGTTAAATGCCTCTTAAGTGTGTCTATGATTCATGGGCAAAGCAGACATTATTCCTGACGGATTTTATTTCTTGGCAATTTTTGCTCACTTGAAATCCCTAGAAAATACACCCACCAGGTTAACAACAATTTTAGAATAACTTATGAATTGGCTTTTAGGTAAAGTTTCTGAATATTCATTGTTGAGCTACCTCCTGTTCCACACATAAATTATGATATAAATTGTTCTAAATGTAATATATATTATTGTTACATGTGATCAAGTGTCACACATGTCCCCAAATACCTGTTCACCTCATCCGCATGGCTGAATGGCAGAAGTTTTAGAGCAACTGCCCCAAAGCAGCAATGTCAGCCATCTTCTCCAATCTTCCCTACATTTCTCGCAGCTCTCTCATAGATGACAATATGCTCTTCGCCAAGATCCATCCTTTCTTAATTATATGGAAAACCTCAATTTCATAACCCATGAACAGAAAGGGGAAAATCTCTCATTCTTTTACTCTCTACAGTGCCAAATATACTGTTTGATTTTTCACTTTCTGCCTCTCTGACCCTGTTTTCCTGTGTATTTTTCTTTCTCTTCTCTCTTTTTTAGTGATCAGGTAATTACCTCTGGTCCGTACTGTGGCCTCTTTTCCACAGTTTTATTTTGAAAGTGCTCTCTGCATTATCAATTCCTCTCCCTCTCTAGATTACACCAATTCTCTATTTTTTAGTAGCTTCATTTTGGAAACACCAACAGTGGCATTTTTATGAACACAGTACATTTTCATACACACACACATACATGCACACACACACACACATACATACACACCTCTGTTAAAGACCTTGAAACCCAGAAAATTCTAAAAAAGTAGATCAGAGATGTACTTCCTTTCAACAAATTCAAATTTGGCCAAAAATATCTTTTTGTGAATACTTTATAAATGTATATCCTCATCTATTGAAAATCATGCATAATGTTTCCAATTGTGTTGAAATGCTTCAGTATAGGGTAGCATTTTTTCCTGTTTTCACTTAAGAACTGAATAGAACCCAATGCTGAGAAGGAGTAACAAATGAGATCCCTTCCTGAAGCAACTATGAGGGTAATATAAAGTCCACAATATAGCTCCTTTTTGAAATATGATTAACCATTGAATTACACTAATCTCTTTGTAAAACCCGGCATTATGGTAGCATGTGCAGTATTGGAAATAGAGTTTTTAGTCCAAATGTCAAATGATAAATTATAAATGCTGAACACTAATGTTCTCCCTCCAAATTGCATTAAAAGTGCTCTGCAGCATAGGAAATGGAAATTTTAATTCACTAGTCTACTTATAACTTCAAGTTAATCTTCTTATAAAATTGTCTGTCTTGGATGGGGAATATCACACACCAGGGCCTGTCATGGGGTTGGGGGAGGGGAGAGGGATAGCATTAGGAGATATACCTAATGTAGATGACGAGTTAATGAGTGCAGCACACCAACATGGCACATGTATATGTATGTCACAAACCTGCACGTTGTGCACATGTACCCTAGAACTTAAAGTATAATAAAAAAATTAAAAATATATTATTTACAATATCATAAAAATAAAATACCTACAAATAGAGAAAAAATTATCTGTCTTACAAAGTATATTTACACATCAGTTTACTAAACTGAAATTAGAACATTTGTAAGAATTGATATAAGTATAAAAATATTGATTATGTATAATTAGCATTTTTATTATTGATAGCATTTTTTAAATTAGAAGAAAAAACAAGGTTTATTATATCACGAAAAGCCAGCAGAAACATGCAATTGCGATATTATATCCTTAAATATTCACGGATGTCTTGTTTCCATTTTATTTACCCCAGTTTCTTAACGTAGTAATCTTGAATTCAGCAAATATTTATATATGGTGGCTATGTATCATTTACAATACATAGTAAAAATCACTGATAACTTGAATGAAGTATTGCAGGAAGTATCCTAAAGAACACTAGGAAAAAAATCTATCATTAATATATTGAAAATTACAAAAGAAAATCCATCCCTGTTATGCTAAAATAATGAAATTTGTTCTTTGTAATTTCCTAGAAGTAGATGGATAAAGTAATTTACAAGTTTTGGGTTAGTATGTTATTTAACTTATTTTTTTTTTATTTATTCTATTTTTTAAATTTTTTTGAGACGGAGGCTCTCTCTGTTGCCAGGCTGGAGTGAAGACTATTTATGATCTTGGCTCACTGCAACCTCTGCCTCCCGGGTTCAAGCGATTCTCTTGCCTCAGCCTCCCAAGTAGCTGGGACTACAGGCGTACGTCACCACGCCCAGCTAATTTTTGTATTTTTAGTAGAGACAGGGTTTCACTATGTCAGCCAGGATAGTCTCGATCTCTTGACCTTGTGATCCGCCTGCCTCAGCCTCCCAGAGTGAACTTATTTTTTCAATGTGAAGCAATCTAACATATAGAAAAGGGAAGCATATAATATGCTTTTCACTCACATTCTAGTGATGCCTTCTCATTTTCAACAGAGCAATACTTGGAATTTTATATGATTGGGCATTTGCACTTTATAGCAACAAACTGATCAGTTGGTGGGGTGCCGAGATAATATGTGCTAATATTTCATTTATACCGTACTTAGGAGGAAAATTATTGGAGACATGTCAGCTTATCTGTGTAATACATTCAGGGTCAGAATACAAAAATCACAAGTACACATAAGGCATTTAGCATAAGCTTCCTGACCTAGCTTTGAAGTGTTACAACATAGATTATTTGCCTCCAATTCAAAATGTCTCTTCCCTTAAGTTAGGGACATAAATGGAACCATATTTTTCAGTGCTTGAGAAAGCATCCTTTTAGAGCAATGGTACTGAATTAAGAAATTCTGGTTGAGAATATAGTGGAACTTTAGTGTCCCATGGACAACCCTTCAACATTTCTTATTTATTTATGTACTCAAAATCAGTCCTGTATATTCGGAGAAGACAGAAATAATGGCTGAGATCCTTTCCACCTCAGTTGGCTTGATTTTCTAGGCATAGATATACTATCGCTTAGGATCATAGAAAGAGCACTGGGGCAAGGGTCAGGGGAGCTGAATCCTAGTCGTTGGTTTGACACTTACAGGATGTGGGGTTAGCGTCTATGTTCCTATCTGTAAGTGCTTGTCCTTTCTTAGAGTTGTGACTCTAAGGATTTTATTTTTATTTTATTTCAACAGAATTATATAAAGTTTTAATTTCTCATCTCCTTCCACAAACATGTAAAAACTAAACACTGTCCCTCAATTATCTTGTTAATGCCCCTTTCCATTAATTTTATCGCCAAATTACTGTTGTTCTTGGGGAAAAAAATAAATGACAAGAGCAAATCTCCATCATTTTCAAGCCCCAGTGGTAAATAATGTTAGCAGTTTTGGATGGATCCTTTCAGAAATTTTCAGTGTATATATATTCTCATTAAGTGGTGATGAAATTATTCTCTACAAGCTCAATTTCTACTCTTCTTTTTGTAATGCAATATTTATTGACCACATTTATATTAACATATTCTTTATAACATCTGCATAATATTCCACGGAACGGTCATTTTATAGTATAGCTAATGAGTTTATATTAATGGACTTTTTTGCTATTATAAATAATACAGTAATAAGCATCTTCATATATATTCATCTAGATTGATTCTTAGTGTAAATTATTAGTGGTGCCATTGCTGGATGAAAGGAAGTGAGTGTTTTAATTTGCCAGATATTTGCAATGGCTCTTCAAAAATTTGGACCTATTATAGTCTCACAGGTGGTGCATTAGCATGTTTCTTTCCTTTATCTTTGCTAAAATTGAATGTTTTGCAACTAAAATTTTTGTTAATCTGATATTGTTTCAATTGACATTTTTTAAACAGTTATGATTGAGGTTGTACGTTTTTTCACATGTATTTTAATTATCAGCATGCTTTTCCTGATTAACTCAATAATTTTTAGTAAGTTGTCTATATGCTATGATTTCATTTTTATCACGTACTCCACTTTGCAAGTAAAAGAATAATGTGGTGTCAATATGGATAATTTGGAAAACGTACAAAAGTTAGCAAAACAATCGAACAGGAAGCTGAAGAAGGAAGGAAAATGCTGCTATCTTGATAAAGTAAGTCAAAAAAATTCTATCAGATTTGGTGACTGGCAGGGTGATCCAAAGCCTAGAATCTTACCACAGACCCAATCAATCACCAACTACTGCAATTTCTTCTTCTAATATCTCACATTATCTCTCTTCTGAGCCCTTTGTGCTCACCATGGTATTTGATCTCTGATTATTCTTTCTCCAGACTAGCCCTACTTGCAACTTCCACATGCAGTCCTCCACAATACTGCCAGAGCAACAGCTACAACTCTATAATCAAAGGCATTGCCCTCCTGGGTTCTCCATATTGTTTGCCATCTTTGACAGATAAACTAGATGAGCTCTTTTTACAACACTCAGAGAATGTTTTGAATTCACATTTCTGCCATCTTACTCACCTGTTCGAATCAGTTCCCTCCCCCCTCTTGTATCACATATTGCCTCTGATAATAGTACGTTGAGTTATTTGTAGTTCCTGAAGAATTTCATGTTCTTATAACATTAAATTTTTCCCACACTATTTGTTATAACTAGTTTACCTATTATTTCTGCCTAAAAAAAAAAATCTTATCTGAATTTCAGATCAGATATTACTTTAGGGGAAGACTTTCCAGTCCGACTTCCCTTACCTGAGATAGGTATTTATTCTTTCCTCATCTCACAGGACTTTGCAAATCCCACTATTATGGTAGATAGCATATTAAAATTTAAATTGCTGGCTTGCATGTCTATTTTTCTACTCAGCGTGAGTTCATTCGCAGTAGTGATCATGTCTTTGGTTCTTAACAAAAGTGGTTTTCTTTGGATTTTCCAGAAGCAGAACCTAAGAGAAGAATTCACATAAAAATAATTTATTAAGGAAGGGCTCCAGGGTAGATAAATAAGGCAACCAGTGAAGTAGGGCGAGGAAGACAAGGAAGTCAGGCAAGAGTGTGATCGCCATGCAAAGCCCAAGAACAGCCTTTTGCCTGATTCCATAGGGAAACTGGAGTGTAAACTAAGCTTCAGAGCTATTATAATTCAGACTATGGATGTGAGGCTTTTGTCAGTATCTTTCAGTCACTGGTTAGTGGAAATCTCAAGGGGATGTAACCTCCCAGGCACTTCACACCCTTTTTAAGCAAGGGCCAGTAGTTCCAGTAGCCAGCAGTTCTCCAAAGGAAAAAAAATCATGTAGGCACTCCATAAATTTTGAATGGCTGGCTGGCAAGACAAATGGATAAATGACAAATTATGCAACTTGGGGTTGCTTAAAACACAACAGGGGGACATTGAAGACTTTTGATGAAGACAGTGGTACCCTCAAAATGATAAATTGAGTAGATTAGTTTAGAAGCATTGAGTAGAATAGATTAATGGAAGGAAAGTCTAAATGCAGGAACAGTATTTAAAAGAAAATTTCCATGGTGATAAAGGCCTGTTCTAGCATGGAAGCAGCAGTATGCAAGGTAAGACATGTCTTGGATTCATATTGCAAATGCAAATTTAATCATTCTTGATGACTGTCGGCATTTGTGAGATAAAGGAAAAGCGACAAAGAGTGGGAGTTTTGTGCTCAAGTGACAATAGGATTGCTTACAGAAAAGGGAAATCTGAACACATGGGGAGTTGAGTTATTAGGATAGTCTGGGGGAAGAGATAATGTTAAAAATTGAGCTCTAGATGTGATGAGAGTCAGGAGGGACAAGCACGCATATATATATATAGCAGACATGTTGGAAAAGTGGAACTTGATCTTGGAAGACATGACAGATTGGAAATATGGATGTGAGATTTAGCATTTAAGACAGGAGAGCTGGGAGGCCGAGGTGCCGGATCACGAGGTCAGGAGATCGAGACCATCCTGGCTAACACGGTGAAACCCCGTCTCTACTGAAAAAAAAAAAAAAAAAGACAGGAGAGCTGAACATGGAACGGGGAGAGGGAACCTTTAAAACAGAGGTTATGGAACAAAGATATTGAAGAAGAACAGGACTATGACAAATGTCATATGGTGATACAGAAAAAGAGGAGATAGGAAAAGGTAGAGGAGAAACAGGACTTAAATTCACACTGCATTCTTATCTTACTCTAATGGCAATTCAAGCTGGTATAACTTTTCCAAAAAACAATTTGACAATAAATACCAAAAATGTTTTAATATTTGGATATTTTATTCCAGCAATCCTACTTTTATCTCAATAATCCTAAGAAATCAGCTAGAGATAATCACGTTAGCAACAGTATCAAAATAGTCATCTAAATGTCGAGTAATAAGACAATATTATTATAGAACCAAGAGTAAAATCTTACACAATCATTACAGTCTATGATTTTAGACACTATTTAATGCCATAAAATTATTTTATATTGTTTGAAAAAATAGGCTATAAAATACATAAACTAACATTACTAAAATTTATTTTGTTTATATTATGTGTATGTGTGTAGATATGGATAGTATGCACACAATCTCATTAGTGTATATAATTTATACACTAAATATGAGTGTTGACAATTGAGTCTTAATTGATTATGATTGTCCATTTTTTTTCAAATTTTTCCAATTGAGCATTTTAGTTTTTATGTTTTTTGTGTTTTTTGAGAGAGGGTCTCGTTCTGTTGCCCAGGTCAGAGTGCAGAGGCATGATATGTCTCACTGCAGCCTTCATCTCTCAGGCTCAAGTGATCCTCCCATCTCACCCTCCCTAATAGCTGGGAGCATAGGCGCATGCCAATACTCCCAGCTAATTATTTATATTATTATTATTAGAGATAGGATTTTACTTTGTTGCCCAGGCTGGTCTCAAACTCCTGAGTCAAACAACCCTCCTGCCTTGGCCTCCCAAAGTGCTGTGACTATAGGCATGAGCCACCATGCCTCCCCTGAGTGAGTTAGGTTTTTTTTTTTCTTTTAAGTTTAAGTGGATGGTGAAAATAGAATCATAGAAGACCTTCTATCTAATATAAAAGTTGCTACCAATGTTAACTTTGAAATAATTATAAATAAATAAATAAAAGTAAAAATTCAATTCTTTAGTCAAGAGCTGAATAGCTATGTGTGGTTGGTTAATACTGCATTGTGCAATACTGATTTATAGAATATTTCCATCATAATAGAAAATTGTGTTAGATTGTGTAGACTAAGAGATCTGTCAGGCAGATTTTTCAGAAAAGAAAGTAATAGAAATTCTAGAACTAAAACAATGTAATATGTGAAATAGCCTAAACTAAGAATTCAATGGATAAGCTGCAGAGAGATCATTAAATGGAAGAAAGGGAAGAAGAACACATCAATGATGATGAAAAGAGAGACAAAAACAGAAAATATGTGAAAGGAGATAGAATAGTACATAATTTTATATTAGTATTATGCATGAACTTGTGTTTGCATATGTTCATGTTCATATATATATACATATATATATACATCTTGCTGTTTATTCTAGAGAAATGACGTGCATATGTGTGCCTAGATGTTTAATCATATATGATTTGTGATCACTAGAAACACAGAAACATCAAAAATGTTCATCATCAAAGCATTAGGTTCATGGATTATTGTATATTCAAACAAAGAATCCTCTCGAGCATCCAAAATGAATGAAATATGCGACTCAAGAACACAAACAAATTGGAAAACAAAATGTACTGTAGGTAAAATCATACACAAAGACTATATGCTTTATGGTTCCATTTATATAAACTTAAAAGGAAATTCTTAAGAGTGGTAACTAAATATAATAAGGAATTATTGCCATAAATATTTGAACAGTGTAGTTACTATTCCTTCAGTGGAAGAAAGGGGGCTGAGCAGACAGAAGGCTTCTAGAGGGCTAACAGTGATGGTTTCATATACAAGCTGTGGTTCCTTGGCTTTCTTTCCACATGGGTTTCTTTCACTTTCTCTGATTCCTTCCACTCTGCCTTGCCACAGGGGTTTTGCACATGCTTGTTCCCATTCTGGTAGCCTTCCTTCCTTTCCTTTTCACTCTCATATCCCAGATCAGCTTTCACTTCCTCAGAGAACATCAGCCCCACCAGATGTGGAAAAGCTACCTTCTTAGATACTCTCTGAGAAGGACATTCATTCCTTCCATCAGAGTATGCTTCGGTTTGTAATTTTGTAATGTAATAATTACATTATTGAAGTAATTGCACCAAAAATGCAATTGGTATGACTTTCACCATTGAACCTCCAATGTCTTATACATTGGCTAATAATGGCTTATTAAATTAATGGATGAATATGGTTAGACAAATTGAATTTAAAGTGTCTGTAGAACATGCACATCTAGTAAGCGGGAGGATATAGGGGCCAGTTGTTCCCCAGAGTTTTCTGTCTAGAGATAGGGAGTCATGAATAAATAAGGATTAGCATAGCTAATAGTATATTTAATTGCTCTGGAAGAGGCAAAAAAAAAAAAAAAAAAAAAGTCAAGCAAATGAAAAGGCAACCCAGGGAGTGAAAGAAAATATTTGCAAACCAGATGTCTGTTAAGAGGTTAATATCCCAATTATATATGAAACTACAACTCAATAGCAAAAGAAAAACCTGGTTAAAAATGGGCAAAGGACTGGAATGACATTTTTCCTTTTTTTATTTTATTTATTTTGATTATCATTACACTTTAAGTTCTAGGGTACATGTACACAAGAATGACATTTTTCTAAACAAAACATAAAAATGGCCAATAGGTACGTGAAAAAATGGTTAACATCACAAACCATCATGGAAATTCAAATCAAAATCATAATGAGATGTCATTTCACACATGTTAGGATGCCTATTATTTAAAAAGAGACAAGAAATAACAAGCATTGGCAAGGGTGTGGAGAAAGAGGAATCTTTGTACACTATTGGTGAGAATTTAATTGGGTATGGTCATTATGGAAAACCATACGGAGGTTCCTTAAAAATAAATAAGTAAATAAAAAGTGAACTACCAAATGATCCAGCTATCTCACTTCTTGGTATATATGCAAAGGAAAATAGATCAGTATCTTGAAGAGATATCTGCACTCCCATGTTCACCGCAGTATTATTCATAATAGCCAAGTTATGGAAACAGATTAAAGCATCTGCCAACAGATGAATGGATGAAGAAAATGTGGTATATACACAGTACAATATTAGCTATGAAACAGAGGAAATCTTGCCACTTGTGACAACACGGATGAACCTGGAGAATATTATGCTAGGTGAAATAAGGTAGACAAAGAAAGACAAATACTATATGGTCTCACTTATATGTGGAACCTAAAGAAGTCGAATTCACAGATGCAGAGGGTAGAATGGTGTTTGCCAGGGGCTAGGAAGTTGGGAAAATGAGGAGAAATTGACCAAAGGATATAAACTTCCAGTTATAAGATTAATAGGTTCGAGTGATGTAATGTACGCATGGTGACTATAGTTAATGACACTGTGTTGTAGAGTTGAAATTTGCCAAGAGTAGATCTCAAGTGTTCTCAGCACATACAGAAAATAAGTAACCCTGTGAGGTGATGGGTGTTTTAATTAGCTTGATTGTGGTAATCACTTCACAACACATAAACATATTAACTCACTATGTTGTATACCTTAAACATATACAACTTTGTCAATTATATCTCAATAAAGCAGGAAAAAAAATAGGAGCAAAACATACATCTCCTATAATTCAACCCTGATGCCTTGCTCCAGCTGTAATGCACTTGACCCCTTCCCAAGATCTACGCTCCCAGCTCTCTGGGTTACATGTCTTTTCTAAAGTATTTCTTTTTTTTTTTTTCCCTCATCTCTATTTTCTTACACTTTATGTCATTTTCCTGAAATGCCTATCTCTTCCTTCTTTGGATCACTGTCTGACAATGTGTTCCACAGTTTAAAATCCTGAAACAACAGCAACAACAACAATAAAACCAAAATACCAGCTCTTAAAACTAGAAGATTTTTAAATATTGTATTATTCAACAAAACTTGACACAATTTGAACTCATTTGGTGGCAAAACATGATCTGGGAACATGGGAGGCAAAACGTGGTGCTGTCCAGTGCTGGAACAGGTGTGACTTTAAAACAGCATACATGTCACATTATCATTCTCAAATCCAAATAAATAGAACTCTAAATTTTGCAACATAAATGTCCCCAAATGCTCTCTATAAGATTGGATATACACTTTGTATTGTGTCTTGCACTTCATAGTCATTGATAAATATTGCCATGTAGAGTGCCAAGCCAATAAGTGATTATATGGTTTTAGAAGGCTCTGTCAATTTCAAACAACAGATAAAATCCCTATGTCATGTATGATGCTGGAAGCTAGCCGATATAATTATGAATATTGGAATATTTTTTACCCCAAGAAGTTTCCAGTCTCATGACTAATGCTCACACAGATGATAAGAAAGACAGTGACAATCTGATGAGGGTTGTATGTAGAATAAAAATGATAAAATTGAGGTAAATGTATAATAAACACAGGGTAAAGTTCTGTGATATTATAAATTAGAGTAGGTAGTTTTAGAGTTTTCAAAGTAAGAAAAGTAATACATTAAGGAACATATTTGCTTAGAGAAGTATGATTCATGCCAGTGTGCAGGAAAATAGAAAAGCAATTCAGGTGATCTCAACTTTGTTAGTTTTCTAGGAAACATTCAGTATGTGATATAAACTGTAGTAACAGTCTGAAAAGTTAAAAGAATGTAACCTTAGAAATAAAAAATTGCAGAATGAAGAATCCATTTCCTGTTTTCTGCAGACTTGTCTTGGAAAATTTGAAGTATTCATTGTGCAGAGCGTGTGGTTAACACTGAGGTTACCAGTGTTGACACTACTGAAAGGATGGCCTTTAAAATTGCCCCACAGCTTCACAGGACACAGAATACACCTGTCCATACTTCAATTTTTGAATTAAAAGAAAAAACTAGAAAACTAGTAGTTCTGACTCACGCTCTTCCGTGCCAGTTGTTTCTCTAATTCAGTCATAGTTACTGGTTTTTCCCTTTTGATTATATGCAATTTGTCTCATCCTTGTACCCTGGGATCTGCATTTGGAGTAAAACACACAGGGATCCAGTGTTAGAGTGAATACTTAGAACGAAAAGACTTTAGAACTGAGAGCCAGGTTGAGGCCTCGGATCAGATCATTAAAGGGTTGCAGTTTTATTTCTGGAACAATGTTTACACTTTTTATTTACTTAGCATTTCCACGAAATTAAATATGACTTTTTCTTTTAATTTAAATAAATTTATCATACTTAACTTTAATATATATTAAAATAATAAATTGAGTTACTACTTCAAGTCATCATGTTTATTATTAGCCTGTGTCTCTGCCATCACCTGCAAAGTTCAGTTAAATATTCACCATCTAATGAGAGCAAGGAATATTCATGAAGATTTTTAAATTTTACTTCAAATTATGTCCTTTACAATTACCTCAAATTATTTCTTTTATGTGTTAATTATGTTTTGAAAATATCTAGCTGTGTAATATCAAAAAATGCTTTTTTTTTATTTCGAGACATGGTCTCTCTCTGTCACCCAGGCTAGATTGCAGTGGTGAGAGCATAGCTCACTGCAGCCTTGAACACTTGAGCTCAAGCCATCATCTGTCCTCAGCCTTTGTAATTTGGGATTACAAATGCGTAACACCAGGCATGGATACTTTTTGTTGTTGTTGTTTTGTTTTTGTAGAAACAGGGGTCTCCCTATATTGCCTAGGCTGGTCTCAAACTCCTGGTCTCAAGTGATCCTCCCACTTTGGCCTGTTTTTGCTATTTTTGAAAGTTGACTGAACTTAGTTTAGTTAAGTAATGAGCCAAATCAACCAAATGCTGTTCATAAACAGAGAGGAGTAGGCTAATTCATTTGAAAGAATAAAAGAAGAGTGTCTGTGAGTGGGTGGGTATGTAAATAACTTGAATGTAAATAACAGAAAATCTGTTTCCTTGAATGTAGCCCATTGTACCTGCCTCTCCATTGTGTACCTGGACCCTGCCCTTCATCCTGGGCCTCCTGCCTAGAGAAAACTGCACCATGATGCCACTAACTTCCACTAACTGGAATCTGCCTTTCCCTCCCCACTGTCTTTCCTTCCCATCTCTACCCCCAATTAAATCCCTAAACTTTGCTGATTAACCATTTAAACATCCTTTTAATCCGTCCATTTTTTCACTTTCATTTTTTCATTGCTAACTCTCTATGTGAAGCCACCTCACCTTTTTATCAGAATGTCAGCTATACTGGCCTAGCTGATCTCCCAGTCATTCCAGGCTTGCATCTGCCCAAACTACCCTCCACTCTACCCCGTGCTGTTTTCTAAACAACAAATTTTATCCTGTTGCTTCCCAACTTCAAACTCCTCAACGACTTGCAAATGCCTTCAGCATATAGCTAAACATGATATGCCTCATTTTATTTCTGTAGCCTCCTGTTTCCCTTTTCATTGTACATTTCATTGTATCTTACAGTCATACTTCAAATTCCTTGAAGTCAGGGAAATTGTCTTATTCAATGTTGTATTCCCAGAACCTAACACAGTGTTTGCTATGTAGCAGGTTTTCAAGATAATTTTTATTTTAAATTTCAGTTTGATGAGTTTAAATCAGATAAATATATGACTTTTTGGCATCCTGAGTCTATTTCTATTCTTTCATTTCAGAGTTTAAGTAAGCTTAGGCTACTATGAGAGTTACTTGAAAACTGTTATCCGGATCCTCTGGAGGTTGAAATACTGGTAATAGAAGCATCTAGTCCGTTGTCAGTTCTAATTTTGCTCAACCCAAACGGGCAGATAGAAATACTTGCTAATAAGGGCCGACTCTTGATACTCCAAAAGTGGCAATTGGCTGGGCATGGTGGCTCACGCCTGTAATCCCAGCACTTTAGGAGGCCGAAGCAGGGTGGATCACTGGAGGTCAGGTGTTCGAGACCAGCCTGGCCAACATGGTGAAACCCTGTCTATACTAAAAATACAAAAATTAGCCAGGCATGGTGGAGCATGCCTGTAATCCCAGCTACTTGGGAGGCTGAGGCAGGAGAATCACTTGAACCCAGGAGGCAGAGGTTGCGGTGAGCCAAGATTGTGCCATTGCACTCCAGCCTAGGCAACAAGAGCGAGACTTCATCTCAAAAAAAAAAAAAGAAAGTGGCAATCAACTCTTCATTTCCAGATTTAATATTCCAAAAAATGTTTGCCAGTGGATGAGAACAGATCTGGTACTGTATTTTATTCTGTATATATTTCCTTGGACTGCTGTAACAAATCACCACAAACCTGGTGACTTCAAACAACAGATATTCATTCTCTTGTGGTTCTGGAGTCTGAACATTTGAAATGAAGGTGTGAATAGGATTGGCTCCTTCTGTGGGCTCTGAGGGAAAATCGAGCTCATGCTTCTTCCCTAGTTTTTGGTGGTTGCCATCAATCTTTGGTACTCTTGCCAGTGGCAACCTAACTCCAACCTCTGTCTCCATCTACACACGCATCTCTTCTATGTGCCTGTGTCTGTCTCTAAATTCCCCTCTTCTTATAAGAACATCAGTCATACTGGATTTCAGATCTTTAGCAATCCAGTGTAAATTCATCTTAACTTCATTATCTTTGAAAATATCTTATTTTCAAATAAAGTCAAATTCACAGAGCCCAGGTAGAAATGAATTTCGGGGGGATACATTTACTTCTACTTTTCTTTGATGAATATAAGGTAAAAAGAGTTGAGTAGAAAAAATAAAAGTAGAAAACTATCTTTAACATGGGATGAGAATATTATTTTCAATGAATCATGTTTGTTAAAACTATTTTAATAAAAAATGACAAAATCAAAAATTGTAATAAATGTTTAACAGCTAATTAAATACAGGATCCTGAATCACTGACTGACAGAAATATTCTCTCAAGTTAGAAATATAGAAATGATCAAGTGTAATTTAATATATATTTTTCTGATATATGGTCATCCAATATCAGCACTAGGCAATCTCCTACATATGCCTTTCCTTAAGGTGATGGTAAATACTAATAAAATATACTTTATCAAGTGGAATTATTTGGGGTTCATGGAAGTCAAACAGTTTTTGAATAAGGACTTTATCTGGCAACTCAGGAAAACCATTTTTATTGCTTCATCGAGAAGAGGAAATGGAAATATTGAGTTACAAGAGAAGATGACTTTTTTAAAAAACCGGTCTTTACATCATGATTATTAGAAGCTGTGACACTCCCCTATGATGAAGCACTTAAACATTTTAAGAGTATTCATTCACAATATCGAGATATGAATTTGCACTTTTTGGAAGGCAAAAGTTAAACGAAGTGCAATCTTGGAATAATTTACAATGAATAGCAAAAGTATTGTGAATGGACTGAAACATTCAACAAATATCTATTTAGTACTGACTATGTATGAGGCACTGTTCTATTTGTAGGGGATAGTGCAGGAAACAGGGGGACAAAAATCAGGCTCTCTTACAACTTACATTGCCCTAGTCATGCTGAATATTCTCCACGTGCTCCTCTGGCTCCACTTCTCATACTTCAGTGAGCTTTGAGCTCTGGCCACTGACTCTTCAGTACTGCTTCGCTTTCTATACTCTGACTTGTTATTGCTTTGACCAACAAAACACAAAGAGCAGATCAGAGGTTGGAGGAGAGATCAATCTGAGTGTGATTTCTCAGGATCCTTCCCTGCTGAGGTGTAGCTTGGCAGTGCCTGATTTCTGTTACTTAAAGCCACATCTAATAGGTTCAAGTGTCTGTTCCCTACCCTTGCTCCTTTAGACAATGGAAATAGCTTTAGTCCATCTAGCTTTCTTCTAACTTGTGAAATTCTTGAAAACTGCTTACCTATTTATAAATAGCCATTTTGTTAAATTCTCTTTAATTATCCCCTGTGAATATGCCTTCTATTTCCTAAAGAACCTTACATGATGCATAGGGTTAAAAAGGAAATACAAATACATTAGATATTTGAAAAGAAGACATTTTAGTAGATGCTGTCAGCAACCCATCCATATCTCCTTGGCTTTCACCATTCTTGGGTATGCTCCCTATTGACAGGTCTTCAACTGAGCACTCTCTTTGGCTGCTACAGTTTGCCAGGCTTAAAGATAAAGTAGACTGGACATGTTAGAAAGGAATGCATTCCTTCCACATCCTTCCCCAAAGCAGCCATCAACCAATAACTGCCAGATAGTGTGGACCAAATTCTCAGCTTCTTAGAACCTTGGTTGGAACTCCTCTGGGTCATATTCACCCTATCCTTCTGAGTTTCCTACTGAGCCTAGGCACCTGGTGCCCACAGCAGTGTGCTGCTTGATAACAAAACTTTATTGGCTTCCTTTCTTCCCTGCCATAGTTTTCCACTCCAGTGTTGTTGATTCCTAGGATTACCTCCACAAATACACATTCTCTCTCACACACACATATACACATGCCATACAAACACTACACAAACACATTCTTGTGCAATAGTAGGCTCTGGAAGGTTCTGAGGAGAGGAGACATGCACATTTTTTAGGCTTCAATGGGCCCACTCTGGATATTGTGTTGACAGAGATTTGAAGGGTTGTGAGGGCAGACACACTGAGACTCTTTAGGGAGGTTAGTTCATCTATAACACTAGTAGACCACCGCAAGAATCTAGAGGAAAGATGATGAGGGATTACATCTTTGCCATGATGCTATGACGAGATTGCTTTTTAGATCATCTGATCGATATTTTTTAAAATATGTTATGTATCAGTTTCTATACTAGAAGTTGGCAAGAAGGATACTGTCCTCATTTTAGACGTAAGGAAATTGAGATTAGGAAAGTAAAGTAAAATATGCAAATTCTCAGACACAGAGCCCAAATCTGCCCAGAGCTTTACCCTCTCCACCACACTGTCAGGAAGGTTGCCATACACTGGATTGAGTAGAGAGGTAAAGGCAGAAGACAGCCTGCAGTGAACTGACAGAGAAAGCTACATAGGGAAGTAGAAATAATGACCATAGACAACACCTTCAGGAAATTTGGCAGAAAAAAAATACGGGGTAACTGAAAGGCATAAGGTAGCTTTTTGTTTTATTTTGTTTTGTTATTTTCCTCTTTAACCTGGGAGAAACTTAGTCTTGTTTATGTGCCTAGCAAAAAGAAGCATTGGAGAAGACACTTGATGTTACATTAATGAAAGGGAATAATGGATTAAGGCAGACTTGGTAGCAAAAAGAAGTTAAGATATATCTAAGAAAAGCATTTTAAATCATAAATAACTTACATGTATCTACAAATACATGTTTATTATAAAATATTTCAAATAAGAGAAATGTATAGAAAAAAAGGCCTATGCCCACATTCACCCCATTTCCTACAACCACCTCAATGTTACTGCTATCTTTGAAGTAACCATACTTTAGTGTGTACCTCTTCAACTATTTGGGTGTATGCATATGTGTTCACATTTTTGCATAAAGTGGGTCACAGCAATCGATGTTTTTGCAATTTGCTTTTTTTTTAACATAATGTATCTTTGGCTTTCTTCCATATCAGTACATGTGAATCTAATTATATTCTTCTTATTAGTTTAATTATAGCATCAGCTGCATAATTATACGACTTTAATTATCAATCACATTTTAAATTTATTTTTAATAAGCTTTCAATTTTAAAAGAGTTTTAGATTTACCAAAAAATTACTAAGATAGTAAAGAGACTTCTATACAGCCCACATCAAATTTCTCCTATTATTAACATTTCTCATTCATATGGTACATTTTTTACAATTAATGAATCAATATTGATATATTATTAACTAAAGCCCAGTTTATTCAGATTTCCTTAGTTTTTCTCTAGTATCCTCTTTCTGTTCCAGGATCCCAACCACAATAATATATTCCATTTGGTTGTCATGTCTCCATAGACTCCTCTTGTCTGTGACAGTTTTTCTGGTCTTCATGTTATTGATGACCGTGATAGTTCTGAGAAGTCCTTGTTAGGTATTTTGTAGAATGACCCTCAACTGGGATTTGATTGATGTTTCTCTCATGATTAGACTGAGGTTATGTGTTCTGGAGAAGACCACAGTGGAAAAGTGCCATTTTCGTCACACCATTTCAATGACATATTATCAACAAGGCATATCGCTGTTCATTTTCACTTTGATTGCTTGGCTGGGGTAGTGTTTGTCAAATTTCTCCACTGCAAAGTTACTCGATTTTTTTTTCAATTTTCATATGGTGTATTGGTCAGGGTTCTCTTAGAGGGACACAACTAATAGGATAGATATACATATATATAAAGGGGAGTTTATTAAGTATTAGCTTACAGGATCACAAGGTCCCACAACAGGCTGTCTGCAAGCTGAGGAGCAAGGAGAGCCAGTCCGAGTCCCCAAACTGAAGAACCTGGAGTCCAGTGTTCGAGGCCAGGAAGCATCCAGCCCGGGAGAAAGATGCAGGCTGGGATGCTAGGCCCGTCTCTCCTTTCATGTTTCCCCGCCTGCTTTATATTCGCTAGCAGTTGATTAGATTGTGCCCACCAGATTAAGGGTGGGTCCGCCTTTCCCCAGCCCACTGACTCAAATGCTAATCTCCTTTGGTAACACCCCACAGACACACATAGGAATCAACACCCCGTATCCTTCAATTCAATCAAGTTGACACTCAGTCAACTCACATATGGCAGTCTTTGGAAAGAGGTCCCTATGCACAGCCCATACTTAAAAAACAAGGAGTTATGCCCTATCTCACTGAGGGCAGAGTATCCACATAAGCTATTTGGACTTCTTCTGACCAGAATATTTATCCATTTTTCCCATTTATTGATTTACACATCATTTATTGTTTGTATGAATTCATAGTTATTTATATTTTGAGTTATAATCCAATACTACTGTATTTTTTTCTGTTGCTCAAATTGCTATAGCTTTTGTTGAGAACTCCTTCAGTTGGTTTCTTTCTCCCTGACATATCCTCATTACTGAGCGTTTTGGGGTATTTTTGTTTGTTTTGTTTTGCTTTGCTTTAGCACTTCCTTACTTCAGCATTCCCATCCTCCCCACCCTCAGAGAGCTTGTAATGTAGTTAGATCCTTTTGTTACATTCTGCATTCTATCTGGGGATGCCCTTGACCTCTAAATAATTTTTTAAATTTTATTTGTGTGTGTATGTGTGTGACGGAGTTTTGCTCTTTTTGCCCAGGCTGGAGTGCAATGGCGCGAACTCCGCTCACTGCAACCTGTGGCTCCCAGGTTAAAGCGATTCTCCTGCCTCAGCCTCCCAAATAGCTGGGATTACAGGCACCCACCACCACGCCTGGCTAATTTTTTGTATTTTTAGTAGAGACAGGGTTTCACCATGTTGGCCAGGATGGTCTCGATCTCCTGACCTCGTGATCCGCCCGCCTCAGCCTCCCAAAGTGCTGGGATTACAGGCATGAGCCACCAGTCCTGGCCAATAATTGTTTTTTTTTTTAATTTGCATATACTAAGGAACACTTTTTATGTTTTATAGTTCAATTGGTTTTAACAAATACATAGTATTATGTATCAAAAATTACAGTATCATATAGAACATTTTCTGCACGCTAAGCAATGCCCTGTGCTTTACCACTCTCACCCCATGTTGAAACTCTGGACACCACTGATCTGTTAACTATCTCTATAATTTTGCCTTTTTCAAAATGTCATATAAACTAAATGATGCAGTATGAAGCCATAGCCTTTTCAGCCTGATTTATTTATGTTTGTTTGTTTGTTTGTTTGTTTGTTTGTTTGTTTATTTATTTATTTTGAGATGGAGTCTCGCCCTGTTGCCCAAGTTGGAGTGCAATGGTGCTATCTCGGCTCACTGCAACCTCCACTTCCCAGGTTCAAGTGATTCTTCTGCCTCAGCCTCCAGAGTAGCTGGGATTACAGGCACACGCCACCACACCCAGCTAATTTTTTGTATCTTTAGTAGAGATGGGGTTTCACCATGTTGGCCAGGCTGATCTCAAACTCCTGACCTCATGATCCACCCGACTTGGCCTCCCAAAGTGCTGGGATTACAGGCATGAGCACCCGGCCCAGCCTGGTTTATTTCACTTGACAATATATACTTTAAGACTTAGCCATGTGCTTAACATGGTTTGATAACTCCTTATTTTTTATTGTTGAATAACATTCCATTGCATCAAAGTATAATAGTGTGTTTATTTGCCTAATGAAGAACATTTTGGTTGATTCCAAATTGACTATTATGAATATAGCCACTATAAACATTTACCTGCAGGTTTTTGTGTGGTCATGTGTTTAAAAAACATTCAGTAAATACCCAGAAGCATGACTGCTGGGTCAAATGATAATACTATGTTTACCTTTGTTAGAAACTGCCAAGCTCTGTCTTCCAAAGTGACTATCATTTTACATTACTATCAGCAAGGAATGAGATTTCCTGTTGTTCCATATCATCAGCAATTGGTATTTTTGGTTTTTTGGATATTAGCCATTCTAATACGTGCATATCTGGTTGTTGTTTTAATTTGCAATTCCTTAATGACAGATTATTAGAGTGTATTTTCATGTGCTTATTTGTCATCTGTATATCATCGTGGGTATGATGTCTGTCCAGATCTTTTGCCCACCTTAAAATTAGGATGTTTGTTATTTTAGTGTTGACTTTTAAGAGTGTTTGTATATGCTGAATACCAGTCCTTTATCAGATTTTTGCTATGCAAACATTTTTTCCCAGTTTGTGGCTTGTGTTTCCATTTTCCTCACTTGTCTTTCACAGAACAGGCACTTTTAGTCTGAATAAAGTCCAACATGAAACTCTTCTTCCACAAATTGTGCTTTTGGTATTAAAGCTAAAAGCATAACCAAACCCATGTTCACATAGATTTTTCTCATGTATTTTATTCTAGAATTTTTATAGCTTTATATTGTACAGTTAGATCTGTGATCTGTTCTGAATTGATTATTGCAACATGTATAAGGTTTGTTGCTAGGTTCTTTTTTTGCCTACAGATGTATATTTGCTTCAGCATCATTTGTTGAAAATATAATTCTTTCTCCATTGAGTTGTCTTTTCACCTTTTTCAAAGATAGCTGACTATATTTGCGTGTGCTCCTTCTAGACCGTCTCTTCTCTTCCGCTGATCTATGTATCTTATTTTAACCAATACCATGTTGTCTTGATTATGGTAGCTTTATACTAAATACTAAAACCAGGTCGCATGAGTCTTCAAACTTTGTTTCTCTTCAGTATTATCTTGCCTATTTTAGGTCTTTTTCTTTTCAACATAGACTTTGGAATCAATTTGCTAAGAGCTACTAAATACAATTTTTATTTTTATTGCTTTTATTTTGAATCTATATATTCAGTTGACATCAAACAATATTGAGTCTTCCAATCCATGAATATGGAATATTTCTCCATTTATTTAGATCTTCTTTTAGTCTTTTATCATGTTTTGTAGATTTCTACCTATAGACTCTATATATATTTATACATAAGTAATTCATTTTTTGGTGCTAATGAAAAAGGTTTTTGGTGCTATTGTGATTGCATCATTCTTTTTTAAATTTCTGAAATGTTTGTTTACGGAATATAGGAAAGCAATTTATTTTATATATTAACTTTGTATCCTATTGACCTTATTGATAGTATAGATATATAGATAGATTGACCTTATTGGTGGTATTTTTTATTTTTTAACATTTCTTTGGAATTTTCTCCATGGCAAACCATGTCATCTACAAATGAAGACATTTTATTTCATTCCTTTCCAATCTATAAACATTTTCCTTCTTTTTCACATATTACATCGGCTATTTTTTCCAGTAAAATGTTGAATAGGAGTTGTAAGAGAGGGCATCCTGGACTTGCTTCTAAACCTAGCAAAAACACTTCCAGTTCCTCACCATTAAGTATAATGCAGGATTTTTTGGTAGATGTTTATCAAATCAGTTACTTTTTAAGATGATATAACGCCTAAGAAGCTATGAATTCAGATGATGGATATTATTTGTAGATATTAATTCCAGTTAATTATTCTGAAATCATTCCTGTTATCCTTTACCTCAATTTAGAAGTTATGGTTTTAGTAAAAATAGACCTTGATTTACTTATTTGTGGAAATATTAGCAAAAACAAACAAAACAACCAGGGAACTGGAGGTTGAAAAAAATAAAAGTAAAACTGGCAATAAACTAGTGGTATCAACTTTGGAAAAGAAGCATCAGGAAAAGTGAAGGAGGCTGAGATGAGATAACCCTTAGGTAGTTGATGAATATTGATAGGAAGAGATTGGAATTACTCTAATTTGCTATAACCACAGTTGAGCTAGAGGGAGTCAATATCAGTAAATCATAAAATTAGAAATGGTCTAAGTATCAAAAGAAATATTACATGCATACAAAAGTAACTCTAAACATATATATTACTCTCAGTAAAGCAACATATCAACAAAACAATCAGGGAAGTAATCTTGAAAAGTTTCTGGAAATTAGAGGAAGGTAAATAAAAATTCACCGAAAGACAATTCTCAAAAGAAGATATTTACATGGCCAACAAACACATGAAAAAAAGCTCAACATCACTGATCATTAGAGAAATGCAAATCAAAACCACAGTGAGATACTATCTCACGCCAGTCAGAATTGCAATTATTAAAAAGTCAAAAAACAATAGATGCTGGCAAGGTTGTGGAGAAATAGGTACGCTTTTACACTGTTGGTGGGGAATATAAATTAGTTCAACCATTGTGGAAGACAGTATGGCGATTCCTCAAGGATCTAGAACCAGAAATACCATTTGACCCAGCAATCCCATTACTGGGTATATACCCAAAGGAATATAAATCATTCTGCTATAAAGACACATGCACACGTATGTTTACTGCGGCACTATTTACAATAGCAAAGTCATGGAACCAACAACCCAAATGCCCATCAATGATAGACTGGATAAAGAAAATGTGGTACATTTACACCATGGAATACTATGAAGCCATAAAAAGAAATGAGATCATGTCCTTTGCGGGGACATGGATGAAGCTGGAAGCCATCATCCTCAGCAAACTAACACAGGAACAGAAAACCAGACACTGCATGTTCTCACTCATAAGTGGGAGGTGAACAATAAGAACACATGGACACGGGGAGGGGAACAACACACATCAGGGCAAGGGGAGGAAACTTAGAGGATGGGTTAATAGATGCAGCACACCACCATGGCACACGTATACCTATGTAGCAAACCTCCACGTTCTGCACATGTATCCCAGAACTTAAAGTAAAATTTTAAAAAAATTTAAAAAAGAAAACCCTAAAAGAAAAATGTCACTGTACACCACCAATTATTATTCATACAAGAGGTATGCTGTCTTTTTTTTAAGTCCATTAATGGGCAAAATCTCCTTAGGGACTTTCATAAATGTATGCAAATTTTAACTTATCAGGTTTATTTTTCCCAGAAGGTCTTAAACTATTCAATCATAAGCTCTAGTATTATGTGGTTTTTCAAGAATATCTGGCCTGTGTATGCACTGTATTTCCAGCATAGAACCTAATACTGATTTATAATTGATGCTTTAGTGCTAGTATTCATAACACAATTATTAAAATATTAAACTTGAACTAAAATTGGTAACATGTCTAAAACGTTTGGAAGCATGTTTGTATTAAGTGAGATTTTCATTTGCAGGCCATTTGCTTCGAAAATCTCTGGAAACAGAGACATTTCTGAGAGCAGAATCCTATAGTGGGTAAAGGGAATTTCCTTATATAATTATATTTAGAAGATACCAAATGGAAAATGAGTCCTTTTGCTGTTTCATTTGTTATCCTGAAAGCCTACGGCATTGACTTCAAAATGCTATAGGCTTTGAAAAATTCCAAACCCTAAATGATCAGCATTGCTACCTGACATAATAAACAATAACAACACTGAAGAATTAGACATATTGTATACTCAGTGAAAAATGAAAAATAACAGACATAAGTAAACTCAATGATACCATGCTACATTGAAAGTAAAATCTTACAGGTGAACTTATGATGAGAAATAGCAACAAAACCCCTCAAATTGACATTGCATTTTTATACTTACAGCTATGCATGTTTTTCTAAATACGACTAAGCCATCAATTGTGAATATTTTTAAGGCATAAAATGAGTACAATGGACATGCCTAGCCTAGCATTTTTAAATTATTCAAAGTATTACCAATAATTAAAGACAATAATCATAAAGTTATAGTTTCAAAGTTTAAGGAAATTAGGTTTTAAAACTAATAAACTATTTACTGATAGGGAGAATAATGAATTCAATTATTTCTCTCTTCCTTTACTGACAAGGAGAGAGACATCAATGAAGCCAAGTTTGTTTTACAAAATTACAGACAGGTGGTTGCTTGGCCAGGAGGATAATCTAAATTTCTTGATTCTTATCAAGGATTGTTTACTTTGTTCTCTACTACAAAGTTTATTTCAAAGACGTTTTGTAGAGGGGAGGGGGGAGGGATAGCATTAGGAGATATACCTAATGCTAAATGACGAGTTAATGGGTGCAGCACACCAACATGGCAGATGTATACATATGTAACTAACCTGCACATTGTGCACATGTACCCTAAAACTTAAAGTATAATAATGATAAAATTAAATTAAATTAAATAAAAAAAGACATTTTGTTGTCCCTTGTAATTCTACTTGGAACTGAGTCCATTTAGCAGAAAAGGGAATTATCCTTATCATGGCTTTAAAATAAACAATGAGTGTCATACCATTGGCAGTTTATAAAGTATGATTTGAAACTCAATGCCAATTTTAAAACACAAATTAATAGACAACCAAAAATTACCAAGGATTCCAGTGGAGATATACAAATAGAGTTTTGTGTTAAATAAACATAAGGCAATGTGAATAACAAAAGCATCACTTACCATGATGGACAGATTTATTATTGGCAGGAATCAAATTATTGAAGAGAACTTATAGGGGAAACCTATAGCTATCTGAATTTCCTATAAAACTCCACAGCAACTAAACAAAAACTGATGGAAGAATTTAAGTTGAACTTGGATTAAATTTTTACATGTATCCTAATGTCAGCAACAAGATTTTGGAATTAAATGTTTGTGGTTTTCAGTGTTCTTATTAATTTAGAAATATGCCATTGTCTGCTTTGGATTAGCGAGGAAATAGAGTGCATTTTCTGGATATTGTTGTAGTATATCAACAACATTCAGCAAAAGCTCCAGCTTTAAAGACCACTATTGCACATGAAGGCAGAAGGAAGCCTGTTGCATATTGAACGTTCTAGCTGGTGATTATACACACTTAAATCCTCTTGACTGATGAATAACCACCCTCTCCATGAGAAGGCACTCCTACCGGAAGCTCGCATGTAACAGTGTTAGAGGAAAGTTACACCTAATGAACAATTCAGAGCCACTCACTCAGTTAACTCTGTTGTCAAAAAATGACATGCCCCAGTTTGATCCTCCCTTCATCCAACAAAACTTAGTACTAGCCGGGCGCGGTGGCTCACGCCTGTAATCCTAGCACTTTGGGAGGCCAAGGCGGGCGGATCCCCTGAGCTCAGGAGTTCGAGACCAGCCTGACCAACACGGAGAAACCCCGTCTCTACTAAAAATACAAAATTAGCCGGGCGTGGAGGCGCGTGCCTGTAATCCCAGTTACTCGGGAGGCTGAGGCAGGAGAATCGCTTGAACCCAGGAGGCGGAGGTTGCGGTGAGCCAAGATCGTGCCATTGCACTCCAGCCTGGGCGAAAAGAGCGAAAACTCCGTCTAAAAAAAAAGTAAATAAATAAAACAAAACAAAACAAAACAAAACTTAGTACTAAATAGCATGATTTTAACAGGGATTAATGTTTTAATCTATATAGCGAATAATTAGCAAAACGACAACTTGAGTTTTGTTCTGTTAAATATATTAAAGACAGAATATAACTTTCTTAATGTCTGAAATAAATCTGGAAACAACAAATCTAGACATCCGCTTGGTTTGTAACTTAAGTGAAATGAGTTTAATTCGAAATTAAATAGTTGGACAAATCAAAATAGGGCAAAAACATTGAAATAATTGTAATTAATTTGGAAATATTTGATAGCAGAGGGGAATGGTGGTTACTCAGATCTGCACTAGGAGAAGGCTTTACTTTGGTGGATAAAATAGCATAAAATATGTCTAATATTGAATATCAGCAATTCAATTTCATATATTTTTATAAAATGATTAGTATGGTGCTATCAATATAAACTGAAGCATGTATCTTAAAATAACCCCAGAAGAATAGATACATTGCAAAGACTGAACATGGTGTTATTAGACAAAACAAATAATGTATAGAAATTGGCTTATTTCATTTGTAGCAACTCAGCATAATTCTATGTAATAAGAGGTGTACAGAGGATAAATAAACGCAGAACTATCACAAAGCAAAGTAACTTCCTAGAACAAAGCCAGTTTTGTATATTCTTATTGAAAATAATAATGAAGTGAAGATATATATATATAAAATCATATATGTATGTATTTTAGATTATTAGTGATTATTTAGAAAAGGTCTCACAAACATTTTAGGATATAAAAGTACTTTATATCCTAAGAGAGGCTATCATGTTATACTCAATCAATATGTACTCTAATAAGATGAACACATTTGGCTGCAGTACCATGTAAATAATAATAATAATCTCCCCTTGGAACAAGAGACGGCTTTTCATGTTTTCCTTTCATCATATCAGAGCCTGAAAAATGCCTGGACCCCTAACAGACACATTCAATAAATATTTGTTGAATGAATGAAAAAATATATGCTCTATCATATATTCTACTTAAATTTCAATACAGTAAGAAGAGTTTAGGAGAGTTAGCTTCCATTATTCTCAATTAAAGATAGCATGTGGCCTGTATGGCAGAAATGTCTCTTCAGAATATTTTAGCCTTTGATTCTATAATGAACTCAAAAACAACTTCGATGTTAATGTCTCAAATCAGGAACTCTATTATTATAATTGTATTTCAGATTAGAGTTCAAAATCTGCTTGAGGTTGGATTATCTGCTCGGTGTGCAGAATCAGAGCAGAACCGAGATTCCTTGTCATGTCTCCAACTGGAGAGGAGGAATTTTCTAGTCCCCGTCAACTGAGGGTGCTGCATTTATTCCTGGGCCTATGTAGGCAGCTTAGATTCAGCTTTTTGTGTGAAAACACATACAAATCTTGTTGCCTGGCCCTGCAACAGGAGCACTGACATCCAAGCACCTGGAGGATCTCAATACATGCAGAAATGCACTTGATAAAATTCAACATTTGTTAGTTATAGTTATAAAGATCTTAGCAAATCAGAAAGATAAGGAACACTTTCAAGTTGACAAAACCTACAGTAAATACAATACTAAATTGTGAAAGACTGATGAGTACCCCTAAGGTTGAGAACAAGGTAAGGATGTCTTTTCTCACCATTTCTATTCAACATTAGGCTGAGCTCTTAGTGAAAATAATAAGGGAAGAAAAAGCGATAGAGGCATGCAAACTGGGAAAAACAAAACTGTCTTTATTAACAGATGTTATAATTAGCTATTTAGAAAATCTCAAAAAGGCTACAAAAATGCTAAACTGATTTAAACGTGAAATTTCCACGGTCATAGAATGCCAGGTCAACATATATATATAATATATGTTTATATTATATATATGTTTATATTATATATATAATATATGTTTATATTATATATATGTTTATATTATATATATAATATATGTTTATATTATATATATGTTTATATTATATATATAATATATGTTTATATTATATATATGTTTATATTATATATATAATATATGTTTATATTATATATAATATATGTTTATATTATATATAATATATGTTTATATTATATATAATATATGTTTATATTATATATAATATATGTTTATATTATATATAATATATGTTTATATTATATATAATATATGTTTATATTATATATATAATATATGTTTATATTATATATATAATATATGTTTATATTATATATATAATATATGTTTATATTATATATATAATATATGTTTATATTATATATATAATATATGTTTATATTATATATATAATATATGTTTATATTATATATATAATATATGTTTATATTATATATATAATATATGTTTATATTATATATATAATATATGTTTATATTATATATATAATATATGTTTATATTATATATATAATATATGTTTATATTATATATATAATATATGTTTATATTATATATATAATATATGTTTATATTATATATATAATATATGTTTATATTATATATATAATATATGTTTATATTATATATAATATATGTTTATATTATATATAATATATGTTTATATTATATATAATATATGTTTATATTATATATAATATATGTTTATATTATATATATAATATATGTTTATATTATATATATAATATATGTTTATATTATATATATAATATATGTTTATATTATATATATAATATATGTTTATATTATATATATAATATATGTTTATATTATATATATAATATATGTTTATATTATATATATAATATATGTTTATATTATATATATAATATATGTTTATATATATAATCACACCCTTGTATATGAGCTAAAAATAACTGAAAATTGAAATTAAAAAACATAATACCATTTGCAATATATCAAAAACATGAAATTATTCAGAATAGATCTAGTAAAATATAAGCAAGCTTTGTGTGCTGGAAATTAAAAATCATTGATAAAAAATCAATATAAAATAAAGCAATAGAGAGATACACTATGTTTATGGAATAAAAGACTAAATATTATTTAAATCTCAATTCTACCCAAAATTCATTTATAAATTCAGTTCAATCCCTATCAAAATCCCATCAGGTATTTTTGTTGAACTGACAAGCTGATTCAAAAACTTATATGAAAATGCAAACCTTGAGAATAACTAAAACAATATTTTAAAAGAACAAATGTGGAGGATTCATATGGTTTGACTTAAAGTCACACTATAAAGCTATAGTAAGATAAGGTTGCATTGAGATAAAGTATAGAAATGTACAGAATAATTTGGAACAGAATATAGTGTCTAAACATAGATCTACACATATATAGTCAGCTAGTATTCTACAATGATTGATTCTCAATGGTGAAAGAAGAGAGTTTTTTACAAATGATGCTTGATTAACTTGGTGACCATATGAAAAAAGATGAGTCTTGATCTTCACCTTTCTTGTTATAAGAAATATTAAGTTGAAATAGATCAGAGGCCTGAATGTAACATGTAAAACTCTAGAACTTCTAGAAGAAAATATTTGAGAAAATCTTCATGAACATGGTTAGGAAAAGATTTCTTAGATAAGGCAAGAAAATGAGATAAATAATAAAAATTAAAAGTAGAAAAATTGGACTTCATAAAAATTAAGAACTCCTGCTCTTAAATATCACCATTAAGAAAATTAAAAGATAATCCACAGAATGGGAGAAAATATTTGCAAATCATATATCAGATAAGGAATTTGTATCCAGAATATACAAAGAATTCTTACAACTCAAGAAGCCAAACAATTTGGTTAAAAAAATTAGGTAAAATATTTGAAAAGACACTTCACCAAAAAACAATGACAGTGATGACAAACAAAAAGATGATCAACATTATTAATCACTAGGGGAATGCAAATTAAAATCTTAAGGAAATATCACTATTTATTGGAACATTTAAAATAAAAATAAAGATAAGATAACAAAACCATGTTCTGGTAAGGATAAACAACCCAACGCTCATATGTTTTTGATGAGCCACTTTGGAAAACAGATTAGCACTTTATGTTATAAATTAGCACTTACGTTATAAATTCATACATGCACTGATTGTATGACTGAGGAATTCCATTTCCAGGTTTTTACCAAGGAAAATAAAAATGTATGTCTGTACAGTATCTGTACATGAATGTTTATAGCAATTTTATATGGAACAACCCCAAACTGAAAACAACTGTATTGTCCATTAATTGGTAAATAAATAAACTCACTGGGGCATATCCACAAAATGAAATACTATTTAACCAAAAAAAAAAAAGTAATGAAGTACTAATATATATAAAGACAAGACTTACATTAAAATGCATGATGCTAAGTAAAAATCTTAGATTTTTACTTACTTCTTCATGTATGATTTCCTTTATATGAAATTCTAGAAAACACAAAACTACAAGGACAAAAATTCATTTAAAGATTCCCAGTCAGGAGTTCGAGACCAGCCTGGCCAACGTGGTGAAACCCTGTCTCTACTAAAAATACAAAAATTAGCCAGGCGTGGTGGTCGGCACCTGTAGTCCCAGCTACTTGGGAGGCTGAGGCAGGAGAATCGCTGGAACCTTGGAGGTGGAGATTGCAGTGAGCTGAGATCGTGCCACTGCACTCCAGCCTGGGCACAGAAGCTGGGCATGGTAGAAATATATATATCTATTTCTATATATATCTATTTCTATATATATCTATATATATTTCTATATATATCTCTATATGTCTATATATATTTCTATATATATATCTATATCTCTCTATATATTTCTATATATATCTCTATATATCTCTATATATTTCTATATATATCTCTATATATCTCTATATATTTCTATATATATCTATATATCTCTATATATTTCTATATATATCTCTATATATTTCTATATATATTTATATATATTTCTATATATATTTATATATATTTCTATGTATATATTTCTCTCTCTTTCTCTCTCTCTCTCTCTCTATATATATATACATATATATATATAGAATAGGGGCACCAGAGGAGTTTCTGGCTGGGATTGTTTTAAGGGTTGAATGTGGTAGGGCCTATGTAACTATGCTTCTATCAAAACTTGTTGAATTGTACAAGTAGAATTAGTGAATGTCACCTTCTGAAATTCTACAGTAAACTTGAATAAAAGGAGACTTCCAAACCTATATTTTTGAGAGCCTATTTCTGAGTCATAAGTCCAACAAAGTTCACCTTACATGGTTCTCATTTGTCATGCAATCTCACCTCTTTCTGTTTTTTCACAATATCTATGGGTTGCCATCTCCATTTATTTTCTGTGAACTCCCAACACTATGCACAAGTTTTATAATTCTCCACCATGTTAATTGTAACAGAAAGCATTTTGCATTAGCTCAACTAACCATGTTCCAAAAACAGATGTTCTGTTTTATAGTGTACATGTATTAATTTATATATTAATATGTTAAAATATTAATGTAATATTAATAATTATATTACTAATATATTAATAATATATAATATATTAAATATATAAATATAACAATAATATATTAATTATGCACATATTAATATAAATATATTAATAAGATAAATATTAATATAAATATATTGACATTGTGTGCATATATATAAATTCTCATGACAAAATTTTGTGTAACATAAAAGGATTGGAAGAGGAAAGTGAAGATCTGTTTTTTTCCCTCCAATCAAATCCTTCAACTAGGGGCAATTGCTGTTAATACATAGTTTTCTGAACATTTGCATAAGTAGGGCAGTTGTATAGTAGGGCAACATATTTTTTGTCACATGGCATTATGTGTAAGGGAACTTAATGTGTCAGCTTATATAGATGGATTTCAATCTTGTGATTGTGACATGTACGAAATAGAGCAAATATACTGTAATTTGTTTAGTCATTTCTCTATTGTTGAACACTTACTTAGGAGTTTTCCAATGTTGATAGTTTCCATTGCAGTGCCAAAATAGATCCTATTAGATGTTTATTTCTAAAGATAACAGCTAAAGTACAGGTATTATATCTTGGGCTCACCTGCTATCTAAGTAAATAGCCTATTACGTGCTACGTAGGTGCTGTACCTGTGTATGAATAAAAACACATCATAGAAATCAGCAAGGAAATCCTTCTTCTTAAACACTAGATGAAATTGCTCCAAGCTTTCACTGAACATTTTCTTGAAAATCCTCCTCAGGATTTTTCCAAATTATCTGTAGGCTTATAATTTTGTGGTCATTCTCCTCCTGCCCCCCACATTTCCTCTGATTTAACTTCGTTTCAAAATTATGCAACTGTTCTATGTGTAGGGTTCCTTTTCTAATTATTTTGCCCTATCATGTAACAAACACAGCATTTTCCTTAGTGTTCATAAAATCAAAATTCTTACTCATGCTATGTGTGTTTTAACTGAACTTACTCAAGTTTTCAAGGGCCAGAAAAATGTATACAACTGACCACTGTAGCACTGCAAACACCTCCAGTTGTGTGTTACCCATCCTCCTTAAAATCATAAAGTTCCTTGGCCTGGTCTGGATTCTAGCTTCAGTCTGCTGTCATCTGTTGCAGACTGCATTTCTACTCTTTCGTATTTATTATTCACCTCTTTTCTCCCTTTTCTGTTTCTTTTGTTTCAAGAAGAGCAAAAATAACAAGAACATATTTCTCCCACTGCTCTACACAGAACATTTAAGCTTCCCTCGGCTAAACTGTCTAACTACAAATTTAACCCAACACACGTTACAAACTCAAGGGCTGGGCTAAAACATAAGTGAGTAGTAGCCCATATGTAGTGGCCTACAAATGTCGGCCATTTGTAATGGCCTCACACAATTTAGTTGAAAGAGATGGTGTCCTCTTCAATCTCTATCTGGCTGAGGGAGCAGGGAGCTCACAGTCTGATAATGTACAGACCTGTTGAGACACCAGTGGACTACCATGTAATGGAAGAAGAGTCGAGGGAACACTGAGCAGGGTAGGATGAATTCTGCTTTGAGGTAGTCCCAAAGACTGCCAAGAGAAGGCAGTACCCGAAGATAAGTCACATGAGTCAGAGGTGAGGATGGTTTTCTATGAAAGGTAGAAGCCCTGTAAATTTGAGAAGCAAAATATTCTGGGAGACATCTGCTACCCTGCTGATCAAGAGTCTACTCAGTAAAATTTCACTAGTTTTTTTGACTTCAACAATAAATCATCAACCTAATGTAGGTGGGCTCTACCATTCACAGCAAGTGCACACTACTCTTCAGGTAGACCCAAAGCACAGGAAAAGCAGAAATAGTGCCATTGCCATTATATACCTACATTATGTTACAATCCTCAGCTTCCATTTTTGAAATATTTTTTTCTGTCAACACCAGGAGTGAAAATTAGACTATGTGCACAGGTTAAATATGCATTGAAGAGCTACAAATCTGGTAACAGAAATAATAAAACATTTCAGATCTGTGAATAATTTCAGTTGTCTATTTGATTGATCAGGAGTCATGGCACAGAAAGGAAAAAAAGAAGGTAAAATTAAGGAATATGTCCAGATGAAAGAGAAGTACCACATGCCTACCACTCCCTTTCTGCCCAAAGTGCCAACATCTCTTATTAAATAAACTGCATTTTACTCTATTTATAGAAAAGGATACTCTAGAACTAGGAACTCCATTTCTATGATACCTGGGAACAGAATAAAAAACATAACTACAAAAACTGCAATATAAAAGCTACTGTAGAAAACAGAAAATATGAGTCAAAACATTTCAGCTGAAGAAATTCTTCCCCCAAACCAACTAGGAAGAAAGATAAACTGCAATAAAACTCTCCAGACTGAATTAAATATCCTCAAATAAGCATCTGAAGACGATACAATTCAAGAAATTTAACACTGAAGTAATATTTTCATCTAATCTATGTAGTCCATATTCCATGTCTAGAATCACATACTGCATTTACTTTTTATATCTCTTTCACCTTCTTTATTCTATCAGCATTTCTCTGCCTTTCTTTATCATGGCATTGGGAGTTTTGAAAAATTCAGGCTAGTAATTTTACAGAATGTTTCTTCATTTGAGCTTGATTGATGTGTTCTCATGATTAGACTTGGTTATACAGCTGCAAGTGGAATAATGCAGCAGTGATGTGGTGTCCTTCTCGGGGTACCATATATCCCCCAAATACAAGATATCTACATACCTCTTCTTGGTGAGGTTACTTTGCAGCAAAAGGTCAAAGTGTCATTTGCATTCTTCACTGTTTAGTTAGTACTTTTCTCCTTGTAATGAATAGCAGTCTGTGAAGAGACACTTTGAGAACATGCAAGCAGCCTGCTTCTCATCCAGCTCTTCCCAAAGATAAGTATTCTCCTGATACTTCTTGCCTAAATTATTTTTTACCACCATAGTTGCAAATGGTATTCCCCGCCCTGCCTCCCTCCACCCGGCCACTCCATGACTCTTCCTTTCACATGTATCAGGTGGCACACTAATTTAAAGAAATGTTCTCTTGGCTGGGCGCGGTGGCTCACGCCTGTAATCCCAGCACTTTGGGAGGCCGAGGCGGGCGGATCACGAGGTCAGGAGATCGAGACCATCCTGGATAACACGGTGAAACCCCCGTCTCTACTAAAAATACAAAAAAATTAGCCGGGCGAGGTGGCGGGCGCCTGTAGTCCCAGCTACTCAGGAGGCTGAGGCAGGAGAATGGCGTGAACCCCGGGGGGCGGAGCCTGCAGTGAGCCGAGATCGCGCCACTGCATCCAACCTGGGCGACAGCGAGACTCCGTCTCAAAAAATAAAATAAAATAAAATAAAGAAATGTTCTCTTTTCTCCTCTGCTTATCTATCCATTTATGTATGCACGTATCTCGTTGTTTGCTTATTATAATAGATGAACAATTTCCTACTTTATTTAATCATCCTATTTTATTCAATCGTTGCAATCCTCATTTATTTTGATAGACAAATTGTCCCTAGATTTGGTCAGCAGGAGCCCCTTCAAGCTATTGCCTATTTCTTTTTGACATGTTCCCATTGTTTTCTTGAGCACTCCCTTTCTTTCTGGCACAAAAAGGTGTTTCCGTTTCATCATGTACCTTCTTTGTCCCAGCCCTGGAACCAGACATTTCTCCAAGAGGCTCTTGTTCCTTTCAGTAGGGACAGGTATTAAAAACCATCTGGGCACAAAATTCGCTTGTGGCTCTTAAGGTATTAGTGCCTCTTTTGTGGGTAGAATTAGGAAAAAATAATACATATATGTGTGTGTGTATATATATATACATGTACATATATATGTGTATTGTGCATACATATATATCTGTCTCATACTGAGACACTGTTTGCTTAGCTACATTTGACTTAGGTGCCAGTTTCAGCCAGAATAGGAGAGGGAAGAGATGAGGGAGGAGGGAGAGTGAGAGAGAGAGAGATGAGAAAGAATTCCTCAGGATCACTTATAAAGTGATTTGTAGAAGCAGTGAGTAGGAATGGTTTCATTTTACTTGTGAACTCTGAGCATTAACTTTTCCCATTCATGTCTATGAATGTTTTCTGTTCAAATGCCAACCTTCAACTGGGCTTTGACGTGGAGAGGGAAGAGTTTTCAATTCATCTGCACCCATTTGCTCTTCAATGTATCCTGCATTTTACTGTATCCTAGAAAACCACTACCCAGGTACAGGTATCTGGTCTGTGCTCACTTCGCTTTAGAAATAAAAATTATAAGGTGGAATTGAGAAGATAAGGTTTGAATAAATGGTTTAAGAATGCCCAGACCACCTAAGAGAAAAATGAACACTGTATAGATTATGTTATCATGCCCACAGATCACTGTGATAAATAAGACTCCATGAACAAACCTTGAATAGTGTGCACCGTTCTGTGGCCAATTCATTTGCCATTTCAAGATATCCAGCCACTCAAAGGATTTAAAGCAGGAATGATTTCACAGGATCTATGATACAGTCTTTTGTAAAACAACTTTAGATAGTCATTTATTTTCTCATTATATTTTTAGCAAGCACAGAACAGGTGGGAAACACAGCTTAGCTGGAATGGAACAAAGGAAGATTTGATACTTTTTTAGAAGCTTTTACAATAGAATCTATACTTTAATGGATAGCGTTATGAGAGAAAATAAGATTATAATGGAATAAAAAGTGGCCTAATGTTCATCATTCAATTTAGTGGATATGTTATAAGATTATTTCTAAAATCTTTTGTAGATAAAACTAGATGCCTTTCTTGATTCTATGACTGGTATTACTCTGTCATAATATCTGAGCCCTTTACTAAAAATGTTTTCCTGAACATACTAAAGCATATTATGTAAAAGATAGTGAGCTATGGTGCAAGATACTATGCAACATGCCCCCCAATATTGTGACTACCTCTCCACCTATTTATACATAGAATTTACGTGGCATAAACAGATTGGCAAATACTATAATTATTATAAAATGATTTTTCAAAATCTATTTTTGTATCTAACATAATACTAAAAAAGGACTCTGTCAAAATAAAATATTAGAATTTCATAAGTCTTTTGTGCCTAGAAATTGCTGAGATGTAAGCCTTTTTTCATGAATGCTTTATCTACTGACTCCTCCTCCTCCTGAGTTGATGAGTACTCTGCCCCTTGCTCTTTGTGCTAAACACAGACAAGAGTGAGTAGTGGTGGTCCCTAAGAAATAACCAGATTACAAACATTGGCCGGGCGCGGTGGCTCACGCCTGTAATCCCAGCACTTTGGGAGGCCGAGGCAGTGGATCACGAGGTCAGGAGATCAAGACCATCCTGGCTAACACGGTGAAACCCCGTCTGTACTAAAAATACAAAGAATTAGCTGGGCGTGGTGGCGGGCGCCTGTAGTCCCAGCTACTCGGGAGGCTGAGGCAGGAGAATGGCATGAACCCAGGAAGCGGAGCTTGCAGTGAGCCGAGATTGCGCCACTGCACTCCAGCCTGGGTGACAGAGCGAGACTCCGTCTCAAAAAAAAAAAGATAGTCGATGACCATGAGAGATTCATGGCAACAATGTGAGAATAGCTTTGTTAGTATTTTTCATCATATCATATTACTAAATAAATATCACAGTATTATCTCCAAAGATACCAAAATGCATCTGAAAATATTAACATTTCTTAATTTCAATGAGTTTAATAAAGAATATGGTATGTCTTAACATAATAACTACACACACATATGCAACCCATGTACACAAAAGAACACATGCACACATATATAAAACATATATGGCTATATGAAGACAGATAAACATTACGCTTAATGGTGAGAAACTTGATGCATTCTCATTAACAAACAAATTGTGTGTGTCTCCTATTACAGCCATTAGTAATTTTTTAAAATACTGATTAATATGGCAGAAAACATAATAGGTAAAAACTTTAAAAAGAAAAAAGCAACATCATTACTAATTGATAAATTTGGATTGAAGAAGTTGAAAATTGTGAAGATCAATAGAAAAGTATTAAAACAAAAACTTTCAGTATGTTTTGGGAAAAATTAATACACAAAAAGATGTAAATAAAAGTACATAAATTACTAGCCAATTAGAAAATATAACATTTATACTTAACACTTATACCTTTAATACCCAAATGAGCAGCAGGTTTTTACTTTTATACCTTTTTTCTACGCATAAAACTAAATATTCTTTTAAAACCCTCAGCTTTTCTTAAATTAACCTATACTTTTATAATTAGTTAAGCTAAAATGCCAGTTTATATCTTTTTTTGACTCAGATAATCTGACTCTTAACTTTTTATCAAAGAGCAAATTTCAGGAAATGGATTGATACGATTTAGCTGTGTCTCCACCCAAATCTCACCTTGAATTGTAACTCCCACATTCCCACATGCTCTCATCTCATCAACGAGATCTGATGGTTTTTACAACTGGAGGTTTCTCTGCATAAGCTCTTTGTCTGCTGCCATCCACGTAAAATGTGACTTGCTCCTCCTTGCCTTTCACCATGATTGTGAGGCCTTCCCAGCCACGTGGAACTGTGAGTCCAACTAAACCTCTTTCTTTTGTAAATTGTCCAGTCTCAGGTATGTCTTTATCAGCTGTAAGGAAACGGCCTAATACACAGATATATTTGAAAAATAAAACTAATAGAATTATTTATCTATTTTATCTGATATAAATATAGTTTACAGTCCTAGTAATTACATATTTTCTTCATGCATACATTTATAGATTAATAGGGCAGAATTGGAATATATAAACTATATATGTAGTGTGTATGTATATATATACATATATATATATATATATGGAATATTTTCTCCTCCAAAAGAATAGAAAAGTTATTGGTAGTGTTACAAATAACTTGCACATTGGAGTCATATGCAAGATTTACCAAAAAAAAAAAATTCTGGGAATTATGAAGAATAAAAATATTTTGAAGATGGTCTGTTATTAGAAAATCAAATGCCAAAATGATGCTTATGAAATTTCTCTCTTCAAGTCTATCTGAGCATAATCAGCAAATATATAATTAGAATTCAGTCATTGGCTCTTGGTATTCATTGTTCAAACTGGCCAAAGAGCTACACAGAGAAAAGGGCATAATTTTATTTAATTTCAATAAGAATGTTTTTGTAGTCTTCTTTTGCCCTCACTTTTGTATGTAAATATTTATTCTTTCTCAACTCCAGCAACAGATATTACCTTTTGTCTCTGTTAGGCCAGTTTAATCTATCTAGAGGGAACTGCTTCCAAACAGGGACAGGTTGAGTATCTCTTAATCAAAATGCTTGGGACCTGAAAAATCCAAAATTGTGAATTTTTTTGAATTTTGGAGTATTTGCATATACATAATGAGAGATCTTGGGATGGGACCCAAGTCTAAACACAAAATTTATTTACATGTAGCCTCATGTTAATTTTAATTTTCTCTTGAAAGCACTGAATAAACTATGTGTTGTGTACCTGTGCTTTGGCTATGATACATTGCATGAGGTCAGGTGTAGAATTTTGTACTTGAGGTATCATATGGGCACCCAAAAAATTTCGAATTTGGGAGAGTTTTGGATTTCAGATTAAGGATGCTCATCCTTTGCCGGAATTCTACAGAAACTCAACCATACTTTTATTACTACCTTGGTGCAAAAGCAATTGCAATTTTTGGCAATGGCGAATACTGTAATTGTTTTTGTACTAACCTAATAACTACGGTTTTTATTATCCTCCTCCTTTGACATACAGAGAATATATTATTCTTCTGATATCATCTTCCATATGGCCCAAATATTTAGGAATTTCACATGATCATTTTTCTCAAAGCAAATGCATTTGTGGCCAAATTTTACAGTTATTACATAGCTAGCATGTTAACCTTGATATTATGTCACGTTTCAAATTTTGTTCCCTCTGATTTTAAACTGAATTGAGAAAAAAATAAATTTGGCTCTCTAGAAACGCAGAGTAAATGAGAAGTAATATGATATTGCCCACTTAAAATATTTTAAAGCAGGCTTCTACTGTTACTGTTATTTTTTTAGCATAAACCAAAAGTGACAATTTTCTTTGAATAAATAATAAACTTTTATATTTTAATAACATTGGCAAGCATTTTCTCATTTAAATATCTCAATTTTTAATGTAAAGTATTTCGTTTTATATAAGAGAAAAATATAAAAGGATCATGTGAATTTATGAAAACCTCACAGATAGTGTATGATATGTTTTATGTTTATGTTTCATACTCCAAATCCAGTGGCTTTTGTGTTCAAAAACGACATTTGATTAGCAAGAGGAAATGGCCATTTTACTATTACTTATCTGGAATGGTAGCATATTCCAGATAAGTAAAGGAGAATCAGCCCCATCTTTAATACTGCCAACTGGATTTGTGTCATAAAGAGAAATTAGGGGACTAAAAAGGAAACATATAAGCCTTGTCTTTCCAGATTGGAGACGGATAAGTATATAAGGAGTGACATAATATTGCTTTACAACAGTTTTCCCAGGACAAATTGAGACACCAGAAGCCAGCATATAGGTTGTGACTGATCTATTCAAATTGTTCCTAATAATGGCATCAGGTTTTTTTTAAAAAAATATTTTGTCATGCTTTAAGTTCTGGGATACACGTGCAAAACTTGCACGTTTGTTACCTAGGTATACAGCTCAGTGCGCGTGCGCCATGTAGCGCGGCCCTGCGGCCTTCCGTACTCCGCTCGCGGTACGCTCCCGCTGCTATTCAGCTGTCGGGCTAATTAGCAGTCGAGGTGTGCGGCTAGGCGCGGGCTCTGCAGGAGCTCAGCCCCACGGAGGGAGCCGGCAGCGGCGCGGCGAGGACGGCGGCGGACCGGGGAAGCCCCGCGCCCTGGCCAGGTAAGCTGGGGAACCTCGGCTGCCTGACTCGCTGGCGGCTGCAGCCTTGGGCCGCCCGCGGCGCCGCGGGGACCCGGGCGCGTGGGGGCCGGCGCGTAAGCTGCAGGCCAAGAGCTTCCGAGCGCTGCCCGCCGGACTCGGCGGGGCTGCGGGGAGGCCGCCGCTGGGATCTAGGGGTGCAGCCCGGCGGCCTTGCGCCTCTCGGACCGGCCCATCCTCCTCCCACGGTGGGCGGGCGGGTGCGGCGGGGACTAGGCGATGGCTTTCGCATCCCGGGAGGGGCTCACCGCGGCGAGGGGCCACTCTCGGCGCCGGCAAGCGGCGCTGTCTGGCGGGGCCGCCCCCTCGCGTCTCGCCGGGCTGGTCGGGCCGCTGGTGCGTTCCGCTGCCCGGCTTGGCGCCGGCATCAAGTCCCCGTGCCGGGCGGCAACTACTGAGTTTGGGGTCGCCTCTGGGTTCACTTCCCCGGGAGAACTCGAGCCCGGATCTTCGCGCCTTCCCTTTCCCTGTATAATAAGGCCCAGAGGGAAAAACTCAAAAACCCCACACCTTGTTGCCCCTGGGCTGCAGGCGCCGGGTTGGGGGCACGGCGCGGACCTGCGCCTCTGCAGGGCCCCTTCTCCACGCCAGGCACTGCCTGGCAAGGCTGCTGGAGGGAGATCTGGCCGCAGATGGTGAAGGAGAACATCGAGGCCCCCGGTCCCCAAGCAGGGCTCCATGGGTCGGGCGGCGGGCCTTGGTAAGCCCAGGCGAGGGGCGAACTTCCTTTTCTCCGGGCTGACGCGGAGGGAGGGTGCGGGGAACGCCCGCTGAGGGGCCTGTCCTGCGGTACCCCAGTGGAGAGCAGAGCCTTAGAGGGGCCTGCTAGTCTTAACTTAGTATTTACTGGCAGAAGGAAGGCTTATTTTTTCAGATCTCTTCAGATAACGACCTGGCAGGCACCAGACGTAAATCTGTGGTTGAGTGCAGTCAGCTCCTAAACAGGCATGAGGTGGATGAAGCGCCCCAAACTTGGCATCTTGTGTCTGGCACTTTGTTTTTGGGCTAAACTGCCTCTGGCGTCTTCAACCTTCTGTGCCTTTTTGTTTTTGTTTGTTTTTCTATTTTCCTTCCTGTTTCAGAAAGGACAGTGGTTTTAGAAGTAATGACCTGAGAGCTTTGCAGGTTGAAGTGGGACAAGTTTTCCTAAGGTGCAGGTTGGCAGGTGCCAGGAGCCTGCCGGTGGCTTTTTCTCAGGCCTCTGGGTTAGGGTCCCTCCAGTGAGGTGAGGCAGAGGTTTCTCCCCTCCCAGAGGTGTGGCCACTACGCAGGGGGACAGGAACTGGGTTTCCCAGTCCGGGGAGTCCAGGATGCCCTGCACTCTGCGCTGATTCCTGGGTGACCGTGGGGGCTGCCTTCCCCCACAGCCTGGGCTGGAGAGGGTCTCCTAAGCTTAGGATCCGCGGGGCAGGAGGGCTGGGGTGACAAGGACACGTGGAACGTGCTGGGGCTCCGGGCAGTGTCCAGGGCGTGAGTAGATAAAGCTGGAGCTCGTAGCTGTGTGCTGGCAGCCCTCGGTGGGCTCTAGCAGTACTGGCAGGGGGGCCCTTGGAGTGGGCTCCCTCTCTGGGCTGGGACTGGGTGATGGCAGTAGCAATGGGGCACCAAGTCTTCCCTCTCATTTGTTAGGAAGTGCGGTCTGTGCCCGTCCCCACTGTCTGGCTCTTGGGCTGGGAGAAGCTGCAGGCTGAGTCCCACGGGGTGTGAGTGTGTGTGAGCAGGAGTGGGTGCTGGAAGGAGGTAAAGCTGGTGACCATCAGCTCCTCATTCTCTTGCACCTTGTATGTTTTCTCTGACACCCCAGACCCAAGTTGTGGCCTGCTGGTTAACTTGTTTACATAACCTTCTTAAGTAGCTCTAACCTTTAAAAAAAAAAAATCAAAATGTTTTACAGGAATAATCGGTGGAGATGGATTGTGAAATGGAGGTGCATAAATATCCAGTTTGCCAACCGAGCTAAGAAATGCTGGATAAAAGTAAAAGGTAATTGTAAAAGACACTGATCACACCCCTGGAAGCTTAGAGATGGGATAAGACACCTTGATTTTTCCCAGACAAAACTGAGGAAGTCAGAGGAAAAACAGTTGATGGTGAGATTGGCATCAGGCTGGGCTTTGTTTGGATTGGGCCGCGGTGGCTGCAGTGAGGGCTGTTGGAGTGGGGAGAGTGGGGATTGAGCCTGGCTGCAGAGGCCCCCTCCAGGCCTCAGCTCCTCTCCGGCACTCCTCCGTGTCCTCTGCCATGCATACCTGCCCCGGTGACTTAACAGGTGAGGGCCTCAGGTGACACCATGGTCTGAAGTCTTGGAGAAACCTTTACTGTCCAGGGGAGGAAAGGACTGGCGGTCGGTGGGGATCGAGGCCCAGCACACATCACTGGGTGGCTTGAATGTCTTCGGCAGAGATCACATGCCCTGCCTTGCAGCCTGGTCCTTAGAGAAACGAGAGAGCTCTGGGCCTGGGCGGCGGCCCTGGTTCTACCACTCACAGGCTGTGTGTCCTCAACGCAGTCTCAGTTCCTCACCCTTGCCAGGTGGCCGTAAGCACTGGGGACGTGGAGGCACAGGTAGGGTGTAAGGTAGTCACTGATGACCAGGCAGGCCTCCCAGATGTAGGTCAGGTTTGAGACGGTTGCTCACCAGGAGGCAGCCTGTGTGCCCATCGGGGGCTGGGGGTGCTCATTGTTCCCTTGGGTGGTGGTTGGCCCGAGCGCCCACAGGGAGACTTCTCTGGCTCCTTCCTTTCCCAGAGTTCCTCCCCACCCCCCTGCCGCCCACCGCCTGGGTTGGGTCCAGCTCATGTCTCAGAGCAGCCTGCTGGCACAGGCTGAGTCAGCTGTCATGGGCACTGTCGTTTCTCGCCTCTCCTGAAGCCAATCCTCCCCTCTCTCCCTGTCCAGACACACAAGGGAGGCCCAGGAGTTAGGTGACCTCAAGATCATGCAGCCAGGCTCTCTCTGTGGAACCCTGCGTACTGGTGGGGTGCCATTGCTGTGTGCATTATGATTTCTGTGCCGGCTGTAAGGTTTCCCAGGTTGGGCTGTGGGGTACCCCTGAGTCTGCAAGTTGGCCCAGGCCAGGTGTGTCACCATTGCCCAGGCCTTCAGTGGCTTTCCAGTGCTCCCTCCACATCCATGTTTCTCGGCCTGATTTTTCTCAAGTTCCCCCGCTCGCTCCCAAGAATGGCCCCTCCAGGCTCTCCTGGCTCCAGGCAGACAGGCTCATTGCCCAGATCTGCCCTGGGTTGTCCCCACCCCATCCCCACCTGTCATCTTGGCCCATGTCCATCCCGGAGATCCTAACTGAATGTAGGCTCTTTCGTCTTATCCCTTGGTCCTCGGATTTGCCAGGCCACTCTTGCCTCCAGGCCTTTGCACCTGCTGTTCCCACCCCCTTGGCATCAGCCACCCCCAGATGCCCACCTGGCCAGCCCCTCACTTATTGCCGGTTCCCTGACAGCCCTACATAAATTAGCGTTACTTCCCCTTCTCTTGTTAACCTTGCTTTGTGTTTCTCCTTAGTACTCAACATTCAGTGTGTTATTTATATACTTGTTTGTTTATTGTCAGTCTCTTACCACTCAATTGTAAAAGACTTTGTTCACCTCTGGATCCCCAGTAGCTAGAAAAGTGCCTGGCACACAGCAGAGCCTTAGTGCTGTTGTTGGATGAGTGACTGAATGAAACACGGGAGCAGTAGTCTCCTTGCAGCACATGTCCTGCTCCCTGTGCCGCCTTTTCCCGAGTCCCAGAGCTGGAACCCAGCTGTGTTCACCTTTGGATCCTCCTAGAATGTAGCACAGACCCTTACTCAGTGGGCAGTCAAGAAAGAGCTGCAGAGTTGTACTGTGCAACGTCGGTTTCACATAGGCCAGAGGAGAACGTGTTTGGGAAGGTAACCAGCCCAAAGAATGAGCTTTCTTACTGTGCACTGAGATTCCTTTTTGGATTTTCAGTTGTTTGGGTTCTCTGCACCCAGGTGGTCCCTGCTGCCAAAGTCAGCGCTGCGTCTCCCTGCAGTCACCTCGGATGTGGATGCACTTTGGAAGGAGGCACCCCCACGCCCAGATTCCCTTCCCGCTCCATCTGGATCTTTCCAAACTTGTCTTGTACCTAATGTCAGACTCTGTCCCAGGGCTCTCAGCCACTCTGCTTTCCCTTCCAGAAGCCTCCGCCTGCCTGACTGTCTCTTGCCTGTGTCCTGGCCTAGTTGGAGGAGATGCTTTAGTTTTATGAGAAAGGGACTGGGAGGTCGGAAAAGAGGATGGGATTTGGAATAACAAGAGCTCAGTTCTGGCCTGGCCCTGCCACTAAACCCTGGGGCCCAGGGCCAGTCTTCTGGCTTGAGAGTCTTTCTCAGCATCTGCAATGCGCTCATGAGGCCTCTTGCCTGTGGTTGTTTTGAGGCACAGACGAGATGCGATATTGAACTGATGCGAGATATTTTATGACAGCAAGGACTCCATGGTGCAGCTTCTCTTATTGTCCTGGGAGTTTTAAGGGTCAGGTTTGTGAGTTACAGCTACGGCCTAGTGAGAGAATGCAGAGGAGGCACGTCATAAACTCTAAAGGGCTGTTTTAATGTAAGGTGGTGCATCTGTTGGTTTGTGTTTCAGGGATCAAAATTAAGAGAAAAAATACGTGGTTGAGGTACCTGCGTTGAGTGACTGTGAAAATATTTTCATCTCTAGTTGTCTGGAAACGGAAACACTCCAACATTTAAAGATGGTTTTGATGGCGAAACCACTGGAATGAAACACACATCATCGGGCAATTCTGTGTGTTGAGTTCCATCCCTCTTTGTTTGTCATTTTAAATAATTTCCCGACAAATCCAGAAGGCAGGTCTTGTCTTAACTTTGCAACGAGGAGGCTGGGGACAGGTAGCTGAGCTGTGGGTTGCCTAAGAGCACTCGGCTGTGATGGGGCAGTGCTGGCCTTTGAGTCTGAACTGGAGAGAGTGTGAGGTCCGTGTTTTCTCCCTGTCTCCTGCTGGGGCCCATTTTGTATCAGATTTGTTTTTAACAGGGTGGGCATGACTAGGACTCGTGACCACTGGTGGGCACGTAAAGGTGCTAATTTTCAACACAAGCCGAGAGACTGATGGCTGGCATCAGAGAGTCGTGGAAATGCCACAGATGACGTGGGCCCTATACAGCGATGGGGAAAGGGCGTGGGAGCTAGCCCTCCAGGAAGGTGGCTGACATGGTTGCTGGGACACTAAGGTGTTTTCCATTTTGCACTTGAAGCCAACATGGATTCTTAGCACTTCTTGTCCCTAGAATCAACTGTGCAGAGAGACGCTTGGTCATGAAACTCTCAGGCAAAGACAGTTCTGAGGAAACTCTTATTAGTAAATAATGAGTCGGAGAACACTATTGACATTTAGGATTTTCAGTTGAGATATATATGTACTGTCATGCGTCACATGACATTGTTTTGGTTAATGATAGCATATATGACAGAGGTCCCATAAGAATATCATGGGGCTCAAAAATTCCTATTGCCTAGTGACATTGTTGTAAGGTTCTAGTGCAGTTACTTTATTTTAAAAAATATATATAAAATATTTTAAAAATACATTTTTAAAAATGTAGCCTAGGTATACAATGTCCATAAAGTCTGCACTAGTGTACGGACTGACTCACCCGAGCAACTTCCATTCATGGAAGGTCCATTCATGGAAAGTGCCCTAGACAGGGGCACCATGTTTTATCTTTTATAGCATATTTTAACTTTGTGCCTTTACTATGTTTAGATACACACCTTCAGCACAGTAACATGCTGCCTAGGTTTGCAGCCTAGGAGCAGTAGGCTGTACCCTGTAACCTAGTGTGTTGTAGTAGGTTTGTATAACGTATGTTCTATGATGTTCTCACAATGATGAAATTGCCTAATGATAAATTTCTCAGAATACATCCCTGTCGTTAAGTGACGCATCAGTGTGTGTGATATATATATATATATATGCCTGTCGTTGACACATGAGTGTGTGTGTGTGTGTGAGAGAGAGAGAGAGAGATATATATATATATAATTTTTTTTCATTTGGTTGGTTTGGCATTCCTGGAATTGATTCTCCAGCAAGGCACCTCTAAATATGAATTCCTCTGAGCTGTTGTATGTGTTGTTAATTTAATAAACAAGTATCGTTTATGGTTTCCCGCAGTTGGTTTGATTATCAACTGTCTTGGAAAAATCCATTGTTTCAAAAATAGTAAAGCCACTAGTTGAGTAACCGCATGCATTTAGGGATGATGGATTTCTCAGGTCTCTCTGGAAGCAAGTGTGTGCATTGTGCAATTAAAACACAGTTTTTGCTTCTCAGTCTTTTGGTGTAATAAGTGAGCCATGTGCTCTAGCATCTGTCTGAATTATCCGGAGCTGGTGGCAGCTGTCACGGGTGTGGTGCAGTGGGGCCAGGCGTGTGTTAGGAACTGGAAGCTCTGGGAAGCCAGGCTCTGCCTCCACGTGTGAGCCAGCTGTAGAGCGTCACTGCTCAGAGTTTGTCTTGACTCATCCCGAGAAGGGCACGTGGAGGTCTGTGTCCCATTCCTCACCAGCCACTGAGTTACTATGGATGGAGGAGATGAGATGTGTGCAACTGTTCTGCTACAGTAAAGCACTCAGTCAGTGCAGTCACCAGGATTAGGATGTGTGAGTGTTTTACCAACCTGCCTGCTGGGTTTCAGACACCTGGCACTACCTCCAGCCTCTAACTGATTCTGGCTAGTACGCGTGAAAGCTGTCAGCTGAGTGATGAATGGGCCGATTTTGGCCACAGGTCCCTGCACTTCCCACCTGGCCTGACTGCTAGATTCTGAGCCCCTGAGGCAGGACTGAGTGGGTCACATTGATGGCTGATTGTCTCGGGAATGGCATTGGGTGAAGTCGAGGTTTTCCTGACCCACAGCTCCTACTAGAAGTGCCTTTCTTTTGTGCATGTATTGTGAAGATTCTGCCTGTGAACTTTCTCTACCCTTTGAGTCCTAAGGTTCAGGTACCTGGAGAGGAGCGTGTCATCGTTTTGCAGGTTGGATGTGCGGTTGTTGGGGAAGACGTCTTTGTGCTGTGTTGGGTTGGAAGCTTTGAGAGCAGAAGCCCCTCCAGACCAAGAACTCCTGATTGTGTCTTTCCCTTGAGCTTTCACAGATTTCAGCTTCTAAATTAACTGTATTTTAGTAAGTAATGGTTTTCTTCTTGATCACAGGCGTGCCTGTGCTTAATCAGCACTGAGGACTGGTGCTACTTCAGTTGATTTGATACACCTAGAGGCAGGCTCATCTCCAACTTGTCTTGACTTCATTTGGGGAGCTGCCGTGGGGGACCCCTGGACTGGCAGCATTCCCACTCCTCACTTTGGCAACCCCGGCCTAACTCCTTGTATGTGTTGCTCCTTTTATCCGTCACATAGGGTGGCTTAATCTAATAGTGGAAACAAAGGGGTGCGGGACACTAACATGGTAAGTCTCACCTTGCCTGTCATTCACCTCTCAGTCCTTCGACACTCAGGGACTCTGCAGTGGTACAACCGGGAGCAGGTACCCTTCACTTTTCTTACCCCTGAGTCCCTTTGCCTGGAGCACTGTCCAACTATCCAGCCGTGTACTCAGTAGGTATTTTCTGAGAAGCTACTATATTCCAGCTTTCTTGTTCCCAGTTTAGAGCTGGGTGGGATCAGGAGGAAGGGCATGGAAGGGGTTGCTGGAGAATGTGCAATGGCATCAGAGCCCCATTCTGGCTCTGGGTCCAAGGCTCTCCTGGAGAGGCACAGTCTGGAAGATGTGAGAGCCCCACGGTAGGTTGGGGTGGATCATGGACCCCATCCTAGAAGAGTGGGTGGGTTTGCCCCTTCAGAGCCCAGGCCAGAAGAGCCCTCTAGGCAGAAGGGCCAGCCTGGCGTGTGGCACCCTGGGCATAGGGAGGGCCCAGTTTTTGGCAGCAGGATTATGTAGTTTGTGTAGGTCAGAGCTGGAGATGGGGGTTGGGGCAGTTCCTGACCTTTAGGGGCTTGGTAGCCCTGGAGAGCCCTTGCTGTGGGTTGGGAGCAAAGTAGGTGGGCCAATAACAACACATATTTTACCAAGTGAATTCTAGGAGAGTGATTTCTGCAGCTGGCTTCCCTAGTGGACAGTTCAGAGCATGGGAGGAAGACGCGGTCAGGGGCGTGTTGAGGGGTGCATCCAGAGGCGAGGGGAGGGTGTGGGGAGGTATGAGCAGAAGATGTGACATGGGGTGGGGAGGGGTGCAGTGAGGACGCAGGAGGGTGGCGGGGGCAGGTGTCTGGCCGAGGCACTGCCAGCATCACGGGGAGGCTCTGGAGCCCACTCCCCACTGGGTTCTGTAGGAGGTGGCAGCTGATGCCAAGTCCCAGCCTTGGTAGTGCAGACGTTTTATTTTACCCTTTTTTTTTTTTTTTTTAACAAGGATTTACAGGATTTGTAGATTAAATTGCCCCTATTCTCCAAGAAGCAGCGGGAACAGCAGCGCTGCAGGGTGATGGGCTGCAGAGGCCTCTGCAGCAGGGTGGGGTCTGAGGAGACATTCGGGTGCCTCCTGTCCACGGCCTCGATAGGCCAGGGCGCCTGCAGCTTGGGCCCTCTTCCCCTTTCAGGTGGAGGGAGCTGTTCATCCTCTGGGGGCTGCTGGGCAAGAAACATTTCTTACCTGATAATGTGAAGCGTCAGAGGTCCCTGTTTTATGGGTAAGTTGCTGTATGTTTTGGAGCTGCAGGCAGTCTGTTTTTCTCACTAGCGTGGTGTGGAGGTAGGGGACAGTATTCCCTCCCGTGAGGCCCACGTCCGCTTCATTATCCCTGTCTGCTGGGACTGCGCTGGATGCTGACTGAGGCTGCCTTTGTTACTTCCATGCACTGTAACTGGAAAGGCCTGCTGCTTGTTAGGCTCCTTAGAAATCTGATTTGAAGGCTGGGCACGGTGGTTCATGCTGTAATCCCAGCACTTTGTGAGGCTGAGGAGGGAGGATCGCTTCAGCCCAGGAGTTTGAGATCAGCCTGGGCAACACAGGGAGACCTCACCTCTACAAAAAAATAGAAAAATTAGCCAGATGTGGTGGCTCACGGGTGTGGTCCTAGCTACTTGGGAGGCTGAGGTGGGAGGATCGCTTAAGCCCAGGAGGTTGAGGCTGCAGTGAGTTGTGAGGGTGCCACTGCCCTCCCCTGGGTGACAGAGCGAGAACTTCTCTCTCTCAAAAAAAAAAAAAAAGAAGTCTGATTTGAAGGAGAGAAAGCTCTATTTGATGTGGGGGTTGGGGGTGGAGAGCACCTCTGCGATTAGACCTTTGTATCATCTTGATGATTTTAATCAGACATCTAATATTATGCTGTAGTTCATGTCAACTGATTTCCCAAACTTGAATTTCAGAGACTTCCCATGACACACCGGGCAGTGGGAGTGGGGATGGTGAGAGACTGTTAGTTATTCCAGGAAGAGAGGCCTTTTCTGATTGTCCTGCTCACCAGCACACTGAGGGGCTGGGCCGGTGACCTGATGGGCTGGGGAGTAGAGCCCTGGCTTATTTATGTGCAGTTGTTCCTTTTGAACATGTCTTGTTTTGCTGGTGATTTGGCAAATAGGTTGAAACCAAGCCCTCCCCCAGTTCCTCCACCACCTAGGACTCCACAGGTGCCTGGGAGTCCGATGGCTGGCAGGCTGCCTTTTGAAGCTTGGCCTAGTGTCCCGCAGCTGCTGGTTGTCCTAGGAATCCAAGGAAAAGCTGCTGAATTCTGTGGCCCCAGGAGGATCTTTGTCCTCCTTTTGCAGAGCAGTAGGTGGATTTGCTCTGTTGAGCTGGAAGGAAGAATTTTTAGATTTCCTCTGGCTGGAGAAGTTAAAATGGAACCATCTACATCAAATCCCCACAATTGGACTTTAAAGCAAGTTTTCAGAAAAAACGGACTCGATTATTTTCTATGTGTGGAAGCAAATTCCTTGGGAACTTGTGGTGAATTTTTTTTTTTTTTTTTTTTTTTTTTTGAGACGGAGTCTCACTCTGTCACCCAGGCTGGAGTGCAGTGGCACAATCTCGGCTTACTGTAAGCTCCACCTCCCGGGTTCACGCCATTCTCCTTCCTCAGCTTCCTGAGTAGCTGGGACTACAGGCGCCCGCCACCACTCCCAGCTAACTTTTGTATTTTTAGTACAGACGGGGTTTCACCGTGTTAGCCAGGATGGTCTTGATCTCCTGATCTCATGATCTGCCTGCTTCAGCCTCCCAAAGTGCTGCAATTACAGGCGTGAGCCACCGTGCCCGGCTTAACTTCTGGTGAATTTTAAAGTGCTTGTCTATTTTGTTTTATTCTCCAATACCGAGAAGTCTTTAACAACTAGAGGCTGCTTGGGTAGGTCAAGGTCTGAGGGGCAGTGCTCCCCACCAGAGCTAATCATTAAATAGATCTGCCATCTGTAGTTTTTGTTTTGCATTTTGAGATGGAGGTGTTGCTATGTTGTCTCTAGGCTGGACTTGAACTCCTGGGCTCAGGCAATCCTCCTGCCTCGGTCTCCTGAGTAGCTGGGACTACAGGTACATGCCACTGTACCTGGCTTGATGTCTCTGTTTTAAAAAAATTTTACCTTCTCGCAATTATCTTGAATCTCTGGAGAAGAAAGGTGCCATTTTTCTGGCAGTGGAATTTGGAGTTGAGAAGGACCCTGGCTCCATCAACGGGGCTGGCGCCTAACATATGATAGATCTATAACATAGATCTTGAGATCCTTTAAATATCTGTTTCTGATTATGAAATTCAGATGTACTAATTATAAAGATTAGAACTTTACAGAAATGCATCATGTAGAATAGAAAATGAAAGCTTCCCCCTAACTTCACCACTGCCCCATTCAGTGCCCACAAAGACAATCATTGTTCACAGTTTGGTGGCGATTCCTCCCATTTTCTTTTCTGTCTGTGGACATATTTTACTTGTCTTTTAAATACACACATATTTTAAAAGTATTTTTCAACAAAGTGAGATCCTATTGTAAATAAGATTTGCAGTTCGATCCGCTCACCAGCTGTGTGTCTTAGAGATGGTCCCTTGTCCTTTGCGCAAGCAGCGTTATTCTGACGCTTGCATAATATGTGACTGTTTACTTATTGAACTTTGGGTTGTTCCGTTTTTCACACTCACGGAGAATGCTGACAGGTGGAGTCTCGTACATTAAACCCTTGCATCTGCGTGGTGTTGTTTTCGTAGCATAGATTCCTAGAAGTGGACTTGCGGGGCTGAATGGTTTGGGCACTCAGAGTGTCAACAGATATTGCCAAATTGCTCTCTTGACAGGTGGTGACCATTCTAAATGATGCTAGTGTGTGGGGCAGCGGTGTCCCCACTGACACTCTCTGGACATCGACACTCTCTGGACATGATCAGTCTTTGTGTTTCATTCAGTCATGTGGGTGTAAAGTGATAGCTTATTTCATTTTGTGTTTGTAAAAATTGTGAATGATAACAAACTGCTCCTCCTGTGCTTACTACTAATTTGAATTTCTCTTTCTAATTCTCTTTTTCATCCTTGCCTGTTTTTCTCTTGATTTGTGAAGCTTTTCCTTGTTGATTTATAGGTGTTCTTGGTACACAGGGTTATTCCTCATTTTCTATATATATTGCGGATATTTTCTCTCAGATGCCACTTGTCCTTTGAATTTGTTTAAAGACATCTCTGGCAATGTAAAAATTTGGAAATTTTACATTGTTAAAACTATCAAGCTTGCTTTAATTACTCCTGAATTTTGTATCTTACTTAGAGAATGGGTTTATGTACCCTAATGTGTATAACCACCCTCCTGCATATTCTGCTAATACTTGATAGTCTCGATTTTTTTACATTTACATCTCTTCTTTGATCTAAAATGTATTTTAGATACAGTGTGATTTGGGGATGTAGTTTTTTTTTTTTTTAATAGGATTCCAACCTAATTTCCTAGTCAGCCACTTTGACCTCTCCGTTTTGGCAGGTTTGCCATGGGTTAGGTAGCTGCTGTGTTCTGAGTGTTTCTCCTGTGTTTCTGGATTCTCCATTCTAATTTACTGCTTTATTCTTGTGCCGCTATCTACCGTGTAAGTTACGGTGGCTTTTGGTAAGACTTAGTTACCTTAAAGGGCCATTACCTCTTCATTCCTCTTCTTTTTTCATTTTCCGCCAGCCTTTCTCCTATATTCCTTTGAATAGATAAGCTTTATTTTATTTAATTTATTTTTTGAGACTGTCTTACTTTGTCACCCAGGGTGGATTGCAGTGGTGCAAACACGGCTCATTGCAGCCTTGACTTCCTGGTCTCAAGTGATCCTCTCACCTCAGCCTCCCAAGTAGTGGGGTCCACCACGCCTGGCTAATTTTTGTGTTTTTTGTAGAGGTGGGGTTTTTCCAAGTTTCCCAGGCTGGTCTTGAACTGCTGAGCTTAAGTGATCCTCTTGCCTTGGCCTCCCAAAGTTCTGGGATTACAGGCATGAGCCACCCTACCCGGCCGCTAGATAAACTTTAGAATAAACTAAATTCATCCCATATTCTGATTGGGATTTTGATTAAGGTTGCTCTGTGGGTCTTATGGTGGGGATTGGGGGTGGGGAGAGGAGAGAGCTTTTGTATTTTCTTCTCATCCAGATTTTGATTTATGTAAAAAGTCCTTTGCCTCCATCACTGGAGCTTCATTGCTTTATTCATGCATGTTTGTGCGTCTCTCACTTGTGCTGCTGTTGTCACTGGGATCATCCCCTCCTCTTGCCTTGTTTTCTAGCTGATCATGGCTGGTCTGTAGAAAAGTTGTTGCCTTTTAAATTTGTGGACTGCCTGCCCACCTTGCTTCAGTCTCTCTGTTGATGTAAATGGTTTGTCATTCTTCCTCTTGTATTTTTTTATTGGAGAATCATTTGCCTTGTCGACCTTTCTTTTTTGTTATTTATGCCTTTTGTTATGGGGTCCATTGCGGAGGGGTGTTTGATACTAGTCCACTCTGCGATCCCTGGGGCCCTCCTCAGGAGGGCCTTTCTGCTTCATGGTCAGTGGGTTGGCTCTTTGACTGGGGGTCCCTGTAGCTCAGCAGTCCCCAGGGCAGCCGCTGTGTCACAGAGTGGAAGCAGGCCGGTGGACAGTTTAAGTGAGTTTTTTTCCCTGTGTGGCTGGGCAAGCTGGAGGAGAGGGGTCTTAGGGAGTGGTTTCTCCAGGCAAGGGCAGTGGTCTGGCGGGGGCTGTCACATGGGTGCTCACCCATGGGGGCCTTAGAGGATGTGGCTTTCTCTGCTGCTTGGCCTAAGGCAGGGGGCTCAGAGGGTCTCCTCAGGTGCTATCAGTGGCTGTGGTGGTGGCAATGTCTGGGACCCATGCCAGCAAGCTGGCAGCCACTGGTAGCCTCTGCTGCTTCCTCCAAACATGAGGACCCCCAGGCAGTGGTCGTGGCCCCCTGGGTGCACAGGCAGATGAGGGGGTAGGGAGAAGAGGGTAGGGTACAGCCCTGGTTCTCAAAGCAGGTGGTGGGGCCAGCATGTGTGACTCAGTGGCCAAAGGGTCCATGGAGGTGGACCAAACTGGTTGAGGGGAGCCCCCACCCTGACTGTGCCAGGAGATGCTGCCCATGCCACCAAATTTCCACTGGGACCCATGGCCCCAGGGGAGTCCCTGGAATCTGTGAAGCTCAGGGTCATCCTCAGTTGTTCCTTGTCATTTATGTTCTAGCCTTGACCTTGGAGTGTCCGCCCTGCAGGAGCTGCCAGTTGCTGTGAGTTCCTCGTGCTTCCTTGTGACAAGTAGTAGGGAGTGCCTACTGCTAGGTTAGAGTCTGTTATTTTGCACATCATAGACTTTTTACACTAGTTTCCATCAGTTTCATTTAGTCTTTGTTCAGGGTGTTAACAGCTATCAATACCAGCTAACAATGTGTTTATGGTGATGGGCATCATTTTCTCATCTTATGAGATAAACCAGCCAACCTAGTGCCTTTTGCATGAAGGTACTGGTGCTCGGGGACTTGGGACTGATGGGTGGGTGTTGCCAGGAATTCAGCCTCTTCCAACAGGAGCTGCAGGGTGGCGTGATGTGGCCCCATGTTGCCCTGTGGTGGTAGGGCAGGGGAGTGGCGCCCACAGGCATGGGGGTGGTCAGCTTTCCAGGAAGGTGATCCAGGCCCAGGAAGGTCCGAAGTGTGATGGAGGGGAGAGGGAGAGGAGAGGGAGCCTACCGGGAGGCGTGGGTCCAAGGCCTGGGTGTTAGTTAGTTTGTCGTCCTCCCATCTGCTAGGCATCCATTCTCTGTTGTGGTCCCCAAATGCCCCATTTCTGGCTTCATTCAGATGCAGTTCCTCTGCTCAGTGGAAGTGGAAGAGGTGGAACTGTTGTCTGTGCTGTCTTCAGAGCCGGTGGAGGCAGAGCTCGGCCAGCATGTCACAGCCTAGTGGAAGAGCAACTAGCAAGAGAACCCGCTCTTCCCTGTGGCTCCTAGACACCTTGGTTGGAGGGTTGGCCAGGAGCAGGAGCAGGAAGAGCACTGTGGACAGAGCTGGCTCCTGGGACATGGGAGGCCTGTAGAATGCCTGCAGAATCAGCATGAGAGAGAGAGAGAGCGCGAGAGTGAGAGAGAGAGCGCACAAGCGCACGAGCGCGAGCGTACGCAAGGCCAAGTAGCAGGAATGGCAGAGGGGAGATTCCAACCCCCTTCTGACTCCGGGGCTTATGAACTTAACCATCCAGTGGCAGGGCCTCTCAGCTGGAAATCAGTCACATGCTTCCCAGAAGGTATTTTTATGAGTCAATATACTTGACTTTGGGAATTGGCTATAAAGAGAAAATTTAGTACGGGATTAAAGAAGTGTGTACTGGATTAATCTGGCAACCTCTTTTCTTTTTGAGACAGGATCTCACTATGTTGCTCAGACTGGAGTGCAGTGGTGTGATCTTGGCTCACTGCAGCCTTGACCACTTGAGCTCAAGTGATCCTCTCACCTCAGCCTCCAGAGTAGCTGGGATCACAGGCACGTGCCTCCATATCCAGCTGACTTATGAATTTTTCCTAGAGATGGGGTTTCACCATGTTGCCCAGGCTGATCTCGAACTCCTCTGCCTCCCAAAGTTGGCAACTTCTGAATGTGCTGCCCAGAGCTGCCTGTTTGCAAATGAACCAGGAATATGTTTTATACGTGAGGTTAATTTCATGTAGATAGAACACTGCTACAGGAGGCGGGGTGGGGTGATGTCACAGAGCACTGGACAGATAATCAAGACGTCCCCTCGTCGCAGTCAAGCTGACCTCTTTTGGGGCTGTCGCCAGCTCAGTGGTGTCCACCTGCTGTCTGCAGTCTGAGAATCGGGGTGTCCTAAGCTCTCTCCTGCTCTGAAATCTTTAACTGTCTACTGGGTATATTTGTCTGGAACCTTGCCTCCTGTCCCTGTGGTTCTGCATGTTGCCGGGTGTTTCTCAGGGACACCTGACTTTCCTGAGGGTCCCCAGCCCTGGTGGGAGAAGAGGTTGTGTGACGTCTGACACCCGGGAATTGGTGGGTCTCCATTATCTGAGGAGGGTGTACTTCCCAGGTTAGCTGGGCATGAGTTCAGTTTCGGTCGTATCCTTCCTTCCAGTTTGGGATGGGTTCTGAAATTTGTATTGCAAGTGATGAAAAAGGGGTAAGTGGCTTTTCATCTCAGTGGGGTTAGCTTTGTCGTGGACCCCTGAGCTGAGAGATGGCATGATTAGAAGTCCAGTGCCTCCACCCATGCAGCCTTCTTGAGGACTTACTTGTATCATTGTGTGTTGCTTGAAAACGAGTAATCTGTACGGTAACTTTTAGGATTCTTGGTGTGGGCGGGTTTAATATCTGCCTGTGTGCCTCATTTCCTGGGTATCACTGAGGAATGGCTCTTTGATTTTCAATTTTAAACCCTTATCTTGCCACAGTCAGTCTTTTATACAGAGCAGAGTGCTGGAGATGGGCTGCAATGACAATGTTCCTAATGGGATGGGTTTTATTTGGAGTGAGTGGACTGTGACAACTTTTAGGTACCTTCATGTGACTCTTCTCACAATAGCCGATTTTCTTCTCGTTTAATGGAAAATTAGTAGCTGAAGCCTGTTTCACGTCTCTGCCCCCGTGGTGGCCTGGGTAGACACTGGCTCATCTCCCAGAGCAAATGTCAGACAGGCCAGCCACAGCCCAAGGAAGTGGGGGCAAATGGGGCGCCCCAGTGTGATCTCGAGGGCCCATGTGGTTTTGTATGGAGGGCAGAGTTGTTGTGCTGTTGGCTTTTCAGCAGGAGCCAGGCAGAGCAGCTGTCCGTGGGCTGCCCTGTTGGCCAGGGATGTTGACCAGGATGTGGAAGGAATCAGGCGGGAGCCCCCGGCGGGATGGTCATTGCAGTGTCTCTGCACCTAAGTGATTTGTTTTCACAGACATCAATGCTCAGGATTGATCAACCTCAGGATCATCAATGCTTGGAAAGGGTAGAGCTTGTGTCCCATCAGAGATGTGACTCCGAATCTGTGGGTACTCTCCCAAGGCTGACTCATAAAATGAATGGGCACCTGAGCCACTCCGTGTGATGCTGAAAACCGGGAGCACTCGGGTGACGCTTTCAGCCCTGAAGTCTGCCTTTCCTCAGGGGAGTGGCCACCGATGGTGTGTTTTCTATTTGAAGCAACTCTAAAGGGTCCCACCCAAGTTTCAGAAAGAAACTCAGGTTCTTGACATATGCAGGGGGAACCCTTTCATTTCTAAAATCTGTTAAAATTTTTACTATTGCTGAAAATATCCTCTTACGCATTTGCAGTGACACCTCCATCCTCACTGCAATGACCCGTGAGTGCAGGCCTGTGCCCGTGACCTGGCTGGACCCTGTGGTTTTCCTGCGCCACTGGCCCTGAGCTGTTTGTGCTGTCAACAGGGCAGCCCTTCGGGTCTGGATAAGAGGTTCTGCGTGCTCCTTACAGTTCAAAGCAGGCTTGGGCCATCTTCCCTGCCTGCTGCCTTGTCCTCCAGTAGTAAATCACGCCCCTGTCACTCCCTGATGAAGCCACTCCACTGAGATTGTTGATTTTACACTGAGGCTTCTCTTTGGGATACCCCAGGCTCGTGGTTACCCGATGGAGGAAAAATTCTGGGAGAATCGGCTGGTGAGATGCCTGACACCGCTCTCCTGGCATCTGACATCAAGGATATCTTAATTTTCTTAGTTTTTAAAAATTGTGGTAAATACACAAAAGATGAAATTTACCATCTGAAATACTTCTAAGTGTATGATTCTGTGGCATTAAATACACTCACAGTGTTGTGCAACCATCACCACCATCCACCTCCAGAACTTTCTTCATCTTGCAATCTGAAACTCTGTGTCCACTAACTCCCCTTTCCGCCTCCCCCAGCCCCTGGCAGCCACCATTCTACTTTCTGTCTCTGAATTTGATGACTCCAGGTGCCACATGTGAGTGAAATCATACAATCATTTGTCTTTTTCCAACTGGCTTCTTTCACTTAGCGTGACGTTCTCAAGGCCCACCTGTGTTGTAGCGTGCGTCAGAACTTCCTTCCTTCTTAGGACTAACTACTGTCCCCATTGTATGGGTAGGCCACACTTTGTTTGCCGTTCATCCCTCAGACATCGAGAATATCTCACATAGTAGAGTCAAAGAATCCAATGAGGGCTTCATCTTGGCCACTCATGCTCTCTGTAGCTCCACCCTTTGCAAGGGTTGGGTGGACAGCCCAAAGCTACCTGCTTATCCTGCATTGAGCAGACGGGCCTGGTGCTGGGCGCAGAGGATGCAAACTGGAGCAGGAGCCAGTTCCTGCCCTCAAAGTGCACAGCAACATGCACTCCAGCCTGGGCAACAAGAGAGAAACTCCGTCTCAGAAAAAAAAAAAAGAAAGAAAGAAAGAAACGGGAGCTGGGGAGAGGGGGCCTGGAGACGGGAGTCCCACGTGGCCCTGCCCTCCGTACCTGGCTGAGCAACGCTTTCCAGTTCTTTTCCAGGGTTGTGGATGAGGCCCCACTGCCTGCGAAGAGAGGCCCTGATAAACCAACTCTTGCTTTGTTAAAGAGGGGACACCTTATCAATGATTCATGTTTCCTTCATTTTAAGCATGAAGAAATTAATCCAAGGGCCGGGCGCGGTGGCTCAAGCCTGTATTCCCAGCACTTTGGGAGGCCGAGGCGGGTGGATCACCTGAGGTCAGGAGTTCGAGACCAGCCTGGCCAACATAGGGAAACCCTGTCTCTACAAAAATACAAAAATTAGCCAGGCGTGGTGATGGACGCCTGTAATCCCCGCTACTAGGGAGGCTGAGGCAACAGAATTGCTTGAACCTGGGAGGCGGAGGTTGCAGTGAGCCAAGATCACACCATTGCACTCCAGCCTGGGCGACAAGAGTGAGACTCCGTCTCAAAAAAAAAAAAAAAAAGAAATTGATCTAAGAGGCTGATCTGGCAGCTGGAAATTCTTCCTCCCCACAGCACCTTTTGGGGACTGGAGCTAAACTCAGCCACCTTCTCCGTAGCCCCTGCCACCCACCCGGCTCTCACCTGAACCATGGGCACAGGCCATCCTGCTCCCAGTTTTCCAGCCTCTTAATTCATCCCTCAAGGCCACAAGGAAGCAAGGAAGACGTTTCTTAACCACAAATGTGCCGTGTGTTTGCGCCAAGCCCTGTCTTGGCTCCCGTCACCTACAGGGTGGAGTCCAGACTCCGTGGCATGACACAGGAAGTCCTCCCACATCTGGTCTCTGCCCATCTCTCTGCCTTCTTCCTATAATTTAGCCTTGCCAGCTCAAAGCTGGCCCCAAAGACCTCACACCCTTTTCCTTGGAACTTCTCATCTCTCCCTACACGCTTGCAAAAGTACCTGCAGAAAAAATCTTGTAAAACAATCAAGACCATAACATTCATATACCTTCTATTTGGTCAATGCAGAGACACAGATCTTTGTTCTGAAATTTGCATTTAAATGCAAAGCTTCAGAGCCTGAAAACATCTAAAATTATACCCAGGACTGACAACTGGCCTAGGCTCAATGTCTTTGGAATTTGCTCTACTAAATTTGCTACCGTTTGAATGTGTTCCCTCCAAAACTCAGCTGTTTCTAATGTGAATATGATGCAAAAAGTGAAAACTTTATACATCTTTATAGCAGCCTAGAAGTACAGATGAAGCAATCCTTTTTTTTTTTTTTTAAGAATCTACAGTTACTACAACTAACTGAAAAAGTGGGAAATCTGGAGACCAACACATAGAAGAAGAAAAATGGCAGTCAAAGACTCACTCTCCAAATTGGACATTTATTTAAACCAGGGTTTCTCAGCCTCAGCGATGTGTATATACTGGGCCAGACAATTTGTGGAGGGTTCTCCTGTGTGTTGTAGGACGTTTAGTAACATCCCTTCTACCCAAGAAATGCCAATGGCACCTCCCATCGTGACCAGTCGTGACAACCAAAAATGTCTCCAGATTATTTCCAAACATCCCATGGGGGGCAAAAATCTCCTTCAGTTGAAAATTACTGTGTAAACTAGAGCTACATCCTAGATCTTAGAAAAAGATGTAAGCTTCCCAAGTCAGCCCTGCATACCATTGGTACGGAAATGAAATAAGAGCCTAGAAGGAAACAAACAAAACTATAATCGTATTTAATATAAAAGTAAAAATGCAAAAATAAAACACTACCATATCCATTCTAACAGTGTTTATTATAGGAATACAAGGATGATTCAAAATTAGGAAAATTTCATCAGGTAATTCACAGATTATATTTCTACATAGAATTGAAGGCACAATCATGAAAAACAAAGTAGCTCTTTATGCTTTAAGTCCATGATGTATTCTGTGAAAAACACAGGTTGCGGGTGTCTTACAGAAGGAAAACTGAACACTGAACACGTATTTCTCCCATCTGCTCTTTTTCCTGAGGCTCCATGGGAATTACAGTGAAGAATAAACATTGTATAAACACACACAATTACAAAAAAAAGGAATGGGGTTACCAAGAGAAGAGAATTCACCTCCAATAGACAATGACAGTAAATGGGAAATGGTTAATTAATGAAGCAAAGCAAACAAAGGTGGAGGTTAGGGGGATACTGATAACAAGGAGGCTAATTTGTCCCACAGTACCCTGCAGAGGCACTAGACTCAGACACCAGGTACCCCGGAGAGTGGGACTGATAGGCAAGACTGAAAACAGATTAACCAAAAGCCTACATACAGAACACATTTTCCAGGCCCTGAAACACATTGTTCTCCCACATTTCCTTAAGCAGAACCCCAGCAAACATGTATCTACCTCAGGCAAGAGAACGTAGATTTCACCTCCAGAGGAATGGAGTAGTTCCTGCCATCATTTATGATTGCGCAAAGAGATAAGATAGAGGGGTGGGGATAACAATTGGGAATCAGCATAAATTCCCCCTAAAAACCCTTTCCCCTAAAAGCTATCAGTTGACAAGTCTTGGCCAGAAAGAACTCCCAAACTTCTTTTTTATTTATTTATTTATTTATTTTTTTGATACAATGTCTCACTCTTTCGCCCAGACTGGAATGCAGTGGCATGATCATAGCTCACTGCAGCCTCAACCTCCTGGGCTCAAGCAATCCTCCCAGTGGCTCAGCCTCCTGAGTAGCTGGGACTACAGGCGGGCACCACCACATCCGGCTAATTTTTATTTTTTGTAGAGATGGGGGTCTCACTGTGTTGCCCAGGCTAGTCTTGAGCTCCTGGGCTCAAGTGATCCTCCCACCTCAGCCTCCCAAAGCACTGAGATTATAGATGTGAGCTACCACACCCAGCCTCCCAATCAGTCTTTTAGTCCTTCTCTCAAATATGAATGAACAAAAGGGGGCATTTTAAAAAAGATGACAAATGATGAGCAACATAGAATAGATATTTTGGGAAAGGCTTTTGAAAGAAAAATAAGACCAAAATAAACTAAGAAAAAAATTATTACAGAAAAAAGACATGCTAGGGAGAGGACAAAAGAGTATCAAAATAGCTCCTTAAAGACACTTGTGAATATATTACATCTATAAAACAAAACATAAAATATGAATAAGGAGTAATCAGAGAAGAAAAAGTTCTCAGAACTCAGGCTTCATCTTTGGAGTTGGTCCCCAATGAGCCACAACTCCTGTCATTCAGGTCCTCGGAAGGGCCCATTCCACAGTGAATCAAGGTTGGCTCTGAGACTTACTTTAACCTATAGAATGTGGTAGAAATGAAACTGGACCTGTTCTAGGTCTAAGCCTTAAGAACATCTGACAGCTTGCACTTTTGTGCTTCTGGAAGCCAAAAAGAAGAACTGACTATCCTTTTGGAGAAAGAGAAGCTACATGAAGAGGGCCAAGAGTATGAGATGCTATGTAGAAAGGCCACATGAAGAAACACCAAGGCAGCAGACCTGTGGGTGAAGAAGCCGTCTCAGACGTTCCACTGCAGCTGAGCATCCAGACGACCAGTCCCTGATACTGTCTAACTGCACAGTGAGAGCTGCCAAATGAGACCAGCAGAAAAACTGTCCAGCTAGCCCATTAACCCATACAATAGTGAGAGAGAGACAAATTTGCTGTTTTATGCCGTTAAGTTTTGGGATAATTGGTTAAGCAACAATAAATAGCCAAAACAAAACTTAAAGTTACGACTAGCCAAATAAAATTTCCCAAAAGCTTGTATACACATGGTCACAGCAGCAGAATTCATATTAATCAAAAGGTAGAGGTGGTAGATAGAGCTCCCTCTCCCCTCTCCCCTCCCCCCTCTCCCCTCTCGCCTCCCCCCTCTCCCCTCTCCCCTCTCCCCTCTCCCCTCTCCCCTCTCCCCTCTCCCCTCTCCCCTCTTTCCACGGTCTCCCTCTGATGCCGAGCCGAAGCTGGACGGTACTGCTGCCATCTCAGCTCACTGCAACCTCCCTGCGATTGCAGGCGTGCGCCGCCACGCCTGACTGGTTTTCGTATTTTTTTGGTGGAGACGGGGTTTCGATGTGTCGGCTGGGCTGGTCTCCAGCTCCTAACCGCGAGTGATCCGCCAGCCTCGGCCTCCCGAGGTGCCGGGATTGCAGACGGAGTCTCGTTAACTCAGTGCTCAATGGCGCCCAGGCTGGAGTGCAGTGGCGTGATCTCGGCTCGCTACAACCACCTCCCAGCCGCCTGCCTTGGCCTCCCTAAGTGCCGAGATTGCAGCCTCTGCCTGGCAGCCACCCCGTCTGGGAAGTGAGGAGCGTCTCCGCCTGACCGCCCATCGTCTGGGATGTGAGGAGCCCCTCTGCCTGGCTGCCCAGTCTGGAAAGTGAGGAGCGTCTCTGCCCGGCCGCCATCCCATCTAGGAAGTGAGGAGCGCCTCTTCCCGGCCGCCATCACATCTGGGAAGTGAGGAGCGTCTCTGCCCGGCCGCCCATCGTCTGAGATGTGGGGAGCACCTCTGCCCTGCCGCCCCGTCCGGGATGTGAGGAGTGTCTCTGCCCGGCCGCCCTGTCTGAGAAGTGAGGAGACCCTCCGCCCGGCAGCCACCCCGTCTGAGAAGTGAGGAGCCCCTCCGCCCGGCAGCCACCCCGTCTGAGAAGTGAGGAGCCCCTCCGCCCGGCAGCCACCCCGTCTGAGAAGTGAGGAGCGTCCTCCCTCCTCATCTGGGAGGGAGGTGGGGGGGTCAGCCCCCCGCCCGGCCAGCCGCCCCGTCCGGGAGGTGAGGGGCACCTCTGCCCGGCCGCCCCTACTGGGAAGTGAGGAGCCCCTCTGCCCGGCCAGCCGCCTCGTCCGGGAGGGAGGTGGGGGGGTCAGCCCCCTGCCTGGCCAGCCGCCCCATCCGGGAGGCGAGGGGTGCCTCTGCCCGGCCGCCCCTACTGGGAAGTGAGGAGCCCCTCTGCCCGGCCAGCCGCCCCGTCCGGGAGGGAGGTGGGGGGGTCAGCCCCCCTCCCGGCCAGCCACCCCATCCGGGAGGGAGGTGGGGGGGTCAGCCCCCCGCCCGGCCAGCCGCCCCGTCTGGGAGGGAGGTGGGGGGATCAGCCCCCCGCCTGGCCAGCCGCCCCGTCCGGGAGGGAGATGGGGGGATCAGCCCCCTGCCCGGCCAGCCGCCCTGTCCAGGAGGTGGGGGGGGCGCCTCTGCCCGGCCGCCCCTACTGGGAAGTGAGGAGCCCCTCTGCCCGGCCAGCCGCTCTGTCTGGGAGGGAGGTGGAGGGGTCAGCCCCCGGCCCGGCCAGCCGCCCCGTCCGGGAGGGAGGTGGGGGGGTTAGCCCCCCGCCTGGCCAGCCGCCCCATCCGGGAGGTGAGGGGCGCCTCTGCCCGGCCGCCCCTTCTGGGAAGTGAGGAGCCCCTCTGCCCGGCCAGCCGCCCCGTCCGGGAGGGAGGTGGGGGGGTCAGCCCCCCGCCCGGCCAGCCGCCCCGTCCGGGAGGGAGGTGGGGGGTCAGCCCCCCGCCCGGCCAGCCGCCCCGTCCGGGAGGGAGGTGGGGGGGTCAGCCCCCCGCCCGGCCAGCCGCCCCGTCCGGGAGGGAGGTGGGGGGGTCAGCCCCCCGCCCGGCCAGCCGCCCCGTCCGGGAGGGAGGTGGGGGGTCAGCCCCCCGCCCGGCCAGCCGCCCCATCCGGGAGGGAGGTGGGGGGGTCAGCCCCCCGCCCGGCCAGCCGCCCCGTCCGGGAGGGAGGTGGGGGGGTCAGCCCCCCGCCCGGCCAGCCGCCCCGTCCGGGAGGGAGGTGGGGGGGTCAGCCCCCCGCCCGGCCAGCCGCCCTGTCCGGGAGGTGAGGGGCGCCTCTGCCCGGCCGCCCCTACCGGGAAGTGAGGAGCCCCTCTGCCCGGCCAGCCGCCCCCTCCGGGAGGGAGGTGGGGGGGTCAGTCCCCCGCCGGGCCAGCCGCCCCGTCGGGGAAGTGAGGGGCGCCTCTGCCCGGCCGCCCCTACTGGGAAGTGAGGAGCCCCTCTGCCCGGCCAGCCGCCCCCTCCGGGAGGGAGGTGGGGGGTCAGCCCCCCGCCCGGCCAGCCGCCCTGTCCGGGAGGGAGGTGGGGGGGGTCAGCCCCCCGCCCGGCCAGCCGCCCCGTCCGGGAGGTGAGGGGCGCTTCTGCCCGGCCGCCCCTACTGGGAAGTGAGGAGCTCCTCTGCCCGGCCACCACCCCATCTGGGAGGTGTACTCAACAGCTCATTGAGAACGGGCCATGAAGACAATAGCGGTTTTGTGGAATAGAAAGGGGGGAAAGGTGGGGAAAAGATTGAGAAATCGGATGGTTGCTGTGTCTGTGTAGAAAGAGGTAGACATGGGAGACTTTTCATTTTGTTCTGTACTAAGAAAAACTCTTCTGCCTTGGGATCCTGTTGATCTGTGACCTTACCCCCAACCCTGTGCTCTCTGAATCATGTGCTGTATCCACTCAGGGTTGAATGGATTAAGGGCGGTGCAAGATGTGCTTTGTTAAACAGATGCTTGAAGGCAGCATGTTCGTTAAGAGTCATCACCACTCCTTAATCTCAAGTACCCAGGGACACAAACACTGCGGAAGGCCGCAGGGTCCTCTGCCTAGGAAAACCAGAGAACTTTGTTCACTTGTTTATCTGCTGACCTTCCCTCCACTATTGTCCTGTGACCCTGCCAAATCCCCCTCTGCGAGAAACACCCAAGAATGATCAATAAAAAAGAAAAAAAAAAAAAAAAGGTAGAAACAACTCAAATGTCCCTCAGCGGATGAATGGATAAATAAAACTTAATATAGCCCTTCAGCTGCAGTGAGCCGAGATCACACCACTGCACTCCAGCCTGGGCCACGAGTGAAACTCCATCTCAAAAAGTAAAAATGAAAATAAAAACATAGCCATTCAGTGGAATATCATTCAGCCACAAAAATGAACGAAGTACTGACACGTGCTACAACAGGGATGAACCCTGAAAACATTATGTTGGTGAAATAAGCCAGACACTAAAGGGCACATATTGTCTGATCCCGTCTTTATGGAATATCCGGAATAGGCAAATCCAAAGTGTGAAAAAAAAAAGAGTTTTCATTGTGGGGGCTGGGGGGAGAGGGAAGAATGGGGAGTGACTGCTTAATAAGTACAGGGTCTCCTCTGGGGGCAGTGAAAACGTTCTGGAACTAAATATCAGAGGTGGTTGCACAACATTGTACTAAATGCCACTGAATTGTACACTTTAAAATGGTAAACTTTATGTTACAAGTGTATTACTACAATTTAAAAATAATGGGAGAAGCAAGAGTAAGGAGAGCCCTCTAAGGGTCTCAAACATACTGCCCTGTGAGAGCCCCTTCACCTAAGCTCTACGGAGGTCACCCGCCAGTTTGTACTGAGCTAACCCTCCAGTGACTGACACCCAGGCAAAGTGGGAGATGACCCAGGAAGGGGCTGGGTCAACCAGGCAGCAGAGGCAGCTGCCCATCAACCACTGACACCTCCTTCTCCTGGTCACCTGCCTCACATACCAGGTGCCACTCTGGGTCCATTTGTGGGGAAGGTGGAAGCTCCGCCGCTTACAGCCCCCAGAGCTGCAGAACTAGGGAGAATTCCATTTGGTTTTGTTCAGTTCTCAAATGAGAAAATCTTCACCAACCCTTTCTAATACCATTGCTTAGGGGCCAGCATGGCTGGTTCTTCATGTTTGCTGCAAACACCTGCAATTTTTCCATCCTGCTAACTTAAAAGCAAGAAGCCCTGTGTGCATAGTTTAATGACAGCAACCTACTGGGGCTAAAAATCATTCACGTGGCTCTATCGAAGGCTCAAGCCTGCAGTTCTCGCAGGAGGCTTGACCTGTGACCTCTCCTGTATTCACCCAGTGGCCTCCACACTCGGCCTCGAGCCCTGCACACATTCTGAGAAAACTAGCTTGACATCTGAAAAATGAATGTAACAATAGTGCCCAAGCCAGAAGGAAATTAAATGACCAATAGTAAGTCAGCATTAGATTTCAGTTTCCAGAGGGCATTTTCTACAGTATTTAACTTCCACTCATTCACATAGGCCAGATCTCTGTTCTCCTAATATGGGGAGTCCACAGTTCCGGTCAATAAGATTAGTCCTAATAAGAAAAAAACTGAGTTTAGTCTCGATGGAACTGCCTGAGGCTACAGACATTAAAACAAAGGCCTACAACTCATAATTTGCAAAACAAGTTTCACCAGATGATCTATAAAGAAGGTACCAATGATCCAGTTAACTTCACTAAATCTACCTGTCTACTTTTAGGAATATACACAGTAGAATATCTGGGATATTTAAAGTTGTGGAAAAGGTGAAAGGATAGCAGAAATCGCTGTTATTTGATGGTGGATTTAACGATATCTGTTTATTTTAATGACACTCACAAGGCATGCCCACAGTCACTTTACTATAAGCCATAGCCTGTAGGATCTGTGTTCCTTCCACTCCTGCCAAGGTGGGATCATGACCCATACAAGACCTAGGAGAGAAGGGGAGGCTCCCCCACTCCCACTCAGGATGTGGTTGTATTATTTACTCATGGCTCATTTTGGTCTTGAATGTCCTCCTGAAACCTCCCAGGGATGTGCCCACCCACCGCCCCACGACCACATACGCCAGGTCCGCAGGTCCACAGGCCTGAATGGGTGTAATCACAGCTCATCCCTACTGTGGCTACATCAAAATAGTTTTGATTTGGCCCAAAATGTTTTTGCTTCTTTGTGGGTGATACAGTTTGGATATTTGTCCCCACCTCAATCTCATATTGAAATGCAATCCCCAATGCTGGTGGTGGGGCCTGGTGGGAGGTAAGTGTCTGGATCATGGGGCAAATCTCTCATGAATGACTTGGGCCATCCTCTTGGTGATAGGTGAACTCTTGCTCTGAGTTCACAAGAGATCTGGCTGTTTACAAGTGTGTAGCACGCCCCCTGCACAGCCCCCTGATCAGTCAATCAATCTCTCTCTCTCTCCCCCATTCTCACCACGTGAAGTGCTACAACAGCCTAATCCAGTGTGATTCTGGCTACATGGGTTCAGACTGGCTCAACTTAGCTTTAGAGGGTCCAAATTGGCTCGAGCCCGTTCATCATCCAAAAACCTTTTATTTCTTATTTCTTTTATTGTGGTAAGTATACATAATGTAAAATTTACCATCTTAACCATTTTTAGGTGTAGAGTTCAGTGGCATTAAGTACATTCACACTGTTGTGCCATCTTCACCACCATGCATCTCCAGAACTTTTCCATCTTCACAACTGAACCTCTGCACCCATTAAACACCAGCTCCCCACTCCCTGCTCTCTCCAGCCCCTGGCCACCCCCATTCTACTTCCTGTCTCTGTGACTCTACTGTGGGTGCCTCAGAGAAGTGGAATCACACAGTACTTGTCCTTTTGTGACTGGCTCTAGCAGGATGTCCTCAAGGTTTATCCATATTGTAGCCTGTGTCAGAATTTCCTTCCCTTTTCAGGGTGAATGAAATTCTATTGCATGTGAAATCCTTTTCTTTTGTACCGTGTTCGCTATGCCAGCAGCTCAGAAGAGCAAGAGGAGCCCTGACCCGCCACTGCTTTGTCTGTGGAGTGGGTTTTGAGGGCTGGGGAATGGCTGGATGACCCCCCTCTCTTGAAGATGAACACAAATATTTCTAAAAGTGGCTAGCATGCTATTGTTCACATACTTGGAACCCAATGAATGAATCAAGAGGGGGCAGGCAGGCTCCAGAGGCAGAATCAGAGGCCACCTGCAAGCAGGTGAGCCGAAGGACAGAGGCTGATGAGACGAGGGTAAATGAGTGATGCCGCCACACACAGCAACAGCCTCCACCCTGACGTCGCACCCGAGCAGCTCTTGGGGAGCGATGTCTCCCCACCTTAAGTCCAGCTCAGGCTCCCTGACCTGCACAGCCTGGCTGCACCCAGAGCACACCCGGCGGGCCAGCCATGGGGCAGACCCAGAAGTGAGTCAGCACCCAGTGTCTCTTAAAAGGCCCAGTGTCTCTTCAAGGCTGAGTGCGGTGGCTAACACCTGTAACCCCAGCACTTTGGGAGGCTGAGGTGGGTGGATCACCTGAGGTCAGGAGTTCTAGACCAGCCTGGCCAACATGGTGAGACCCTATCTCTACAAAAATACGAAAATTAGCCGGGCATGATTGCGGGTACCTGTAATCCCAGCTACTCGGGAGGTTGAGACAGGAGAACTGCTTGAGCCGGGGAGGCAGAGATTGCAGTGAGCTGAGACCATGCCATTGCACTCCAGCCTGGGCAACAGAGCAAGACTCCATCTCAAAAAAAAAAAAAAAAAGGACCAGGACCAGACAGAAGCCTGGACCACAGGCAGCTGTTGACACTGCAGGAGTGGAACAGCTTCTATGAGCCTAGCCCAAACATCCTTCAGCTACAACAGTTTGGGCCTTGGCTTGGTCTCAGCTGGAGAGAGATGAGCTTCTCTTCTGTGAAGGTTGACTGGGGAGTTGGGGGCAGACGTGGGTGTGGCAGGTCCTGGAGGCCTCTATCAGGCCACGGGGCTCCATTTCATTCCACATCTCCTTTCTGCACATGTCTGAGTTGTGCGTAGTTTTCCTGAGCTGCTCATGGTATTATGTGACATAGGATTAGGAGTTATTCTTGGTCAGCCCCCTATTACCATAGTCCCTTGGGATAAAATTCCCATGCCTGCCATCACCATGGGACTTCCTATGCATCCCACAGCCCCCTGTAAACACGGAATTGCTGTGCGTGACAGGAACACCCCCAAAGTGAAGTCAACTGACACTTAATGTTCTTTAGAGAGAAGACGAGACATTAAAATACAAGTGCTGAAAATCCAGGAGTCAATATGATTTCCATTGCAAACCCAAGCTCTCAGTACACAGAGACACACACACACACACACACACGTTCATGAATTCTCAGAAAAAAATAGTAGTTAAGGCTTTAAAAAATATGAAAGCAGTCCACATAATTGGCCAAATAGAAGTTCCTTCACCCGAGTCCAATAATCACATCTTCTTTATATACTCACAGTGAGGCTTTTTTTGGAAGGTGGCTTTTCAAATGTGTTTATTAGAATGCACGCTGACTTTGCTATAATTAAAATACAGTTATGCTGACATCCACTGCCCTCATTAGCATGCGTTTCTTCCCCGAGGTTTTGTCAAGCCTTCAAAAAATCCTTTTCCAAATAGGTATTCACAGCTGATTGCCCGTCAGGCCAAGGCCCCGCAGCTTTCAGACACCCGTCCATTGTGAAATGCACTCTGGCCCCGACCCCAGCCACCAGGCCACCCAACACTGGCCGCAGCAGTGGGTGAGCACCAGCACCCCCACGTCTTTGCCACTGCCCTGCTGGTCTGAGTACACCCCTGAGGATTGAGGGGCTCTCCCACACATACTGCCCCACCATGAGCAGACCCAGGGCAGTGGGCAAGAAATTGAACCTGTCTTCTAGGGTGGGAGGAGGGGTGTCTTCTGTGAGACACGAGTTGCCCCTCAGCCCTCAACCGGCTTTAGTCCTGAGTGAGCGGTGAGCTTAAGAGTGGCCGGAGCATCCACGCAACATGTCTCCCAACTGGACCAATGAAGAGCTCAGCCACCATTAGAACTGTAAGGCACCCAGCACCCCCCACCGCCTCGCTTCAGCATCTTCGAGGCCTGTACCCTGAGGTCCCTTGCTCTAGGGCCCCTCTGCTCCCTTCCCCGGGACAGCTAGAGTCCTACCTGCTCGTGAGGCCACTTCAGCCTCTCTTCTGGGGTCCTGGTCTTGGGCTTGAAGCCTCTCTGGGGGTCTCCGGGGTGCTTGGCCTCGGGAAGGAGGTTCAGCGACTTGGGCCTCGCCTCTTGCCTGCTGAGGCTGCAGCTGGCCTTGATGGGTGGGCAGGCCTCTGCAGAGTCTGCAGGCCCTGGCTCAGGCCCATGCTCGGGGCTGGCCTCACTGGTGCTGGTGATGCTGGTCATGCTCAGGCTTATCTTGATCTCTGCCACGATCTGGTCGATGTCCTCCTCCTGGTCCTCCAGGTCCCCGTCCCCGCACCTCAGGGGGTAGGCAGAAGCGCCGGTGTTCCCGTTAGCCTCCACAGGGTAGTAGTCCTGGTAGCCCTCTTTGCTGGGACAGTAGTGACCGTCTTCTTCCTGGTCGTGGGCCTCCAGGACGGAGGACACATCCTCCGTGTTGGGCAGTTGGCCATCAGGGTAGTCCTGGCTGCCTTTAGCCCCGTGACCATGGGGGTGTAGGCCCGCCCAGGCCGTCCAGTCCACTGCATCCTGGCACCCGTCAGTGTCCATAGGATGCGCGCCGTGGGCCAGGTACTCCTCCCCGTTGCAGTCCATGCCCTCCAGGTAGCTTTCGTCCTCGGGGCAGTAGCGGATGTGGCAGGGGATGCCCTCCTCCTCCTCAGGGAGGCCCTCGTCATAGTCGTCCTCCTCAGAGGTGTTGTTCACGTAGTCGGAACTGGAGTCCCCATCGGGGCTGTGGTTGTGGCACTCCTGCTCCTTGGGCGTGGGGCTCTCTGGCCGCAGGGCGACCAGCTCCAGGCCCTCGGGCACATAGCCCTCCAAGGGCAGCTCCACGTCCTCGCTCTCGGGCTCCTGGTGGTGGGGGACAGGACCCGGCCTTGCCCTGTGGTCCAACATGCTGCTCCCCGCGCTCTCACGCTTCTGGTGGGCCACGGTAGACTCTTCTGGTGGGGCCACGGTAGACTCTTCTGGTGGGGCATGGCGGGCGCTCACACAGCCATCATTCCCCAGAGGCAGCCACTGTGGGGAGGAACATTGGCAAGGACAGAGTCAGAACCCCACAAAGCCTGGCCACGTATGGGGCCACTCCACCGCCACAGCACCTCCAACCACGTTCTCCCACAGCACTGTGAAAAATGATAGCTGAAGATTTTCATTGCTGCAATCTCTTAAAAAACTGGAAACAACCTAAGTACCCATAAATAAGAGAATGTTTTAAAAAAGTGACGGCAGAGTTCACGTGCTGGAAGAGTTGGTGGCGTTTTTAAAGAGGCAGGGCAACACGCACTACAGTGAGGGATTTTACAGGCCTGTTTTTGAGGGAAAATGGCAAGTGAGCTACAGCAAGCACACGTGTGTAGATCCCAGTTACAGGTCCGTCAAGATGTCTAGAGAATACACACACCGCCCAGCCCATACATACACGCAAAGGCACACAGAAAAGGGAAACCCCTCAAAGGCTTGTCAGCCACGTCCTCTGGGGAGGGGAGAGGGGGAGAGAGGTGGGAGGGGAGAGAGAGGTGGGAGCAGAGGGGGCCTGGACATTTTACTTTATTAAAGATGTATGTACTGGTTGAGTGTTTCACCAAAACGCATTTAATATTCACCAGCATTATAATCGAATCCACCTGTGCACCTTTGAGGGTCTCCTCTTCTAGCTGGGGAGATGTCAGCACTGAGACAAAACAACCTGTGGGGAAGGGCAGACAGCGAAGGGAGGAAGCAGGACTTCCCGCGTGGGCTGCTGCTCTGGGCATCAGGAGAGGTGACAAACAAGCTGGTCTCCTCCAGGAAGGCAGCCACTGGAGCAGAGGAGCCAGCCTCCCACAAGATCAGGACATGAGCACGCCACAGGGCACAGCCAGAGACACCTGAGACACAGGAGGCGGTGCTGACCCAAGGGAGGGCAGGACCAGGGGATGTGCCGGCCAGGACAGCCAGGGGTGCACAGGCAGGCAGTATTAATTTGGGGAAAACTAAATCATTCAGATTCATTCAATGAGTAGTTTGCATGCAAATGTGTGTGGCGGGGGTGTGTGGTGTGTTCATGAGATACAGTGTGTGTGGTGTGTATGTGGTAAATGTGTAGTATGGTGTGGGTGTGTGGTGTTTGTGTGTGTATGGTGGCGGGGCGTCCTGGAGGGTGTGGTGTGTGGAGTGTACTGTGTGTGGTATGTGGTGTGGTGTGATGTGAATGTGATATGTGCGTGTGGTGTGTGTGGAGTGTGATGTGTGGTGTGTGTGGAGTGTAGTATGGAAGGCTTGAGCGTGTATGTATGTTTTGTGTGCATGGTGTAGTGTTTGTGGTGTGTGATATGTATGCAGTGTGTGTAATGTGTGTGGTTGGTGTGTGGTGTGTATGGGGTATGTGTGTGGTGTGTATGAGGTGGGCATGGTATGTGTGTGGTGCATGTACGTATGCACACACATGCACACACATGTGCACTGCAGGTGACAGGCAGACCGGCAGCCTGGGACATGCAGCGGTGATCAGCTCAGCCAAGGCAGGGCTCAGGGTGGGAGTGGCCAGGCCCCTGGCAGCTCAGGACCCTGGATGAGAGTCCAGGAGGAAAGAACAAGCGGTGTCCCCATCTCCACCCAAGTTCATCACTAACATGAACCTATAGTCTGCACTGAAACTGTTCCATTCTGATTAGAATGAGAAACACTTCCAGACGGGCTCAGTACAGCCAAGTGGGGACTGTCCTACAACGACACGGTGTAGGGGTGGGCAAAGGAATCATGGCAGCAACTACCTTTTGTTTTTTAAAATGTGAAACATTTCTGAATGGCTTAAGCAACATCTATTTAATTTAAAAGCTCTACTGAGATGAAGAAAGAAAAAGAATACATGCTCAGCTCCAGAGACACGTAGAGGGACAGAGATTGGGGGACAGAAGGAAGTGCATTAATTCCTTCCACGACCCCTGAAGAGCAGCGGTGGGTCTGAGCATCCTATCTCCAGGAAGCAGGCCAGCAGGCAAGCCAGCTGCCACCTCGTCCTGTGCAAAGCACAGGCACCGTCCCCAAAAGTAGGCAAATGACTATCTTATTTGTTCAGGGGAAGCAAAATGGTCCAGGGTTGGTAGCCGCGTTTTTTTCCCAACAAGACCTAACTGCTGTCATCTTTCTCTGGGACCCAGCCTCCCTGAATAGAGTGAAAGGCGGCCAGCAGAACCCAAACTGTTCTGCCACAGGCTCCTCCCCACAGAGCACAGCTCAGTGCAACAGAGTCCCCAAATCCAAGAGGCAGAATCCACAAAGAGAAAACCTTCTGCTCCAGAAGGTACTTACAGGAAGTCAAAATTAAAAACACATCTTCTTATGGTTCTTTTTTTCTAACATAATCAATTATTTCTTACTGCAAAACCTAGATGTTTACCATTTATAACCAGAAATAGTTTCTCATAAAACAACCATAAAATGTAAGTTATTCAGTGACCCATCTCTCTGGAAAAGAATAACACAGTATGAAATTGAGGTATTGCCCCAAAAATCAAGACGATGGGCCCTGAAACTCTAAATACTTGAATTTTTAAGTAACTTCATATCAAGCCCATTTAATAGAAACTATGTCAAGCAGACACACTATTAGAACTGATACGAAAATAAAATTTCAAACTGACACAGCTGTATCCAAAAAAAAAATGAAAAGAGAAAAGTCGCTTCATTGCCTTTTAGGATTTCCAAAGATGATGTTAAACCCAGCCATGGTTCTGATCTCCAGGAAAGCAATTGCTGTGGTACAAAAGGACAAGGGTTAAAAGAGAACAGTGGGAGCTCTCTTTCCCAATAACTCATGCAGTGTGACGCAGAGGCTTTCAGCACAGCCCAGGGTGCCCGGGACTGAAAACCCCTTCACCAGCCCCCTCCACAGGTGGGAAATACTCGGATCTTCATTCCTGTGACACAAGACCTTGAAAGTTGCTGAAAAATGCTAGTCCCATCTGACTGGGGCAGCATTTTCATTTATTGCACACCATCGAGTTTTTTGTTTGTTTGTTTTTGTGGTTTTATTTATTTATTTTTTTGAGATAGAGTCTCGCTCTGTTGGCCAGCCTGGAGTGCAGTGGCACAATCTTTGCTCACTGCAACCTCTGCCTCCCAGGTTCAAGCAATTCTCCTGCCTCAGCCTCCGGAGTAGCTGGGATTACAGGCGCGTGCCACCACGCCCAGCTAATTTTTGTATTTTTTTAGTAGAGACAGAGTTTCACCATGTTGGCCAGGCTTGTCTTGAACTCCTCACCTCAAGTGACCCACCTACCTCAGCCTCCCAAAGTGCTGGGATTATAAGCTTGAGCCACTATGCCCAACCACCATTAAGATTTTGGCAGGAATCATTGTGCTAGGCACCACTATCCCACCAATCACTGAGCACTTTTCATTTCCTGCCGCTGGTGCTGTTGGATACCTTACGGCAAGCTGCCGTCCCTGCCCACCCACCTGAGGACAGGAACCTCCAACTCTGCCTTGCCAGAACTGACCAGTGTGTCTGACAGATGGCGAGTCCTTTGCTGTACATGGCCCTCAAAAAAATGAGGCAATTCTTTCACTCAGACCAAAGTAAGCAAATGCTGAAAGACCTTATAATGAAACATCACATTCCCCAATCTGGACTTCCCCACTCCACTGACCAACTTTGTCGTTTCTGATTTTAATTCTACTGGTGATTATTTTCCACCTCTATAAATAATTTTTGAACTCTCTTTCTGGGTATATCAACTTCGGATACTATTTAGTGGCATCCCATTATGAGAGGTGAGTTTTGCAGACCACAACTTCCCAGGCTCTGATGCAGGTCAACAGAGGATCGCACCAGCTACTGCAGTTATGCAGAGGGGCTTTCCATTCTTAGCAAGAGCACTGGGATAAAAGAGATCCTTCCAAGAGCTCCCACCTAACTCTGGGAACACAGAAGCATCCTTTAAAAGCCCTGTGGTCACACAGCCTTCAGCATGCATGCAGGCTCTTTTCTTAACTTTATAAAGCCCCGGATAGGCTGGTACTAACACTAACATGGTGAAACCCTGTCTCTACTAAAAATATAAACAAAATAGCTGGGCGTGGTGATGGATATCTGAAATCCCAGCTACTCAGGAGACTGAGGCACGAGAATCACTTGAACCTGGGAGGCAGAGTTTGTAGTGAGCAGAGATCACCCCTGTATACGCCCACCTGGGTGACAGAGTGAGACTCTGTTTTAAAAAAGGAAAGAAAAATTAAAGAAGTAAATAAATAAATGATGGCTTATTTCATAATAGTTATGACTTTGTAAAGCTTTGAAATCTGCTTTACCCAGAGTCTAGCTTTTAAATACAATGTAGGATATAGAAGGTGGGAGCCTCTTGAATGGAATGTGGGGGCTTTTTCTCTCTCCCCATAGGATAGATATATTCTGTTTCTTGTCCCCCATTGAGTCAAGAATAATTTAACTTTTGGCATAAGAAACTGCTGAAGAAAAATAGGTTGAATAAGCTAACATTTTTCTTCTTTTTGCAGGATATAGAAGACTTAGATCACTACGAGATGAAAGCAGAGCCCATTAGTGGGAAAAAGTTGGAGGATGAAGGAATTGCAAAAGAAAATTTGGCAATATTAGAGAAATTAGGAAGACTGAAAGGCAAGAGCGTTTAACTGCGTAAGTGTGTATAAATAGCTAGAGCCTGGATTTTTGTTTAAGTAATTATAGTTAATACCAGGCAATTCATGAACATGCCAATCTCAGCTGCTCTCCTCCATTCCTGCCGTAGTGGTAGATTCAGTCACATGTTTATTGGTTTTGAGACAGGGTCTTGCTCTGTCGCCTGGGCTAGAGTGCGGTGGCACAATCATAGTTCACTGAAGCCTTAATCTCCCGGGCTCCAGTGATCCTCCTGCCTCACCCTCCCAAGTGTCTTGGACTATGGGCATGAGCCACCACACCAGGCTAATTTTTTAGATTTTTTAGTAGAGATGGGGTCTCACTATGTTGACCATGCTGGTCTTGAACACCTGAGTTCACGCGATCCTCCTACCTCAGCCTGCCAAAGTGCTGGGATTACAGGCATGAGCCACCGTCCCTAGCCACGGTCATATGTTCTCTTGCCCAAGGTTATCTTTCTCATCTATGAACAGCCACTTTTTACCCTGTTCATCTGCTCTTCACATCCTGGAACCACCTGCTGATCCCTGTATATGCCCCTTTCCAGCCTGTTTATGCTGTTTTCTCTGCTTACTTTCCTTCTGTGGCATCTGTATATTTACATTCATTCTCTCCTACAAAACACAACTCAAATTATTTCTCCTTCATGAAGCTGACTTTGGTCCATCCTGCTCTGACCAAATCAAAACTAATTCTTCTCTTTTGACTTAACATCTCTTTTATGTGAAGCGGCAGGATGTGAAAGGAACACTGAGTTTGGTGACAAGCACACCTTTTTTGGTTTCACTTTGCTCAAGTCTAAAGTATGGATAGATAGTACATACCTTTTGGATGACTGCTATGAAAAATCAATGAGAATGATGTGTGTATATACATGAAATGCTCAGACAGAGTAGGGAAACGTCAGATGATTGTCTGAACACTTACTACTTCCTGCCTTGTATTAGAGCTATTTACCAACTCCATGAAAGCCGAGGAGCAGTTACTTTGTCTTGGGCACAGGTTCTCCAAAACAGGGAATGAATTGTTAGGCAAGTAGATGCCAAGTGTTGAAACCAGATAGATTACTCTCCCTCCTTCAGTCTTAGTTATATATTAATTTAATTAGTAATTTTTCCCAGAGGAAAGAAATTTAGTCAATTTCTCATATCTTATTTAAAAAACTGAGTTTGTAGCATTTGAAATAATGTTAGTATACTTTCCGTGTCTTGTGATCGATTCCAGTTTATCTTCAAAACAAGTATAAATTATTGAACACTTTTGCATGACCGATACTATGTTAAGTACTTTATACTTTCTATATGCTCTCATTTAGTCTTCATAGCCGCTGTGTGAAACAGATGCTCTTCATATTTTAGAGATAGGAGAAACTTCTCATATTTTATAGATAGGAAATGAGGTCATGGTTACATATCTAGGAAGTAAGATCTTCGTAAACTTGATTTTTTTTCTTTTTCAAAGTATAGTGCAGTCTTTAAAACCTTTAGTTTCACATGACTAAAAAGTAGTTCCATTTCTACTTAGTCTTAGGATAAGATATCGATGTGTTTTCATCTTTAGAGAAGTCCCCACACTGAAAAACTGAAACCAGTTGCATGTAGGTACACGTGTTTCTCAGTGTGTCAATGTGTGAACTAGACCATCTGTGTAATATTCTTGCTTGTAGTCTTATGAATGGAAGTCTCTTTTAGTTAGTAATGTGTCACCTTGAGTGTCTTCTAGCATTTTCAAAAATTGCTGGGGTTTGGAATAGACTCATACTAAATTCTGTGCTATCATGGAGTCCATGGTGGTCTGAACATGTTGGCTAGAGTTTTTCAGATGATAAGAAATAGGAAACGAACCAGACTTGTGTCTAGTTTTATATTCTCTTGAAACTTCATAATGCTTCATTTAATTGGACTTTTTTTTTTTTTTTTTTTTTTACTTCTTGAAATGTTGAGTGTTGGAAATGTTTTTATAGGTCCATCGAAATTTTTTTGTCATTTTCTTGATAGAGTGAACTCTTGCTTGATTTTTATCTTCTAGGAAAAAGCTCAAGCTTGAATAATATTGGTTGGAAAGTAAATAAGAGTAATATATTTCATTATACAGAGAATGATTGCCAAGTTGATTTTTATGACTTTTCCCCCAGTTTTGAAAGCAATATAATTAACTCGTATTGTAGATGTAGTTATGTTATTACTTTTAAAATATGTCGGTGTAGTACAAGCTACTATGGATGGTGGGAGGCTGAGGCAGGAAGATCTTTTGAGCTTGGAGACATTAAGGCTGCACATGAGCTGTGATTGCACCATTATATTCCACCCTGGGTGAGAGAGCGAGACACCTTGTCTCTTAAAACAAACAAAAAAACAAAAAAGGGGAGTGGGGGATGGGAGTCATATTAGAAATCTATATATAGGACAATTGTGGAAAAATAACGATTTTTTAGTGATTTAACTTTTCATAGTTCCGTCCATGGCAAATTGTTCTCCTTGAACTGCTTGACTAATAATACAAGTTTAGGAAAGCATATTAAACTTCTTTTGAATTCTTGAGAAAATTATATACATGTGACTGTTTTCCTTTAGAATGACTGCAAACTCTGAACCCCCTTATTAGATTAGATTTAGGCTATTATGATCTCTTTTGGACGTTCATTCTAAAGGAGCTGGAAGCTATAGTGACCTCTGTTTTTCCTGAGGATATAGAGCAGCTTAAGATCTTCTCTTTCTTGAACTTACCCTAGGTGCTCTATTTTAGCTTTCAGATTGGTTCATTTTTGAGTTAGTTGAAAAAAAATATATCTTTTTGTTTGAACTGTTTTTTGTTTTGTGATTCTTAGGGTTGACCCTGCTAGTCCTTTGCACAGTGATCTTCAGATATTAAAAGAAAAAGAAGGCATAGGAGATACTTTGCTTAACTTATCTTTTAAGGTAAGAAAATTGTTACGGGACTCTCTGTTTTTCTAATGGGAGTGTATATTTGTACAAGTGTTTTGGAAAACAATTTGGTAAAGTGGAAGATACTCATACACTATGGTTCAGGAATCTTGTGGATATATACTCCACCAGAAATGAGTACATAGGCACCAGGAGACACCGGAATGTTCAGAGCAGCATCATTTATCATAACCCCAAACAGAAAATAACCCAAGTGTTCATTCCAAGAAAATGAAGAATTGTGGTATTCATAAAATGGCTCACAGCTGTGTGGGAAAGATGGGCGAACCTTGAACACTACGTTAAGCGAAAGAGACCAGACCCCCAAAATCTATTTTGTACAATTTCCTCTATATAGAGTTCAACAATAGGGAAAACTAATGTTGGTTAGGGCACACACTCTTAGTGGAGGCAATATCGCCTGCCGTGGAGTGAAAATTGGTCCTTAGAGGGAAAGAAAATCTTACCTATTATAATGGTCTGCTGCCCTCCAAAGGGCCGTATAACATGAACCGACATACAGTATATCTGTGGTGTTAAAATTCCATGGGGAATGGGGGTAGAATTAGGAAGAAAACTTCTAAAAAGGCTTCTTAGGGGGACAAAAATGAAAAGAAAACAGAGAAACACTTATTTCTGGATTCATACTTGGGCAGTAAAACTATTAAGAACAAAGAGGTGATCACATAGAGGTTAGGGGAAGGAGTCCATCCAGGTGGGAGGTAGGGATGTGTGACCTGAAAGGGACATCTGTGGGCTTCTTGGATACTGGCTGGAATATATTTCAGGACCAGGTTGGTGGTTACATGGGCAAATAATTTACAATAACTTGTTAAGGTATACCTTAAGGTATATTTTATGTAACTTTCTGAATGTATGTGTTATATTTAATAAAGTATTTTTAAGATACTAAAAATAAAGTTTACAAAGGAATAACGATGGAATCTAGAAGAAATGTTAGTGATCTAGAAGAAATGTTAATGGAATCTAGATAAGATGTAATGGTTTAAAATCTATGGCTATATGCGGTATTTTGAAGAAAAAAACAGACATAAAAGAATACTTTCTTGTACTTACTCTAAGGATGGTACTAGTTTTCTAAAAGCTTCGTACTTAGCTTTTTGTGTGTATATTTTTGCTTGTGGATATATCTTATGATTGAACTTTCTTGATATGACCCTAATGTCAGTATTTTCTCTCACTTTTGTTATCATAGAAACTGTTGTCGTTGTCAACTGGGTTGTCTTCCTGAAGTATGAATCCGGTATGTATTGCCTGAATTTGCTAATGGCTACTTCTTTATGGATTCATACGGGGTAACGCATAAAGCACGCAGGCCTAAAACAAAAAAAACAAAACACAAAAAACTAGGCAGGTATCTTTCTTTTTTAAAACATTAAATCATACATCCATATGCCCAACACCAAACTTAAGAAATAGAACCTTTGACTGGGCGTGGTGGCTCACGCCTATAATCCTAGCACTTTGGGAGGCCAAGGCAGGCAGATCACCTGAGGTCAGGAGTTCAAGAGCAGGCTGGCCAACATGGTGAAACCCCTTCTCTACTAAAAATACAAAAATATTAGCCGGGCATGGTGGCGGGCGCCTGTAATGTAACCCCCGCTTCGTGGGAAGCTGAGCTGGGAGAATCACTTGAACCCAGGAGGCAGGGGTTGCAGTGGGCCGAGATTGTGCCATTGCACTCCAGCCTTGGTGACGAGAAAAACTCCGTCTCAAAAAATATATATATAAAAAAGAAATAAAACCTTATCAGTACCTGTAGCACCCTGTGTGCCCCTCCCTTGTCATGTCCTCTTTGGGAGGTATCTTGAAGGAAATACGAAATCTTGGCCAGGAAACTAGAGGATTCGTGACTGCAGGTGGTGTTTTCATTATTTTTTCCTGCTTTAGCTAGAACTTCAGGGAAGGGACGACGTGGGAGGTAAATGGCTGAAACTCTATTGGATTTGTGTTTGTGGCCAATGGCTCCAGATACCAGAAAGAAGGGCCTTTTTCTGTGGTTGGAGTATTTCTTAAAGAGTCCTGAGAAAAATGTGATGCCTTGAGCTAACTGACCTTCTGAAGAGGACCTTAAACTGAATTTCCAAGTTATTAGTATTGAGATTCACAGACTTTGGAGAATAGCAGGTATGACTTGGAAAGATGTACAGGGAGGAGCCAGAACAATATGTATTTATAAGCTCTGATGTCCACAGTGACAACTTGAGCACCATGAATACTAAGCAAAATGGAACTGGAGATAAAGTATAACACAAAGATGGGATTGAGGGCAGGAGGGAATGTGACCTGGTCAGCAACTTGGTAAATCCAACTTGCTATGCTTTTAAGGAAGTTGTTTTCTGATGTTACAGGCAACATCGGAATTACTGAATTGAATTCTGAGGTAGTGCTTTAAAGAAATGCGTTCTTCTGCCCCTATTCTTTGGAATACTTACTACGTATGCTTACTATTCCTATTCTTTGGAATACTTACTAAGTATGCTTACTATTCCTATTCTTTGGAATACTTGGCTAAGTTCTTAGTTTTTGATATCATAAAAATTCAAAGTATTCTGTTCTAAGAGCCATTGCAAATAGTTGACTAGAATTTCAGAGCAATTACATGAGAGTAATACCAACAGAGTTTTTAAGTTACCCATAGTCCTATATCCCTAACAAGTATGTTCATGCTTGCATGTTCTCGTCTCATGTTTACTGTGTGCATACTTTCTTAGTAATGGCATGTAGAAATTGTTTAAGCAGGAATAATTCTCAAGATAATTTTATATGTTTCCTTTTTTCTTTCTAAGGTATGTATTGTGTGGAGGAGCATTACGTATTGAACTTCTCACAAAACAGGTGATTATTTTCTTATAATACTCAATTTTCACCCTCAATAGAGTGTTTCGATTACGTAAGTTAGGTTGTAAGTAGAAGGTTCTCTTAGAGAAATTTTAGTGTTTTTTTCATAGCTCCTACTTTCAAGAATGAAAAAGGTAAACCAGTAAAATGAGATTGTACTTGTTGCTGAATCTATGCTGGGATAGGCATTAAGAGTGACCTTTATTTAAGGTTCTAATTTGCTCATGTTGGCCACTTGCAACATCAGTTTGTTGTTTTTGGTGAGATTCTGGAAATGGTCCAATTTTACTTTTTCCCCTTGACTCCAGACTTTTTAACACTGATCTGCTGCTGTTGAGGCATATGCCGTTTTGTTAGGCCTTCTCAAGTGGGAATCAGGAATGCTGCTGTTTTCTAGAGATGTTTTTTTCTTCCTGTAGGGCTGAAGCAGTGCCTACTCGACAGAACCGGTCATCGCGCAAAGAAATGCCACCTGACTCAAAGGCAAAGCCAGAGTGCAGCTTGGAGCAAAGAAGGTATTCTATTAAGAATTTTCCATAAACCATAAGATATATTTTATATTACTTTGCGAGCCTTCTTCCTGTCTTGACTTAATTCTTTTTGAGAGAATTTGTTTCATTTTCATTTGGTTTGTTTTCTTCTTGTTACAAAGATGATCTATAGAAAATATAGAAGTATCATTTCTTTATTATTGCTTTTTTCCCCCTTCTGTGCCTATGCTTACCAAGTCTTTTTTTTACTTTTTATTAACTCTTTCAATCCTCTTAATAACTTAAAAAGAGGGTATTACTAATATCTGCATCTTGTGGATGAGGTAACTGAAGGTCGGTAACTTGTCCAAGGTCACAGGTGGCAGAGCAAGGATTAAAACCAGACCGTCTGGCTGCCCAAGGCCCAAGCAAGAGGAGCTGAGAGCAAGCCATGGGGGAGAAGGATGTTGGTCAGGCTGGTTTCCTGTTCAGTTACCATGAAATGCAGGCTTAACCTTAATTCTAGGACATTACCAAGAAAGCCTTGCAAAGCCATAGGTTTTTTACCATGACCATGACTTTTAGCAAGAATGTGTGGTTTAAAGGCAACGTGGTGCTCTAAGAAGCTTACGTTCACTCTTACAGAGGGACTGCTGGTTGAGCTAAATAGTGAAATCCTGGTGGAGCACACAGCCTTTAGGGCAGCTTGTGACCTATTTCTATGGTCAGGAAAGACACCTGTCTTTCCCTGCTGCCTACAGCCTCCAGTTATTCACCTTCAGAATTTCCTAGTCTGTGATCACATTCAGATGAGAGATCTGTTTTGTTTTTTCCAGGGTAGGAGGAAGTGAGTCATCACCTATACTAAGCAGTCTAGTCTTCTGTATATAAATGAGCAAGTTTGAGGAGCCAAATTTGAGAAGCTTGTGTAATCCTGACATTCTCCAAGAGAATCCAAGAGAATGTCAGGATTACAGACGGTGGTAAAGTGGTCTCTTGTTAGTTGTCTCCACAGCTCTCATCAGAAGCACACACAGATACTTTTTCTAGGAAACCATCTCTAACTTAAGCCTGTAGGATTCCCAAAGATTAAAAGCAGGCAACTATGAATTCAGTGAAATCATAGCATTCAAGTAGTGAACCCAATATATTTGAGAATTATCAGAAACAATGAATGTTTCCCAAAGACTTTAGGTTTTGGAATTATCAGATACAGAATACAGACTTCAAATATTAGAATTGTGAGAAAATAGTTACATGTGAAATAAATGTATTATATAAGAAAAAGATGGACTCATAAAATTGAGCAAGCAGGAGCAGTAAGACCACCAGGAATGATGAGGAAGACCTGAAAGGAAAATGGATGAAATAGAACTTACAGAAATAAAATATATGGCTGGGTATGGTGTCTCACACCTGTAATCTCAGCACTTTTTGAGAGGCTGAGGCGGGAGGATGGCATAAGCCCAGGAGTTGGAGACAAGCCTGGGCAGCATGGTGAGAACTCGTTTCTCCAAAAAATACCCCACCACAACCAAAAAAAAAAAAAAAAAGAAGAAGAAAAAAGCTGTGTATGGGGCACCTACCTGCCTATACTCCCAGCTAATCAGGAGGCTGAGGTGGGAGGATCACTTGAGCCCAGGAGGCCAGGGCTGCAGGTTCGTGCCACTACAGTCCAGCCTGGGTGATAGAGTGAGACTCTGTCTCAGAATAAAATGAAATAAGGAAATATAAAATGGAATTGTTGAAATAAGAAACCGAGTGGATGGATTAGACACCAGAAGAAAGGATTAATTGGTTAGACCATTATCTCCGAAAAGTAAGTCCGTATGTTACACAGAGAGACATGAGGATAAATGATAGGGCAGAAGTTGGTGGGGTTGGCGGGGAGAGGGAGATCAGAATGAGGTCTAAAATACGTCTTAGTGGAATCCCAGGAGGAGATATTAAAATTATATTGGAAAGTGAGAGAAATGGAAGTTCTAAAGGTGACAGAAGGAAGTCCACATAAATGAGTCACAACAAATGTAAATGGACTAAAGTTACCAGTTAGACAGATGGAACTAATAAAACGATATCCAGCTGTTGTAATCCATCTTATTGAAACTATGAGGATGTGAAAAGATTGAAAGTTTTTATAAAGGAGAGAGAGAGATAAAGATATGCCGGTATACATTAACCAAAACAACTGATGGAGCTTCAGTTTCAAACAAGATAGGATGTTGGAACACAAAGCATTAGTAACAGCTTGATGCCAAATGACTGTTAATTAGGAGGATGTAGCAATTTTCATATTTTATGTACCTATCAAAATAGACTCAAAATACAGAGGAAAAACTGATAAAACCACAGGGAGAAATTGACGAGTCTGCCATTGTATTTGGAGATTTCAACATACCCTGCTTACCATAAGTAAGTTACACAGAATGCCCATATATAGATTTGAATAACCCGTGAATGGACATGATGTAATGGACAAATATAGACCTCTGTACCCAATAATCAGATATTCTGTATTCTTCTCAAGCATATGTGGACTGTGGGAGAAACATTATTATGTATTAATCCATTAAGCAAGTCAGAAGATTGAAAAACAATTGGTACAATCCACACCATAAAATTTATAATTTAAATATGAAGCAGTTAAGGTTAGAAGTTAATAGTGAAGAGATTAACCAAAAGCTACATGAACTTCGAAATTAAACACCCTTGTAATTCATGGTTAAAAGAATCCAATGAAATTTTAGAATGCTTAGAATTGAGCCATAGTTAAAATAGGAAACTTCTATCTACCCCTCTCTCTCGCCCTCTCCCTCCCTCCAAGGCCCAATTCTTACATTTCTGCTTGTTAATTTGCTATAGTTAATTCGGATATATACAAAGACTAAGAACAATTCCTTGAATACAGTGACAACCTGTACCTGCAATAGTCCAAAGCCTAATTACCCTGATTCCTCCACCAACAGTTCCCAAACTGGTGTACTAGAAAGTCTTCCGAATGCTCTTTGCAAAAAACAAACAAAAAAAAAAAAAACAAAAAAAAACAACATCGTGGCCATATAAATTCATTGTTCTGAGAGGTCCCGTTGAATTTACCAAGCATTTCCCAAATTGATTTATTCATCAATAATCCCGAGGTGCTGGGATTACAGGCGTGAGCCACCATGACCGGCCTTCCATAAGGCATGTAAAGGCACTTCCAAAGGTAGAATCAACAGACTTTCCAAAAGTCAGTGGCAAGATCTCCAGACTCAGACCCGCCTTCAAGATCCAACCCCCAGCAACCCAAAGCCAATGAATTGTCCTCCCAGAATAGCATCAGATAGCAATTAGAACGTGGTCCTCAAATTCTCCAGATCAACTCCAAAAACATATATACTATTAATGGGAAATATTGTGAACTGAAGTCTTTAACAGATAACATTAATCAAAAACATTTCTATGGGTAAACGATTATATATAAAATAGGTTTCTCACCAATAAAAGCCTCTATAATTTCAGGCTGATGACAAATTAACTTATGTTTTAAATGCATAATTATGTCAAATAAATGCATCTACAAAGGCCTGAATACAATCTCTGAGTCAAAGGTCACCCCATCTTCTCAATTTCACATTTGATTATACGTGTATTTGAGAGAACATCACTCATTATTTGTTTTGGGAGTATAATGGAATATTATCTAATATTTTGGATATTATGGAAACTAATTGATTGGAAGTCAATGGCACCGTTTCTATTAAAAGAGTAGGATCCTCATCAGTAGACAGAGACGTTTAAGAATAGTCATTCTACATCGACAAAGCGTCAGTATCAGGCAGTGGCTTCAAAGCCAAAGTGGTGGTTGGATGTAAAGTGGAATTTTAATTGGCGAAGGAGGCAGATAGTGAGAAATGTTGATTCAATAATAATGTGAAGTCCAGAAAAGCCTGTGGCTGTAAAGAATGTTGAGCCATAGAGCCCATGGGAAATAGGAAAGGGGGCCTCGAAATATTCAGAGATTCGTAGAAGGGTAGCGTAAATACCTAAGGTAACTGTGATGGATAGTGCTTGAAGTATTTGCTTTCGACCTTCTATCAGGCTGTCTACAAACTTGGAAGTTTCTTGAGGGCAAGAATGAAGTCTTTTACAGCTTCTGGTGTGCCTCTGTGTACCCAACAGGTCCTCAGTAAATAATGTGTTACCCTACTTTGTCATACAATATAGGACATACTTAGCTGTACAGCACGATGTGATTTGATCACACCTAACCTATGAGTGGACAATCACAGCGTTCTATCTGTTTAAAAACAACACTCCCTATTCCCTTTCACCTTCGTAATATATTCGTTTGGTTTCTAGGAATGTTGGTTCTACCCATATGTTTTTAGGCAATAGCACAATCTGTGATGTGCCTAAGTAAAATTATACCAAGCATTCTATGGCGGCAAAGCTAATGCACTGCTCTTTGTTTCAATTAAGATTTTAGACGTTTGAAAATATAAATTGAGATATTGGACAGTGAGGGTTTTATTTTGGAGGTTGGAGGAGATTGAAATGTTGGGGTAAAACTGCTAGGCTCCTTTGGGACTTGTCTGTCAGGGTGGGGAGAATATACAAGTTAACCAAATCTTGTCAATTCTCACAGTGCTTAGTTTTGTGACTGTACAAAAACTGGCATTGTTTTTCCTGGGTCTCAGTGGAGAAATGTGAGCTGTGAGATTAACATCCTCTTTACTGTGTTTTGGCCAGGATTTTGCAAGCTTTTGTGGAGAAAATTATATTGCTTTTTTTCATCCTGTTGTAACATATATGTATATCAGTATGCTTCCTTGTGTTTTACTGTGGTAAAATTGTATCTTGCATATAGAGAAATAAGTCTATTAGAGTGAACTTTAAAAAATCTTTACTCTGAGGTGCCAGCCTTGTGTAATGAACCATATGTTTAAGCCTCGTAAATACATCACACTAGAGCCCAGCATGGTGGCGTGTGCCTGTAATCTCAGCCACTAGAGAGGCTGAGGCAGGAGTATCGCTTGAACCTAGGAGTTTCAGACCAGCCTGGGCTACATAATGAGATCCCATCTCAGTCAGTCAACCAATCAATCAGTTACACAAAAAAGATCAAGGTCTTTCTTGCTCTTTTAGAATGTCTTTCCCAAACATTCTAACAAATGTCTCGGTGTCTCAAATAATGAAAAGGGTTTATGACAGAGTTACAGCAGTCATCAGAGAAAAATCCTGGACAGATTGCAAATGTATACCAGTTGTGAATTTCTAAGACTGCAATTGAAATCCAACATTATTTTTGTACGGTCTTCTTGGGTGTATCTGTGTTTAATAACTTGTTTTCAAATTTAGAGGACTGTAGCTATGGTTTCTTCTTAGAGACCTTGACCTTGAGGGGCTCACAGTTTAATGGAAGAGAGAATTAGAAACCAAGAATTAAATGCAGAGAGTGAGGTTCTGCAGTACAGGGTGTCTACAGGGTGCAGAGAAGCACTGTGGCGCCGTGTTCTGGCCTCATCTTCTACTGCTCTAGACTTCCTGAAATGCCATTTCCTGACCCTACCTGGACCTCTCTCTGTAGGTGCTGTTCTATCTCCTTGCAAGCCTTTTCTACAGCTTAAGTGCCTGCTGAAGTTCTGTTTCTTCAGAAGCTTCTTGAAGACTGCCTGTAGCTCACCCAAATAATTGTTTTGTCTACATCTCTGTTATTTCTTTAATTACAGCCAATTCTTATTATTTGCAGGAGTAATATTCTACAAAGTTGCCTGGAACACTGAATTAGTCAAATAGCAAACCCTTGTTTCCAGGGTAAATATGTACATAAATACATATGTCATATAGGTTATCATCTTAATTCCTAAAAACAACTCATCCTGGTAGATTGAATTTTCTTTATTTCCAAAAGAATAAAGGAAGTACAGAATTGTAAGTGATTTGTCTGAGGCCACTCCACTAACAGGTGCCAGTGTTATGATTCAGACCCCGTCCAACTGGTCCCAGAGCCACAGCTTCTTGCACTACCCTGCAGTGTCCTCTACTGTCTCTGTCTTCAGGTCATCTTTGTATGAGAGCTGAAACAAGCAGACCAAGGTCACTGTTTGACCTTAGCTTGGGACGAGTGCAAAGAGTGACACAGTTTTCACTACTGTGTGTCTATCCAGGAGCCACCTTGAAAGTGCCACAAGTATTAATTTGGGGATTAGAAAGACATTTTAGCAAGTAAGCTAATTTGAAAATATGGGATACTCAAATGATGAGGGTCAACTGTATTTGTAAGTGACTGCTAGGGTCTGTTTCATGGTAATCCCTTCCCGCAAGAATGTGGAATGTTTCTTTAGCTTCTTTGATAGTTTATTTATTCATTCATGTATTTATTAAGTCCTTATTATAAGCCAGACTCTGCTTTAATCTGTGTGAACAAGCTAGAGATTAAGGTCCTGCCCTGTGGATTTTATATTAGAGTAAGAAAGACAGATAGCTAAGTCTGGAGCTCGGAGGGGTGGGGGGCGGCGAGGCCCAGGTTGGAATTATAGATTCACTTGACCAAGGTGAAACCTGGTGTGCCCCCTCCTGCTTCACATCCACAGATATACTTCCAGAACATTTCTGTTCTATTCTTGTGTATAAAATCCTCCTTTTGAGCCTCTCTCCATTGATGCATGTCAGCCTCTACTTGTCTTTTGTTGATTTTGAGGCCACTTGCCCATGTGGCTGGCAGGATATTGAAGAAGAATCATACTGACCTGGCTCTGCTACCTACCAGCTGAGTTACTTTGGTCAAGCTCTTGGACTTCTGAGCCTGTTTCCTGATTTCAAAAGTGGTGATATGATGTGTTAGGCACTGGTGGGTTGCAAGGAAGATGCACGCATGTATTCCCTTTGTGATGAGGGCCGAATGTTAACTTGGATGGAAAGTCATCCAAGCAGCCATATTGTCTCTGGCCCTAGTACTTTCAAAACCTCACAGAACATTAATTTCGCAGTATTTAGGATAGGACTTGAGCTCTGAAGACCTATAGTGTGGTTATTTGTTCATATGGCTGTTTTCCATACTAGACCATGAGCTCCGTAAGGGCAGGATCTACAGTTTCATCTTTCTATCCTGGGCACTCAGTTCACTGCCTGATACACAGTAATAGAGGCACAAATGTTTCAAAAGTTGAGGAATTTTCAACACTTCCTGAAAGAATAGGAAGATATAAAGGCTTCTCAGAGAAGGTATTATTTAAGCTTTTCTTTCTTTTTTTTTTTTTTCAGATGATGTCTCACTCTGTCACCCAAGATGGAGTGCAATGGCACGATCTCAGCTCACTGCAACCTCTGCCTCCCAGGTTCAAGCAATTATCCTGCCTCAGCCACCCGAGTAGCTGAGATTACAGGCCTCTGCCACCATGCTCAGCTATTTTTTGTATTTTTAGTAGAGACGGGGTTTCACCATGTTGGGCAGGCTAGTCTTGGAACTACTGACCTCAGGTGATCCGCCCACTTTGGCCTCCCGAAAGTGCTGGGATTACAGTCATGAGCCACCATGCCCAGCTTATTGATGCTGATTCTTTAAGGGTGAGTAGAAATTTTTTCCAGGTGACTAAAACCTTGAGACATTATTCCAAGCAGAGACCAGCAGGGGCAAAGACACGGGGATATAGAGATGTTGAAGTTTACCAAACACTGCTAGATTTAAAAAACAGAAAAGAAACAATGAAAATCAAAAATTAAAATTAAAAATCACCTAAAAAAAAAAGAAACTGTTAATGGGCTTGTCCAAAGGTGACATCACAATTGAGTTAACTATAACCATAGACACACAATAATGGTTGGAAGTTTTGGGGGAAAAACATAACATTCTCAGGTTGTTGGCAGAGTATCTAGAACAATTTAGAAATACAGATATTGAATTCTGGGAATAATTACACTGTAGTGAAATCATTTCCTTCTCTGCGTATGAAGCATGTATGTGTCACACACTGTTCAAGGTGCTGAAAATCAGACTCTTCTCAAGGAGCTCATGAGCAATCAAGGGAGATGGATGGGTGAGCCACTGATGATCATGTGACAAGTGGGGTAATAGAGATATGACTAAAATGCTATCCAAAGAAGAAGAAAGAAATTATTCATAGTATATGGAGTGCTGGGGAAAGAGTTCTGAAATGAAGCCGGCCAGGCGTGATGGCTCACACTTCCACTAACTGACCTCAGGTGATCCACCAGACTCGGGCTCCCAAAGTGCTGGGATTACAGGTGTGAGCCACCACACCCAGCCCAAAAGCTTTGTGTTTTTACAGATATTAACCATGTTTCCTGTTTAAAAAGAAAAAACAGCAACAATGTAGGAGAATAAGAGAAACATTTTTCCAAAAAAGAAATCATTTTGATTATTTTATCTCATTGGAATGTTGGATAATATAGTCTGCTTCATTAATCATCAAGCATGCTATGGATTTCCCACTTTTATAGGATCTGTATCTCAGTTCAGGTAATACTGGTAATTTTTGTACAGTATTTGAAGATGAAAAATATAGGCCAAAATCATAGACCTTACATAGAAGCTGGTTAATGAAGACAGCTCTGGAGGAACACATAGATACACACACAGAGACACACACATATATATAAAGTATACACACATATGTTTTTTAAAGCTTTAAAGGTTTTAAAGCCAAAGCCAGCCCCTCCCCTCCCCCAGAGCGGGCGGCCCCTCCCCTCTCTCAGAGTGGGTGGGGACAGCGGTTGCATGGGCAGCTTTCCTGATGAGCCACAGGTCCCTCTGGACACACTGCTGCCTGGCCACGCCCCCTTTCCGTTTCATCTTTCTCGTTAACCAATGGGCTTGGAGCATTAAGGCCACGCCCCTATCCCCCTTTCCGTTTCATCTTTCTCGTTAACCAATGGGCTTGGAGCATTAAGGCCACGCCCCTATTCTGCATTCTACTGTGGCCCTGGTTACGCCTCCTCTGGGTCAGTTACGCAGCTGTCTTCTAGGTGACTGGACGTGTTGATCAGCGCTCGCTGGGATTTGGCTGACGTGGCCCCAACCCCGCCTCCCTCCCCACCCCACAATGGCAGAAGAAACTCGACAGTGTAAATTAGCTGCAGCCAAGAAAAAGGTAAAGACGTACCGGGTCATGGCCCCCCAACCCAACCACAGATCCCCTCCGACGACAAGACCGCTGCCACAGTCCATACTACTCCTGAGGCACACCAGACTTTGCCCCCAACCCCAGCGCTTCTGGGCTCCCCCTACAAAAGTCTTGTCAGTCAGCCGTGCCCCTTCAGCAAACAGCTCAGTCCCTACCCTCGCCAATCACCCCAGGGTGACTTTGGGCAGGTGACTCCTGGGGCGCCCCACTCCATTACTGGGCCCTCACCTCTTGCCGCCCCAAGTTGGACCTCCCTGGGCTCTTTGGGCTCGCATCTCCAAGGACCTGGGCCCCCCAGCCCCAGGCCCCGCCCTCGCCAGTTGTCCCTGGGTGACTTTGGGCTGGTGACTCCTGGGGCTCCCTGCTGCAGACTCTGCCCTCCCCTCCTGCTGCCTCAAGGTCGACCTCCCTGGGCTCTCTGCGCTGGCGTCTCCAGGGACCTGGGTCACAACCCTGTGTTTCCCTCCCGCGTGGTGGAGTGGAGACTCAGACATCGCGCTGATGTAGTCCCTCCCCCGCACTAGGAGGAGTGGAATGTAGTGATATCACCGTCTGCCTACCAACTGTCATTACTGGAAGACTGGCCCTGGTCTTATGACCCAGTCCCCTAAACGTTGTCACCCCGTTTCTGGTTCTGGTCACAGCAGAAATTTCCAACTGGAAGGGGAATGGAGACTATGGGACCTAGGAGCAAGAGGTTTCAGGCTGCCTCACTCCCTTACCATAGCCATTGACAGTGGGAAAAGCCTACACTTCCCCCGTGAGCTCAAAACGTTGACAGTGTCTCTGGGTGGCGATGGGAGAATGGGTTGGGTTTGGTTTTCTCCCAAGCTTCTACTTTCCAGAGAGATTTTAACATTTTTTTCCGAGTTCTCCACCTCATATTCTAATTCTCCATGGTTCTGGACCAGACTGCCCTTCAGTCAGTGGTCTCTGAAGTGAGATTTCCTCATCTTCTGTGCAATAGATCTTGGGAGACTGAACTTGACAGTTTGAATCTTCCTCATATTATCTCAAGCTGCGGTGCTTTGAGTACCACAGGATAAATGTGGGACATCTTTCTGAAGCATCAGTTTCCTTTGATTCTCTTGAGATCAAGAGAAAAAACATGAATGTACTTAGGGATGGCAGTCCCATAGGTTTCTAAGAGTATACCAGACTTCTCTCTGAAATGAGGCTTGGGTTGTCCTCTTTCTGATAAATTCCCAGATTTCACAGAAAGGCTGCCTTCTGCCATGAGGACACATTGATAGAAAAGTTTGAGAGGTACTAGTGCACTTCTTCCCAATAACAGACGTGTGAAGATGTACGACTCTAAACCACATGACATACAGCTCCTGCCTATTTCATGTTTACTTTTCTACCTCTGCCTCTGGATTTGGTGCCTGGCAAAACCCCAGAGCTTAGAGTGGGAAGACTGAGTTTCCAAGTTCCAGTATCGCCTTTTTCTTTTTCTTTTTTCTTTTTTTCTAGCCATGATGTCGATCCCTCTCAGTCCCTAAATGATTGTGACACCTTATAGAGTTGTTGGTGTCATTAAATCAGATGGTATATAAGAGTATTTTATAAAAACTATAAAGGAGGATGTGGCTGTAGGGGTTGATAGTTCTCATGAGTATTACTGCTCTTCTTTCCCACAGTTCAAAGAATATTGGCAGAGAAACCGCCCTGGTGTTCCAGCAGCAGCGAAGAGGAACAGGAAAGCAAATGGCAGTAGCCCTGAGACGGCCGCTTCTGGTGGTTGCCATTCATCTGAGGCTGTGAGTCTTGCCTGGACAGGCTTTTGGGGACAGGGGGCCCAAGGAGCAGTAGAGGGCAATCGTTAAGATTGTGGATGGACTGTTGGGTACTGGTGAAGGATTCTGGATTTGGCCGGGCACGGTGGCTCACGCCTGTAATCCCAACACTTCGGGAGACCAAGGCAGGTGGATCACAAGGTCAGGAGATCGAGACCATCCAGGCAAACACGGTGAAATACTAAAAAATACCAAAAAAAAAGCCGGGCGTGGTGGCGGGCGCCTGTAGTCCCAGCTGCTCCGGAGTCTGAGGGAGGAGAATGGCGCGTGAACCTAGGAGGCGGAGCTTGCAGTGAGCCAAGATCACGCCACTGCACTCCAGCCTGGAAGGCAGAGAGAGACTCCGTTTCAAAAAAGAAAAGAATTCTGGGTTTGAATCCTGCCTCTCCGTCTGCTAGGGATATGATTTAGGGCAAGTTGCCTGAGCTCTTTGGGCCTCTGTTTTCACGTCTGTATGATAGAGGTGGTATTGTTTGACTTGTATTTGTGAAGTTTAAATGAGATTTATAATTGTCGATTTTATGTTAATCCCTAGTACATGGCCTGCTGTCAACACCCAGGACACCCAGGATATGGTCTTTGCTGTTTGATTTTCCTCATCCCCAGTCTCAAGGGGAAGCCAGGACAATGAGAACAGCCACTTCCCATCAGGAGTCACTGCAAGGGCCCCAGGGTGGGATGGTGGGGAGATGAGAACCATGAGAGAAGTTGGCACAAAGGAGTTATGGGACAAAGGGTCCAAGATAGGCAGAAAAGAAAATGTTGCCAGTTGATGGGGAAGAAAGGAAGTCGGAGGGCTCAGACACTGAGGGGGACAGAACATCTCCATGTGCACTCTCATCTCTTATAGTCAGCAACAGGTATCCATGGGTAGGGCCCTACATCATCTGCTACCCTGAAGGATCTGGAGGTAGGAGGCTCTGGGCGGAGGTGCAGTGACCCCGCAGGCCAGCCCTCCAACCTCCTCCCGCAGCGGAGACTGGGTGCCCCTCTGCCAGCTGAGACAGCCCACACACAACCCAGCCCTAATGATCGTTCTCTCTACCTCTCCCCCAAGTCCTCCTCCGCCTCCTCCTCTCTGCATGCGCCTCAGAGCCCGTGCCAAGAACAAGCAGCAGTCCTGGACTCGAGGTCCATAAAAATCAGTCGACTGAATGACACCATCAAATCTTTGGTAAGAGTCCAGTGAGGTCCCCTGATTCCACGCTGCCAATCCTGGGCTCCAGTTTCCCCTTGGGGCCCTGAAGAAGGGGGCTGGGGGCCCCTGGGGCCAAGGGCAGATAGGGAGCTGGGGCGCCCAGGCCTCACCTGGAGGGACCCCAGAGCATGCAGCATGGCTCTTCTCTTGCTGCCCTCTTTGCCGACTCTCTCCTCTCCAGACACCCCTACTCGAGTCCTTGCTACACACGCCCTGGGGTTGTTGCCTCTTGGGGAAGTGCTGGCCTGACTGGTTGTCAGGGGCCCCGTATTTCTGCCATGACTCAGTCCCTAATTTGATCTTCGATTCTGGACAAGCCACCTCTCCTTTTTGGGCTCGTGTTTCCAGAGGAGGTAGTGAGTATCAAAGGTCTCTGTTAGCTCTGAGAGTCTGAGATTTAAAGGCCTCCTAGAATGGAAAGCTCAGGGCCAAGGGCTCTTGTCTGTCCTTTTCCATCGTATATCGGCTGTGAAGAACCGTCCCTGGCCCGTACATGCTCAGTAAACGTCTATTGAATGAATGCACTTTTCTAAATCACAAGCTGGCAGAAGGAGGAGCCTTTCTCAAACTCCATCTCTAGAGGTTTATGTTACTGTCCTCAAGAGATTCCTGATTCAGACTTTGAGTTCTGAGGCTGTGGCTGAAACCCAACAAAGACCCAAATCCTCTGTCCTTGGGAGCTTGGGAACAGTTCCTGTTCCCATTGGGTCTGAGAACTTTGCCTTTAAAATCCATTCCTGGCCCCTACCTGCCGCTTCCTGTCTGGGGAACAGAGTTGAGGGGGCCACCCTCCATCACCTTATTTGACTCTCCCCACAGAAACAACAGAAGAAACAAGTGGAACATCAGCTGGAAGAAGTAACGTGATTTCTTTGTTTGCTGGCGACATGACTGCTGGGTTTGGGGGACACTCAGATGTAGAGGCCCCAGTCTCGTCTCACCCACTCCCAGCCTGGGGAAGGAGGCTCACCCCTCAGATTCCACCCCATCCCCACAGGGTCCCTGATAACCTGGTCCCATGGGTGGGCCTGTCCTGGGGCATTGGTGGCATTCTGGGGGCATAGCTCTTGCTGTGCCTTCTCTGTCTCCCCCTGGTAAGAGCTCTGTCTTCCTCTTCCTATAGGAAAAGAAAGCAAACAATGAGAAACAGAAAGCTGAAAGGGAGCTAGAGGTGAGTGGAGGGTGTGCAGTTTCCTCCTGTCCTCCGGAGAATGTTTGTTTCCTTCTATTTCAGCACTTGCTTGGCTTTTCTCCCAAAGGGTCAAATCCAGAGATTGAACAGAGAGAAAAAGAAACTAAATACGGACCTGTATCACATGAAACATTCTCTCAGATACTTTGAAGGTGGGAATCTGGGCACCCTGTCATCCTTCAACCTGGCACTTTGACAGGTCTGTAGGGGGAGTCCTTTGAGCCCCATCTCAACTCTGTCATTACAGAAGAGTCCAAGGATCTGGCCGGCCGCCTGCAACGTTCATCGCAGCGTATAGGAGAGTTAGAGTGGTCTCTCTGTGCTGTCGCCGCCACACAGAAGAAGAAGCCGGATGGGGTGAGTCCAACCACCTGCCCTGTCCCCTGGGAGCCCGGCTTCGCAGATGGGGGAGTGAGCCTAAAGGTCCCTTCTGCAGGATGGAGTGTCCTGCCCAGAAGGCAGCATGGCCATTTCTCACTGCTTTTGTGTATGGTTGTTAGAGGCAGCCTGAGGCTGAGTCAGCTGCTGTGGGTGAGTTGGGCACGGTGGGGAGCGAGCACTGGATGCAGAGCTTGGAGGCCAAGTGCCTGCCCTGCCCTTACCTGGCTGTGGTCTTGGGCAAGTCCTAGGTGGGGTGTGGGGTATTGGGTACTTGTACTGTGAAGGTACAGAAGGGTACCTTTAGTATGTTACCATTTCTGTAGAGAGAGGAAACGTGTGTGTGTGTGTGTGTACATAGTATGATAATATACATAAAACATGTCTGCAAGTGTTCGTAAACAACTCAGGAGAGAGCAACAGGGTGGCTGGGAGATACTTCCTTTGATACCTTCCGAGTTTTGGACTATGTGAATGTATCATCTTTTCAAAAAGTGAACAAAAGATTAATTTTCCCCTACCTAACTGTGCCCCCACCCCCAGCAGAAAAATGGGCTTTAGAGAATCTGATAGACCTGGGTGTTCAAATCCTAGCTCTGCCTAAGTGATCTTAGGCCAGCACTTAACCTCAAATACTCCATGTTTTTTCATCTACCCAAGAGAGGTAATCATAGTAACTGTCTCCCCGGTGGTTGCGAGGATTAAATGGGATTGCTAGCAAGGTACCTGCTGAAGCACTCCTGTTTGAACATAAAGGTTCAAACAGGGGTAGTAATAACAATAGCAATATTATCTGATCTCTCTCCTTGTCCCTTCCAACTTCACTGAGTTTTTTTCAAAACCAGACCACGGGCTTGGAAATGCCTTGATCTTTACTGGCCAAGTTGTATATTGAGCCTAGCCCTAGCCCTTTTAAGGGGCACTGTGTGGAATGGCCCAGGCTCCCCAGATCGAAATTTCTCACTCTTCACCATCCAGTTCTCGAGCTGCAGTAAAGCACTTCTCAAGCGGCAGTTAGAGCAGTCCATACGGGAGCAGATACTGCTGAAAGGACACGTGACACAGGTGAGGTTTTGCAGAGGGAGGGATGTGGAAGGAAGATGACCCCAGGTGGCCAGGAGCAGGTGAGGACCAGTGACAGCCCTTCCTAACTTCTGTGCCCATTCTTGCAGTTGAAGGAGTCGCTTAAAGAAGTCCAGCTGGAGAGAGATCAATATGCTGAACAAATAAAAGGAGAGAGGGCCCAGTGGCAGCAGAGGATGAGGAAAATGTCGCAGGAGGTGAGATCTGACCCTTCAGCCTCCCGCCCCTCCCCCCCCCAACAACTTAGATAGGTCACTGGATCTTTCTGGGCCTCTTTAAAATGGGAATAGTGCAGCCAGAGGTGGTCCTGGGTCTAGGCTTTGTGGAGGTCGGGGCAGAGAGGGAGATGGGAGCCTGTCCAGCCACCAGCCCCTCTCTCCAGGGCCCTTTCCCCCTGTGCTTTGGGCAGGTTTGCACATTGAAGGAGGAGAAGAAGCATGATACGCATCGGGTAGAGGAGCTGGAGAGGAGCTTGTCCAGACTCAAAAACCAGATGGGTAAGATGGGACTGGCATGACCTGGGAGCAGGACTGGCATCAGAGGGCTGTGGGGGTGGCTTAGAATGCCCCAGGAAGGTGGGTGGATGGCAGGGCTTTGAGGCAGAGGGAAAGAGGTCTGTGCCAGGAGACAAGTCTTGTCATCTCCCTGAGCCTCAGTGTCCCCATGAGCAAAGAGGGCCCGTCGTCAGCCACCCACAGTGCTCTGTATCTGAAAGTGGTTTGGAAGATTGGCTACCATCCGGGTGCGAGGAATCATTAGCAGTGAGGCCAAGTTTGGGAAGCCGAAGAGGAGCTGTGCACCAAGAGGAGGGTGTTTTGTTGTTTTTTCTGTTTTGATTTTTGTTTTGAGAATCCAGAGGCCCTTATGATCTGCTTCCTTTCTCAGCTGAGCCACTGCCCCCGGATGCCCCAGCAGTGTCCTCTGAGGTGGAGCTGCAAGACCTGAGGAAGGAGCTGGAGAGAGTGGCAGGAGAGCTCCAGGCTCAGGTGGAAAACAATCAGTGCATCAGTCTCCTGAACCGTGGGCAAAAGGAGAGGCTTCGCGAGCAGGAGGAGAGGCTTCAGGAGCAGCAGGAGAGGCTTCGGGAACAGGAGAAGAGGCTTCAGCAGCTGGCCGAGCCACAGAGCGACTTGAAGGAGCTGGTGGGTTGCCCCACCTGGGGAGCCTGCCCTCCTCCCTAGCCCTCCAGGCCTTTGTTTCCCCACCTGTAAAATGGGGCAGTGTAGCCCTCACATGAAATATTACTTCCAAAGGCACCTGTGAGCCAGAGCTTTGCTCTGGTGGCTGTGGGAGAGAGGAGAGTATTTTTCTAACTTGGCTCCACCCTTCCCGGTGCCATGGGAGGCAGACACCAAGTTCTGGGGTCTCCAGCTGCAGTGGGTGGCTGCTGATTGCTTCTCTCTGTCCAGAAGAACGAGAACAAGAGCGCACTGCAGTTGGAGCAGCAAGTAAAGGAGCTGCAGGAGAAGCCGGGCCAGGTGACGGAGACGCTCACCTCGGCCGAGAAGGAGCCAGAGGCAGCAGTCCCAGCCTCAGGGACTGGGGGCGAGTCTGTGAGTGGGGAGACCCTCCGGGCCCTGCAGGAAGTCATGGAGAAGCTGGAGGGGAGTGAGTCCTAGCATGGGCCAAGAAGGGCAGGGCTGGGGCAGGTCGCTGCTGAGATGTGACCCCATTATTTTGGCTCCAGAGCGGCCTTATGGACCTCCTGGAGGAGAAGGCGGACCTGAGGGAGCATGTGGACAAACTGGAACTTGGATTCATCCAGTACCGGAGAGAGAGATGCCATCAGTGAGTGGGAGTCCAGGGCACGGCAGGGGGAGCTGCAGGGCTGTGGGAGGGGCCCCAGCGTCTGAGCCCTGTCCTCCCGCAGGAAAGTACATCGCCTTCTAACAGAGCCAGGGGACAGTGCCAAAGATGCGGCACCGGGAGGAGGCCATCATCAGGCTGGCCCAGGACGAGGAGGAGAGGAAGGTAGGGTGTGCAATATCCCTGTGGGGGTAGGGGTGGGGGTGGGGGTGTGGGTGGGGTGGGCATGAGGGTGGGCGCCAGCAGCGGCCTGACAGCTGAGCACCCGTCCCTTCAGGTGACGCTGCTGGAGCTGCAGGAGATGGTGTTGCGGCTTGTGGCAACTACAGCGAGGGGCACGGCAAATTCCTGGCCGCTGCCCGGAACCCTGCTGCTGAACCCAGTCCAGGAGCCCCAGCCCCCCAGGAGCTCGGGGCTGCCAACGAGCGTGGTGGTGAGTAGAGCCCCCAGGCGGGGTGAGCAGGCAGGAGCAGGGGGTGGCTAGCACTCCACTCAGATCCCCACCTCCCTCTCTCCAAAGATCTTTGTGAGGTGAGCCTCACCAACAGCGTGGAGCCTGCACAAGGAGAAGCCAGGGAGGGTTCTTCCCAGGACAAGCCTACTGCACAGCCAATCGTGCAGCTCCTTGGTGAGATGCAGAACCACCAGGAGCACCCAGGCTTGGGCAGCAACTGCTGTGTGCCATGCTTTTGCTGGGCTTGGCTGCCGAGAAGGAGGAGATAAACACCACCATCATCAAAGAGCTGCTCAAGAAATTTTTAAAAACAAAACAAAGTTATGGGGTTAATCTCCTACATGATTCATTTACTTCATTTGAATGTTAGAGCTACTCATGATTATTTGTGTTTCTAATTTATAGTTTAAGTTTATTTGTAAAAAGTTAAAAGAGAGTGGGTCTCTGTGGCTTTCACTGATGTTCACTCTGGCATCCTTTAGCATTTTTCTTTTTTCATTTCATAATTGTAGGTCATTAGCATGCATATCGAGTTTGCCCTTACGTGGTGGGAGTTCAAACACACAAAGACCCACTCTTTGCACAAAACTGTTCTCACTGGTTTGGAATAGGCTCCCGTGCTTTTTTAATGTTATTGCAGCATGTATGTTCATTACAGAATTCAGATAAAATTTGCTAATGTTCTGCTGTGATGTTTGATCTCATCTTAATCACAGTGAGCTCTTCAATAGCTCAATATGCGGTTTGCCCTCAAGTGTACACTGTTTATTACTTTGTAATATGCCACTATGAGTACTGACATTTAGAGCTGTTTAAAGGCCGAGAACTGGAAACAGCCTTTCCTCCATTTTCTGTGTATTGGTGATGGGAGTGATAACCTTTTGGGGGAGCTTTCTAAATCTCACAGAAGAGGAAAGTGGCCTGCTCTGGCAGGTATGTGCAGGATACAGTGTGTTTCATCTGTTCCGGTGCCAGGAATTAGCACTGTACTGTGGCAGTTCCCTTTGGATTTGTATGTGCTCTGGGCTCATGAAGATATTGCATCGTGAGCTGCAGCAGTTGCACTCTTTTTCAATGACCTAAAAAGGGCTTATTTCCGAGGAATGAAAGGCTGCCATCATTGGCTGTGGGTGTGGAAAACCTTTCCTAGCTTAGAGCATTTGTATCTATAATACATTTTAAAGTCAGAGTTCGTGTTACCTGTTTTAATCACATGACTACCTGTCCCAGTACACGAAAGGGTGCTGGTTGGCATTCTTCTTAATGTATTTAGTAAAGATCATAAGAAATCCTTTAAGAGTTTAAATGTCTCTGAAACAGGCATATAGGCTCTAGTCAAGAATGAATTAGAGTGAAGGAAAGCTGTGTGACACCTGGCATTCCTCTCTGTTCATGGAGCTGCTTTGAGGCTTAAGATTGATTTTACCATCTAGACCTCTCTGGCTAATACCTATTCTTCAACCACCTCGGTTACTCTGACATAGGAATTTACTTATTTTCCTTGAGTGGAAAACACTTTAGAAAATAATAACAAACATTATTATAAACTAATATATGTGAGAGTACTTAGTTGAAACAAAAAGGAATTTTAGTAGACAGTATTATATTATCTTTGAAAATCAAGGAGAAGTTTATGCAACTTAAAATGTTTACACACTGTGGTGCAATCTACTGTTTGTGAATGTCTGTATTATCAGGAAACATGTCTATACGATCGCAGAGTTGTATTTCCTCACAAACTTCTTTACGAAGAGTGAAATATGTTTTTGTACCTCTCAGTTTCAGTCAGGGACATATTTTGTGCAATATTTCTGTGATTGTGCCTATGCGTGATGAATGAATGCATTTCAGTCATACATTGCCTAAATCATAACTTGATGATGCTTGGGAAAGAATCAACAGTTAAAACTTCATGAAGTTCTAATGTCTGTGTTCCAAAACACATCACATTATTGGTTGTAGGGAGATATGTATGTGTGCTCCCTGGGGTGGGGAGTTTTCTAGTTACTAGACCATCTCCATTTTTAGCACTTGGCATCCTCATGATCCTTTTATAAATATGAGATTAACAGGAGAGCAGCAATACGATTTTGCCAATGGAATAACAGATTTGCCAGCATTCACTGAAAGAGGGCAGATATTGGGTCCTTGTAACTTCAACTGACTCTTCCAAATTGTATGAATTTATCAATGTATTACATAAATCCAGTTTCAGAATGATAAAAAATGTTAGACCAAATAATGCGGCTAATTAACAGTCATATGATTTCTAGCCCGTGGGTTTAAAACTGTATCTTAAAGAGTCATTTTAAAATAATATAAATATTAAAAAATGTAACTGCTATCTTAATGTTCTGAAATAAAACATTTTAAAATATGAATCCTGTAGTTTAAAAGGAAGAAATGGTGGGAAGGAAAAGTAGAGAAAGAAATGCCAATTCCAGTCCAAAGCAGCTTTATTTGCCAGGTTTTCTTAGAATGAATTTTACCAATATATGAGTTCTTGTTAACAGAATGTGTAATGGAAATACTGAAAGACTTTTGCCTAAAGTGGCATTATTGACTGCTGGTGTGGTGCTACTGTAATGTAATAAATTTTTAAATTGTTGCAAAGTGCTATTTTTGCCTTAAAATTTTATTTTGCGTGTCTTGAAAACTATAGTATTAAAGGTATTGATACTGTGCAAATACTGGGCATGCTTGGCATGAGATAATCTGTTTCATTGTTACAAAAATGTAGTATAATTATGCAAGTGTTTATTGAAAGAACACAAAATAAAAAAGGTATGGGATTAAAAAAGTTATGGGGTGAAAAAGTTATCGGATAAAAATGTAAAAAAGTTGTGGCAAAAAGTAGAAAAACGTTTTCTGAAAAGTTACCATGGAGCACGGTGGCTCAAGCCTGTAATCCCAGCACTTTGGGAGGCCGAGGTGGGCAGATCACCTGAGGTCAGGAGTTCGAGACCAGCCTGGCCAACATAGTGAAACTCCGTCTCTACTAAAAATACAAAAATTAGCTGGGTGTGGTGGTGGGTGCCTGTAATTCCAGCTACTCAGGAGGCCGAGGCAGGAGAATTGCTTGAACCTGGGAGGTGGAGGTTGCAGTGAGTCAAGAGTGCCACTGCACTCCAGCCTGGGTGACAAAAGCAAAAACTCCGTCTCAAAAAAGAAAAAAAAAAAAGTAAAGGAGTAAAGAATGGCTACTCCAAAGACAAAGCAGCGGCATCAGCTGCTCAACTGATTATACTTAGTTACTTCTTGATTGTATGCTAAAAAAAAAAAAAAAAAAGTGGGATACAATGATCTTCCAACCAGGAGTTTCAACATGTGGTCTCTGGGCAAGATGAAACAGCAGACAGTTGCTCTGAGTAACAGCAAAGATAGAAAAGAGAAAGGAGAAAAGGGGAGAAAAGCATTGTCTGTGGCAGGGCACATAGCCCCCGGAGGCCAGAGAAAGACCCACCCATTGCAGCGACGCTGAATCAAAAGTTGAGGCACCTGCTTTTCAGTAATGAAGGGAGCTCTTCCAACAGTCCCATCAGCTCTCATCTTTCCCACTTTAGGGAGAAAAATGCTCCCACATCCGGTGATCCTGTACATGCCTAATCCTGTCACCCACAGCCATCAGCAAACAGTGCAAGGCAGATTAATCCAAAGAGAATAGCAGTTAACATCACATAATTCCAAATCCATTTTTAACCAAGAGGGACTTTACTGAGAGGGACCTCTAACCTGTAACCCCCTAAATCTTAGGAAGGGCTCTAACCTTCCTAAGTTGGGCCTCTAACCTTCCTAAGTTGGGCCTCGAACCCAAGTTTGGTCAAGTGTCCTTGCCTTTTATTAAGGAGGCCTTTAACTCTGTCTTAGTAGGGACTCTAACCCTCCTAAGTTGGGCCTCTAACCCAATTCCATCCTTTACCCACGTTAAATGTACCCCTCCTCTTACTCAAAGTCGGCCAATTGGTATTGCTGTTTTCTTTGGGTCAGAGGTTTCCTCAATATTGTCCCTTCGTGGTTCAACCAGAAGACATTACCAGAAAGGGATCCTGATCCAGACCCCAAGAGAGGGCTTTTGGATCTCACCCAAGCAAGAATTCAGGGTGAGTCCATAGACTAAAGTGAAAGCAAGTTTATTAAGAAAGTAAAGGAATGAAGAATGGCTACTCCATAGACAGAGCAGCAGCATGGGCTGCTCAACTGATTATACTTATAGTTACTTCTTGATTTTATGTTAAACAAGGGGTGGATTATAAGTTTTCTGGGGAAGGGGTGGGCAATTTGTGGAACTGAGGGTTCCTCCCGTTTTTAGACCATATAGGATAACTTCCTGACATTGCCATGGCATCTGTAAACTGTCATGTGCTGGTGGGTGTCTCTTTTAGTATGCTAATCCATTGTAATTAGTGTATAATGAGCAGTGAGGACAACCAGAGGTCACTTTTGTTGCCACCTTGGTTTTGGTGGGTTTTGTCCATCTTCTTTACCATACCTTTTGTCAACAAGGTCTTTGTGACGTGTACCTTATGCTGACCTTCTATCTCATCCTGTGACCAAGAATACCTATCCACCTGGGAATGCAGCCCAGTAGTTGTCAGCCTTATTTTACCCAGCCCCTATTCAAGATGGAGTCACTCTGGTTCAAACTCCTCTGATAATACAATGAAGTAACAACCAGGGAAGGAGTGGCAAGAAGCAAGGACATTGCAGGACACACAAAAGATGAGGAAAACAAATGATAAAAGAATAGAAATTGTTGATGAAAAGGTCAAACTCTATAAAATATTTGAAGAGATTTATTCTGAGCCAGATATGAGTGACCAATGGCCCATGAGACAGCCGCAGGAGATCTAGAGAACATGTGCCCAGGATAGTTGGGCTACAGCTGGGTTTTATACATTTCAGGGAAACATAAGACATCATTCAATACATGTAAGATGTACATTGGTTCGGTCAGGAAAGGTGGGACAACTAGAGGGGGCGAGGGGTGGTTCCTTCCAGGTCATAGGTGGATTCAAAGATTTTCTAACTGACAATTGGTTGAAAGAAGTTTTTTGGAGTGTGTGTTTTTTAAGCTATCTTCTACCAAAAAGAGAAGGAGTTTATTATCTAAAGACCTGGAATCAATACAAAGGAAGGTCTGGGTTAAGATAAGGGGTTGTGGAGATCAAGGCTTTATCATGCATATGAAACCTTCAGGTAGCAGGCCTCAGAGCTCTTATTGTCTCTCATGTCCATATGAAGAGACCACCAAACAGGCTTTGTGTGAGCAACAAGGCTGTTTATTTCACCTGGGTGCGGGCGGGCTGAGTCCAAAAAAGGAGTCAGCAAAGGGTGGTGGATTATCATTAGTTCTTATAGGTTTTGGGATAAACGGTGGAGTTAGGAGCAATGTTTTGCAGGCAGGGAGTGGATCTCACAAAGTACATTCTCAAGGGTGGGGAGAATTACAAAGAACTTTCTCAAGGGTGGGGGAGATTACAAAGTACATTGATCAGTTAGGGTGGGGCAGGAACAAATCACAATGATGGAATGTCATCAGTTAAGGCTTTTCACTTCTTTCGTGGATCTTCAGTTGCTTCAGGCCATCTGGATGTATACATGCAGGTCACTGGGGATATGATGGCTTAGCTTGGGCTCACAGGCCTGACATTCCTGTCTTCTTATATGAATAAGAAAAATAAAACAGAATAGTGGTAAAGCATTGGGGCGGCGAAAATTTTGGGGGGTGGTATGGAGAGATAATGGGCGATGTTTCTCAGGACTGCTTCAAGCAGGATTAGGGGCGGCGTGGGAACCTAGAGTGGGAGAGATTAAGCTGAAGGAAGATTTTGGGGTAAGGGGTGATATTGTGGGGTTGTTAGAAGGAGCATTTGCCGTATAGAATTATTGATGATGGCCTGGATGCAGTTTTGTATGAATTGAGAAACTAAAAGACACAAGGTCTGAATAAGAGAAGGAGAAAAACAGGCATTAAAGGACTAAGAATTGGGAGTACCCAGGATGTCCAATTAGAGAGTGTCCAAGGAGGTTCAACATTATTGTTTGCTTGGTTGGCGAGTTTAGACCCTGTGGGAAAGGGCTCTACCCATCCAGTGAAAGTGTCTACCCAGACCAAAAGGTATTTTAGTTTCCTGACTCAGGGCATGTGAGTAAAGTCAATTTGCCAGTCCTGGGCAGGTGCAAATCCTGGAGCTTGATGTGTAGGGAAGGGAGGGGGCATGAATAATCCCTGAGGGGTAGTAGAATAGCAGATGGAACACTGAGAAGTGATTTCCTTTAGGATAGATTTCCACGATGGAAAGGAAATGAGAAGTTCTAAGAGGTGGGCTAGCGGCTTGTAACCTACATGAAAGAGGTTATGAAATGACCATAGAATAGAATGGGCCTGTGAGGCTGGAAAGAGATATTTTCCTTGGTCCAAGAACCATTTGCCTTGTGTGGGAAGAGACTGATAGGTGGAAGTTTCAGTGGGGGAGTAGGTGGGAGTGACTGATGAGGAGAAAAGCTGCCATGAGGGATAGAAGTTGGAATGCTAGCTGTTTTTTTAGCTACCTTATCAACATAAGTGTTGTTCTGAGCGATGGGATCTGATGCCTTTTGATGGCCCTTGCAGTATATGACTCCAGCTTCCTTTGGAAGTAAAGCGGCCTTGAGAAGAGTTTTTATTAAACAGGCATTAATGATGGAGGACCCTTGCATAGTGAGGAAACCTTTCAGCCCATAAAACAGCATGGTGGTGCAGGATGTGGGGTCAGTATAAATATTGACATGTAGTCCCTTTGCAAGAGTGAGGGCTTGAGTTAAGTCAATGAGTTCGGCTTGCTGAGAGGTAGTGGAGGGGGACAGAGCAGTAGCCTCAATGATAGATGTGGAAGATACTATAGCATAGCCTGCCTTTGCTGGTGTGTGGCAATTAGGCCTGGTGGAACTGCTACAATAAACCAAGTGTGATCAGGGTGAGGAACAGGAAAGAAGGAAATATGGGGAAATGGAGTGAATGCCAAGTGTATCAGAGAAATACAGTCATGGGGGTCAGGTGTGGTATCAGGAATAATGTTGGAGGCTGGATTGATGTCTGGGCCAGTAACAATGGTAACTGTGGGAAACTCAACAAACAGTGAGTACAGCTGAAGGAGCCGGGGAGCAGAAAGTATATGTGTCAGGTGTGAGGAAGAAAATAGATTTTGGAAGTTACGAGAACTGTAGAGAGTGAGTTGAGCATAGTTTGTGAGTATGAGGGCCTCTAAAAGTATTAGGACGGCGGTGGCCACCGCACGGAGACATGATGGCCAGCCTAAAACAGTAAGGTCAAGTTGTTTGGACAAAAAAGCTACAGGGTGCGGTCCTGGTGCTTGTGTAAAAATTCCAACTGCACAGCCCTGCACTTCAGCTGTGTGTAATGAAAATGGTTGGGATGAATCAGGGAGAGCTAGTGTTGGGGCAGTCTCTAAAGCTGTCTTCAAGGAATGGAAAGAGGAGTGGGGAAAAGATTTAGGATCTGTGGGGTCAGCTAGGTTTGCTTTTGTGAGTTTATATAATGGTTTAGTCAGGATGGTAAAACTAGGTATCCAAAGGTGGAAGTACCTAACCATGCCTAGGAAGGAAAGGAGTTGTTTTGTAGAAGGGGTTGTGGTTTGGGAGATTAGTCGGACATGATCAGCAGGGAGAGCACGTGTGTTTTTGTGAGAATTATGCCGAGATAGGTAACAGATGAGGATGAAATTTGGGCTTGACTGAAGTAATGGGGGCTGTCTGTGAAGCCTTGTGGCAGTACAGCCTAGGTAATTTGCTGAGCCTGATGGGTGTCAGGGTCAGTCCAAGTGAAAGCGAAGAGAGGCTGGGATGAAGGGTGCAAAGGAATAGTAAAGAAAGCATGTTTGAGATCCAGAACAGAGTAATGGGTTGTGGAAGGAGGTATTGAGGATAGGAGAGTATATGAGTTTGACACTACAGGGTGGATAGGCAAAACAATTTGGTTGATAAGGTGCAGATCCTGAACTAACCTGTAAGGCTTGTCTGGTTTTAGGACAGGTAAAATGGGGGAACTGTAAGGAGAGTTTATAAGCTTTAAAACGCCATGCTGTAACAGGCGAGTGATAACAGGCTTTAATCTTTTTAAAGGGTGCTGTGGGATGGGATATTGGCGCTGAGCAGGGTAAGGGTGATTAGGTTTTAATGGGATGGTAAGGGGAGTGTGATCGGTTGCCAGGGAGGGAGTAGAGGTATCCCATATTTGTGGATTAAGGTGGGGAGATAACAAGGGGAGGACATGAAGGAGGCTTTGAACTGGGGAAAAGGGCAGCAATGAGTTGTGGCTGTAGCCTAGGAATAGTCAGGGAAGCAGATAATTTAGTTAAAATGTCTCGACCTAATAAGGGAGCTGGGCAGGTGGGGATAACTAAAATGAGTGCATAAAAGAACGTTGTCCAAGTTGACACCAGAGTTGGGGAGTTTTAAGAGGTTTAGAAGCCTGGCTGTCAATACCCACAACTGTTACGGAGGCAAGGGAAACAGGCCTTTGAAAAGAAGGTAATATGGAGTTGGTAGCCTCCGTATTGATTAAGAAGGGGACGGACTTACCCTCCACTGTAAGAGTTACCCAAAACATCTGTGATGGTCCAGGGGGCTTCCAAGGCAATTGGGCAGCGTCAGTCTTCAGCTGCTAAGCTGAGAAGATCTTGGAAGGAGTCAGTCAGAGAGTCTTATGCCAGAGTTCCAGGGGCTCTGGGAGTGGCTTCCAGGTGAGTTGGACAGTCCAATTTCCAGTGGGGTTCTGCACAGATGGGACAGAGCTTAGGAGGAATCCTGGGCTGTGGGCATTCCTTGGCCCAGTGGCCAGATTTCCAGCACTTGAAGCAAAATCCTGGGGGAGGCGGTCCTGGAGGAACACCTGGCCACTGCAGTTCAGGCGTTTTGAAGTTCTTGTGTGCTGGACATGTGGCTGGGGTTTCTCTCACAGTGGAAGCAAGTAATTGCAACTCAGAAATATGTTGCCTCTACTCTATTATTGTACACCTTGAAGGCAAGGTTAATTGAGTGCTGTTGTGGGGTTTGAGGGCTGGAATCCAATTTTTGGAGGTTTTTTTAATGCCGGGAGGGGATTGGGTAATAAAATGCAAAGAGAATAAGATGGGCTTCCGGCCCCTCTGGGTCTAGGGCGGTAAAGCGTCTAAGGGTTATTGCCAAACGGGCCATGAACTGGGCTGGGTTTTTATATTTGATGAAAAAGAGCCCAAATGCTAGCTGATTTGGGAGAGGTCAGATAAAGAAAAAAGGAGCATTAACCTTGACTATGCCTTTAGCTCCAGCCACCTCTTTAAGAGGAAATTGTTGGGCAGGTGCGGGAGGGCTAGTTGCGGAACAAAACTGTAAGCCAGACCGGGTGTGAGGAAGGCAGGTGATAGAAGGATTACAGGGTGGGGGAATAGAGGCTGAGGAAAAATTGGGACCTGGCTTGGCCTGGCGAGGAGCAGCCTCGGGAGAAGGGGAGAGGTCAGATGAGTCTGTAGAAAAGAAGCATTCAAAGGACTCAGAACTTGGGGTGGAGACTGAAAGAACAGACAGGAGAGAAAGAAGAGAGATTTGGGACGAGTTGCATTGGGAGCAGAGACGAGGGAGTGACCGATGTGTAAAAGAATGCCCAGACGTCGGGCCCCTCAGACCATTTGCCCATGTTTCGAGAAAAATTATCTAGATCTAGCAGGATGGAGAAATCAAAAGTGCCATTTTCTGGCCATTTAGAACCATTGTCGAGTTTGTACTGGGGCCAAGTGATGTTGCAGAAGAAAATAAGATGCTTAGATTTTAGGTCAGGTGAGAGTTGAAGAGGTTTTAAGTTCTTGAGAACACAGGCTAAGGGAGAAGAAGGAGGAATGGAGGGTGGAAGTTTGCCCATAGTGAAGGGAGGCAAGTTTAAAGAGAAGGGTAGAGACATGGAGAAGGGGGTTGGGGAGCAGCCCTGGGCTGCAATGTGGGTGAGCAGCCAAAGCAGGCATCCCGGCAATTGACTTGCCACCAAGGGAATGTGGGTGAATGACGAAGGCAGGCATCCCCACGGAGATCAGACACCAATGGAACATGGGTGAATAATCAGAGAGGCATCCCTGAAGGGAAGGCTGCCTTCCCAAGTCTGTGACCACCGCCAGAGTTTTGGGTCCACGGATAAAATGTGTCTCCTCTGTCTCTACCAGAAAATGAAAGGAATTGAAATTAAGAGTAGGGAGAGATTGAAGTGTGGCGCCAAGATTGAAAGGAGAAAGAGGTTGAGGGATAGTGAGAGAGGTTGGATAAGAGAGTAAAAAGAGGCTGCTTATCCGATTTAAAATTGGTGAGATGTTTCTTGGGCTGGTTGGTCTGAGGACCCGAGGTCGTAGGTGGATCTCTTCATGGAGTGAGGGTGAGGACAGGGGACTGGTCTCCCGAAGAAGTCCCGCTGACCTGGGTCTTCAGCACCAAATGTCTCACATGTTCATGTGAAGAGACCACCAAACAGGCTTTGTGTGAGCAACAAGGCTATTTATTTCACCTGGGTGCAGGCGGGCTGAGTCTGAAAAAGGAGTCAGCAAAGGGTGGTGGATTATCATGAGTTCTTATAGGTTTTGGGATAGGCAGTGGAGTTAGGAGCAATGTTTTGCGGGCAGGGGGTGGATCTCACAAAGTACATTCTCAAGGATGGGGAGAATTACAAAGAACCTTCTTAAGGGTGGGGGAGATTACAAAGTACATTGATCAGTTAGGGTGGGGCAGAAACAAGTCACAATGGTGGAATGTCATCTGTTAAGGCTATTGTCACTTCTTTTGTGGATCTTCAGTTGCTTCAGGCCATCTGGATGTATACATGCAGGTCACTGGGGATATGATGGCTTAGCTTGGGCTCACAGGCCTGACATTTATCAGACCCAAAAAGGTGTCAGACTCAGTTAATTCCTTCCTGGATCAGGAAAGAATCAAGGATTCTCTATAGAATATACATTTTCCCAATGAGAGAAAGCTTTGCAGGACCATTTCAAAATATATCAAAGAAGGCTGGGCATGGTAACTCTTGCCTGTAATCCCAGCATTTTGGGAGGCCAAGGTGGCTGGATCACTTGAGGCCAGGAGTTCAAGACCAGCCTCGCAAACAGGGCAAAACCTCATCTCTACTAAAAATACAAAAATTAGTTGGGCATGGTGATACACGCCTGTAATCCCAGCTACTTGGGAAGCTAAAGTACTAGAATTGCTTGAACTCAGGAGGCAGAGGTGGCAATGAGCCAAGATCACATCACTGCACTCCAGCCTGGGTAACAGACTCTGTATCAAAAAAAAAATACACACACACACACACACACATTATATAATATATATATATTTTATATATATATATCTGAAAGAAATATATTTTGGGGCTGGGCATGGTGGCTTATGCCTGTAATCCCAGTACTTTGGGAGGCCAAAGTGGGCAGATCATGAGGTCAGGAGATCAAGGCCATCCTGGCTAACATGGTGAAACCCCATCTCTACTAAAAATACAAAAATTAGCTGGGCGTGGTGGTGTGTGCTTGTAATCCCAGCTACTTGGTCGGCTGAGGCAGGAAAATAGCTTGAACCATGGAGTCAGAGGTTGCGGTGAGCTGAGATCGCGCCACTGCACTCCGAACTGGCAACAGAGTGAGACTTCATCTCAAAAAAATAACAAAATATATATAATAATAATATATATGTAAGAAATCAAAGTGTTTTACATATATGTATATATATATATTCGATTTATTTTAGTCAGGCTGGAATTTGGTGTCTTATTGCTACAGGAAGTCTGTTTTATTCTTAAGATCTCTATTTTAATGTTAATGCTGGTCACCCATGCCTGCATTCCAAAGACAGGAGAATGTAAATAAGTCATGCCCCATCTCCTGCATCTCATCATGGTCTGAACTAGTTTTTCAGGTTAATTTTGGAATGCCCTTGGCTGAGAGGATGGGTCTATTCAGTTGATTGGGAAGCCTAGAATATTATTTTTGGTTTACAAAATCCCACACCAGGCACACTGCCTAAGAATTTTTCATCAGCTTCATAGAGATAAAGAATTGAAAATTAGTATCAAAACTTTCTCTGTATATCGTTGAGGGTTAGTTGTATGTGATTGTGTTTAATTTAATTATAGTATTAAATTATTACTCCATAGGTTTGAGTCCTAAGTTTAATAACTCTTTCTGATATGGTTAATTTATGTTAAAATATTAGACCAAGACTGTATCTGCCCCAAGCACAGACCCTCACGCTCGACACTCCTCCACCAGTCCAAACTTGGTGCCAGCTCCCCATGAATGATGATATCTTCACACTTGCAGTGACAATGCCCCCCAGGGTATCTTGCCTTCCATCATGGGGTGCCCACGGAACCAGTACATGACAGCAGGCATGGCTCAGAAGGACTCCTATGTGGGTGACAAGGCCCAGAGCAAGAAAGGCATCCTGATCCTGAAATACCACATCCAGCACAGCATCATCACCAACTAGGACGACATGGAGATCTGGAACCACACCTTCTACAACAAGCTGCACATGGCTCCTGAGGAACATCCCATGCTGCTGACTGAGGCTTTTCTGAACCCCAAGGCCAACTGCGAGAAGATGACCCAGATCATGTTTGAGACCTTCAACACCCCTGCCATATATGTGCCATCCATGCTGTGCTGTTGCTGTATGCCTCTGGTTGTACCACTGGCATTGTGATGGACTCCAGTGATGGGGTCACCCACACTACCAAACTACAAGGGGTACACCCTCCCCAGTGCCATCCTATGTCTGGACCTGGCTGGCTGGGACCTGACTGACTACTTCACGAAGATCCTCACCGAGCGTGGCTACAGCTTCACCACCACGGCCCAGCAGGAAATCATGCGTGACATCAAGAAGAAGCTGCGCTACATTGCCCTGGACTTCAAGTAGGAGATGGCCACCATGTCCTCCAGCTTCTCCCTGGAGAAGAGCTACAAGCTGCTCCAGAGCCAGGTCATCACCATCTGCAACAAGTAGTTCCACTGCCCTGGCCTCTCCTCCAGCCTTCCTTCCTGGGCATGGAACCCGTGACATCCATGAAACTACCTTCAACTCCATCATGAAGTGTGACGTGGACATCCATAAAGGCCTGTACGCCAATGCAGTGCTGTCCAGCGGCACCACCATGTACCCTGGCATCGCCCAACAGGATGCAAAAGGAGATCACTGCCCTGGCTCCCAGCATGATGAAGATCAAGATTATTGCTCCTGCTGAGTGCAAATACTTCATGTGTATCATTGGCTCCATCTTGGCCTCGCTGTCCACCTTCCAGCAGATGTGGATCAGCAGGCAGGAATACGAGTCCCACTTCTCTTGCCCCCATCTTCTACTGCAAATGCTTCTAAGCAGACTGTTACTTAGTTGTGTTATACCCTTTCTTAACAAAAACCTAACTTGCATAGAAACAAGATGAGATTGGCAAGGCTTTATTTGTTTTTTGGGGAGTGTTTGTTTGTTTGATTGGTTTCGGGTTCTGTTTTGGTTTGGGGTTTCTTTTTTTTTTGGTTTTTTTTTTTTTTTTTTTTGGCTTGATGATTCAGGATTTACAAACTGGAACAGTGAAAGTGACAACAGTCTGTTGGAATGAGCATCCCCCAAAGTTCTACAATGTGGCCAAGAACTTGGATTGTACATAGTTATTTTTAATTTTTATTTTATTTATTTATTTTGAGACAGGGCCTCACTCTGAGGGTCTCACTCTGTCACCAAGGCTGTAGTGCAGTGGCCCAATCACAGCTCGCTGCAACCTCAACCTCCAGGGCTCAGGTGATCCTCCCACCTCAGCTTCCCAAATAACTGGGACTACAGTGCACACCACCGTGCCTTGCTAATTTTTCTATCTTTTGTAGAAAAGGGGTCTCACTATGTTGCCCAGGCTGGTCTGAAACTCCTGGGCTCAGGTGATGTGTCTGCCTCAGCCTTACAAAATGCTAGGATTACAGGCATGAGCCACGATGCCAGGCCTGTTCTTTTTTTTTTAATAGTCATTGCAAATATCATGAAATGTATTGTTACAGGAAGTTCCTTTGCCCTCCCAAAAGCCACTCCACTTCTATCTAAGGAAAATGGCCCAGTCCTCTCCTAAGTCCACACAGGGGAGGTGATAGCATTGCTTTCATGCAAATTACGTAATGCAAAATGTTTTAAATCTTAGCCTTAATAACTTTGTATTTTGTTTTTGTTTTTATTCTTTTTTGAGACAGGGTCTCACTCTGTCACCCAGGCTGGAATGCAGTGAGGCGATCTCAGCTCACTGCAACCTCCAGCTCCCCAGCTCAAGTAATCCTCCCACCTTAGCCTCCCGAGTAGCTGAGACCACAGAAGTGCACCACCCTGCTTGGCTAATTTTTTGTATTTTTGGTAAAGACGGGTTTTCACCATATTGCCTATGCTGGTCTCAAATTCCTGAGCTCAAGTGATCAGCCTGCCTTGGCCTCCCAAAGTGCTGGGATTACAGGCATGAGCCACTGCGTCTGGCCTATTTTGTTTTCTTTTGAATGAGCCATTGTGGCCACACTTTTTGTCCCTAAACTTGAGGTGTATGAAGGCTTTTGGTCTCCCTGGGATTGGATGGAGGTGTGAAAGTAGCAAGGGGTTACCTGTACACTGACTTGAGACCAGTTCAATAAAAGTGCACATTAAAAAAAATACAATATTAAAGTCATAAAAGTAAAATTATGTGTAACTATGCATGTATGAATTGCCTTAATTGAAAAAAAATGAAATTATAAAATTATTGGAACTATCTTGGAAAACACAAGATGTACAGAAACCTGCCCTCCTTTAAATAAGAGATAAAAGAAAGCTATGGAATCGTCTCTAAGAACCTTTAAGAAATTGTCTTAATCTTCTCAGGCTGCTGTAATAAGATGCCATCAACTGGGTGGCTTAAACAACAGAAATTTATTTATCACAGTTCTAGGGGCTGGGTAGTCCAAGATCAAGATGCCTGCAGATTCGTTGTCTGGTGAGAGCCAACTTTCTGATATGTAGACAGCTGTCTTCTCACTGTGTGCTCACGTGTCGTTTCCTCCATATGTACTCATGGAAAGAAAGATCTTTCTCTTTCTCTCTCTCTCTCTCTCTCTCTCTCCCTCCCTCCCTCTCTCCCTCTCTCCCTCTCCCTCTCTCTCTTCTTTTAAGGGCACTAATCCCATCATAAGGGTCCTACCCTCATGATCTAATCTAGACCCAATTATCTCCCAAAGACTCCACCTTCAAATAGCCATCACATTGGGGTCTAGGGCTTCAACATATGAACTGGGGGAAGAGAGACACAAACATTCAGTTCATAACAGAAATAAATCTTGTCCTAGTGTGGTGGCTCACACCTGTAATCCTAGCACTTTGGGAGGCTGAGGCAGGAGGATTGCTTGAGACCAGGAGTTCCAGACCAGTCTGGTCAACATAGTGAGACCCTATCTCTATTAAAAAGAAATGAAAATAAGATTAATAAAATTAAAAATTTAAAAAGGACAGGCCACCAGTAGTGGCTCACACCTGTAATCCCAGCACTTTGGGAGGCTGAGGCAGAATGATTGCTTGAGCCCAGGAGTTTAAGACGAACAAAGCAAGACCCTGCCTCTATTTAAAAGAAGAAGGAGGAGGAGAAGGAGGTGGGGGGAGGAGAAGGAGGTGGGAGGGGGAGGAGTGGGGGAGAAGGAGAAGGAAGAGGAGGAGATGGGGGAAGAGGAGTAGGAGAGGTAGGAAGTGGGGGAAGAGAAGGAGGAGGAAGGGAAGGGGAGAAGAGGAGAAGAGGAGGGGAGGAGAGGGAGGATGAGGAGGAGAAGAGGAGGAAAAGGAGGAGGAGAAAGGAGAGGGGACGGAGAGGAGGAGGAGGAGAGGAAGGAGAGAGGGGACGGAGAGGAGGAGGAGGAGAAGAAGAAAAGACGGAAGAAGGAAGAAGAGGAGGGAGGGGGAGGGGGAGGAGGAGAAGGGAAGTGAGGAAGGAGAGGAGGGGAGGAGAGGGAGGATGAGGAGAAGAGGAGGAAAGGGAGGAGGGGGGAAAGGAGGAGGGAGGGTATGAAGAGGAGGAGGAGAAGAAAGAAGGAAGAAGGAAGAAGAGGGAGGGGGAAGGGGAGGAGGAGAAGGGAAAGGAGGAGGAAGAAGGGGAGGAGGTGAAGGAGGAGGAGAAGAACAAGAAGAAAAGAATGCTGAGAATGCTGACTGCCTTCTTTGAGGCTATAAAACATGGGAGGTTGGGAGGGAGTCTAGACAGGAGTAACTTCTGGCTTCTGTCTGGTTCCCCCTTCCAACAGAAGATTAATGGTATCCAATAATCCAGAATTCCATTGATATGTCATTGTCTCCAGTACTCCCAGGTAATGGTGACTGATACAGATACAGGGGTCAGGTGGAGGAGAAACCTGTCTAGCCTGGTGGATATTTTCAAGGGAGTGACAAATGCTACCAGAGATGATCAATTTCTCAACGTTATTCTTTACAACTGGGTTGCCCCTTCTCAGATTGCCTGCAGAAAGGCCATCATAATAGTTTGGTGAGGGGCTAGAAAAAGGGGAAATGTGGATGCTTTCATGACTCATTCATAGAAATGAACTTTTTAGTTCATCCTGGATGACTGACACCGGCAAATATTTGATTATCAAAACTCTACCCCTGTAGTTGGGTTTTCATAGTATTTATTGCTCTTGAAGAGCACCAAAAATTTTCATTCCGAATTTGATGTATTTTGAGATGACTGTTCAGAAAGCCTGCAAAGCTGTCTTTTGTGGGGGAGATCTGCATCTGCAGAGAATCTGCATCGATGCAGAAAGGCTTTCTCTGGTGCTCTCCCTTGTCCAGATTTAGGAAAGATTAACTGAGAGTCTGACATCTTAAAAGGTCTAACAGAAACCTTTACCATCTATTCCTTCTAAAGGCTACTCTCTGTGAGATTTCATTTGTTCACCAAGACCGTCTTTGCTGGCCAGGCCTCTTCTTCTCCCCCTCCCATAACCTGTCTTGCCACCGTAACCTGTTTTGCCCAGATGCAAGCTCTCATTCTTTCTGTAACCTCAAGGTGGTATAAAAGCAACCATTGGGCATTTCTTTGAGTTTTTATATTTTGTATGACTCCCACACACATGCGTGCATCAAATAAAATTTGTAGGAGACCGGACCCAGTGGCTCACACCTGTAATCCCAGCACTTTGGGAGGCCGAGGCGGGCGGATCACCTGAGGTCAGGAGTTCAAGACCAGCCTGCCTAACATGGCGAAACTCCGTCTCTACTAGAAATACAAAAAAAAAAAAAAAAAATTAGCCAGGCATGGCGACGTGCACCTGCAGTCCCAGCTACTCAGGAGGCTGAGGCAGGAGAATGGCGTGACCCGGGAAGTGGAGGTTGCAGTGAGCTGAGATGGTGCCACTGCACTCCAGCCTGAGCGACAGAGCGAGACTCCGTCTCAAAAAAAAAAAAAAAAAAAAATGCGTAGGCCTCTTTTCCCTTTAATCTATGTAATCAGTTTGTTTTATAGACTCAAATTATCAAACATTCAAGGGAAAAATTTAAACTTCCCTACACTCTCATCTTTCCCTGTTTCCCACCTTATGAACATTATCTTAGTCCTTAAACCTCCTTCTAGGCTGGGCGTGGTGGCTCACGCCTGTAATCCCAGCACTTTGGCAGAGGCAAGTGGATCACCTGAGGTCATGAGTTCGAAACCAGCCTGGCCAACATGGTGAAACCCCATCTCTACTAAAAATACAAAAAAAAAAAACAAAAAAAAAAATTAGCCAGGCATGGTGGCAGGCACCTGTAATCCCAGCTGCTCAGGTGGCTGAGGCAGGAGAATCGCTTGACCCGGGAGGCGGAGGATACAGTGAACCGAGATTGTGCCATTGCACTCCAGCCTGGGCAACAAAAGTGAAACTCCATCTCAAAAAGAAAAAAAAAAAAAAACCGCCAGGTGCGGCGGCTCACGCCTGTAATCCCAGCACTTTGGGAGGCTGAGGCGAGTGGATCATGAGGTCAGGAGTTCGAGACCAGTCTAACCAATATGATGAAACCCCGTCTCTACTAAAAATACAAAAATTAGCCGGGTGTGGTGGTGCCCGCCTATAATCCTAGCTACTCAGGAGGCTGAGGCAGGAGAATTGCTTGGAGCCGGGAGACGGAGGTTGCAGCGAGCTGAGATCACGCCATCGCACTCCAGCCTGGGCAACAGAGCAAGAGCGCGACTCCGTCCCAAAACAACAACAACAAAAGACAAACACACACACACACACACATACACACAACTCCTCCCCAAAGGCAAGGCAAGGGAGACTAATACATGCAGTTGTACTTTCTCGGTTCTGGTGAGAAAGCTGAAATCATCTGCTTAAAAAAAAAAGGTTTGGGTTGTACATGGCGGCTTACTACCTGTAGTCCCAACAGTTTGGAAGGCCGAGGTGGGAGGCTCACTTGAGGCTAGGAGTTCGAGACCAGCCTGGGCAATATAGCGAGACCCTATCTATACAAAAATAAAATGTGGAAATGATGTATTTGTGTTGGGACCTCTGTGTTATATACAAAAACATCCCAGTGCAGCTCCTTGGTCTCAGTAGGATGCATGAGCCTTCAACCCTCTCAGCCTGGGCTCAGAAAATTTCCTGGAGCAGATTAATTTGGAGTTTGGTTTAAAGGAGAAGCCAGTGGCGGCAAACACTCTTGGTTATGAGAGGTCTCTTTTTCTTTCACTTTCTTCCTTCAGCTCCTCTAACTGCCATGCAATGGGCAGAAGACATAAAGTGAACTTATGGCGTATTCTTTCCTCAAGCAATGAGACTCTTACCCCTTTTGTCATGGCAATGGATCTCAGAGTCCACTTAATTCCCTGGTCCCTGATCTCAAACGATGGCCTGAGGCTAAACAATTTGTTTTCTAGGGTAGCTTGGAGCTTGTGGGTGAGGGGAATTACTACTGTGTCCTCTGCGTTCACCCAGAGAGTGACAGAGATCAGGAACCACTGCCTCTCCCCTGCCAGACCTTGTCGGGCTCATGGGAAGCACATGCGTCAGTGTACTAGGGATTCCTGGCGCCTCAAGGGTTCAAGCAACCCTCACACCAGTAAAGGCGGCCCTGCCCAGCACAGGCAGGACGCGGAGGTGGAGAGTTGCGGGGCGCCATGCAGCCGCCAGAGGACGCAAGTGCCTCAAGTCCCCGCGCGATGGCGCCCCACGGACCGGGAAGGAAAGGTGGTCCGCCTGCGAGGAGGCGCGGACCGGGCCAAGGAGCCCATAGGAAGAGCGGGGCGCCGCCTCACCCGCGAGCTGCCGGCCTCTGCATCCGGCCCACCTGTCCCTCCCTGCCTACCAACCCAAAAGCCTCACCCCGATCTGCGCTTGCTGGGCGACCTCGACGCCCGGGCGGGGACGGAGGGCGCTCTGAGCTCTGCGCTCAGCTCCCAGACCCACTCCCACTCCGAGGCGGAGGCCAGGTCTTCAGAGAGGAACGACGGAGGCGCAGAAGCCCAGGGGCAGCCCGCTCCAGCCCTGGCAGCCGCGGAACAATGGCCCGAGCGGCTGCGGGCGCCGCGGCGGGCGCGGAGGAGCAGGGGCGCCAGGGCGCTGGAAGCCCCGCCCCTCGGCCGGCGCCCTGACAACGCGGGCGGGCTGGGCTGCGCCGCCTGCTCCCCGCCCCTCGGTCGCCTGCACCGGGCGGGGCCCGGGCCAGAGCGCCGCCGCCGCCGCTGCTGCAGCAGCAGCTGCTCTGCAGAGTGGTGGCCGGGGCCGGGGTGCCCTCCCTCCCACCTTCTCCCGCCATGAGCCAGGGAAGTCCGGGGGACTGGGCCCCCCTCGATCCCACCCCCGGACCCCCAGCATCCCCCAACCCCTTCGTGCATGAGTTACATCTCTCTCGCCTCCAGAGGGTTAAGGTAATGTGTGGGGAGCGGGCGTCGGAAGGACCCGTGAGGATAGGAAAATGGGGCCATTTGAGTCCTGGCAAAGGTGGGCTTGGGGATCCGTGAGAAGGAGATGGCTGAGAGGCTTGCGGAGCGGGAGTCCGGGGGTGCGCACGTGGGGGCGGCCGCGGTTGGGCAAGGAGTCCTGGAGAGGACGCTGCGGGCTTGGGCGATAGACAAGCTCGAAGATGTGGAAAAACTGAGTAGGTGGGGATGGAGGGCTGCAGGGGACCCTGGGGTTGGAGAGATGAAGGACGCTGGGGAATGCGGATTACATTCTGCAGAGCCTGATGGCTAGGATGGAGTTAGAGTCTACTGGAAGCCGGGGGTGGGGGTGGGGGCGGGGGCGTGCCGAGTATTCCTCCGAGGCATGACTTAGAGGGAAGACGTTTCTGGGCCGGGAGCCTGCGACCCTGTGCCCTTCCTACACTCCCTCTTCCCACTCCCTCCAACCCCCCTCCACCCCGCACTGCAGCACCTCCCGGTGGGGGCAGGGAGGCTGAGAGGGAGGTTGGCTACAGGAAGTGGAGGGCCGCGCCAGCCTAGGGGAGCTGGGAGGTGGTGTGGGGAGGGAGTGTCCAAGGTTTCTGCTGTCATCACCTCCCCGGAGGCAGGCTCCAGGGGCTAGGTTTGCTTACCTGCTTCTTCCCCAAGGCAGCCTATGGAGTCATCCTGGCTCCTGGCAGCCTCTCTCCCTTGCAGAGTGGGGCCGAGCTCTTGTCTCCCATATCCCCCGGTACTATAAGATTGCTGTTGAGCAGTGTCAGAAAATGACCTCGGGTCTGAAAACTGGACCTCTGGCTGTTTACAACCCTCTGCCTCCTAGGCCCAAAGTGGAAAGATCTGTGCACCTGGTTTCTGTTGGGCATAGGAGCTATTTATGGAATAAGATGTGGGGGAGGAGGACCTATCTCTAACCTACTGTACATCAAGCACAGCGCCCTGCACTTTCGCATGCATTCTTATTAAATCCTCTAAGTGCTAGATGCTTTTTATGGCTTTCGGTTTTATAAATGGGGTAGGGACCAACTGAAAGACAGGAAAATAAGGCCCTTGATGCCATTAATCTTTTATCCTCTTGCCCTCATTGGTATCTTCATCCCACCTTGGGTCCCAGTCCCCTCTCCTGTTCCCACACCACCTGTCACATGCAAGGGATGATGGCTGTCTGCTCCTGGGTCTATGCTTTGTGGAAGAGGGATGCTGTGGAGGGAGCATATCCAAGCTCTAAAGTGGCATTCTCTCCCACCCTTTGCAGTTCTGCCTCCTGGGGGCATTGCTGGCCCCCATCCGAGTGCTTCTGGCCTTTATCGTCCTCTTTCTCCTCTGGCCCTTTGCCTGGCTTCAAGTGGCCGGTCTGAGTGAGGAGCAGCTTCAGGAGCCAATTACGGGATGGAGGAAGTAAGTGAGGGATCAGCCCCCAGAGACCCTACTTCTCTTCCCTGCTGTCTATTCGGCTCCCTCTTTGAGAAGAAGAAAAGAGAGCATTCTGAAACTATTCTGTCTAGCTTGGGTAGATGAGATGAGTCAGCCAAGCTCAGACGTGGTTCCCAGACCTCACCTCTAAGTAATGTGCCCTGATAGGTCCCAAAGTGGCCAGAGACCTTGACCCCTTGGTCACATCCTATTTAAGGGTAAAAGAGGGGTGCCCTACTTTCCCGGTGTCTGAACCTGGGGGCGGGTGAGGGTTAGAACCACTGCTTCCGCTGATACCCAGCCTTGCCCTGGCAGGACTGTGTGCCACAACGGGGTGCTAGGCCTGAGCCGCCTGCTGTTTTTCCTGCTGGGCTTCCTCCGGATTCGCGTTCGTGGCCAGCGAGCCTCTCGCCTTCAAGCCCCTGTCCTTGTTGCTGCCCCACACTCCACTTTCTTTGACCCCATTGTTCTGCTGCCCTGTGACCTGCCCAAAGTTGTGTCCCGAGCTGAGAACCTTTCCGTTCCTGTCATTGGAGGTGAGAGAGTTCAAAGGGGGTGAAGGGCAGGGTGACAACTCTGGGCAAAAAAAGTCAGGAATGGAGACACTGGAGTGAAGAACTGGCCTCAAAGTGGGGAGGGGCTGTTGGCAAGTGAAATATAAATTAACACCATTAGTCAGTCTTAGATTCTGAGGGCTGGGACAGAGAGAAGGTGTTGGAGGGAGTTCTGGTCAGTTCTCTAAAAGGACAACTACTATAAAGGGATTGTCCCAGGGCAAAGAGATAACAGGCCAGGCACGGTGGCTCACGCCTATAATCCCAGCACGTTGGGAGGCCAAGGCAGGCGGATCACCTGAGGTTGGGAGTTCGAGACCAGCCTGACCAACATGGAGAAACCCTGTCTCTACTAAAAATACAAAAAAAGTAGCCGGGCGTAAAAAAAAAAAAAAAAAAAAAAATTAGCCGGGCGTGGTGGCCCATGCTTGTAATCCCAGCTACTCGGGAGGCTGAGGCAGGAGAATCACTTGAACCCAGGAGGTGGAGTTTGCGGTGAGCTGAGATCGAGCCATTGCACTCCAGCCTGGGCAACAAAAGCGAAACTCTGTCTCAAACAACAACAACAGAAAAAAAAAAAAAAGAGATAACAGAAACTTCTCATGCTGTTGAGGAAGTGGAGGCTGCAGATGTTACTGCCCCTGGGTAGGAATGAAGTGATTCCTCTTTGTATCCTTCCCAACCCCAGCCCTTCTTCGATTCAACCAAGCCATCCTGGTATCCCGGCATGACCCGGCTTCTCGACGCAGAGTGGTGGAGGAGGTCCGAAGGCGGGCCACCTCAGGAGGCAAGTGGCCGCAGGTGGGTAAGGGTCTCAAGACCATCTTCTCACTTTCCATGTGCTCCTGAAGAGGCTTCCCTTTCCTCTCTCCACAGCCTTCTTCAGCCTTCTTCACCTCATTCTGCTCTTTTTTACCCCAGGTGCTATTCTTTCCTGAGGGCACCTGTTCCAACAAGAAGGCTTTGCTTAAATTCAAACCAGGTGAATAAAATGATAGTGGGTGGTGGGCTGTAGGAAAAAGAAGTTCCAGATTTGGGGAGGGACTCTGAAATAACCCAAGAAGTAGAAGAGGGGGAAGGATGGGAGAGGAAAGGAGACCAGGAACCTCCTAGCTAATGCTGACAAGTCGAGGAGTCAGAGAGAAAATTATCAATGAGTGGAACAAAACCATATCTCATTTGAGAACTGTCCCAGACTGCCATACCTCATGCCCTCTAGCTACTTCTGTGTACTAACCTCTGCCTTGTGGGGGTGGGGGTGGAAATGGGATTTAGGAGCCTTCATCGCAGGGGTGCCTGTGCAGCCTGTCCTCATCCGCTACCCCAACAGTCTGGTGAGTCTTAGTCCAAGAAAGAGTGGAAAGGGGGAGCACAAATCCACCCCAAATGGAAATAAGTGAAAACTGTTGGTGCTTTAATGGGATGTGCATTGGGGGGTGTGACCAGAGGTGGGATCAGGCCCTCTGTTCAAAGGTGATTGGCCAGTTCCAGGGGGAAAAAGTAATGCTCTTATGCCCTCACCTGTGTTTCTCCCATAGGACACCACCAGCTGGGCATGGAGGGGTCCTGGAGTGTGAGTTCTGGTATTCCTGGGGGTGAGGGTGGGGAGCAGGGTCCATCAGAGAATTCCTGGCCCATCTTCCAATCTCCCGACAAGGTGAATGGCGCTTCTTCATCTGAGGACTGAGAGAACTCTAGAGGAGACACCACTTTCCCCCTGATGTCCCCATATAATCTGGCTGTGCTTAGATTAGCTATCCCACCTAAACTGTTCCTGCTGTGATTATGGCTGCTATGCATTTATCTTCCCATGTTTCTGTGATTTTCTCCCTCAATTATCCCTTCCTGAGAACCATCACCATCAGGCATGCCTCTCGCCTTTTTCTTCCATTACTCAAACCTCCTCTTGCCTACAGTTCTTCCTCTGGCATATCCATGCAGCTCTGCTCTCTTTCCCTACCGCGTTTCTGGCCGTTCCTTGTGTCTCCCAACTGCATATTCACCCACCTGACTGTATGGCTAGGAGTCTGTCCCTATATCAATGGGCAGAACTTTTCCCACTCCCCACCTGGGTTGGGGAAGGGGAGTGGGGTGTGGGAGCCGGGGAAGGAGCCCATAGTTAGAGATTGGCGAGTATCGAAATCTCTCTTCTCTTAGACTCAAAGTCCTCTGGCTCACAGCCTCTCAGCCCTGCAGCATTGTGGATGTGGAGGTATGGCTCCCATGGGGGCGGTGGGAGAAGTACATCTCAGACTCCTGAAACCTTGGGAAAAGAGGGTGGGAGTGGTCATACCTCACTTTGAGGTTCTGATAAGAATTGTGTGTGTCTGTGTTTCAGTTCCTTCCTGTGTATCACCCCAGCCCTGAGGAGAGCAGGGACCCCACCCTCTATGCCAACAATGTTCAGAGGGTCATGGCACAGTGAGTGCCCCACAAACTATTTCCTGGAGCAGTTGCACAGGGCAAAGGAACCACAGGGGCATGGAGGGGGCGAGGTTTTCAGGCAAAGATCGAGGAGCAGGCAGTGGGAAGGGCTCTTGAACAGCTGAGACAGAGGCAGGGAGATTTAAAGGGGCCTGATCTACTCCAGTCAGCAGGCCAGGGTCAGGAACCAACCCTCAGAAGTTTCTTCTGCTTCCTTACCCTCCATCCCATCCCTCTTCATCCTGTAGGGCTCTGGGCATTCCAGCCACCGAATGTGAGTTTGTAGGGAGCTTACCTGTGATTGTGGTGGGCCGGCTGAAGGTGGCGTTGGAGCCACAGCTCTGGGAACTGGGAAAAGTGCTTCGGAAGGCTGGGTAAGTGGTCTTGAAAATGAGGGTGTGAGCAGTGTCACAGAGAGAGAGAGAGAGAGAATAAGAAGGGGAGAAATGAGAAGGAAGAAGGAAAATCTTCAAAATGAAAAAAACTGGGAAGAAAGATAATAGAGTAAATAAAAGGAAGTGGGGAATAAATGGAAGGATATGTAATAATGCAGGTGAAAAAAGTAAGAAGGGGCCGGGCGCGGTGGCTCACACCTGTAATCCCAGCACTTTGGGAGGCCAAGGCGGGTGGATCACCTGAGGTCAGGAGTTCAAGACCAGCCTGACCAACATGGCAAAACCCCATCTCTGCTAAAAATACAAAATTTGCCGGGTTTGGTGGCGCATGCCTGTAATCCCAGCTACTTGGGAGGCTGAGGCGGGAGAATTGCTTGAACCTGGGAGGTGGAGGTTGCAGTGAGCCAAGGTCGTGCCACTGCACTCCAGCCTGGGTGACAGAGCAAGACTCCGTCAAAAAAGAAAAGAAAAAAGTAAGAAGTGCTCTCAAGGGACTGTGAGTCAGTACATCTTAGAAAAACAGCAGCTAAACCTGTACTGATAGAACTCTTGGTACTGGGGCTGAAGTCCTGCTGATGGTGTGTCCAGAAGGAAACTGAGACAGCTCTCTGCCTTCAACAATTCCATTGTAGGCTGTCCCCTGGCTATGTGGACGCTGGGGCAGAGCCAGGCCGGAGTCGAATGATCAGCCAGGAAGAGTTTGCCAGGCAGCTACAGCTCTCTGATCCTCAGACGGTGGCTGGTGCCTTTGGCTACTTCCAGCAGGTAAAGGAGCTGGAACAAAGAGCAGAGCAGAACCCAGGCTTCCCTCCAGGCTGACATGTTCCTAGTGGCCGTATCAGTCACTCACAGTTTGGAGTCCTCAGTGGATGTTCTCACAGCTGTTGTTAGATGGCCATCCCCTGAGATCCACTGAAGATTCATTTTTTAATCAAGCATCCAGTGCATTGAAGAGCAATGTTATCATCACAAGGAGGAACAAGGGAGAAATAATCAGTGAGGACTATAAATTTCTGAAACCACTTTAGAGAGTGGCAAAGGTGGGGAATCATAAGACCTTTTGGGATGCTGGGTGAGGGTCTTTGAAGGAGAGTCATGAAGGTTACGTGGGAAGATGACATGTAGAAGAAACAACACCGGACAGTTAGATGGTTGAGAGCTTGAGACCCAGATATATCTGTAGGACTTGGGCAGATTATTTTAAATATCCTATAGCTTCTCTAGAGGAATTTTCTCAAGATTCTTAGCAAGCCATGTATTTCTCAAGATTTAACCCAGTTCCCTGGTCAACTTCCAAAAGTCCTAAAAGATTCTTAATGCTTATGAACAACCAACAGTGGTCCCAAGGAGCTTTTTGATCTGAGATGCAGATTGTGACCCTCAACATCCTCTGAAGGGACAGAGTGACCAGGTATCTAGATTCCTTAGATTGAGGCGGACTGTCCCTGAAAAGAGCTTCCCCCACTTGGCCTGTAGCAGAGCAGAAACAAAAATTCAAATGCCATGGTCTCCCATGGAGCTGGTACAGCAGGCATCCTCCTTGTGTTTTTCATAAGAAATTATGCCTGTGTCCCCCTTTCAATCTGTTGGACCAGTTCTTCTACATAGGCTGAGTCAGAGAGAACCAGTTTGTCTAGCCTGGGGACCAGGACTGCCCTCCGCTGGCATGTCAGAGACTTCATAGTAGCTTCAGCATTCCTGAGGGATTCCCTTACATTCCTAGGAGATCCCTTTATGGGAGGACTTTGTCACCAGGTGACCTGGTAGAGCTTGAGAAAGCCTATGACCTGAGAGAAATTCCAGGGATCCTAAAGAGTTTGGGGCTCACAGTTCTGAGGGGAGCAGTCACAGGGATCACCCCCATTATTTGCTGAGAAGAGGGAGGAGTCAAAATCCAAAGAGCAGGAAGGGAGGCGCAGGGTCCCCACATTGCCCTGGTTTCTTTTTCACACCAGGATACCAAGGGTTTGGTGGACTTCCGAGATGTGGCCCTTGCACTAGCAGCTCTGGATGGGGGCAGGAGCCTGGAAGAGCTGACTCGTTTGGCCTTTGAGGTAATGGGGGGTGGCGGTGGGGGGGGGTGCTTAGTGGCTATGCTCACCCCACTCCAGGAGGCCTATTTTGGTATGCTGTTTCCAGTAGCTTCTAGATATTAGGCATTTGGTATCCAACCTAGTGCCACAGTGCCTAAAACTGCAGACCCCCGGCGTCTATGTTGAGACCTAGCTGGGCACAAGAAGAAGGAAGAAGAAGGAAAAAGCTATAAAGTCTACAGTTCTGCAGAAAGGGCACTGGAGGGTCAGGGAAGGCTTGTGCACCACCATTTTGGAAGAGGAGGAGCCTGTCAGGCCAGTCTGTGGGGCAGGGTGAGGCCATGGCACGAGGAGAGAACTTGACTCTTATCCCTTTCTCTCCCAAGCTCTTTGCTGAAGAGCAAGCAGAGGGGCCCAACCGCCTGCTGTACAAAGACGGCTTCAGCACCATCCTGCACCTGCTGCTGGGTTCACCCCGCCCTGCTGCCACAGCTTTGCATGCTGAGCTGTGCCAGGCAGGATCCAGCCAAGGCCTCTCCCTCTGTGAGTCACTGCCTTCTCAGCCCCACACGGGCACTTGGGGCACCATCAGCATCCAGGAAAGCACTGGGCTGGGAGGGAACAAGGGTTAGTGGCCAGTGCTGGAGATCAGAACCTATGAGAAGTGAGGCTGGGAGGAACAGGCTAGAAAGGAAGAGAGGACCTGAACCTGGATTTGAGAAGTTAAACAGAGTAGAGGCACAAGATGTTTTAGTTCTGAGAAAAAAGCAGGGAGATTCTCTTCTCGTTCTTAGATCTTTTCGCTTTTCCCCATCTCTTATTTGCCCAGGTCAGTTCCAGAACTTCTCCCTCCATGACCCACTCTATGGGAAACTCTTCAGCACCTACCTGCGCCCCCCACACACCTCTCGAGGCACCTCCCAGACACCAAATGCCTCATCCCCAGGCAACCCCACTGCTCTGGCCAATGGGACTGTGCAAGCACCCAAGCAGAAGGGAGACTGAGTGCCTCAGCCTCTCACCCCCTCCTCCTCAGGGCGGCGCTAGGGGCCTCCCCTATGCCTCAGCCCCATCTCTGCTCCTGTTTGAATTTTGTTATTGTTGTTTGGTTGTTTTTTTTTTAAGTTGATTTTAATTTTTTGTTTGGTTGATTTTTTTGTAAAAAACTATTTTATATATAAATATAAATCTATATCTATATCTATTAAAAAAAATGAAGTCCAGTCATATTGATGTTACCATTACTTGGGAAGGAAAGGGATGAATGGTTGTAGGACACCCGTTGGAAAATCCCAAATGTTTCCAAGGTTCGTCCTCTTGGCCATAGCTGGATGAATCTTCCTCTTTGGACAGGGCTCTTTCCTGCACAGAAATCATACTGAGGTTCCATATCCTCCCTCCTGCTGTCGTCTCCTATATGTACATTTTAACAGACTTCTTCGTGAACCTCTTTTCAGCCCATTCCCTCTTGCTCTGTCCTCATTAAAGATTAAAAAATAGCTTGCTACCATTCCATATTTAATAATCCTACTGAGACTCGATTCCATCGCCCCTAGTGGAAGCAAGGAGCTGTGTCAGTAAGGAACCGGCCTCCTCCCTGCAGGTCAGACCAGCTACACAGGAGGGTTTCTCTGACACAAGATGAGTAAGGACACTGAAGTCCTTTCTGTTCAGCCTCTTTTCAAGGAAGAAAACAAGGCCCCCTAGAGACACAATTATGGACAATTAGAAAATTAGGCTGGGCATGGTAGCTCATGCCTGTAATCCCAGCACTTGGGGAGGTTGGGGCAGGCAGATGGCTTGAGGCCAGGAGTTCAAGACCAGCCTGGATGCTGTGGTGAAACCCCACCTCTACAAAAAAAAAAAAAAAATAGAAAAATTAGCTGGACATGCTGGTGCACACCTGTAGTCCCAGCTACTTGGGAGGCTAAGCTGGGAGGATTGTCTAAGCCCAGGAGGTTGAGGCTGCAATAAGCCATCGTTATGCCACTGCACTCTGTAGCTTAGGCTACAGAACGAGACCCTCTCTCAAAAAAAGAAGAAAGAAAATTAGATCTCTATCTCAGAGCTCTAACAGGTAGAAAAGCATCTTTCTATCTATAGACTTCAAGGGAGGCAGATAATTATAAGATGCCCAGATAAGCCTTCCTGACACCAAGTCCAGGCTTGTGAAGAGGGGATGTATAATGTGATCATTGGAGATTCCTCAGTTTGGAGACTTATCACAGCCTGAGAGCCAGTCTGTTGCCAGGAGGAGGCTGCAGGGAGCCAAGATAAGGCTGGAGACAAGATTTATGGATTTGTAGACTCTAAGACTACCCCTACAGCCTCTCTTCATAGCATCTTAACCCTATCTAGCAGCAAAGACACGAGTACAGAAAAAGGGCACTCTGAGAGCATTTTCCAACAAAAACACTTTATTCATTTTTTTTCTATATAGCTCCTTCCAAAGGTAATTCCCCCTGCAGCCTAGCCAGTCTGACCTCTCTCTCCATGCTTGCCACTTTTGCAGAACAACAAAACAACATTGGGATGAGATTCAACATGGGGATTCTCCATTGGTGGGCAGCAGGGGTGGAATCTACTCTGGGGCACCCACCTTTAGGGACTGGCAAGTGGGGTCAGATGGTCCCGCTGCTCCCTACTGGCTACGACGTCGTTTCTTCCTTCTGCCCGTGACAAAACTGTCACACCGCCTTTTACGAGGCTGTGAGGGTCGAACTACTTCCAGAGCTAGGGGTTTCTCCCTGGGGACCCCAAGTTGAGCTCCTGAGTGGGATCTCTTTTCAGTAGGGGCTGGACCTCCAGCTAGAGCTCGCTTCCCAGACTTGGCAACAGGATATGGAAGTTTGCTGGGGCCTTTTGCTCCAGCAGGGAGCAGGTGGGATGCTCTCTGGCTGCCCTGACCTCCTGAGGCATGGTGAGGACTGAGGGGATGCTCCCTTGGTGAGAGGCTAAGTTTAGAGGCCAAGAGGTAAGCAAAGTTGGAGAGTTCCTCATCGTCTTCCTCTGCTTCCTTTTTCTTTTTCTCCTTTCCTTTGGCCCTGTCTGCTGACCTGTGTGTTTTACTAACAGAAGTTTCTCTCGGAACTATGGCATCCCTGGTTCCCCTTCTAGGCAAAGTGCTTCCAAGGCCCTGGTGAGAAGATGTTGCTTTGGGAGTCCCAGTTGTGTATGACTCCTGACTCTCTTGTAAAGGAGCAAGGTTTTTAGGCTTGGACAGATCAGGATCCACCCTGCCTTCTCCTTGGGGGTCATAAGAATGAACATTCAGTGGGCAGGTGTCCTCGCTGACCCTTAGTTGGAGGCCACAGTCATCTTTAACATCTAGTATGTTGACCGGTTCTATGGTTTCCAACAGAGGAGAAAAGGAATTGCCTCTGCTCCCTGCCTCTTGACTGGCTTCAGGCAAGGAGGAGGCATCCTCAGTCCCCATGATAAGGAGATTGCCTTGGCATGTGGGTGGAAGGGTTTCTTTGGAAGACCCCAGTGTGGAATCACCACTTTCCAGCAATGGGAAGCAACCTTCTGCCCACAGATCACTGGGATGCCCTACGGTTTCACAGCTCTGTTCTTGATTTTCTTTGGACCTCAAGGGTGGGCTGTTGGCCCTCAAAGGTCCTGGCAAGCTGCAATAGTTTCTTTTTTCTAGGGCAGCTGCCGCAACTGTGCCTCCACAGGGAATCACACTGCTCTCTGTATCCCCAGGTACTAGGGTTTCTCCAGGACCCAGGGAAATGTTGCCCCTGGAGCCCAGTCCCTGGCAGCCTTCCTGATACTCAGTTACACACTTCTCAACTTGGAAGCTCTCTATGATCTCCTCTATTTGTACAGGCAGCTCCAAGCCTACAGCATCCATCTCACTGCTCAGCCAAAGTCCTGGGCTGAGACAGACATCGTCCCTCTCCCCAGCTGCTCTAGGGGAAGGATTCTGATCATAACTCTGAGCCATGGGGGTGCCTCTGTCATCTCCCCACATGGCTCCTGAAGAGCCTTCCCGGGGCACTGCTAAAGGCTCCTTCCCTTGAGGAAGCACTCCACGACCCCCTGTTTGTTGTCCTTTCTGCAATCCCAGGACTTGCTTTTCTAACCCTTGTCCTTGCAGAGGAGCCAGCTCTGCAAGTCCAGCATCCAAACTGGGAGTGCTCTCAGGCTGGAAGCCTTCCTGCCAACAAAGGAGCAGAGCCTCTGAAGTCCTATCAGCCACCAGGCAGTGCCCAGGAGGCCCAGCGCCTCCTAGATGGCTATCCTGATGTAGAGATACCTGGTTTATAACCTTCCCAGACCCTCTCCTCTCCACACCCAAGGGTCCCGGAGTTCCCTGTGGAGCTGCAAGTTCTGGCTGCAGGTCCCAGCTGCTGGGGGATGGCAGAGTGTTCCCATCCCTGTGCATCCCTCTGGGGCTATCTAGGGCTTGCTCCTGCCCACCATGCACTTCTCTTGCCCGTTTTCCTGAAGAAGAAACCTTTCCCAGGCAAACGGCGCCCCCAGCCCCCTGAAGCCCAGGTGAGGGCCGAAGCCGCCCATCTCCATCTTCATCCTCAACAGAAACAGAAGGACTTAAGTCCAACTGAGCGCCACTGAAACTTGGAGGCGCCTCTGCATCTTCCTCCTCTTCCAAGGCCATGAGTCGCTTCTGGACCAGCTGAAAGAAATGAACAAATAGTTCTATACGTGGTTGTGAAAGAGGTGGCTGAGTGGGTGGCACAAGACGGTATTTGGGCAGGGCAAGGAAGGCAAGCAAGTAGTTCAAGCGATGGTAGCAAAGACAGATACTGCAGCTCTTTCCCACCTTCTTGTGCCTTATTCCCATGCTTTGAGCCCTTACATTCTCATTTCCTGTGTTTCCATAGCCCTCTACCTACTCGTTCTGCACCTGAAGCCCAATCCTGAAGCTGTTCATCTCTAGAGCCATATCACCCACGACAGTGTAGGGTTAGATAAAATCTTGCAAGCTTCTCGTTCTCATATTTCCTATACCCCAGTTTTACCTGGGTAAGAGTGAGTCCTTCTTCTTGCTCTAGCTCCTCAATTAAGGCCAAGGGATCTCTCTGTTTTTCTGGGGACAGCAGATCTGCCAGAAATTGAGGGTGAATGACAGCCTCCACCTGGATAACAGAAGGAAAAGTGATGTAAGTCTGTAAGCAGGTAACCTGTGAAACAAGGGGCTTTACAGAAGAAACTAAGAGCCCCCCAACTCTCCCCTCTTACCCCTCCGGTATTGTAAACTGACCACCACCGGCTACACACATTCTCATGATGATGCATGCACACACATTACTCAGTTATAGAATAAAACCTAAGTCCTACTACATTGGACAAACCCCAGATCATTAGTTCCCGGGAGTACCCACCCCAAGGATCTGCTAGAAACAAGATGTGCAGGCCCAGCTCACCTTGGAGACAAAGACCTTCTGAGAACACAGCTCATTGATGTAGCTCAGGAGACCTGGATCTGGATACATCCCTTCCTCCTCCTGCTGCTGCCCTTCTTCCTCTTGTTTTCCATCTGACTCCCCAGTGGCCAAGTGAGTCCCCACCAGCCATTCCATGATGTCAATATACTCCTTCACAGCTTCTGGTGGGATCTCCTTGGGTGCCTCAGGAGCAGGAGGTCTCTGGGCTTTACGCTGACGCCGGCGGGGGGCCCGTGTCTTGGAGGCTGCCTTCTTCGGAATGTACACTAAGGGAAGAGATGGACAGGAGAATGGGAAGTAGCACAGAAACCACAGATTCTGCCTCCTTCGGAATGTACACTAAGGTAAGAGATGGACAGGAGAATGGGAAGTAGCACAGAAACCACAGCTTCTGCCTCCCAGCTCTGTAAGCTCAGCAATCTGGGTACATTGAAATGGTTCCAGGCTGGATTGGGCCAACCTGAAAAAGCACCAGCCATGGGAGATTTAGGACCTAGAGGGTCTAAGAATCACTGTATGAGGAATTTTGGAATCCCTGAAATTCCAAGAAACCCCCTAATCCAGCCCCCATTCCTTAGGCAGATGAGGTATTATGTGCTGAATTTAGAGTCTCGGTGAGAGTAGTCAGTTTACTTCACCAAGATCAATACCTAGTTCAGGGCAAAAGGAACCTGAGGACCCAGCCTCCAATGGGGTGGTCTGTTTGGAATATCAAATGCCACTCTCCAGAGGGAAAGTGGCAGAGCCTGGGCTATGCCTTCTCTAATCTGTGACTGGCTTCTGTACGCATCCCTTTGAGCCTTTGGCCCACGGCTCCTGTCAAAATTGGGTAGCCTCACCTGGCTGCTGGCAAACCTCAGAGGCCAGGGGCCCTAGAGGATCAAGTTTCAAAGGGGTTGCAGGAGACAGGCCCTGAGACCCATTCATCAGCTGTGTGTTCTGAATCTGCATCTCCTCAGCCTCAAACTCCATGAACCTGCAGAGGGTGAGAAAGGCATAGGCAATGCTGAGAAGGAGACCAGACCCATCAGAAATCCAGACCACAGCCAAGCATGGCCAAGAAAGGAAGTGCTCTCAAGTGGGCAAAGTCTGCCTAAGTCATGTCACCCAGGAGGGTGGTCACAGGTGGCTTAATCGTATTTCCAGGGAAACTTCAGGAGCTCAGCACATAGTTCCTTCCCCTATAGTCATAACTTAGGAAGCTTAAGAAAATGAATAGCCAGGTGGGGTGGCTCATGCCTATAAACCCAACACTTTGGGAGGCTGAGGTGGGCAGATTGCTTGAGCCCAAGAGTTTGAGACCAACCTGGGTAACATGGCAAAAACCCATCTCTACAAAAGATACCAAAAAAATTAGCCAAGAGTGATGACGCGCGTCTAGTCACAGCTATTGTGGGGCTGAGGTGGGAGGATCGCTTGAGCTCAAGAGGTGAAGGCTGCAGTGAGCCATGACAGTGCCACTGCACTCCAGCCTGGGCAACAGAGTGAGATCCTGCCTCAAGAAAATTTTTAAAAAGTAAAGAATGAGGCCAGGCGCAGTGGCTCACGCCTGTAACTCCAGCACTTTGGGAGGCTGAGGCGGGCGGATCATGAGGTCAAGAGTTCGAGACCAGCCTGGCCAACATAGTGAAACCCCGTCTCTACTAAAAATACACAAAATTAGCCTGATGTGGTGGTGGGTGCCTGTAATCCCAGCTACTCGGGAGGCTTAGGCAGGAGAATCACTTGAACCCAGGAGGCAGAGGTTGCAGTGAGCCGAGATCGTGCCATTACACTCCAGCCCAGGCAACAGTGTGAGACTTTGTCTCAAAAAAAAAAAAAAAAAAAAGTTAAGAATGATCTAGAGCTTGTAAACTTCTCTTGGACAGAGCGAGGGCTTTCAGTACTTGTTTTTGTTTTTGAGACAGAGTCTCACTCTGTTGCCCAGGATGAAGTGCAGTGGCCCAATCTCGGCTCACTGCAACCTCTGCCTCCCGGGTTCAAGTGATTCTCCTGCCTCAGTCTCCTGAGTAGCTGGGACTACATGTGTGTGCCACCACGCCTGGCTTTTTTTTTTTTTTTTTTTTTTTTGTATTGTTAGTAGAGACGGGGTTTCACCGTGTTAGCCAGAATGGTCTCAATCTCCTGACTTCATGATCCGCCCGCCTCACCCTCCCAAAATGCTGGGATTACAGGTGTGAGCCAATGTGCCCGGCCTCACTTGTTTTCCGTACCTATCTCACCCAGCTTCATGGATTGTACACAGCAGTGCTCAATATAGGCTTGTTTAATTTAATCAGGCCTATGCAACAGCCTGGTGGGATCTCACAGTGGGATCCTCCTCAAGACCTCATTTGCCCCTGCCTACAACCACAAAGAATTCAAGGCAGTTCCTACCAGGAAACAATGTGAGATCCCAGAGTCCTGAGACTGGGATGGGATTCTTGGAAAGGTAAGTCTAGGAAGCATGGGTCCAAAAGGTTTTGGGAGGGAGTAAGTGGAAGCTAAGCTTGGAAAAATTTGTTCATTTTTCTGAGTTTTTTCTTTCTTTCTTTCTTTTTTTGAGACAGAGTTTCGCTCTTGTTGCCGAGGCTGGAGTGCAATGGCACAATCTCGGCTCACTGCAACCTCTGCCTCCTGGGTTCAAGCGATTCTCCTGCCTCAGCCTCCTGAGTAGCTCGGATTACAGGCATGTGCCACCACGCCTGGCTAATTTTGTATTTTTAGTAGAGATGGGGTTTCTCCATGTTAGTCAGGCTGGTCTCGAACTCCCGACCTCAGGTGATCCGCCTGCCTCGGCCTCCCAAAGTGCTGGGATTACAGGCGGAGCCATCACGCCCAGCCTTTTTTTTTTTTTTTTTAATCAAAGATATTATAGAGAAATAGAAGAAGAGCCAGGAGACAACTTTGGGCATCCAGGACACTGGCTTTCCCCGGCTCTTCCAGAACCAGCCCCCTCCCTGGGATAAAGGCGGAAAGGGATTTTCTGTGCCACTATTTCCAATGGAGGAGTGGTCCTGAAGTTCTGTATCAATAGCCACTTGCTACCAAGTCAATGAGAAGAGAAAAGAACCTGCCTGGTAGAGCATACATCCTCATTGCTAGGTCCTTTCAGCATGAAATTTCTATATCTATCGGGGTCCAATCTCCAATCCCATCCTAAGACCTACAATATCAAGGCTCCTATGCAGATTCAGGATCTGGTGAGGGGGGAGCTTTCAAGAGGAAACAGGATAGAAAAACCCAAGAGTCAAGGTGGTGGAGGAAGAAGCAAGGATCCAGGAAACCGCCATCCTAGTCTACACCCCTCCTCCCGTCCCTTTTTTTCTTTTCTTTCTTTTTTTTTCTTTTTGTGATGAGGTCTTGCTATGTTGTCCAGGCTGGTCTTGAACTACTGAACCCAAACCATCCTCCCACCTTAGCCTCTAGAGTAGCTGGGACTACAAGCACACACCCAGCCTAACATCCCTTTTTTTTTTTTTTGAGATGGAGTCTTGCTCTGTCACCCATGCTGGAGTGCAGAGGCATGATCTCGGCTCACAGCAACCTCCACCTCCCAGGTTCAAACGATTCTTCTGCCTCAGCCTCCTGAGTAGATGGGACTACAGGCACGTGCCACCATGCCCAGCTAATTTTTGTATTTTTTTTTTTTTGTAGAGACAGGGTTTCGCCATGTTGGCCAGGCTGTTCTCGAACTCCTGACCTCAGGTGATCCACCGGCCTTGGCCTCCCAAAGTGGTGGGATTACAGGCGTGAGCCACTGTGCCCCATCCTGATATGGCTTTTGATAATCACCCCCACACAAGCCTCTCTGCGGCCCTTACTGCTCGCAGCCACACAGCCTCCCTCAGGAGAATGAAGGTTCATCGAACTCACCTTTCTGCCATCTCATAAAAGATCATCCGGTCAAAGTTGCTGGTGCGCTCCCACTCCTGCACAGCCAATGGCAGTCCCTCCTCCGGGGTCATAGTGGGCTTCAGCCGGGCCAGGGAACGAAGCACTGGGCTAAAACCCCCATTGAGTCAGTCACATTCTAAAAGTGTGCTCCCATCCACCTGCCCTGACACCTACATCAATAACACATCCCCTGCCCCTCATCAAATCTATTGTGCCCCTTAGGGCCTGTCATGTCCCACTTCTGATTAGACTTACAGACGCTCAACCTCCCATCCATTCATTTACCATACTCGCCCCTCTTCCTGTTGAACTTTACAACTAATATAAAATCAAACAGACAATTCTTCTCCCCACCTTTTAAAATCAATGGCAACTACCACCCCTAATTCTCACAGTGCCATCCTCAATTAATTATTAGAAAGGGAGGACTCGCGTTATTAAATGAATGGGATTTGCTCTAAAGTATGTTTAACCTTGTCCAAAGGCTCTTGCATTTTTTCTTTAAAGGCATTTGCTAACCCACAGGAATCTCTAACTAAAGGTCATGTGGTGTTTTTATTTATTGCTTTTTCAGTCTTTGTTTCCAGATATTCCCCACAGACAGTTAAATGCCAATACTAGACCCCCACTTCTAGAGGGCTCTTAAGCCCTTCCTAATCCAGAAGAAATCAAGAGCCCAGCCTAAAGCAAGGGCTTCATTTTTGTCTCTCTGACTCCCTTGGAGTCCTCAGACATTATTGGGCATCAGAATCGCTTGGGGAAGCTCGTTATAATCAAATTGCAGCTCCCCAGGATCCCACAACTGAGCATTTCAGGAGCTTCCCATGTTGCAGTGGTCTGGACTGCCTTTTGTGGAAGACCCTGCCCAGAGCCCCTGAGTGTGAAGCACAAGCAGGCCAGGACCCAAAGCAAATGGATCCCATGCAAACCTTGAGAGCCCACACTGGTTCAAGATTTTGAAATTTAGCCTGCTAGGCTCCAAGAGCGAACTCAGATCTGCCTTGAGAAAGCAGGGAGCCTGAAGATGCTGTACATCTAGGACTTTGGGGGAACATCTTGATTCATTTGCTCCAAGTTCGGGGTAGAGGGATTCCTTTAGGAGTTCAGCCACTGGAAGAGCACCATGTACATTTGTTTAAAGCAATAAAATGTGGTATGTGTTATATAGCGGCTTACACAAAATGCTGAGGGCACAGGGCAGTTGAGAGGGACAGTGGGTCTGGGTGGGAAGGGAAGACTGTTCCCCAGCTGAGGAATGACTGTTTTGTAAACAAAACAGCCTAGGACCCTGGGCTCCTTGACTAAACACACACTCGCTCTTAAGCAAGGACGTTTTGACCTTTTGCGAGTTCTTTTCCTCTTCTAGATGGCCTTTTTATGATAATAATAAAACAGTTGACATTTAATGAAACATTCTCTGCGCCAAGGACTTCACATATATTAACCCATTTAATCTCCTCAGCAACTCTGTGAATTAGGTATAGTTATCCCCCTTTTTAACTGAGAAAACTGAGGGCAAAGATGTTAAATGTCCTGCCCAGGATCACAAATCTAGTGAGTGGTAGAGCCATGCCCTTGACCACTAAGCAAGCTCTACCCACCACCCTATTTCAAAGTGAATTCTCCTGAATAAAATGAGTGGAGGGAGCAGAGGGAGCAGCACACACAAAGTCCTTTGCCTGGCCCCACACTGTTCCCCCTGCCACCCAGGGCCCTGAGTCAGGGTCCAGCACTCATCCTGGCTAGTTTGGATAGTTCTGACTCAATGTCAAAAGGTAGTAAAATAGAACGGGGGGAGGACCCTGGCACTTAGAGTGAGAGACCTAAGTTCCAATCACTGGTCCTTGGTTTCAGTCTTCTTATCTGTAAATGAAGATTACCAGAGGAAGGCTTGCCTGAACTCACAGTGTGGTGAGGATCACTTAAGATAAGACACCTGAAAGGTTGTTATAAACTAGGAAGTGGGTTAAGAGGCTGATTATTATTATTAATATGTTTTTCGTTCTCAGAGCATCTCCCTTGCCCTCATGACCTTCCCTCAAGTAGTCCTAAATAGCCTAAACTACTATGTTCACCCCAAAGTCCTCCTTATTTAAAAGCCCTAGAATAATTAATCTCCGGTCTCCCCACTTACATAAGAAAACAGGAAAGAGCTTCTGTGTCAGGACTCTGGGATAGGTGCCTCCGGGCCAAGGCTTTGTAACGCTGCCACTGACGGAAGTTCTCATAAACGTCCTTGGAAATTTTGGAGCGGTCACCTAGTGAAGGCTTGGATAGAGTGGCCGCAGGACCTCCTTCCCCGGTTGTCCCATGTGGCCCTGGCCAAGCTTTTTCCAGGGGCACAATGGGGACCAGTTGAGCAACTGGTGGTGGAGGCTGAGGCGGAAGGCCTGGAGGACCCTCCTGGCTGACACCAACAGCCTTAGAGGGCAGAATGGTCTTCACATTAGATGCTGTCACAAATGGAGGTGCAGGACCCTCAAGGCCCCCACAGGGAGTGCCCGGGGCAGTCGAATTGAGGGCAGTCTGAGTAAGGATAAAGCTCTGAGTTTGAGAGGGCTCAGCTGACCCCCCTTCTGTCTTGACTTTGACAATGACCTTGCCAGCCCCAGCCCCACTGAGGCAAGTGCCCCCATCCCCTGTCACCAACAGTGAGCTGGGGAAAGCAGAGAGCATCAGAGGGTTGTCTGGAGAGAATACTGAAGGCATGATGGGCTGTGGAGGTGGCTCCCCGGGTGGGTGGTCTGGTGGGTCAGAAGTTGGTGGGAGAAAGGGAAGTGCAGGGGATGGAGATGGGGCGGCACTAGGTTTCATGCTCATATCCGGTCCCGGCAATGCAGATGCTGTTGAGACAAAGAAAAAGAAGAAATGGAGTAGGAGAAAAGAAGACCAGAGTTAGCCATCTGAATTCCCCATTTTTTTTATTTTTATTTTTATTTTTATTTTTTGAGATGGAGTCTCGCTCTGTCGCCCAGGCTGGAGTGCAGTGGCACAATCTCGGCTCACTGCAATCTCCGCCTCCTAGGTTCATGCCATTCTCCTGCCTCAGCCTCCTGAGTAGCTGGGACTACAGACGCCCGCCACCACGCCCGGCTAATTTTTTGTATTTTTAATAGAGACGGGGTTTCACCGTGTTAGCCAGGTTGGTCTCGATCTCCTGACCTTGTGATCCGCCTGCCTCGGCCTCCCAAAGTGCTGGGATTACAGGTGAATTCCTCCTTTATTTTTAAATTTTTTTGTAGAGGCCGGGCACGGTGGTTCATATCTGTAATCCCAGCACTTTGGGAGGCCAAGGTGGAAGGATTGCTTGACTCCAGGAGTTTGAGACCAGCCTGGGCAACATGGCAAAACCCTGTCTCTATTAAAAATACAAAAATAAGCCAGGTGCGGTGGCATGCACCTGTAGTCCCAACTACTTGGGGGGCTGGGGTGGGAGGATCGCTTGAGCCCAAGAAGTTGAGGCTGCAGTGAGCTGAGATTGCGCTTCTGCGCTCCAGCCTTGGTGACAAAGGAAAACTCTGTCTCAAAAAAAAAGAAAAATTGTAGAGATGGTGTCTCGCTATGTTTCCTAGGCTAGGCTCAGACTCCAGGCCTCAAGTGATCCTCCTGCCTCAGCCTTCCAAAGTGCAGAGGTAACAGGTGTGAGCCACCACACCCCATCTGAGTTCTTCTTTAGACCCGAAGACTCAAAGCACTGATTCTCAACAGGTGAAAGAGGGGATATGGATGGGGAACTTGCATAGTTTGCAAATGTCCCCCAAGTGATTTTGGTCTTACTTCTCGTTGAGAATGACTGCATTAAAGAAGTTGCTTCTTTTTCAACAAGACACACAGACCCCTATCTGCCAAGAAGAGACAAGCCCAAGCCATCACTGCCTCTAAGTGCTGCTTTTTTTTTTTTTTTTTTTTAGATGGAGTCTTGCTCTGTGGCCCATTCTGGAGTGCAGCAGCACGATCTTAGCTCACTGCAACCTCCGCCTCCTGGGTTCAAGTGATTCTCCTGCCTCAGCCCCCCAAGTAGCTGGGATTATAGGCACGAACCACCACATCCAGCTAATTTTTGTATTTTTAGGACATACGGGGTTTACGCCATGTTGGCCAGGCTGGTCTCAAAAACCTGACCTCAGGTAATCCACCCGCCTCGACCTCCTAAAGTGTTGGGATTATAGGCATGAGCCACTGTGCCCGGTCCCCTAAGTGCTTCTCTAAGAAAATTCCTGGCAGACCTCTCCAACCTCTCCATAGACTGTTTACTAAGATACAGAATTGGGTTGACACCTGATCTGCAGAGAAAACAGCCCACAGCAGGCTTAGTGCAGTAAGGGAACTAGTCCACGATAAGTTCCAGCCCATCTCGAGGCATCCACAAGGCCTTTGAGAATGAGGCACTTTCAAAAATATTACTGGCTTATTCCCTCCTCCTTTTCCTTTTCCTGTTGCTTCTTATAAATCTCTCTTAACCTAAAACAACAGAAGAAAGATTCAATCTATAAGCAGGAGCAGTGACTCTAGGATCCACGAAGCTCAGATATTCCATAACACATTCTACCCAGCATTACATGTACATCTCCTATGCTCACCTATTCCAAACAAAAGATTCAAACCACCTGAACCCTGCTTTCTCCCAGCTGCTCTGTGGCCTCTGCCACCACTCACAGAAGTACTGTTCCCAGGAGAGGATACGGGGATTGGATGTTTGGTTCCCAGAAATGTTGTTGTATAACAGCCAGGAATAATTAGAGAGGATTAGATAAGGACAAGGAAATGAGTGAGGGGAGGGCGGTGTGGGGAGAGAAGTTTCCAGATCTTTAAGTAACTGCTGGACATGTTTGGCGATGCAGACTATCCTATCTGTGGTCCTTCTACTTGGAGCTCCTAATATCAGAAATTTAGGGCTCACTAGGAACAAGGCACTGAGCTAGGTGCTAAGGAAAGGACAATGAAGTCCTTCATTGTCACAGTTCCAGCTGAGGAGGGGCTATGTGGACTCTAGTCAAAAAGACCAAGGATAAGTATACAAATGTGTACTTAATTGATCAGAACCTGTGTCTCCTAGGACTTTTTTTTTTTCTCTTTTCCGAGGCAGAGTCTCTGTCACCTAGGCTGGAGCGCAGTGGCACAATTTCAGCTCACTGCAACCTCTGCAGCCTCCCGGGTTCAAGCGATTCTCCTGCCTCAGCCTCCCGAGTAGCTGGGATTACAGGCGGGCGCCACCATGCCCAGTTAATTTTTGTATTTTTAGTAGAGACGGGGTTTCACCATGTTGGCCAGGCTGGTCTCGAACTCCTGACCTCAAGTGATCCACCTCCCTCGGCCTCCCAAAGTGCTGAGATTACAGGCGCTTGAGGTCAGGAGTTGGAGACCAGCCTGGCCAACATGGTGAAACCCCGTCTCTACTAAAAATACAAAAATTAGCTGGGTGTGGTGGTGGGCGCCTGTATCCCAGCTGCTCAGGAGGCTGAGGAAAGAGAATCGCTTGAACCCTGGAGGCAGAGGTTGCAGTGAGCTAACATCACACCACTGCACTCCAGCGTAAGCGACACAGTGAGACTCCATCTCAAAAAAAAAAAAAAAAAGGTAGAATATAACCTGCTTAAATCTCCTCCCCCTTACAAAAAATATTCATTCCACTGGCAAACTAACAACACTCAACTTCTGCATTCTGACCATGGGACATGAGCAAACTCAGATTCAAACTCATTTCAGCCACAGAGCAGAGGGCTGAGGGTATGCCACTGAGTACAGAACACAATGAAAGGGGCCTGAAGGCCTGAGGTCCATAAAAGGAAGAAAAACTAAGAGCATCTCAGTGAAGCCCCAGCTCTCATCCTGGCTGTCATGACCCACCTCCCTGGCCCAGATGAATCAGGAAAAACTGCTTCCTGAACTCAGAGCAAAGCCACCTCTAGGGCTGGAAGGAGCCGTGGGGCTCTGAGCAGACGCAGCTGTTTTTTGTGTTTTGTTTTTTGTTTTTTTTTTTGAGACTGAGTTTCGCTGTTGTTGCCCAGGCTGGAGTGCGATGACGCGATCTTGGCTCACCACAACCTCTGCCTCCCAGATTCAAGTGATTCTCCTGCCTCAGCCTCCCGAGTAGCTAAGATTACAGTCATGTGCCACCATGCCCGGCTAATTTTTTTTTGTATTTTCAGTAGAGATAGGGTTTCTCCACGCGTTGGTCAGGCTGGTCTCGAATTCCCGGCCTCAAGCGCCTGTAATCTCAGCACTTTGGGAGGCCGAGGGAGGTGGATCACTTGAGGTCAGGAGTTCGAGACCAGCCCAGCCAACATGGTGATCCACCCGCCTCAGCCTTCCAAAGTGCTGGGATTACAGGCATGAGCCACCGCACCCGGCCCGAGCAGAGGCAGTTTATAATACATTCCAGCCTAGTTTTCAGGAAGGCATTTCTCTGCAACAGATAACTACAGATTATCTTTTCCCACTAAGGTCCTTCCCACCTTACCCTCCCATCCTCCATCCTCCACATCCCCTTCCCCTCATAAGCTCAAGCGTGGCAAAATCCTAGAACAGGCTCCAGTTGCCTAAAAAAGACAGATGAACTTGGGCCTTCCCCCTTGAAACCTCTCTGTGCCAGTCCTAAGACACATACCTCTGATCCTCTCTCCCACCACAAAAACACATGCAGAAGTGTCCCCTGTTCAAGAGAATCAAGTTGCTAATTGCCATCCTTTCTCTATACTCAGCATGTATCCTCAGAGACACCTTAATCTGTCCTTAAGGAAGTCCTCTTCCTTCCCCAGCCCCTAGTCTTAAAGGTACAATCTCCTTCCCTAGCCTCCCCAAGTGTGATACCTTTGACGGGGTGTAGCACCTCACATTCCTTTAGGTCAGCCCAGAGAGCTTGTCTCAAAGGATATGAGCAGGTACCAGAAATCCTCCTCACCACCTGCAGACTTACCTCCATCTGAAGCCATCCTCTCAGGTTTGGGCACTAACCGTGGCTGTCTGGAAGCCTCCAGAATGAGGCAGTCAGGTCCAGGACCCAGAGTAACCTGGCTCCAGTAGGTGCACAGGGATCCAAGGAAGGGAAGGTAAAGATCAGATCACACAGAACTAGAATACGGAACTCAAGGCATTCTGCTGTGGGGGAGGGGAGAGGGAAAAGTGGGGTGAGGGTGGGGACAGATATTCCATGAAGGGTTCTAGTAAGTATGAAGAAACCAGGAATTCCCTTCAAACTACAGTTTGGCAACGCAATTGATGTTTGCCTCTTTAGGGCTATTTGTAAACTCTTTCTCAGATTCCCAACACATTACAGTTTTACTGTTTGGTTCACTACACTTCGATTCTTCACCAGCATATCTCATTTTGTGTCCTTCCATCCCAGCCAGTTCTGTAACTGACTTCCTATTAACAGCAGGTTGACGGTAGACCCCTGACTTAATTCAATGATGGCTATATTTTCTGAACTAAATTCAGAGTACATTGGTCTATACACTTAAGGATCAAGGGAACTAAAGTTTAAAATTCGAATTGTCAGATGATCCAAGGTGCTCGATTGCTGTGTGCATATCATTTCCTTGGAAAGCTGTCCAATGTACTAACATAGGCTCTGTACTCCACAGACGCCTTACCCTTTGCTGAAAAGCCTCACTAAATAAAAAAGCTGCCATGCAGTTTAAAATTTCAAGAGTAGAAAGTCCTTCTTTTTGTTAAATTATTTTGGTTTAAATTTTAAAAACAAAATTTATCTGCTAAGGTTCCTGGCGACTATTTCAGGCCAGTAACTCCCAGAGCATCCTCTACAGCCACAGCTTCATCCAAACGTGGATTTCCCCCAAAAGGCCTTCCCTGGGGCTCATGGCATCTTTCTTGCTTCCTCTGAGATATCTTTTCTCTTTTCTAAAGAGTATTTCATTAATAAGATCTGAAGGCTGAAATCATCATTTTCCTTTCTAACAAAATTAACTACTTAGATTTAAATTTTTTTTTTTTAAACGAAGTCTCGCTCTGTCACCCAGGCTGTAGTGCAGTGGCGTGATCTCTGCTCACTGCAAGCTCCGCCTTCCGGGTTCACGCCATTGTCCTGCCTCACCCTCCTGAGTAGCTGGGACTACAGGCACCCACTACCACGCCCGGCTAATTTTTTGTATTTTTAGTAGAGACGGGGTTTCACTGTGTTAGCCAGGATAGTCTCGATCTCCTGACCTCATGATCTGCCCGCCTCAGCCTCCCAAAGTGCTGGGATTACTAGGCGTGAGCCACCGTGCCCGGCCTTTAAAAAATTTTTAACAGGTAATACATTAGCAAGGTTCAAAAATCAAACTGCATAATAAAATACATAGCAATAAGTCTGCCTCCCACCCCTTACCCCTTTCTCCTGCAACTAAGTTCTCTATCCCAGAGGAAACCAGTATCATCTGTTTCTTGTGAATACTTGCAGAGATTTTTTATGCAACTACAAGTAAATACAAACTATATTCTTTTTTTTTTTTTTTTTTTTTTTTGAGACAGGATCTCGCTCTGTCGCCCAGGCTGGAGTGCAGTGGCGTGATCTTGGCTCACTGCAACCTCCGCCTCCTGGGTTCAAGCGATTCTCCTGCCTCAGCCTCCCGAGTAGCTGGGACTACAGGTGCCCGCCACCACGCCCCGCTAATTTTTGTATTTTGGGGGGTTTCACCATATTGGCCAGGCTGGTCTCGAACTCCTGACCGTGTGATCCACCCGTCTCAGCCTCCCAAAGTGCTGGGATTACAGGCGTGAGCCACCGCGCCCAGCCACAAACCATATTTTTTTTTTTCTTTGAGACGGACCCAGGCTGGAGTGCAGTGGTGCTATCTCAGCTCGCTGCAACCTCTGCCTCCCCGCTTCAAGTGATTCTCCTGCCTCAGCCTCTGAAGTAGCTGGGACTACAGGCGCCCACCACCACGCCCGGCTAATTTTTCTGTAGTTTTAGTAGAGACGGGGTTTCGCCAGATTGGCCAGACTGGTCTCGAACCCTTGACCTGTGATCCGCCTGCCTCAGCCTCCCAGTGTTGGGATTACAGGCGTGAGCCACCGCGCCCCGCCAAACCATATTCTTAAAAAAAAAAAAAAAAAAAAGTGCAGGTTTTTCTAGTTACACAATTAATATATATTCCAATGCTTTTGTCATAAACAATGGCGTAACGATGATCTTTGTAATGATATTTTGGTTCTCATTTTCATTTCTTTAAACGAGAGTCTTATAAGGAGAACTTCTATATTCTTTTAAAAATTGTAAAAACTCCTAGAAGGTGCACTTTATTACGTTATTATTAGCTACTCACCACCATAAGAAAGAGCGCTGAATTTGCGGTAGGGACCTAAGTTTAAATCTTGGTTCGACCGCTGAAACATGCTTCACCAGTTTCATAAAATAACTTTACGCTCTTTCGCTTTACGGAATATTGATACTAAACATGCATTCTTTACCGCCAACGCTTTGAAATGGAGCAGGGGAACTGGATGTAAAAGAGGGGAGGGAAGAAAACCTCTTCTTTCTTCCCTAGGGTAAAGGGGCTCTGAATCCTGGAGCCCTTGTTTCTTCAGGCATTGAAAACTCACTGCTCCTGAAATGGGTGTGTATCTTGAGACAAAGACAGGCTTCTATATGTCAATATTCTATCCACATCCATCCCTACCCCCCTCTAACGCCGTGTACCTAGCACACAGTAGGCACACTCCACGTGTTTTAGCCTGCAAAGTTGCAAGTGGGGCCCCAAGCCAAGCCCTGCTCTCGTGCGCCCCCTTCTGGCTAGCTGAAAACAAGGCAAAAATTGACTGCATTTTCCGGAGTGCCAGGAGAGAGAGACTTCCGGTTATGCAGGAAGGAAATTGACGAACACGTGACGCGGTCGGGCGGACCACTGCAGACTGAGCGGTGGACCGAATTGGGACCGCTGGCTTATGAGCGATCATGTTTCTCCAGTATTACCTCAACGAGCAGGGAGATCGAGTCTATACGCTGAAGGTGAGGAGAGAAAACAGGGTGTAAATAGGCATGGCGAGAAATGTAGATGGGAGGAGTGGGTGAGGTCATACGTGGAGTTACCTAGCTGGGTGCGGGGAACCAGAAAGTCCAGAACCGAGGTGGGGAAGAACCGGGACCGCGCGACTCATTTTTTAATTAAAAGAAAAAATTCTGGCGGGGCGCAGTGGCTCACGCCTGTAATCCTAGCACTTTGGGAGGCCGAGGCGGGTGGATTGCCTTAGCTCAGGAGTTCGCGACCATTCTGGGCAACACGGTGAAACTCCGTTTCTACTAAAATACAAAAAATTAGCCGGGCATGGCGGTGTGCGCCTGTTATCCCAGCTACTCGGGAGGCTGAGACAGGAGAATCGCTTAAACCCGGGAGGCAGAGGTTGCAGTGAGCCGGGATAGCGCCATTGCAGTCACTTTCCCTTTTTTTTTTTTTTTTTTTTTTAAAGACAGGGACTCGCTTTGTTGCCTAGGCTGTAGTGCAGAGGCGCGGTCTCGGCTCACTGCAACCTCCGCCTCCTGGGCTCAAACAATCCTTCTGCCTCAGCCTCCCGAGTAGTTGGGACTACAGGCGTGCGCCACCACACCCGGCTAATTTTTGGTTTTGGGGTTTTTTGTTTGGTTGGTTGGTTTTGTTTGTTTGTTTGTTGTAGAGACGAGGTTTCGCCATATTGCCCAGGCTGGTCTCAAACTTCTGACCTCAAGCCATCCTCCCGCCTCGACCTCCCAAAGTGCCAGGATTACAGGCGTGAGCCACCGCGCTCGGCCTTTTTAAATTTTATATTTCTCTATTTATTTGTACAACTTTTTGAGTTGACCATTGCATCTTCTGTTTTCATGTTTGCCCTTTTTCGCGCTGGCCCCACCCCATTTCATCACTCCTGTACTGACATACATTCTCTGTTCCTGGAGCAGAAATTTGACCCAATGGGACAACAGACCTGCTCAGCCCATCCTGCTCGGTTCTCCCCAGATGACAAATACTCTCGACACCGAATCACCATCAAGAAACGCTTCAAGGTGCTCATGACCCAGCAACCGCGCCCTGTCCTCTGAAGGTCCCTTAAACTGATGTCTTTTCTGCCGCCTGTTACCCCTCGGAGACTCCGTAACCAAACTCTTCGGACTGTGAGCCCTGATGCCTTTTTGCCAGCCATACTCTTTGGCATCCAGTCTCTCGGGGCGATTGATCATGCTTGTGTGAGGCAATCATGGTGGCATCACCCATAAAGGGAACACATTTGACTTTTTTTCTCATATTTTAAATTACTACAAGATTATTAAAGATAAAATTATTTGAAAAACTCTTATTTTGTGAGTTGTTGGAGGAAAGGATTGGCAATATTTTTTTAAAGGGAGGGAGATGATAAAGGAGAGTACCCCAGAGAGTTGCAACAATACCACTTGGAAGAAAAACTTCAGTCCTGCTGTTGCAAGAGTGGTCATGTGCTGTTCATGATAGGAGGGTATTGGGGAAGAAAGATTAAGACTTTCACAGCTGTCAGCATTCACTGAAAAATACCCCTGTTGTCACTTACATAATTTCTTGTCCCTTGAAATAACATTTTGATTAAAAATGGAAGAGTACTTGTAAAAGTAATAGGCATAATATAGACAGAAGTCAGTGAATTGAAAGTCAGAAGACCAGTATTTGCTTTTTGTATAACTTTGAGAAAGTTACTTAACCTGTTTAGTCTGATTTTTCTCCTGATTAACTTATCTTTGAGCTCAAATTGATTTAGTGGTGGGCCTTTCTTTTTTTTTTTTTGAGACAGAGTCTAGATCTGTTGTCCAGGCTGGAGTGCAGGGGTGCAGCCTTGGCTGACTACAACCTCCGTCTCCCAGGTTCAAGCAATTCTCCTGCCTCAGCTTCCCAAGTAACTGGGATTACAGATGCACGCCACCACACCTGGCTAATTTTTGTATTTCTTTTAGTAGTGACAGGGTTTCGCCATGTCGGCCAAGCTGGTCTCAAACTCCTCACCTCAAGTGATCCACCCACCTCAGCCTCCCAAAGTGCTGGGATTACAGGCATGAGTCACCACACCTGGCCTGGGTCTGTCTGTCTTTCTTTCTTTCTTTCTTTCTTTTTTGAGATGGAGTTTTGCTCTTGTACCCCAGGCTGGAGTGCAGTGGCGCCATCTTGGTTCACTGCAACCTCCGCCTCCTGGGTTCAAGCTATTCTCCTGCCTCAGCCTCCCGAGTAGCTAGGACTACAGGCGCACACCACCATACCTGGCTAATTTTTGTATTTTTAGTAGAAACAAGGTTTCACCTTGTTGGTCAGGCTGATATCAAACTCCTGACCTCAAGTAATCCGCCCTTCTCAGCCTCCCAAAGTGCTGGGATTACAGGCATGAGCCACCTTGGCCGGCCTAGTGCTGCGGATTTTAAAATTGCTTTGTGGAGTCTGTATTTTAATTCTGCAATCTTTATTTTCTATGATAAAAATTCTAGATTCCAGAAGCAGATATAACTTAAATTAGCACAGATGTGATTTATGAAGACATGCCCTGGAAATACTTTTTTTTTTTTTTTTTTTTTGAGTCAGGTCTCACTCCTGTGGTCCAGGCAGGAGTGCAGTGATGTGATCACAACTCATTGCAGCCTCTACCTCCCTGTCTCAAGCGGTCCACCCCATTTTTTAATTTTTTATAGAAACGAGGTCTCACTATGTTGCCCAAGCTGGTGTTGCACTCCTGGGCTCAAGCTGTCCTCCTGCCTTGGCCTCCTAAAGTGTTGGGATTACGAGCGTGAGCCACAGTGCCCGGCCAGACTTTGCTTTTCTTGGATCTTGCTATTTGACCATCCCAGCAGAAAAGTTCAGGATAGTTGTGGGTTGCTGAAAAGAAAAAAAAAAAATCTCTCAACTGGAGTCATAATTAATAGAAGACAGATGATTTTGAAATACATTACTGAAACATATAGGAATGGTGAAATGAGATACTTGTTTCCTGTCAAGGAATTTTATTTCTTAGCCTGTTCGCTTACTTGCAGGGTTCTTAACATTGGATCTGAAGGATTTTAAAGAGTTAACTTAGAGAAAGTGGAAATGGGATACTTGTTTCCTGTCGAGCAATTTTATTTCTTAGCTTGTTCACTTACAGGATTGGATATAACATTGGATCTGAAAGATTTTTAAAAGTTATCTTATCCAATTAAGGGGATAATGATTGGAGACACGTTTCTTAAGCACCAAAGTCAGTAAGTGAATTTTGCTACCATTTTTTTAATGTTGGCTGCAGTTCTGCCTTTATCTTACAAAAAAGAAAAAAAAAAAAAAAAGAATTAGCATTGCTCCATGCTACCACCTGTGTAGACTTAAAAGCTTTAACCTGAAAATATTCCTAATGAATATAGAGGAGAGAAAGCAAACTGGCATGAATATAAAAAGGACTTTTTCCATAAGAGATCCCCTGAGGAATGAGGCTTCATTTTGCACCAGAGGCTGTGTCTCCCTGAGAAAATAAAGAGATCCCTGGGGTATTAACGTCTGAGACACACATTTATAGAGCTTGGTTAGTGCTCAGAAACAAGAAAAGTCTTAACAGGGATAGTATATTGGAATTAGGTGGTATATATAAGTAAATGCAGATACAATGGTAGGAAATTGGGTTTCATAAAAATTCTGTTTCTTTATAAAGGAAAAGTCTGAAGTTTGAATGAACGGCAGGCCTGCCTGAGGAAAAAATTGATCCTGCTGAGGCTGGATGAAAGCTGTGGGCCTGAATCAAGAAACCCAGACTTTATAAAGAGTCAAACTTTAGGAGGTTTACACTTTACATTAGGATTTCTCATTTTGTTACCAGGATCTTTTTAACCTTTTTGATCCTTCAATCCTTGAAAGGATTTGGACTTTGTGTGTCATTTGATAAAAGAGAACTTCCGGGAATACAGTTCCCATTACTAGGAGTGCTGCTTAAACATAACCACTTGTGAGGAGCCAAGACCCCAGGCAAAACCAGGGGCCAGTTTCTGGGCCCAGGTGATTGTTAAATTTAGAGGTCTTGATCACAGCTATAGGAAATAGCTTTTCAAACAAAACATTGGTGAGTCAGAATTTATCGAACACCTCCATTTATACATTAAATAAACACTAAGAAAAAATATTCTAGCGACAAACGTAGTGGTGAAAACATGGAATGGATTTGAGAAAATACATCAACGTCTTCTCCAGGTATAAAAAAATGTATTATTTAGTGGAACTTTCAGTCTGACTAGAAAGTGGACATAGCATTTATTAAAAGGACAAGAACAACAACAAAAAATTAAAGTAGGACAAATGTGTTTAAGGTACTTTATAGTTTTATTTTTATTTATTTATTTCTTTGAGACGGAGTTTTGCTCTTGTCCCCCCAGGCTGGAGTGCAATGGTGCGTTCTCGGCTCACTGCAACCTCCGCCTCCCGAGTTCAAGCGATTCTCCTGCCTCAGTCTAAGGAATAGCTGGAATTACAGGCACACGCCACCACGCCCGGCTAATTTTTGAATTTTTGGTAGAGACGGGGTTTCGCTATGCTGGCCAGGCTGGTCTGGAACTCCTGAGCTCAGGTGATCACGCCCGCCTCAGCCTCCCAAAGTGCTAGGATTACAGTCGTGAACCACCGCGCCAGGCCTACTTTATAGTTTTAATTTTTTTTTTTTTTACATAAAAGTGGTTTATTTGTATGTAGACCTCTACATAAAAATTACAATGAGGGTTATTCCCAGGTATAGGAGCGGTGTTTCTGGTTAAAGAAATCATGAATGATGTTTTCAGAGACACTCATGAAAGAGAAATGGCTCCCCGGGTTCTGAGGGTGAGGAGCAGCGCCCGCCCTCTAGGATGCTTCCAGAGTGAGTGTGCAGCACAGCCGGACCAAGGAAAAGGATTATTCCCCTCTTCACGCGGGTCGGGCCGTGCCCTGGACTACAACTCCCGTCGTGCCCCTGGCCACTCGTATTCGGCCCCGCCCCGCCTGCCGTGTCCCGCGGCGAGCGCAGGCGCGCTGCAGTCGGTCACCGCGGGCTGCGGCGGCTGGGCGGGGCTTTCGGGCGCCCGCGGGACGGTTCCGCCCTCTCACTGCAACCCCGGGCTTCTCTTCGCAAGGTTCACCTCGAATGAGGAACAAGCAGGGAGGGAAGGGAAGGGCTGCGGCGGCGCGGGCGCACCCCGTCGGGCCCGGGGCTGGGGGAGGCCAGGTCACGTAACTGCTGCTCTGGCGTCGGGCCGGGGAGGGGGCGCCAGCCCAGGCAGCGCGAACCCTGCGCGCGCCGCGGCTCTGAAACAGTTACCGGCTAGTAAACAACAGCTGCGCGCGCACCCGCATCAGCTGGCGCCGGGATACTGCACCTGCGACCTCCTTCTCCCTCACCCTGCTGCCCAGTCAGGCCAGCCTGCGTGACCGTCTCCTCCTCTACTGGGACCCGGAGGAAGAACGACGAGGGGGTGACCTGCGCCGGGGCGGGGGTAGGGGAGAACGCGCCTCCGGCAAAGGGGGTGGCTCGTCCTGTCACACGCAGGAGAAACCTAGCGAGCGGACCGTGGCTCAGTGGACTAGCTACGACTTGCCACGACTCTGAGCTGCAGTCCGAGGTGTCTTGATCCGCTAACCTCCTCCCAGACCCCGAGGACCTTTCTGCTAGGAGAAGAGCGGGCGCGCCACCCCCACCGACCTCTCGGAGACAGGAATCCGCTCTGCCCCTGCATCCTCCTCTGCTCACCCTTCTGTCAGTAGTGTGGGTTATTTTTCCCGTTATGCATGTGCACCTTTCCAACCAGACCCAAGTGGATTGTCGACATCAAAAACACCGGGTGGCTTTGCATACACCTCCCCCCAGCCAGACCTGTGGGGTATTCACCTGATACACAACAGGTGGCCGGGTGTACACCTTTTTGCAATCTGATCCACGCTATAGTCGCCTGATAAAGGTTTGCCTGCACGCACTTCGCCCAACTAGAACCGTGGGACACTCATCAGATAAAGGACTACCTCGACAGGAAACTGGGGGCTGAGGGGAGGGAGGCTTCATCTGCTGCCCTGAGACCATGGCACTGAGCCTTCAGCCCCGGACCAGAGGGGTTAGCTAGGTAGCTCTTCATTCTGAAGGAAAGAAGTCACACAAGATTGGCATTGTTTTGTCTTTTTGTTTTTTGTTTTTTTCTCTCTTAAAAAATATATTCATCTATTGGTGATGCACTTTCTAGGGCAGTCGGCTTGAATTCTGAGTAGAAGTATTCTTAGTTGGGGCTTTTTGTGTGGTGTGAATCAAGGTTATTGAAATGTGTTATTTTTCAAGTTACCTTTTGTATTGCAGTCAAAAGTAGCTAGCGTAAGAGGAAGATTTTGCGAGGTTCCCCCCACTTTTTTTGTTCTTAAAAAGAACAAAATGCATCCTCCAGAAACCACCACCAAGATGGCTTCAGTTCGGTTCATGGTGACACCGACAAAGATCGATGACATTCCAGGTTTGTCAGACACCAGTCCAGACCTCAGCTCTCGATCTAGTTCCCGAGTAAGATTTAGCTCCCGGGAAAGCGTGCCTGAAACAAGCCGGAGTGAGCCTATGAGTGAGATGTCTGGGGCCACCACTTCGCTGGCAACTGTTGCACTGGATCCACCCAGTGACCGGACTTCTCACCCCCAGGATGTCATCGAGGGTAAGCAGAAACACAGACCGCAGCATACTTTCATTACTGGCTTCTTTATCCAAGATGACCATCTATGGATCTGGAAGATCATAATCATATAATTATGATTATAATAGTCATCAGGAACCAAGGCATCTCTTTGTGAGATGCTTAGGAACTCTTTGGAATAATAGCATAGTGGCTCTTTGCAGTAGTAATTTGGTATGTGGGAACGTGTATGACAAGAAGGAAGGCAAATGTATATTTTAACTTCCTCATTTTTGTCTTCTTAGAAATGAAGTGGGTATTTTGGTTAAAGGTGAATATCAAAGAATGTAATCGTTTTCAGCACACAGAATCCTAAATTTTAAAATTTAGTGAGTTGGATATGTGTTCTGTAGCCATCATTGGCTATTTCAGTCTGCTTTAAGACTGGTTTCATGGAGTAGTTACTGGTCGTATCTTAGCAGCTTTCCTCCAAGACTTCGAATGTGTATTGCAAAATTCTTTTTTGAAATCTGTATTTTTATGGAGACCTTGACACAAGTAGCTAAGCCCACTCAGGGTGATGGTGGGTAGACCTAATGTGCTATTCTGTCAAATGGAAGACTTCTGAAAAGGCTTTTAGGGCCTGATTCCCATGTAATTTATTCTCTCTGAGCTTTAGATGGAAAGTCTGATGATTAGAGTTAGCAGGTAGCACACAAGCCACTCCTGGCTCATGTTGACTGCTACAGCCCTTTAGCTTCCTAAACCAGTTTGTGTGTGTCAGCTGGCTTGGTTTTATTTGATGTACTGGGAAGAGGTGATGGAAGAGAGAGAAGAGAGAAAATGGGGAGATCATAACATTTTTTGGACTCTGAAATTTAAAAGTTTGAGACCTGTACTGCTTTATATATTTAGTTTTATGCTGTGTTGTAACTAATGTAATCTTTTAATGATAAAAATTTCCCTTAAAGACTCTTAAAATAATATTCCACCCAAGTTTGAAAACCATAGCCTCACCCACTGACTTGTGAAAGCAAGGCTTACTCACCATTTTCCGGTGTCAGGAAATATTGTTCCTTTTAACCTAAAGGGTTCAGGAAACCAGAATGATTTTAGTTCCCTAATTCTGTTTGTGTTTTTAGTATCTGGAGACAAGGTAGATTTGGTAAAGTTTACAGTCCTAGAATTCACTCATCCTTGACTAATCATTTTTTCTTTTATGGAGACATAGGTTGGTTCTCAGACTTTACTGTTTTCAACTTTTTGACAAATTTTACAGTGTGTCATACACTGGATTAAAATTACAGTATGGAATACAAATTCATCATTTCCTCTTCCTCCAAATTAATTCCAAATTGTGGTTTTAGTTTTTATCCATCATGCTGTGTTTAGGTTGTAAAAATTCCAGGTAAAGACTATACCAGTGTTAATTTCTTAATATTGTAATTATCATTAGGTAATTTATAGTTTAGTTTGTTAGACTTGTGACTTACATGTTACAGAATTGTATTTTTATTCTTTGGAAAAGTGGACTTAGTAATGTGTTAGACCAGCAGAACAGGATCCTTGTCCAGTCTGCGGTTCTTACGTTACCCTTAAGCATTCTTTACAGTCTAAAGTGGTATCCTTTTACACTATAGGGGTAAAAATGGGACTACAGGGGTAAAAATGGGGACATATCTAAGTGAAATTTATGTTTGTTTACGTGGTTACAGATGTTAAAAGCTTGGTTCTCTATATAACACATTCCTTATTTAATGTTTAAATATTCTCCGGTACCCAGATGAAAGGGAAATTAATAGTCTGGCCATTAGAGAGGACTTTGCCCTATTCTCGTGGAACTTTCTACTTTCTCAGTGACCTACCTTTTCTCTTTTTTTTTCTTTCTATATTTAAAAAAATTCTTATGATGACTGTCATCATGTGATAAATTTTCCCCACCATTAGAAGAAACCACTCAGAAACACAATTATTTCACCCTTGACTTCTCAGTATGTGAAAGCCCTTGTTAGATTTAGATGTAGATCTTCAGAGGGTGCTGTTGTGAAGAAAAGGGCCTAATGTTAATATACACTTCCCTCTAGGCTGGCTTTAATATAGATAACAACTGCATCCTTTCTACAGTTGACTCTCCTTAAGCTCATAGTGCATTTCACAATTAGTTTGCTATTTTAGTATTTACAGTTCTCTGAATTTTTTCACCCTTTGTACATCCTTCTGTGGTTGTGACATTAGTATGATTCTCCTTTCCCCCATGCCTCCCACATTTCTTCCTGTAGAGAAACTTCCCACCCGAAGTTTCTTGTCATATGTCTTCTACTCACATTACATCACACAAACAGGAGGTGACACATGAAGTTTTTTTTTTTTTTTTTTTTTTTGAGATGGAGTTTCACACTTGTTGCCCAGGCTGGGGTACAAGGGCGCAATCTCCACTCACTGCAACCTCTGTCTCCCGGGTTCCAGTGATTCTTTTGCCTCAGCCTCCCAAGTAGCTGAGATTACAGGCATGCGCCACCACACCTGGCTAATTTTTTGTATTTAGTAGAGATGGGGTTTCATCATGTTAGTCAACCTGGTCTCAAACTCCTGACCTCAGGTGATACACCCACCTTGGCCTCCCAAAGTGCTGGGATTACAGGCGTGAGCCACAGCGCCCAGCCCTACATGAAGTTTTAAATACTTATTTCAGTATATTTTAATTTTTTCTGCTGTTGGCTTTCTGAGTAGTTTTCTTTCTGCTATCAAAGTAATTTTTCTTTCATTTTGGCAAGGCTCCATTTGAATTTATAGGGCTGTCCAGTTGGTAAAATCAAGAATCTTAGCAGTGTATTAGCTTGTGTATGAAGAACGCCTTAAAGATACAAAAGAAACTGTTGAGAGTGGATGCCTCTGGAAAGTGAGTTACAAAAATAGAGTGGAGCCAGGCACGGTGGCTCACGCCTATAATCCTAGCACTTTGGGAGGCCGAGGCAGGTGGATTCCCTGAGCTCAGGAGTCCGAGACCAGCCTGGGGAACACGGTGAAACCCTGTCTCTACTAAAAATACAAAAAATTAGCCAGGTGTGACGGCATGTGCCTGTAATCCCAGCTGCTCGGGAGGCCTTGACAGGAGAATTGCTTGAATCCAGGAGGCGGAGGTTGCAGTGAGCTGAGATCACGCCGCTGCACTCCAGCCTGGGTGACAGAGCGAGACTCTGTCTCAAAAAAAAAAAAAAAAAGAAAAAGAAAAAAAAATAGAGTGGAATTTTCTTTTACCAAAACAATTAAGGGCATATACAATTTTTAAATATTTATAGTGTATCACTTTTATGGTAATTTTTTTGAAAAGCACCACATGTTAGAACTAATGATCTAGAATCTCACTCTGATCAAACCACATTTTAATAAGTGAGGAGACTTAAAACCCCAATAGATTAGACTAAAAAAATAACAAAATAAATGAGGAAACTAAGGCTTATAGAGATGGTTATTTGTAGATCACATAGTGGCAAAGCCAAGACTGAAGTTCAGGCCTCCTGACTTTTATCTAGTGCTCTTTCTTGCATCATTTTGCCTCTGCTGTGATGAACATTTTTTACATGTGCTTTATAACCATGTGGCTATAAAACATATTTTTATATGTCATTTGCAGTACCTAATACTTTTTTTCTTTTTCTTTTTTTTTTTTTTTTGAGGCAAAGTCTCGCGCTGTCGCCCAGGCTGGAGTGCAGTGGCGCTATCTCGGCTCACTGCAACCTCCACCTCCCTGGTCCAAGTGATTCTCCAGCCTCAGCCTCCCAAGTAGCTGGGATTACAGGCATCTGCAACCACACCCGGCTAAATTTTGTGTTTTAGGAGAGATGGGGTTTCACCATGTTGGCCAGGCTGGTCTCAAACTCCTGACCTCAAATGATCCTCCTGCCTCGGCCTCCTAAAGCTCAGGTATTACAGGTGTGAACCATACACCCTGCCTGCAGTCCCTAATACATTTCAACCTTTTATAAGTCAACAGATACTCCCTGAGACGCTGGTATGTATGAGGCAGTCTGGTATTAATTGTAGGAAATATACAGGTAACATATAGTTTCTACCTTTGCAGATCTCATGGTATAGTGGTGAAAATGACTAGAGCACTTTACTTATTCCTTCACCAAATATTTGTTACTCTGAGCAATGAATTAAGGATAAGGCACTGGCTGGCTGTTAAAGATGTTGGGTGTTAAAGACAGAGAAAAAGAATCCGTTAATCTGTTCTAAGGAAAGTTATGATCTAATAGACAAAGCAAACACATTTGTATATAAATTATAATGCTGTATAAGTCCAACAATAGAAATATGCAAAAATACGGCAAAGGAAAATGATCAACTAAGATAAAATAGAGACACTTAAGAGACTGGAGGACTTGATAAGGTAGAGTGTGGTGAAAAGTGTAGAAAGATTAAAGACTGTGGTCAGACGGTTGAATGTTGTTGGAGTGAGCAATTTCAGAGGTAGAGCATTTCTCATGTAATGTGATCTAGTGTGTAGCCTTGGAGTGGGTTTCTGAAGTGGAGAGTTGAGGTCTAAGTGTAACAACTTTGAGACTGGCTGTTAACCAAGTTTTTGTGAGAGATGTTAGAGACATAAAAGTAATTTAGATAAGTCCTTTCTTTAAGGAGTCGTGTCCTCTCTGAAACCTTTTCTGATTGAACCCCATATCCAGATATAATAAACCAGGCTCTTTTTGTCCCTATATTGCTATAATACCTATATCACTGTATTTTGTTTTTATTTACATATTATCTTTCTCAACTATGCTGTAGGGTTCTTGAGGACAACGATACAAAATCATTTACACCTAGTGTAATATGTGATATCCCATATAACTTGTACACCATAAATATACATTGAGTTGAAGATCTTGTAGACTTAAAAACAAGAGACAAATTAAAAACATACTCTGATAAAGGCATATTAATGTATGTACGAGAGTAGTGCTACTTCATCTGGCTGCATAATGAATGATCTAGAGAGCTTTTCAAAAAATGCCTCTAGGCTGGGCGCGGTGGCTCACGCCTGTAATCTCAGCACTTTGGGAGGCCAAGGCGGGCGGATCACTTGAGGCCAGGCGTTCGAGACCAGCCTGGCCAACATGGTGAAACCCCGTTTCTACTAAAAATATGAAAACTTAGCCAGGTGTTGCGGTGCATGCTTATAATCTCAGCTACTCAGGTGGCTGAGGCATGAGAACTGGGAGGCGGAAGTTGCACTGCAGCCTGGATGACAGAGCGAGACTCTGCCTCAAATAAATAAATACCTCTACCCTGACAAACAAAACCTAACAAAAAACAAAATTATCATTTTTAGTCACACACCAAAATAAGTGAATTATATTGTATTGCTAATCATAGGTGACTATTACTTATTATTATTATTGTTATTATTATTTTTTGAGACAGAGTCTCACTGTGTCGCCCAGGCTGGAGTGCAATGGTGCGGTCTCCACTCATTGCAACCTCCGCCTCCTGGGTTCAAGCGATTCTTCTGCCTCAGCCTCCGCAGTAGCTGGGACTACAGGCACGTGCCACTACACCCAGCTAATTTTTGTATTTTTAGTGGAGATAGGGTTTCACTATGTTGGCCAGGATGGACTATTACCTTTCTCTTAAATAAGTCTTCTATATTATATAATTATTGAATACTATCCATGTTTTACCTCAGCATTCTAATAGCTAAAATACGTTGATTTGGTACCTTCTTAGCTTGTCTGAAAGAAGCATCCTCTTGATAGTTTTGTTTTTTTTGTTTTTGTTTTTGTTTTTTTTTGAGACAGGGTCTCATTCTGTCAACCAGGCTGGATACAGTGGTGTGATCACGGCTCACTGCAGCCTCAACTTTCTGAGCTCAAGCAGTCCTCCACCTCAGCCTCTTGAGTAGATGGGAACACAGGTGCACACCACTATGACCAGCTAATTTTTTTTTTGTAGAGACAAGGTTTTACCATGTTGCCCAGGCTGGTCTCGAACTCCTGCATTCAAGCAGTTAGCCCACCTCAGCCTCCCAAAGTGCTAGGATTACAGGCGTGAGCCACCGCGCCCAGCTGGTTATATACCTTAACTGTTTTTCCTCTCTTCTCTATACTCTGTAGCCAGATTAAACTTTATAATATACTGCTTTATACCACAAGAAGCAATCGCCAAATCCAGAATATGGGAAGTTTTATTGGATAACTAGATTCGTCAACAAATAATTGGGATGGGGTGGAGGAGGAGTGATGGGAAGAGAGGGAAAGCTGTTACAGATAAAAAGAGCCATATCAGCCAAACGCAGTGTGTGAACTTGGTTTGGATTCTGATGTGCATAAAACAATTGAAAAAAGATACTTTTGAGACGAGTGGGGGAAATTTGAACATGTACATGATATTAATATTAAGGAATTGTTAATTTTCTTATAGATGTTTATGACATTGTGATAACGTAAAGCTGTTATCTATAAAGATATATATTGAAGTATATACAGGTTAAATGAAATGTACTCCAGCTCCTTCCTCCCCACTCCTCCCCAAAAAAGTTGGGGAGAGATAGACAAAACAAGATTAGCAAATGTTTATAATTTGTTGAAGTAGAGTAAAAGGTACATTTTACTATTTCTTAGCTTTTATCTTTGAAGATGTCTGGGAACTCCTGAGCTCAAGTGATCCTCTCACTTGGGTCTCTCAAAGTGCTAGGATTGCAGGCATGAGCCACCATGCCTGGCCAATTTTTAAAAAGGTTAAATTACAATTAAAGGATTTTCTTTTGAGTGTGTCCTAGAATGCTGTAGATATTTGACTAAATATCAGTGATCAATACAGTGATTACCTCAAGTTCTTGTCTTTGATCTTCGGTGGTCTCTTCTGTGTCCTCACTAAGTCTTTCCATCATGAGCCCAAATTCTTTTCTTCTCAGTGGCATGTTTCTAGATTCCAGATTCTCATAAATTTTGATATTACTTTTACTGGAATGGAAGGAAATGAAAGAAGGTACTCCTGCAAACCTGGGAACCTTATGAAAGTTATGCTTTCCCATTTTAAAGCTGTTAGAAGAAGGGGAATGTTTCTAATGCTGACGTTTAAGGCAACTTATAATGCTGTAAGCTTTTGAATTATGGCTGCTGCTTCTTTTGCCCTTCGTGTCTAACATATACTTCTGGACTACTAAGAACTTTGTGCAAATTGTAAAAAGGCACTCCTTTGTGCCCTGAGCCATCATGGCTTCACTGGAGAAGGGCAAGCTGGATTTCAACCCTCTTCCCCTTGCCCTTCTGGCTTAATGCCCTCGTGCACTGTCTACACAGCCGTAGCTGGTGAGCTTGTTGTTTCAGAATAATGAAGTTACATGAGTTTAAGTTTTTGGTGATGCGTGTTTCTGAGGAGTAGGTATGAAAGTTTGGAGAGCTATAGTGTAGGAATTATGTGAGCATTTGAATGTTAAAACAATGTATTCTTTTAATGAAGTTTTATAAGTTTTACAAGTATATGGAAAAACAAGAAGCTATTCTCTGTTAAAACCCTGTAATTAGTGCTTCAGTGTATATATGTTTTTATTTTTTGAGACAGGGTCTAGCTCTGTTACCCAGGCTGGACTTGGGTAGGCAGTGGCTATTCAGAGGCACAATTGTAGTACACTGCAGTCTTGAACTCCTGGGCTCAAGCGATCTTCCCACCTCAGCCTCCTGAGTAGCTGGGACTACAGGCATGCACCACCATGCCCAGCTAACTTTTGTATTGGCTTTTGGTAGAGATAGGGTTTTGCCACGTTGCTCAGGTTGGTCTCGAACTCCTGGGCTCAAGCGATCTGCCCATCTCGGCCTCCCAAAGTGCTAGGATTACAGGTGTGACCCACCGCACCTGGCCCTGGTATACTTTTAAGAATCTCAACAATTACATTTGAAGGTACAAGCACAAAACTGCAGAACATACAACATATACACATGCATACAGCACCTTGCCTTAATGGTAGTTCAATACCTGATGAGTAGGAAACACTATCACCATATTTGCTCAGCTCTAAGGTGTGTACATTACCATATTTTAACATTTCTGATATTCAGGTGCATCTTACTTTTGAAGAATTTTTAAGCTACTGTTAAAGTGGAATTTATACTTAACAAGATTTCAGAATCAAGTCAGTATTGTAAATAAGTCAGTCTGAGGGGCTTTGCGAAACCTGAAATTTTGAAGTTACCTTTGGATGTCTTAACTGAAAAAAATGTAAGGGCTGAAGTTTTTTTCTTCTTAAAATTTCAGTTTTTGTAGTTGAAAACTGTAGAAATAGAAAACAAAAGCCACATTGTTAGGAAATGACAGGTCTTAATTCTAATTTTAGTCTTTTTTTTTTTCTTTTTAAAATTTCCTGTTATCTTAGCTCAGAGCTGGGTTTCAGTCTCCAGTTTTCTAGCTAATTTAACCAATGGCAGCTTTTTGTTTGTAGTTTTATTACGGCATTGCTAATCCTCATTATATTTGTCGTGGCCTTGAGCAAAAATCTCAATTGATGACATTCACCTGTTTATAGTCATAACCATTTGGTAAATAACTTTAATTTTTGGCAAAGTAGCACCTGAATTTCTCTCATTTTACCAGACAGGTCTACATTTACTTTGGGGTAAAGCTATTTATTTTTCATATTGCTAGTTTAAAAAAAGAGAGAAGAGAGAACACTAATAAGTTAAAAACTCTTATGTACACATCCACGTTTTCACTTTGAGGAGCTATGAGAAATTGAATCTAACCAAAATTTACTTTTATTCTATTTTGAGAGCATTTGCATTTACCATATCTAATTTTTTTTTTTTTTTGAGACAGAGTCTTGCTCTATTGCCCAGGCTGTAGTGCAGTGATGCAGTCTCGGCTCACTGCAGCCTCCGCCTCCCAGGTTCAAGCAGTTCTCCTCCCTCAGCCTCCTGAGTAGCTGGGATTACAGGCGCATGCCACCATGCCCGGTTGATTTTTGTATTTTTAGTAGAGACGGGGTTTTACCATGTTTAGGTCTCGAACTCTTGACCTCATGATCTGTCTGCCTCGGCCTCCCAAAGTGCTGGGATTACAGGCGTGAGCCACTGTGCCTGGCTAAAGTTGTTTGTTTGTTTTTTTAACAGCCTTTTTTACAGCTGGCTAATTTACATCCTAAGATGCAAACAAAAGATTATGTTTGGTTTATTTATTTTTTTCTGGTTCAGCAGCATGCTACATTTCAAATGAAATTTTAAGAACTGATAGGAATAGAAAAATATTTTTCCCTATTAGATGAGGTCAGTTCTTTCCCCTTTTGAAAAATGATCAGTTTTGGTATTTTTTCATTTTTTAAAAAGTCATTTTATTCTGTACTAAGATGAAATTTTTCTTATCCGGGAGAAACCTGAGGTTGATAACGTTAAGTAACTTGCCCAAGGTCATACAAATAATAAATTGAAGAATAATGATTGAACCTAGGCACATGTAATTCCAAGACCAGAATTTTTGTCATTACACTGCGTTTTCTCTGGTATGCTAATAATAGTTGGCCCTATTGAAACATTTATTAAGACATAATTGCTAGCCTGGGCAACATAGTGAAACCTCATCTCTCCAAAAAAAAAAAAAAAAAAAAAAAAAGCAGCCAGTTGTGGTGGTATGCACCTGTAGTCCCAGCTACTTGGGAGGCTGAGATGGAAGGATTGCTTGAGTCCGAGAGGTCAAGGCTATAGTGAGCCATGATCATGCCACTGCACTCCAGCCTGGGTGACAGAGCAAGACCCTGTATCAAAAAAAAAAAAAAAAAAAAAAGTAATAAAATGACATATTCTCTGAATAACTTAGATTCTATGTTCGTAAAAAGAAATCTGGCATAAGAATAGGTATTTCATTGTCTTTTACACAAATTATGTGCCTAGAGCAGTGTAGTAGTGCTGAGTTACATCAACAGTTATTGATTTAGTTACATTAATCATTCTGTCCTAAAGCTAATGAAGATTTTGACCCAAGTCTCAGTAGATCTAAAAAATTTTGTTTTGGATTGTGTTTTCATTTTCCTTTCCTCACATTTTTAGAAATATGTCCTTAGTTTTAACAATATGTTGCTTAATGTCAGGTTTATTTTCTATACACTTTTTTTGTGTTGACTAGGAGCCCGTTTTTAATCTAGCAAGCATTTCATAATGGATGAATGAAATATCTTAGATCAGAAATGAAACCCTGAGTAACTGAATGTCTGTCTTCATAGCTGCCAGTGCTACCCTCTTTGGTTGGGATTCTCAGGTCCTATCTGTCATACCTGGGCTATATTGACATTAGACTAAGGAAAAAGGTGGCAACCTTTTATAAAGAGTTGTGATATGCTGAAAGAGGCAACAGTGGCAACTGAGGACTCAGAGGCATTTGATAATGCCTGCTTTAGTATTTGAATCAGCGGCCAAAATGGCTGAAGTAGCTATCAAATTAGCTAGCCATCAACTATCCTACTCTATTCTTTCCTCTAGTGAAGACACAACTTTTAGGAAGTTGAAAAAGTAGCTGGGCAGGTGGTGGTGTGTTGTGTTCTCAAGGTTCATTCTCTAATTATAGTGCATTGGACGTATAATCCTAGTTTTGTATTGCCTTTGAGTCTATAGTTAATTTGGATAATAAGACTGTGAGCTCCTTGGGCAGGAACAGTGTCTTGCTCTCCATTTCATTCCTATTTCTTGGCACTTAGTGGGCACTCAAATATTATTGAGTGAATGCATGATCCTTTCAGCCTCAGTTAAAGCATGAGATTTTCCTGAGGCTTTAACTTGGAGAACTCTTTGCCTTTCTTACTCTACAATATGATGAATCCACCAGAAAATAATGTCTTTTATATAAACATATAAATCACCAACCAAAGAGGTAGCACTGGCAGCTATGAAGACAGACATTCAGTTACTCAGGGTTTCATTTCTGATGTATGACATTTAATTCTTCTATTTTTAGTTTTAGCCTCCAAATTCATTATATATTCACCACTGATAACATTTCATAAAAATCCATTTTCATAGACAGTTTCAAGTCAAGATTTAAAAGACTTAAGCTGTAAGTCCTTACCATCCCATGATAGTTGGTCTTTACCAAAGTAATTGATTCATTCAATTCTTTTAATAATTTTATACATAGGCAAAATTTAGAATTTGTGATCTTTTTTATATTTTTCACTAATATTTCCTGTCTCAGTTGCAGAGGGATAAGAGGGTTTGCTGAATGTGATAAATAAGGAAAATGTGTATACATCTTCTACTTAAGAATGAGACTATACCTTTCAGGCTCTGCTATAGTGGTAGCCCTAAATGTAAGTGGTGAACAGCTCATTCTCCTGTAAGATGTTTATAGCATTTTCTAACACAGAACTATTCAGAGTGTAGTACAAGACAGTGCTGGCCCATGAGCTGTTTATTATTTGTGAGGAGATAAGTTCAGAAATTGAGTTTTTAGAAACTTGCATAGCAGTTTGATAGAACAAATTTATGTCTGTCAAATCTAATAATAACAAATTGGGGCTTATATTTGATATATATTTATTTTATTTTTCTAGTAATTCATTTTTACTATTTTTTAACAAAATTATTGGCCCATAATGAATTGGAAATTCAAAGAAAAAAAAAGTTCTTTACCAGAGATAATTTGCAAAGCAGTGTTCTAAAACAGTGGTTCACATCCTTTCATGTTCGCCTAACCTTCTAAATGATACCACACTCGAGAGGGTGCGGAGTATGGGATATAGAGTGCTCTTTCCCTACCGGTAGCCCTCTGATAGAGAATCCTTATATTGAAAATAATTTCCCACAGACTTTCCCTTAATTGTTTCAATCTTTTCACTAAATCTAACTTAAAATTTTTTTTTTAATAAATGGGTTTAATAAAACAGAACACTGGTTATTATGAGTTCTGAGCTATGCTAGTGTAACATATTAAGTTGCAGTATCAAAATACTACCCCAAAATAGACCCATTCCTCTGAAGAATGGGCATGCTAACTATTTTTAGCAGGTATAATATAGTCACAAATAATGTGTTTTACTGAAACTAATTAATAACATAAATACAATATGTATAAGATTTGGCCTAATATATAAAGCACTATGGGAGTAATGCCATTATAAATGCCCCTTTTGCCCTGGCCTGACCTTTATATCTTATTACTTAAAAATACCATAATTTTTTTAAAGTATACAAATGTAAATATTTCATACCTGTATGATTCCTGTTTATCGTTGAATAATAATTCATCATATGCCATGTACTGCAGGTTGATTATTTTATTGATGGATATCTGGGCTGTTTCCTGCTTGGGTTGTTATGAATAAAGCTGTTATATACATATTTGTTTGAATTTTTGTGGACTTACGCTTTTATTTCTCTTGGGTAAAAATACTGAGAACAAGAATTGCTGGGTCTTAGGGTAGGCATATGTTTTTGATTTATAAAAAAACTACTGGAACTTTTTCCAAAATGATTGTGCCATTTTACACTCCCCACCAATGTTTGTGCTACATCTTTACCAAAAGTCTTTTTTTTTTTTTTTTTTTTTTGGAGACAAGATCTCACTCTGTCACCTAGGCTGGCGTGCAGTGGCACAATTAGGGCTCATTGCAGCCTCAGCCTCCCAGGCTCAAGCAATCCTCCTGCCTCAGCTGGGACTACAGGTATTCAGTAGCAAACCTGGCTAAATTTTTCTGAATTTTGGTAGAGAAAGGGTTTTGCCATGTTGCCCAGGCTAGTCTCAAACTCCTGAGCTCAAGCAGTCCTTCCACTTTGGCCCCCAAAAGTGCTGGGATTACAGGCCTGAGCCACCATGCCTGGATGCCAACAGTCTTTTAAATCAGCAGTCCCCAACCTTTTTGGCACCAGAGGCTGGTTTCATGGAAGACAGTTTTTCCACAGACTAAGGTCTGGGACAGGCATGGTTTTGGCATGAAACTGTTCCACCTCAGATCATCAGGCATTAGATTCTCATAAGGAGCACATAGTTTAGATCCCTCGGAATTGCTGTTCACAATAGGGTTGGCACTCCTATGAGAATCTAATGCTGCCGCTGATCCGACAGGAGGCGGCTCTCAGGCGGTAATGCTTGCCTGCCTCTCACCTCCTGCTGTGTGGGCCCTGTTCCTAACAGGCCAGGGACCAGTACCAGTCCATGGCCCAGGGGTTGGGGACCATTGTTTTAAATTGTGATTTTAATTTGCATTTCCCTGATTGCCAGGGATGAGTACTGTTTCAGCGGTTTTTAGTGGTTTGCATATCTTCCTTTGTCAGTTGTTTAAATCTTTTGCCCATTTTATTTGTCTTCATATTATTGAGGCGTAGGGAATTTTTATGTCTTCTAGATACAGATCTCCTTTGTCAAGTATATGTTTTGTGAATATTTTCTCCCAGTCTGTGACTTGCCTATTCATTTTCATAATGGTGTCCATTGTATTTTTTCAACATTTTATTATGAAAATTTTCTTTTATTTTTTCTTTCTTTCCTTTTTTTTTTTTTTTTTTTTTTGAGACAGAGTTTCACTCTGTCGCCCAGGCTGGAGTGCAGTGGTGCAATCTCAGCTCACTGCAACTTCCACCTGCCTGGGTTCAAGCGATTCTCCTGCCTCAGCCTCCCGAGTAGCTGGGGTTACAGGCACTCACCATCACGACTGGCTAATTTTTGTGTTTTTAGTGGAGACGGGGTTTCACAATGTTGGCTGGGCTGGTCTCAAACTCCTGACCTCAAGTGATCCACCCACCTTGGCCTCCCAAAGTGCTGGGATTACAGGTGTAAGCCACCACGCCCAGCCTATTATGAAAATTTTCAAGCATACAGGAAGTTGAAAAACTTTCATCGTGAACACCCATACACCCACCACCTAGATACTATCATTAACATTTTATTATACTTGTCTTTTTACATATGTGTCCATCTATCCTATTGTATGCATTTTAAGGTAAATTGCAGAATCAGTTCACCTCCCACAAATACTTCACAATGCATTATTATGAATTATAAATTAGAATTCATATAATTATGAATTAGAATTCAGTAACTGCAGCTTTTTTTCTTTTGAGGTAAACTTTTCGTACAGTGAAGGCACGAGTTTTTGTTTTTGTTTTTTTTTCGAGATAGAGTTTCACTCTTGTTGCCCAGGCTGGAGTGGAATGATCCCGGCTCACCGCAACCTCTGCCTCCCGGGTTCAAGTGATTCTCCTGCCTTAGCCTCCCCAGTGGCTGGTATTACAGGCATGTGTCACCACGCCCAGCTAATTTATATTTTTAGTAGAGACAACGTTTCTCCCTGTTGGTCAGGCTGGTCTCGAACTGACCTCGGGTGATCCGTCCACCTCAGCTTCCCAAAGTGCTGGGATTATAGGTGTGAGCCACCACGCCCGGCAAAGGCACGAGTTTTAAGTGAACATTGGCAGAGTTTTGACAAATGCATGCACCTGTGGAATCCTAAACCCCATCAAGATGTAGAATATTACCATCACTCTAGGAAGTTCTTTCAGGCCCAGTCCCAGTTAATCTGTATTTCCATTCTTCCAGATCCAGCCATTGTCCTGCTTTTTCTGCATCATAGGTTAGTTTTGTCTGTTCTAAAACCTTATAAAAGTGGATTCACATATTATGTACTCTTCTGTTTAAAGCATCTTTCACCTAGCCGTAATGTTTTTGAGATTCATCCATGTTGTTGAACATATCAATAGTTTATTCCTTTTTATTGCTGAATAGTAATCCTTTGTATGACTATATCACACTTTATCCATTCTCTTGTGAATGTATACCTAAGATGTTTCCGGTTTTTGGATATTATGAATAAACTGTTGTGAACATTTTTGTGCAAGTCCTTTTGTGGGAATATATTTTCATTTTTAAGGGTAAATACCTATGAGTGGAATTGCCAGATTATAGGGGAAAGTGTGAGACCCTTTTCCATAGTGGTTGTACTAATTTATACCCCCAACAACAGTGTATGAAAGTTCTTTTTGTTCCACAGTCTTGCCAAATTTGGTGGTTTTGGTCTTATGAATTTTAGCCATCTTGGTGAGTGTAGTGATAACCTCATTGTGATAGTGTATTGTACTTTAAATAGCTATTTCTCACATCCCACCTTCTTTAATCACTCTCCATGCACATCACACACCTCAGCTTTACTAGTTTTCTCTCAGCTTTTTCTGTACTACTTTAACTTTGCCTTCAATTTTCTATGCCCCTGCACTTTTATATATAGTTCACCGTAGGAGAGAACCTGTGCAGCCAAACCAGTGCTATTAAGAACCAATGAAATAAAATTTAGGTGAGTGTATGTGAGTTTTCTTTCTTTGAAACATACTCTGTGTTGCCTACCTCAGGGCATTAGAGGTTTTAAAGTTGAGTTTCACCACTTACAATGGTGACTTTGGGCAAGTTTCTTAGTCTAATGTTTCTGTTTTCGTGTTGATTAAATGAGATCGTGATGTAAAGTTTCTAGTGCAATGCAGAGTACAAACTAGGTCTTTATTGCTTTCCTTCTCTTTTAGAAGTGGTATATATTTGTAGGGTTTTCTTTTCCTTTATTTTATTTTATTTTATTTATTTTTTTTGAGACGAGTCTTGCTCTGTCGCCCAGGCTGGAGTACAGTGACGTGATCTTGGCTCACTGCAAGCTCCACCTTCCAGGTTCATGCCATTCTCCTGTCTCAGCCTTCTCAATAGCTGGAACTACAGGCGCCCGCCACCACGCCTGGCTAAGATTTTTGTATTTTTAGTAGAGACGGGGTTTCACTGTGTTAGCCAGGTTGGTCTTGATCTCCTGACCTCTTGATCCACCCGCCTCGGCCTCCCAAAGTGCTGGGATTACAGGCATGAGTCACCTCGCCCAGCCTAGCTTTTTCTTTAAAAAAAAAAAAAAAAATTGTTTATTCCAAAACAAGGCCAGTATTCTTGCTAGCATAAATCAATTATCAACGTGATTGTGCTTTTATATTTACCTTCTTTTTTTTCTTTTTAATCCTCCTTCCCTCCTACCCTTCCTGGCCTCTGGTAACAACCATTCTACTTTCTATATTAATGAGATCCACATTTTTAGCTCCTACGTATGAATGAAAATGTGATATTTGTCTCTCTATGCTTGGCTTATTTCACTTAACATAATGACCTCCAGTTCCATCTGTGTTGCCGCAAATGACATGATTTCATTTTTACGGCTGAATCGTATTCTGTTGTATATATATTCCACATTTTCTTTATATACTCATGTGTTAACGGGCACTTAAGTTGATTCCATATTTTGGCTGTTGTGAATAGTGCTGCAAGAAGTGGTATATAACTGAATGACTAAGAATTCAAAGCATCATTGCTTCAGTTAAATTTAGCACAACCTTACTTGTCAGATGGAAGGCATTCCCAATAACAGAGGCCTTATACTACATCATCAATATGGACATTACACAGGGCTCAATTTACTGAACTCCCCTGCTAAGTACAGAGGTAGAACCTCATACTCTAAAGTCGTCAACTGAGAACTTGATACAGTTGTCTGATAAATTATATCAAGAATTAAGTATGTTATTTTAAGGGTATGCTAAAGGAACTGTACGCCACTTAAAGGGATTTTCTGGGACTTTTTTTTTTTCTTTGAAACAGCCACTCTGTACAATACAAAAGTTCTGAACTCTTTAAACATATATATTTTTTTCTTTTTCTTTCTTTTTTTTTTAGACAGAGTCTCGTTCTGTCACTCAGGCTGGAGTGCAGTGGCGCAATCTCTGCTCACTGCAATCTCCGCCTCCTGGATTCAAGGGATTCTCCTGTGTCAGCTTCCTGAGCAGCTGGGACTACAGGCATGAACCACCACGCCTGGCTAATTTTTGTATTTTTAGTAGAGATAGGGTTTCCCCATGTTGGCCAGGCTGGTCTTGAACTCCTGACCTCAGGTGACCCGCCCACCTTGGCCTCCCGAAGTGTTAGGATTACAGGTGTGAGCAACGGCACACAGCCGTATCTTTCATATTTTAAGTTGATATAGTGCCAGTCAGTCTTTAAAGAGGACAGTATAAAAATGAACCATTCCCGGCTGGGCACGGTGGCTCACGCCTGTTAATCCCAGCACTGTGGGAGGCCGAGGTGGGCAAATCATCTGAGGTCAGGAGTTTGAGACCAGCCTGACCAACGTGGTGAGACCCCCGTCTCTACTACAAATACAAAAAAAAAAATTAGCTGGGCATGGTGGCACATGTCTGTAGTCCCAGCTACTCGTGAGGCTGAGGCAGGAGAATCGCTTGAACCTGGGAGGCGGAGGTTGCAGTGAGCTGAGATCGCACTACTGCACTCCAGGCTGGACAACAGGGCGAGTGAGACCCTGTCTCAAAAAAAAAAAAAAAAAGTTAACTGTTCTCTAATCTTTCTTGTGTGAAATATGAGGGCAGAGGTTGAGATCATGACATGCAGATAAGAATGACAACTTCAGTGAAGGAAATAGAGGAGCAAGCGGTAGACAGTAGTTCACTGTGAATTCTGTCCAGTCTCCAGGTTTCAGCAGCTTTGGGAAGCAGGCTAAACTGTTCTTGGGGTTCTTCAGGTTAATAAGAATAAGCAAGGGTGGAGTGCTTAATCCTTTTAAGTGAATGATAAACACTGTGGAAGGCGTGTCTTCAAGCGCCCCACTCCCTCAGGGCTGTAGGTCACGTGAGCTTAAAGTACTTCCCGAATCCCAGCCACTGTCTCTTGTAGGCAGGGATCACAGTCTGAAAGGACAGCGAGGAAGAGGTAGGCAGGGAAAACTAACTGGAAGGAAGTTTAAATACAGAAAGAGCAAAGTATTATCTAACTATAACAATGCCACATTTTACTGTGACTAAGGTAGAGGACCCAGAGGAGGGGGCAGCGGCTTCGATCTCTCAAGAGCCTAGTTTAGCAGACATAAAAGCCCGGATTCAGGATTCAGATGAACCAGGTGAGTACGCAACTTGGGAGCTTTTGGAACCTATAAAATGTTTCATGAAAGAGGTAACTAGGATATCAAAATTCAAAATGCCTTCTTTAGGACAGAGAAAAGTGTTGTGGTTGAGGTGTTTTTCAGTTACTTATTTCACTCCCCTGTGTATCTGATAACTTCTCTTACTTTTCTCACACACTGGTTTGTTTTTCCCCACAATGAGTTCTGTGTTCATTACCAACAGGTGAAACTGAATCAGTGGCAATGTTTGAAGAGTTTTCAAGCAAAAAGAAAGACACAGAACTCAATTTATGTGGAATTTAGAATTCACTTTTTCCTCACAGTTTAGATTATATCTGGAAAAGACTTTAAACCCACCGAGTGGATGACATTTAAACTTAGCAGTTTACATAATATTATATAAAGAGGGAGCATGGTTCAGTAGTTTTGTACCGTGGACTTTGACTGTACTTGTGATTTCTCAGGTTATTCAGTATTTTACCTCAGTTTACCAGCTTAAACTATAATTCAATAGTGAATGGTCTAAGAATTTTTTAATGGCAGAACAAAAGTACAAGAGATGGTCATTGTGGTGACTAGCATAGCATCAGGTTAAAAAAAGTATTTGATGAATGTGATTAACCCTATTATTTTCTTTAAATGGTAACAGTTCACACTTGCTAGAGGAATTGTGGTTTTGAATTTTTAAACAAGCAATTAAATCTTTGTTAATATTATAGTATTAAATATAGTTGTAATTTGAAGCCCCTTATTTTTCAAGTCTGTAAATTGTGAGCAGCTTCTTTAGTTATATGAATTAAGAATAAGGGAATAAGCTCTCAAAATTACTTTTATTTTATTTTATTTATGTTTTTGGAGATGGAGTCTTTCTCTGTCACCCAGGCTGGAATGCAGTGGGGTGATCTCGGCTTACTGCAACCTCCGCCTCTCGAGTTCAAGCGATTCTTTTGCCTCAGCCTCCCGAGTAGCTGGGATTACAGATGCCTGCCACCACGCCCGGCTAATTTTTGTATTTTTAGTAGAGACAAGGTTTCACCTTTTTGGCCAGGCTGATCTCAAACTCCTGACCTCAAGCGATCCCCCACTTCTGCCTCCCAAAGTGCTGGGATTACAGGTGTGAGCCACTGCGTCCGGCCTCAAAGTTACTTTTAATTCCGTGATTCTGTGATTCTCACTTTCCTTTATAGCATGTAACACATTGCAATTCCTTGGTGTCAATAGCGGTTGGTTATCTTTTTCTTAAAACCATTCGAGAATTTTTATGAATCTTGTTTGAAGATGCAAACTTTTAAGGAAAATGTTCCTTTTGTTTTTTCCTTCTAGTGAGATAATTTATTAGGGGAATATCAGAAAAAAGATTTTATGTAAACTCTTTGTCCGCAAGGTTATTTTCATTTTGCTGAATAGGATGATGGAAAGTGGAAAGCAAGTTTAATCTGCTTTGAACTTGAATATGTTTCTCTACAACTCAACTTCAGCTCAATTAGGTTCTGTCTCAGGCCTGTGCGTATTTATTTATTTACTTATTTTTTACTTAATCCCAAATGTGATAGTAAGGCTAATGTGTATTTGAAGCTGCACTTTGCTTATGTTTTCCACCCTTACAGTTTAATCCCTTTAGGCTTTTGTCTTTGCTGTTGTCTTCGTTAATTTCATAAGCTGCAAACGAAGTCCATCTGTACCTCATTTCATTTGTTTTTTAAATTTGCTTTCTCCACCACCTCTACTGTTTTTTATTATTTCATCTTTACTAGTCCCATTATGTTTGCAGAAATTTGCTTTCTTCAGATTATAAGAGAGTGTTAAAATCATTCAATCTGTTAGCAACTACCTGTAAAAGCCATAAAATTTTGATAGTACCCAACTTTGTAATGAGTGGACATTATTAGGCGTAATTTATTTTCTTCCATAGTAATTGCTTTTAACAAGGAAGAAGTGACAGATATAATCTAAATTGAATTTAATAAGCGTTTTTACTTTGGCATTTTCCATAACAGCCCAGAAAATACCTACTTGAATAAACTATTGCTTAGCAAGTGAACAACTGCTGGTAGTATATTATCTAAATTGCACTTGCCTTTATTATAAGGTTAAATTCAAGGGTAGGAAGGAGGGAAATGTATGTCAGAACAATCTAAAAGTTATTTGTTTTTTTAAACCTAGGAGTAAAATATTTTTGAAGATAACATGATTTTTTGGAGCAGTTGCTTTCATGCAATGAGTTTTATCCCCTTGTTCTCCTAAGTTAAAAAAAAAAATCTTAAATTGATCATGGTTTTTTCGCAAGCACTTCCAACATTGGCCAGTTATATAACCAGTAGCATTTTTCATTGTTTTTTCTTCTGAATTTATATGGAGAGAAAAATATGTAGTGTCATATAAATTGAACATATTTAGAATGTAAATCATCCTTTAAAATGTGTTTTTTAAATATGAGATTTATTTGAACGGGACAGATGAGGAATTTGAGATAAAATAGAAGTGTGAATGTAGATAATCTAATTTTTTGAAAAGGTACAGGTATACTTTGGAAATATTGTGGGCTCAGTTCCAGACCACTGCAATAAAATGAGTCACATGAATTGTTTTTTTTTTTTTTTTTTTTTTTTTTTTTTTTTTTTTTGTGATGGTGTCTCGCTCTGTCACCAGGCTAGAGTGCAATGGCATGATCTCTGCTCGCTGCAACCTCCACCTCCTGGGACTACAGGCACATGCCACCACACCTGGCTAATTTTTTGTATTTTTAGTAGAGATGGGGTTTCACCGTGTTAGCCAGGATGGTCTCCTGACTTCGTGATCCGCCCGCCTCAGTCTCCAGAAGTGCTGGGATTACAGGCGTAAGCCACTGCGCCTGGCCGTCACATGAATTTTTGACTTCCCACTGCATATAAAAATGATATTTATTTATACTATACTGTAGTCTGTTAAGTGTGCAATAGCATTATGTCTTTAAAAAACAGTGTACATACCTTAATTTAAAAATTATTTTTATTTTTATTTTTTTTTAAAGACAGGATTTTGCTATGTTACTCAGGCTGGACTCAAACTCTTGGGCTCAAGCGATCCTCCCCTCCTGCCTCAGCTTCCTAAGTAGCTTGGACTACAGGCATGTACTACCATTCCTGGCTCTAAAAAATACTTTATTACCAAAAAATGCTAATGATCATCTGAGCCTTCAGTGAGTAATAATCTTTTTGCTGGTGGAGGTGGAGAGTGTTGGCTCAATGTTGATGGCTGCTGCAGGGTGGGCTGCTGAAGGTTGTGGTAACTGTGGCAATTTCTTAAAATAGAACAACAATGAAGTTTACTGCATGAATTGACTCTTTTATGAAAGATTTCTCTGTAGCATGCAACGTTGTTTGATAGCATATTACCCACAGAACTTCTTTCAAAATTGGAGTCAATCATCTCAAACCTTGCTGCTTAGTTTATGGAATATTCTAAAATCCTTTGTTGCCATTTTACCAGTGTTCACAGCATCTTCATCAGCAGATTTCATGTCAAGAAACTACTTTCTTTGCTCAACCATAAGAAGCAACTCCTTATCTATTCAGGTTTTATCATGAAATTGCAGCAATTCAGTCACATTTTCAGGCTCCGCTTCTAATTCTCGTACTCTTGCTATTTCCACCATATCTGCATTATTTCCTCCACTCAAGTCTTGAACCCCTGAAAGTCATCCATGAGGGCTAGGATCTACTTCTTCCCAATGTTAATGTTGATTTTTTTTTTTTTTTAAGGCTGGTCAAGTGAAGGAGTAGGAGTGAGAGAAGGAACAAAGGAATCTGTAACTGGTTATGATCAGTTAGTTGTAAATACCATTGCACTCACCAGCCTAATGTTGATATTTTTACTTTTTCCCATGAATCACAAATGTTCTTAATGCCGTCTAGAATGGTGAATCATTTTCACTGTACTTTGCTTAGATCCATCAGAGGAATCACTATCTATGGCAGCTACAGCCTTAGAAAATGTAGTTCATAAGTAATAAGACTTGGAAGTTGAAATAATTCCTTGATCCATAAGCTGCAGATGGATCAAAGATGCTGTTGTTGATGTTATGCTGGCAGGCATGAAAACAACATTGATCTCTTTGTACATCTCCATCGGAGCTCTTGAGTGACCAGTGCATTGTTGAAGAGCGGTAATATTTTGAAAGAAATCTTTTTTTCCTGGGCAGTAGGTTTCAGCAGTGGGCTTAAAATACTCGGTAAACTGGCTGGGCGCAGTGGCTCACACCTGTAATCCCAGCACTTTGGGAGGCCGAGGTGGGTGGATCACCTGAGGTCAGGAGTTCGAGACCAGCTTGCCAACATAACGAAACCCCGTCTCTACTAAAAATGCAAAAATTAACTGGGCGTGTTGGCATATGCCTGTAAATCCCAGCTACTTGTGAGGCTGAGACAGGAGGATCGCTTGAACCCAGGAGGCGGAGGTTGCAGTGAGCTGAGATCGGGCCACTGCACTCCAGCCTAAGCAACAGAGCAAGACTACGTCTCAAAAAAAAAAAAAAAAATCAATAAACCATGCTGTAAACAGATTAGCTGCTATTCAGGCTTTGTTGTTCCGCTGAGCATAGGCAGAGTAGATTTAGCATAAACCTTTTTTTTTTTTTTTTTTTCGTTTTTAAGAGACAGGAATCTCACTATGTTGCCCAGCCAGCCTTGAACTCTTGTGCTCAAGTGATTGTCCTATCTCAGCCTCCTAGTAGCTGAGACTGCAGATGTGCACCATTACACCTGGCTTGTTGTATAGTCCTTAAGGGTCTTAGGATTTTCAGAACAGTAAATGAGCATTGACTTTAACTTAAAGTCACCAGCTGCATTAGCCCCTAACAAGAGAGGCAACCTGTCCTTTGAAGCGAGGCATTGTCTTGTCCTTTCTAGCTATGAAGGTCCTAGATGGCATCTTCTTCCAACATAAGACTGCTTCCTCTCCAGTGAAAGTGTGTTGTTTAGTGAAGCCACCTTCATCATTGATCGTAGCTCAATCTTCTGGATAACTTGCTATAGCTTCTGTAAAAGCACTTGCTGCTTTACCTTGCATTTTTATGTTTTGGAGATGTCTTCTTTCCTTAAACCTCATGAACCAACTTCTGTTAGCTTCAGACTTTTATTTTGCACCCCCATCAACTCTCTTGGCCTTCATAGAATTGAAGAGAGTTAGGGTCTTGTTCTGGATTAGGTTTTTGCATATTGGAATGTTGTGGCTGGTTTGATCTTCTATCCAGATCACTAAAACCTTCTTCATATCAGCAATAAGGTTGTTTAGCTTTCTTAACATTTATGTGTTCACTGGAATAGCACTTTTAATTTCCTTCAAGAACTGTTCCTTTGCATTCACAACTTGCTCTTTAGTGCAAGAGACATAGCTTTTGGCCTGGCGGCTTTTAACATGCCTTTCGCACTGAGCTTAATCATTTCAAGCTTTTGATTGAAAGTGAGAGATGTCCAACATCTTTTCACTTGAAAACTTAGAGGCCAATGTGGGTTTATTAACTGGCCTAATTTCAGTATTGTTGTGTCTCAGTGAATAGGGAGGCCAGAGGAGAGGGAGGGAGAGGGAAAAGGAAGCAGCTGGTTGATGGAGTGGTCAGAACACACACAACATTTATGGATTAAGTCTTCTGTGGGCACAGTTCATGGTGCCCCAAAACAATTTCAATAGTAACAGCAATTTCAATAGCACAGATCATCATAAACAAGTATAGTTATAATGAAAAAGTTAGAAATATTGTAAGAATTACCAAAATGTGACAGACATGAAGTGAGCACATGCTATTGGAAAAACAGCACTAAAAAGACTTGCTTGACAGGGTTGCCACAGACTTTCAATTTGTAAACAAACAAAAAATCCCAAAGTATCTGTGAAGCACCATAAAGCACAGCACAATAAAACAAGGTATGCCTGTATATTAGAACCCTGCTTAATTTCAAAACCCTGGGTTTTGAAGGGAAAAGCAGAAACTCGGACTTTCCTTACGTCTTTCTTGACTGTTTTCTTCCTACCCATTCTGTTTTCTCAGCAGCCTGTGCTCAGAAACAGTACTTAACCACACACTGTATTATAATAATCTGTTTACTTGATTCTCTCCCCTGGTACACTGATTATAAACTCCTTGAGGACTTCATCAGATCATTTTCGTATCTCCAGGTCCTAAGGTAAAAATATGGCACATAATAAGCAACTCAGTGAGTAAGACATGCTCCCTGCCTTTTTTATTCACCAAACACATGTTCAGTATAAATATGTCAGGTATTGTACTTACTTTTTTCCTAAGGCTACAGAAGTATAAGATGTACGGGAGGATCCCCACCAAAGGCAGCAGAATGAGAGTCAGAGACTTCACTTTAAATCCCAGTCCTACTAATTATTAGTAGTGATAATTTGTTATTAATTATTACTTGAGTGACTTTTGCCAAGCTGTTTAACTTCTCAAGGACTACTTTCCTTCACTGATAAAACAGAGAATAACAGCACCTGCTTTACAGGGTGGTTGTGAGGATTACATGGGATTATGTACCATCTATAAAGCACTTAATACATATGTGACAGCACTCAAAAATAAGAACTACCTTTAGTGGTCTAATAAGAAAAAGAAACAGATTTGGATAACAGATGATAGAATAATAACTGGACGGGACCCTGGACAGGTATCTCAGAGGAAGGGACACAATTCTTGCAGGAAGGTTTAGAGGCAATGATAAACAAAAAGAACAATACAAAGGAATGAGAGCAGGGTATAGCACATGGGAAATAAAAGTTTAGGGCAGTTAGCACATTGGGCATGTGGTAAAGAGATAAGAGATGAGGGAGAGAGGTAGATTGAGGCCATTTATGGAAGTGTTTTTAATTTCATCCTTTCTCCACTCTGTGGGATAGTGGGTGGTTATTGCCTTTTTAGTGATAATCTGAGGCTGGTGAATAAGTGACTTGCCTCAGGCCACATGGTGAGTAGCAGAGCCAATGTTCAACTTATAAATTCTTTGTGCTCTCCACTATACCATGATGCCAAATCCTAGCTTTTTACTAATAAGAAGAGATTACTTTATATCTTAATGTGCCTGAGCCACAGATTTTGATGTGAGCGTTATCGAAACTGTGATTTTTAAAAATAGGACCAATATAACAAAGTTTTACTGATTATTGCATTTACTTAATCAGATATGAATTTCCATTCATTCATTTATTTAGATATTTATTTCCACTGCTTCACTTGGCTAGCCTAAAAATATATGTATTAAAAAATAAAAATAAATATTATGGTTAGTATTTTTGTGAAATAATTGTTCGAGATTTTCTCCCCTGCGCCTCAAATCTTATATTGCCTATGGATTAGGCAGATTTGAATTGATAAACTTGCCTTCACTGGACACAGATTGCCATTTAGAAGATTTTCTCTCCTTTAAAATAAGGTTCTAAGGAAATTTTTAGAAATGGACCTATAGCACAATAGAGAGAGGAACCTGTACTGGTATTGAAGAGCATCTCCAAACAGTAACTCACAAGTAATACAAATGGTAGGAGAGCAAACTATGAGACAAATTTCTATTAAATGGGGTTTAAATTTTATTGAGAATCCACAGGATGTTAGACTATTAACTAAATAATTGTTACCCATGAAAGCTTATGTTCTAAAAAAGGTGATTTGGCTGGGGTTGGTGGCTCATACCTGTAATGCCAGCACTGTGGGTGGCCAAGGTGGGCAGATCACTTGAGCCCAGGAGTTCAACACCAGCCTGGACACGGGACACACACACACACACACACACACACACACACACACACACACACACACTTGAGCCCAGGAGTTCAACACCAGCCTGGACACGGGGACACACACACACACACACACACACACACACTTGAGCCCAGGAGTTCAACACCAGCCTGGACACGGGGACACACACACACACACACACTTGAGCCCAGGAGTTCAACACCAGCTGGACACGGGGACACACACACACATACACACACACACACACACACACACACACACACACTCTTGAGCCCAGGAGTTCAACACCAGCGTGGCCACGGGGACACACACATACACACACACACACACACACACGAGCCCAGGAGTTCAACACCAGCCTGGACACGGGGACACACACACACACACTTGAGCCCAGGAGTTCAACACCAGCCTGGACACGGGGACACACACACACACACACTTGAGCCCAGGAGTTCAACACCAGCCTGGACACAGGGACACACACACACACACACACACACACAAGCTGGGCGTGGTGTTGTGTGCTTGTAGTCCCAGCTACTCGGAAGGCTGAGGTGGGAGGATTGCTTGAACCCAGGAGGTGGAGGCTGCAGTAATCCGTTATCATGCCACTGCACTCTATCCTGGGCAACAAAGTGAGAAAGTGAGACCCAGTCTCAAAAAAAAAAAAAAAAAAAAAAAAAAAAAAATCTCTTTGTATTCACTAACATTAAAATAGATTGAAATAGACAACTAAAGAGCTTCTCTGTGTCAATAAAAATCTTTTCTGTAGTGATTGAAAAGCCTTTTATTTTCTAGTCCTTTTAACAATTCATGGGAGGCTTTTACCAGCCTAACTAACGGAAATTTAGATCTGCACGCTTTAAAATCTCAGGATCAAAACTTTATCCTTTTTTTAAGTTGGCTCTGTAAGGCATGTTTTCCTGCCTCCTTCCCCAACCCGCAGTATCCAGCCATTGTCAGAAAGACTAATACCTCTCTGAAATATCTTCCCAATTCTGTTTACTATATCTAAGACCTTAATATAAGAATACAAATTTGATTCCTTTCAGATTTTTACATTTTAAAACTTTGTTTAGATTGTGACCCTTCTTTCTCATATTACAATCTCAGACACTTTGATTTCTTATTTGAGCACTGTTATCATCGGCTTTTTAGAATCTCTCACTTCCAAAATTTTTCTAGCTTAGTATACCAACCTTCTGTCAACTGTCTGCTACTTTTGCCCCACAAGAGATACACCAGATTTCAACTGATTTAATTCTATAAAGATAAAAATTGCTATAAAATATGCATATTGCTTAATTTTTAAATTCTATAGTCAAAGCAATATTTAGGAATATAAAAATAATTAAGTGTAATTTTAGTGTATTATAAAATATTCAAAAGATTTTTAAATTTCGGGCTGAATTTAGACATATGGCATAGGTTAACAAATTGATTATAAGCTGGTAAATTTAAAGAATCGAGAATTTCTTGCTTTGGCCAGGCTGAAAGAGGAAACAATTTTACCCAGAAAATGTCATCAACATTTCAGTAAAAATACCAACTACCATTGTTGAGCATGGTGAGTAGCAGAGCCAGTGTTCAAACCAGGCACTGGTTTGTGGCTTATTTAATCCTCACAACAATCAGGACAGGTAACCATTATCACCATGTTAAAAATGAGGAAAGTGAGGTGCCAAAAAATTAGGCAGATTATTTAAGTGACAGATTTGGAATTCAAAATAAGGGCTGTGTAGCTCTAAAGCCATTATTTTTCACCACACCACGCTGTTTCTACTTTAAACATATATGTAATTATTTGTGTTTTCTGAACTAGGCTGCTCTGTTTTTTCAGTAGTTACTAGTTCTTCTTAAGCTCTATTATCTTCATGGATTTAACAAAATTAATTGAAAGTTAACTGCTTCTTCTACCGTTTTGTTTTGGATTGCTTTTTTATTTCGCATAGAGTATTTACAAATGTAGAATATTCTTTCAAATGGCACTAAAAATTGAGAAATCTGAACTTGACTTAATCCAACAATCTGGTTTTTTTTTTTTTTTTTTGGTCAGGTGGACAGTGTCTGGCTTCTTTGCTCAGGCTGAAGTGCAGTGGAGTGGTCTCGGCTCACTGCAACCTCTGCCTCCCAGATTCAGGCAATTCTCCTGTCTCAGACTCCAGAGTAGCTGGGATTACAGACATGCACCACCATGCCCGGCTAATTTTCGTATTCTTAGTAGAGACAGGGTTTCACCATGTTGGCCAGGCTGGTCTTAAACTCCTGACCTCAAGTGATCCACCCACCTCAGTCTCCCAAAGTGCTGGGATTACAGGCATGAGCCACCGTGCCCAACCCTTAATCCAACAGTCTTTAGTAGCTCTCCACTCCTCACATTTCTAGGAAGATGCAATTATCAGCGAGATTGAAATAAGAGACTTAACAATTCGCAGGAGACTTGTACCAGTCTAACTAATGGAAATTTAGATCTGCATGCTTAAAGACTAAGGGTTAGTGATGGAAAAAAATGGGCATATGGAGCAAGTGAAATAATTGAATTTTAATATCACTGAAGGTAGGTAAGATATTTTTAATATATTAAGAAAAATTATATTTCATTTTCATGGAAATGAAGCTGAGTAAAAACTAAATTCTTTCTAGAGAAAAATACTAATATAGGTAGAATATAGAAATGGCAAAGATTAAATATGGTACATAAATAACAAATGATTTTAATAAATTCTAAAGCCTCATATGGTAAATTAGATCTCATTTATTTTCCTGTATTCTTTCCATCAACATGTAACCTTTTGTGACAGAAGATTCTGATGGTTATATTAGAAACAATGAACCTATAGTAAAAGCCCTAAAAGTTGTCTCCATCTTCCCCTTACTTCATTGCCTTCATTCATATTTTCTTCTTCATCTCAACTTTCTTCTCTTCTGCTGTTTCCTGCCTACAGTAAAAAAAATTACATATACCCACATTCAGTTTCATTACTTCAAAACCAAGTTCATACTTACTTCCTCCAAGATGACTTTCCTAATCTTCTACTCCAACTTTGATTATATCATTAATTGGTATTAATGGGTGGACATGGTGACTCATGCCTATAATCCCAACACTTTGGGAGATGGAGGCTGTAGACCAGGAGTTTGAGACCAGCCTGAGAACATAGTGAGACCTCATCTTCAATTTTAAAAATAAAAGAAAAATGTAAAAAACAAAGAAAAATAATTGGTATTTATCAGCAGTCAAATATTCTTGCAGTAACACTGTAATTATATTTTATCTCTTCACCTGTATTGAGGGTGAGACATAGTGTTTTAATATTTTTCTGAAAATTACATATTTTATTTTTTATTGTGGAAATTTCAAATTCAGAAAAGTTTAGTGAACTTCCTGTTCATGTCTGTTACCTGTAGGTATTCTTCTTTATTTTTTAGATATGCTTTATATTTAGGGATGTCAATCCCTTTGGGAAATAAATTCCAAATGTTTTTCCCCATCAGTATTTTTTTATCGAGGTGCAGTTGACATAAAGTTAACTGTACATCTTTAAGGTGTATATTTTGTTGATGAATTTTGACATTTATATGCCCATGAAATAATTATAATGAAGATAGTGAACATTTTCGTCACCCCCAGAAGTTTCTTTGTGCCCTTTATGCCCCACTCACCTAATTCCTTGGTCCCTAGGCAACCACTGTTCTCTTTTTCTGTCACCAAATTAGTTTGCATTTCCTAGAATTTTATATAAATGTAATCATACAGTATGTACTCCTTTTGGTCTGACTGCTTTTATATAACAATTATTTTCAGAGTCCATCTAATCAGTTTCCTTTAATTTTGACTTTCATTAAGATCTTCCTTATTTCTTAAATTTTTTCTTCAGAACTTAATACTTAGGGCAGTAGTTGAAAACAATGCAGTCCACAGATGTTTGGACTTTACAGTGGCACTTTAAATTTTTGACTTACATGCCAAGATTTTAATGCTTTTAGGATTAGTCTGTAAACAGGACTGACTTTTCAGAGTGAGTTCTGGGAAGGTGGCTACTTGAATATCTCACTATCCCTCCATTCCTGCTTCCAGCCTGTATCTGTCAATCTTGAGTGAAGTGGCTCCTGGATCTGATGAACAGTTGGTGCAATTGAGGCCATGGGCTGTGTGAGAACTCTGTCAGGGAGAGTTGGTACAGGACTTTTCCTCTAGACAAGAGCCTGGAAAATCTCAGGATAAGCATAAGAATGGCAAATCCAGGAAAGAACTTGGTTTGGTAGATATCCATGAATTCCTGGAGGGAAGGAGAAAAGGAAAGAGCCATGGGTCTGAGATCTTCCCATCCCTGTGGCTGGCATATGTAAGGAGACCTGAGAGCAGGGAGGCTTCCTCCTGGGCCTCCACAAGGGCTGGTGGCTTGCCTGCTGCAGCACTGCCTACCCACAGGGGTAGAGACTACTTTGCCTTTCCATTTTCTTGAGACTGCTACCACTTGTGGTCCTCCAACAACTAAATCTAATCCCCCATGAGGTGACAAAGATAAACAACCCATCTGGGGAAGCCAGGCAACCTGAAAGAGAAAAACCACTTAGAATAAACAATATATTGAGTTAGCTAAATAGAAATGCTGGAGGAGGCCGGGCACGGTGGCTCACGCCTGTAATCCCAGCACTTTGGTAGGCCGAGGCGGGCGGATCACGAGGTCAGGAGATCGAGACCATCCTGGCTAACATGGGGAAACCCCATCTCTACTAAAAAAAGATACGAAAAATTAGCCGGGCGCGGTAGTGGGCGCCTGTAGTCCCAGTTACTCAGGAGGCTGAAGCAGGAGAATCACTTGAACCCAGGAGGCAGAGGTTGCAGTGAGCCGAGATCGCGCCACTCCCTTTAGCCTGGGTGACAGAGCGAGACTCCATCTTTAAAAAAAAAAAAAAAATGCTGGAGGAGAGAGAAACTTGAACATGAAAATAATAATGGGCCACATTTAAGACTTTATGGAACAAAAAATGTGATTTTTCCACCTAAATAATTATTATCACCTGACTCCATTTATCCTCACACACTTATTTTTTTTAAAACTATCTCTACTAGAGTGTAAGCACCAGGAGAACAGGAACTTTTTTGTCTTGTATTCACTGCTAATCTGTTGTCAACTCTAATACCTAGAACACTGTCTTACACATAGTAGGCGCCCGAAACATAATTATTGAATAAAGGAATGAATGAGTATGAACAATTATTGACCTGGAAGATCAAGTAAAAGAAATATTTCAAAGCATGGAGCCAAAAAAAAATACAAAAAAAAAAAACTTTTAAAAAAGAGACCTATTGGATCGATTCAGGACACCTAACATGGCTAATACAAGTTCCAGAAGAAGAAAAAGGAACAAATGGAGAAGGAATAATTAAACAACATAAAATTATTTCCTGAGCTAAAGACTTCAGTGTGCAGAATGAAGTTCTGGGGGAGATCAGTGATGAAAAACACATACCTAGGGATATCCTTGTAAAATTTTTGAGCTCCAAGGATTCACCTTGGAGGCTTCCAGATAGAACAGGTTGCACCTATCAAGTATCAGACTGGAATCAGAATTCTAATTCACAACACTGGAAACTAGGAGATGGTAGAAGAGTTTTTACAGATTTGGGATTTCACAATCCCAAATCCCTATTTCCCTTGAAGATATTTCTCCCCTATGAGGGGAAACATGTTACAACTATACAAAAATTTCAAGAATATAATACCCACTTAACTCCTCTGAGAAAATTCAAGAAGGGGTTTTAGCCAAATAACAAGTGACCTAGAACAGAGATCACATGATGAAAGGGATAGAAATAATGGAAAATGACAGACTCTTTGGGAATGTGTTATGTAAATGCTAAGTAAGGTTTTTAACCAAAGGATGCATAGTTCAGAGAACAATAATATTTACAATGTGATAAGTAAGTCAGGGCAGAACCTCAAAACTGTGGGAACAAAAGGAAGTAACAGCTTTCCAATTAAGGTGAGGAGAGGAAAAAGCACCAATATGTACATGAAAAGATGCTCAACATCATTAGTTATTAAAGAAATGCACATCAAAACCAAAATGAGATACAGTTTTTTCACACTCACTGGGATGGCTATAAACAAAAAGACAGATACCAAGTGTTGGAAAGGATGTGAAGTATTGAAACTCTCATCTGTTACAAGTGACAATGTAAAATAGTACAACTACTTTGGAAAACAATTTGACAGTTTCTTAAAAAGTTAAACATAGAATTACCATATGTCCCAGTAATTAAGTGTATTTCCACACAAAAACTTGTACAGGAATGTTTATAGCAGCATTATACATAATAGCTAATAAAGAAGTAACAGCCCAAATGTCCTCCAGCTGACAAATGAATAGATAAAATGTGATATAGCCATATAATGGAATATTATTTGGCAATAAAAACAAAGTACTGATTCCTGCTATAACATGTATGAAGCTTGAAAATGCAAGTTAAGGAATCTAGTTGCAAAAAAACCCAAACACATACTGTATGATTCCTTTAGTAGGAAATGTCCAGAATAGGTAAATTTATAGAGACAGAAGTTAGATTAATGGTCGTTTAGTCTGGATAGGGTCGGGGAGAGTGAGATGGGGATTAGCCTGCTGATGGGTAGAGGGTTTCTTTTAGTGGGGAGACAAAAATGTAAAATTAGATTGTGGTGATAGCTACACAACAGTGTGACTACATTAAGAAACACTGAACACTTTGAGTGAATTATATGGTGTTGTCTTAGTATGTTTCATGCTGCTATAACAATACCACAGACTGGGTAATTTATAATGAATTGAAATTTATTGACTCGTGGTTCTGGAGGCTGGAAAGTCCAAGACCAAGGTGCCAGCATCTGCTGAGGGCCTTCTTGCTGCATCTTCCCATGGCAGAGGGCAGAGAGGGTAAGAGGGAGTGAGAGAGAAGGGGACCAAACTCCCTATTTTGTTACAAACTCTCTTGATAATGACATTAATCCATTGTTGAGGGTGGCTTAATTACCTAATGGCCTAATTACCTCTAATTAGTCCCCCACCTCCCAGTGATGTTGCATTGGGGATTAAGTTTCCAACAGATGCTTTTGGGAGGATATATTCAAACCATGGCAGGTCTGCAGTTTATGTTTCAAAATGTATTTTTTTTTAAAAGGAACTAGTGTTGATAATACACAGCAGCTTGCATGAATCTGCAAGGCATTAGGCTCAATGAAAAAAAGGCAGTCTCAAAAGTTTATATATGATTCCATTTATATTTTCTAAATTATTGAAGATCATGACACATTTACTATTCAAAGTATACACACTAAAAACAATGTTTTTAAAAAATTCCAGAATACAGTATATATAATAATAGTTTCTAGTTTAATGTCTGGGTTTAAAACTTTAGGAAATGTTATATTCAGCCTGCATTAAGCAGTTAACCTTTGACTGTAACATGAAATCAATATAGGCTCTTAAAATATTGGAAATGTTCACAGTAGTCTCTTAGTCCCCCTAATTCCCCTTTTAACTCCTTAGTTCCTAATTTGTTGTTTAGGCCAATTTTCTCCCCTTCTTGTTAAGAAGATAGTCTCTTATGGTCATGTTTATTTTTCCAAAACCATCTTTAAAATGAAAATGTGAAGTATGTTTCCACAGTGCATGAAAAATAATTTGGATCATCCACAAAACCAAAGAATGACATAATCTTTTTTTTTTTTTTTTTTTTGAGACAGGGTCTCCCTTCTCCCGTCTGTCACCCAGGCTGAAGTGCAGTGTCATGATTATGGCTCATTGCAGCCTCAGCCTCAGCCTCCTGGGCTCAAGCAATCCTCTCACCTCAGCCTCCCAAGTAGCTGGGACTATAGACATCCACTACTACGCCAGGCTAATTTTTAATTTTTTTGTAGAGACAAATCTCCCGTGTTGCCCAGGCTGGTCTTGAACTCCTAGGCCCAAGCAATCATCCCACCTCCACCTCCGGAAGTGCCAAGATTATAGGCATGAGCCACTGTGTCACCCAGGCTGGAGTGCAGTGGCACAATCTCAGCTTACTGCAACCTCCGCCTCCTGGGTTCAAGCAATTCTTTTACCTCAGCCTCCCGAGTAGCTGGGATTACAGGCTCCCGCCACCACACCTGGCTAATTTTTGTATTTTTGTAGAAATGGGGTTTCACCATGTTGGACAGGCTGGTCTCAAACTCCTGACCTCAAGTGATCCACCCGCCTCGGCCTCCCAAAGTGTCAGGATTGCAGGCATGAGCCACCACACCTGGCTAGCCCATAATCTTCTTTATACATAATTTTCTTCAGTAATATTTGCAACAGCCTCAAGATCCATCCTCCTTTGTTATTTCTTAGTAAGTTTTTTTCTTCTTTTTTAACTGTGTAGGTACAGTCCTCTTGTATCATTTATACTTTTCTTGACTGACCAGTTTGTGGATTTGGCCCAATAAACTCTCTTTATATTATACTTTGGGCTTTATTAAATCTACTGTCTGGTATTACGCTCACCATCTTCTCAGTGTTATAGGCTGAGAAGAAAATTACAACTATAGGTTGTATAAGTTATAGGCTGTGAATTAGAAGTATAACTATCTTCATCACTGCTGAGTTCTTCAACTTCTAGTGGATTTATCTCCACATATTTGGAAGAATTTCAACACAACTTAATCTAATGAATTCAGAACACAGTTTACCTCATTTGCATTTTCTTTATACAAATCTGAGCTCAAACAAAAAGTGGTCTTAACATTTCTCTTGCTTGGGACACTCCCACTGAATAGCACTGGTTTGCTCAAGGGCCTCTGTTAATCTAATACTTATTCTTAGCATATGTACTGGATTTTGAAGGACATTGTTGATGAGTACCCAGTATTAGTGGCAGATCTGCAGGCTGGTCTCGAACTCCTGACCTCAGGTGATCCGCCCACCTTGGCCTCCCAAAGCGCTGGGATTACAGGCGTGAGCCACCACGCCCAGCCTTGTCTGGCTATCTTTTCTTTAAAATAAGTCAGATGGATCAAAGAGACGATTGCTAAGTAAATTCACATACAATTTCTTCAGGATTCATGTGTTGTGTGTTCTGCTCGATAGGCATGTTTGGCTCTACATTTTCACTACTTTCTACCTTAATTACCATTTTCTTCCTTCTAGTATCTAGACTTGTTGGGGAAAATTGGAATGACAGCATTACAGTCATAGTGTCAATAATTTTTTTCCCTCTGTTTCCTTCTCTAGCATTCTGAGCCCTTGGTCTCAGGTGCTTTCTCTTTCCATTGGCTTTTAGGAAAGTTCATCCTTCTGTCTTCAGCTCTTATGTTTTGATGAGGACTTTGTTTCTTTGTTTCCATCATCAGCCTTTATTAAAACTAATCCTGAATTTTGGTCTCTTGGTATTTGTCTTTGAAATCACTTCAACATGAGTCAGTTAACAAACATGTTGAGGCCGGGCCTGGTGGCTCACACCTGTAATCCCTGACCTCACCTGAGGTCAGGAGTTCAAGACCAGCCTGACCAACATGGTGAAACCCTGTCTCTACTAAAAAGACAAAATTAGCCAGGTGTGGTGGTGCATGCCTCTAATCCCAGCTACTCAGGAGGCTGAGACAGGAGAATCGCTTGAACCTGGGAGGCGGAGGTTGCAGTGAGCCGAGATCGCGCCATTGCACTCCAGCCTGGACAACAAGAGTGACACTCCTTCTCAAAAAAACAAAAATGTTGAACATTTTATAAATGTTACATGAAGCTCTGTCTGTATTACATGAAGTTGTAATTGTCACAGCAACGTTAAAACAAAATTCTTGTCTCAAAATGCTTATAATGGGCAGATAGGACCCCTGCCCCTCATGCCCCCAAACCTGCTCCTCTCATTCTTTTTTTTTTTTTTTTTTTTTTTTTTGAGACGGAGTCACTCTGTCTCCCAGGCCAGAGTGCAGTGGTGCGTCTCAGCTCACTCACTGCAATGTCTGTCTCCCAGGTTCAGGCAGTCCTCATGCCTCAGCCTCCCAAGTAGCTGGGACTACAGGCACACACCACCATGACTGGCTAATTAAAAACTTTTGGGTGTGTGTGGAGACAGAGTCTTCTATGTTTTCCAGCCTGGTCTGGGCTCAAGTGATCCTCTTGCCTCAGCCTCCCAAAGTGCTGGGATTACAGACATGAGCCACTGTGCCTAGCCACCTCCTTTCATTCTTAATCCTGGCAGCTGTATTATGGCTAGGGGTAGGGGAGTAGGGGAATCTCACAGCCATGAAAATTGATACCACCATAAATTCATCATTTCCAACAATGTTGTACTGTCAACACTATTTAGACATTCTGTGTGATTCTAGTTAGCTTCCCTTCTCAATCCTTACAGAGTTAAAATGCTTAAGACCTCAATCCTCCATTCTCATATAGCTAAACCTTCTACTTCACAGAGTAAACTGTATTTCTTTATTTCTAATATTCTTCTTCATAAGTTCTTACCAGCATCTGTGTTGACACCTATCCTTTACCACCTTCCTTGTTGTCGTTCAATATTGATCCATACACCTGTGCTCTAGAACCTTTCTTGCTTCCTAACTCTTGTGATTTCTAATTTTTTTATTGACTCCTTCCCCCTTGATATATTACAATATTCAATCTCTGTGTCACTCTTTCCTTGTCTTTCTCGCCGATTTTTGCTCATTTAGTCTTCCAAATAATTCTCAAATTTGTCCCGTTCTCTCCATCTTCACTGCTACTATCCTAGTCCATTGTTATTTTTTGTCTAACCTCCTAAAGCCATCCATTACAGTAATTACCAGAGGAATTTTTCTCATATGTAAATCTCATCCTATTACTCCCTCATTTAAAACCCCCTAATGTCTCCCCATGCTGACAAATTCTGTACTGCTTAGCAGGTACATGTGCCTACACGATCTAGAACATCCCAGCTTAATAGCTTCCTTGTTTATTACTCTTTTGTACATACTGCACATCAGATATAATGAATGTTCTTGAATGTCTCTATTGCTTTAACACATTTATTCTATCCTCTTGGAGTGTTCTTCAGTTACCTAGCAAACAATCTTCATGTTAAGACTGAGCTCAAATACCACTTCTTCCTTAATGGTCCCTGTGATCACTCCAGGAAATGTAATGTAATGTACACGCTACCATACTCTATGTCTACACCTCCAATATAGTACTTTAGTCACCCACTGCAATCACTTGTCTTACCCGTATGTGCTGTAAGCCCCTTAGGGGTAGCTGCTGTGCTCTATTCATCTTTATGCATCTCCAGTGCCTAGCACATAATCTGACATTTATAGATGCTTAGTAAATATTTGTTGAATTAATATGTTGATTAATTAAAAGATAATACAAGGCAGCTTATACCCAACAGTTGAGAAAAGGTTAAACTAAAATATAAAGGGGCTTAAATGCCAAGCTGAAGTTTTTCGAGTTCATCCTATAAGCCAATGGGTCCAAATAAGTAAACCACAATCTATTTATAAATGTCTACACCAGTAGCCTCCGCTACCACCATCATCCCCACCATCATCCCCCAGCCTGAGATTTCAAAGTAGGAACAAAGGTAGAGCTTACAAAGGCAGCCCTTCCCCTTTGCTTTGAGGGACTCAGATTAGTACCCCACACATGATGTAGATTACAAATAAACAAGTGAAAATGATCTTCACAAAATGTTTGGGGTCTCCTGGCAGTGTCACTTGGAAAGCTTTCAAAGTATTTATTTTGTTGTTTAAGCAATGATGCAAACTGATAAAGGCAGAATTTTAGGATTATTAGTATGGAGGAAAATGTAGGATTGTTTGAAGATGGGAGAATTGGTGGCAATTGGTCTAAGCTGAAAAGGATGAGAATCTAAATGATGGCAGTGCAATGGAATAGATTGGTATGGAAGCATACTGAAGCCACATTTAACTGGATTTGATGACTAAATATTGAGACTGAGGGAGGAAGGGGGAAGAATCAGGTTGGAAGTACATGTGCTCACTGCTTCTGTGTACCCACTTTCTCTGTGAATGACAGTATTCTTTTCTTCTTTTTTATGTTAGGTATATTAAATCCTGCTATTTTATCTCTGGAATGTCTCCTCCATTTCCCCCCACCCATTTTTCTACTTTTTCATGAACTAATCATCCTTCAAGATTTAGCTCAGTTATCCCCTTGACAACATCTCTTACCATTGCTTTATTTTTATTTTATTTATTTATTTATTTATTTATTTATTTATTTATTTGTTTATTTATTTATTTTGAGACAGAGTCTCACTCTGTCGCCTAGGCTGGAGTGCAGAGGCACCATCTCAGCTCACTGCAACCTCCGCCTCCCGGGTTCAAGCAGTTCTCCTGCCTCTGCCTCCCGAGTAGCCAGGATTGCAGATGCCCGCCACCATGCCTAGCTAATTTTTGTATTTTTAGTAGAAACGGAGTTTCACCATCTTGGCCAGGCTGGTCTCAAACTCCTGACCTTGTGATCCACCTGCCTCGGCCTCCCAAAGTGCTGGGATTACAGGTGTGAGCGGCCTATTTTTGTTCTTTCCTTCTTGAGTCCCACAGTATTTGTACTTAAACTGTAATAATTTTATTGTTTCATAATTGTGTATTTTTCCCCTCTGAACTTCTTGAGAGCAAATGGTCACTGTTTTTGATATCCATAGTGCCTAGCATGTACCTGACATATAGTAGGCATTCAGAGTCTTGGTTGAATTAATAATAATAACTACTACTGCTGTCCTAGACAGTTAGCGTTAGAGATGTTTGCACATGGACAGACCGCCGTGGTCTATTAATGAGTCTGCCTGCCTGTCTCTAATATATCTAGCATTTATTTCTTTTTGCATTTTTGTACTCATGTTTCCTTGCCTAAAATACTGCTTTCATTTTTAGACTTCTACATAGAGAATTTCAGTTGTTTTCCATCTCCTTTAGACTCTATTTGCCTTCCAAGATTTTCCTAATATGACCCAATCTTCCCAAGCAAATCTTTCCAGACATGTGCTGTATTTATTCCTCCTCTGTGATTTTGAGCCCTCCATGATTTTTAAGGTTTTCAAAAATCCTCCTTCAAGTTCACACTGCCTTGATCAATGTTGCACGTCTCCCTGTGGACCCTCACACTGCTTCCTGCTAGTGAGATGATCCAAGACCACAGCTGAGGCCTGGCTTTGCCATGGTTCCATTGGCTTTATTGGCTACACCACCTTGGGCAAATCATTTCAGCTTTCTCTGAGCTAGTTTCTTTATGAATATAGGAATAATTCTTCCTCACATGGTTGCTGTGCAGTTTTTATGTGATGATAGTAGGAAATTTTCCCTAAATTCAGTCTTTTAGAGACTACCTTTGTAATCTTTCTATTTTTATGGATCATCTTTGCGTTTATTTAATTTTTTTCTTAAATTGAGTCACTGCTTTTATGGTTTCCTTTTAAAAAGGAACGTTGTCACTAAATGAAATACCAGCATGCTTGCCATAAATAGAGTATAAATTAAAAATAGATACAATAAAGCAGCTAATCTTGTTAGATACTGTTGCCAAGCTTAGGCTCTGACTAAGCCTGTTAAAAAAGAGATTAGCAACGTTTGAAGAGATTTTAAAGATATTCTAGCACAAACATTTTTAAAAATGATATTTGGCAAAGTGCTTCCAACTTTCAGTTAGCTGGGTTAATGGCAGGATGAGGGGAGAAGGTAGAATCAGTTAAAACTTATCAAGATGTTTAGTAGAAAATGAACTTAATAAACATTTGTAGTTAAATTTTCAAAAATTTGATTCTTATGGAGTAATCAGAAGTATACAAATAACACAAGTAAAACAGTTTGGTTACTAAAATTTTTTTTCAAATATCAAAGTAGAAGCATATCTACTTTTCTATGTGGATGTTCTTTATCTCTTCTTAATTTCTCTACCTTCAGTCCTGACTCTGTGTTGGATTCCATAACCACATGAGCTTTCCTTTACCTTCTATGTGTTCTGCCATGCTCTTGGCAAAAAGGGATGGGGCAGTCTTACCTGGGTCGGCAATGTTTGTGAACTCTGCTGCATTAGCAATGCATCGATACGGCCATCTGTGGTCACTGTGTAGTTCCATGCACCAGATACCTACTCTGACTATTTGTAATTATTTCATACATGCCTTGTTGTGATCTTGTGCCTTAGATAATTATCTTCCCTGGATAATTAAAAGTTATATATATTACCATTATTCATTCTTGTACCTAAATTTTAGGAACAACCAGTATGATATAGTAGACAAATCAGAATCCAAGTTCAAGCGAGTCTTTTTTGAAATTTACACTCAGTTTGCCTTGGATGAACCATTGAGCCTAATCTTGCTTTAGCTTTTTAATATTTCCTATCTGTATCACAGGGTTATCATGAGAACCAAAAGAAATATGTGAAAATATTTTTAAAACTGTAAAATGTTACTATGTGTAAGTTACTATTATTACCATCATTCTTTCTTAGTTTCTTAAGTTGAAGTTGACTTTTCAACTAGATTATGAGCTGCTTAATGTCAGGAAATATCTTATGCTCACTCTTGTTCCCCACAGCATCCAACACAGCTTTAGGCATGTTTAAAACTTATGGAATTAAATTATCATTGTTTATTTGAATTGGAATCATTAATAAAATTGTACTGGGAAATGTAGTACAGACAGTCCTTAACAATTACTATTATAATTAATTGTATCACAACATTCCAAACTGTGTGTTTGTTTGTTTTTGAGATGGAGTTTCGCTCTTGTCACCCAGGCTGGAGTACAATGGCGTGATCTCAGCTCATTGCAACCTCCTTCTCCTGGGTTCAAGCGATTCTCCTGCCTCAGCCTCCCGAGTAGCTGGGCTTACACGCATGTGCCACCATGCCTGGCTAATTTTTTGTATTTTTAGTAGAGATAGGGTTTCTCCATGTTGGTCAGGCTAGTCTTGAACTCCCAACTTCAGGTGATCTGCCTACCTTGGCCTCCCAAAGTGCTGGGATTACAGGTGTGAGCCACCGCACCCAGCCTCCAAACTGTATGTTAATGTGTATTTTGTCCACACTATAAATGTATCAAATTTTTTGATACAAGAATAGTGACTCAAACTATTATTATCACATGACTGTATCGTTATAAATCAATGTGTATATGAGTGCTAAGAATTCAACCACATTACTTTGATATTTTCCACAGTACTATTGTACTACAAAATGTTTAGAATTCCAAGAAATATGCCCAGCTACCTAAATTCTAATTTGTCACCATGACTCTTTTTAGCATATAATTGTTATTATGTCTGTTGAGGATCATTCTGTGGCTTATCTCAATTTTCTGTGATATAGTATTATTCCTATTGCATAGATGGTAAATTAAAGCTAAGAAGTATTGACTCATTTTCCCAAGGTTACACTAATAACATGTGTTAGAGCTAGTATCTCACCTGAGCTTTACCTGCTTCCCAATTCTGTGTTATCTTTTCACTCTGCCTCATGTCTGCGCTCTGGGATAGTTGCACAGCTGTCATAGTGGGCTCTGTCTTCAGCATCATCCTGGAGGTTCCCTTTGCCTTTCCTGTAAAATGAAACAATCATGATAGTACTTACAGCATAGGATGAGATTGCTGTAAATGAGATAATACAGGTAAAACGTTTAGGTGTCTATCACATACATACCCTAATAAGTGCTAACTGTTGATAATTCTTTCTATTGTTGTTATGTCTACTAGGAGACTTTTATTGGTCCCAAAATTATTCATGACACTTGTATTTATTATAAATCCATAATTTAACCAAATATTACACAAATTGATGTAATATGAATAGGGAAAGTAGAGTAATATGAATAGGGAAAGTAGAGTTGTGTCTATAAAAGCTAACGTGGATTATTTAGCAGGTCATTAAACACTTATTTAAGGCTGGGTGTGGTGGCTCATGCCTGTAATCCTAGCACTTTGGGAGGGGAAGCAAAAGGATCTCCTGAGGCCACAAGTTAGAGACCAGCCTGGGTGATATATTTTGTCTCTACCAAATAAATTAGCCAGTTATAGTGGTGCACACCAGTAATCCTAGCTACACAGGAGACTGAGGTGGGAGGATTGATTGAGCCCAGGAGTTGAAGATTACAGTAACCTAAGATTATGTCATTGAACTCAATCATGAGCAACAGAACAAGACCGTGTATCTTAAAAATAAAATTAAAAAAAGGTATTTAGGGCCAGGTGTGGTGGCTCACAACTGTAATCCCATTACTTTGGGAGGCCAAGGTGGGTGAATCACGCGGTCAAGAGTTCGAGATCAGCCTGGCCAACATGGTGAAACCCCCTCTCTACTAAGAATACAAAAATTAGCCTGGCATGGTGGTGAGTGCCTGTGATCCCACCTACTCAGGAGGCTGAGGCAGGAGAATTGCTTGAACCAGGGAGGTGGAGTTTGCAGTGAGCCGTGATCACACCACTGAACTCCAGCCTGGGTGACAGAGCAAGACTCCGTCTCAAGGTGGGGGTGGAAGGAAGTATTTAAATTAGCAGTGGACAAGAGACCTGTAAAAGAGTTGGGAGTGGGGCAATGACAAAGCTTTGAAAAGAATATAGATATTGCTTCATAAGTATCTTTAAACCAAAGTTGGAAATCACAGACTTATGTCTTATGGGTGTAATTTACACAAGAAAGAAAATGAATAAATTCAATCTGCATAGTTGTATCGCTTTTACAAAATGATTGGTGAATTAATATATATTTGCAAGTTTATATACTTTTATGTTGAAATATTAATGTATGAGCCATTTTTGTGTGTGTGTGATTCTCTATTTCAACCAGCTTTTAAAATTACCTATCAGCCCTGGCTGGGCATGGTGGTTCACACCTCTAATCCCAACACTTTGGAGGCTGAGACAGGAGGATCACTTGAGAACAGGAGTTTGTGGCCAGCCTGGGCAACATAGGGAGACCTTGTCTCTACAAAAAAACATTTTTTTAATTAGCAAGGTGTGACGGCACATGCCTGTAGTCCCAGCTACTGGGAAGGCTTAGGCCAGAGGATTACTTGGACCTGGGAGGTTTAGGCTGCAGTGAACTGAGATTGTGCCATTGTACTCCTGCCTAGGCCTCAGAGCGAGACTTTGTCTCAAAAAAATAAAATAGGCTAGGCGCGATGGCTCATGCCTGTAATCCCAGCACTTTGGGAGGCCAAGGCAGACAGGTCATCTGAGGTCAGGATTTCGAGACCAGCCTAGCCAACATGGCAAAACCCCGTCTCTGCTAAAAATACAAAAATTAGCTGGATGTGGCAGTGGGCACCTGTAATCTCAGCTACTAGGGAGGTGAGGCAGGAGAATTGCTTGAACCCAGGAGGTGGAGGTTGCAGAGATCTGAGATTGCACCACTGCACTCCAGCCTGGGCAACAGAGTGAGACTCTGTCTCAAAAATAAATTAATTAATTAAATAAAATAAAAACCTATCAGTCCTGACAGCAATAGATAGAATTACTTTTACTACATTTTACTAATTTCCCTGTTTTACCTAATTGCTGTATCCTTAAAGCCATATCAGAACTCAATTAAGATTTTTTAAAAAACACGTATCTTAAGGAGTCGCTTCCAAGATGGCTGAATAGGAACATCTCTGGTCTACAGCTCCCAGCAAGATTGACACAGAAGATGGGTGATTTCTGCATTTCCAGCCGAGGTACCTGGTTCATCTCACTGGGACTGGTTGGACAGTGGGTGCAGCCCACGGAGGGTGAGCCAAAGCAGGGTGGGGCATTGCTTCACCCAGGAAGCACAATGGGTCGGGGGATTTCCCTTTCCTAGCCAAGGGAAGCCATGAGTGACTGTGCTTGGAGGAGCGGTACACTCCTGCCCAAATACTGCGCTTTTCCCACAGTCTTCACAACCATCAGACCAGGAGATCCCTTCCCATGCCTGGCTCAGCAGGTCCCACACCCACGGAGCCTTGCTAGCTGCTAGCACAGCAGTCTGAGATTGACCTGGGACGTGGGAGCTTGGTGGGGCAAGGGGCGTCTGCCATTGGTGAGGCTTGAGTAGGCAGTTCTGTGCTCACTTGGAGTAAACAAAGTGGCAGGGAACCGCGAACTGGGCAGAGCACACCATAGCTCAGCAAGGCCTACTGCTTCTCTAGATTCCACCTCTGGGGGCAGGGCATATCTGAACAAAAGGCAGCAGACAGCTTCTCCAGACTTAAACGTCCCTCCTGGACAGCTCTGAAGAGAGCAGTGGTTCTCCCAGCATGATGTTTGAGCTCTAAGAATGGACACACCGCCTCCTCAAGTGGTTCCCTGACCTCTGTGTAGCCTGACTAGGAGACATCTCCCAGTAGGGGCCGACAGACACCTCATACAAGCAGGTTCCCCTCTGAGATGAAGCTTCCAGAGGAAGGATCAGGCAGCAATATTTGCTGTTCTGCAGCCTCTGCTGGTGATACCCAGGCAAACAGGGTCTGGAGTGGACCTCCAGTAAACTCCAACAGACCTGCAGCTGAGGGGCCTGTTTGTTAGAAGGAAAACTAGCAAACAGAAAGGAATAGCATCAACATCAACAAAAAGGACATCCACACCAAAACCCCATCTGTAAGTCACCAACATCAAAGACTAAAGGTAGATAAAACCACAAAGATGGGGAGAAACCAGAGCAGAAAGGCTAAAAAATTCCAAAAACCAGAATGCCTCTTCTTCTCCAAAGAAACACAACTCCTCACCAGCAAGGGAACAAAACTGCACGGAGAATGAGTTTGACAGGTTGACAGAAGTAGGCTTCAGAAGGTCGGTAATAACAAACTTCTCCGAGCTAAAGGAGCATGTTCTCACCCATTGCAAGGAAGCTAAAATCTTTGAAAAAAGGTAGGACAAATGGTTAACTAGAATAACCAGTGTAGAGAAGAGCTTAAATGACACGATGGATCTGAAAACCACAGTACAAGAACTTAGTGAAGCATACACAAGCTTCAATAGCCGATTCAATCAAGCGGAAGAAAGGATATCAGTGATCGAAGATCAAATTAATGAAATAAAGTGAGAAGACAAGATTAGAGAAAAAAAAGTGAAAAGAAATGAACAGAGCCTCCAAGAAATATGGGACTATGTGAAAAGACCAAATCTACGTTTGATTGGTGTACCTGAAAGTGACAGGGAGAATGAAACCAAGTTAGAAAACACTCTTCAGGATATTATTCAGGAGAACTTCCCCAACCTAGCAAGGCAGGCCAACATTCAAATTCAGTAAATACAGAGAACACCACAAAGATGCTCCTCAAAAAGAGCAACCCTAAGACACTTAATTGTCAGATTCACCAAGGTTGAAATGAAGGGAAAAATGTTAAGCGCAGCCAGAGAGAAAGGTCAGGTTACCCACAAAGGGAAACCCATCAGACTAACAGTGCATCTTTCAGCAGAAACCCTACAAGCCAGAAGAGAGTGGGAGCCAACATTCAACATTCTGAAAGAAAAGAATTTTCAACCCAGAATTTCATATCCAGCCAAACTAAGCTTCATAAGTGAAGGAGAAATAAAATCCTTTACAGACAAGCAAATGCTGAGAGATTTTGTCACCACCAAGTCTGTCTTAGAAGAGCTCCTGAAGGAAGCACTAAACATGGATACGAACAACTGGTACCAGCCACTGCAACAACATACCAAATTGTAAAGACCATCAATGCTATGAAGAAACTACATCAATTAACAGATGAAATAACAAGCTAGCACATAATGACAGGATCAAATTCACACATAACAATTATTAACCTTAAATGTAAATAGGGTAAGTGCCCCAATTAAAAGACACAGACTGGCAAATTGGATAAAGAGTCAAGACCTATCGGTGTGCTGTATTCAGGAGACCCATCTCACGTGCAAAGACACACATAGGCTCAAAATAAAGGGATGGAGGAAGATCTACCAAGGAAATGAAAAACAAAAATAAATAAATAAATAAAGCAGGGCTTGCAATCCTGGTCTGTTTGATAAAACAGACTTTAAACCAACAAAGATCAAAAGAGACATTTGCATAATGGTAAAGGAATCAATTCAACAAGAAGAGCTAACTATCCTAAATGTATATGCACCCAATACAGGAGCACCCAGATTCATAAAGCAAGTTCTTAGAGACCTACAAAGAGACTTAGACTCCCACACAGTAACAATGGGAGACTTTAACAGCCCACTGTCAATATTAGATCGACGAGACAGAAAATTAACAAGGATATCCAGGAACTGAACTCAGCTCTGCACCAAGTGAACCTAATAGATATCTACAGAACTCTCCACCCCAAATCAACGGAATATACATTCTTCTCAGCACCACATAGCACTTATTCTAAAATTGACCACGTAATTGAAAGTAAAGCACTCCTCAGCAAATGTAAAAGAAACAGAAATCACAACAAACTGTCTCTCAGACCACAGTGCAATCAAATTAGAACTCAGGATTAATAAACTCACTCAAAACCACACAACTACATGGAAAATGAACAAATGAAGGCAGAAATAAAGATGTTCTTTGAAACCGATGAGAACAAAGACATAACGTACCAGAATCTCTGGGACACATTTAAAGAAGTGTGTAAAGGGAAACTTGTAGCACTAAATGCCCGCAAGAGAAAGCAGGAGAGATCTAAAATCAACACCCTAACATCACAATTGAAAGAACTAGAGAAGCAAGAGCAGACAAATTCAAAAGCTAGCAGAAGGCAAGAAATAACTAAGATCAGAACAGAACTGAAGGAGATAAGGACACAAAATCCCTTAAAAAAATCAATGAATCCAGGAGCTGGTTTTTTGAAAAGATCAACAAAATAGACTGCTAGCAAGACTAATAAAGAAGAAAAGAGAGAAGAATCAGATAGGCATAATAAAAAATGATAAAGGGGATATCACCACCTATCCCAAAGAAATACAGACTACCATCAGAGAATACTATAAACACCTCTATGTAAATAAACTAGAAAATCTAGAAGAAATGGATAAATTCCTGGATACATACACCCTCCCAAGACTAAACAAGGAAAAAGTTGAATCTCTGAATAGACGAATAACAGGTTCTGAAATTGAGGCAATAATTAATAGCCTACCAACCAAAAAAAGTCCAGGACCAGAAGGATTCACAGCCAGATTCTACCAGAGGTACAAAGAAGAGCTGATACCATTCCTTCTGAAACTATTCCGATTAATAGAAAAAGAGGGAATCCTCCATAACTCATTTTATGAGGCCAGCATCATCCTGATACCAAAGTCTGACAGACACAACAAAAAAAGAATTTTAGACCAATATCCCTGATGAACATTGATGCAAAAATCCTCAATAAAATACTGGCAAACCGAATCCAGCAGCACATCAAAAAGCTTATCCACCATGATCAAGTGGGCTTCGTCCCTGGGATGCAAGGCTGGTTCAACATAGCAAATCAATAAACGTAATCCAACATATAAACAGAACCAATGACAAAAACCACATGATTATCTCAACAGATGCAGAAAAGGCCTTCAACAAAATTCAACAGCCTTTCATGGTAAAGACTCTCAATAAACTAGGTATTGATGGAACATATCTCAAAATAATAAGAGCTATTCATGTCAAACCCACAGCCAGTATCATACTGAATGGGCAAAAACTGGAAGCATTCCCTTTGAAAACCGGGACAAGACAAGGATGCCCTCTCTCACCACTCCTATTCAACATAGTGTTGAAAGTTCTGGCCAGGGCAGTCAGGCAAGAGAAAGCAATAAGGGATATTCAAATAGGAAGAGAGGAAGTCAAATTGTCTCTGTTTGCAGATGACATGATTGTGTATTTAGAAAACCCCATCGTCTCAGCCCAAAATCTACTTAAGCTGATAAGCAACTTCAGCAAAGTCTCAGGATACAAAACCAATGTGCAGAAATCACAGGCATTCCTATACACCAGTAACAGACAAACAGAGAGCCAAATCATGAGTGAACTCCCATTCACAATTACTACTAAGAGAATAAAATACCTAGGAATCCAACTTACAAGGGATGTGAAGGACCTCTTCAAGGAGAACTACAAACCACTGCCCAAGGAAATAAGAGGGGACACAATCAAATGGAAAAACATTCTATGCTCATGGGTAGGAAGAATCAATATAATGAAAATGGCCTTACTGCCCAAAGTAATTTATAGATTTAATGCTATCCCCATCAAGCTACCACTGACTTTCTTCACAGAATTGGGAAAAAACTACTTTAAAGTTCATATGGAACCAAAAAAGAGCCCGCATTGCCAAGGCAATCCTGTGCAAGAAGAACAAAGCTGGAGACATCAAGCTACCCGACTTCAAACTTTGCTACGAGGCTACAGTATTCAAAACAGCATGGTACTGGTACCAAAACAGATATATAGACCAATGGAACAGAACGGAGGCCTCAGAAATAACACCACACATCTACCACCATCTGATCTTTGACAAACCTGACAAAAGCAATGGGGAAAGGAGGCTACACAAACTACACAAACATATACATGGTGTTGGGAAAGCTGGCTATCCATATGCAGAAAACTGACACTGGACCCCCTTACACCTTATACAAAAATCAACTCAAGATGGATCAAAGACTTAAACATAAGACCTAGGACCATAAAAATCCTAGAAGAAAACCTGGGCAATACCATTCAGGACACAGGCATAGGCAAAGACTTCATGTCTAAAACACCAAAGCAATGGCAACAAAAGCCAACATTGACAAATGGGATCTAATTAAACTAAAGAGCTTCTGCACAGCAAAAGAAACTGTTATCAGAGTGAACAGGCAACCTACAGAACGGGAGAAAATTTTTGCTATCTATCCATCTGACAAAGGGCTAATATCCAAAATCTACAAAGAACTTAAACAAATTTACCAGAAAAAAGCAAACAACCCCATCAAAAAATGGGCAAAGGATATTAACAGACACTTCTCAAAAGAAGACATTTATGCAGCCAACAGACATATGAAAAAATGCTCATCATCACTGGTCATCAGAGAAATGCAAATCAAAACCACAGTGAGATACCATCTCACACCAGTTAGAATGGCAATCATTAAAAAGTCAGGAAACAACACATGCTGGAGAGGTTGTGGGAAAATAGGAATGCTTCTACACTGTTGGTGGGAGTGTAAATCAGTTCAATCGTTGTGGAATAGAATGTGGTGATTCCTCAAGGATCTAGTACTAGAAATACCATTTGACCCAGCAATCCCATTACTGGGCATATACCCAAAGGATTATAAATCATTTTACGATAAAGACACATGTGCATGTTTATTGCGGCACTATTCACAGTAGGAAAGACTTGGAACCAACCCAAATGTCCATCAGTGATAGACTGGATAAAGCAAATGTGGCACATATACACCATGGAATACTATGCAGCCATAAAAAAGGATGAGTTCATGTCCTTTGCAGGGACATGGATGAAGCTGGAAACATCATTCTCAGCAAACTGTCACAAGATCAGAAAACCAAACACCACATGTTCTCACTCATAAGTGGGAGTTGAACAATGAGAACACATGGACACAGGGAGGGGAACATCACACACCAGAGCCCAGGGGGTAGGGAAGGGATAACATTAGGAGAAATACCTAATGTAGATGATGGATTGATGGGTGCAGCAAACCACCATGGCACGTGTATACCTGTATAACAAAACTGCACATTCTGCACATGTAACCCAGAACTTAAAGTATTAAAAAAAAAAAAAAAAGTACTTGCTTTGGCATTTGCTTTGCTTTGCTTCCTCATTGGCTTTTTTCAAGCAAATTGTTATAAGTAATTTCTGTAGCTGCACTAGGCGTCATCATATTTAAGCTTTATTATTTGTCCTCTTTTGAAGCATAGTGTGAGCACATATCTTGTGAATTAGGAGATAAGGTTGCTGCATAATTAATGCACATAGGGAAATTTTTTATTTTTGAGACAGAGTCTCACTTTGTCTAGAATGCAGTGGCGCAGTCTTGGCTCACTGCAACCTCCGCCTGCCAGGTTCAAGCGATTCTCCTGCCTCAGCCTCCCAAGCAGCTGGGGTTACAGGCACCTGTCACCACACCCAGCTAATTTTTTGTATTTTTAGTAGAAACTGGGTTTCACCATGCTGGCCAGTCTGGTCTCAAACTCCTGACCTCAAGTGATCCACCCACCTCAACCTCCCAAAGTGCTGGGATTACAGGCATGAGCCACTGTGCCCGGGCAGGGAAATTTTAAAAATGGAAAATGGAGCCCTCCTTTTAGACTTATGAATGCTATTAATGAAGACCACAATGTATTTGCCAAAAGACTACAGAGTCAAATACAATTTTTTAAATTGTGGCTTAAAAAAATAGCATAAGGCCGGGCATGGTGGCTCACGCCTGTAATCCCAACACTTTGGGAGGCTGAGGTGGGCAGATCACTTGAGGTGAGGAGTTTGAGGCCAGCCTGGACAATATGGTGAAACCCCATCTCTACTAAAAATACAAAAAAATTAGTTGAGCATGGTGGCACGTGCCTGTAATCACAGCTACTCGGGAGGCTGAGGCAGGAGAATTGCTTGAACCCGGCAGGCGGCGGTTGCAGGGAACTTAGATCGTGCTACCACACTCCAGCCTGGGTGTCAGAGCAAGACTGTTTAAAAGAAAAAGAAAAAAAAAGGCAATAAAACTTAGCATCTTAATAATTTTTTAGTGTATAGTTCAGTAGTGTTAAGAGTATTTCCATTGTTGTGCAGATCTCCAGAACTTTTTCATTTTGCAAAACTGAACTTCTATACCCAATGAACAACTCTCCATTTTCCACTCCCTACCACCCGCTGTTAACCACCATCCTGTTTTCTGTTTCTATTAATTTGACTCCTTTAGATAACTAATATAAGTGGAATCATATGGTATTTGCCTTTGTATGACTAGCTTATTTGATTTAGTGTATTGCTGTCAAGATTCATCCATGTTGTAGCATGTGTCTGAATTCCTTCCTTTTTAAAGGTTGAATAATATTCCATTTTATGTATATGTGTGTGTGTGTGTATACACACACACACACATATATAGCACATTTTGTTTATTCATCCATTAGTGGACATTTGGATTGCTTCCACCTCTTTAAATGAATTTTTTCTTACTGCCATTTGGTGGGTACATGGAGACCTCACACCTAATTTAAAAACCCATCCCACTGGTTTTCCACTACACAGGATTCCCTACTAAGCTGGCTTGGAAAAAAAAAAAACCATCATAAGCACTGTGCCTTTAATTAGATTGCTAGCTCTCTGTCAGTCTCCAACTCAGTAAAGGGTAAATGGCATCTCTGTTCATCTAATTGCTGTGGAAATATCTTTGACTCTTTTCTTTCTCTCCCACCCTGTAGCCAATCATCAGCATGCCAATCTTGTCAGTCCCTCCTTTGAAACATACCTAGGCTAGTCAACATACCCAGCATCTGACCACTTCTCATTACCTCTAGTACTTCTGATCTGATCCATACTACCATTATCTTTTCTTGGACCACTGTAAAAGCCTTCTAACTTTTTTCTGTTTATTTGCTTGGTCCCTGCTATCTGCTCATTCCAGACTATAGCTGTTGTGATCATGTTAAAACAGAAATCAAAACCTTTCAATGGCTTCTTATCTCACAGTAAAAACAAAAATCCTGACTATATCCTACAAGGCCGCATATGATCTTTGATTCCTCCTCCAACATCTATATCCATCTCTTATTCCATACTCTGTCACTTTCAACTTGCTTATTCTGTCTGATAATCCGGTCTCCTTGCTGCCATTCATCAAACATGTCAATACATACCTGCTTCGCTTAGCACTAACTGTTCTTCCTGCAGATATTTGTATGGTTAGATATCTTCAATTTTCTGCTCAGATGTCACATTATCTGAGAGGCCTTTCAGACTGAGTATCTAAGTGTGCACACAAACCACTCTCCCACTAGTCCTCTGTATTCTTTTACTCAGCTTTTTTGTTTGTTTTATAGCTTACTGTTCTTGACATAGGTTACTGGTTGTTTTTTTCTCCACTAAAATTTAAGCTCCTTGATGGCAGGGATTTTGTTACTACATTTCTAGTAACTAGAATAGTGTTTCACATGTAGAAGGTTCTCAGAAAATATTTACTGAATACGTGAATGAAAGAGCTACAGATCTCAAAGTAACATGGGCCAGGCGCAGTGGCTCATGCCTGTAATCTCAGCACTTTGGGAGGCCGAGGCAGGTGGATCACAAGGTCAGGAGTTCAAGACCAGCCTGGCCAACATGGTGAAACCCTGTCTCTACTAAAAATACAAAAATTAGCTGGGCGTGGTGGGCGGGTGCCTGTAATCCCAGGTACTCGGGAGGCTGAGGCAGGAGAATCGCTTGAACCTGGGAGGCAGAGGTTGCAGTGAGCCGAGATGGCGCCTGCCTAGGCAACAGAGCAGGACTCCGTCTCAAAAAAAAAAAAAAAAAAAAAAGAAAAGAAACAAAGAAAGTAATATGGACATTACCTTTGAAGACTAGCCCGTGAGCTCTCTTTCCGTAAGATATCATCAACCTGCTTCCCTCCATCAGCTTCACTACAGCCATTATCATGTCTTTCTGTGGTTTCTTCAGTAAACTTGTAACTGGTTTCCCCATTTCTGTTCTTGGTCTCCCCTACAATCCATTCTCAAACCAGCAGCCTGCATTTTTAAAAAATTATGCTGGCCAAGTGTGGTGGCTCACACCTGTAATCCTCGGAGGCTGAGGCAGGAGAATCGCCTGAGCCCCAGAGTTTGAGACCGAGACAAGCATAAGCAACATAGGGAGATCCTGTCTCCATAAAAAAATCAAAAAACTGGCTGGGTGTAGTGGCACATGACTGTGATCCCAGCTACTAGGAGGCTGAGGCGGGAAGATCACTTGAGCCTGGGAGGTTGAGGCTGTAGTAAGCCATGATTGCACCACTGCACTCCAGCTTGATGTCAGCGCAAGACCCTGTTTCAAAAAAAAAACGCTAACCTTTCAGTCGTTTTACGTCATTTTCAGAGTAAAATTCACACTCCTTATTATAGTGTGCTACACTACAAGATGTAGTGCCTACCTAATTTACCCTCTTTAAAAAAAAAAAACACTTTGTTACTCACTATGCTTTAGCTACATTAATATTTCCTAAATATACCAAGCTGATTCCCATCTTAGGGTCTTTTCACAGCTGTTCCTCTGCCCTAATCAGTCTTTTCAGGATCCTCATATGTCTGGCTCCTTTTCATGCAAGTCTCACCTTAAGGGTTACCTCCTCAGAAAGGTCCTGACAGTCCACCCAATAAAAAATAGCCTCTCTAATCACCCTTCTTTATTTTCTTTATAACACCATAAGCTGAAATTATCTTGATTATTAATTATCTTTTCTATTTTTATTTTTATTTTTTTCGAGACAGAGTTTCGCTCTTGTCACCCAGGTTGGAGTGCAATGGTGCAGTCTCCGGTCACTGCAACCTCTGCCTCCTAGGTTCGATTCTCTAGCCTCAGCCTCCCAAGCAGCTGGGATTACAGGTGCCTGCCACCATGCCTGGCTGATTTTTGTATTTTTAGTTGAGATGGGGTTTCACCATGTTGGCCAGGCTGGTCTTGAACTCCTGACCTCAGGTGATCCACCTGCCTTGGCCTCCCAAAGTGCTGGGATTACAGGTGTGAGCCACAGTTCCCGGCTATTAATTTTCTTTTCTTATTGATGTTCCCATATCTGCATGACAAAAGGAACTTTTTCTTATTTACCTTCTATCCCTAGCACATGGAAAAATGACTGGGACTTATTAGTCGCTCAGATATTTAAACACAAGAATGGTTGAACGAATGAAGTTTTATAGTAGCCATCTGAGGCACTTGGTAAAACTACAGAATCTCAGCCTCCTCCCATAAAATTGAGTCATTAGGGTTAGTTATGTGACCCAGAAATTTGTAGTTTAACAAATACCCCATGACTGTTGTAACCAGGCAAATTTTGAAAATACTGACTTAATGGAAATAGTGCTGAGTGAATGAATGAGTGAGTGAGTGAGTGAGTGAGTGAGTGAGTGATCATAGCTCATTGCAACCTTGAACTTCTGGGCTCTAGTATCCTCTCACTTCAGCCTCCTGAGTAGCTGAGATGACAGGCACACACCACCACACCCAGCTAATTTTATTTCTTTTTTAAGAGATGGGATCTTGCTATGTTGCCCAGGCTGGCCTCAAGCTCCTGGCCTCAGGTAGTCCTCCAGCTTCAGCCTCCTGAGTAGCTAGAATTACAGACTTGAAGCACTGTGTCCAGCCAGGGAGTTATCTTTTAACCTTAGTATATTGATAGGAATTAGTTCAACGTTTCCCAAAGTGTATATCATAGGACACTAATTATACAAGGTATTTGATACAAAATGAATGATCTTTTCCTATGTGTTTAGGAATGCTGAATATTATATTCTTCTTTTGGAGATTAGCTAGGCAGTCATTAGCATTTTGAAGGGTATGAGAAATTACACTTTAGAGCAATCTACTTATCTATTAAATAGATTTGACAAGTCTACTTACAATCCCTGCCCCAAACCGTTTCTTACCAAATCCCTATTAATATACTAAGGAATGTGTACTTAGGCACTAAGGACTATACACTGTAATGAAGTAGAGTATGTGGTTCCTTGCTACTATCGCAGCTTATTCTGTTCATGGTTAACTGTCTACACAAGCCACTATGTAGCAGATGGTGTGGACTAAAGTACACATTTTAGCTTAATGATCTTTAGCTATTTTTTTTTTGGCATATGTAGGCTCTATATATCTTTTTTAACTATATTTTTATTACATTAAAAATTAAAATAAGGATTTTTGTCCTTTATGAGGTAGTGTAGAAACATAAAGAATTAACTTTTTGTATGCACTGGTTTACATGCCATCTTATTGCTTAATTACTTTGCCTAAAATTGCCTACTATTTTTTACTTATTTATTTATTTATTTTTGAGACAGAATCTTGCTCTGTCACCAGGCTGGAGTGCAGTGGCGCGATCTTGGCTCACTGCAACCTCCGCCTCCTGAATTCAAGCTATTCTCCTGCCTCATCCTCCCAAGTAGCTGGGACTACAGGCATGCGCCACCATGCCCAGCTAATTTTTTGTATTTTAGTAGAGATGGGGTTTCACCATGTTGGCCAGGATGGTCTCAATCTCCTGACCTCGTGATCCACTCGCCTCGGCCTCCCAAGGCGCCAGGATTACAGGCGTGAGCCACTGCACCCGGCTTACTCATTTATTTAAACCTCATTAATCTCATGTTAGTTTTTCTAGGTCTATCTAGTTCATTGCTATAAATTTAGAATATATTATGTAAAGAGGATGGGCTTTTCAGATTTTGACTTAGTTCAACTTGTTTTCCCACCAAGATGAGATCCTACCCATATAGAGAGGCAGAATCTAATAAATGTGAATGTTAGAGTAATTGTCTTTGGTTCCATCTTTTTTTCAATACCTATTAAAGTATAGTGATCAGATCAGTGTAATTAGTATATCCATTGTCTCAGTCATTTATCATTACTTTGTATTAGAAACATTCAATATCCTCCTCCTAGCTATTTGAGTCTAATATATTATTGTTAACCGTAGTCATCCTTCAATAGTGTAGAATACTAGACTTACTCTTTTTTTATCTAGCTATACTTTTGTATCCTTTAACAAATCTCTTCCTATCCCCCTGCCCTCCGCCCATACCCATGCCCTTCTCACCCTCAAGTATCGTCTGTTCTAATTTTTACATCTATGAGATCAACTTTTTTTTTCTGACTCTCACATATGAATGAGAACATGTGGTGTTTAGCTTTCTGTTCCTGGCTTATTTCACGTAACATAATGTCCTTCAGTTCCATCTACGTTGCTATGAATGATAGGATTTTATTCTTTTTAAGAGCTGTATAGTATTCCATTGTATATATGTACCACATTTTCTTTATCCATTCATCTGTTTTTGGACACCCAGGTTGAGTCCATATCTTGGCTACTGTTAATAGTGCTGCAATAAACATGCAGTGCAGGTGTCTCTTTGATACACTAATTTTACTAATTTCCTTTGCTTTGTATAAATGCTCAGTGGTGGGATTGCTGGATCATATGGTAGTTCTAGTTGTACTTTTCTTGAGTACTCTCCATACTCTTCTCCTTAGTGGCTATACTAGTTTACATCCCCAAATTCGGTTCCATCTTTAACTATCTTAGTTTAATTCTGAGTTGGAATCGTTTCTTTTGATGATGATGACGCTTTGGTTTTTTTAAAAACTGGGAGTTAAGAAAGTGAGAAATGCCTTACGTGTTAAGACTAGTCATTTCAGTTGTTTGTTTTCCTGAAACAACTTTTGTGATATGTCTAGATAATACAGCCAGTAGCATAACAGTCTTAATTCTGATGTATATGCGCTTGGTCATGCCTACTTCTTTATCTAAAGAATTGGGCAACAATTTCTGCTGTTGGTGTGTTATTTAATTATATTACTGATTCTAGATTTAATAAAGACTAAAACCTTCTAACCCTGTGTTTTAGCTACAAGATACCAGCTAGCCTTTATTTGCTTCAAATTGTCTGCCAATGATGGTAAACAAAGTGATTCTCAAAGGAAATTTTGTTCAAAATAGTCTCAAAGACGATTGCTATTGGCAAACTAAGGAAAATAATAAAGCTCTTCAGAAAAACTTGACAGAGGCAGTTTTGCAAGTGAGTACCACCCACAATCATTTCACTCTGTCTCCATTCTCCCAGGTGCGTGGCAGGAAACTAAAATCTTCATTCTTACTATTTACCCAAGATAAGTTAAATATATTGAGCAAGTGCTTATTTGTAAAACTACCATATCATTACTGTTACAAGGAAATATTTTCAGTTCATTTTTCTGATTACATCTATCTGTTTTTAATAGGTATATAGTTTGTTTCTATTTTTTATTTGATCTATCATTTTGACTTATAGAGTATCTCTGGCTTTTGATTATAACCTGATTGTATTTTGTCCTAAGAGTAGCTTTATTTATGAAGACCATCATAGGGTAAAACTAGTGACATTATTGGCACATAGTTCCTATTAGAGAGAATAATCTGGTTTAAAATAAATGTCATTTTGAGTAATCTTTAGGACAACTCCCAGTCTTAGGCAAACTTGGGTGTGCCCTCACCAATGACATAGTCAGGAAAAGTGGTAAATGGGGGAGTTTAGACACAGAACAATTGAAGGGTGCTCAGACATATCTCAGCAGTGTTAGCATGATGACTGCACAATTTGGATTGCAAACCCAGAAACGCCCTTCAAGTTAAATCCACTGAACAATTGTAATTTTTACAGGCAAAACTAGTTTCATTCTAGTGGGTTCACGGGCCTATATACTCCCAGATTGACCTTTGTTTTAGTTCTTTGTTTTTTTTTTTGTTTTGTTTTGTTTTGTTTTTTGTTTGTTTTTTTGAAACGGAGTCTTGCTCTGTCGCCCAGGCTGGAGTGCAGTGGCCTGATCTCCACTAACTGCAACCTCCGCCTCCCAGGTTCAAGCAGTTCTCTGCCTCAGCCTCCTGAGTATCTGGGATTACAGGGGCGCATCACCACGCCCAGCTAATTTTTGTATTTTTAGTAGAGATGGGGTTTCACCACATTAGCCAGGCTGGTCCTGAACGCCTGACCTCATGATCCACCCGCCTCAGCTTCCCAAAGTGCTGGGATTACAGGTGTGAGCCACCACTCCTAGCCTTGTTTTAGCTTTTATATATATTAATAAAAGATTTGCAGGTTCTTGGAGGTTAGTCTTCAGATTACTAAAGTATCAAGGATTGCCCATAATTTTTCAATTATAATAAATGAAAAATAAAAATCTAAGTTGAACTTGTAGGGAACTACACAAAAGACTTGTTTCTGGCTGGACTCAGTGGCCCATGCCTGTAATCCCAGCACTTTGGGAGGCTGAGGCAGGTGGATCACGAGGTCAGGAGTTCAAGACCAGTCTGGCCAACATGGTGAAACCCCAACTGTACTAAAAATACAAAAATTAGCCGGGCGCGGTGGTGGGCACCTATAATCCCAGCTGCTCTGGAGGATGAGGCAGAAAATTTGAACCTGGAAGGTGGAGGTTGCAGTGAGCCGAGATCGCGCCACTGCACTCCAGCCTGGGCGACAGAGCAAGACTCCATCTCAAAAAAAATAAAAGGACTTGTTTCTACTCATCTGAAGTATAGGAGGGTGTTCAAAGGAAGACTCCTGGCTTGTCTAGAGAGTATACATACGTCATGTATGCACAGCTTAGAAGGCAAGAAAGTATATTACACAATAGAGGAGTTAATTTTTTTCTTTTTTTTTGAGATGGAGTTTCACTCTTGTTGCCCAGGCTGGAGTCAGTGGTGTGGTCTTGGCTCACTGCAACCTCCACCTCCTGGGTTCAAGCCATCCTCCTGTCTCAGCCTCCAGAGTAGCTGAGATTACAGGTGCACGCCACCACGCCCAGCTGATTTTTTTATTTTTAGTGGAGATGGCATTTCTCTATGTTGGTCAGGCTGGTCTCGAACTCCTGACCTCAGGTGATCCACCCGCCTCGGCCTCCCAAAGTGCTGCAGTTACAGGCGTGAGCCGCTGCGCCCAGCCGAGCTAATTCTTTTTAAAGGAAAAGTCATTTATATTTTCCTCTCTAAAACCATACCTAGTCTGTCAGAGTTATCTGAGATGTTTTCCTATTTCTCTTCATAGGTTGTATTCCCTGGCAATTTCGAATAACTTGTTTTAGCCTATCATACCTTGTTTTAGAACAAGAAAGTTAGAATTACAGAATATTGAGAAGCAAGAACATAAGTTCTCAAAGCATCAAGACTATAACCTTTTTCTTTGGGCAGTAGTATGATGTGTCTTTAGCCACTGATTAACCCAGGCATTAGTTTTTTAGAACTATAAACATTAAAATATGAGGTTCTCAACTTTTCTGTTCCTGCACACCTGAGAGATACAAGGTATTCATATTAGTGACTATGGCTGGGAATCAGAATCTTGAAGGAGAGGTGTTGGTATGATTTAAAGAGAAAAATAAATGATGTGATAACACTTCCTCAGCTTTTCCTCTAGAGTCACTGGAGTAGGTTTAGATGATGACCAAGGTTCTTCTAGTTCTAAAATTCTGTTATGCTTTCTCTACTCTTCTTTTCATGCCAGTTACATGCTTGTTTCTCCATAATGATAGGGCCCAATTTTCCCTAAGAGAGAGAGTGACTACAGAACTGTTATTCCTATTTTGTCTTATGTGCAAGAACATTCCTACTTTGTCTTATGTGCAAGAATATATATATATAGTGGGGGGTTGGGGGAGAGATAAGGTCTCACTGTCACCCCGGCTGGAGTGCAGTGGCATCATCATAGCTCACTGGGGCCTCTAACTCTTGGGTTCAAGGGAACCTCTTGCCTTAGCCTCCTGGGTAGCTGGGACTACAGGTGCACACGCCACTATGCCTACCTAATTTTTAAAATGTTTCGTAGAGATGCGGTCTCACTATGTTGCTCAGGCTGGTTTCAAACTCCTGGCCTCGTGATCCTCCCGCCTCAGCTCCCCAAAATACTGGGATAACAGGCAGGAGCCACTGCACCCAGCCCCAGTATCCTTTATTTAGATGGGAAGTAAGATAAGTTTAAAGTAAAAACTGGGAATTCACTTGCTGGTATGTTTGGGGAAAATATTCTAGAATAGGAACATTTCAAATTTCCCTTTTTCAAAGCAAATTAAGGGAAAAAATCCCATGAAAATAAATTGTTAAATGTTCAAATAGCATTTAAAACTTCTGTGGTAGAAATCAGATTTCTACCTTACTTCCTTAATTAAAATATATAGTGTATACTCCAATATACATCAGAAACTGGAATTTGTTAAGTATTCTGATTGTTTCTTTCTGTCTGGGATGCTTAAAGTGTTAATTAAATGATATGTAAAACATATGTGGACTATGGATTTTGTCTAAAACAATAATGTGATATAAAAATATCTCAGATTTATTGTTAGACAAAATCACAGGTACTTTTATGTAATCTGTTGCATACATCATAGCTGTAGAAAATCCTTAACTTCAGTTAGAGGTTAGTGAAAATAAAGATGTGACTTTTTTTCCCATTGTTCACATAAACCCTGGTCTAAAATTATTTTTATTACCCCAGGCACATTCAAGGCAGCCAGAATCATCAGCGTCTCAAGAGATTTAGTCTTTGAGGAAAGTGGAGCTTAGTCTTTTCTGTTTTTAGCTCTTAGTGCTTTTCAAACCTTTAAAATAAGCAAGTGGTTGACTGTTAAATGATGATTGTCAATATCTCTTGCATTAGGGACTTGGCTTATTGCCACGAATTTTATTTCAGATTACTAAAGAAATTGATATTTATGAAAGCCAATTTAGTCAGTGTATCTTAAAGTCAAACTACTAGAATATATCTGCTAATAGTAATAAGTGCCTAATTTATGTCTTGACTTTGAGCTGCTATAGCCATAAGTATTTTTTGTCATTAAAATGTTCCTTCGTCATTAAAAATATAATTCATATCACAATCCTGAATCATCCTTCTACTTTATGAAACGACTGCTTGGTCAAATTTGTGTGATTATTATTTTTTTAATTTACTTTTTATTGTGGCAAAATATATACAATACAGAAGTTACCATTTTAACCATGTTTAAGTGTACAACTCAGTGGCATTAATTACATTTACAGTGTTGTACACCCGTTACCACTATCTGTTTCCAGAATTTCTCATCACCCCAAACAGAAATGCTGTACTCTTTAAGCAATAACATTCCATACCCTACTCCACCCAGCCCCTGGTAACCTCTAATCTACTTTCCATCTCCATAAATTTGTCCTTTCTCAACATTTTATATAAATTGAGTCATATAATATTTATCTTTTTGTGTCTGGTTTGTTTTCCTTAGCATAATGTTTTCAAGGTTCATCCATGTTGTCACATGTATCAGAATTCCATTCATTTTTATAGCTGAATAATTTTCCATTGTATGTATATATTACATTTTGTTGATTCCTTCATCTGTAGAAGTATACCTGGTAACCTCTTGGCTATTGTGAATTATTTTGTCATAAACTTAGTGGTAAAGTATCTGTTTGAGTCCCTGTTTTCAGTTATTTTGGAAGTATAATTAGGAGTAGAATTGCTGATGGTGATTATGTTTAACTTTTTGAGCAATGTGATCATTCTTTACACTAGTTCATTCTATTTTTTATTATCTTCACATTAATATTTCATAAGTTTTTAAATTTTTTTGCTTATTTCCTTGGTTGACTTTTGTTGCTGATTTTAAAGAAATTATTTGTTTTGATCATTCATTTTTTTCTTTTCTTTTCAATTGTTTGTTTTTCAGACCTGAGTCAGAACTCCATCACAGGGGAACACAGCCAACTGTTAGGTATAGTATTACTGTGGGGATTGACTTTATCCAAAGTCACCCTTAACTCATTTATCCTAACAGACATTACTCCCTTCTCTGATTCTATTTTCTATCCCCTCCTTTCCTACTTCCCACCCAACAACTTTTTTCCTGCTGTTTCTATTCCCAACTTGCCAAGTTTTAGGAAACTACTTCTATAATTGATTACTAAGACTCAGTTAAATTAAAAAGTAATTTTGCATGGTTTATGGTTAAAAAAAATCTAAGAACTAGAATTTTTTAAAGATAATTTGGAAAAGAAGATATTATAATAGCTTTGTAATATCTGACTTTGCAGCTAATTTTCCCTTTTTATTACTTTTCTTGGCCTTTTGATCACCTTTTTAATTATTGAAAGTACTTCATAAACAGTATGTCCTTAAGCAGTCCTTAGAATTTGGTGTTCCAGTTCCTTATCTATGAAACAAATTATGGAAATGAATTTACTTCCTCTGGGTACCACTTCTTTAAAGTAAGTGCATAATTTGACAAGAATTTCTCTCTCTTTTTTTTGAAACAGTGTCTCGCTCTGTCACCAGGCTGGAGTGCAGTGGTGCGATCTCCACTTACTGCAAGCTCCGCCTCCCAGGTTCATGCCATTCTCCTGCCTCAGCCTCCCAAGTAGCTGGGACTACAGGCGCCCGCCACCACACCCAGCTAATTTTTGTATTTTTAGTACAGACAGGGTTTCACCATGTTGGCCAGGATGGTCTCCATCTCCTGACCTCGTGATCCGCCCACCTCGGCCTCCCAAAATGCTGGGATTACAGGTGTGAGCCACTGCACCCGGCCTTGACAGGAATTTCACAAGACCTCAGGACTGATAAATTTTCAAAGTGTAAAAAGAAACATACTCTGATGAGGCATTCAGCTCAAACAAAAGGCATATATAAAGAAAGTAAAAGTATCTCTTCTTCTTACCACCTCACTTCCACCTCTTAAAAGTACTTGCTGTTGACAGTTTCTTGGGAATTCTTCTAGAAATTTTTAATTATAAATTTTTGTATTATATATGACTATCTTTTCCTTTTTATATCAACGGTGTTATAGTAAATGGACTGTTCTATTATACAGACTGCTTCTTTTTACTTAACATTTTACCTTGGACATCTTAGTACATAAAGTTCTGCTTCATTCCTTTGTTTGTGATGGAAGAGTATTTCATTGTGCTCCTGCACTATAATTTTATTCAGCCAGTTTCCTACTCATGAGCATGTATTTCCAAGTGTGTTACTGTTGTAAGTTGTGTTGCAATGAATATCTTATACTTATATCCAGTATATAAGACAGATATATCAGTCTTAATGCCAGTATATTTGTAGGGTAAATTTCTAACAGTGGAATTCCGTACTCAAAAGATATGTACATGTTTAAAAATATACATCAGCTTAAACTCTCACCAGTATGGAGTAATGCTTGACTCTCTATAATAAAAAAAAAAACAGGTATTATTAATCTTAAAATAGTTTCTTTACCTAATAGGTGAAAATGGCAACTCTAGTTTTTTATTTATACTTCCTTCAGTGTAAGTGAGGTTAAGTAATTTTTAGTATATTATTTGGTATTTAACACTTGTGTGTCTATGTATGCTTTGATTTGAGGCTTATTTTGATCCCTGCTGAGCTTTTAGCTGTTTAAATATGTGTAAAGCAGCTATGGAAAAATAAGCTATCAAAAAGTCCAAAGTAGGGAAAGTAAAAACTTCAGAGGATTAGTTGAAGAAACTGGGATACTCCTTTTTCCTTCTTTCTATATTAAAGACTTAGAATAGTCCTTGGGTTAATGAGAAGAGTTTATGAGACCATAGCCCTCATTCCTTTAGTGAGTTTATATGCTGAAACAGTACCTGACATCCTAGGCACTCAGTATATATTTGTTAAGTAAATGGTTTGACATAAATATACAAATCTGATCACCAAGGTCCTGACCGTGTGATGTTAGAGGTTTTTTGTTTTTTTGGTTTTTGGTTTTTTTGAGATGGAGTCTTGATCTGTCACCCAGGCTGGAGTGCAGTGGCACGATCTTGGCTCACTGCAACCTCCACCTCTCAGATTCAAGCAGTTCTCTGGCCTCAGCCTCCTGAGTAGCTGGGACTACAGGCGCACGCCACAGCGCCTGGCTCATTTTTGTATTTTTAGTAGAGTCAAGGTTTCGCCCTATTGGTCAGGCTGGTCTCGAACTACTGACCTCAGGTGATCCACCCACTGTGGCCTCTCAAAGTGCTGGGATTACAGGCATGAGCCACCACTCCCGGCCACTTTTTTATACTTTTATATTGGATAGTTTCTATACATTGCTCAAAATTAGTCTTCTGTATATAAAAATTTTATATTTGGATCAGGAACGATTAAACTTTCATTGAAAAATTTTGCCAGACCATGAAAAGAACATCTTTCCTCTAAACTATGAAAGTGTTTCTGTCCCTGATACATACATGACAGGCAGAGATGTTTGAGAATAGTTCATTATCAGGAACACATGTACAATGGAGGCAGCTTAGCTAGTGAAATGGACAGTCAAAAGTTGATACAGTTCCAGTATTACTAAGCTGGATTTTGTTCCCAGCTAACCACCTGCAGTAAAGGATACCTGGGGAACTGTAGGCAAAAATAAGTAACTTTGATTATGAAGGAAGAGTTATCTTAGTCATTATTAGCCAAAAAATTCTAATAGTATTTGCAAAGAGACTGCTTCAAACATTAATCTCATTTGGCAGCCTACAGTTGCATTCAATTTTTAGCCAACCTGAGGATTCATCCAGTCTTCTGGCCAGATTATCAGGTATGTCCATCCTGCCAGCCTGAGTTCTCTCTCCTAGATTCGTGGAGTCAGATCATATTTTCCTTTTTTCTCATGCTCTGAAGAACTATCCTCTTCTGTCTTCTGTCTTAAGTATCTTTGTTTTAGCTGTAGCCTCAAAACCTTTAAAAGTCTGGTTTAATTAAAAGAAATTCATGAGTTTGCAAAAGACTGAAAGATTTTTTTTGTTGTATTTTCTAACCATCTGATAAGTTACTCAGAAAAGGCATTATAAGGTTGAATGAAAATCTTCCGACCAGGCGCCGTGGTTCACCACGCCTGTAATCCCATCACTTTGGGAGGCCAAAGCAAGTGGATCGCAAGGTCAGGAGTTCGAGACCAGCCTAGCCAAGATGGTGAAACCCCATGTCTACTCAAAAAAAATTGGCCGGGCATGGTGGCGGGTGCCTGTAGTCCCAGCTACTTGGGAGGCTGAGGCAGGAGAATCACTTGAACCAGGAGGTGGAGGTTGCAGTGAGCCAAGATCACACCACTGCATTCTAGCCTGGGTGGCAGAGTGAGACTCTGTCTCAAAAAAAAAAAAAAAACAAAAAAAGAAAAAGAAAAAAAAAGAAAATCTTCCCAGCTCTCCCTAAAAACCTTGTTTAGGATAATTTGGCCTGGTAGGTGAAAAACTGGTTCAATTGCCTTGCCTGCTTAATTGAATTTGTAATAACATCTTTCAGACCTTTGCTGTTGAATTGGATATATAAAAGCCCTTTCCAGTCCTTCTAAATGTTTTTACTGTCAACAGGGCACAGTTATTTTAAGGTATCTACTGTTCCCACTGACTCATCCGGTCTCTTGCAAAACTCAGGGTCAGGCTGAGGAGATATACGGGAGGGTGAAACTGCTGTTGTAATAATCAAGCTGTACACCTGTGATTTACGAACTTTTCTGTGTGTGTGTGTGTGTGTGTGTGTGTAGCTTTGCACTTAAAAAAATTTTTAGAAAGCTAGCAAGCAAACATGCCATGGGTCCTGGCATTATTAAAAGTTTTATCAGGCATCCAAGGAAAAATAATTCGAGTCTTCTGCAGTCAGTCTCTCATAAGGAATAGAAAACCAAGTAACTACTACCTCAGTTTTGAGGCTTTTGCAACCTTGATAACCAAAACTTAAGAATGGCAATATGAGATTAAAAAAAAAAAAAGTATAGGCCAACCTTACTTAGGAACATATCTACAATCCTGAACGAAATATTTGCAATCTGAATCGGGCAACATATTTTTTTAAATTATCCCCTCATCAAGTTGAGTTTCTGCTAGAAATCCATGGTTGGTTTAATATTGAAAGTTAATTTATATAATTCACTATGTTAACAAATTAAAAGAAAAATATTGTATAATAATCTTAATAGAGGTTGAAAAAGCATTTGATTTGAAACATACCTGATATGGTTTGGCTGTGTCTCCCCCCACTCATCTTGACTTGTAATTCCCATAATCCTCATGTTTTGTGGGAGGTAACTGAATCATGGGGGCGGTTTCCTCTATGTTCTTATGATTGTGAGTGAGTCTCATGAGATCTGATGGTTTTATAAGCATCACACATTTCCGCTCCTTGCACTCATTCTCTCTCCTGCTGCCCTGTGAAGAGGGGCCTTCCACCATTTTTATAAGTTTCCTGAGGCTTCCCTAGCCATGCTGAACTTGGAGTCAATTAAACCTCTTTCCTCTCTCTCTTTTTTTTTTTTTTGTTTTTTGTTTTGTTTTTTGAGATGGAATCTTGCTCTGTCACCCAGGCTGGAGTACAGTGGCATGATCTCGGCTTACTGCAACCTCCATCTCCCAGGTTCAAGTGATTCTCCTTCCTCAGCCTCCCAAGTGGCTGGGATTACAGGGACCCACCATCACACCTGGCTAATTTTTGTATTTTCAGTGGAGACGGGGTTTCACCATGTTGTCCAGTCTAGTCTCAAACTCCGAGCCTCAAGTGATCCGCCTGTCTCATCCTCCCAAAGTGCTGGGATTAGAGGTGTGAGCCATTGTGCTCAGCCAAACCTCTTTTCTTTATAAATTACCCAGTCTTGGGTATTTCTTCATAGCAGCATGAGGAAGGGCTAATACAGTAAAAATTTTTACTTTTTACTGTATTAAGTAAACCAATATTTAAGTTTATGAGTTCATAATGATAATTTAAAAAACGAGCCAGGCACAATGGCACACGCCTGTAGTCCCAGCACTTTAGGAGGCTGAGGAGGGAGGTAGGAGGATTACTTGAGGCCAGGGGTTCAAGATCAGACTGGGCAACATTGCAAGAACCCATCTCTACAAAAAAGCAAAAAATAATTAGCCTGGCATGGTGGCACACACCTGTAGTCCTAGCTACTCTGGAGGCTACAGTAAGCTGTGATGGTGCCACTGTACTCCGCAACAGAGTGATACCCTGTCTCTAAAACAAAACAAAACCCACAACTAACTGGTCACCATTGGAGTATTTAGTGAACCAATTATTCTGAGAACTGGTCAGTAAAGGGAAAGAATTATTCGTCCTGTTTTTAACTGAACCACTTGGTAATCAAATAGTAGATTAAAGGAAATGTCTCTTTTTATAGAGGTATTCTAGCTAATAAATGAAGGAACAATAATAGAATGAGAATATTACCATATGGTGACCTCTCATAAATTAATGGAGCTAGGCATTACTCATCAACAATTGCTAATATCTCAAAAGGAAAGACAACCAGATGACAATGACATGTACCTCCTGGCAGTTCATAATACCACTGTGAAGTAGTTTTCCTCCCTACCCTCCTAGAAGTACTGAATGTGATTAGGCTTTTAGATTCAACTACCAATTTTTAGGAATTACAAAAGAGCATGTTAAACAGCATCACATGGATGCCATCATCAAAACCCAGACCATCAGAAACTCTCCAGGACAAATGACATGGTTTCCTTAACACATCAATGGCAAAACAAAGTATAAAATCAAAAACATGTAGCATTTGGGATAACCTTTCAGATTCACATAGTCACATAGTACAAACCCAAACCTGTGCCAAGGGAAATTAGGTACACTTACTGCTCTCTTGCCTAACTCAGACTAGCAAAGGCCATTTGACAAGATCAGGAAGCTAAAAGAGTAACTTGAGATTTATCTAGGGCCCAAATTATAGTATAAGTGGTAATTGACAAATGCAACATTATAGAAGTAATAACATCACAACAGTAAAGTGTTTATATAAAGAGTAAGACCTTTGGTATACCTTTTTTCTGTTTACAAAAAAAAAAAGTATGCCATGAAAAACAGAAATCTGAAATATTTAGTAGAATTATCCTATCAGTTTTCATTTGAATTATGCAGTGAAACACCAGTAAGTTTCCCAAAAATGTCAGCATTATTTAGATAGTAAAATGAGAAAAAAGAAACATAATAGTGTCTGGGCGTGGTGGCTCACACCTGTAATCCCAGCAGTTTGGGAGGCTGAGGTGGGTGGATCACCTGAGGTCAGGAGTTCAAGACCAGCCTGGCCAACATGGCAAAAACCCATGTCTACTAAAAATACAAAAAATTAGGCATGGTGGCAGGCATCTATAATTCCAGCTACTCGGGAGGCTGAGGTAGGAGAATTGCTTGAACCCTGGAGGCGGAGGTCGCAGTGTGCTGAGATTGTGCCACTGCACTGCAGACTGGGCAACAGAGCAAGACTCCGTCTCAAAAAAAAAAAAAAAAAAGAAACATAATAGTAATCTGACAGATGATGTAATGCAAACCATTACTGAGGCCAGTCTCAGTGGGGATCCTTCAAAGGAGTCATTTTAGGATTCTGAATAATCCTAAAAGAGCCCTGGAATATGGATTTGGTTCTTAGTTCCTGCAGAGTAAAGATTATTTGCTACTCAGAAACTAGAAGTTCCATTCCATCTGGTATTTCTTGGGGTCACAACAGTGACCTAAACTTTTGAAGGCTGAACTCTAAAGCAGCATGGTTTCCCACCAAGATATTCAAGCCAAAAATTAATCCTTGCCTTTCAATATAATCACTTCTAATTTCATGCCTTTTGGTATAACCACACTTGATGAATGCTTCATTTCTTGCCTTGGAAAGCCTTGACCTTTCATGACTGTCCACAAGCCATGATTGACCAGGAACTCTTTGGGAGCCTCCCATTGCACAACACTACCACAAGTAGACCATGAGTAGGACATTATTGGTTGGAGGCATCATTGGTCTCATAAAATGTAGACAAAAATCTCCAGGGATATTCTTCTACCTTTCTAAAAAAAGTAAGCAAGCAAATGGAAGGTGGGCCAGAAACAGCCAGGATCCAGACTGTCTGATGATAATAAGACAAGGTGAGCCAGAGCTGCTAGGAGGTGGCTTGGACAGCAGGTAGCAGAATGGGACAGGATTGTCTCATGCCAGATTTTTGTAACGGCATCATTGTAAGGTTATTGAATAGCAGAGAGGTAGTATGTTGAACTCTTACTTCCATAACCCTCAAGAGAAATGACATGGTCCTGAGTCTGGGATACAAAATTCTATTAAATGTTTAAATCAGTAGAGGATGCAGTTAGGAAGATGAGCAAACTCCTCAGGAGTAAAAGACTGTTTAAAGAGAAGGAAAATAAATGGAAATTCTAGAAAAGAAAAAATATATATAGATATAAAAAAGAAATTAAACAGTAGCTTAGTAGTAGGTAAATAGCATAAACAAAAAGAACTACACCTAGATACATCTTAATGAAACTGCAGAAAATCTAAGAAAAGATCTTGAAAGCAGCCAGAGAGAAAGGACAGTTCATCAAAGGAACAACAGAATGACAGAAGAATTCTCAGTACCAAAACACAAAGTTACAAACACAAGCCAGAAAACACAAATAAGTGTACACAAAAATTTTGTAGAGACAAGGTCTCACAATGTTGCTCATGCTAGTCTCAAACTCCTGCCCTCAAGCAGTCCTCCTGCCATGGCCTCCCAAAGAGCTGGGATTACAGGAGAGGGCTGCTGCGCCCAGCCTGGAGACATCTCTGACAGTCACTACTGGAGGTGCTACTGGCATCTAATGAGTAGAGGCCAGGGATGCTCTTAAATATTCTACAGTGCACAGGACAGTCCCTCACAGTAATTATTTGCTCCAAAATTCCATAGTGCTGAGTTTGAGAAACCTAAAGGAATTCTAAGGAATATACCTCAAGAAAGAATAAAATGATCCTAGAAGACTAGTAGTCTGAAATGTAAGAAAGAGTAGTGAATAAATGAACTAGTAAACTTGTACATCGACTCAAATCAGTGTTGTCTCAATAAAACAACTCTAATATCTTATTTATGGAGTTTTTTTTTTTTTTTAAAGAGACTACTGGGAACGTTGGACACCAATATTAGGTAAGTCAGGAGGAGAAAATTGGAATTGAAGTATTAGAAAGTCTTTGTGTTGTTCAGGAGGATGTCAAGCAATTGTTTAAACTTATTTAACAATTTAAGTAAGATATATAGTAAAATTTCAAGGGTAATTGCTGAAAGAACAGAAATAGAGAATGGAAACTAGAGGGGAAAATGTCATTAAGGAAAAACAAACCAGAAAATCCAAAGAGTGGGAGAGATAGAGACAGAGGATGAGAATGAGTCATAGAGAAAAAACAAATAAAAAGATGTTAGAACCCTGTCTAAATATATTAATCACTAAGGTTGATGGACTAAACTTGGCAGTTGAAAAGACAGATTGTCAGACTTTTAAAAATCCAACCCAAACAAATAGATGATAAACTGTGTTGTTTAAAATGCCAATAAATTTGGAGGTAATTTGTTGAGCAAAATAATAATAATAACTAAACAATAGATGTATGTCTAAAATTGTTGTGCCAGCCAGGCCCGGTGGTTCACACCTGTAATCCCAGCACTTTGGGAGGTTGAGGCAGGCTGATGGCTTGAGTCTAGGAATACGAGGCAACATAGCAAAACCTCATCTCTACAAAAAATCCAAAAATTAGCTCTTCATGGTGGCATAAGCCCGTAGTCCTAGCTACTTGGGAGGCTGAGGTGGGAGGATCTCTTGGGCCCAGGAGGCTGAGGCTGCAGTGAGCTGTGATCGCACCACTGTACTCCAGCCTGGGCGTAAGAGTGAGACCCTGTCTCAAAAAATAATAATAATGATAAATAAAATTGGCATGACTTCTTGGTGGATTAAACCTTTTGTTATTATGTGGTATAAACAAAACTGTCATGCCTTCTTGGTGGATTAAACCTTTTGTTATTATGTGGTTACCTTCTAATACCTAATAAAATGTTTCTCATAAATTTATCTGATACTAATAAAATTATATCAGCTTTCTTTTGGTTAGTATTTGCCTGATATATCTCTTTCCTTAATGTTTTCTTAATGTTCAGCTTTTGTATGTCCTTATATCTCTTATAAATAGTATATGTCTAGATTTTATTGTTTAATCCAGTCTGTCAATCTTTGTCTTAGTCTATTTACATTACTGGTATTATTGATATGCTTGGACCATTGTGCCATCCTAAATTATTTGTCCCACTTTTTCTGCTTCTTTATAATCTCTTCTTAAAAAAAAAAAAAAAAAGCTTTCTGTATTACCCCTGCTTCCCAAATGAACTATTAGCACACTCTCACATTACTCTCTCCTTTGGAAAATCTATCCATTAACTAACTTACGTGGTCTGGCTCCTTTCTGTCTTTCTAAATATGCTCTCCTTTCCTCACTGTCCTTTAGCTATATTGTCCTTTCTGCTTTATGAATTCACTAGAATTGGTTCTGCTTTAGGATCTTTTAAAATTGCTGTATTCCCTCTGCCTGAAATGTAGGCTTTTCCTTACTATCCTATGCCAGGAGTGTGCTGCAGCCAGCTTATACCAGCTCACAAGAGCCAGTTAATGCAAATCTCTTCCCAAAACCAGGCTCATTGTCTTCACATTAGTAGTTTGAAAATGGCCATGTGTGAGTATTTATACCACAGAAATTGTCAAGTACTGTAAGTCGGGTTTGTTTTAATTCTTTAGAGGCTGTTATCAGCACACCAATGATCTTACATGAAGTCGTCATTCCCCTCCCTAGTCACAGTCTCTCCCACTACCTATTTGATTTTCTTCCTTGAACTTATCACTTCTTGAAATTCTTTTTGGGTTTTTTTGTTTTTATTTTGTCTTTTTTTTTTTTTTTAATTGCTGTTGTTGTTTTTACTTACTTTCTGTCTTCTGTAACTTCAGTATATGCACAGTGAAGGCAGGGTCTTTAACTGCCATGTCCACTGCTATACCCCTAGGACCCAGAACAGTATCCAGTACATCCTAGGAATTTAATAAATATTAGTTGAATAAATGAATTACTTAGAAGTGGTGATAATTTTAAGCTATACTCTTTTTTTTTGAGACGGAGTCTCGCTCTGTCGCCCAGGCTGGAGTGCAGTGCCTGATCTCGGCTCACTGCAAGCTCCGCCTCCTGGGTTTATGCCATTCTCCTGCCTCAGCCTCCCAAGTAGCTGGGACTACAGGCGGCCGCCACCACGCCCAGCTAATTTTTTGTATTTTTTAGTAGAGACAGGGTTTCACCGTGTTAGCCAGGATGGTCTCAATCTCCTGACCTCATGATTCGCCCGCCTCGGCCTCCTAAAGTGTTGGGATTACAGGCATGAGCCACTGCACCCAGCCTAAGCTATACTCTTTAGAATTTTCTGGAGCCATTAAGAAGAGGAAAAGAATTACATTTTTCTTTTTATAACTTTTTGTTACTGAAAATATCAAAGGTACAGAAAAGTAGAATAGCATAATGAACTTTTATGAATGCATCACCCAGCTTCATCAATGTTACAAATCTGTTTTCAAGACCCTACCTAATTTTTCCCTCAACTGTTTTAAAGAAAATTCCAGACATATGATTTTACTTGCCCTTTTTTAAAAAAAGAGTGATATATTTTCTCTTATTTTTTGTTTCAGAAATGCCTTTTTACCTTTGATGTGTTGAGTCAGGATCCTAACAATGTTCATTTGCAATTAGTTGATATGTCTTTTAAGTCTCTTTTATCTATAAAAGTTCACCTTTTAAGTTTATGCCATTTATTTGCTGAAGAAGTCAGATCATCTTGTAAAATTTCTCACATTCTGAATTTGGTGATTAGATCCTTCTAATGTTTAACATATTCCTCCTTTGTGTTTTCCTTGAACTGATAGTTAGATTTCGAGGCTTGATTAGATTCAACTTCCATTCTTTTGGAAAGAATACATCATAGCTTGTACAGTGTATTTTTCATTGTATTACAGGAGATTGTGTTGTCATACCTTCAGAGATGTTAAAGCTGATAAGCAGGCTCCAGATCAGCCTGATCCATCCATTGTAAAGTTTTGCCTCAGCCTTTCACCTAATGGTTTTAACAACCATTGATTATCGTTGCCTAAATCTGTTATTTCATTAGTGATTTTTTCTATCATTCCATCTATCATTAATTAGCTGGAATGCTTCTATAAGGAAGAAATTTTCTTTTAATTATTGGTTACCCTGAAATACAGTTGGCACAAGAAAGGCAAGATGATTGCTTACTTCTTTCCATTTATTTTTTTCTATTTATTAATGTCATTTTTCAGAGTCATGTGTTGTTTCCTTAACCCCGCAAAGGTGACTTTTTCAGAATATCATTTTGAGTATTTCATAAATTTGCATTTCAATCCATCACATTATTTATTTTTAATGTTTGTATTATTCCATTTTGGGGCATTGGGAACCCCTTCAGTTTGGCTCTGTGCCCTTTGATGTGACCCAGTAATTTTGATAGTTTATTGACTGTTTCTCAAGCCCATCCTTATACATTTAAGCTTATAGGGTTTTTAATTCTTTAATTTTTATATTGTTACTTATTTCCCCAGTATTGAAAATCTTAGCTTTTAATAGCATTTATGTTTTTTTTTCTCTTCTCTCCTTCCAGACTCTGTAATTATATAACTTTTGCATAATAATGAAACAAAGTTAAGGAAGTGCTCAAATAAAACAAAGTTTGCTGTCTTATGGGCCTGGTCTCCTTTTTTTCCTCATAGCTCTTTCACCGAATTTTTGTCAGATGCCTCTTTTAAAATTAAAAAAAACTGTGGAAGGGTTTGTACAAAAATAATAGTTAAATGACATAATTTTTTTCTTTTTTCAACTCCCCCCCAAACCTGCCCTGAGACAGGGTGTCACCCTGTTGCCCAGGCTGGAGTGCAGTGGATCAGTCACAGCTCACTTGCAGTCTTGAACTCCTGGGCTCAAGGAATCCTCCTGCCTGAATGGCTAGAACTATAAGCATGCACCACCATGCCCAGCTAATTTTTTAATTTTTTTGTTGAGGCAGGGTCTCAGTGTTGCCCAGGCTGGTCCAGAACTCCTGGACTCTAGCAGTCTCCCACCTGGGCCTCCCAAAGTTCTAGGATTACAGGCATGAGCCACCACGCCTGCCCTGTTTTTTTTCAACTTTTATTTTGGATTTAGAGGGTACATGTACAGGTTTGTTACATGTGTATATTGCATGATGCTGAGGATTGGGGTATGGGTAATCCCTTCACCCAAGTAGGAAGCATAGTGACACAGGATTTTTCCTGGCCACTTTGCCAGCCAGAGACCTCCAGCCAGCAACATCCATGCCCAGGCTTTGCTCAGGCCCGAGCTCACCAGAAGAGATGCCCTGTCTATTCATCCTGCTGGGCTATGCCTGGCTTGCGCTCCAATGCAGATCCTGCAGCCGTGGCAATTGCGCACTGGTGGGAGGGGGTGAGTGAGTGAGCGAGTGCAGTGTCCAGCTGGCTGCTCCAAGCAGTGAGACAGAAGCGGGCTGTATGTAGGGATTGCTGCTGGACCAGGCGTGTCACACTGAGGGGAACATGGTGGCGCCCAAACGGGTGTCCGCAACCCTGAAACCTCAGAGGGGGTGTTACCGTGTGCTAATAGCTCTTTTAGTCCCACCATCTGCAGCCCCATGGATGGCGGCATGTTAACAGCTCTGTCTGTCCTGTCGCCCGTGCTCCCGCCCGCTGCTGTTTCCCGTCGCGTGGGGTAGCTGCCCTCCACTGGCAGAGTGTGGAGGGCCACAGTATTACAGCCTTCTTTGTACCTGTGTTTGGTGGGTCCTGAGTTCTTGTTCCACATCCAAGAAGAATGAGGTTGTGCTGATATCAAAGGGTGAGGAGGGCGGAGAATAATTTTATTGAATGATGAGAAACAATTCTCAGTGGAGAGGGCATGCGAGGGTGGTCTCTCTCATTGGGGCTGGGGCTGGGGCCTTTATGGGCTCAGAATAGGGGAGTGTATGCTCATTGGTTTGTGAGTATGCAAAAAAAGGCTAAAACAAAGGCACACAGTGTAAAAAACCAATTAGGGAAGGGTAGATATATGTAAAATAGGTAAAGAGTGGAGAATCAATTAGAGGAAAGTATGCCAAACGGGAAGAGAGGTTCTCAGTTCAGTCCATGGATTTATCCAGGACTTGTAGCTAGGCTTTAAACTGTCTTTGGCTTGAAGGTTGGGTTTCAATTGTATGTAATGAACATACAAGTGCATGTGTCTTTTTGGTAGAATGATTTATTTTCCTTTGGGTATATACCCAGTAATGGGATTGCCGGGTGGAATGGTAGTTCTAAGTTCTTTGAGGAATCTCCAAATTGCTTTCCACAGTGACTGAACTAATTTACATTCCCACCAGCAGTGTATAAGCATTTCTTTTTCTCCACAGCCTCGCCAACATCTGTTATTTTTGACTTTTTAATAATTGCCATTCTGACTGGTGTGAAATGCTCATCACTGAAATCATCAGAGAAATGCAAATCAAAACTTCATATAATTTATAAAAGGTCAGACAGCTGTGGAGGCAGAGAGCTTTTACTGTCATTATCAGCAGCAATAGTGTGTAAAGGAGACTACATCTAACACAGTATTATACCCTGAGTATATACTCAGTATCTTTTTTTCCTCCTAAACTTAGGTGACTTTAAGAGTAGAGTCTCGGCTGGGTGCAAGTGGCTCACGCCTGTAATCCCACCACTTTGGGAGGCTGAGGTGGGCGGATAACTTGAGGCCAGGAGTTTGAGACCAGCCTGGCCAACGTGGTGAACCCCTATCTCTATTAAAAATACAAACAAATTAGCTGGGCATGGTGGTGCGTGCCTGTACTCCCAGCTACTTCAAGGCTGAGACAGGAGAATTGCTTGAACCAGGGAGGCGGAGGTTGCAGTGAGCTGAGATTGCGCCACTGCACTCCAGCCTGGGCGACATAGCGGCTCCATCTCAAAAAAAAAAGAGTCTTCATGGGCTGGAATTCCAAAAGAATAGCGTCTCTAGGGGTCTTGATTATTGTTAAGGAAAGGAATGACCCATGTTTACTTCTCAGAGTTTTCTTTTTGTTCCTGCTGGAGAGTTTTATTTTGTTCCATATTCTCCAAGCAGTGCTGATTGAGTTCTAAGATTAAATTTGAATATGAAAATGGGTTATATTAATACCGAAGCAACCTGCACTTATCTGGTGCTGATGTTTCTTCGTCAGAAACCAGTGAGAAACTAACTTGGTCTACTTTTTTTTTTTCCAGACGATGGACATAAGAAAGCTCGAAATGCTTATCTCAATAATTCCAATTATGAAGAAGGAGATGAATATTTTGATAAAAATTTGGCACTCTTTGAGGTAATATTTCAGAGAAAACTATGGACTGAGACTTTAGGAACAGAGATCTCATGATGGCCGTATTTTACCCCATTTGGTTTAAAAATTTTACAAGCTGGATAATTTAATGTTAAAAGAAAATATTGTAACTTGTTATAGTAAATTTTGTCTGTGTAATCTAATTATAGTGAGTAACTATTAAATCAAATTGTTATGTAGTAAGGAAGAGGAGTTTGACTTCTTGGACATATAGATTACCTTGCAATCTAATTCAGTTGTGATTTAATTGTTTTTATTAGAATAATCTTTCTTCTAACTATAAATCAGTGTATTTCTCCACCCTTTGTCTGAAAAGACTATCATTTGCCTTAGAACTAACTAAACAAGGCCGGGCACGGTGGCTCACGCTTGTAATCCCAGCACTTTGGGAGGCCGAGGCGGGTGGATCACAAGGTTAGGAGATCGAGACCATCCTGGCTGACACGGTGAAACCCCGTCTCTACTAAAACTACAAAAAATTAGCCGGGCATGGTGGCGGGCGCCTGTGGTCCCAGCTACTCGGGAGGCTGAGGCAGGAGAATGGCATGAACCTGGGAGGCAGAGCTTGCAGTGAGCCAAGATTGTGCCACTGCACTCCAGCCTGGGCGACAGAGCAAGACTCCGTCTCCAAAAATCACTGTAGGAAGCAGGCTTCCAGATTAGCAGGACCTTCATGTCCTTTTTTTAAATTGTCAGATAATAACTGTATATATTTATGGATTACAATGTGATATTTTGATATTTGTATGCATTGTGGAATGATTAAATCAAGCTAATTAGCATATATATCACCTTGTATACTTATCATTTTCGTGGTGAAAATATTTGAATTTGACTTTCTTAGCAATTTTGAAATATACAATATGTTAACTATAGTTGCATGCTGTGCAATAGATCTCAAAAACTTATTTCTCCTGCTTAACTGAAACTTTGTATCCTGTGACTAACCTCCCTCCCTTCCCCTACATACACCCCAAGCTTCTGGTAACCACCATTCTATTACTACGAGTTCTACTTTTTAGATCCCACATGTAAGTGAGATCGTGTGCTATTTATCTTTCTGTGCCTGGCTTATTTCACTTAACATAATGAAGAGGACTTCTATATCTTATCTGAATAAGACAACATGGACTCTGTGGCCAGGCTCCATAAGCTGTGGCCAGGTTGTTGAAAGGAGCCTGGTTTATTTCAGCACTACCTTTTTCTGGCCTTTGACAATGATGCAAGTACCACTTCTCTCAATGTACCATTTTTAGTTTGTTTTTGAGACAGGGTCTTGCTCTGTCACCCAGGCTGGAGTGCAGTGGCACGATCACAGCTTGACCTCCTGGGCTCAAAGGACCCTCCTACCTCAGCCTCCCTAGTAGCTGGGACTACAGGCATGTGTCACCACACCTGGCTGATTTTTAAATTTTTTGCAGAGACAGGGTCTCACTCTGTTGCCCAGGCTGGTCTTGAGTGCCTGGGCTCAAGCGATCCTTCTGCCTTGCCCTCCCATAGCATTGGGTTAGCAGGTGTGAGCCACCATGCCCAACTCAATGTACCATTTTTTTTTTTTTTTTTGAGATGGAGTCTCGCTCTGTTGCCCAGGCTGGAGCGCAGTGGCGCGATCTCGGCTCACTGCAGCCTCTGCCTCCTGGGTTCAAGCTGATTCTCCCGCCTCAGCCTCCCGTGTAGCTGGGATTACAGGCGTGTGCCACCACACCCAGCTTATTTTTGTATTTTTAGTAGAGATGGGGTTTCACCATCTTGGCCAGGCTGGTCTCAAACTCCCAGCCTCAGGTGATCCAGCCACCTTGGCCTCCCAAAGTGCTGGGATTACAGGTGTGAGCCACTGCACCCGGCCTACCTGTGAAATATTTTTTCATTTCATTTGAAGTTTTCTGGTAGCAAGATTATTTTGATACTTATGTTCAGTGTTCTTTGTAGCTCATTTCTTCCATGTCACTGGCTTTATAGGAAGAAATGGACACCAGACCGAAGGTGTCTTCCCTCCTCAACCGCATGGCCAATTACACTAATCTGACTCAAGGAGCAAAGGAACATGAAGAGGCAGAAAACATCACTGAAGGGAAAAAGAAGCCCACCAAGGTGAGGCCTCAGAATAACAAGGAATACATAAAAAGAGCCCTGTATATAAGAAAGAAGGAAATACCTAAGGCACCATTCTGTGTTCAGCAGCTATTTATTAAATGCTTGAGAGGTGCCTGGAACTGTTCTGGGCACCAGGGTCATAGCACAAAGAAAACATACGATGCAGTCTAAATTCTAATGTGGGGATACAGTCCTTAAGCTGTTTTAACTGCCAAAATATATAACATATTAAGTGTTGATAAATTCCCTAGCAAAAAATTAAGCAGAGTAGAGAGACTGAAATTGGCAAGGGATCCAGAGTGGAGGGCGTTGCTACTTACATAGGTTGGACAGGGAAAGCCTTTCTGACAAGGTGATATTTGAGGAGAGATCTAGCTGATGGGAGGGAGTGAGCTATGCGGGAAAAGAGCATTCAGGGAGAGGGAATAGCTTTTCAAGAGAAGAGTGTCCATACCCATCTGCTGATGCCATCTGTCTGTTGTGAAGTTGTTGGGTTTTTTAAACACCAAACATCAGTTTGTCTCAAAATGAAAATATAAGACATTCAGTTTACCATTCTGGTTGTTCAGCCCTTTCAAAAAGGGATAAAACGGCCCTCAGATCTTCATTTTGCCATCTAATTTATTTACTAACTACTGTGAAGAATTTATGCCAAATTCTGAAGAAATTCCATCAAGTCCTTATTGTTTTTAAATGAAAAAAGCCAACAGCTTTGAAAAACAAAATTTTAAATTGTTGTGGGTGCACATAAAAGTTTATTTGTGGCCAAATGCCTATCTATAATAAACACATGCGGGAACCTTTGTAAAGTTAAAATATATAGCTTTAGGAATAATAAAAGTATGGTGATAAACACTTGAAAGATGGAGATTTTATATGTGCCCTTTTGAAGATATTGATTAAATTTATGATCTCTGCTTGGAGGTTAATATGGTAGTTAGGGAGCAAGTTATTACATAAAAGAATAAAAACCTCTCTTTAGGATAACTGTGTAATTTTTTATCAATGTCTTTCTTTCTAGACCCCCCAAATGGGTACCTTCATGGGTGTCTACCTCCCATGTCTACAAAATATTTTTGGAGTGATCCTTTTTTTACGCCTTACATGGGTGGTGGGCACAGCTGGAGTTCTTCAGGCTTTTGCAATTGTCCTTATCTGCTGCTGCTGTGTAAGTACTGCACTGGCTCCTAGAGATCACCTGAACGTTGCAAGTTCTCAAGAGCAGATGCACATGACCTCTTTGGGAATAAAACAAAGAATACTTAGGGAAGGACTCATGATCTCAACAGAAGAAATTATTCTGATATTAAAATCTAAAGGATTTTCAGTTATTCAGTGCCTGTTAGTCACTGCTTGCTATCTATTATATGATGTACTAGAAATTACAAAGCAAGACTTCAACTGAAAATGGAAGATAAAGTTCCTGTCTTCAAAGAATTCAGAATCCAAACTATTTGAGCTTGATAGCACCAAAGTTGTGACAGAAAATGTGTTAGAAAATGTGATGTATCACTCCAGTATATATTGAGAAACAAGACAGGTTATTGTGGATGTGAGGGGTATTTGGTTTTTTTATTTGGTTTTGAAGTTTCTTCCCTTATCCCTTCCTTAGAAATTTAGATGTTCTTTCCAGGTCTTCTCTCTACTGAGAACATTTTTATCTTCCTTTAATTTAAACTTCTCCTCATTATGTATCCCAGACACACCTATGAATTTTATAGTTTTCTACTGTCCTTTTTTATCACTATGACCTTTATACCCTACCTGTATATTATCCCCAGCTGATGAGCAAAACAGGTTAAGCAGGCACAGTTCATATTTTTAATAACTTAAAATGTTCATGGTACCACCTTTTTTTAGTCTCAGGCTTAAAACCTCAAGGCTCTGTTTGGCTTCTTAATTGCTTTTCACATCTAATCAGCTACCAACGCTAATCTATTCTCTGAAATCTTTTACACTCAGCCCTTTTTATTCACACTACCACCACTATAGTTTTTACCTCTCACTGAACTACTATGGTAGCCTGCTAACCAATCACTCGGCCTCCAGCTACTCCTATCTGCAGTGCATTCTATACTATGCTACCGGGTAATATTTTTAAAATGCAGTTCCTGTGTGCTCAGAAGCCTTCAGTGATTCCCTTTCTTACTGAACATTGTTCTTGATATTGTATTTAGTCTTTAGTCAGGTTCTAACCTATTTTCTGAGTTATTTCTCTAGTTCTTCCTTTTGAGTATACTATGCTCTATTTCCTGTGTAACTAGGAAATCCAGAGTGAGATTAGCAGTTCTTAATAGCACCTGACCTACTGATGTGGGAGCATTTTGACAGAATCCTCCAGATATTAGTGGTATGACTAGCGCAATGAATTGGACCATATCATCTTATTTCCATACCATTAGGTATGACTGTCCATAAAAGTAGGTAGAGTTAAATGTTTGCCAAGTGCTCTTGGAACACAAATGGAGAAGTAGTATAGAAATGTCATCTTTACACAGTAACAATCCTCTCCTTTCCTTTTCTCTGCAGACAATGTTGACTGCTATCTCCATGAGTGCCATTGCCACTAATGGAGTGGTGCCAGGTTAGTAGGTCAAGGTTGTATTTCAGGATTTATCAGTGTTGACTCTGTGTTTATGCTATAAAGCTAGAGGTGCAAACTTCTGAAGAATAGAATACTATTTGGTCTGTTCTGTGCTACAACAGAGTAATGGTCTATAGGACGTAGACATAATACTACTTGACTTTAAAATGCCGTCTTTAAAATCTCTTTATTTTTTAAACTAGAATGCATTAATTTCAGTCACATTCTTAGCTTTTATTAGTTGGAATATATATTTTTTTATAGACAGAGTCTCACTCTGTCACCCAGGCTGGAGTGCAGTGACACGATCATAGCTCACACAGCCTCCAACTCCTAGGCTCAAGCTGCTTTCCCACGTCAGCCTCCTGAGTAGCTGGAACTAGAGGTGTACACCACTATGCCTGGCTATTTTTTTTTTTTTTTTTGCAGAGGTGACATTTTACTATGTTACCCAGTTTGGTCTCAAACTCCTGGCCTCAAGCAATCCTCTCGCCTCATCCTCCCAAAGTGCTACCATTAGAGGCGTGAACCTCCACGCCCAGCCAGAATGTATTTTATTGGGCTGTCTCATGTCATAGTAAATATTCTCTAATTTTTTTCTAGGTAAATGCTGGCAAACTATTGCTTCATATGGCTCATTACATTAGTTGTGCAGTATATCCCACAATAACACTTTCACCTTTTACTTCCCACTAGCACATCTTTTTATCACATTGAGGGTTTGCAGAAGCCTGAAACATTTAACCTTTATGTATATATTTTTTCTTATTTCTGTTTTATTCATATTCCTCTTGCTAATACACACTCTTTCTTCTATTCACCTTCTGTTTTGTCTTTTAGCTGGGGGCTCATACTTTATGATTTCCCGGGCACTGGGCCCAGAGTTTGGTGGGGCTGTTGGCCTCTGCTTTTATCTTGGTACCACATTTGCGGCAGCCATGTACATCCTTGGTGCCATTGAAATCTTTCTGGTAAGTAATGACTTCATTGTGGTCTATAATATAGAAGAAATATTGATTTAGGTTTATTCTTTGCTATGAAAGCTTCTGAGAGATCAGCTGTGGGAATAAATCAGGTGATTGACTGCCAACGTCAGTTGGCCTCTTACGTGAATATGAGGTGGAAAGGTTGAAATTCTGTTTGCCTGCCTGTCCCTTCCTTTCTACCTGATTGCCACCACTCTGCCACCTCATCCAAGAGGTTCAAGTCCAATGGGGAAAAAGTAAAATAAAGTTTATCTTTTTTGATATCTTCATCCCTATGAAATAAAATGCTTCTCATATCTCTCTTCACTGAGACATATTGTTTACTATTTAAAGTAGTGATAGTAGAGTCAGGGTTAAAGATCATCATTATAATTACTTTATATAACCCTATGAATAAAATTAATAATTTGTTCCTTTCCTTTCTTTCCATTTGGAAATGTAGTTATTCAGAACAGCATGTAGACCAAAAAAAAAAAAAAAAAAAAAAAATCCATGACATCCCATTTCTGAAGGCATTTCAGATCCTATTAGAAACTAGGCTAATTCCCCAGTCATTTTCTCTCTCAGCTTTGCTTTCTTTTGTGAAAGTAAATGCAAACGAATACAGCCTTTTTACTTAATTATTTTGAAATAACCTAATTTTCTCCTTTATTTTTACCTAACAGGTCTATATCGTCCCCCGAGCTGCCATCTTTCACAGTGATGATGCACTCAAGGAATCAGCAGCCATGCTAAATAACATGCGTGTCTACGGCACAGCTTTCTTGGTCCTTATGGTATTAGTGGTATTTATCGGCGTACGCTATGTGAACAAGTTTGCCTCACTTTTCCTGGCCTGTGTCATTGTGTCCATCTTGGCCATCTATGCTGGAGCCATCAAGTCTTCTTTTGCTCCTCCACACTTCCCGTACGTGTCTGTCTCTCTGCCTAGCCATCCTTATTGGGTAGTAATTGAAAATATCTGGTGGTGTGATAATTTTAAGTCAGAATTTCATAGAGTCTCTCTGAGATTTTCCCTCTCGGATAAGCCCAGTTAGACTTCCTTCCTCATCTAGGCAGGAAGCCTCCCAGCAAACTATGTCCCGTTCATCCTCTTTCTTATGTCCTAAGCATAGAACTAGTAGCTGTGACCATCATTTAGGTTCAGATATTAGATTTTTTTCTCCCTGATAATTGTACATAATCTTTTTTTATTATACACATTTTGAACTATTCATAAAGGGCTTTGCAGACAGTGTAGTTATTGCCAGCAACCTTTATAAGGCCCACCTTGGCCTCCCGACGTGCTGGGATTACAGGCGTGAGACACTGCGCCCAGCCTAGGTCAGGGCTTTTATCCATTACCCAAATAATGTACTTTGTACCCATTAAGTACTCTCTCATCATTCACCACCTCCTTCAACTCCCTAGTGCGAATACTTTAAAGTATGTTTTTTGAAGTAGTAATGGATTTGTGCAGATCTGTGACTCACAGGCTCACTTTTCCCTTTGACTAGTGGCATAGGGACTAGCTGGCACTCAGTGTTATTTGTAGTCTTGTTACAGAATTATCTTGAAGAGTCATCTGGATTATCTGAGGATCAAACTCATCGGTTCTATGTTGATTTAACCAGATTACAGAAAAAAAGATTTTTCAAGACAAAAAGACAGTTCCAGTAGGTTTAATGACTTACCTCAAAGTTAATTAATGGCAGAGCAAGAAGATGAACTGTGATTTCCTGACTCCCCATTCAGTATTTCTTCTATGCTATGCTGCATGATGGCAGAAGTAGATTCCATCTTAAACTTTTAATCTGCTTATCTAGGGACTGTAATACAGCTGAAGGTCCTTTTTAGGGGCATAAAATTTCTAAAGGTGACATTCTGGTTATATCTCAATTTGGGAAATTCCATTTTGTCTCAGGTTCACCTTTGGGGCTTCTCCTCTTTTTTGATTAGTACACGGTCATAATGCATGGTATTTTCTTTGAGATATTCCAGCAAAACAAGACAAAAAATCTAGAATAATACATGAAACAAGACTGGGAAATGTTGAGAGTTGTTGAAGCTGAGTAATAGGTACATGGTTCATAATAATGTATTCAATCATTTTGCAAATTTTAGAAGTCCCTTTGTTGGACCTGAGAGGTATTTTAACTATGGATGTATTATTCCTTTGTTTATATTTGTGTCTCTGGGTTAAAGAAAAAAGTAAAACCAGCAGGTTAATATTTATGTTATCCTTACCGTCACTCCCACTGAGTCTAGGCTTAAATTCAAAAACAGTTTTCTCTTAGGCCATAGAGGGATCTGCCTTTTAATTCTGACCAAGCTGTTTTCCTGGCAACAGTAGCCAGAAGATTCAACCTTTAGCATAACATTTTCAAGGTGTTTGTTATGAATGTTAGGCTTTTCTAGGCCAAAAAAAGAGGAGTGCTTTTTACTTTATAAGAATAACAAAAGGACTTCAATATTCTTTTAGACCTAACAATTTTAGCCAAAAATTTTGGAAGATGAGTCAGCATAATGTCTTCAGACAGTTCTTCAATTTGACTTCCTTCACTGCCACCACCTATGACCTTGGACAGATAACTGTATTTCCCTAACCTTCAATTAACTCCCTGACTTCCTAAACTTCAGTGCCTCCATCCACAACATAGAAATTCTAATACATTGTGAGGTTGCTGTAAGTATTAAATTGGCAGAAAATGTAAGTCACCATTCACAGTGTTAAAATAAATTATAAATAAATAAACATTAGTTCCTTTCCCACCCATAACAGTAGAAGCTCTTAAAGATGGGGTTCTTGTTTCCTTTACTAACCTGTTTCCTTTTTTTTTAATGTACTTTTTTTCCTTACTTGATCTTTCTCCCTGTTTCTTTTCACTTAGGGTCTGCATGCTGGGTAACCGCACCCTTTCATCAAGACACATTGACGTTTGCTCTAAGACCAAGGAAATTAACAACATGACAGTCCCATCAAAGTTATGGGGATTCTTCTGTAACTCGAGTCAATTTTTCAATGCCACCTGTGATGAATACTTTGTTCACAATAACATCACTTCAATCCAGGGCATTCCTGGATTGGCTAGTGGTATAATTACAGGTAAGTTAGGGAGTTATTGGACAAGTTTTTTCCTATTTTCTGGGGAAAATAGGCCTTGTCATCTTAGATTCCTCTACTGTCCATAAAGATTCACTGCCATGGTGCTAATTCCCTTCTTAAGCACACCACACAGCTCTTAATTCACCATATTTCTGCTTTTCCATTAGTAAAGCTGTCCTTATTCAGTACTCCTTTACAGAGTGATGTCTGCTAAAATTCACCTCCATTTCAGAGCAGAGTTGAGCAAATCACTTTCTAACCTTAGGGTAAAATATTCCGTGTATTCTTGTAAAATTGCCAGTGTTCTTCCTGCACTGACAGAATAGACCTGTTTTAATGTCCACATCCACATGTATCTTCCTAACTTAGCTAAATTCCTGAAACATTCCTTAAGTGGCTTCTATTATAAATGTTTGGTCTATAAATTTCTTTGCACATAAGCAAGTTTACATTAAGGTGTTAGAAACAGCACTGATGCCTAATAAATAATAATGGGATTTGTGGGGCATTTAGTTTTAGTCTGTTTAACTTTTACTAATTTGCATTAGTAAAGTTAAACTATATTTGCATGTATCAAATCATTTTGTCAAATTATATTTAAATTAGATAAGAAAGAACATTATGTTTAGCTGGGCGCAGTGGGTTATGCCTGTAATCCTAGCACTTTGGGAGGCCTAGGTGGGAGGATCATGAGGTCAGGAGATCGAGACCATCCTGGCTAACATGGTGAAACCTCGTCTCTACTAAAAATATAAAAAATTAGCTGGGCGTGGTGGCAGGCGCCTGTAGTCCCAGCTACTCAGGATGCTGAGGCAGGAGAATGGCGTGAACCTGGGAGGCAGAGCTTGCAGTGAGCCAAGATTGTGCCACTGCACTCCAGCCTGGTGACAGAGTAAAACTCTGTCTCAAAAAAACAAACAAACAAACAAAAAACTATGTTTTTATTTATGTGTGTTTTATTGTGCAATGTGTGTGTATACATGTGCTCATGTAGAAGCAAACACACCTTTAGAAACTGTATAAATGAGGAGCCTGATTTTGAATGTTTGGGTAGAAAATTAATTATCTTTTTTTCATACTGCTGCTGCTTAAATTCCCATTTTTCCCACTGCAGAGAATCTTTGGAGTAATTACCTACCCAAGGGAGAGATCATCGAAAAGCCTTCAGCCAAATCTTCTGATGTCTTAGGCAGCTTAAACCATGAATATGTTCTTGTTGACATCACCACCTCCTTCACGCTTCTGGTGGGAATCTTCTTTCCCTCTGTTACAGGTAAACACATAGGCTGTTGTATATTTTAGAAGCTGTCAGACCCACGGAGTGATTTTTCTCAGGAGGCAGAATTCTCAGGGTTCCTAGATTTGCTTCTACTCTTTGCTATCAGTATCAATATCAAAGTGTCCAAGAAGTTAACTTGGTTTTTTCCCCCTTATCTCTAAAGGTATCATGGCTGGATCAAACAGATCTGGAGATCTGAAAGATGCTCAGAAGTCTATTCCCATTGGTACTATCCTTGCCATCCTGACCACCTCCTTTGTTTGTATCCTTTTTATGGATCCAGTCTGAGTCTTAGTCATAGGAGCATCCAGTAGAACTAGATGATCAGTATTTTTATCCTGGTAACAAAGATACCTGCTTTCTATCACTTCACTTCTTGCCAGATTATCTGCCTACCTCATATAGAAAATTCAAAAAAGAATTTATAGGAGTATTTAGCAGCTCATTTTACTGACAGAAGAAAGTGTCTACTGAGTGTCTACTTTCTATCTCATGTTAGAGGGTAAACAACAGTTTCCTTGACTCTCAATATGGTAGATTTAAGCAATGTTGTCCTTTTTGGTGCATGTATTGAAGGGGTTGTTCTCAGAGACAAGTGAGTAATGAATTTCTTTGTAACAATTATGTGTGTGTCTGCCACGACTTCTGATCATTCCACATAGCTCCAAGACAGTTACAGACTCAACACAGCCAGGCACCGTGGCTCATGCCTGTAATCCCAGCACTTTGGGAGGCCAAGGCAGGTGGATTGCATGAGCTCAGGAGTTCAAGACCAGCCTGTGCAACATGGCAAAACCCTGTCTCTACAAAAAGCACAAAAATTAGCCAGGTGTGGTGGTGTGCACCTACAGTCCTGGCTACTTGGGGGACCGAGGTGGGAGGATCACTTAAGCCTGGAAAGTCAAAGCTGTAGTGAGCCATGATCGTGCCACCGTACTCCAGCCTGGGTGACAAAGTGAGACCCTTTCTCAAAAAAATAACCCAACCTGAGTTATCAATCATGACTAACAATAAGAAAATATATGAATGTAGTTCCCAAAGGGGCCAGTATTTTCTAGTGAATATATGAGACAGTTAAATACAGTCCTTCAAAAAAGCAGTGAATGTGTCTGAATAATGAGGACTTCCCTGTCCATCAAGAACTGTTCAGAAACAAGACCAAAAGTCAAGAAGGGCAAGTAAAAAAAATTTCAAGTGTCTCTAGCATCTCCTTTATGAGAGAGAAGTATCTAATTGTGTTTGGCATTCTAGATAAAAGCCTGAAACTTACTTTCTTCATATTCTGTTCTTTTCTCTTCTCTTCTTTTCTTTTCTACTTATTTATTTAGAAACAAGGTCTTGGTCTGTTGCCCAGACTACAGTGCAGTGGTGCAGTGACGGCTCCCTACAGCCTCAACCTCCTGGGCTCAAGTAATCCTCCCGCCTCAGCTTCCCAAGTAGCTGGGACCACAGGTGCATACCACCACACCCAGCTAGTAGTTTTTTTTAATTTTTTTTGTAAAGATGGGGCCTTACTATGTTGTCCAGGATGGTCTGAAGCTCCTGGGATCAAGCAATCCTCCCACCTTAGCCTCTCAAAGTGCTAGGCTTATAGGCATGAGCCAACACACCCAGCCCTTTCCGCTATTATTTTATTAAAATTTCCCATACTACACAGATGTATCCTCTATTCTTTATCCACATCACTCACTTTGTACAGACCTTCAGGATTTTTGCCTATGTTATTGTAATAATCTCCCTTTTAGTTCTAGCCTCTAATCCTTCTTCCACACTGCCACCAGAATGACTTTTCTAAAACACAAAATTTGAACATACAAACCTCCCTGCTTCAGAGCCTGCCAAAGCCTGTTAAAATCCATCACTGTGATCTGGCCCTCTCTACCTCTTTTTACTGTTATCTCCTGCCATTCCCTCATAAGCTCCCTAACTTAGAGTTTAATATGTCTTATTATGTCTCCACGTATAAACACATTTGTCTGTGTTATTTCCTTTGCTTAGAATAGGTTACTCCCACCTGGCCAACTCATATTCATCCTCTTAGAGACTAGGCTAAGGGTCTTCTCTCCTGTAAAGCTTTCCCATACTCACCCAAACAGAGGTAAACACTCCACCTTGTGTTCAGCCACTCTATTTGAATATACTATATTACAGCATTTATGATGCTATATTGCAGCTACTTGTTTTCATATTACTCTCCCCTACACGTTGAGCTCTTTGAGGACTCGAAGCCTAACAGATGCAATATAAATATTGTTGACAAAAATAAAAAGCACAATATGTATATGTATATAACACAGTATGTGTGTGTGTGGGTGAGTGTATATATGTATGTATATAGTATAATATATTACTATACCATTGTAGTAGGAAATTCATGGAGCTTTGGTAAGTTACACCATGATATAAAAATTATTATTGAGAGTGTACATTAGAGTATCATTTTGGAAAATTATTGGTTATTATCTCCTAAAGTTGAACATGTGCTTACCTATGACTCAGCATTTCCACTTCTAGGTATATCTAACAGAAATGCTTGCACATGTGCATCAAGACTAATTCACAAGAATTTTCACAGTAGTGTTATTCTTATTTATTTATTTATTTTTGCCTGCTTCATTTTCCCTTCATAAGTATTCTTAATAGCCAAAACCTGGAAATAATCCAAATGTCCATCGCTAGTAGAATGATTAAATTATATATTCATGTAATAGGAAGTCATACAGCAAAGTAAGTCATAGCAATATACACCTCCCCCCCAAAAAATTCACAAGCAATGCTAAGTGAAGAAAACCAAACACAAAAGTATGTACTGTGTATCATTTATATAAAGTTTTAAAACGGTAAAACTCTATAGTATTCAAAGTCAGAGGGCTGGGTATGGTGGCTCATGCCTGTAATCCCAGCACTTTGGGAGGCTGAGGCTAGAAGATTGTTTGAGGTCAGGAGTTCCCAGACCAGCCTAGGCAACATAGCAAGACTTTGTCACTACAGAAAGTAAAAAATTAGCTGGGCATGGTGGCGTATGCCTGTAGTACTAGCTACTGGGAAGGCTGAGGCAGAAAGATCACTTGAACCCAGGAGGTTGAGGCTACAGTCAGTCATGATCACAGCATTACAGTCCAGCCTGGGTGACAAAGCAAGACCCTGTCTCAAAAAAAAAAAATAGTCAGGATAGTGGAGAGGAAGAAAGGACTAATGAGTGGGGATGGGCATAAGAGAGAATTTTGGGTACTGGCAGTGTTCTGTTTCTTGACCTGCATGGTAGTAGGTCAACACCTACAGCATGGGTGTTGGATTTGTAGAAATCTTCAGATGTGCATTTGTTGTTTTCTGCACATTACTTTTTTTTTTCCCGCTAGACGGAGTCTCGCTCTGTCGCCCAGGCTGGAGTGCAGTGGCGCAGTCTCGGCTCACTGCAACCTCTGCCTCCCGGGTTCACGCCATTCTCCTGCCTCAGCCTCCCGAGTAATTGGGACTACAGGTGCCCGCCACCACGCCCAGCTAATTTTTTGTATTTTTAGTAGAGATGGGGTTTCACTGTGTTAGCCAGGATGGTCTCGATCTCCTGACCTCGTGATCCGCCCGCCTCGGCCTCCCAAAGTGCTGGGATTACAGCCGTGAGCCACCGCACCCAGCCTTGCACATTACTTTTTGTGTGTGATACTTAATAAAAATTGTTAAAACGAGTAATTAAACTGATGCTATGTTTCACCCATCAAATTAGAAGTGACCTTAATTTTTTTTAATACAGAAGACTGGTGTGGAGTGTGCATGTGCCACAAGACTTGAATCTTCTTATATTTCCAGTGGGAGTAAAATTTAGTACAAACTTTCTGGACAGCAGTTTAGTAGTGATTTTGAAATGTTTTAAGATATTGATCCCTTTGGTTAGTTATTCCCTCTTAAGAATCTGCCATAACTTAGCTGGGCACAATGGCTCATGCCTGTAATTCCAGCATACTGGGAGGCCAAGAGGGGAAGATCACACGAGCCCAGGAGTTCATGACAAGCCTGGGCAACAAGGCGAGATCCTGTCTCTACAGAAACTTTTGTAAAAGATTAGTCAGACATGGTAGCACACACTTGTGGTCCCAGCCACTTGGGAGGATGAGGCAGGAGCATCGCCTGAGCCAGAGAGGTCAAGGCTGCAATGAGCTGAGATAGCATCACTGTACTCCAGCCTTGGCAACAGAGTGAGACCTGTCTCAAAAAACAAAAAAACCTGCCTTAAGGAAAAAAACCTGAACTGTGAATGTAGATATGTGCATAAAGATGTTAATTATAATATTTTATATAATAGAAAGTCAACACTAGAAGAATGGATAAGAAATTGTGATGCAATATTATTCAAATCACTACAAATTTTTATTCGTAGCTTTTTATGACATAGAAAAATGCTTACATTTCAAGAATACAGAATTATAGTGCAGTGAGATCGCGATTTTCCTAAAAAGCAGATATTTTGATACCCTGAAGGGGAAAGTTACAACTGAAGCTTAGCTTATTTTCTAGCCCCATATGTATTTTTTTCCTAATATAGGTCAATAGTGCCTTTTGATCAAATCTGGCTATCTTATATTTCGTAATATTATTTATCTCACTTTTGATTCTCTAAAACTTAGAAAAAAAAAACTGGGTGGGCTGGACGCAGTGGTTCACGCCTGTAATCCCAGCACTTTTGGAGGCTGAGGCAGGTGAATCACTTGAGGCCAAGAGTTCGAGACCAGCCTGGGCAACATGGTGAAACCCCATCTTTACTCAAAATACAAAAATTAGCCAGGTGTGTTGGTGCACACCTGTAATCTCAGATGCTCGGGAAGCCGAGGCAAGAGAATTGCTTGAACTTGGGGGGCGGAGTTTGGAGTGAGCCAAGATCACACCACTGCACTCTAGCCTGGGTGACAGAGTGAGATTCTGTCTCAAAAAAAAATTGGGTGAATGTCTCTAGTCTTTCAGTCTAAAGTTATTTCCAGATTAAATTTCCCACTCCTATTTCTTTGCCAGGTTCGGTGATGCTGTGAAAGGTAATTTGGTGGTAGGCACCTTATCTTGGCCATCCCCATGGGTGATTGTTATTGGCTCCTTCTTTTCAACATGTGGGGCTGGACTTCAGAGCCTCACAGGTGCACCGAGGCTGCTACAAGCTATTGCCAAGGATAACATCATACCGTTTCTGAGGGTGAGTGACCTTTTATTATGCCCTCTTCTTTTTTTCCCAGCTTTAATGAGAAACAGTGTGGTCTTCATGGGCTTAGAAATTACTGGATCATAAATGTGGAGATGTGGGTTTTTAGTACAAGACCCTCTAAATCTCAAGCATGAGTTTACCTGTGAGTGCTGTAAAGGTATTTAAAAGGTATCACAGTTGTAACACTGTTGTCTTCCAGATGTCTGAAAACTGTAGGCTAGAGAAATCAGAGAGCAATGACTCAGTACTCCTGTGCCTGATATTTCCCTTCTGTGTACAGGTTTTTGGCCACAGCAAAGCCAATGGGGAACCTACCTGGGCTTTACTTCTAACTGCTGCCATTGCAGAGCTTGGAATACTCATTGCCTCCCTGGATCTTGTGGCCCCAATTCTTTCCATGTAAGAGCCAGTGATTCTCTTCAGTTATTCTTGCTTAAATGATAAATAATACATGTTTATTTCCATCAGTCATATAACAGTAGTGATAACAGAGTGGGCTAAATACAGATGTAACTTCACTTAAATAAAAATCATTCCTGAGAACTTCCAAGTAAGGCTAACTTTTGTAAGTTATTAGGTTTTTTCCTACCTATTTAACTTCAAAAGTTCTTTGGCTTCATTTCTAATTCATTGTCAATTGGTTGTAGCTTTTACCACCACTGTTAGTTTTTATTTATTTATTCACCTATGACTTATTGATGCTTACTACTTACCTGGCACTGTGTAATGTGGTATTCTGGGAATACAAAGATGGATAAGACACAATCTTATGGAACTGATAATGGATAAGGAAACCAATGATTCCCATATAGCGTGATGAGTGCCATGGTAAAGGTGAACACTGAGTGCCCTAGGAACACCAGAGCAAGGCATCTAAACAGATGGAAACTCAAGAAAGATTTTCCGGAGGAAGTGATACTTGTATCTTGAAGAATAACTGGTTATTTGCTAAGAAAATAAGGGGTGAAGAACATTCCAGGCAGAGAATGCATATAAAGGAATTGAGGGATGGCATAAGGTAGCACATCCAGAGAACTGGAAGTAGTTTGGCTTGGCTAGAGTGGAGGGTACATGTTGAGGGAATAACAGAATAGAGAAGTAGGTAGACCCAGATCACAAAGGGCCTGGAACTTTTACCTGGAAGTAGTGGGTAATCCTTGAGCACAAAATGATAATGCTTTAGGATGATCAATCTTGTATAAAAGATGGATTAGAAGGAGGCTAGAATTGAGCTGGGAATGCTAATTGGAAAGAAGAAATGAGAGCCTGAACTAAGGTGATTAGTAGTAGAGATGAAAAGGAAGAGAAGCAGCTTAAGAGATTTTTAAATAGAATCCATAGGACTTGGTAAGTGAATTTGGAACAAGGGTAAGGAAGAGGAAACCTGGATTATCCTAAGAACAACTGGGTAAAGAGTGGTTGTGTCATTGACTGAGAGAACAGAGAAGGATGAACGGTTTTGTGGGGAGAGGTTTAAGTTTCCCTACTTCCTACTTAATCAAGGGTTAGTTGTCTAGAAACAGGCTTCAATACAGCAAAGGTATTCAGTTACTTAACCTTCAAAGAATCATCTTCCAGTAATAATCATTCCTCTTACTCTTTATTCTTCAGGTTTTTTCTCATGTGTTACCTCTTTGTAAACTTGGCATGTGCCTTGCAAACATTACTTCGAACACCCAACTGGAGACCCCGATTCCGCTACTACCATTGGTAAGTCTGCTTCTTTTATTCTTTTTACTCACGTTTGGAGAGAACCCATCTTTGAACTAGAAAACTAGGAGGGTCTGGGTTCTCGATAAAATTTTTTTCTTGGTCAGCCATTTCATACTGTTTCAACTTTCAATTCTTATCTGAATCCTCATCCTCCTATCCTATTTTCCTTTATCACTTTATAATAACTCATAACACCCAATACGAATAGAGCAAAAGCACTAAATAGAGATATCCAGCCTTCTATAATTTTCAGGTTAAAACAACCTCTCTTGCATGTTTATTTTCCTATTTGTCTCTTAGGGTTACAGAGTCAGAGGTTCTAAATTCCAATCTCAGCTCTACTATTTCCTAGCTTTGTAACCTTCAGCAAAGCACATAACCATGTAAAATTTAATTTTATTCATTTGTAAAATGGGACTAATAAATCTAAAGTGCTTATCGTAGTGCCTGATACATAGTAAAGCTCAGCTCTCAATGAACTGTTGCTGCTGCTGCTGTTGTAGTTAAGTCTCCCCAGTCCTGAAGGGGTCATCATGAAAGATTTTTGGCTACCATCCCATCTCTTTCCTCTTATAGCTCAGAGCTCATTAATTATGTCCTGTATGTACCCATTGCTACATTCTTCTTTGCTAACTTTCTCCTTGTTCCCTTTCTGTCTTCACTTACCAATGGTGGGCAGTGATGTAACGTTTACTGGGCAAAAATTAAAATCTTCAACTGATTTTTAATGCCTCAAATCCTCTTTCTAGCTTTAATGTTAGTTAGAAGTTCTTTATGAGGCCGGGCGTGGTGGCTCATGCCTGTAATCCCAGCACTTTGGGAGGCCAAGGCAGGCGGATCACCTAGGTCAGGAGTTTGAGACCAGCCTGACCAACATGGGGAAACCCCGTCTCTACTAAAAATACAAAAGTAGCCGGGCATGGTGGCACATGCCTGTAATCCCAGCTACTCAGGAGGCTGAGGTAGGAGAATCGCTTGAACCCGGGAGTCGGAGGTTGCAGTGAGCTGAGATCCCAGGTTCACACCATTCTCCTGCCTCAGCCTCCCGAGTAGCTGGGACTACAGGCGCCCGCCACCACACCCGGCTAATTTTTTGTATTTTTAGTAAAGACAAGGTTTCACCGTGTTAGCCAGGATGGTCTCAGTCTCCTGACCTTGTGATCCACCCGCCTCAGCCTCCCAAAGTGCTGGGATTACAGCTGTGAGCCACCGCGTCCGGCCCAAAAATAATTTTTCTCAGTGAGTTCTGCAGTTATGCTAATAAGTATTTATAAAATTTTTAGAAATATTTATATGAAATTTTTAAAAAAGATCCTAGAGTTATTAACATTTCTGGCTGCGTGTCCCATCCTGGCTTTGCCAAGTAAGTATTAATTGTCCTCATAACTGCAGATGACTGATAGTGTTCCGTTATTTATATGGTTTTCCAGCAGTTGGAAACATCTTCTGTTGCAAAGGACAGTTTGGGGTTTAGTGCACATCTACCGACTGTTTCATGATAAGACAACTATAGAATTGAGAATAATCATTTAGAAACTTTTGTGGCAGTTTGACATTGCTACAGCATCCAGGCATGTGATAATTTTTCAAATAATTCATTTTTATTGCATTTTACAAAAGTTCTATTTATAATAGTTTCAAAGTTTTTAAAAAATAATCCCTCACCACAGATAGTTTGAGAAGCACCTTTAACATAGGCTTCTTTTTCAGCTACTTTAAAAGATACTTTTTTGTTTTTAATTTTCTAGGGCCCTTTCTTTCATGGGAATGAGTATCTGTCTGGCTCTGATGTTCATTTCTTCCTGGTATTATGCCATTGTAGCCATGGTAATAGCTGGTATGATCTACAAGTACATTGAATACCAAGGGTGAGTGTGGATTTAATCTTGATCACTGCTAAAAGTAGCAAGACTAGCTAGTTTGGTTAGAGCCAGCTCAGTGAAAATATCTTAAGGACTCAGGTAACTTCATTTTCATAACTATATTTTGTACCCCTAATTCTTTAACCATCTTAATGATGCAAGCTTTTCATCACAAGGGAGATCCATTGAGAAAGTATGAATGGATCAATGGAAAATAACAAAGGACATTTCCAAATAATAATAATTAGTGCTAAACAAAGTACAACACAAATGTAAATATTTTTGCTTATCTCTTCAGTCAAGGGGTTGTCTCTGAAATGAAAAAGAAATTAGTTCTGAACAACTTAGTAACTACTAAGACTTACAGCTTTCAAAAATGAGGACGAAATAACATTCTTATTCAGAAGATCACATTGAACTTTACTTTCTCTGCATTATTTTCAAAGTAACTTAAACTCCAGGTCTGTTATAATTTTCTAATCTAAATTGCTCTTTTACATTATTGTTTTGAACAATTACATAGAAGGACTGAATGAGTGACCCCTTCAGGCTTTATTCTGAACTGTTTGTGCAGTGCAGTCTGTTGGTGCTGTTGATCTGCCTACATCGGGTTCATTATGTTAGTAAAGAACATTATGTAAATCATTAATCTGAGCTTTAATCTTCTACCTTGCACATGTGTGATTTTTAGATTCAGAAAAAAACTTTATTTTTTAAAATTATACTTACTATAGTTTAAATTTGTCTCTGCTCTTTTCTTTTTCTCACAGAGCTGAGAAAGAATGGGGTGATGGTATCCGTGGGCTGTCCCTCAGTGCAGCCCGGTTTGCTTTGCTTCGATTGGAGGAAGGACCTCCACACACTAAAAACTGGAGGTAAAGAAATCAACACTAGCAGTATTTGGCACATAGTTAACACACAAAAATATGTGTTTTGTTGATTTTAGGATAAGGAAACCATATGTGGCTCAAGGAATTGGTATAATGGACTTGTTTTGAACTATTCTAAATCGTTAATTTTTTTATTCCCTTTTCTTCATGTCGTTTATGATCAAGATTTCTACAATTTATTATTCTTCCTTGAAGACTGATCAACTTGAGATAGTACTGGGAGCATTCAAAATAATGCCCTTATCCTGTCATCTCCTGTGATCTCTTCCTTCTGTCAAATTACCTGTTTCATACAGATCTCCTGAATTAAAGGGTGGAGTCTGTCATTCTGTTCCCCAAACCCAAAATGTTTTCTCCTCCCCTCCAACCCCCACCAACCTCTTCACAGGCCTCAGTTGCTTGTATTACTGAAACTAGATGAAGACTTACATGTCAAGCATCCTCGCCTCCTCACCTTTGCCTCACAGCTCAAAGCAGGAAAAGGTCTCACTATTGTGGGCTCTGTCATCGTGGGGAACTTCCTAGAGAACTACGGTGAAGCTTTAGCTGCTGAGCAGGTAAGAGTCAGGCTTTTGATGTATTGGAACTCAGTTTACAGCTTTGTGATGTTAAGTAGTAAGACCTCAAACTTCTACTTGAATCTTGTTCCTGAGTGATCTAGGAGGTTTCTCACTTAGTGCTGACCTTTGAAAAGACACTTTCTCCCAAATAATAAGATGAGCCAGAAAATAGTTATTTATTATTTCTTCCTGTTTAAAGCATTACTAAATTATAAGATTATTAAGTCTAAACCTTATGTTCAAATATACTCCAAACATTAATCTAAGCACTGAGAAAAGTCATGTAAATAAATTGATCCCTTGAACTATGGAGAGGGTTCCTCTCAATCTTGTGACAACAAGGAGTAATGACCAAATTTTCTTCCTCTTTACTAATCTACGTGGTATCATGAGCAAGATTCCTTTGCCACTTCTGGTTAGCTGTATTGAACATTAAAGTTCTACTTTAACAAGGAAGTTGTTTTCACTCTAATACTTATTATATATGATAGAACTAATCCTATTGTTTTTGAAATGCCATTGTGTTCAACGGCATTTCAAAAGTTTTACTGTGGGGGGAGGGGGGAGGGATAGCATTAGGAGATATACCTAATGTAAATGACGAGTTAATGGGTGCAGCACACCAACATGGCACATGTATACATATGTAACAAACCTGCACGTTGTGCACATGTACCCTAAAACTTAAAGTATTAAAAAAAAAAAAAAGTTTTACTGGATTTCATTTTGGAATCCTTTGAAATCCAAAACACTAGAAATGCTGAAGAAACATTACTCCAGAATGATGGTAAAAATTAATAAAAGGTACACAGGATTGAAAATCAGGAGAGCCTAGTTCTTAGCCGCATCACTGATTTAATCTGTGCCTTTGCAAAAATCATTCCATTTTCCATACCATTATTCCCTTCCTTTTCCCACCAAGAGGGTGGAGTAAGAGTAAATGAGATGATATCTCCAAATTGGTTTGACTAAATAAAGGAAGAGTAATGCAAATACAAGTGTCATGAATAATCACCATTAAAATGTCAAAAAGCATATGGGAATGGGAGAAGCGAAAAAGAAAACATACCTGAGAAAATTCTAAAGTGAAACTTAATCATCCTACTGAGTTTCTGGTAAGATGAGTCAGGGCATGACTGGGGCTGAGGCAGGAAGGAGATCGTGTTCACAATAGTGAATCACCCTGGTCAACTGAGAAAGAATGTTGAATATTCACTTTGTAGAGATCCCTGTTCCCAGTGTTTTGGTATGGTGCAAAGGAACAAAAGCAGAACAGAGGAAAAAGCAGAGAAACTACATGTAGACAACCAGCTACAGAGGCAAAAATATGTAGTAAGCACTTAGAAAGTGAAAAAGACAAAAGATCATGAAATTCCTTTGGGATAATTTTAACTTTTTGGACTTTTCTGTAGACGATATAGTATTATGAAGACTTTGGAAAAAGGTGGGGGATATAATATGGAGAAGGAACAATGGGTTAAAATGTCCAGAGTGAACCAGTTCAGTGTTGCGGTCCTGTGTCTCTTTCAGACCATAAAGCACCTAATGGAGGCAGAGAAGGTAAAAGGATTCTGCCAGCTGGTGGTGGCCGCCAAGCTGAGAGAGGGCATTTCCCACCTCATCCAGTCATGTGGCCTTGGGGGCATGAAGCACAACACGGTGGTGATGGGCTGGCCTAATGGCTGGCGTCAAAGCGAAGATGCCCGCGCTTGGAAGACTTTTATTGGTACTAACCATTTCTCATACAAACCTAAAGGCCCAAGTCGAGGGTATATAGTTAAATCTCTGTCACCCCCAGCCTCCTAAAGTAGAGACTATGCCATTGCTGAAGCATAGTCTTATAAGGCAACCTGAAAAACTATTGGTAGTAATACCCAGATTCTACCTACCCCCTTCAGCTTCACATTATGTTCATGAATTATTTCTGTCAAGTCTTGTGCTAGGAATTATCTCCAAAATTGCCGTGTTTTCATTTGTGATTTTCCATATTGATGTTCTCACAGGAATTGCAAGAATTGTTCTTCAGCATCATAATCTCCCAAATTCACACATCCCCCCTTAGAAATGTAGTAATGGGAATATACCTAGTAACATAAACTGTGGTTCTCAGTCTGTTAGCTATTCAGATTTTTCACAATGATTTTTGTTACGTAATGAGAAATAACCTACTAAGTAAATAGGACCCCTTGCTCAAAGAAGTGTGAAAAGAGCATTTCCTTGCTTTCCTGACATGCTAGGAAGCAAGGCAAGCCTAAGGATTCTTCTCTGCTTATTCTTTTTTCTCCCTAGGCACAGTTCGAGTGACAACTGCTGCCCATCTTGCACTGCTGGTGGCTAAAAACATCTCCTTCTTTCCCAGCAATGTGGAGCAATTTTCTGAGGGCAACATTGATGTGTGGTGGATTGTGCATGATGGGGGGATGCTTATGCTACTACCATTCCTACTGAAACAGCACAAGGTATTTTAGACAACTTTTTTTTACAAAAGTCTTTCTCCCTTCTGTCCTGGTTCACAGGACAGACAAATTCTTCCTCTGATTATAATAGTGTTGGGGTTTAGAATCAGAAGAGTTGGAAGTTATTCTAGGCTTTCCCATGATCCCACTTTCAAACAAGAGAAATCATTGTCTTTGTATTTGATACCTACTTATCTCCAAGTGAAATTCAGCCAATTAATAAAGTTCCATATGAGCCCTAGGGGAAAACAACAAGTGAACACATCTTTTTTTAAAAAATACTGAAAACTTAAGGTATATGTATATGTGTGTATTGCACACATATATGCGCTCATTCCGTGGTAAGACTAATTAAATGAGATTTAAAATAGTAAATATATAGTCTGCATGTTGTCATTGATACACTGTCTGAATAAAGTACCCTCTTAACGTATCGTGAACCATCTTTTCTTTTGCCAGTGTTTTCTTGTTATGAAATTAAGGACTCCTTAAAACTGTATTAAATGTGCTGTTTAGTCAATCTTTTGCCCTAATACAATAACATAGCAAGTAGGAAGCTAGGAACAAATAGCCTTATGCTACATATAGCAAGGTTCTTCTAGACCACAATGTCTAATGTCTTAGGAAATAACCTTTTTTGCCTCCTTGCTCTAATTTTCCACATGTGTATGTCACTCTCTCAGGTGTGGCGAAAGTGCAGCATACGGATCTTCACAGTAGCCCAATTAGAAGACAACAGTATCCAAATGAAGAAGGACCTAGCCACCTTCCTATATCACTTACGCATTGAGGCGGAGGTAGAAGTGGTGGAGATGGTGAGAAAGCTGAGTTTGAGATACAAGAGGTTCATTCCCCCATTCCTCTCCCTGTCTTCCTTGAATCTTTTCTGGTTTGGGAAATTTTTCAGATATAAATGTGGATTAATCCCCTAGTGCCAAAAAAAACCCTAATTTGTTGCCCTAAGTAGAATGTATATGTGATGCATGTTTGATGTTATTTTTTGGTTTTGCTTTCTTGTTTATTACACAGCCCTTATATTTCTGCCAGATTCTCATCTGCTTAATATAGTTTTATGAAATTTTTATTCATATATTCAGCTTAAAATCACACATGGCTTTTAAAAAAAACCTAACTATAAAAAAGAGAGACTGGAGTTTGTATTTTGTGTTTCAAGGCAACACTTGTCTTGGTTAGATTATGGAAAAGACTCTCAGGGCCTCTGAATTTTATCTACAGTCACAAAAACATTTATGTAGCTCAATGACTAAACAAAGTAGGGGTGAAGCTTAGGTTAATATAGTGATGCTGTCCCTGGTTTAATTTAGTGACTGGAAATAAAAATGTATGGTTCATCCTTCTTTCTCCTTTGTGCTTTTTGCCCCTTTTATGTGATGTCTATGGCAGCATGACAGTGATATATCAGCATATACTTACGAGCGCACTTTGATGATGGAACAAAGGTCCCAGATGCTCCGGCACATGCGGCTATCCAAAACAGAGCGAGACAGAGAGGTGAGACATTACTGCATCAATCCAATCCGTGCTCTCTAAAGTCTGTCACTGAAAGGGATGATACTGGGCTGGGCATGGTGGCTCACGCCTGTAATCCCAGCACTTTTGGAGGCCGAGGCGGGTGGATCAAGAGGTCAGGAGTTCAAGACCAGCCTGGCCAAGATGGTGAAACCCCATCTCTACTAAAGTACGAAGATTAGCCGGGCGTGGTGGCACATGCCTGTAATCCCAGCTACTCAGGAGGCTGAGGCAGAGAATTGCTTAAACCCAGGAGGCGGAGGTTGCAGTGAGCCAAGATCACGCCACTGCACTCCAGCCTGCATGACAGAGGAAGACTCTGTCTCAAACCAAAAAAAAAAGGGATGATACTATATTGTTTTCAAGGATGACAAATTCCTTCTCACTCTGTCAGTTATTCCACTATAACCCATTATTGCTTCAAAATAACCAAAGATGAAGCATAAGAGAAAATTTGGTAGAATAACTTGTGTTGGACCTTCTTCCTCAGGCACAATTGGTGAAAGACCGAAACTCAATGCTACGATTGACCAGCATTGGCTCTGATGAGGACGAAGAGACAGAAACCTATCAGGAGAAGGTGCACATGACTTGGACAAAAGACAAGTACATGGCATCCCGGGGACAAAAAGCGAAGTCAATGGAAGGATTCCAGGACCTGCTTAACATGCGTCCGTAAGTTTTCCCACTCCCAAGTTTATCATAAAATTACCTAATCAGTGGCACAAATGTGACTTTGCCTGGACACACAGGATGGAGTCTGTTCATTTCACCCTGAATCTAGCCACCTCATTATTGTTTGCCTGTTCATACTGGCTCCCAATGAACACTGTACACAAGCTAACCATCCCCTCTATCCACATAGTTCACCTCCATACTGTGTTCTTACTATAAAATAAGCCAACAGAGAATGAGAAAACCCAGATATTAATATCATAAAGAAACCATTTTAGCCTGGGCACAGTGGCTCACGCCTGTAATCCCAGCACTTTGGGAGGCAGAGGCGGGTGGATCACCTGAGGTCAGGAGTTCGAGACCAGCCTGCCCAACATGGTGAAACCCTGTTTTTACTAAAAATACAAAAAAAATTAGCCAGGTATGGTGGTGGGGGCCTGTAATCCCAGCTACTCGGGAGGCTGAGGCAGGAGAATCACTTGAACCTGGGAGGCGGAGGTTGCTGTGAGCTGAGATTGTACCATTGCACTCCAGCCTGGGTGACATGAGCGAAACTCCCTCTCAAAAAAAAAAAAAAAAAATCATTTTATCAGATTATCCATAGTCAAGTGAAAAAGCTCAGGATCTCAAGTTTTTAACGTTGACTATATGGCTAGTTGTCTTTTTACCTTAACAACCTTTATTTCTTCCCCACTCAGGGACCAGTCCAATGTGAGGCGGATGCATACAGCAGTGAAACTCAACGAGGTTATAGTTAACAAGTCCCATGAAGCAAAGCTGGTTTTATTGAATATGCCAGGGCCACCCCGAAACCCTGAGGGTGATGAAAACTGTATCCTTTCCAAGAGTGGGGCTTCCAGTAGGGAAAATCTCCTTAACCTCTTTCTGAGATAACTAGGTAACAATAAAAGTCATTGTCTATGCCCCACTTTCCCTCTTTAAGGAAGGGAGACTTAAAAGTCCTAGGCAAGGATTTTTACAAAGTTATAAGATTAAACTCTTTTAGGGGAGTTGGGGCAAATATAATTCAGTTCTAAAAGACGTTTTAGGTGGTGTATTTGCAACATGACATCTAATATTCAGTGTATAAAACCCTTCCTGACAATCCTACAGACAGCATACCCACATCCTTTCTCCTTTTTAGGTTCTACCCGCTTTGCAAAGCCTTTCTTTTGGATAGAGTTAGGGGAGAAGCTGAGATAGAACCTCCTTTAACTGAGGGGAAAAAAGAGATAGGGATTCTTCCTCATACCTTCATCCCAGGACTCCTGGGATACGGGAAACCCTTCAGCATTGACACATAAATTAGCTTATTCCCACCAGTACCATTAAGAAAGAAGAGGTTTAGGCCAGGTGTGGTGGCTCATGCCTGTAATCCCAGCACTTTGGGAGGCTGAGGCAGGTGGATCACCTGAGGTCAGGAGTTCGAGACCAGCCTGGCCACCATGGTGAAACCCCGTCTCCACTAAAAATACAAAAGTTAGCTGGGTGTGGTAGCAGATGCCTGTAATCCCAGCTACTCGGGAGGCTGAGGCAGGAGAATCACTTGAACCAGGAGGTGGAGGTTGCAGTGAGCCAAGATCGCACCATTGCACTCCAGCCTGGGCAACAAGAGGAAATTCTGTCTCAAAAAAAAAAAAAAAGAAAAGAAAAGAAAAAGGTTTAAAAAGAAAAAGACAAATCGAACTGGCAGAAAAATCTGACTTGAGCAGCTTCACTTAGAAATTACTTGGGTTCTCTCTAGGAATCTTGTTAGCTGCCCTATTGTGGCTTTTCTTCTTCTTTCATCATTTTTATCTTATTTAGAGTAATACTTGTAGGTTTTCCCATTTTTTAAATACACAAATGGGAGTCTGGTATTATGTATGCAAAAGGAGTGGATCTCTGGTTACTTCACAGGGTTAAATTCAATCCAAAGTTCAGACTTTTCTGAATATATAATAATTAAGCAGCTAATTTTGTAGCTCTATGATCAGACAACCTCAGATTATGATGATGCCAGGTTTTAAGTTTGTGCTGTTCTTTTGCCTGTCTCCTTGACAAGTTTTGAAGACATGGAGTTCCTAGAGGTGCTTACCGAGGGACTAGAGCGAGTCCTACTTGTCCGGGGTGGTGGCAGTGAAGTGATCACCATTTATTCATAACCTACTCTGAATGACCGTGCTTGGCCTGTTTTCTTAAAAGGCCTACGTCCTCCATGGAAGTGCCAGCTCATTACTACCACTCCCACTCAACTAGAAGCCTGTGTTCTGTACACATCATACTGAACTCTTGATGAGCTGAGCCTCAAGTACCTGTGTAAAAGAGCTCCCATCTGATCTGCAGTCATTACAGAAAAAGCAAATATTCCCTCAACGTCAGAACAATGCTCAAGTCTTTCAAGCCACGTCTGAGCAGTCAAAGGCAAATTAGAATTAACAAGCTGAGCCAATAAATGAATTGGTAAAAGGGATGCTAGAAGTTCAACTGAAGAAAAAAAGCAAGTCAAGTACATATTCAGCATTAAAGATGAATCTCAGAAGTCATGGTTCAATGTTGACACTGTGGGGATAACAACTAGAGACAGCTTCATCTTACTAAAGAATTTATGGTCAAGTATATTTGGACCTATTATCCTCGGCAAGCCAAGATGCAAACATTTTTTAGCTGTATTTCTTTAGTATACCCACTGCTCTAATTTTATATTAGGATACTAACTTGAAACATGGCTGCAGCCTCTACTTCTTCAAAAACATCCCCCCAAAATACCAGATTTAAATATCCAAATACTGTGTCAGTGTATACTTCAACTGTTTTGTTTCTCTTAACTCAAAACCCATTCTGTCATTGTAACACAGGCAGTGTTACCATGGAAATTGTTTTTGGTAAGGTAAAAATTATTTCTTTCAGGTTCCTTTCAAATGGCCGAACTAAGAGAACTTCAAAAGGAAGCTATTAACATTTACTGAAATAGTCTGTGGTTCTCTATGCAACATGGACAAAACATACAAGCTGTTGTCTAAGAAATGCAGGTCATGGTGCACATTAATCAACAGGTTCTTCTCCCCCCGCCCCCACCCCCGCGCCTTTTTTTATGCCCTCTTATTAAGCACAGGTCAAAACATCTTAAGGAACAAATACTAGGAAAACTGGCTAAACATCCTTCCCTGAAAGCACTGGACCATCTTTTAAAGGGCACATCTAGCAATGGAATTGGAAGCTCTAGAGCCACACTCTTTCTTTAGTGCCAAAGTTACTGAGCGGCTACTCTCCTTACCTACTTTACTAAAATGGCATACAGACTGGCATTGACCTGTTGAAGAAATTTTACCACTAAGAAATCTTTTGCCTCATCTACAAAGCCATAGTTAAGACTTGAGGCATTCAACTTAATGCCAAGTATAAGCATTTCCCCCTTTTTCTTTCAGTTTTATTCTTCATTCTGACTACAGAAACTTGGCCCTGAACTACGAGATTAGCCAAGCCAACAGTCTTCTAATTTGTTTTCAGAAACTTCAGGCCGGGTGCCGTGGCTCACACCTGTAATCCCAGCACTTTGGGAGGCCAAGGCAGGTGAATCACTTGAGGTCAGGAGTTCGAGACCATCCTGGCCAACATGGTGAAAACCTGTCTCTACTAAAAATACAAAAATTAGCCGGGCATGGTGGTGCATGCCTGTGATCCCAGCAACACGGAAGGCTAAGGCAGGAGAATCGTTTGAACCCAGGAGGCGGAGGTTGCAGTGAGCCAGGATTGTACCTCTGCACTCCAGCCTGGGTAACAGAGTGATATGTTTCAAAAGGAAAGTTCAGTGTGCCAAGGAAATACTTGTGTAAGCTCAGCTTTTTATTTACTAATATACTGATCAAACATCTGGCTTACAAGCATAGGGAAACTACTTATGTGGCTGGCTGAGCAGTAATTTCAAGTATGTGAAATCTTCATTTCTTTTACAGAATAGTTATTTACAGAAACTTTTCTTGCCTGTATTCATGGCTGTTTTTGAATTTCAATTTATTAGTCATAAATAGTGCCACTCTTCTTTGATTACTAAATAGGACATGGAGCAAGCTGACCTAGGTGTCACAAATTATTCATTTGACCTGTAAGGACAGAGAAAACCCTTCAATATAGCTTAAGAAATTGAGTAATTTTGGGCCGGGTGCAGTGACTCACGCCTGTAATCCCAGCACTTTGGGAGGCCGAGGCAGGCGGATCAGGAGGTCAGGAGATTTGAGACCATCCTGACTACCATGGTGAAACCCTGTCTCTACAAAAATACAAAAAAATTAGTCGGGCATGGTGGCGGGCGCCTGTAGTCCCAGCTACTTGGGAGGCTGAGGCGGGAGAATGGCGTGAACCCGGGAGGTGGAACTTGCAGTGAACCGAGATTGCACCACTGCACTCCAGCCTGGGCGACAGAGGGAGACTCCATCTCAAAAAAAAAAAAAAAAAAGAAAGAAAGAAAGAAAGAAATTGAGTAATTTTGATTTGTTCCCTTTGCTTGCTTCAACCTCCAGGCCCACTGAGGATGGCAAAGCGGATAGGATCTTAAGTCTTTTTTTCTGTTACTTCCTACAGATGGTAGAAGCATTATTTACAACTCCCACTGCAACACTCCATTGCTTAGTTGAGTTTAACAGTAGTGAGTCATGTCCTGCAGGATCCAGTATCTTTTTTTTTTTTTTTTCCGAGACGTAGTTTCGCTCTTGTTGCCCAGGCTGGAGTGAAATGGCACGATCTTGGCTCACCGCAACCTCTGCCTCCTGGGTTCAAGCGATTCTCCTGCCTCAGCCTCCCGAGTGGCTGGGATTACAAGCATGTGCCACCACGCCCGGCTAATTTTGTATTTTCAGTAGAGACGGGGTTTCTCTACTGAAACTGATGTTGGTCAGGCTGGTCTCAAACTCCCAACCTCAGGTGATCCGCCCGCCTTGGCCTCCCAAAGTGCTGGGATTACAGGCGTGAGCCACTGTGCCCAACCAGGATCCAGTATCTTAAAGGCCCATACTGTAAAGGTCAGCCTGCCTAGGAATTCTGCCACATTTACACACACCCCTGGCCAAAGTAATATTTTTTTTTTCCATGTAGAACAAATTATGGGCAGAAAGTAAAGTTAGTTTTAGAAGTGCTGTTTGTGGTTGGAGAATTGTAAAAATCTTTTAAAGGGATAAGGGAATTAGTGGCTTTTAATATAACCACTGCTTCAGCCCCTGAAACACAAAATCACTGTTACATGGAAAACTGGTTATTAGGCCAGATTTATATTCATCTCTGTCTAGAGTATTTCATGTGTGTATGTGTTGCTTACGTTGTCTCCAAAGTCTCTCATCTCTTTTAATCACTGCAAATAAAGCAATACTGAAAACTTGAGAGAATGCACCTTAGGGGAAGGGGCTGTTTCAAGACAGAAAACAAAGGAAATACCTGCCTTTTGAATAAGATCCCGCTTTTGAGTCTTACCTATGACTTTACCAGGGTAGATTAGAAATACACATCCTCCTGCTGACCCTCTGCCTTCAATAGCTATCTATCTTAAAAGCTGAAGTTTGAACTGCAGCATCTGCTTGACAGGTGCCAGGTTCCTTCGGCAGGGGGATGATCACTCTATATATCTTCCGTTGCCTCAGATTCCTGTGGCCCAAGGATCCCACCAATCCTCGTTCCCCCTAAACATGCTAACAAAAATCCCTTATTGTGGGTATTAAAATAACAGTTACACTGTATGCATATTTATGTGCTCGCCTCAGATTCCTGTGGCCCAAGGATCCCACCAATCCTCGTTCCCCCTAAACATGCTAACAAAAATCCCTTATTGTGGGTATTAAAATAACAGTTACACTGTATGCATATTTATGTGCTCCTTTTGTCTGGTTTATTTTTCTTTTCATCATGTATAAGCTGAATCCAGCATTAGTTTCTCACATCTTCCCCCAGGTATCCCCAACAGAATTTTTATGTCCCAGCTTGTATTAAATAGAAGTGAAATATTAAGGAAAATAAATATAAGGGAACTTGTGCAACTTTTTTAATGCATTGTTCTCAACCATTTAATTTATTGAAAGGACATGCTGCAACAGTTCTTGATTTAGCAGCAGTTATTCTCTTGTTTACATAGTTATGTTTTTTTGTTGTTGTTTTGCTCTGTACTGGAAACATAAATAAAGTTTTCTACATTATTTTCAGCCTTGGGTTATGGTATAGTTTCTTTGTGTTTGTCGTAATATGCACATCGTCCTTCTAGGACCTGTCACCCCACCATGGAGAAAAGAGTCTTTTGGTTCTTTTTAACATAAGTGATTAAGAGTATGCTGAGGAGCCACTGGGCTTAAAGAAGGATGTAAATAAGACCCAAATACATAGGGACCAGGCGCTGCTTTCTCATGTTCACAAAAGCAGTCCTCCACCACTGAACTCCATTCTCTGAAAGAAGAAAGAATAAATAGGTGAGTGGCAAATGAGTGTTAAAATAACTTCCTGAATCAATTACTTAATACTTTAACCACAAGCTCTATTTTGCCTATCCTTAAAAAAGAACTTCCAGGCCAGGTGCAGTAGCTAATCTTAGCTAAACACTTTGGGAGGCCAAGGCAGGCAGATCGCTTGAGCCCAGGAGTTCAAGACCAGCCTGGGCAACGTGGCAAAACCCTGTCTCTACAAAAAATACAAAAATTAGCGAGCCATTGGGGTGCACACCTGTAGTCCCAGCTACTTGAGAGGCTGAGTGCCTGAGCCCGGAGGTCGAGGCTGCAGTGAGCCATGATCACATGACTGCACTCCCAGCCTGGGTGACAGAGCAAGACCCTGTTTCAAAAATAGTAACTTGGCCAGGCATGGTGGCTCACACCTGTAATCCCAGCACTTTGGGAGGCCGAGGCGGGTGGATCACCTGAGGTCAGGAGCTGAAGACCAGCCTGGCCAACATGGTGAAACCCTGTCTCTACTAAAAATACAAAAATTAGCCAGGTGCAGTGGCAGGTGCCTGTAATTCCAGCTACTAGGGAGGCTCAGGCACGAGAATCGCTTGAACCTGGGGGGCGGAGGTTGCAGTGAGCCAAGATCACACCACTGTACTCCAGCCTGGGCGACAGAGTGAGACTCTGTCTCAAAATAAATAAATAAATTAATTAATTAAAAATAATAACTTAAAAACTCCTAATGGCTCTTATTTTTTAAGAAACCCTAGGCCAGGCGCAGTGGCTCACGCCTGTAATCCTAGCACTTTGGGAGGCAGAGGTGGGCAGGTCACTTGAGGTCAGGAGTTCAAAACCAGCCTGGCCAACATGGTGAAACCCCATCTCTACTAAAAGATACAAAAAAATTAGCTGGGCATGGTGGCAGGTGCCTGTAATCCCAGCTACTTGGAAGGCTGAGGCAGAATAATTGCTTGAACCCAGGAGGCGGAGGTTGCCGAGATCATGCCACTGCACTCCAGCCTGGGCGACAGAGCAATACTCCGTCTCAAAAAAAAAAAAAAAAGAAAGAAACTCAAATACCAACTCCAATTCCCTACCATCAAGTAGGTCAGCTATTCACTGTATACTACAACTACCCAAAATTCAGCTTTTCTTTTGCCTTACCTCAGGGGGCTCAATGAAGGCTAACCAATCCGATGCATGTGTAGGTAACAGTCCCATGGACTGGCACTTGTAAACAGCCAATGCCAAACCCATCAGGTTCCCAATGAGATAGACCAAACCCTGAAGAAACTTCTGGCTTGAACTTTCTAACATCTTGAAAGCTGTTGCGGTAACAGAAGTTGTCAAACCAAAAGAACTCTTTCCCCCAATATGAATCAAGCCAACTGTATATTAAATTCATATAGACAGACCCATAGTAAGACAGCAAATAGGACCATTAAAGGCAAACAGAAAACCATGGTAAGCACTACATTCCCCTCCATGCCACCACCATTACCCCACTCCCCTATATACCTGTTAGCCAAAAACTGTCCCTAAGAATTTACCTTTAATTCTTTCTTTTTTTTGAGATGGAGTCTCGTTCTGTCACCCAGGCTGGAGTGCAGTGGCACGATCTCGGCTCACTGCAACCTCTGCCTCCCAGGTTCAAGTGATTCTCCTGTCTCAGCCTCCCAAGCAGCTGGGATTACAGGCGTGTGCCACCACGCCCAGCTAATTTTTGCATTTTTAGTAGAGACAAGGTTTCACCATGTTGGCCAGGCTGGTCTCGAACTCCTGCCCTCAGATGATCCACCCGCCTTGGCGCCTCCCAAAGTGCTGGGATTACAGGCGTGAGCCACCATGCCCGGCCTGCCTTTAATTCTTCAAACTTATGGAAGGGTTATTGTTTCAAGAATACTTACTGGCTGAAATGGCCATAAGTGCCTGAATGGGTCGCCAGGCCATCATACACACCATCATAGTAGGGAAGATGGAGATAGTATTGCCTGCCATGTACATGATGAAGAGATTCATGGGAATCTGTTTGAGGGGACCCAAGGCGATGTCCCAGCAGCGCTAAAACAAACACACAATTTTAACCCTCTGATCACCACCCTTAGTCCCACATTTGCCATATCACTGATGCTAAATCACATGAACGGAATTCCCAACTCCCTGCTTCTAACTGAGCTGACTCCTCAATTCTACGACCTCTTCCCTTCTCCACGTTGCCACAGGAAGGCCCTCCTACTAAAGATAAAGTATCCTTACCATCTGTTATGCCTTTCCCTATAGGTTTTCCAGATGTCATTTTTTTCTCCTGATTTTGGAAAAAAGATCTCCCTGCTTTTGTCCTGGTACTTATGTATCTATCAATGTCCTATCTACAACTGAAGAAATAGATAAATCCACATAATGGGAGATTAGCACACCTCAGTCAATAACTAACAGAACCATCGAACTAATTTAGTTCCAGAAATAATAGAATTAGCAGGCAAATCAAGACATAGAAGATTTGAATGACATTAACAAACTTAACCCAACTGACATGTAACACTGCACTCAACAATTGCAGAATTCACATTCTTTTCAAACAAGATATTCACAAAAACTGACCACTCGCTGAGCCATGAAGAAAATGTCAATCTCAAAGAATGCAAATTGTACAAAACTATTCTTTGACTATAATGATATTAAACTAGAAATAATTTTATAGTAACTAGAAAATCTCTTATGTTTGGGAATTAACAATGATACATGAAGAAATTATAATGGAAAATTGATTTATATGATAGCAAAAGTATCACATTTTAAAACTCGTGGGACACAGCTAGAGTTCTGAGAAATTTATAACCTTAAATACATACTACCAGGTTGCTGCAAAAGTAACTGCGGTTGTTGCCATTAAAAGTAATGGCAATCTGGGCGGGCGCGGTGCCTCACACCTGTAATCCCAGCACTTTGGGAGGCCGAGCTTGGTGGATCACCTGAGGTCAGGAGTTTCAGACCAGCCTGGCCAACGTGGTGAAACCCCGTCTCTACTAAAAATACAAAAAAATTAGCTGGACGTGGTGGCGGGTGCCTATAATCCCAGCTACTCGGGAGGCTGAGGCAGGAGAATTGCTTGACCCTGGGAGGCAGAGGTTGCAGTGAGCCAGCCTGGGCGACAACAGCAAGACTGTCTCAAAAGAAAAGAAAAAAAGTAATGGCAGTCTAAAAATAAACTAAGCATCCATTTCAAGAAACTAGAAAAAAACCCAAGTATTTTTGAAAAGATTAATAAAATCAATACTGGTGATGGGTACAGTGACCTGTAAAAATAAATGAAAATAATTTTTAAAAAATCAATACTGGTGAGCCTGATGAAGAAAGGAGAGGAGACAAATATTCAATATCAGGAATGAAAAAATGAACATCACAGATCTTGCATATATGGAAGTGATCATATTATGAACAACTTTATATCAATACATTTGAAATTTTAGGAAATGGATAAGTTTCTAGAAAAAATGTAACAAAATGACAGGAGAAATTAGAAATATAAATAGCCCCGGGCCGAGCGCGGTGGCTCATGCCTGTAATCCCAGCACTTTGGAAGGCCAAGGCGGATGGATCACCTGAGGTCAGGAGTTCAAGACCAGCCTGGCAAACATGGTGATACCCTGTCTGTACTAAAAATACAAAAATTAGCCGGGCTACTGCAGAAATCTAGATGAAGGATGGTGGCTTGGATTGGGATGAGAGGTGAACACAGGAAAAAGTAGCAGGTAAAGCCAACAGAGTATCCTGACAGTTGGATATGTGGTGTAAGGGAACCAGAGTAGAAAAAGGATCACTTCAACTGGAAGATGTTGCCACCAAAAGATAGTTTTCAACCTACTTTCTTATACCTTATGTTCCAAATATCTTCTATTTTTCAAACTATTAAGCACTTTTGTAGCTGATATATAAAATACCGAAATACCAGCCTCAAGCAGTTTAGTTTCCAAATCTTCAGGATAAGAGCTATCTACGTTAACTCCACCTAGGAGAAGAGGATGAGTGTGTAACTCAGGACTGGCCCATGGGCTACGGTAACATCTATACCTCTGTACCTTCTCCACCAGGATCCGGTCTGTCTCTTGCACGCTGGTATCAGGCACTTGCTTGTCCAAGTAACCGACTGGGTAGAGCGAGTCTCCCTGGCCACTGCCCCGGTCACTTCGACCCCTAAAAAAACCAAACCAAGAAACTAAAGCTGCAACCTCCGATACTTCTTATCCCACATTTCCTGATCTACCAATCATAGGAATAAAGATCTTCAGATGCACCTACTCAGATTAGACCAAGCCCCCTCGTATGTTCCTCAGTCCTTTGATTTACCAGGAGGACTGATGTAAGCATTGTTTGAGCAGAGAAACTTCCACGGCAGAAAAGCCGCTACCTCCCCAGGTGATGTCTGTGTGCCACCCATCTTTTTCAGAGTTATGCCTGAGGGCTCAGGTCTCATTACTCTGGTGCAGTTCTGGGATGAACAGTGATGTACAGCTTGCCCAGGTGCCTCACCTGCTGCCTCCTCCAGGCCCGCTTAGCTCAATGGCCCACTTGAAGCGCCGGCCTCGGTTAGCTACCAGGCCCCCCTGGGCCGTCATGGCAACAGCTGCGTCCTATAGCCTCGATGCTTCTCTGTCCAAAGCGTACTCCGCAGCAGGCCCACCAGCGATCTCCGCTTTGTCTCACTCTGCAAATGCACTTCCGGCGCGTGAATACGACGTCATTTCCGCCCTGGAAATTGGTGGTGCTGTGGGTTGAGGAGTCCGGGTTTGGATTTAGAAAAGCAGGGAGGAAAAAAAACCAGGCAAGACTTAGTGCTTCCTAAAGCCACTTCCGCGCGCTCCCCTTTTGAATGTCCTTGTTATGTGTTCCCTGACCTCTGAGGTGCACTTTATGGGGCTGAAGGAAAGCCCATACTGACTCAGCGTTAAGAATTGGTGGGCGGATCACCTGAAGTCAAGAGTTCGAGACCAGCCTGGCTAACATGGTGAAACCCCGTCTCTACTAAAAATACAAAATATTAGCCGGGCTTAGTGGCGGGCGCCTGTAATCCCAGCTACTTAGGAGGCTGAGGCAGGAGAATCGCTTGGATCCGGGAGCCGGAGGTTGCAGTGAACTGAGACCGTGCGATTGCACGCCAGCCTGGGCAGCAAGAGCGAAACTCTGTCTCAAAAAAAAAAAAAGAAAAGAAAAAAAAGGAAGCCAAGAAAAGCTTCTTAACCTCCTACGCGCTCCCTGGAACAAAAGATTCAAATCCTGGGTTTAAATCCTAGCTTGACCTTGAGCGAGTTACTTAGTAGTTTCTGAGTATTGAATGTCCACTGTGTCATGTGTTTATTTCATTTCACTTGCACAGTAACCTTGCGAGGTAAACAGTTCTAACCACATTCTGCACAAAGGCAAGGCAACATTGTGGGCATGGAAGGGGACATGGGCTCGGTATTCAGTTAGCCTGCGTTTGTTGTTGTTGTTTGTTTTGGGTTTGTTTTTTGAGACAGGGTTTCACTCCGTTGCCGAGGCTGTAGTGCAGTGGCGCTATCACGGCTCACTGCAGCCTCGACTTCCCCGGCTCAAGCGATCTTCCCACCTGAGCGTTCCTTCCAACCTTAGCGTTCCGAGGAGCTAGGACCACAGGGCGCGCCACCACGCCCAGTCTTGTTTTGTTTTGACAGGGTTTCGCTATGTTGCCCAGGCTGCTCTCAAACTCCTGGGTTCAAGTGATTCTCCTGCCTTGGCCTCCCAAAATGTTGAGATTACAAAGGCATGGGCCACTGCACCCAGCAGATGGCCTCCTTTTGAATCCTGGTTTCACCACTTAATAATTGTATGACCTTGGGCAAGTTGAATTTGTTTCAGCCTCTTCATGTAAAAGTTGGATAATCTACCTACTTTCAAGGCTTGTGAGATTAGTGCCTACCACATATCTGGTGTTTGGTTTGTTTGTTTTTTCGTTCGAGACGGAGTTTTGCTTTTGTTGCCCAGGCTGGAGTGCAATGGCACTATCTCGGCTCACTGCAACCTCCGTCTCCCGGGTTCAAGCAATTCTCCTGCCTCAGCCTCCCGAGTACCTGGGATTACAGGCGCACGCCACCACGTCCGGCTAATTTTGTATTTTTAGTAGAGATGGGATTTCACCGTGTTGGTCAGGCTGGTTTCGAACTCCCGACCTCAGGTGATCTGCCTGCCTCGGCCTCCCAAAGTGCTAGGTTATGTGGTGTTTTTAATGATGTATCACATCATTACGAAATAACACCATTGATGTGTTTTTAATGATGTGTCATTAAATAATGTATGTCATTCTTTAAAGTGGGTTTTGTATTGTATACCTTTTTCATAATATAGCCTATTATTGGACATTTAAATTGTTTCCTGTTTTCCTTCCTTTTATAACCAGTGTTGCTGTGAACATATCTGTATGTCTTTTCTTATTTCCTAAAGTTATAGTCCTGGAAGTGAAATTGGAGTTGCTGGATCAAAGAGTATGCACATTTTTAAAGAATTTTCATTTTAAATGCCCACAGGAGCCAGGCGTGGTGGCTCACACCTGTCATCCCAGAACTTTGGGAGGCTGAGGCAGGAGGATTGCTTTAGCTCAGGAGTTCAAGACCAGCCTAGGCAACATAGTGAGACCTTGCCTCTGCAAACAACAACAAAAAAAAATTAAAATGTCCACTAGGAAAAATGGCACCATTTACATTTCACAGTCTATAATTTTTTTTATAGTTTGAAATGGTACTGTATTATTTTTTAATTTGTATTTCTTTGACTCCAAGTTATTCGACATGGCTGGAGTTAGGGGGAAGGAGATGCCGTGGGAGGTAAGGTTGAAAAAGGCTTCCTTGGCCAACAAAAAAGTTGGGACTCTTGAAGATGATGATGATGTAGAGAGGCTGAAGATTGCCACCTCCACTTTATTTTCTGATTTTAAAAATATGTGTTCATAGCAGACTACTTAAACAAGGCAGAAATGGAAGTCTTTTGCCTCTCCAATCCATCCTAAAATGTGTATCTATCTGATTGTAGGAAGACCTAACTATAGATTGTGTTTCTGCTCCTTTCTACTTTTTGTCTTTACCACGTTCTCTCTGATGAACCTTATATTTATCTCAAGCTTCTGACCCTATTGGGCATTCTTCTTTGTTGCATTATATTCTGCATAACAGCACTTACCACATTGCATTTTGTTTGTTAAAGTCCCCTGAGCACTTATTTCTACCCCTCTATAGGCAACCCTAAATCCCCCCAGGTCAGAAGCTATATATTATCTTTGAGCCTGTTGCCTAGAACATAGAAAGTACTGAATAAATGTTTAGCAAATGTGAGTAAATTAAATTGAAAGTAAACAAACACCAAGATGTGAATGTACTGTAACTACACTTGTGCAAAATAAAACATAAAAATGGATATACATTCTATTGGGGCAATGATTTTCATGCAATTTTGTCTAATTTTCAAGATAATCTTATTACACTTTTCTTTCTTTTTTTTTTTTTTTTGAGAGAGAGTCTCACTCTGTCACCGAGGCTGAAGTGCAGTGGCACGATCTTGGCTCACTGCATCCTCTGCCTCCCAGGTTCAAGCAATTTTCCTGTCTCAGCCTCCTGAGTAGCTGGGATTACAGGTGCCCGCCACCACGCCCTGTTCATTTTTGTATTTTTAGTAGAAATGGGGTTTCACCGTGTTGGCCAGGCTAGTCTCAAACTCCTGACCTCAGGTGATCCACCCACCTCGCCCACCCAAAGTGATGATTACAGGCATAAGCCACTACACCCGGCCTTCTTATTACATTTTAATACTTTTTTTTTTTTTTTTTTTAGATGAAGTCTTGCTCTGCTGCCAGGCTGGAGTGCAGTGGCGCAATCTCGGCTCACTGCAACCTCCGCCTCCCAGGTTCAAGCAATTCTTCTGCCTCAGCCTCCCAAGTAGCTGGGTCTACAGATGCGTGCCACCACGCCTGGCTAATTTTTGTATTTTTAGTGGAGACAGGGTGTCACCACATTGGCCAGGCTGATCTCGAACTCCTGACCTCGTGATCTGCCTGCCTCAGCCTCCCAAAGTGCTGGGATTACAGACGTGAGCCACTGCTCCTAGCCACATTTTAATAATTTTTTTTTACTTACTATTTTTTTGAGACAGGGTCTCACTGTGTTGCCCAGGCTTGTCTCGAACTCCTGAGCTTAAGCAGTCCTCCCGCCTTGGCCTCCCAAAGTGCTGGGATTACAGGCATGAGCCCACACCTGGCCCTGCTTTAATAAGTTTTAAATGAACACTTTTGAAAACATTAAGTTAGTCATTGGAATCATATATTCTTTCTACTTAAATACTCCCCTACTTGCTATAAAAATGTGTAAACTATAACCTAAATTAAAGTTGCTTTGGGCTGGGCGCTGTGGCTCACGCCTGTAATCCCAGCACTTTGGGAGGCCGAGGCGGGTGGATCACGAGGTCAGGAGTTCAAGACCCGCCTGGCCAAGATGGTGAAACCCTGTCCCTACTAAAAGTACAAAAAATTAGCTGGGCGTGGTGGCAGTCATCTATAATCCCAGCTACTCAGGAGGCTGAGGCAGAGAATTTCTTGAACCCAGGAGGTGGAGGTTGCAGTGAGCCAAGATTGTGCCACTGTACTCCAGCCTGGGGGACAGAGCAAGCCTCTGTCGCAAAAAAAATAAGTAAACAAAAAATAAAAAGTTGCTTTGGCCTCAGTGGGGGTACTCTGGATCATTTATTTCTTTATCCTAGGAATCCTTATAGTATTATTTGTGAAACTCCGTTCCAAAAAATGAATACATCAGGACTAGGCTGAGGATGGTTCCAAGATTAGATAAATTTGAGAAATTCTACATATTATATTCTGCACACACACCCAAGAGAGTCTTAGTGCCGTTAGTATAACATATGAAAACAACAAGAAATGGTTTGGTAAAGAATCTCCTTTAATTTTGTTTCCCAATCTACTTGAGTAAGGAACCAGTTTTTTGTTTTTTGTTTTTTGTTTTCCTTAATAGATTCGTTAACATCCAATAGAATCAGTGTTCCACAGAATACAGTGAGGGCAGCTGCTCTATATGCATGCTAGAATTCTTCAGGAGAAAGATGAAGGTCTTCCCTATAAAGCTTTGCTTGTTATTTTTAAAATATTAGAAGATCATTAGAAATAATAGGTTATTTATGGAAATGGAGCTTCAAGTTGAAATTAAAGTTTTAAAGTTTTTGCACAAATTTTGTTTTGCAAGGAAAAGAAAACTACTGTAAGATTTTCCAGGCCTGGTGTGGTGGTTCACCCTTGTAATCCTTGTGCTTTGGAAGGCTAAGGTGGGCAGATCGCTTGAGGCCAGGAGTTTGAGACCAGCCTGGGCAATATGGTGAAACCCTGTCTCTATAAAAAATAAAAAATCAGGCCGGCAAAGTGGCTTGTGTCTATAGTCCCAGCTACTTGGGAGGCTTAGGTGGGAGGATCACTGGAGCCCAGGAGGTCAAGGCTGCAGTGAGCCGAGATCGTGCCACTGCACTCTAGCCTGAGAAACCTGGATTTTAATCCTGACTCCAAATGAACTACATGATTCACTTTGAATTAGGGACTCTCTTGACTTTAATTTCTTCATCTATAAAATAAGAGATTTATACTAGATGATTTCTAAGGGTGCCTTCTAGTTCTAAAATATATCATACTCGTTTTTTTAAAAAATATATAAAGTGTACTATTCTTTCCATGCATATACACCCGAAAAAAAACACTCAGTAATAGGCACTCAAAGGAGTAATGGGATTTCAGGTAATTTTTTAAAATCGTGCCTTCCTACAGTTTTCCTAGGTCTCTGCATTGTGCAGGTACTACTTTTGTAGTTAGAAAAACATAAATATTATTAATTATAACATGACATAATTCCAAACAGAAATGTAATGGTTCTCTGTTATGAATACACATGAGAATCAACTTGAGAGCTCTTAAAAATATTGATGCTTGCCGGGCACGGTGGCTCACGCCTGTAATTCCAGCACTTTGGGAGGCCGAGGCAGGCGGATCACCTGAGGTCAGGAGTTCGAGACCGGCCTGACCAACATGGAGAAACCCTGTCTGTACTAAAAGTACAAAATTAGCCAGGCATGGTGGCGCATGCCTGTAATCCCAGCTTCTCGGGAGGCTGAGGGAGAAGAACCGCTTGAACCCGGGAGGCAGAGGTTGCAGTGAGCCGAGATCTTGCCATTGCACTCCAGCCTGGGCAACAAGAGCAAGAGCAAAACTCCGTCTCTCTATGTCTCTCTCTCTATGTCTCTCTCTCTCTCTCTCTCTCTCTGTGTGTGTGTGTGTATATATATATATACATGCCTGGATGACACCTTTAGTGATTCTGATTCATTTGCTTTGGGTGAGGCCTGGGCATCAGTATTTCTGATGGCTCTCAAGGTGATTCTGCTGTGCAGTGAGGATTGAGAACAGCTGATTTAAAGCATTTTGTTGCTCTAAAATAACAAGGTTTGAATTTACACAACATAATCTAAGCAGACAATCAGATTTTAAGAAACTTCTTGTATGCATCCCACTGGACTAAACTTGAATTGGAAAATGATGGAATATTGAAGTCATGAAATAAGTATTGCCGGGTGTGGTGGCTTACACCTGTAATCCCAGCACTTTGGGAGGCCAAGGTGGGCGAATCACGAGGTCACGAGATCGAGACCATCCTGGCTAATACAGTGAAACCCCATCTCTACTAAAAAAAAAAAAAAAAAAAAAAAAAAATTAGCCGGGCGTCGTGGCAGGTGTCTGTAGTCCCAGCTACTCGGGAGGCTGAGGCAGGAGAATGGCGTGAACCCAGGATGCGGAGCTTGCAGTGAGCCGAGATCATGCCACTGCACTCCAGCCTGGGCGACAGAGCGAGAGTCTCAAAAAAAAATAAATAAAAATAATAAAATAAATATTAAAATTTTCCTTACTTTGTGCCTTTGAGCAAATATGATTTTAATTAAAGAAAGTATAAAAAGGCAAACCACAATTCTATAACTCATACGAGTTACCTTGTTTGACTTTGTATAATTTGTGCCACCTGCACAGTTTTTGTGTTTTTGTGTTTCATCCTTTACCTCTTCCTAAGACCCAAAGAAGCTATTTCATGCCATTCTTCTCTGAACAGTTGTATTTGGATTGAAACTTAACAAGAAAATTTTCTATTCAAACAAACAGGTTTGCAAGAATGGATCCCTCTGAGTGGGGGAGGGGGGTGATGGGGCTTTTATAGATATGTCTTAAGTTTTTGGCCTATACCATTTCACAATGTCTATATAATAATTCTATTTTGTCATCCTTCCTGGGACAACCAGTTTGCCTAGTGTGCTCTAAAAGCTCCTAAGATTCTTTGCAGCTTCAAAAAAACTCGGCTTCCATTGCAAATCCCAGTTATTTGTCTTAGTTTAACTCTACTGTCATTACCTTCTAAAAAAGCCCAACTTAAAACTATTTCATTCATGACACAATTTACTCTGCATCAGTTGTGCGGTCTAAAGAAGAAACTTTTTTTTTTTTTATCCATTTTGACTGTTTGCATTTCAAACCCCTTTAGTGAAAAAACATTTTGTGTAAGATCTTACCTTGCTAGTTACTATTGAGGTACCACATCATTTCTACACAGATTACATTCTTTTTCAATGTCTATTTCACGGCTCTTTAGTGTCATGAAATGCCCTTGTCAGCAGCGATATGAACCAGTAGTATGGTGCTGGGAGAAGATGTTGGTAATACCATTCTTCCTTAGCAGTTACCTTTCCTTCATTTCAGGAGGCCTATTGTCCAATTCACATTTTAACAAGTTCTCATTATAGCAACTTCCCTTCAGCACTTGGTTAGGAAGTTGGAAGGGTTGCCATTCCCACAGATCTCATTAATGGATAAGAATGACAACCATAGCATGAGTCATAATGATACATTACTAGTGGCGTAACAGGTCTCTCCAAGATCAGTTACTCTGGATTCTTTTTGGTGATTAATTTCAGCTATCCTGAAAGTGGGCTGTACTGTCTGTACATCAAGTAACTAAACCACCAATAAAGGTCCTTTGGGGCATTTTTTCCTATGTGCTAATTTTAAAAGGCTTCAATCAGTTTCGATATAAAGCATTGTTTTATAACCTGAGTTTGTTTTGTTTTGTTTTTCTGAGATGGAGTTTTGCTCTTGTTGCCCAGGCTGGAGTGCAATGGCACCATCTTGACTCACTGCAACCTCCGCCTCCCAGGTTCAAGCCATTCTCCTGCCTCAGCCTCCTGAGTAGCTGGGATTACAGGCATTGCCACACGCCTGGCTAATTTTTTGTATTTTTAGTAGAGACAAGGTTTCACCATGTTAGCCAGGCTGGTCTTGAACTCCTGACCTCAGGTGATCCACCCACCTCGGCCTCCCAAAGTGCTGGGATTACAGGTGTGAGGCACCACACCTGGCCATAACCTGAGTCTTTTAAAGGAGGATTGTTATGGACTGATTGTTTGTGTCCTCCCAGAAATCATATGGGATGATCCTAATCCTCTATGGGATGGTATTTAGAGATAGAGCCTTTGGGAAGTAATTAGAGTTAAATGAGGTAATGAGGGTGGATTGACTTGTCTATCATGCAGATCTACCTTATTCTTTTTCAAGGCTGCAGAATGTAGATGTGAGATAATTTAATTAGTCCCAAATTGATAGACATTCAGCTTGTTCCCATTTTTCGCTATTACAAAAAAATGTTGCTGTGAACATCGTTGGGTACTTGTCAACACATTTCTGTAGGACAGTGATAAAATTAGGATTTCTTCCCACAGTTTTATACAGTTAAAATGTTGATGGGTTCAAATAATAGGCTCTCTAAAATGTACTGATTTACAGTTCTAAGGGTTTATTGATTAAATCATTGCTAGAGTCTTTCAGTGAATTGAATAATTTCCTCCCCACCCCCAAATTCGTATCCACCCAGAGTCTCACATCAGATCTTTGCAATTAAGGTCTTGGCTGATACATTGGTTAAGATGAGGTCATCCTGGATTACAGTGAGGCCTAAATCTGATGACTATAGCATCCTTATATGAAGAGGTCACACAGACACATAGGGAAGAAGGCCATGTGATGAATGGAGACAGATTGGAATGATGCAGCTACAAGCCGAGGAAGCTAGGAAGAGGAGGCAAAGGATTATTCCCTAGACCTTCAGAGGGCGCATGGTCCTGTTCCGGAGGCTGGATTTTGGACTTCTAGCCTCTGGAACTGTGAGATAATATACTTCTGTTGGTTTAAGCTATTCAGTTTGTGGTACTTTGTCACAGCGACCCTAAGAAACAAATACGTCTCTTTCTAAAAGAGAGTCCATTCAGATGTATTAAGGGTTAGCTTAAGGAGAAAATGATAACAATAAAATAATAACAGGTAAAATAATATTGCCATAGTTACAGAATTAAATCCTAAACTTTAAAACATTTCATGAAAAGTGTTTTTTTTGTTTGTTTTTTTGTTTGTTTTTTTCCTGAGACAGAGTCTCACTCTGTCGCCCAGGCTGGAGTGCTGCGGCATGATCTCGGCTCACTGCAACCTCCCCCTCCCGGGTTCACGCCATTCTCCTGCCTCAGCCTCCCAAGTAGCTGGGACTACAGGCGTCCGCCACCACGCCCAGCTAATTTTTTGTATTTTCAGTAGAGACGGGGTTTCACTGTGTTAGCCAGGATGGTCTCGATCTCCTGACCTCGTGATCCGCCCGCCTCAGCCTCCCAAAGTGCTGGGATTACAGGCGTGAGCCACCACGCCCGACCCACAAAAAGTTTTACTTAATTTCCTAATTGCTATGATTGGTTTCTTTAATAAAATGGTTTTTAAAAGTAACTTTAATTTAAAAGCAATACATTTATTATATAAATGAGAAATACAAATAGGCAAAAAAGATGATAACCAACAAATCCTATCATGCCAAAGAAAAAACCTTTCATGAGCATTTTGATTTAGATGTTTCCAGACTTTAAAAATTAATATTTAGACTTATTTAATACTGTATACTGTTTTATAACATGCTATTTCATGAAGAGCGGTGTTTTTACTTTTTAGAAAAGGCACAGGAAAAAGAATGAGTACATTTTTATTTCGGTTTTTTAAAATGTTTCTTATAGCTCTGCCAGATTTTCAGGCCTGTTGCTTTCATCCAGCCCTGATCATGAGGCACCATGCCTAATCCAGCTTCCACAGTCCTCTCCTCCCAGCCTACTGCTGGAGCCATACCCTACTCTCCAGGACCTGGACTAGTCCTGACACTCTTCTTAGATAAGAATAATTCTTAATAGTATTTGTGTTCTCCCATTTAAAGGATTAAGTGTTCAGATAAGTTTAGGAAACACTGCATGTATCTTTCTTTAAAAAATTGACAACAAATGTTAGGTTTTTAAAGACCGAGAAGTGCTACAGTAAAGAAATACTTGTTTACTTCAGCAGTTACCAAACTTCTGTGGCCAAGGAAACCACTTTCTTCTTTTTCTCTTCTTTTTTGAACCTATCAACATCTCTTAGAACTGATGTTCTGAAGAACACAGAGCTAAGTTGGGGAAGTAACTCAAGCCAGTTTAGATTCAGGCTCAATTGTGTTACTGCAAGAGCGGTTCTGCCTTTGTGTCCGGCTCCAAGAAGTGTCCTAGTAATCTTTCTACTGCTCCTGTCTCTTGAGGCTAGGGACCTGCTTTGCTCTGTTAAGTCCTCTTCCCAAGGACTTTCTGCTTCTGATGATTGTTGCCCTGCTAACTGCTAGCGCATTTTATTTCCTGCTTGCCTGCTTGCCAGGAACTCCTCTGTACTTCACCTGTTATGGGGTCCCAGTTGTACTGAACATCTCCCCTCCCCCCACCACCAACACCAGCAACTGCATACATAATTGGATTTGTTTTGCATATGATAGGACTTTTCAGCTACCCTGTTCTGGTTACCAGGCCATCAGCATCACAGTGAGTCTGTTCCCTGCCTCCTGACCCCACCCCCAACATTGACACTTCACCCTCTCCTGCACCCTGACCCCCAGGTAGTCTAATTCCAGGACTTCCCTTTTCCAAGGCAGCAGTCAACCATATTGTATTCTTCTCTATCTTGGAAAAATCACTAAACTCAGTTTTTCAGAGAGAGACACAATCACTGCTCCAGGCATTGTTGTATAGGTTTTATATAGGTTATCCCATTTCCCAACAGCCCCTGAGAGGAGAGTGTTATCCCCATTGCACATTAAGGTAAAAACCGGTGTGGAAAGGGCCCAAAGGCAGCAATCTAGGTTTTAAATAGAGATGAGCCTTGCTCCAAGGCTAGTCTAAACATGCTGCCCCCACCACGTTCCACCTGGTGACAGTATAGTCTAATTGCAGGAAATGTACTTGCAGGAGGAGAGAGATGGTTTCTTGAGATTCAGATTTGAAAGTCTATAAATACCAAATATTATCATAGTCATAAATGTTTTTGGGTCACCTGATCTCAGTTGTAGATTTACAATAGAGGGCTGTAGATGTAGCAGAAACAAGCTATCTTAAAAATAGGATCCCCCATCACTCAACACCTCCCTACCACCCACCCTTCACCCCGCAAAAAACACTACCAGGGGTTTGGTTTTGTTTTTTGAGTTTTTTTTTTTTTTTTTTTGCTTACTGCTTCTGCCATTACTTCCTTCCACAGCCTGCAAAGGAAGGTAGGAAAGGGAGGAGCAGAAAAAAGGGATTGACTTCTCACTTTGACTGCTAAAGTCAACTGCCTAGAATTTTCCAAAGGTGCTGAGGCTGAGCAGTGTGGAATGGGTGAGCTGTTGCTGTCTCTGAGGTCCCTTCAGGCATTGTTCTCTGTCAGAATCGGCATTGGTCTCAATGAGAATGACATACAATGCAGTAAATGATATGGCTCCTAGGACCCTGGACGGAACTACACTTTTATACCTAATGTCATTGCCATCAGTCTTTCCTCCCTACCCCTGGCCATCCAGCATCCTGGTAACAAATCAACTCTTCTTCTTCTTCTTTTCCTTGTTTTTTTTTTTTTGGTTTGTTTGTTTTTAAGAGACAGGGTCTTGCTCTCTTGCTGGACTACAGTGCCATAATCATAGCTTACTATAATCTTGAGCTCCTTGGCTCAAGCGATCCTCCCACCTCAGCCTCCCGAGTAGCTAGGACCACAGGTATGCACCACCATGCCTGACTATTTTTTAAATTTTTTGTAGAGTTGAGGTGTTGAAATGTTGCCCAGCCTGGTCTCAAACTCCTGGCCTTAAGCAATCCTTTCACCTTGGCCTCCCAAACAGATCAATCCTTCTAAAGAACTGACTTAGTCATTCCCCTGCTCAATTGTCTTTGCTGTCTCCTTGCACCTCAAACACTTTGCTTGATAATTCCAGGTCTTCGCAACCTATCAGGTGCCTTACGTACCTTTTCAGTCTTCACTCCTGTGACTCTTGCAAGCACTTTTCCCTCCACTCAAATCAGAATAGACTGCAGTACTAGAACTTACTTTGCATTTTCCCCTCTCTGTCAGGAACACCCTGTCTGTCCTCTCCAGTTTATCAGGCCCAGCTCCACCATCCCTCCCCTGCTTGCCATCAAGCAGTGTACACAGGACTGCATGGCAGCTCTTTTCTCATGTGGGTCACTCTACACTGTGTCCTTGAATGATTCTGCACCCCGTAGAGAGGGGGATGTGAGGCAGGAAGGCTAACTTAGCTGCCCGTTCTCTCGGAAGGAAGGAATGAAGGAATGGCCAGAGGAGTAGACGCCCTTGGAGACTGCCCACCACGAAGGCTATCAGTAAACCACCTTTTTGTACACAAGCACTGATGTAGAGATTTTTTTAATGTATGGGCTGTACCTTTTTTTAGTAAGAATTCAAATTTTATTGAGCCCCAAGTGGGAAAAATTCAACTTTATTGATAGGAAAAGTATCAATGAAGAAAGTTGCCTTGCATTTTCATCACTAAAATGACAGTATTTGTATATATTCCAAAAGTAGCAATGCAAAGGCAGTTTTCATTATTTTTATGTGAAATTATGAGATGTGGGGGCCTGGGCTGCCCATCACTGATACAAACTTTATAACTTGGCTCTAGAGATTAACCTGCCTGAGATCCTGTGCCTTAACAGGCTCCAGAAATGAGAATATCAAGGTTCTTCTCTGGCCTCCAGCAACTGGAGGCCTTGTATTAGCTGAGATTCTTCGGTGTTAACACAGCAGATTCCCTGAGTTCCAGGACTCCATTACTTGTCTTAACTCTTTAGCCTCCCTTGAGGATAACGATCATATAGTACACTCTTTTTACCCTATTCTTCTGATGAGAGGCCAGCACAGTGCCTTTTGCATAGTGGGTCATCAAGAAATTCCTGTTCATGATGATGAAGAAATGACTTGAGAGAAAGTGACTTCACCCATGTGTGTTGAATTTTTATTTTCTTTAAAACAACACATCTACGTAGTGGAAGTCATATTCAGGAAATATTCTTTATTGTACATACATGGAACCTAGGGCTCCAGCTTCCTTTACTCACCTAGCTGGACTCTCTCAACAGTACCACCTGTTAACAGATGTGGCCCCACACATAGGCATGTATGTGCCTTGCTTATGCTTGGTACAATCGAAAAGCTCTCAAAGGTGTTGCTTATGCCAAATATCCTAAAACTATTTTCCCACTGCCCTAAGGTCTTGCCCCAATTTTCAACATGACTTTTTTTTTTTTTTTTTTTGATTAAGTAAGGACTCTGTTACTAGGGAGGAAAAATACATAAAGTTATAACAACCTGATGACATCTTAGTTCTGATCAGTTTATCTGACAGGCCTCCCATTGCTCGGAACTCCCACGGCATTTAGGAGATACCTTTTATCACTGCAGTGTATTGGAATGATCTCTTTTCCTGTTTTTCAAGCCACTGAGAGCTGCTTCAGGCGATTTCCAGCACCAGGCACAATTTGCCTGGCACATGGCCGGCCTTCCAAAAAGATTGTTAAACCAAACTTAAGCAGCCTGCTCCCTAGGCAAGCCTTGAGTTCCGAGATGAGTGCCTGAAAAAGCAAGCCAAGGGATGTAGTTTTGTGGTGAGGAAGTATTTCCATCAAAGGCACTGCTTGGTTGGTTTCTGCAAGGGGTGAGAGAACCACCATAGACAAACTTGCTCCTGTCACAGCTTGGCTAACCTTGACCGGTGGCTTATCTATGAAGGTGAGCAGCCTGGTTCTAATGAAGAGAACTGCCCTCAGTAATTAAAAGTTCATCATCTACAGACCCAACCCTAACCTCATAATCTAATTTAGTGTTCCCCATCCCAACAAGACCGAACCAGCTTCCTGAGGACAGGTTCTGCATCATGTACATTTCTTGTGTTCTTAAGAGTCTAGCACAAAGTTTGGCACATAATAGGAACTAAAAAAATGATGACTAACAAACACGAAGGGCTTACCATATGCCGGGCACTCCTCTAAGCATTTTATATGTATTAATTCATTTAATCCTCACAACACTAAGAGACAGATACTATTGTTATTGTCCTCATTTTACAGAAGGGGAAAGCAAAGCACCTAGGAGTTTATGTGACTTGCTCAAGGTCACATAGTTCCACAATCCATGCTTTTAGAAACTATGCCTTAGAGCGTTTATTAGTATCATTTTTATTTTTATAGAGACGGGGGCGGAGGTGGGGGGTGGGGGGTAGTTGTCCCCATGTCGTCCAGGCTGGTCTTGAATTCCTGGGCTTAGGTGAACCTCCTGCTTCGGCCTCCCAAAGTGCTGGGATTACAGGTGTGAGCCACTGTGCCCAGACCCTTAGTGTATTTAAATAGGTGTGAATGAATAAATCTCTCCCGGAACCATAACTTTATAGGAAATTGTTTGCACCTCCTGGTACACCACTAAGGCACGGTCTCCCACACTAGGTTGTTCCTAGCGCACGGTCGGTCATTCGTTGAACTTTACCCACCCTCAGTTCCTATCGCAGTATCACTTCTCGCGCCATAGCAAGGCTACCGTGCGAAGCTCTGGCCACCAGGGGGCACTGTGGCCACAGGTCCTTTTCCCCTCCGGCGCTTAGCGACCCCCAGAGGGGCGGAGCCAACGTTGGGCGGAGCCCGCGAGTCGCCCACAGCGCCAGCTATCCCGGCGGGCCGCGCGCGCGGCCGCGTTTGAATGGCCCTGAGTGGGACTCGGCCCAGAAGCCGAGGGACTCTCTAGGCTGCCGGGCGCTGGTCGTCAGCGCCGAGGCTGGGCTGAGGCGCCGCGGTACCATGAGGCGCCGGTAAGTGACTGCCGAGCAGGTGCGAGCCCCGCGTCCGCAGCTGCCCTGCCCTGGCAGGGCTACTCCAGCTGGGCTTGGCCGCGCCCTGGGCCCACCTGCAGGCCCCGCGGCGGCCTCGGCTCGGCCGGACTCGCGGCAGCGCTGCCGGGTCCCGGGGCGGGGCGGCAAGGCCGGGGCGGAGCCCCTCTGCCGGCCCTTGCGGGGAGGGTCGGGCGGCGGGCGCTGGGGGGCTCCAGGGGACTGGGCCGGGAGAGGCGTGGACCGAACCTGTTGTCACTTATTTATCTTCGGGTGGAGTCGACAGCTGCACCTGGGGAAGGGGAAGGACAGAACGAGTGTGGGGCGAGCTGTTTTGAGGACAGGTTTTCCGCAGAGCGCCTAGGCCCGGCCCAGGCATTTCCTTATTTTCCGACGGGTCCTCGGATTCCTGACGGATGAGCTTTTGTTTCGCAGGACAAAAACTTGACATAACTGCATAAGAATTGTCGATTGCAACTTTAAAAACCTTACTGTGTTTTCTGAAAAGTTGTTCTGTAAAGTATCTAGGCTTTTACTACGCTCTTAAATTGCTTAAGTATGGAGATAACAAAGAGTTGGTTTGTTTTCTTGTGGCTTATAAAGTTCCTTGAAAACAGAGGTACCTATGTCAGTTTCTTTGCTGATTTAAAAAAAAATTGTAAGAGAAATTAGATGTGTAATAATCATCAGTTCAGCACTTGCGAGAATTATGAGAAACTAGTCCACCTAATAGCTTAAATCTGCTGGTTTTTTGGAGTTTCTTTGGATAGCCAGCTTCAGACTTGAATTGAAACGTCATCCATTGAGGCTTTTACTTGGCTAATAACTAATATTAGCCAATAATAATATTAGCCAGTGTGATCATAATGATGGGCAATATTTATTTTGTGCTTTCTATGCGCTGGGCGTATTAAGAGCTTTACTTTGGGATATATACTGTTGTCCCCATTTTGACAGTGAAGAAACTAAGGCACAGGAAATTTTAGTATTGTAACTTTTGTACCGTACAGGGTTACACAGCTAATATAATTAACACCCGAGCAGGCTGGCTCCACGCTTTTAACTCTGCTGCTCTACTACCTCCTTTATCTGTGGCTCTTTTTAGTTTACAAAGCCCTTTGATTTCATTTACTTCAACTTCGGAGACCTGAGTGTGCTTTTGTGTACACATACATTCATTCACACACCATTCATTCAAGTTTTCTGCTCTTGATGATTATACTTAAGGTTTGTGCCTGAGCAAAAAATCCATTGACTATTTTAAGATAAATGGAGTTCATAAGCTTTATGTGTGTTATAATTTATGTTTTGAATTCCTTTATATCCTTTCCTGAAAGTTTTGAAAGTGTTAGTCTTAGCAACTTATGTATTACTTTAAAATAAAAAATTACATGTTAAATGTTTTCATCCCTAAAACTTATTGAGTGGTTATTCTGTACTTGAAATGGTTATACTTAAACTAATACCTCCTTGACAAGGAATAAATTTCAAAAGCAAAATCACTTAGTAAGAAATCAGCAGTTTATACTTATCTATAGCAGAGCTTTTAAATGTCATTCATCAGTTACAAAGCTTTCGATTGCCTGTATGCCCAACAGGGTGGTAGACCCAATTGGCTATACGAAAGAAATGTGCCTCAAGAATGACACTATGGACTTTGGGGACTTGGTAGAAAGAGAGTGGGAGGGGGATGAAGGATAGAAGACTACACATTGGATACAGTGTTCACTGCTCAGGTAATGGGTGCACCAGAATCTCGGAAATCACCCCTGAAGAACTGATTCATGTCACCAAACACCACTTGTTCCCCAAAAACCTATTGAAATAAAAAATAATAAAAATAAAATAAAAAATGTGCCAGGACAGCCAGCCTTAGGGAGATTAATCTAGTTTGGGTTATGAGATTAACAACAAAAAATATATATGAAACTCTTCATTAGTACAGTGGATGAATGCAGAACTGAACTGGGTAAAGCTTCTGCAAAAAACTAACAATTGCAGGATTTATGTAGGGCACTGAATAGAAGGGTGGATGGTGGGGCTAGGCAGGGTTGGTAATCCCAACACTTTGGGAGGCCAAGACAGGAGGATCTCTGGAAGCCAGGAGTTCGAGAGCAGCCTAGGCAACATAGCGAGACCATATCTCTACAAAAAATTTAAAATATTTTGCCAGGCATGGTGGCATGTGTCTGTAGTCCCAGCTACTTGGGAGGCTGGGGTGGGAAGATCGCTTAAGCCCAAGAGGTCAAGGCTACAGTGAGCCGAGATTGTGCCACTGCACTTCAGTGCAGCCACAGACCGGTGTGGCTCACACCTGTAATCCCAGCACTTTGGGAGGCCAATGGTAGGAGGAAAGCTTGAGCCCAGAAGTTTGAGACCAGCCTGGGCAACATACCAAGACTCCATCTCTACAAAACATTTTAAAATTAGGGCCAGTGGGTCATGCCTGTAATCCTAGCACTTTGGGAGACTGAGGCAGGTGGATCACAAGGTCAGGAGATCGAGACCATCCTGGCTAACACGATGAAACCCTGTCTCTACTTAAAATACAAAAAATTAGCTGGGCGTGGTGGCACACGCCTGTAGTTCCAGCTACTTGGGAGGCTGAGGCAGGAGAATCGGTTGAACCCAAGAGGCAGAGGTTGCAGTGAGCTGAGATCGCACCACTGCCTTCCAGCCTGGGTGACAGAGTGAGACTCCATCTCAAAAATAAAATAAAATAAAATTAGGCAGGTGTAGTGGCATGCGCCTGTAGTCACAGCTGCTTGGGAGGCTGAGGTAGAGGATTCCTTGAGTCCAGAAGTTGGAGGCTGCAGTGAGCCATGATCATATCACTGCACTCCAGCCTGGGTGACAAAGCAAGACCCTGTCTCAGGGAAAAAAAAAAAAAAAGTATTGTCTAGTAACAAGATGCATCATAACATTACACTAGTCAGTATTATGTTGATGTTTTATCAATCATTATATTTGTTGATCTATGTTAGTTAATTTGGTGCTTTCTGGAAAATGTATTTAGGAATATAATGTTTTTTAATTAAACACCTTAAACCTAATACAAATGGTACTTTTACTGGGAGCATACACTTTTTAAATTGGAAAGGTGTAATTTGACTTTTCTTTTCTTTTTTTTTTTGAGACGGAGTCTTGCTCGTCTCCCAGGCTGGAGTACGGTGGCAAGATCTTGACTCACCACAACCTCCGCCTCCCGGGTTCAAGCTATTCTCCTGCCTCAGCCTCCTGAGTAGCTGGGATTACAAGCACCCACCACCACGCCCGGGTAATTTTTGTATTTTTAGTTGAGACGAGGTTTCGCCATGTCGGCCAGGCTGGTCTTGAACTCCTGACCCAGGTGATCCGCCCACCTTGGCCTCCCAAAGTGCTGGGATTACAGGCGTGAGCCACCATGCCCGGCGTAATTTGACTTTTCTTTGCCAGGTTCAAATGCTGTGTTTACTATTTCTTGCTCATCTAAGTATTTTTTCACTACCAGCTTAATACCCTTTAACTTTGGAGACTTCTGCATTATATTTACCATTCTTGTTCTTGGGGCATGATGAGGGTAGAAATGAGAGAAAAGGTATTTTGAAAGGACTCCCTTTTTTGCTTCCTGTAACTACCTCTCTCTCCTTCAGTTTTATATACTGTCTGAAATTCTTTTTGCCTTGAGCAAGTCACCCAGAAACCTACCACCTATGTATGAGTCATGAGATGCTCATTCTAGCATCTCCTCTGCTCACTAGCATACTCTTAAGATGCACAGCTTGGTGTTACAGTGGGAAAGGCACTATTACTGTAAGTCACAACGCTAAGCCTGTTAGTAACTAAGGGTTCTTGGGCAAGTGATTTAATCTCATCTGAAATTATCTCCAAGGTCGAGAATCTATAAAATAGTTACTTATTGAGGGGAGTTCTTTGGGGAGGAGGGAGACCTGTGGGGAAGAGGCCTCTGGATAGTCTTTTACATCTTAGTGTGATTAATCATAGATTATTTCTTCTAAAGGCATTTTTAAAAGCTACTTATATGATAGGGTTGAGGAAGAAATCTTAGGATGGAATTTAAAGGCCAGTAGAATATAAGCTTCAGTACAGCAGGGATTTTTGTTTGGTCCACTGATGTTTCCCTAGTGCGTAGAATAGAAATTAGTCTGTAACATGTACTTAATATTTGTTGAACGAGTGAAGAAATGAAGGAATGGGTTGCTGGGGAAAGATAAAATTTGTTGGAGTACTGCGCAGATGCTCTGAGTATCTTGAAGGAATTCAAAATGCAAACCAACCGGAGTACAACCCATCATTCCTACAATGTAAAAATACCTCCCAGCAGTAGCAAAGCGTCTATTGTTCACTTAATTGCCTTTCAGAACTATTAAGCGATTACTGCCCTGGCTGCCCCTCTTACTCACAGAGTAAGATTTTGACCATCACCACATACTTAAGTGCCAGCTTGACATTTCAGTATGCATTTTACTCTTACTTTCAAAAACCTATGTCCTAGCCATTCCCTGTGCTACACTTAATATAATCAATAACAGGACATTTACTGTTGTAGCAAAAATGAATTATATATATTGATTAAAATTTGGCCTTTCATCCATGGAGGATTCATGGCATAGCATTTAAAAACTGGCACTCTTCAGGCACAGTGGCTCATGCCTGTAATCCCAGCACTTTGGGAGGCCTACGTGGGCGGTTCACAAGGTCGAGAGATCGAGACCATCCTGGTCACCATGGTGAAACCCCGTCTTTACTAAAATACAAAAAATTAGTTGGGTGTGGTGGTGCACACCTGTAGCCCCAGCTACTCAGGAGGCTGAGGCAGGGGAATCACTTGAACCCGGGAGGCGGAGGTTGCAGTGAGCCGATATTGCACCACTGCACTCCGGCCTGGCAACAGAGCAAGACTCCATCTTAAAGGAAAAAAAAACAAAACAAAACTGTCCCTCTTAGCCTTCCTGTTCCACAACTGCCATATAAATAATCGTCAAGAATAGTTTTTTCACATATAATTCGTATACAAAGTTTCTCAGTAAGTCTATTTTGTCTACAAGATAAAGTCCAAATTCCTGACCTAGCATTCAGGGACTTCTGCATTTTAGCCAACTACCTTTTTGTTCTTTTCCCTTACAGTGGCCTGTACTCAATAATTACTTAATTATTGAATAGTTGGTATAGAAAATAAGGAAACAAAAAGCAGTTATTCTTGCCTACAAAGTATGTTTCCAGTTGAAGAAAGTCTGGCAGATGGTTTTTCAAGAAGCCTGTATGGGTGGCATTCATTGTTTGAGTGAATTATCCATTTAGTGAAAAATAGCATTAGAGACAAGAATTCCTTAAAACTCCACGTAAACAGTTTTTTCGATCCTTGTTGACAGACCTGTTGGAAACTAGGTAATACAGTCTACCCTCAGCATCCATGGGTTCTCTGTATGGAAGCCATGAATACGGAAGGCTGACTAGGGGACATGAGTATCCACGAATTTTGGTATCTGAGGTGGTCCTGGAACCAGTCGTACTCAGATACTGAGGGACAACTGTAATAAGAAAGGAATTAAATATGTATATCTAGTGACATCAGTTTACATTGCAAGTAACCACTTAGTGGGACTGACTGAATCATACTGTGCCCGCAGCATTGCTTGAACAGTTCATCAGTCTGGATGGACTAGGTGATTTTGTAGTAACAAACAGCACCCAAATCTCAGTGGCTTATTTCAGAGGTTTATTTTTCCTCAGTTCATGTTACACATGAGCTGTCTGGGCCTGTGCTCCTAGTTTTCCTTGCTTAGCAATGTGGACAGGGGAGTCTTAACTTTCTGGCCTGTTGTTGGTTACCTGTTGATGGTTAGAGGTAAGGTAATGGGAGTGAATCACACACACTGGCTCTTTTTTTTTTTTTTTAATGAAGTTCTGAGGTACATGTGCAGAATGTGCTCTTTGTTACATAGGTATACACATACCATGGTGGTTTGCTGTACCCATTAACCCGTCATCTACATTAGGTGTTTCTCCTAATGCTATCCCTCCCCTAGCCCCCCACCCCACAACAGGGCCCGGTGTGTGATGTTCCCCTCCCTATATCCATGTGTTCTCATTGTTCAACCCCCACTTATGAGTGAGAACATGCAGTGTTTGGTTTTCTGTCCTTGAGTTAGTTGCAGTGAGCTGAGATTGTGCTACTGCACTCCAGCCTGGAGACAGAGCAAGACTCCATCTCAAAAAAAGAAAAAATAGATACCAGAATAGGTGTATCTATTCTAGGTACAATGAACATGGTTCTTGCTCTCATGGAGCTCACAGTCTAGTGAGAGGTCATGGGCAATAAGTGCATAAGCTAATTTCCAGATGGTGATAAATGTGGTGGGGGAAAAATACAGGGTACTGCTGTAGAGAATGATTGTAAGTGAGGGTGGGGTTATTCTTGATTGGGTGGTGAGTGCGTGGGAGGAATATTTTAAGCAGAAAGAATGGCTCAGCCACAAAATGGAAATAAGTTTGAAATGTTGAAGGACAGAAGGCCAGTGTGGCTGAAGCATTTAGGAAGCTATTATAGTCTAAAGGAGTTGGTGGTTTGGTCTAGAATGGTGGTAATGGAAATGGAAAGAAACGGACAGCTTGGGAATATATTATAAAGGCAAAGTCAACAAATTGGATGTAGGTTATTAAGGAAAAAAGAAATCAAGGATGAATCCTTTATTTCAGGCTTGAGAAATTGGAAGGAGGATGGTTCCATTTACTGAGTTAGGGACTGTTGGGAGGAGCAGATTTGAGAGGGGGGATATTAAGGGTTCTATTTTTAATATGTTAAGTTCAAGAATAGATGACTATTGGATATCCATGTGGAGTTGGCTAGTAGGCAGTTGGAGATTTGAATCCAGAGTTTAGGTGAAACAGTATGATGAGAGATTTTATTTATTTATTTATTTATTTATTTATTTATTTATTTATTGAGACAGAGCCTTGCTGTCGCCCAGGCTGGAGTGCAATGGCGCGATCTTGGCTTACTGCAACCTCCGCCTCCCGGGCTCAAGCAATTCTTCTGCTTCAGCCTCCCCAGTGGCTGGGATTACAGGTGCCTGCCACCATGCCCAGCTAATTTTTGTATTTTTAGTAGAGATGGGTTTTCACCATGTTAGCCAGGCTGGTCTCGATCTCCGGACCTCAGGCGATCCGCCCACCTAGGCCTCCCAAAGTGCTGAGATTACAGGTGTGAACCACCGCGCCTGGCCGAGATTTTATTCTTAAATGAAAGTTAATATGTTAATTTTTGTTATAGTTAAGTCTTGGACACAGGAGTCATATTTTCTTGAGCCTGCAAGTGATTCTTCTGTTGGAGAAGAAAGTGTTCCCTGAGAGAGGAGGCATTTTCAAACCTTAATATACGTTCTGATTTCAGCCTAGGAGATATGGTGGTGCCCAACCACTGTAACTGTTGGGGATGTAATATAATCCTCACAAGTTTTGGAACATAAGAAAGGTTTAAGAACCGTTGTTATAAAAAGATTTTGAATGTCTCTAGCATCATTTTTGGGAATTATTAAAGGATGATCTACCCTTTTTTCCAAGGCTTAGGGTATACTTAACCCTGTTGACTTCTGGTACTGTAGAAATTAGGCACAAGTGTCGTAGGGTGGTGACATTAGTCCAAATAATGAAGATAGAGTTTTTGAATTAATTTATATTAGCTCATCGTTTTGAGAGTTGAATACTACTTTATTGGTATATCCTCTCATATGTAGAGAGTCTATCGGTTTTGAAAGTATCAGAAATACCTTTAGTAGGCAAACAAGGGTCAAAAATGATCCTTAAAGTGACAATGTTTTATGTATGTATACATTCATCCCTCATTATCTATGGGCGATTGGTTCCAGGACCTCCCAATGATATCACAATCCGAGGATGCTCAAATCCCTGATATAAAGTGGTGTAGTATTTCCACATAACCTTTGCACATCCTCCCATACACCTTAAATAATTTCTAAATTATTTGTAATATCTAGTACAATGTAAATGCTATGTAAATAGTTGTTATACTGTATTATTGGGGGAATAGTGATGAGAAAAATAAGTCTACATATTCAGTAGAGATGTATTTTTTTTCTAAATAGTTTTGATTGGGAATTGATTGAATCCACAGATGCTGAACCCACGGATACAGAGGGCCAGTTGTATATATATTTTCCATTTCTGAGTCCAAGAAGACAATTAAAACAGAATCAAGTATTTTTTCCTCCCTGTTGAATATTTCCAGAAAATACTGGGTTATTCTAACAGGGAAAGTAAATTGGAATTTGGTGAATTCACCAAAACATGCTAGAATAATCATAACCATCTACTTCTAGGCGTAAGAAGTCCTAAGTCTTCCCAAAGATTCAGGTGTTTATATAGCCATTTAAGAAAATATGTATATAATACTCTTAATACATTATAATTAAGTTAAAACATACTTGCACATTATACAAAATTCAAAAGGCCCAAAAGGGAAAAGTCTTCTCCCTTCACCCCCTAGCCACATATATCCTCTCACTAGAAGTGACCTTTATCCCCAGTTTCTCTCATATCCTTCGAAAGATATTTAGTGAATATACAAGTAGTCCCTCACAGACACACACTTTTTAACCTAAGTGGTAACATAGTGTTTTGCTACCTTACTTTTTTCTCCCTACTTTCCAGTATAAGGCATAGTTATGTTTTTTTAAAAGCCTGTAGGTCCACAACTATGGATGGTGATAAACATCTACCTAGTTCTTTAATTTTATTTTCCCATTATTAGTCCCAGTTCCCTAATGTAGTAATTTAAGTGGACTTGATTAAAACTGAGGAAGAGGCCGGGCGTGGTGGCTCAAGCCTGTAATCCCAGCACTTTGGGAGGCCGAGGAGGGCAGATCACGAGGTCAGGAGATCGAGACCATTCTGGCCAACATGGTGAAACCCTGTCTTTACTAAAATACAAAAAATTAGCCAGGCGTGGTGGTGTGCACCTGTAATCCCAGCTACTTGGGAGGCTGAGGCAGGGGAATCGCTTGAACCTGGGAGGCAGGGGTTGCAGTGAGCTGAGATGGCACCACTGCACTCCAGCCTGGCGACAGAGCAAGACGCTGTCTCTTTTTTTTTTTTTTTTTTGAGACAGAGTCTCGCTCTGTCGGCGGGATCTCGGCTCACTGCAAGCTCCGCCTCCCGGGTTCACGCCATTCTCCTGCCTCAGCCTCCCGAGTAGCTGGGACTACAGGCGCCCGCCACCACGCCCGGCTAATTTTTTGTATTTTTAGTAGAGGCGGGGTTTCACTGTGTTAGCCAGGATGGTCTCGATCTCCTGACCTCATGATCCGCCCGCCTCTGCCTCCCAAAGTGCTGGGATTACAGGCGTGAGCCACCGCGCCCGGCCAACGCTGTCTCAAAAAACAAAACAAAACAAAACACAAAAAACACTGAGGAAGAGGTAGTAGGAAAGCTAATTCCCACTTGGCATCTCTTTTGTAATTTTTATTTCAGGGTATCTCAGTCATAAGAGAGTTGGAATTCAGTTTGATCCAAATTGATTGAAATGATATAGTATTGTACCCACTGAATCTCCAGACATCTGTCTTTATTTTCATGCTTGATCTGCTTTCCCGAGTTTGACGTTATTTCTCAAATCAGCTTACGGTGGAAAACTGAATTAAGAGAAAGTGGTGGGCAGGGCGTGGTGGCTCACGCCTGTAATCCCAGCACTTTGGGAGGCTGAGGCAGGTGGATCAAGAGGTCAGGCGTTCGAGACCAGCCTGGCCAATATGGTGAAACCCCATCTCTACTAAAAATACAAAAAAAAAAAAAACCAATTAGCTGGGCGTGGTGGCACGCGCCTGTAATCCCAGCTACTCAGGAGGCTGAGGCAGGAGAATCTCTTGAAAGCGGGAGGCGAAGGTTGCAGTGAGCCGAGATGGCGCCACTGCACTCCAGCCTGGGAGACAGAGGAAGACTCCATCTCAAAAAAAAAAGAAGAGAGAGAGAGAAAGTGGTGTGATGAATCATCATTCAGGAAATATTAAACCCTTGAGATATCAACTTTGAGTTGTTCCCAGTAGGTGAGAGGTGAAGCCAGCTGGCTTTCTGGGTCGGGTGGGGACTTGGAGAACTTTTCTGTCTAGCCAGAGGATTGTAAATGCACCAATCAGTGCTCTGTGTCTAGCTAGAGGATTGTAAATGCACCAATCAGGATTCTGTAAAAAATAGACCAATCAGCACTCTGTAAAGTGGACCAATCAGCACTCTGTAAAATGGGCCAATCAGCAGCACATGGGCGGGGTCAAATAAGGGAATAAAAGCTGGCCACCTAGCCCTAGTGGCAACCCGCTCGGGTCATCTTCCACGCTGTGGAAACTTTGTTCTTTCCGTCTTCAGAATAAATCTTGCTGTTGCTCACTGTTTGGGTCCACATCACCTTTAAGAGCTGGAACACTTGCCACGAAGGTCCTCCAGCTTCATTCTTGAATTCGGCCAGACTACGAACCCACCGGAAGGAAGAAACTCTGGACACATCGGAAGGAACAAACTCTGGACCACGAACCCACCAGAGGGAAGAAACTCTGGACACACCATTTTTGAGAGCTGTAACAGCGCAAAGGTCCACGGCTTCATTCTTGAGGTCAGCAAGACCAAGAACTCACTGGAAGGAGCCAACTCGGGACACATGTGGAATCAGGATGACGGGACTTAGTTTTATGATTTGAATATTTAATAATGTCAGGCTCTGTTAATTTGGTAAATCTATAGTCTGTCATTTTCTGAGATGGGAGTCTTGCCCTGTCATCTAGGCTGGAGTGCAGTGGCTCAGTCTAGGCTCATTGCAACCTCCACCTCCCGGGTTCAAGAGATTCTCCTGCCTTAGTCTTCAGAGTAGCTGGGACTCGAGGCTCATGCCACCACACCAGGCTAATTTTTGTATTTTTAGTAGAGACGGGGTTTTGCCATGTTGGCCAGACTGGTCTCAAACCCCTGACCTCGTGATCCGCCCACGTCAGCCTCCCAAAGTGCTGGGATTACAGGCCTGAGCCACTGCGCCTGGCCGGTAAATCTGTTTTCTTAATAGGAATAAACCTAACAAGTATAGTAGACAATACAGGTAACCTGATGGGGTACCCTTTTGCTGGACGGTACATGAGTAGCACTGCCTGTATTTGTCTCTATTTCTCTTTGTTCTTCTTCCAGTGTTCACCTCCTCCCCAGAATCCATGTCCCGTTTAATTGCCACATTCTTTCAAAATGGTAACCTTCAATCAGATTAAATGGGATTAAATGAGTGCAAAACAAAACTAGCAAGGTCAACAGAATGTATCATTGCTGTACCTATAAAATAGTTTCTCATATTTTATAAAAAGTACAGTTTAACATTCCATTTACCTTGTTACTTTTTGACTACAAGTCTTTGCTTCCCTTGCCAGTCCCTCTTCCCAATTCTTGACCAAATATACCTAAAAAAGGAATGTCACATTTATGGAACTGTGTGATCTTTCTTTGAATCTGGTTTAACATTAAACTATGGGTTTTTTGTTGTTGTTGTTGTTTGTGATAAGTTCCACCTGCTATACACTGGGTCACATGATCTGCTTAGCGCAAAGTATTTTTTTGGAACACTTTTGTATTAGTTATGGAAATAAATTTTACACATTGATTAAAATGTAGAGAAACACTCATTGAGATTACTCAGCAAGTCCTGCTGGACTAGAAGCTGTTACTTTCTGTAAAATGACTCTAAATATCTTTGCTTTAAACCACTATCTACTATTTCATAGTTTAACTCCAAGAGCAGTTTTTGTTTGTTTTCCCTAAGCTCTTAGATAAATCCTCAGGGATATCTCAGTGCTTGACATATTGTATTATAATTGCTTGTTTGTCTATTTCTCCCACTAGAAACTATGGGATGATGGTGAGAATTTCACAGCAGGAAAGATTGGGAAGTTTAAGGATCTGAACAGGAGTTAGGTAGGAAAGTATTACATGCTATAATGTAGCTGTATATACCACCAAAAATTCTACCTTAGAATGGTTTAGGTCACTGAATTTCATAATTTTACAATTATTTCATATTCCTTTACATAAGTTAAGAATTTGTATGTTGCAAGGCTTAAGAAGCTTTAATTCATCAGTTCCTATTAGCGTATCGTCCTCTTTTTGTGTCAAGAAAAGAAACTCGGCTGGGTGCGGTGGCTCACACTTATAATCCCAGCACTTTGTGTGGGAGGCCGAGGCAGCGAATGGATTACCTGAGGTCAGGAGTTTGAGACTAGCCTGGCTAACATGGTGAAACCCTGTCTCTACTAAAAATAAAAAAATTAGGTGGGTGTGGTGGCTTGTGCCTGTAATCCCAGCTACTAGGGAGGCTGAGGCAGGAGAATCTCTTGAACCTGGGAGGCAGAGGTTGCAGTAAGCCGAGATCATGCCACTGCACTCCAGCCTGGGCAACAGAGAGAGACTCCATCTCAAAAAAAATAAAATAAAATAAACCTCATTCTTTTATTTAAAATGTAATATTTTTTACTGGTAAAAATTGATAAAAATAAGCCAAAGACAACGATTCAATCTTAATCTTATAGAAAAATAAACAGAAAAAAGGAATGTAATACCACTATTTAGAAATAACCCTTATCCTTTCATTCTTTTCTCTGTGCTACATATGCACATATAGAAACATACAACAAATTTAGGAACTGATATTAAAGTTTGCTAATACCACAAATCATGTTTCTTACACCAAAGGCAACTTGCCTCATAGGTGATGTTTGTGTATAACTTGATAATAGCTAACATTTACAGAGTGATTTACAGACATTGTGGTAAGTGGATTATTTAATCCTCACAGCATTATTCTGAAAATAGGAGATTAGGTAACTTGCCTAAGATGGTACATAACTAATAAATGGTTAAAACAGGACTAAAACCCAGGTAGTCTGACTCTAGGACGTATATTTCTCTGTCACACCATACTGCCTAGTCTTTTCAGTTTAAACATGTAAGAAAAATACAACTTCACATTAAATTTTTCAAAAGCAAACTAAAACATGACATTGTTCATCGTTTGTCAGATTTTCAAAGGTAAAAACGTTGACGAGACAGAATCTTGTGTTATCATGGATGCAAATAGTGGTTGTTCTCCACCTCTAGTAGCAGGAGTCTAAGTTGGAAAAACCTTTGTGGAGAGCAGCAGTCTATCTCTGCCACATTTGCCAAGCTTCTTAGTTCCCAATATAGTGAAGACAGCAATTGGAAATAGGAATTTAAAATATATTGTTTCCATGAAATTAATTGTAATGCTTTGGGTAGTCTGGACAAAGGCAAATGCCTGAAAAACTGTATATCAAATAAGGTGTAGGTTAGAAAGCTAAACATAAATGAAGTAAAACTGCAACAGTTTAGGATTTTGTACTGATAATGTATCAAGTTCTTGAGCCACTTTAAATAAGCCCAAACTATAAATTATAGATGATGCATCATACATTATGTTTAGATTTCTTTCTTTCTTTCTTTTTGAGACGGAGTCTGGTTCTGTTACCCAGGGTGGAGTGCAGTGGTGCAATCTCAGCTCACTGCAGCCTCTGCCTCCTGGGTTCAAGTGGTTCTCCTGCATCAGCCTCCCGAGTAGCTGGGATTACAGGTGCCTGCCGCCACGCCTGGCAGGTTTTTGTATTTTTAATAGAGACTGGGTTTCGCCATGTTGGCCAGGTTGGTCTTGAACTCCTGACCTCAAGTGATCCACCCACCTTGGCCTCCTAAAGTGCTGGGATTGACAGGCATGAGGCACCGCGCCCAGTCATTTTAAAATTATTTTATTTTATTTTTGAGACAAAGTCTCACTCTGTTGCCCAGGCTGGAGTGCAGTCACGCAGTCTCGACTCACTGCAGCCTCCACCTCCCGGGTTCACGCGATTCTCCTGCCTCAGCCTCCCAAGCAGCTGGGATTACAGGCAGGCGCCACCATGCGTGGCTAATTTTTGTATTTTTAGTAGAGACGGGGTTTCACCATGTTGGCCAGGCTGGTCTTGAATTCCTGACCTCAGGTGATCCATCCCACTTGGCCTCCCAAAGTGCTGGGATTACAGGTGTGAGCCACCACGCCTGGCTGATTTTTAGATTTTAAATTGAAATGTTTAAGATACATGTGTAACATCTTTTTTTAATGAATCTTTTTATTTTATTTTTTCTCTGAAGCCAGAATGTGCTTACCCCTTTCCAGTTTTTATTATTTTGAGACACATTTTAGATAAGCATGCACACGTGGTTTAAAAAATCAGATACACATTGATTTCTCATATAGCAAGTAAGGTAAAGATTTATAAATCAAATGTTCACAAATCACAAAGTTACTTTTAGGACCCTAAATTTATTTGCATTTATTATCAATTTCCATGTCGCCATAACTATTTTGTATATTCCACAAAATAGAATTGCTTTTGAGGAATACAGTGTGGTTTGCAGAATTCCCAATACATAGTCATTTGACAGTTACAATTAAAAAAATTATTTGTGGGTTTTTTGTTTGTTTGTTTTTTGGGGTTTTTTTTTTTGTTTTTGTTTTTGTTTTTTTTGAGATGGCGTCTCTCTCTGTCGCCCAGGCTGGAGTGCAGTCATGGGATCTCGGCTCACTGCAACCTCCGCCTCCCAGGTTCAAGCAGTTCTCCTGCCTCAGCGTCCTGAGCATCTGGGATTATAGGATACAAGTGCAATTTTGCTACATTGATATATTGCATGTAGTGAAGTCAGGAGGTTCAGTACATGGATCATTAGAGCAACACGCATTTTACCCATCAAGCAAGCTTTCATCATCCACCTTTCTCCCACCCCTACCTCTCCGAGTCTCCATTCTCTATTATTCCACACTGCTTTCATATGTACACATTACTATAAGTGAGGACATGCAGTATTTGTCTTTGTGTCTGAGTTGTTTTACTTGAGATAATGGCCTCCAGTTCCATCTATGTTGCTACAAAAGACATTATTTCATTCTTTTTTAAGGCTGAATAGTATTCCATATTGTATATGTACCACATTTTCTTTATCCAGTCCTCTGTTGATAAGACACAGGTTGATTCCATATCTTTCCTATTTAAATTGTGCTGCAATAAACATATGAGTGCAGGTGTCTTTTGGATATAATGATTTATTTTCCTTTGGATAGATACCCAGTAGTGGGATTGCTGGATCATATAGTGGTTCCGTTTTTAGTTCTCTGAGAAATCTCTGTGCTGTTTGTACTAATTTACATTCCCACAAATAGTATATGAGTTCGTTTTCTCCACACCCTTGTTATCTGTTACTTTTTGTCTTTTTAATAATAGCCATTCTGATTGGTGTAAGATGATATTTCATTGTAGTTGTAATTTGCATTTCTGTGATTAGTGATATTGAACATTTGTTCACATGCTTCTTGGCCATTTGTCTTCTTTTGAATAATGTCTATTTGTGTTCTTACCCTGTTTTTTAATGGGATTATTTGGGGGTTTTTGTTCAGTTGTCTGATTGTCTGAGATCCTTATAAATTCTGGATATCGGTCCACTGTCAGATATATAGTTTGTAGATACTGTCTGTTCACTTTGTTGATTCTTTGGTTATGCAGAGGCTCTCCCTTCCCAACCCCGCCTCCACACGGTCCTGCTCTGTTGTCTAGGCTGGAGTGCAGTGGCACAATCTCAGCTTAACTGCAGCCTCCACCTCCCAGGCTCAAGCTGTCCTCCCACCTCAGCCTCCCAAGTAGCTGGAACTACAGGCGCGTGCCACCATGCTCACGTAATTTTTAAAGTTTTTTTTTTTATTTTTTATAAAGACAGGGTCTCAGTATGTTGCCCAGGCTGGCCTCAAACTCCTGGGCTCAAGTGCTACTCCCGCCTTGGCCTTTCAAAGTGCTAGAATTACAGGTATGACCCACTGCACCTGGCCCTAAATCATATTTTCAAAAAAAAATCTTTTAATATGTAGGAAAATATAATATTAATGACAAAATGCAGCATATAAAACTAAACTGCAGGCTGGGTGCAGTGGCTCACGCCTGTAATCCCACCACTTTGTGAGCCCGAGGCAGGTGGATCATGAGGACAGGAGTTCGAGACCAGCCTGGCCAATATGGAGAAACCCTGTCTCTACTAAAAATACAAAAATAAGCCAGGCATGGTGGCGTGCACCTGTAGTCCCAGCTACTCGGGAGGCCAAGGCAGAAGAATCGCTTGAAGCCAGGAGGCGGACGTTGTGGTGAGCCGAGATCATGCCACTGCATTCCAGTCTGGGCAACAGAGCAAGACTCCATCTCAAAAAAATAAAAAACAACAAAGAAAAACTAAACTGCATGGGAGAAAAAGTGGTTGAATTACTGGTGATTTTGCTGGTGATTTTTTTTTTTTTTTTTTTTTTTTGACACAGGGCCTTTCTTTGTCACCCACGCTGGAGTACAGTGGTGCAATTTTGGCTCACTGCAGCCTCAACCTCCTGGGCTCAAGCGACCCTCCTGCCTCAGCGTCCTGAGTAGCTGGGACTACAGGTGTGCACCACTATGCCCGGCTAATTTTTGTATGTTTTGTAGAGACAGGGTTTCACCACGTTGCCCAGGCAGGTCTCAAACTCCTGGGCTCAAGCGACCCAACTGCCTTTGTCTCCCAAATTGCTAGGATTACAGGAATGGGTTATCATGCCCAGCCTACTGGTGATATTTTAATTAATTTATTTATTTTTTGAGACAAGAGTCTTGCTCTGTTTCCCAGGCTGGAGTGCAGTGGCGCCATCTGTGTTGACTGCAACCTCCGCATCCCAGGTTCAGGCGATTCTTGTGTCTCAGTCTCCTGAATAGCTGAGATTACAGACGTATGCCACCACGCCTGCCTAATTTTTGTATTTTTAGTAGAGATGGGATTTTGCCATATTGGCCAGGCTGGTTTCAAACTCCTGGCCTCAAGTGATATGCCTGCCTCAGCCTCCCAAAGTGCTGGGATTACAGGCATGATCCACTGCATCTGGCCTTAAGTTATTTTATTTTATTTTTGAGACGGAGTCTCGCTCTGTCGCCCAGGCTGGAGTGCAGTGGCGCGATCTCGGTTCACTGCAAGCTCCGCCTCCAGGGTTCACGCCATTCTCCTGCCTCAGCCTCCCGAGTAGCTGGGACTACAGGCGCCCGCCACCACGCCCGGCTAATTTTTTGTATTTTTAGTAGAGGCGGGGTTTCACTGTGTTAGCCAGGATGATCTCGATCTCCTGACCTCATGATCCGCCCGCCTCTGCCTCCCAAAGTGCTGGGATTACAGGCGTGAGCCACCGCGCCCGGCAAGCCTTAAGTTATTTTTAAAGTAATACTTATGAGATGCAAAATTTGGTATAAAGAGGACATAAAGTAAAAACGTTTAATACTGTTGATCCCCAGCTCCCAGGTTTACCTTTGTGGAAGCATTCAGTGATTGCTGGGGGATATTCTAAAAGGAGAGAGATTATTTTTTCCGTATTTATTCCTGATTTTTTCTTCTTCTATGCATCCTTCTCCCTATACCCAAATCCAGGAGTATGGAGTGGGAAGGAGGGACAGCACGTAGTCTTTCTACACACGTCTGTTTTTGTTTCTGTCTCTTCTCCCTCCCCGGACTTTCACATTACTTACTGAAACAAAGTCGATTTCATATACAGTCATTGAAGAGAACACCACCCTCTAGGCCTAAAAGCAAGAGACATGCCATTTTCTCTGTATCATTGCAGAACATTGCCGTAAATGTGTATGTCTCCCATGAATTGGCTTTGTTCACTGAAATAGTCTGGTATCCTATTTCTTGTAACTTACAGGAATTGTTTTTGTGTTTTTTTTTGAGATGGAGTCTCACTCTGTCGCCCAGGCTTGAGTGCAGTGGCACCATCTCTGCTCACTGCAACCTCTGCCTCCTGGGTTCAAGCAATTCTCCTGCTTCAGCCTCCTGAGTAGCAGGGATTACAGGCACGTGCCACCACACCTGTCTCATTTGTTGTACTTTTAGTAGAGACAGGGTTTCACCATGTTAGCTGGGATGGTCTCGATCTCCTGACCTGGTGATCCACCTGCCTCGGCCTCCAAAAGTGCTGGGATTACAGGCTTGAGCCACTGTGCCTGACTGAATTTTTAATCATATAAAAAAGCAGAGAGGATAGTATAATAAACTTTACAATTACCCAGCTTCAGCAATTATCAACATATCTTACTTCATTGATACTCCCTATTCTGTGCAAATCCTAAATGTAATCTCATTTTATCTGTAGGATGGATTTTTTTTTTTTTTTTTTTTTTTTTGAGATGGAGTCTCACTGTGTGCTCTGTGGCCCAGGCTGGAGTGCAGTGGTGCAATCTCGGTTCACTGCAAGCTCTGCCTCCCAGGTTCACTCCATTCTCCTGCCTCAGCCTCTCAAGTAGCTGGGACTACAGGCACCCGCCACCACGCCCAGCTAATTTTTTGTGTTTTTAATAGAAACGGGGTTTCACCGTGTTAGCCAGGATGGTCTTGATCTCCTGACCTCGTGATCCGCCCACCTCGGCCTCCCAAAGTGTTCAGATTACAGGCGTGAGCCACTGCGCCCAGCCAGGATGGATTTCTAAAAGACTCTCAACAACAACAATAAAAAAACACATAACCACACTACCATTCAACTAAAAATAATTAACAATGATTAATAATAATTCTTCTATCTCATACACGGCTGATCAGAATATAAAATAGTATAATCACTGTAAAAACAGTTGGGCAATTTTCTTTAAAAGTTTAACATACACCTACCATAAAACCCAGCCATTTCACTTCTGGGTATTTACCCATGAGAAATGAAAGCATATGTTCATACAAGTGTACATGACTTACAGTAATTTTACTAATAATAGTGAAAAATGGAAACAACCCAAATGTCCATCAGTAGGTGAATAAACAAATTGTGGTATAGCCACCTAATAGACTGTTATGTTAACAGTCTGTTAACAATAAAAAGGAATAGACCATTGATACATGCATGCAACAGCATGGATGATTCTCAAACTAGTTATGCTAAGTGAAAGAAGCCCTACCAAATATATATATATATATATATGGTCTATGATTTATATGAAATTCTTGAAAAGGCAAACTATAGTGACAGAAATACATTCAAGTGGTTGGGGAGGATATATATTTTAAGTTTTGTTTTTTTTAAACTAGGATCTAAGCAACATCCAAACATTGCATTTAGTTGATATAGTCCTGAAGTGTCTTTTAATATGTAGCCTCATCCTCTTATTTTATTTTCTTGCGAAGCGTTTTTTGAGAACACTGAGTCATCTATCCCAAAGAAAGTTTTCTGGATTTTTCTAATTGCATCCTCATGGTCGCATTAACAGGTTCCTGTGTCTTCTGTATTTCCATTAAACTGGTAGTTGGTAACAGGCAGTTGAAGCTTGATTATGTTCAGGTTTGATTTTTTTTGGCAAGAATATTTATTAGTAGTGTTGTTAATATTTCCTGTTGTATCATATCAGGATTCATATAATGTCTGGTTGTCTCTTTTTTTGATGCTAAAATTGATTAGTGTCTTAGATGTTGTCAACCTGATTTATCCATTGTAAAGTTTCCCATTACCTTCTTTAACGGTTTTTGCTTTCTATTGATGCTCAAATTGAGGAACCATATCTGGAGAAGGACTGGAAATTCGGAAATGTGGAAAGCTCTGGATTCTGAATTTTGAGTATACAAGAGTTTTACTGTGGTTGCTTAACTAGACAGCTTTCCTTTACTTCATGTTTATAATTTCCTGTTTGTCTTCGGGACCACTGTGTCTACTGTGCCCCAAGGTGTATTCTGGGATGCTTCATTGCCTCTTAAATTAGATGAACTGCTTCTGTGTTTTTAGTAACCTGTTTGGTAATCTATTCCTCTTTTATAGCACTCATTATTCATATTCATTGGCTTCCTTGTTATTCGTCCCCACTAGATTGTAAGCTTCTTAGAAATAAGAATGTACTTCCAGGCCGGGCGCAGTGGCTCACGCCTGTAATCCCAGCACTTTGGGAGGCCGAGGCTGGGGGATCACGAGGTCAGGAGATCGAGACCATCCTGGCTAACATGGTGAAACCCTTTCTCTACTAAAAATACAAAAAATTAGCCAGGTGTGGTGGCGGGCGCCTGTAGTCCCAGCTACTCAGGAGGCTGAGGCAGAAGAATGGCATGAACCCGGGAGGCGGAGCTTGCAGTGAGCCGAGATCATGCCACTGCACTCCAGCCTGGGAGACAGAGCAAGACTCTGTCTCAAAAAAAAAAAAAAAGAAAGAAAGAATGTACTTCTTATTCATCTCTTGACACATAGTAGTGCTGAATCAGTACATGCTGGATTGAATACATACACTTCCTTTTAATTGTTTAAGAAATGAACCCTAAAATAGCAGTACTGAAACATACAAAGGTAACATTTGATTTTCTCTTTTGAACAGAATTTGTGTGTAATATTAATAAGAGATAATAAAATATTTTTGTTTACTTTTTGAGTAAACTGCAGGGAACAAAGGAGAGGGAAGAGACAGATTTAGTTAGCTTTGTGCCGTCTTTATTAAGTCTTTTTGTTTAGGAAACTGTCTCCTCTCTATCAAAGAGTAAACATTTTTGTTTTATCATTTTGGTTAAATGAATGACTATTTTATAGTGACCTATGATCATATTTTGTGATATCAAGTTTTTAAACCTTTGATATTTGACAAACTTTCCGAAAGCAAAATTGCAAGTTCTAAGTTCAGTCTTTTTGCCTCAAACTTTTTTGGATATTGGGTTCCCTGAAGTCCAAGAGAGACTTATTAGGCTTATTTGATGTTAGATTTATACAAGGAGGCATTATCAAATACGAGGTGGTGTTTAACTTTCTTTGGATTATACTTACATAGATGTGGTATTAATATGTGTTCCAGGGCCGGGTGCAGTGGCTCACGCCTGTAATCCCAGCACTTTGGGAGGCCGAGGCGGGCGGATCACCTGAGGTTGGGACTTCGAGACCAGCCTGGCCAGCATGGCAAAACCCCATCTCTACTAAAAATACCAAATTAGCTGGGCGTGGTGGCGCATGCCTGTAATCCCACCGGAGGCAGAGGCAGGAAAATCACTTGAACCCGGGAGGCAGAGGTTGTGGTGAGCCGAGATCACACCACTGCCCTCCAGCCTGGCGACAGAGCGAGACTCTGTCTCAAAAAAAAAATGTGTTCCAGGTTGTATGAAATTCCTAAAATTCTGATGTCTTGATTATTATTAATATGTCAGTAATGACGTCTGTGTTACATTTTTGTATGCCACAAAAGTAACCAAATGTCCTTGTCAATTGTGTCTGTCCTGAGATTTTTGTCATTAATTGTTTTGCTTTGATTCTTTCCAAAAAGCAGCTGACAGTCAGTTATAATGCTGGGCTTACTTCTTTGGGGAGTTCATGAAAAGGACTCTTGAATGCAGGCCTCTGATAACTTTGGAAATTGTGCCATGAGACTAGAGAGAAAACTTCCAGGACTAACCAAAAGGCTGATGCGTTCATAAAAATTACTAACCCAATATGAAGCAAAGCAGGAGCTGATTGCATGGACAGAACTAATGGAGAACTGAAATAATTTTGTACGGCTTTTTGTTTGAAACACTGCTACTTTTTTGTTTTGTTTTTCAGAGTCTGGAAAACTTTTTTTCTTCCCCCTTTTTGAGACAGAATCTCGCTCTGTTGCCCAACCTGGAGTACAGTGGCACAATCTTGACTCACTGCAACCTCCACCTCCCAGGTTCAAGCAATTCTCATGCCTCAACCTCCCAAGTAGCTGGGATTACAGGCATGTGCCATTATGCCTGGCTAATTTTTGTATTTTTAGTACAGACGGGTTTTCACCATGTTGGCCAGGCTGATCTCGAACTCCTGGCCTCAACTGATCTGTCCGCCTCAACCTCCCAAAGTGCTGGGATTACAGATGTGAGCCACCGCACCCAGCTCATTTGAGCTATTTATAGCCTTTAACAGCTGAGTAGAGTATACAGAATTTGAGGTGTATTTCTCTCTGCCCAGTTTCTTCAGAATTCATAAATTATTTGTGAATTTTCTTTTCTTTTTTTTTTTTTTTAAGATGGCGTCTTCCTCTGTCACCCAGGCTGGAAGGCAGTGGCATGATCTTGGGTCACTGCAACCTCCACTTCCCAGGTTCAAGCGATTCTCTTGCCCCAACCTACCGAGCAGCTGGGATTACAGGCACTTGCTACCACACCTGGCTGATTTTTGTATTTTTAGTAGATACGGGGTTTCACCATGTTGGCCAGGCTGGTCTCAGACTCCTGACTTCAAGTGATCCACCTACCTTGGCCTCCCAAAGTGCTAGGATTACAAGTGTGAGCCACAGTGCCTGGCCTATTTGTGAATATTCTTAATTTGTGGCAATGTGGTTGTTTGCATAAGTTCAGTAAGAATCTGTTTTCTTTTATAATGGGACAGCGATGGAGGAACTGGTTATTTTTCCAGGACTTTGACTGAAATGGCCTTATGATAGGTTCCAACAAAACCATTTTAGGAGAGCCTATGTGGACCATGATTTTTGCTGTACTTTGTATGGGTAATCAGGCCAAGTATAGTTGGACTGAAGCTTATTTTACAGGTGGCTTGGTCCTGCTGTGATTTATCTTCGGTGGAAGTGGGGGACTGGAAAGAGAAATATTGTATTTCAGATGAAAACTATAGTATTAGATTAACCTTTGATTCCTGGGTGGCCATGTTGTTATGGGATTTCTGGGGTGTCGATTTTTCTGGCCAGAACCTCTGTGGCTGCAGTGCCTTTGCCCAAGTTCTTGTCCTGTGTCCAGGAAGAATGAGGTACACAGACAAGTGAAGGGTGAAGAAGAATTTTATTTAGTGTTAGAACAGCTCAGAGGAGTGGGTAGCTCCTCTCTGTAGGCAGGTCGTCCAGTTGAGTGTTCAGCTCTTAGCAGAGAAGAGGCCCTGGAGAGAGTCGCTCCTCTCTGCAGTTAAGTCATTCTGATATCTCTGCAGGTCTCTGAAGCGCTCAGCAGATAGGGCAGCTTCTCTCTTCTGCCTGGTCGTCTGCAGCATTCAGCGGAGCGGGTACTCCTCTCTGCAGCTGGTGGTCCCATCTTCTCCAGCTATCAGCAGAGAGGATACTCCACTTTGCAGCTGATCGTCCTCTTCTGTCATCTCTCTGCCATCTTTGTCCTCTGGCATCCTCCACCCTGCTGTGGCTGAGCCCAGGGCTTTTGTGGACCTCAGAGGGGAGGAAGTGCATGCAAATTGATCCATGGGCTGTCATGGGTGGGCCCGGAAGAGGCACCACGAGTCCCCATTCTTGTCCTTAGGACTGGCAGCCCAGCCCCCTTCCTTCAGGTCCTCCCTGGCCTGAGGGTGGGGCCTTACTGGGGACCCTGCCCCCTTCCATCCAGGACTCTTGTCTGTCTCCCGCTGCCATTCATGGCCCTGGGGCTTGGCCCCAACCCTGCTCTCAGATCAGAGCAGGTGCTGGGAGCAGAGAGAGGCCAGGCAGTGGGAGCAGACACCCCTGAGCCTGCAGGGACAGTGGGGAGGGGGATCCTTCCTGGGGCGCCCAAGGGTGTAGACTGCAGAGACACCCTGGTCCTGTGCCTGGGAGGGCAGCCACAGCTGCACAGGGGAGCTCCCACCCCACCAATTTGGAAGAGGCAGGGCTCCCGCCTGTCCCCACCTCCTGCCTGCTTCCTGGAGAAGGAGGCCCAGGTCTGCAGCCATAGCTGCGGTGGCTGCAGCTGCACCCTGGAAGGCAGATCCTGCCTGTTCCTGGCTCCCCAAAGAGCACAGGGAGGCTGGGATCCACAGCTGCAGTTTGGGTGGCTGTAGCCCACCTGGGCAGGGCTCCTGCTTGCTCAGTAAAGCAGGAGACCTGGGTCTACAACTGCAGCGGCCTGGGGACCTCCTGTCCCAACTCAGAAGGGGCGGGGCTCCCACTGGCTTCATGGAATGTGCAGACCCAACTGGTCTTCCCTGCTGCAACTGGCATGATGGTGGCAGCCACTGTCATCAGTGTGGTCACTCATGGTATCTAGTTGCCCACAATGCCCCTCCTCAGCATGAAGCAGCCAGAAAGATCAATGACCAGACTCCCCATGATCGAGGGACTAATAAATAGAAAGGAGGGTACTGAAATGGCCCAGTTGTCCCATAGAAGTGATGTTTATGGTTTCTTTGAATAAACATAGAAATTGACCCTCCTGGTCTTAAAACTTTGAGAAAGTAACTCTTGTCTTATATGAATTCCTTTCTCAGGAAACCAACTAGCAGGACTCTCAGACAGTATCATGGAACTAAAACGTACCAGATCATAGCATGTGGACAATGAGACACCAGACCCCTTATCTGTCATGATTGCCCAAGTGGCCACCTGCTTCCTGTCGACCAACTCTTCTTTCTTACCCCTCCCTAATTCCTGTTTTCCTGCATGTAGTTACATTTCTTCCCTGCTATATAAACCCCTGATGTTAGTTGGTCAGGGAGATGGATTTGAGGCCGATCTTCCATTTCCTGAGCTGCAGCACCTGATTAAAGCCTTCTTCCCTGCATTGTCTCAGTGATTGGCTTTCTGTGTGCCAAGCATCAGGACCTAGACCAAACCCCTGCTGTTCTGGTAACAGTATTTTGAGTGTGATGGTATTCATTGTTCACTGGAGGTTATATATCTACAGGTATACATTTATATTAACTAATCTAATAATCATTGATTTACAATTTACATTGCATACGTAAATATATGAAATGCAGTTGCTGCCCAAGAGAAGTTTTGCAGTCTATTTGGCAAGAGGAGACACACCTGGATTAGTTAGTGCCCAGTCATATCTTACCTTTAGGCCTTCAATTATTTGTAGATTGTTAAGTCTTAAACTGTGCAGTATTCACTAAGTACAAAAAGAGATAGTGAAGGAAGAAATCAACGAAGACAAGGATCTAGAGTACTTCAGAGGCCGGCACAGTGGTGCATGCCTGTAATCCCAGCACTTTGGGAGGCCAAGGCAGGCAGATCTCTTCAGCCCAGGAGTTTCAGACCAGTCTGGGCAACATGGTGAAACCCCGTCTCTACAAAAAATATGAAAATTAGCTGGGCATGGTGGCAGGCACCTGTAGTCCCAGCTACTTGGGAGGGTGAGGTGGCAGGATCACTTGAGCTTGGGAAGTCAAGGCTGCAGTGAGCTGTGATCATACCATGGCACTCCAGCCTAGGCACAGAGCGAGACCCTGTCTCAAAGAAGTGTTTCAAAGAGAAAGATTTGAACTCAAGTCATCAAGAGAGGCTATGATGAAATAGAAAGGAAGGAAGGAGAAGTTTTAGAAGAAACATTTTGTTTTAATAAAAATGAAACATGGCCAGTCGTGGTGGCTCATGCCTGTAATCCCAGCACTTTGGGAGGCCAAGGTGGGCAGATCACGAGGTCAGGAGATCGAGACCATCCTGGCTAACAAGGTGAAACCCCATCTCTACTAAAAGTAGAAAAAATTAGCCGGTCGTGGTGGCGGGCACCTGTAGTCCCAGCTACTCGGGAGGCTGAGGCAGGAGAATGGCGTGAACCCAGGAGGCGGAGCTTGCAGTGAGCCGAGATCGCCACTGCACTCTCCAGCCTGGGTGACAGAGCGAGACTCTGTCTCAAAAAAAAAAAAAAAAAAAAGATTAGGAGAGACAGGAAGTATTAATACCAAAAGCTATGTTTAAGGATACTTAAAATGAGTTTAGGAGGTTTTTTTGTTTGTTTGTTTGTTTGTTTTTTGAGATGGAATCTCACTCTGTTGCCCAGGCTGGAGTGCAGTGGCGCAATCTCGGTTCACTGTAGCAATCTCAGCTCACTGTAGCATTGGCCTCGCAGGTTCAAGTGATTCTGCTGTCTGAGTTTCCCGAGTGGCTGGGACTACAGGTGCGCACCACCACGCCCAGCTAATTTTTTTTTTTTTTTTTTTTTTTTTTGAGACAGAGTCTCGCTCTGTCGTCCAGGCTGGACTGCAGTGGCGCGATCTCGGCTCACTGCAAGCTCAGCCTCCCGGGTTCACGCCATTCTCCTGCCTCAGCCTCTCGAGTAGCTGGGACTACAGGCACCCGCCACCACGCCTGGCTAATTCTTTTGTATTTTTTCAGTAGAGACGGGGTTTCACCGGGTTAGCCAGGATGGTCTCGATCTCCTGACCTCGTGATCCACCCGCCTCGGCCTCCCAAAGTGCTGGGATTACAGGCATGAGCCACTGCGCCCGGCAGTTTTTTGTGTTTTTAGTAGAGATGGGGTTTCACCATGTTGGCCAGGCTAGTCTTGAACTCCTGAGCTCAGCTGATCCACCCGCCTCGGCCTCCCAGAGTGCTGAAATTAAGGCATGAGCCACCGCACCCAGCCGAGTTTAGGAGTTTCTACCTTTTCCCCTCTGCTTCCTGTAAAAGATTTAATGTGGTAGTTTCTTAAGTTTTTGCCCTCTTCTCATAAATGGAATCACTTGATCTCTGCATGGCATTCTAATGTTAGTACTCTGCCAAACTTTGCCTACCACTTTGAAATCACTTTGAACATCAAAATATTCTCTCAGGTTTTAATAATTTGGTAATTAACTTATCTATTCCCCTTTCTCTTTATTCTAGTTTCCTCCTCTATTAAAAAATAATCGTATTTTATTGTCTGCAGGTTTTTCTTTCTTTTGGAGTGAGGCAAGGTAAATACATAAATGTCTTTAATAGATTTTAAAAAGTGAGATTCAGCTGTTTCCAAGGTTATAGAGCTAGTTAAGTGGGAAAGCTGGGAATTTGAACATGGATCTGTTTGACCTAATCTTTTTAGCTGCACCAGCCTTTAAAAATTCGGATGAGTCTTTAATTTTTTACCCAGATTGTAAGTTGTGATACCTACCTGCATAGTAAGTAGAAAGCTTTCCAGAGAGCTGGGAGGGGCAGGAGGAGCCTGGAGGCCTTTGCAAATTAAGTTTTAACTCCCATTGGCCTGACAGCACTTACCCCACATCATTGCATACAAAGGGTACAGAGGGCATCCCCAGTCTGCAGGGTCAGACCCAGCCCACACAGCTGAGAGGAGCAAACAAAACCGGTAGAGCTGGCCTTGGTAGTCGCCAGTCAAAACGAAAATTCCAGATACTTTGAGGAATGTTTCTGGCACCTCCAGGATTGAAGAGTAACCAGTTTCCTGGAGACAAAAGAATGGATGTGGGCCAAGGGGCGCCATATTTCTCAGCTCTGTCAAGCAAATGCCAAGTATCCAAGGAGTCTAGTGAAAAGCCATGGATAGCTGTGTGCCCCAATTTATTTTTAAGTCAGATTATTGAGGTATCCTTTCCATGAATTTTGGCAGTTGTGTAATTACCACCACAATCAAAATACAGAACATGTCCCTCTCCTCAAAATGTTTCCTCTTATCCTTTTGTAGTCAGCTTCCTTCCCTGTCTCTGGCAATCACTGATATTTTTCTTATCCATATTTATTTTCTAGAATGTCATGAAAATGAAGTTATGTAATATGTAGCCTTTCGAATCTGGCTTCTTTCACTTAGTATAATGCATTTGAGACTTATCCAGGTTGTCATGTTTATTAGTAGTTCATTCTTTTTTATTGCTGAGTAGTTAGTCATTTGTATAGAAAAAAATCATGAATAAATCAGTCTAGGATGGTAAACATTTACCTCAGGTGGGGTGAACATATATCCCAATATTCCTGGGACTGATCTGTTTATGCCTATTGTGCCAGCATAATTTTTAATGGTAACTCCTTTCACTCTCAAAAGTGTCCTAGTTTGGATGATAACTTCTATGGTCACTCTAAATGAGGGCATACCGAGATGTGATTATATTTCATTTGCTTTACAGTGCTGTCAAATTTGCCTTCCAGAACACCGTAATTGTATATGTTTATATTTCTTATAAGTATTATTGGTGATAATAGCAGTAATAACTTACGTGTAATCTCATTTTGATTTTCACAATATTCTCATTTTGCATTTGAGAAAACAGATTTAGAATAGAATAAATGACCTGCCAAAAATCATGAGCTAGAAAGTGATGGAAACTGCATCATCTGTTTATACATTCAGCCCTTAATCTCTCATATTAATTGGGAGGCATTACAGTGTATTCGTTAAGAATATAGGCAATGGAGACAGAACACCTGGGTTCCAGTGCAGACTCTTACTTGTTTTCGTTGTTTAATCTCAGGCAAATTATTTAATCTTTTTATGCCTTTATTTTCTTACCTATAGAAAGAGGATAATATGTCTTCAGTGCCTACACCTGGCATATGGTAAATTTTTGATAAAGTCTATCTGTTATTTTTAATGATACTGTTAACACTATCGTAGTGGAATCTTTCCCCAGCAAAACCCTTTCTCCTCCCCATCCATATATATATATATATATATGGACATATATATATGTGTACATATATGGATATATATGGACATATATATGTGTGTATATATCGATATATATGGACATATATATGGATATATATGGACTATATATATCGATATATATATGGACATATATATGGATATATATGGACATATATATATCGATATATATATGGATATATATGGATATATATATGGACATATATATGTGTGTATATATGTATATATATGGATATATATATGGACATAGATATGTGTGTATATATGTATATATATGGATATATATATGTATATGCTGGAATGTTTTGTGTTTTCTCCCTTCTAATTAAAAAAACTAATTATTAATTTTTAATAGTAATGTCTCTAATTATGAAGACCTTCAGTATTTAAGAGGTGAAAGATTAATACGATCTGAAGAGAAACGAGAGTATGTCTTCGATATTTAGATAAATAGTTTAGTCTTGGTGTAGCAAATCAGTTCCAAAAACTATGTTTCTTGGAAATCTACATTTTTCAAATGTTTTATGTATCTGCTAAAATAAAAATAAGATAGGATGATGGCTAAGTCTGGGAATCACGGAGTAAAATTGTGCCAACTTCTTAGGGCCTTTTTAATATATTTAAATTCCAGGAAATAGTTTAACGTGCAGCATATCCAAATGTACTTGAACACGATAAAGCATCCATTAAAATCTACAGCACTACTTTGGAAATTCTGTAGTAGTATTTTACCATGAACACTATAGGTAATGATTGTATAGGATGATTTGCAAGGACCAGGAGAAGACTGGTGGCAGGAAAATCAAATAATTGTTATGGTGATTTAGGCTTGAAGTTATGGGGCTATAGTTGTGACAGTGGAAGAAGGAAGATCTGAATGGATCTGTGAAATATTTTGAAGGAAGGTTTTTTGTTTGTTTTGCTTTGGTTTGGTTTTTTTTGGAGACGGGTCTCACTATGTTGCCTAGGCTGGTATCGAACTCCTGGGCTCAAGTGACCCTCCCGCCTCAGCCTCCCAAAGTGCTGGGATTACAGGTGTGAGCCACTGTGCCCTGCCTGAAGGAAGATTTGAGAAAACTTGGTGATTTGTTAGAAGGAAGGAGAAAGGAGTCAAAATAACTCCCATGTTTCCAGTCTGAGAGAATTTTGCCAGTCATTTCAAATGTGATAGCTAGGAAGGGCAGCAAGTTGGTTTGACATTGAAGAGATTTAGATGTGTTGACTTGGACCTAGCAGTGGCTGACCGAGGAGCCAAATACAAAGAAATTAAGGAAGACCTGGGTCGAGAGAAATAACTGAAGCCATGAAAGCATATTTCTTCAATTTTAGTAGAGAGAGGAGCTGCTGGAGGAAAAGGAACCAGAAAAATGGTAAGGGAACAAGGAGAGTCAGGACAACTGTGTCGTATGAACAGAAAGAGTCAGGGAAGGGCCCTGAAGTGACGAAAGAGCTAAATGGTGATGAAGAATGAGCAATGTCTTTAGAGTTGGCTTGGCTGACTTTGATGAGCATCATCAGTGCTATAAAGGCTCCTATATAGGTTTAATTCAAGACGCATTTTTTTTTTTCAGATGAGAGAGCAAAATAAAAGCAAGATTACAAAGAGTTAAAGAGAAAATGGAAGCTAAAAAGCACTCATTGTAGAAATTTGGCAGGAAAGGGAAGCAGAGAAAGAGTATAGGAGTTGATCACGGAAATCTGATCATGTTTGAAAGCAGAAGGGAGGAATAAGTTCAAAGGGAGAAATCAAAGATTTTTAAAAAGGGTTTGTGGGAGCAAAGTCCAAATTGAGGTGAGAAAGCAAGAACTGAGAAAATTAGATGAAGCTGTCCTAATTTTGGAAAAGTTAAAATAGATTCTTCTTATGAAATATTACCTCCATGTATTGGCATTTCCACCTTTTTTGCTTGTTTACTATAAGGGAGTTATACGATTAAGCCATGTTTTATAAGATAGTGATCTCATTAAGTTAAAATATTTATTTCTTCAGATTATAAAAATAATGCATGTTTGTTGTAGAAAATAGAAAAACATGTTAAGTGATGGTGGGGGGGGGAGCACCCATAATCCCACCAACAATAAATAATTTCTGTTAATGTTTTGATAGACCTTTTTTGATTGGATAGATCTTACCTATATCTCTTTTGAAAAACCTGGATCTTACTATGCATTTAGTTTTCTATTCTGCCTTTTAAAATACTGTTGCTTGCCAGGTGGGATGTTGTGTGCCTATAGTCTTGGCTATTCTGCAGGCTGAAGTGGGAGAATCTCTTGAGTCCGGGAGTTTGAGGCCAGCCTGGGCAACCTATGAGACTTTATCTCTTAAAAAACAAACAAACAAAAAATACCATTGCTATGGTTTCAATGTGCGCTCCAGAGTTCACGTGTTGGAAACTTAATCCCCTATGTGACAGTGTTGAGAGGTGGGACTATTAAGAGATGATTAGGTCATGAGGGCTCTGTCATGAATGGATTAATATTTTTATCATAGGAGCAGGTTCATTATTGTTAAAGTGGGTTTGTTATAAAAGTAACTTTGGCCCTTTTGCTTTCTGTTTTGCCCACTTACCCTTCTACCTTCCACCATGGGATGAGGAAGCAAAAAGGCCCTTGCTAGATATGGGCCCCTCAGTCTTGGACTTCCAAGCCTCTAGAACTATACAAAATAAACCTCTGTTCTTTATAAATTACCCAGTCTCAGCTATTCTGTTGTAGTAGCACAAAACGAGCTAAGACAACCATTATTTTTGGACTTGGCTCCACTTCACAAAACAGCCTTTGAAAATAGTCTTTTTAATATTCCATTGTAAGCACCAGTCCCATTGAGATCAGCCTTGGCTTTCTTAGATCCATTCTTATCACCTTCTTTTTTTAACCTGATCTGTATTGCATTTTGAAACATAACTACAGATAATACTGTGGTTATTGAAATACTGCACATATTGAGAGTCTGGCAACTGAATTTAGGAGGAAAGGAGGAAGGAATCAGTATGTACAGGCCCTAAAGATTATCCCAGAAAAATCTCATGTTTACCTTCTCTTCTTCTCTGCTTCAGTGAAATCCTTTTTTTTTTTTTTTTTTTTTTTTTTTTTTTTTTTTTTTTGAGACAGAGTCTTGCTCTGTCGCCCAGGCTGGAATGCAGCTCACTGCAAGCTCCGCCTCCTGGGTTCATGCCATTCTCCTGCCTCAGCCTCCCAAGTAGCTGGGACTACAAGTGCCCACCACCACGCCTGGCTAATTTTTGTATTTTTAGTAGAGACGGGGTTTCACCGGGTTAGCCAGGATGGTCTCGATCTCCTGACCTTGTGATCTGCCCTCCTTGGCCTCCCAAAGTGCTGAGATTACAGGTGTGAGCCACCGTGCCTGGCCCACTGAAATTCTTGAAGAAAAAAGTTCATGTTCACCCTTCCTTTTCATTTTTTACATGGTAGCTGCCTCATGGGAAAACTTGTGATAAGGCCCCATGAATCTCCTGGTGGGCCTTAGAAAAGAGAGGAAAAGGTTACCCATGTTAGATGAAGGAAGGATGGTAGATAGCTTATAGCTTATGTTCACCTGTCCACCTGTTGTTATCTCCTCAGAAAAATTAGTACTGTCATCTTATGTGGCTTCAATACGCTGTTTAAAGTTGGTTATTCGGATTGAAAATGTTTATTCCAGTTGAGAACAAATTGAATTCAATTAATGAAAATAGAAATGTGGTTGAATGGCATGTATTCTACGTCCTGTGATCTGCTATTAACTGTCTTTGGGTTAGTTACTTGACATCTCTGGGTTAAAAAAAATAGACTAAAGCTTTTACGTTCTAAAACCCTTTTATTTCTTATTTATGTATTGTATTATAGTGGTTATAAACTGTTTTCAACTTCAAGATTCTTGAGAGATAACTACACATACCCTTTGCCATAGTGGGAATGACTGTGTAGTAGTAACTGGAGGAGAAAGTTTCTTTGTACACAACTATGCTTTGATTTTCAAGAGGAGGAATGAAATTGCCTCATAAAATTACAGAGTTAAATACAATGTAAGTGATAAATATATTGTAGTATATTAATGGAAAAAGAAAGCTTAACTTGATCTTGAGCTGTAACTTAAGGTGTTACAAACAAAAGTCTAGATGTGTTCCATTCCTGTATGATGAGTGTTTCTCATTATTTTAAGTAGATGTGGAGTATGTGAACACTTCGAGCTGTTTAATCCTTTTTTTTTTTTTGAGACAGAGTTTCGCTCTTGTCACCCAGGCTGGAGTACAGTGGCTCGCTGCAACCTCTGCCTCGCGGGCTCAAGTGATTCTCCTGCCTCAGCCTCCCAAGTAGCTGGGATTACAGGCGTGTACCACCATGCTCAGCTAGTTTTATATTTTTAGTAGAGAGTGGATTTCACCATGTTGGTCAGGTTGGTCTCAAACTCCTGACCTCAAATGATCCACCCACCTCGGCCGCCCAAAGTGCTGGGATTACATGTGTGAGCCACCGCTCCCAGCCTAGAGCTGTTTAATCCTTTGATTTGGCAGCCATTGTAGTAGATTATATAGAAAGATCCCTTTTCATTTTTCTGGTAGGTGACAGCTACTATGTAAAGAGAATTTATCCCTCCAATTCCTTCTACATGCTTCTGTTTTTCTACCTTCTTAGGACAATACACTAAGGGTATTAGCAAACACTGTATTGTCTTTAAGAAAATATGCACTATATCCAATGTTCAGGATAGTTATATACAGTTAGTGTATTGGCCTCTTCTCAATCTTTTATTCTCTTAAGACCTTATTTCTTTTGTTCCTTTTTTTCATTAAAAGGCTATCATTGCCAGTTTCTATAATCACTGTCTTCAACCCTTAATACCATTTCAGATTCTTCACTTTTTTGTGTATTATCAAATAGCACTTCAAAAGCACATAGAGGCCTGACCATTGCTTTAAAGTAGTTTTAGTTACATTGTCAAATGCTCTTGGTGGAAAAGGGATAATCCTGTATTGTTGCCCCAACAAAGGTGCTATCAAATATATGAGACATGAAACAAAATGGAATTTGTAGTGTATAAATCCTTTGCAATGAGACTTTACCATTACAATTATGATTTCCTTCACTCCCTTTAAAGCTTTATTGAAGTATAATTTATATACCATAAAATTCACCTGTCTTAAATGTACATACCAAAATGTACAATTTACTGATTGTAAGTATATTGTAAGTGTACACAGAATTGTGCAGTTGTCAACCCCAGTATAATTATAGAACATTTCCATCATCCCAAAAAGAAACCTTGTGCCTATATATACAATTATTCCCACTCCCATCCTAGCCTAAGACAACCACGAGTCTGCTTTCTATCTCTATAAATTTTATTTTTATAGACATTTTCATTTAAATTGAATCATATAATATGTGGTCTTTCATGTTTGGCTTCTTTCACTTAACATAGTATTCAAACATGTTGTATATGTATTGGTACTACTTTTTTTTTTTTTTTTTTTTGAGACGAAGTTTCACTCTTCTTACCCAGGCTGGAGTGCAATGGCGTGATCTGGGCTCACTGCAAACTCCGCCTCCCGGGTTCAAGTAATTATCCTGCCTCAGCCTCCCAAGTAGCTAGGATTACAGGCGCCTGCCACCACGCCCAGCTTATTTTTTTTCTGTTTTTAGTTGAGACGGGGTTTCACCATGTTGGCCAGGCTGGTTTCGAACTCCTGACCTCAGGTGACCTGCCCACCTCCGCCTCCCAAAGTGTTGGTATTACAGGCGTGAGCCACCACGCCTGGCCACTTCATTCCTTTTTGTTGCTGAATAAAATTCCATACAGATACACCACATTTTGTTTATTCATTCAGCAGTTGATGGACATTTGGGTTGTTTTTTGCTTTTTGGCTATTGTGAATAAGGTTATAACATTTGCGTACATATCTTTGTCAGGACATATGTTTTTGTTTCTTCTGCATTTTTATGTAGGAGTAGAGTTGCTGGATCATATGATAAATCTGTATTTAGTATTTTAAGAAACTGCCATTTTCTCACCCAGGCTGGAGTGCAATGGCGTGATCTGGGCTCACTGCAACCTCCGCCTCCCGGGTTCAAGTAATATTTGGAAAATACATTTTCCAAAGTTTGAATGTATTTTTACATTCCCATAGTAATGCGTGAGGGATCCAGTTCTTCCACATCTTTCTCAACATTGTTATTGTCTGTCTTTTTTAGTATAGCCATTCTAATGGTTACGAAGTTTTATTTCATTGCTTGTGCAACAGGTTTGCAAGTAGTTTTGACTTGCATTTTATAATGACTAATGGTGTCAAGTCCTTCATTCTTAAAAAGTTTTAGAAAACTATTTTAGCCTATGAAGAAGTAAACATGTCTCCCATATGAAAGGGTGCAGACTATGTACATTATCATCTAGAGAAAAAAATGATTTTATAGATTCTTTAAAAACACATACGATTGAGTATTCCAAATCTAAAAAATCCAAATCTGAAATGGTCCAAAATCCAAGGCTTTTTGAGCACTGAAATTTTTTGAGCACTCAAACGGAATTCTTATTGAAGCATTTGGGATTTGGGATTTGGGATGTGTAACCAGTAAGTATATAATGGACATATTTCAAAATCTGAAAAAATAAAAGATCCAAAACACTTCTGGTTCCAAGCATTTCAGGATTTCAGGTAAGGGATACTCAACCTGTATGTACATATATATTATATATGCGTGTGTGTGTGTGTGTGTGTGTGTGTGTGTGTGTGTTGCTTATTTTACATTTGTATTATTTTTATTGTAATGGAATCTTAGTATGTTGCCCTGGCTGGTCTTGAACTCCTGCACTCAGGCAATCCTCCTGCCTCGTCAGCCTACCACAGTGCTGGGATTACAGGCATGAGCCACCACCCTGGCCTGCTTTTTAAAAGTTAATATTTGTGGCCAGTCGCAGTGGCTCATACCTGTAATCCCGGCACTTTGGGAGGCTGAGGTGGGTGGATCACTTGGGGTCAGAAGTTCAAGACCAGCCTAGCTAACATGGCGAAACCCCATCTCAACTAAAAATAGAAAAATTAGCTGGGTGTGATGGCAGGCACCTATAGTCCCATCCAGGCAGGAGAATCGCTTGAATGTGAGAGGCGGAGGTTGCAGTAAGCCGAGATCGCACCACTGCACTCCAACCTGGGCGACAAAGCGAATTAAGAAAAAAAAAAAGTTAGTATTTGCATGATACTTTTTTCCCCCCTTCCTTTTACTTTCTGCATGCCTACATCATTATTTTTGAAGTGAGTTTCTTGTGGACAACATATAATTAGGTCATGTTTCTGAATTTACTCCATCAATCTCTGGCTTTTAATTAACTAAATGACTTTTAGACCATTTACATATAATACAGTTATCGGTATGTCAGAGCTTAAGTCTATCATTTTATTTTTTGTTTTCTGTTCTCTCTGTTCTTTGGTTTCCCTGGTTTTATTTGTTGGTTTGTTATTTTGTTTTGTTTGCCTTTCTCCAGGTTACGTAAACACGTTTCTCATTCCATTTTGATTTCCCTATAGTGTTTTTGAGTATAATTCTTGATAATTCAGTGATAGCTCTAGTTATTACATTATACATATCACAGTCTACTTATGTGGTCATTTTACCAGTTTGAGTGAAATGTAGAAATCTTACCTCTTTTTATGTCCCTTTAACCTCCACCACTTATCCTATAAAAGTCTTAGTTTCTTTACCTGTATTTTGAACAACATCAGATAGTGTTATAATTTTTACTTCAACAATTAAACATAATTTGGAAAACTCAAGAATGAAAGTCTATTGCATTTTCTTATATTTTTGCTCACCATTTTCTATCTCCCTGGTGTTCCTAGATGCCTTCTTTCATCATTTGTTTGTTTGTTCGTTCATTTGTTTTGTTTGGCTAAAGAGAACTTCCTGTAGTCATTCTTTTAGGGTAGATCTGCTGGTAACAAATTCTCTTAATTTTCTTTCATCTGAGATTGTCAGTTTTCTTTTCATTCCTGAAGGATATTTTTACTGAACATAGGATTCTGGGTTGACACTTCTTTTCTTATAGCACTTGAAAAATGTGCCATTCCTTCTAACTATTCCCCAGTTGTCTCCATCTCCTCTCTAATGAACACCAAGTATTTATTATAAATTAATTTCATTTTTGTGGATACTTTTTTCCTTATGTGCTCCGATGTATACCAGTTTTCCTCTACTTCTGGTGCACAGCCTTCATCTTGGGACCTTCTTTCATAATCATCCTGGGAAATACCTTCCATATATCCTATTGGATTTCCATTTCTTATCTTTCTTTTTTTTGGTTTATCCTTCTCTTATTGCTTACTGTGAAGAAATTTTTGGGAACTCTGTGTATCTGAAGATACGTTTCTCTTACCCTCACACTTGATAATTTGGCTGGATATAAAATTTTAGGTTGCCTGAGAATTTTGAAGGCTTTACTCTGTATCTGTCATTTTTACATGACAAAGTTTGGATTTTAGGATTTATTTTTTATTTGTTTGTATATTTTCACCTTCTCTAGCTTCCCTACTACTCTGAAATGTAGCAATGATGTACCTTGTAGGTCTGTTTTCATCCATTATGATACACTTTCCATCTAGAAATTTATGTCCTTCAACCTTGTACAGTTTTCTTAAATTATCTCTTTGTTTGATTTCTCTTTTACTGTCTTGTACTCTTTCTAAAATTGTCTTTATTTGGATGTTGGTCCCTCTAAACCAGTCTTCTGGGTTTTTTTTCTTCCTATGTTCTGGGAGATAGCTTCAGGTTTCTCTTCCAACTTCTGTTGAGTTTTTTACTATCTTTATTATGTCCTATTTTTAATTTTTAAGAGTATTTTTGTTGGTTTTTTTTGTCCCATTTTTGTTTTATAGATGCAATTCTTTAAAATATTTTTTAGAAGTAGGTTTATCAAAGTACAATTTACATACAATAAAAATTCACCCTTTTTAGTGTATAGCTCTCTTAGTTTTGATAATTAGGTAACTACCACCTTAGTTGACATACAGTTCTTTGGAAACAGACCACCATTGATGTTAGTATTTTAGAGAGAAGCGTGTGTGTGTGTGTGTGTGTGTGTGTGTGTGTGTGTGTCTGTGTCTGTGTCTGTGTGTGTGTGTGTCTGTGTGTCTGTGTGTTATAAGATTAGTCAGAATTCCTAAGAAAGTATCCTCTGCACTCTTCCCTGGAGTGTATAAGCCTGGTTGCAAGCCTCTGTGAGGCAAGAAGTAGAAAGGTTAGCGGTCTCAACATTTAGTATGTAAACTTTCACTTGATCATCCCCCTTTTTAGAATATGTTCCTAGGCTGGGTGCAGTGGCTTACACCTGTAATCCCAACACTTGGATAGGCCAAGGTGGGTGGATCACTTGAGGTCAGGAGTTTGAGACCAGCCTGGCCAATATGGTGAAACCCCATCTCTACTAAAAATACAGAAATTAGCCAGTCATGGTGACGGGAGCCCGTAATCCCAGGTACTCAGGAGGCTGAGGCAGGAGAATCACTTGAGCCTGGGAGGCAGAGGTTGCAGTGAGCCGAGATCGTGCCACTGGACTTCAGCCTGGGCAATAGAGTGAGACTCCATCTCAAAAAAAAAAAAAAAAAAAAAGAATATGTTCCTCCCAAGGACTCTGTTTTACGTTTTCTAGAGAATAAAACTCGTTTTTTTACTGGAATGAGAAAGAGGATCTAGTGAGCCAACTGTGTCTTAAATGGATATTCAATCTATCTACTTGTTCTTAGGGTTACCTTTATCTCCACTTCTTTTATTTCTTTATTTATTTTTTATTATTTAAGTGCCAGGGTACATGTGCACAACATGCAGGTTTGTTACATAGGTATACATGTGCCATGTTGGTTTGCTGCACCTGTCAGCTTGTCATTTACATTAGGTATTTCTAATGCTGTCCCTCCCCCACCCCCCACCCCATGACAGGCCCTGGTGTGTGATGTTCCCCGCCCTGTGTCCAAGTGTTCTCATTGTTCAGTTCCCACCTGTGAGTGAGAACATATGGTGTTTGGTTTTCTGCCCTTGTGATAGTTTGCTGAGAATGATCGTTTCCAGCTTCATTCATATCCCTGTAAAGGATATGAACTCATCTTTTTTTATGGCTGCGTAGTATTCCATGATATATATATGTGCCACATTTTCTTAATCCAGTTTATCATTGATGGACATTTGCGTTGGTTCCAAGTCTTTGCTACTGTGAATAGTGCTGCAATAAACATACATGTTCATGTGTCTTTATAGTAGCATGCTTTATAATCCTTTGGGTATATACCCAGTAATGGGATCACTGGGCCAAATGGTATTTCTAGTTCTAGATCCTTGAGGAATCACCACACTGTCTTCCACAATGGTTGAACCAATTTACATTCCCACCAACAGTGTAAAAGTGTTCTTGTTTCTCCACATCCTCTCCAGCATCTGTTGTTGCCTGACTTTTTAATGATCATCATTCTAACTGGCATGAGATGGTATCTCATTGTGGTTTTGATTTGCATTTCTCTGATGACCAGTGTTGATGAGCATTTTTTCATATGTCTGTTGGCTGCATAAATGTCTTCTTTTGAGACGTGTCTGTTCATATCCTTTGCCCACGTTTTGATTGGGTTGTTTGTTTTTTTCTTGACAATTTGTTTAAGTTCTTTGTAGATTTTGGATATTAGCCCTTTGTCAGATGGGTAGATTGCAAAAATTTTCTCCCGTTCTATAGGCTGCCTGTTCACTCTGACGGTAGTTTCTTTTGCTGTGCAGAAGCTCTTTAGTTTAATTAGATCCCATTTGTCTATTTTGGCTTTTGTTGCCATTGCTTTTGGTGTTTTAGTCATGAAGTCCTTGCCGATGCCTGTGTCCTGAATGGTATTGTCTAGGTTTTCTTCTAGGGTTTTTATGATTTGGCATCTAAGATTTAAGTCTTTAATCCATCTTGAATTAATTTTTGTATAAGGTGTAAGGAAGGGATCCAGTTTCAGCTTTCTACATATGGCTAGCCAGTTTTCCCAGCACCATTTATGAAATAGGGAATCCTTTCCCCATTGCTTGTTGTCAGGTTTGTCAAAGATCAGATGGTTGTAGATGTGTGGTGTTATTTCTGAGGTCTCTATTCTGTTCCATTGGTCTATATATCTGTTTTGGTACCAGTACCATGCTGTTTTCGTTACTGTAGCCTTGTAGTATAGTTTGAAGTCAGGTAGCATGATGCCTCCAGCTTTGTTCTTTTTGCTTAGGATTGTCTTGGCAATGCAGGCTCTTTTTTGGTTCCATATGAACTTTAAAGTAGTTTTTTCCAATTCTTCAAAGAAAGTCATTGGTAGCTTGATGGGGATGACATTGAATCTATAAATTACCTTGGGCAGTATGGCCATTTTCACGATATTGATTCTTCCTATCCATGAGCATGGAATGTTCTTCCATTTGTTTGTGTCCTCTTTCATTTCATTGGGCAGTGGTTTGTAGTTCTCCTTGAAGAGGTCCTTCACATCCCTTGTAAGTTGGATTCCTAGGTATTTTATTCTCTTTGTAGCAATTGTGAATGGGAGTTCACTCATGATTTGGCTCTGTTTGTCTGTTATTGGTATATAGGAATGCTTTTGATTTTTGCACATTGATTTTGTGTCCTGAGACTTTGCTGAAGTTGCCTATCAGCTTAAGGAGATTTTGGGCTGAGATGATGGGGTTTTCTAAATATACAATCATGTCATCTGCAAACAGGGACAATTTGACTTCCTCTTTTCCTAATTGAATACCCTTTATTTCTTTCTCTTGCCTGATTGCCCTGGCCAGAACTTCCAACACTGTGTTGAATAGGAGTGGTGAGAGAGGGCATCCGTGTCTTGTGCCAGTTTTCAAAGGGAATGCTTCCAGTTTTTGCCCATTCAGTATGAGATTCGCTGTGGGATTCTCATAAATAGCTCTTATTATTTTGAGATATGATTCATCAATACCTAGTTTATTGAGAGTTTTTAGCATGAAGGGCTGTTGAATTTTGTCAAAGGCCTTTTCTGCATCTATTGAGATAATCATGTGGTTTTTGTCGTTGGTTCTGTTTATGCGATGGATTACGTTTACTGATTTGCATCTGTTGAACCAGCCTTGCATCCCAGGGATGAAGCCGACTTGATCATGGTGGATAAGGTTTTGATGTGCTGCTGGATTCGGTTTGCCAGTATTTTATTGAAGATTTTCGCATCAGTGTTCATCAGGGATATTGGTCTAAAATTATCTTTTTTTGTTGTGTCTCTGCCAGGCTTTGGTATCAGGATGATGCTGGCCTCATAAAAGGAGTTAGGGAGGATTCCCTCTTTTTCTATTGATGGAATAGTTTCAGAAGGAATGGTACCAGCTCCTCTTTGTGCTTCTGGTAGAATTCGGCTGTGAATCTGTTTGGTCCTGGACTTTTTTTGGTTGGTAGGCTATTAATTATTGCCTCAATTTCAGATCCTGTTATTGGTCTATTCAGCAATTGAACTTCTTCCTGGTTTAGTCTTGGGAGGGTGTACGTATCCAGGAATTTATCCATTTCTTCTAGATTTTCTAGTTTATTTACATAGAGGTGTTTATAGTATTCTCTGATGGCAGTTTGTATTTCTGGGGCATCAGTGGTGATATCCCCTTTATCAATTTTTATTGCATCTATTTGATTCTTCTCTGTTTCCTTCTTTATTAGTCTTGCTAGCAGTCTATCAATTTTGCTGATCTTTTCAAAAAACCAGCTCCTGGATTCATTGATTTTTTTTGAAGGGTTTTTGTGTCTCTATCTCCTTCAGTTCTGCTCTGATCTTAGTTATTTCTTGCCTTCTGCTAGCTTTTGAATTTATTTGCTCTTCCTTCTCTAGTTCTTTTGATTGTGATTTTAGCATGTCGATTGTAGATCTTTCCTGCTTTCTCTTGGGGTCATTTAATGCCATAAATTTCCGGCTACACACTGCTTTAAATGTGTCCCAGAGATTCTGGTACGTTGTGTCTTTGTTCTCATTGGTTTCAAAAAACATCTTTATTTCTGCCTTCTTTCATTATTTACCCAGTAGTCATTCAGGGGCAGGTTGTTCAGTTTCCAAGTAGTTGTATGGTTTTGAGTGAGTTTCTTAATCCTGAGGTCTAATTTGATTGCACTGTGGTCTGAGAGGCAGTTTGCTGTGATTTCTGTTCTTTTACATTTCCTGAGGAGTGCTTTACTTCCAACTATGTGGTCAATTTTGGAATAAGTGCGATGTGGTGCTGAGAAGAATGTATATTCTGTTGATTTGGGGTGAAGAGTTCTGTAGATGTCTGTTAGGTCAGCTTGGTGCAGAGCTGAGTTCAAATCCTGGGCATCCTTGTTAACCTTCTGTCTCACTGATCTGTCTAATATTGACAGTGGAGTGTTGAAGTTTCCCATTGTTATTGTGTGGGAGTCTAAGTCTCTTTGTAGGTCTCCAAGGACTTGCTTTATGAATCTGGGTGGTCCTGTATTGGGTGCATATATATTTAAGATAGTTAGCTCTTCTTGTTGAATTGATTCCTTTACCATTATATAATGGTCTTGTTTGTCTCTTTTGATCTTTGTTGGCTTAAAGTCTGTTTATAAGAGACCAGGATTGCAAACCCTGCTTTTTTTTTTTTGCTTTCCATTTACTTGGAAGATCTTCCTCCATCCCTTTATTTTGAACCTATGTGTATCTTTGCACGTGAGATGGGTCTCCTGAATACAGCACACCGATAGGTCTTGACTCTTTATCCAATTTGCCAGTCTGTATCTTTTAATTGGGGCATTTAGCCCATTTACATTTAAGGTTAATGCTGTTGTGTATGAATTTGATCCTGTCATTATGATGCTAGCTAGTTATTTCACCTGTTAATTAATGCAGTTTCTGCATAGCATCGATGGTCTTTACAATTTGGCATATTTTTGCAGTGGCTGGTACCGGTTGTTCGTATCCATGTTTAGTGCTTCCTTCAGGAGCTCTTGTAAGGCAGGCTTGGTGGTGACAGAATCTCTTGGTATTTGCTTGTCTGTAAAGGATTTTATTTCTCCTTCACTTATGAAGCTTAGTTTGGCTGGATATGAAATTCTGGGTTGAAAATTCTTTTCTTTCAGAATGTTGAATATTGGCCCCCACTCTCTTCTGGCTTGTAGAGTTTCTGCCGAGAAATGCGCTGTTAGTCTGATGGGCTTCCCTTTGTGGGTAACCTGACCTTTCTCTCTGGCTGCCCTTAACATTTTTCCCTTCATTTCAACCTTGGTGAGTCTGACAATTAAGTGTCTTGGGGTTGCTCTTCTTGAGGAGTATCTTTGTGGTGTTCTCTGTATTTCCTGAATTTGAATGTTGGCCTGCCTTGCTAGGTTGGGGAAGTTCTACTGAATAATACCCTGAAGAGTGTTTTCTGACTGGTTTCATTCTCCCCTTCACTTTCAGGTACACCAATCAAACATAGATTTGGTCTTTTCACATAGTCCCATGTTTCTTGGAGGCTTTGTTCGTTTCTTTTCACTCTTTTTTCTCTAATCTTGTCTTCTTGCTTTATTTCATTAATTTGATCTTCATTCACTTATATCCTTTCTTCCACTTGATCAAATCAGCTATTAAAGCTTGTGTATGCTTTATGAAGTTCTCGTACTGTGATTTTCAGCTCCATCATGTCATTTAAGCTCTTCTCTACACTGGTTATTCTAGTTAACCATTTGTCTAACCTTTTTTCAAGGTTTTTGGCTTCCTTGCAACAAGTGAGAACATGCTCCTTTAGCTTGGAGAAGTTTGTTATTACCGACCTTCTGAAGCCTAATTCTGTCAACCTGTCAAACTCATTCTCCATCCAGTTTTGTTCCCTTGCTGGTGAGGAGTTGTGTTCCTTTGGTGGAGAAGAGGTGTTCTGATTTTTTGAATTTTCAGCCTTTCTGCTCTGGTTTCTCCCCATCTTTGTGGATTTATCTACCTTTGGTGTTTGATGTTGGTGACTTACGGATGGGGTTTTGGTGTGGATGTCCTTTTTGTTGATGTTGATGCTATTCCTTTCTGTTTGTTAGTTTTCCTTCTAATAGACAGGCCCCTCAGCTGCAGGTCTGTTGGAGTTTACTGGAGGTCCACTCCACACCCTGTTTGCCTGGGTATCACCAGCAGAGGCTGCAGAACAGCAAATATTGCTGCCTGATCCTTCCTCTGGAAGCTTCGTTCCAGAGGGGAACCCACCTGTATGAGGTGTCAGTCGGCCTCTACTAGGAGGTGTCTCCCAGTTAGGCTACACAGGGGTCAAGGACCCACTTGAGGAGGCAGTCTGTCCATTCTCAGAGCTCAAACGTCGTGTTGGGAGAACCACTGCTCTCTTCAGAGCTATCAGACTGGGAAGTTTAAGTCTGCAGAAGTTTCTGCTGCCTTTTGTTCAGCTATGCCCTGACCCCAGAGGTGGAGTGTTAGAGGCAGCAAGCCTTGCAGAGCTGCAGTGGGCTCTGCCCAGTTCGAGCTTCCCCCAGCCACTTTGTTTACCTACTCAAGCCTCAGCAGTGGCGGACGCCCCTCCCCCTGCCAGGCTGCTGCTTCGCAGGTCTATCTCAGACTGCTGCGCTGGCAGTAAGCAAGGGTCCGTGGGCGTGGGACCTGCCGAGCCAGGCATAGGATAGAATCTCCTGGTCTGCCATTTGCTAAGACCATTGGAAAAGTGCAGTATTTGGGCTAGAGTGTCCCGTTTTTCCAGGTAGAGTCTGTCATGTATTCCCTTGGCTAGGAAAGGGAAATCTCCTGACCCCTAGTGCTTCCCGGGTGAGGTGACACCCTGCCCTGCTTCAGCTCACCCTCTGTAGGCTGCATCCACTGTCCAACCAGTCCCAGTGAGATGAACCAGGTACCTCAGTTGGAAATGCAGAAATGACCCGTCTTCTGTGTTGATCACCCTGGGAGCTGCAGACCGGAGCTGTTCCTATTATAATGGCCATCTTGGAATGGACTTGCCATCTCTACTTCTTGATGTCCTCGGTATTGCCAGTTCCTGAACGTTTAGGGGATTCTGCATTTTGCTTTCCTCATTGCCAATTTAGGATCTGGCTTTCTCACATCTGCTGAGTCAGTTACCACTTTTATTTATTTATTTATTACTAATTATTATTTTTTCGAGACAGAGTCTTGCTCTGTCACCCAGGCTGGAGTGCAGTGGCATGATCTTGGCTCACTGCAACCTCAGCCTCCGGGGTTCAAGCGATTCTCCTGCCTCACCTCCCAGGTAGCTGGGATTACAGGTCCCACCACCACGCCCTGCTAATGTTTGTATTTTTGTAGAGACAGGGTTTCACCATGTTTGACAGGCTAGTCTTGAACTCCTGACCTCAGCCTCCGAACTTGCTGGGATTACAGGCATGAGCCACCACACCTGATCAAGTTACCACTTTTAGCTTTGCATTTTCCAAAATGTTATTGCCATCACCTGAACTTCTCCTGTCTTTGTCCTCATGGGTTTTATGTCTTTACAAACCTTTTGTCATTTAATCAGGTTTCAAGGAAGGGTAGAGGTAATTGCATGTGTTCAATCCATTCTTTTAAACTAAAAGTCCCGTTTTTTGAAAAAAAAAATCTCACATTGTAGCATTGTGGACAAGACCCTTTGTGATCTAACTTCTATCTCTAGCCTCATTTAAGTCGCCCCCAACGTAAGCTCCAGCCACAAGTGTCTACTTAAGAGATTGCCAAACAAACCGTGTTGCTTCATGCCTTTCAGTTCTGCACATGCTAGTTTGTCAGTGTGCTGATTTGTCTGAGTAACCTTCTGTCAGAGTACTTATTGTATTATTGCAGTTATTTATTTACTTTTCAAAAAATCTCACTCTAGAGGTTTCTTAACCTGGGATACAGGTGGAAGGGTTGTCCATTAATTAGCTGTAAGAAATCTTTCGCTGAAATTATTTGTAAAATTTCATGTTCATATTTTTGGAGAATTGAGAATATGCCTCAAAAATACTTGTGGAGCTTTTAAAAAATATAATTGCTTTGGGCTCCACTGCAGAGAGAGACAGTATTATACTGAGTTACAGTCTCTTAAGTTAGGGCCCACAAAAATCCATTTTCAAAAAGTTTCCTAAATGATTCTTTAAAACAGGATCTCTGAGCATCATCTACATTAATGCCAGGGCCTGGCTTATAGTGAATGCTTAGTAGATGTTTAAAGAAAGAATAAGGGAGCAACTTACATTCAGGGCATGACCTAAAATAAATTTCCAACATGAAACCAGAGTGCAAGTGAGAAAATCACAAATTTCTTCTGTTATATAAATTAAGTCATAGCATTTGTTTCCATCAACATGCCCTCTTTAGACCCTCTTTAGATATAATTAGTAAAATAGGAAGGCATTGATTTTTTTTTTTTTTCAAAGGTAGAGGAGAGCTTTGGAGAGCTGTCTGCAAAAATGAAAGAAGAATTTAAGGATTAGGCATAGGACAAGTCAGTTGTATGTAGGCCAATTTTGGTTCCTCTCATTGCTTAGGGTTGTTTTGACCCAGTGATTTAGTTGCACAGTTTTAGGTTTCTGTACATTTGGATGTCATAGATACCACCACCTTATACACCTTATTTCATAACCTGTGTGTTTATTAAATGGCTAGTGACATGGAAAATGGGGAGATTGATGTGTTGCTTTGGCACAAAAAAATACATACAATATTATTGTCACTGGTTCCAATTAAAGAATGAGGACAGGCTGGGCACAGTGGCCCATGCCTGTAATCCCAGCATTTAGGGAGGCTGAGGCGGATGGATCACCTGAGGTCAGGAGTATGAGATCAGCCTGAACAACATGGTGAAACCCCGTCTCTACTGAAAAAATATAAAATTAGTCGGGCATGGTGGCACAAGCCTATAATCCCAGCTACTTGGGAGACTGAGGCAGGAGAATTGCTTCAACCCAGGAGGCGGAGGTTGCAATGAGCCAAGATCATGCCATTGCACTCCAGCCTGGGCAACGGAGCAAAACTCCATCTCAAAAAAAAAAAAAAGAATGAGGACAGAAAGATCCTTAATTTCCTGGAATGCCTTGCCTTGTGCTTCCTCTATGTTTAAGGTTTTTAAATATGTGTAAATTAAAATGATGTCCTCTGCCTTTTTTATATAGCATTGTGCTACTGTTGTATGTTTGTGTGTGTGTTAAAAATGATCAGACTCTTTTTGCTTTTTTAATTTTCTATTTTATTTTATTGTCTAGGTACTTAAGAGATTATGGCATCAGAAACCCACAATGTTAAAAAACGGAACTTTTGTAATAAGATTGAGGATCATTTCATTGATCTTCCTAGAAAAAAGATCTCTAATTTCACTAATAAGAACATGAAGGAGGTAAGTCTATGGTTTCTAGAAAACAGATAAGACAATTTAAATGGTTAGGTCTCTAGATATCTCTGGTTGAATTGTTTAAACAATGGGAGGATAAGAATTCTGCTTTATCTCCCAGAATTAAGTTGAATTAGTGAAATATAACCAATGTATTTCTTTTTTTTTCTTTGTTAGGTCTTAACCATTTTATTTCTATAAGCTCTAAAAGGTTTTTAATCAGGCTGGGCATGGTGGCTTATGCCTGTAATTCCAGCACTTTGGGAGGCCGAGGTGGGTGGATCACCTGAGGTCAGGAGTTCAAGACCAGCCTGGCCAACATGATGAAACCCTGTGTCTACTAAAAATACAAAAATTATCTGGGCATGGTGGTGGGTGCCTGTAATCCCAGCCACTTGGGAGGCTGAGGGAGGAGAATCACTTGAACCCGGGCGGTGGAGGTTGCAGTGAGCTGAGATCGCGCCATTGCATTCTAGCCTGGGTGACAAGAGCAAAACTCCATATCAAAAAAAAAAAAAAGTTTTTAGTCAGTATGCTGTTTCAATATGATATAATTTAAATATTTTAGTTAAAGAGGAATTCCAGAGGTGCTTTGTGTTCGCTATTGTAAGGTTCATTAGCACTGGTATACTTTCTTTTAAACCACATTTAGGCCAGGCGTGGTGGCTCATGCCTATAATCCCAGCACTTTCGGAGGCTGAGGCAGGAGGATTGCTTGAACCCAGGAGTTCAAGCCCAGCCTGGACAACATAGTGAGACTCCATCTCTACCAAAAAAACTTTTGTCAACTAGCCAGGCATGGTGGCATGCACCTGTGGTCCTAGCTACTGGGGAGGCTGAGGTAGAAGGATCACTTGAGCCCAGGGCGTTAAGGCTACAGTGAGCTGTGTTCATACCACTGCACTTCAGCCTGGGTGACAGTGCGAGATCCTATCTCTAAAACAACAACAGCAACAAGAAAAGAGATTAAAATTTAACTCACTTGTTAAGCATCCTATAAGTTACAATATAATTTGCAACTAGAAGTGTGGAAAATAGGGAGCTGGATGTTGTATTATTCCGTTTTCATGCTGCTGATAAAGACATACCTGAGACTGGGTAATCTCTAAAGAAAAAGAGATTTAATGGACTCACAGTTCCATGTGGCTAGAAAGGCCTCACAATCATGTCGGAAGGCAAAAGGCACATTTTACATACGTGGCAGCAGACGAGAGAATGAGAACCAATTGAAAGGGGTTTCCCCTTATAAAACCATCAGATCTCGTGAGACTTATTCACTACCACAAAAACAGTACTGGGGAAACCGCCCCCATGATGCAATTATCTCCCACTGAGTCCCTGCCACAACACTTGGGAATTATGGGAGCTACAATTCAAGATGAGATTTGGGTGGGGACACAGCGAAACCATATCAGATATGTTGCTTTACCAAAAATAACTACATATGATGTTGTTGTATGTTGATTCAGACTACAGAATTAGAACAGAGAAAACATTAATCTGAAAAACTTATCTGTTGAATATTAGATTTGTTGATATCAATCACAAAATTTACATAACTATTAATGAACTTAAATATGCCTCAATTATTAAGTACATTGAGTTCTGAGTTCCTCTTCAAAGAACCAGTATGTCAGTATGTTCAGCTTCCTTATATTTTGTTCTCCATTTTAAAGTTTAACTTCCTCATTCTTTATGCCTCCTTGCCCCTAGTTTCAGTAAACAACCCCCTTCTAGCCTTTATACTCACATATTTAGAGTTCTTAGTCATCCTTAGTCACCTGCTCTGTCCTCAGTCATCTTAGTCACCTGCTCTGTAACCATCCTTCCTGCTGAAACTGCTCTCCCGCCACTCCAGCTCATACCCCTGCTCTCTTTAAAATAGCCTATCAGAATTAGCTTAGACTGTGCGGTCCAACCCTAGCCAATAGGGGAACAACATAGCAGTAGGGACTAGCTGCATTAGGGATAAGAACTCCTTCCTCCCCCTTGTCCAGTGTGCTTTTGCAACCACTCCAGGCTTGATTGGCACCCTTCTGCAGAAGTAAATTGCCTTGCTGAGAAAGCTTTTTGCCAGAGTGCTGATTCTTCTTTGTGGCATTGAGCATTTGTTTCTAACAAATTTGGGGGCCAGTCCGGGATTCCCATTCTCCTCTGGGCAAGGGTCCCTGGTCCTCTCCCATGAGGAGGCACGCCCTGCGGCCTCATTGTGGTGGCCTTGTGTAAGGAATTCGAGGCCCACCCAGTGTGATGAATAAACCTGGACTCTCAGCAACGCAGGAAGAAACAGACCAACAACTGGGGGAAAAAAAATAATCACATACCAGGTAACCCTGTGCATAGACCAAGGTAAGAAACGTCACAAGAGTGACAAAGTATTTCCTTGGTGGTCGGGGTATCTTGGAGGTTGAAAGTGTGTGAATGAGATGCACAACTGAGTGCAAAGCGAGTGTTGAGTCCGGATTTGTGGTTTCGTAGTCACCTCATACAGCTTAGGGCAGCCCTCCTGTAAAGGAGTCTGGGTTGGGGTTTATACCAACCTGCCAATCCCAAGAGGGATCTGACGTTCCCATTAGGGAAGCAGCCAGAGAAGGATAAAGCGAAAGTAGAAGAATGTGAGAAGCCTCCAGCAGGGGGTGTTGAGCCTCTAGGAAAGGAAGGCATGAAATCTCCAGTAGGGGGGATTGAGCCTCACACAAACCTCCAGTAGTGGGGAAGGCAAAAAATTTCCAGTAGGGGAAATTGAGCCTCACCCCAAAAGTCAAGAAATCTCCAGTAGGGGAGATTGAGCCTTACCCCAAAACCATCAGATGGGAAATACCCCAAGTAAGGTAAGGGATTAAAAAGTATAAAGCTAGCAACAATAATATTCCCCCTGATAGTCCCCTAGGCCTAATGTTGAAATGTTAGAAGAATAATGAAAAGACTTTAGAGAAATGATAACAAAAAGAATTTGAGAGTCTAAACCCCACATCCAAAACATTACAAAAGCTTTCAATAACAGGAAAAGATGAAAGACCTGTAAAATTCCTAAAAAGACTCAAAGAGCAAATGAGAAAATATGCAGGTCTAGAATTAGAAGACCCCCCCCCCCCAGATGAAGGATGTTAAAGCTTCATTTTGTAACTAATAGTTGGCCAGATATTAACAAGAAATTACAAAAGATAGAGAACTGGGAAGGCAGATCTATAGAAGAGCTTCTAAGAGAAGCCCAAAAAGTATATGTAAGAAGAGATGAAGAAAAAAGCAGAAGGCAAAAATTCTGCTGTCCACCATACAACAAAGTATCCATGGGGCCAGAACCTGTAAGGAAGCTAGACCCCTGCTCTCCAGGCAATATGAAGGGTACAAAAGAGTAAAGCCAGGAGGCTCAAAGGTAGAAAAGAAAAAAGGACAGAATGAATGTTTCAAATGTGGAAAATTAGGTCACTTTAAAAGAAAATGTCCCGAATGAGAAAAGGAAGAAAAAGTCATGCCACTTAGAGCTTTTGAGGAAGACTAGGGAAGTCAGGGGCTATATCTTTTTTTATCTTGAGTCCCACCAACAGCCCTTGATAAATTTACAAGTGGGACCGAAATTTGAGCTTATTACCTTTTTAATCAACTAAGGAGCAGCTCGCTCCTCAGTTTGTTACTTTCCATCTAGTGTAACTTGTTCACAAGAAGAACTTTTTATCTCAAGGGTAAAAGGAGAAGGGTTTAGAGCAAAACTCTTAGAGGAGACACAAGTGAAATATAAAAACTGATCAGCTAGTATCAAATTTATTAATTCCGGATGCAGGGACAAATCTATTAAGAGAATTAATTCTAAAATTAGGCTTAGGCCTCCAAATCAATCATGGAAAATTCCTCCCCTTCCTAAACTTGCTCACCACCACAGACAAAGAACACATTCATCCCAAGGTATGGTCAAAAGATGGGAATCAAGGAAGGTTACAGATTCCTCCAATTCATGTTAAATTTAAAAAACCCTAGGGAAATGTAAAGAGAAAGCAACACCCTATTCCTTTAAAAGCCAGGGTAAATTTCAAACCTAAAATTGAAGGTCTTCTCCATGATGAGCTTCTTGAACCCTGTATGTCTCCCTATAACACTCCAATACTGCCTGTAAAGAAGCCAGACAGGTCATACCAGTTAGTGTAAGACCTTAGAGCTATTAATCAGATAGTCCAAACCACCCACCCTGTTGTTACTAGTAACTGTCCCCATCCTAGCTTTACCTTCCCCTAGAACTGCCTTTTCATCTCTTTGTCAATGTAAACAAAACAGTAGCCTTAGGAGTACTCACTCAAAAACACGGGGGCCACCGGCAGCCCATAGCTTTTTTGTCAAAAATTCTTGACCCTGTAATCTGAGGGTGGCCTAAATGTATTCAATCGGTAGCAGCAACAGCCCTATTAACAGAAAAAAAAGAAAAAGAAAATTAACTTTTAGAAGGAACTTCATTGTCAGTACACCTCACCAAGTCAAAACTATCCTTAATCAGAAGGCAGAAAGGTGGCTTATTGAATCAATAATTTTAAAACACGAAGCTATCCTGTTAGCGTTGATTTAACACTAACCACTGATAATTCGCTTAACCCAGCAGGTTTCCTGACTGAGAATCCAAATTTAAAGAGACCTGAGCATGAGTGTTCAGATTTAATTGATTGTCATACTAAAGTCAGACCTGATTTAAGAACGACCCCTTTCAAATGGAGCAGCACTTATTTATAGATGGCTCTTCCTGGGTAATTGAAGGAAAAAGACATAATGGGTACTCAGTAGTCAATGGGGAACTCCTTGCAGAAGTAGAGTCAGGAATACTACTCAGTAATTGGTCTGCCCAAACATGGAAATTGTTTGCATTAAATCAAGCCTTTAAAGCATCTGCAGAGCCAAGAAAGGACTATTTATATTGATTTCAAACATGCCTTCTGGGTAGCTCACACCTTTGAAAAAAAAAAAATTGGAGCAAACAAGGTCTTCAAAGGCCAAGACCTGGTCCACAAGAATTAATCACTCAAGTATTAGATAATCTCCAGTTGCCAGAAGAAATAGCTGTTGTCCATGTCCCAGGACATCAAAGAGATATCTCTTTTGAAAGCTGGGGGAACAACCTTGCAGATCAAATAGCCAAACAAGCTGCCATTTCCTCTGAAATGCCTGTTTTTCACTTAACCCCTTGCCTTCTTCCCCCAACTGCGGTTCCCATCTTCTTTCCCACTGAAAAAGAGAAATTAATAAAAATAGGGGCCAAAGAAAATTCAGAAGAGAAATGGGTGTTACCAGACCAAAGAAAAATGTTATCCAATTCCCTTATGAGAGACCTCTCTCATCTGCATCAAGAGACTCATTGGGGACCTCAAGCTATGTGTGACGCAGTCCTTTGGGTTTATGGATGTGTAGGAATTTACACTTTGACATGACAGGTTACAGATAGTTGCCTAGTATTTAGGATGACTAATAAGCAGAACCTCAGAAAACCACCTCTTAGGGGAAGGTATCTGGAATTAAGACTGTTCCAAAGTATCCAAGTTGATTACGCCAAGATGCCCCCAATTGGTTGTCTAAAATATTTATTAGTAATAGTAGATCACCTTACTCATTGGCAACTCATTAGTAGTTGCACCTTTCAAGTGCAACTGCTAATAATGTAGTCAAAACATTAGTTGAAAATATTATACCCAGGTTTGGATTAATAGGAAACATTGATTCAGATAATGGAACTCATTTCATTGCACATGTCATTAAGAAATTAGCCCAGGTACTGGATATAACATGGGAAATCATACTCCCTGGCACCCACCTTCATCAGGAAGAGTGGGGAAAAAAATGAACCAAACTCTAAAAAGCCACTTAAGCAAATTAGTCTTAGAGACTCGATTGCCATGGACTAGATGCCTTCCCATTGCCCTGTTGAGAATCCGAACTGCTCCTCAGAGAGATGTTGGCTTATCCCCTTATGAAATGTTGTGTAAGTTGCTCTATTTGCACTCCGCTGCTGACATTCCCATGTTCGAAACAAAAGATCAGTTTCTCAGAAATTATATACTTAAGTTTATCTTCCACTTTCTCTTGCCTCAGAACTAAAGGTCTTTTAGCACAGGCACCACCCCTAGAGTTTCCAGTACACCAACATCAGCCTAGGGACCACATCCTTGTCAAAAGTTGGAGGGAAGGAAAACTTGAACCAGCTTAGGAAGGACCCTGCCTAGTGCTTCTAACCATTGAGACCACAGTTCAAACAGCAGAAATAGGATGGACTCATCACACCCAGGTCAAAAGAGCACCACCTCCTCCAGAATCCTGGGCAGCTATTCTAGGGCTTACTCTAACCAAGCTAAAGCTAAAACGGGTTTGATCCTCTTATGTTGCATCTCTTCTTTTCCCCATCTATTGCTAGTCCTCTTGTTATTAATGTAACTAGGTCGAGTTCACCCCAAACTATTACCTTTGATGCTTGCCTTGTGATGCCCTGTGGAGATGTGCCAAGCCAGAGGCAACTCTCCACTTCAGAAAAGTATCTTTGTCCTTCCTAGCTCTTCTCAGACTGGAATTCTGTTAACTGGGATAAGTTAGCTTGGGAAGAGTTTGACGGAGATTCCAGTATAAACTGAGAGTCTTGCCCTCCCAATATAAAGCTTTTATGCTGTAGTTGGTCCAACAGTCTGTGGACCACTAAAGAGCAAGAATAGATTGCCCCAAGCAGTAGTTGTAATTTCCTAAAGCTATACATTCATTTTACTAAAGGAACAGCTTCCCCTAACTGTCAGCTAAATCAGTACAATCCAGTACAGGCTATTATCTCAAACCCTCTAAGTTCTTCCCCTTGTCTAAGCCAATTTCCTTCTTTAAGCCAGTTTTATAATATGGGGGCTGAGGTTTCAGGAGCAGACCCTATCAGATCCTTTGAAATATTCTTCATTGCTCCCCCACCGCCTACACCTTCCCCTAAGCCTTCTTCCAGAACCTCCCACAACAAAACTGTTGTTCTTCCTCCATCTAATGACAAGACGAAGGTAGCTATTGTAGAAGTCAAAGACCTAAAACAAACTTTAGCAATTGAGACAGGATATCAAAATGCCAATGCCTGGTTAGAATAGATCAAATATTTCATCCGCACTTTAAACAAAAGCAATTGTTATGCTCGTGCGCATGGCAGGCCAGAGGCCCAGATTGTCCCCTTTCCACTATGATGGTCCTTCAGTCAACCAGGCATGGGCTGTATGGTAGCTCTTTTCCAGGATTCCACAGCCTGGGGTAACAAGTCGTGCCAAGCTCTTTCTCTGCTATATCCCGAAGTTCAACACCCCACAGGATAGCCCCCGAGGGCCATCCAGCTTCTGTCTCCCGACACTGAGTTCATTTTGTGTCTCTCACGACAAAGAGGAAACTTAGCATCCCTTAGAGACCTAAAAGGATGCGGTGAGCTTAAGACTTTCCAAGAGCTCACCAACCAGTCAGCCTTTATACACCCCCAAGCAGATGTATGGTGATATTGTGGTAGACCTTTGCTGGACACTCTGCCAAGTAACTGGAGTGTCACTTGCACCCTAGTGCAGTTGGCTATCCCTTTCACCCTGGCATTTCATCAACCAGAGAAAGAAAAAAACACAATGTCATAAAGCAAGGGAAGCCCCTTATGGGTCTTTCGACTCCCACATTTATTTAGATGCAATTAGAGTCCCACGAGGAGTACCAAATAAATTTAAGACCTGAGATCAAATAGCTGCTGGATTTGAGTCAATATTTTGGTGGGTGACAATTAATAAAAACATAGATTAGATAAATTCCACCTATTACAACCAACAGCGGTTTATTAACTATACTAGAGATGCTGTTAAAGGAATAGCTGAGCAATTAGGGCTTACTAGCCAGATGGCTTGGGAAAATAGAATGGCCTTAGACATGATATTAGCAGAAAAAGGGGAAGTTTGCCTCATGATTAAAACTCAGTGTTGTACCTTCATCCCAAACAATACCGCCCCTGATGAAAGTATAACAAAGGCATTGCAAGGTCTAACTGCTCTGTCCAATGAGTTAGCAAAAAACTCAGGAGTAAATGACCCCTTCACAGGGTGGCTAGAAAAATGGTTTGGTAAATGGAAAGGGATCACAGCCACCATCCTTACTTCTCTTGCAATTGTAGCAGTAGTGCTTATCCTTGTTGGATGCTGCATCATACCTCGCATCCGCGGGCTAGTCCAAAGACATACAGAAACAGCCCTTACTAAAACTTCTCTCAGTTCCCCTCCACCATATTCTGACAAGCTCTTTCTTTTAGAAAACCAAGCAGAACAGCTATGCCAAGACATGTTAAAGAAATTTGAAGAGGAAGACCTGTAAAATTCAAAAGGGGGAAATTGTTAAGTACAGTGAGTTCTGAGTTTTCTGGGAACCAGTATGTCAGTATGTTCAGCTTTCTTATACTTTGTTCTCCATTTTAAAGTTTAACTTCCTCGTTCTTTACACCTCCTTGCCCTAGTTTCAGTAAACAACCCCCTTCTAGCCTTTATACTCACATATTTAGAGTCCTTAGTCATCCTTAGTCACCTGCTCTGTCCTTAGTCATCCTTAGTCACCTGCACTGTAACCATCCTTCCCTCCGAAACTGCTCGCCCCGCCACTCTGGCTCATACCCAGATAGCCTATCGGAATTAGTTTAGACTGTGCGGTCCAACCCTAGCCAATAGGGGAATGACACAGCAGTAGGGACTAGCTGCATTAGGGATAAGAACCCCTTCTCCTCCCATGTCCGGTATGCTCTTGCGACCACTCCAGGCACGATTGGCACCCTTCTGCAGAAGTAAATTGCCTTGCTGAGAAAGCTTTTTGCCAGAGTGCTGATTCTTCTTTGCGGCACCAAGCATTTGTTTCTAACATCAACTATCTACTTTCATTTTTCAGGTTAAGAAATCTCCAAAACAGTTGGCTGCTTACATAAATAGGTAAGAGTTTCTTTAAAGTTTGTGGGGAACAACAAATATGAAAGCTGGGTAAGGATGACAATAAGGGAAAAATAAGCATTCTTTTATCATAATAATAATTAACTTATTGTCAAACAGCTTCTTTATGCCAGTATCTGCACTAATAAACACATCAATATTGTCTCTGCTCCTTACAACAGTCCTACTCTATAGCCTACTCTATAGATAACATTAACCCTAACAGTTGATGAGAAAACTTAAGATCAGATAAGTTAAGTGATTTGTTCAGAATCATATAGCTAGAAAAGTGGTAAGAATGACATTCATTCTCAGATCTGCCTAACTTCTAAAGGCACTTTCTACAAAACGACTGGTTTTCCAAGTGTGATTTGAGGACCTGCGGGTCCCTAAAGACCATTCATGGAATTTGTGAAGTCAGAATTACTTCCATAGCAATACTAAGACATTGACTGTCTTCATTTTCATTCTCTTGTTTGAGGGTACAATATAATTTTTCAAGAAGCTATATGCCATTTGATATCACAGTAGATTGAATGGAGAAGCAGAAATGAGAACCCAGCTGTCTTTTGTTAAACCAGATATTAGAGATATATAAAAATGTAAAAGAGTACCATTCTTCTCACTTTTTAAAAAATTATTTTAGAAAATATGGGTTTTGGGTAAGATATTCCATGTTAATATGTAATTAGTCTTTATTTGAATGAATTAACAAATGATTTAAATTTTGTTTTAGTTTTTACACAGTAAATATCAATAGATACTATTCACATAAAAATTATTTTGGCCATGGCTCACACCTGTATTCCCAGCACTTTAGGAGGCCAAGGTGGGTGGATCATGAGGTCAAGAGATCAAGATCATCCTTGCCAACAGGGTGAAACCCTGTCTCTACTAAAAATACAAAAGTTAGTTCAGCATGGTGGCGCGCGACTGTAGTCCCGGCTACTCAGGAGGCTGAGGCAAGAGAATCACTTGAACCTGGGAGGTGGAGGTTGCAGTGAGCTGAGATTGTGCCACTGCACACTGGCCTGGCAACAGAGAGAGACTCCGTCTCAAAAAAAAAAAAAAAATTTTGAGTCATTAGTTATTTTTAAGAGAGCAAAGCATCGTGACACTAAAACGTTTGAGAACCACTGTATTAAACCATGAGCCTTGCTCTATCATGTTCTTACTCAAATAAATTAATATACTTCAGCTTAATTAAATTTTAAAATATTCACACTTGCAGTCTTATTTGCCACTTTGTTAGAAAAAGATCAGGTTTCTAGAAAATGCTGTGATCTTCTTACTCCCAGAATGGCCTTTAATATTTCATTTTTAAAAGCATTCTGGTTATTATGTCTGTCTTCATTTTTATTTGGCATAAAATGTCATCCTTTACATTGTCTTCCAGATAATTTGTAATTTCCCTTTTACTTTTCTCTTCAACTCAGAATTAAGATTTTTAAAATTCTATTTATTTCTAATTTTAGTGGATTACAATCACAAAATATAGCCTATTAATTCTCTGTTTAAAAACTTTTAAAGGATTTCATATGGTTCTTTTTCATTTAAGAAAATAAATTCTTTTTACAGAACAGTTGGACAAACTGTGAAAAGCCCAGATAAACTTCGTAAAGTGATCTATCGCAGAAAGAAAGTTCATCATCCCTTTCCAAATCCTTGTTACAGAAAAAAACAGTCCCCTGGAAGTGGGGGCTGTGACATGGCAAATAAAGAAAATGAACTGGCTTGTGCAGGCCACCTGCCTGAAAAATTACACCATGATAGTCGAACATATTTGGTTAACTCCAGTGATTCTGGTTCTTCACAGACAGAAAGCCCATCATCAAAATATAGTGGGTTTTTTTCTGAGGTAAGTCTTTTCTCTAACTCATATCTAGTTTAACTTTGTTCCTGTTATAATCTTGATTTTTTTCTTTGCCATATTCCACTAGCAGAATAATTTGTCACCTATTGAATGTAGACTTATTTGAGTCATAGTAACTCCCTGAGACAATTTTCTAGATTAACCAAATTTGAATTAATAATTTATTCCATTTCTCTAAGATGGGATGAAATGCTTAGCAGGCTGCTAAAACTATCCAGAATGACAAGTTAGCCAGTAGAGATTTAAAGGAAGGGAAAAGGAGAAATCTTGCCTAAAAAAGTGGAGCACTAGGCCGGACACAGTGGCTCACGCCTGGAGCCCGACGTGGGTGGATCACGAGGTTAGGCGTTTGAGACCAGCCTGGCCAACATGGTGAAATCCTGCCTCTACTAAAAATACAAAAATTAGCCGGGCATGGTGGCGGGCGCCTGTAATCCCAGCTACTCAGAAGGAGGCTGAGACAGGAGAATCGCTTGAACCCGGGAGGCAGAAGTTGCAGTGAGTTGAGATCACACCATTGCACTCCAGCCTGGGCAACAGAGCGACTCTGTCTCAAAAAAAATGAAAATAAAAAGGACAACATCTGCAGGCAGATCACCTGAGGTCGGGAGTTCGAGGCCAGCCTGGCCAACATGGTGAAACACCCTGTCTCTACAAAAGTACAAAAATGAGCCGGGCATGATGGTGGGTGCCTGTAATCCCAGCTGCTTGGGAGGCTGAGACAGAAGAATCACTTGAACCTGGGAGGCAGAGGTTGCAGTGAGCCGCGGTCATTCCATTGCACTCCAGCCTGGGCAAGAGAGCAAGACTCCATCTCAAGAAAAAAAAAAAAAGTGGACCACCGAAGCCAGTTATCCAGACACATTTTGCCGGGCTCTCAATATTGCCTGGTTAAAGCATAGTTCAGGCAAACCTGCTGTGGTTTGCTGCTCTTCTGGCTCAAGCAAAACTGGTTAACAGACTCAAAAGCGTTTTTGAGAGTGATAGAAATATTCTAAAACTGGGCCTGGCCAACATGGTGAAACCTCATCTCTACTAGAAATACAAAAATTAGCTAGGCATGGTGGCACACTTTGGGAGGCCAAGGCAGGTGGTCAGGAGTTCAAGACTCGCCTGGCCAACATGGCAAAACCCCATCTTTACCAAAAATACAAAAATTACCCAGGCGTGGTGGTGCACGCCTGTAATGCCAGCTACTTGAGAGGCTGACGCTCAAGAATTGCTTGAACCTGGGAGGCAAAGGTTGCAGTGAGCCAAGATCTTGTCACTGCACTCCAGCCTGGGTTACAGAGTGAGATTCTGTCTCAAAAAAAAAAAAAAAAAAAGTGGGCAAAGGACACAATAGACACTTTTCAAAAGAAGACATACATATAGGTGACAAGCATATGAAAAAATGCTCAGCCTAAATGCTAAACCTAAAATCACTAATCATTAGAGAAATGCAAATCAAAACCACAACAGGATATCATCTCATACCAGTTAGAATGGCTATTATTAAAAAGTCAAAAAATAATAGATTCTGGCAAGGTTGTGGAAAAAAGAGAACACTTATACAATGCTGGTGACAATGTAATTTAGTTTCAGCCGTTGTGAAAGCAGTGCAACAATTTTTCAAAGAACTTAAAACAATCTTATTATTAGATATATACCCAAAGGAATATAAAACATTCTACCATAAAGACACATGTATGCGTATGTTCATCACAGCACTGTTCACAATAGCAAAGACAAGGAATCAATCGAAATGCCCATCAATGGTAAACTGGATAAAGAAAATATGGTGCATATACACCATGGAATACTATATGCAGCCATAAAAAGAACAAGATCATGTCATTTGCAATCACGAGTGAACCTGGAGGCCATTATCCTAAGCGAACTAATACAGGAACAGAAAACCAAATACTTCATGTTCTCAGTTGGAGTGGGAGCTAAACACTGTGCTAGTGCATATGGACACAAAGATGGGAACAACAGACATGAGGCCTACCTTAGGGTAGAGGGTGAGAAGAGAGTGAGGATCAAAAAACTACTTATCAGTTACTATGCTTATTACCTGTGTGATGAAATAATCTGTACACCAAACCCCCACAACATGCAAACTACCTATATAACAAACCTGCACATGTGCCCCTGAACAGAAAATACGTTTGTTTTGTTTTGTGTTTTGAAACAGGGTCTCTCGCTATATCACCCAGGCTGGGGTGCAGTGGTGCAATCTTGGCTCACTGCAACCTTCACCTCCCAGGTTCAAGCAATCCTCCCACCTCAGTCTCCAGAGTAACTGGGACTACAGGCATGTGCCATCACACCCAGCTGATTTTTGTATTTCCTATAGCGACAGGGTTTTGCCATGCTCCCCAGGTTGGTCTCGAACTACTGAGCTGAAGCGATCAACCTGCCTCAGCCCCAGCCCAAAGTGCTGGGATTACAGGTGTGAGCCACTGTGCCTGGCCAGAATAAAAGTTCTTTTTAAAAAGTTTCAGTTGTGCATTTTAAAAACTACCCCAGTGAGACATCTTTCGCAAGAACCTCTTTTTACTTTACATTCTCATTTTCATTACTTTTCACTAAACCTTACATTTAACTAATAGGTTTAATGATTATTCTTGTTTCATACCTGTTTTCTTGATTGACCAGTACCTGCTCTAAAAACCTAAATCTGAAAGTGATACCATAGCATCTTAGCCAAGTTAAAATACATATAACCATTGACCTAGCTGTTCCAATTGTAAAATTAATTTTAACAAAAGTGTCTGTACAAGTGCACATATTTACATATATCAGGATGTCCACTCATCAGTTTTGATAGGTAAAAACCAGAATCTAAATAAATGATGGTATGTAAAGACTAGAGAATATGCTATTGTTTTTTGTTGTTGTTTTTAAGAGATGAGGTCTCACTGTCTCACTGTCTTTCCCAGGCTGGACTCAAACTCCTGAGCTCAAGTGGTTCTCCACCTCAGGTTCCCAAGTAGCTGGGACTATAGGCACACAGCACTATGCCAAGCTATGCTGTTGTTCTTTAAAAGTAAAGTTGGGCTTGGTGTGGCGGCTCATGCCTGTAATCCCAGCACTTGGGAGGCCAAGGCAGGCGGATCATGTGAGGTCAGGAGTTGGAGACCAGTTTGGCCAACATGGCAAAACCCCATCTCTACTAAAAATAGGAAAATTAGTTGGGTGTTGTGTTGGGTGCCTGTAATCCCAGCTACTCGGGGAGGGTGAGGCAGGAGAATTACTTGAGCTTGGGAGGCGGAGGTTGCAGTGAGCTGAGATTGCACCACTGCACTCCAGCCTGGGCAACAGAGCAAGACCCTGTCTCCAAAAAAAAAAAAGCTTGATCTGTGTTTTGACATTGAAAAATGTTCATATAGGTAAAAAAGCAAGGTTTTGAACAATATAGGTAATTAATTTTTCAGAGTGTTTATATGTGTACTTAATTTGTCTTTGTCTAGAAAATGGTCTGGAAAGATACATATCAGTCTGTTAACTGTGATTATTTCTGCGGAGTGATATTGGATGTTTTTGTGGGCAGGCAGAGAGTTTTTACTTTTTATCTTACATAGTTCTGTGTTAAACACATTAGAACAGGAAAATGACACTTCATTACTTAACAATAAATAGATAAATTTAAATGATACTACAACACTTGTCAAAAACTGAGTTTTTGTGATTCTCCTGCCATTCAGTTGGTAATGACTAGCCTATATGTTTACATTTTTCTTTTATCCATGTTATAAATTAAGTCCTAGTTTATAGGTCAGCTAAAAATAATTTTATAAATTATTGGGTTTTAAAAGAAAAATGGTAGCTAGTGAAAAGTATAAATGGGTCTTAAATTTGTTCAGATCATTTGTTTACTATGGTCAACTGCAGTATTCCTTTTTGTGGGCTAGTAAAAGGAGTTACTTTTGCATGATTTTTAACTATGTCTACCAGAACGATTTAATAAAAAAATAGTTTCATACCCTGTTTCGGTGTGCTTTTTAACAAATCAGATTATTGCCTTTCAGGTTTCTCAGGACCATGAAACAATGGCCCAAGTTTTGTTCAGCAGGAATATGAGATTGAATGTAGCTTTAACTTTCTGGAGAAAGAGAAGTATAAGTGAACTTGTAGCTTATTTGTTGAGGTAAGTGTGACCTTTTATCCTCTTTGTTCAATCACTTTTTTTCTGAGACAAGTTCTTGCTTTGTCATCCAAGTTGGAGTACAGTGGCACAATCGTGGCTCACTGCAGCCTCAACCTGCTGAGTTCAAGCAGCCCTCCCACCTCAGCCTCCTGAGTAGCTGAGAGTACAGGTGCACATCACCACACCTGGCTAATTTTTTAAAAAATTTTTTGGAAGACATGAGGTCTTATGTTTCCCGGGCTGGTCTCGAACTCCTGAGCTCAGGTGAACCTTCTTCATTATTCTAAACTGCCTATATGTAGCTTCAGTAGAGACAGTATGGCTTAAATTACATTCATCACCCATCTAAGAGTAACCAAAATACAGAAAACAATGTTTTATCAGATTGAACAAAGCTGTTACCTTTCCTGACTGTCATTCTTACCTATAAAACTAAGAGATAACGATATGGAAAAACTAACCTTCTAAAAATCCCTTTTGAGGCCAGGTGTGGCAGTTCTTGCCTATAATCCCAGCATTTGGGAAGGTTGAGGTGAGAGAGTCCCTTGAGCCCAGGAGTGAGAGACTGAGCAACATAGCAAGACTCCATCTCTACAAAAAATAAAAATAATAAGCCAGGCACAGTGGTACGTGCTTGTGGTCCAAGATACTTGGGAGGATCACTTGAACCCAGGAGTTGGAGGTTGCAGTAAGCTATGATTATGCAACTACATTCCAGCCTGGGCAACAGAATGAGACCCGTTTCTTAAAAAAAAAATTACTAAAAATAAAAAGTAAACATCCCTTTTGAGTGGGAATTTGAAGCATTACTTTCCTCATTGTATTCAAGTCTCTCAGATGTTACCTTAGGGAAGCCTTCTTTGACCAACTTATTTTAAAATACCTATTTCTCCACTCCCTATCTCACTTTCCTGTTTTATTTTTCTCCATAGCACTTACATCAACCTGCTCTATATGTCTTATGTCTTGTTATTTGTTTATTGCCTGTCTCTGTCCCACCCCCCAACCCCCACACTTGCTCACACACTGGAATACAAGCCCTGTGTCTTTGTTCATTGCTGTATCCATAGACATGACTCATTGTAGATACTGACATTGTTAAATGAATGAATTTCTCAAAAGCGGTGTGAATAATCATAATATGAAAGTAAATAAGGAAATCAGCTCTCTAAGGCAATGCTATTCTTTTTATACTCTCAGGATAGAAGATCTTGGCGTTGTGGTAGATTGCCTTCCTGTGCTCACCAATTGGTAAAAACAATATTTTTCAGAAAAAAGATTAAAGGAGGTCAAATTATGGCCCATCCATATTTTTATAACTTGGTATTTATTTTAGTTTACAGGAAGAAAAACAATATATCTCACTTGGCTGCTGTGTTGACTTGTTGCCTCTAGTAAAGTCACTACTTAAAAGCAAATTTGAAGAGTAAGTGCTAATCTGAATCTTGATTCATTTTTCTTTTTCAGCATCCTTGATTTTGTGCTTTGTGAGTACATAGTAGATTGGGCTCCATGAGACATGCAAGGTTTCTGTTTTCAAGAAGCTAATAGTACAATTAGGAAAAGAATATGAAATGACTAAAGGACAATTATAAAAGCATCTCTGAACAAATTACATGAAATATACTTTTGTGTAATAGATCATGAAGGTAACAAATTTTTAAAAGGGAAGAGACCAATGTGTGTGTGTGTTTTTTGGGAGGGAAAGTATCATCTCTTATAAGAAGGGTTCTTAGATGAAAACACTTGAATTTTGTAACAAAATGTCATTTCAGATATGTTATAGTTGGTTTAAACTGGCTTCAAGCAGTCATTAAAAGGTGGTGGTCAGAACTATCATCCAAAACAGAAATTATAAATGATGGGTGAGTATACCTTTAACGATAAACTCATGCTGAAATTTTCTTCAGGAAAGCAGCTTGATTAAACTAGGTAATAATTTTATCCCATTATCATCAGTGTATGGTATTTATTCTTTTTATATTCAGAGAGATACTAACTTAAGATACTGTTCATTTGTGAAAACCACACCTGGAAATTGAATTCCAGAGCCTACTAACCTCCTGTATCTCTTCTTCTGGCACAACCCTACCCTTCATTTTAGAAGAAAAACACAATAGTGGTTTAATTCTCATATTCATTATATGAGTAAGGGAGGAAAAAGAGATGCCCACAGTGTAATAAGGAATGGAGGCACCCTGCAGGGTCCTTTAGCCTAGACATTAACCTGAGAGTCCGGTGTTGATGTTTACAGTTCTAAAAACTGTATTATTACTGCCTTGATGTGAAAATTCGTGGGTATTCTACCAGAGTATAGCCAGATTATCATGAAACCACAGAAAAATATCTCCCAACAGTTTCCTTAAAGTCCATAATTTTGGGCCATGCACGGTGGCTGATGCCTGTCTGTAATCCCAGCACTTTGGGAGGCCAAGAAGGGCAAATCACTTGAGCTCACAAGTTTGAGACAGCCTGGGCAACATGATGACATCCCGTCTCTACAAAAAATACAAAAATTAGCCAGGCATGGTAGTGTGCGCCTGTAGTCCCAGCTACTCAGGCTGAGGCAGGAGGATCGCTTGAGCCCAGGAGGTGGAGGTTGCAGTAAGCCGAGATGGCACCACTGCACTCCAGCCTGGGCAATAGAGCCAGCCCTTGTCTCAAAAAAAAAAAAAAAAAAAAAAGCCACAATTTATTTTGTAGGCTCTCAAAATTTTCTACTTCACACCAAGGAATGTCCAAATGTTCCAAACGCCTGGTCATTTTCTTACCTGCTTTGACAACTAAATAACCTTTAATTTTCTTTTTTTTTTTAATTGAAATCAAGTAAGAAATTTTATTAATTTTGGAATTGACAAAACATCTTTTGTTGTTTCCAAGAATTAATTAAATAGGAGGCATTTGGCGGTATTATGTGGATAAACCTTTAATTTTCATGACTGACATGTATTATTCTAAAAGTTATTTGACTTTTTTAAAATTTCTCTCCACGTTCCCAAATGTTTTATTTCAAATAGCATCATTTTCTCCTGAAAAATACCTGAAAAATTTTAGAACCGTTTTTATTATGCATATTTATGATGAAAGTTTGTATCTTAATATATTTGCTTTCTCATTTTTCTTCCTTTTTTTTCTTTTAGAAATATTCAAATTTTAAAACAACAATTAAGTGGATTATGGGAACAGGAAAACCATCTTACTTTGGTTCCAGGATATACTGGTAATATAGCTAAGGTAATCTATATTTAAGCTTATAAATTAAACATTAAAAATTAGAAATAATATTTTACATTTATAAATTAATTTTCAAGTCTCTAGGCAAAATAATATGGTACTGTTCTAATGTCTAAAGTCAATTTCATATTTTCAAATGCTTCAGGTCCTCTGCGTGTAACTGTGACCTTGGCAGCAAGCACAGGAATTGGCCATTGAACATGTTTCATGTACAGCCCCTGAAATGCTATGCTAGAGGATATTTACAGAGGGTTTTAATCAGAGAAAAGTATTTGAAAAAATTTTGAGAATCCAATAAGGACAGCATCAGAAAACAAGACGAGGAACTCAGGAAACAAGGGATAAGAAACATAATTAAATGGTTTTGGAGATTAAGTTTTACTTTTGCTAATGTTATGCTTTTTAAGAAGGTAAACTATTTAAATCACAGTGAATTTGACTTTGGTCTTTATTGATTTGTCTCGTAAAGGAAAAAGTAAAAATTGCTAGTTTGAATTTTAATATTTAAACTCCAGAAAACATTGGTAGTTAGGCCGGGCACAGTGGCTTACGCCTGTAATCCTAGCACTTAGGGAGGCCAAGGCAAGCAGATCACCTGAGGTCAGGAGTTCGAGACCAGCCTGGTTGGTGAAACCCCGTTTCTACTAAAAATACAAAAAATTACCTGGGTGTGATGGCGCGTGCCTGTAATCCCAGCTACTCGGGAGGCTGAGGCAGGAGAATCACTTGAACCTGAGAGGCGGAGGTTGTGGTGAGCTGAGATCGTGCCATTGCACTCCAGTTTGGGCAACAGAGTGAAACTCCGTCTCAAAAAAAAAAAGAAAGAAAAAACATTGGTAGTTAAAAATTAATTGAAGAAAAAATTGTCATTAAGAAATACTTTTACTTTATTACCAGGCATACTGCTATCATAAATGGGCTTTAGCCAGGAATATAAAAAGCATTCTTTGGTTTTAAAAATATATATATATATATATTTCTAAATAAGAGGATTTATGTCATGGACTTAGTTATAACATTTTTCTCGGAGACAAAACAACTTCTTAGAATTCAGGGGGAAAAAAATACAATGCTAAGGGAAACAGAGGCTTGGGCAAACCTAGGTAGCCTTGAGGGTTAATCTGGCTTCTACTCCAAGATCATAAGTTCAGATCTCACAGGAGACAGAAGCTTTCAGGGAATTAATGTAGCTGAGGGAAGAAAAGCAAATGGGAGTGATACCAACAGTGACCAACCAGAAGCTTATCTCCTGTCAAAGTGACAGCCACAGAGTAGCTCTGGCCATTGCTATGGAAGACCATGGCCTCTCTCCCAAAAAAAAAAATTTCTCAGATACCTTCAAAAAAAAGAAGCAAAATGATATATCAACCAAGTTTGTTACCACTGTGTGGGATTTTACTCTATAGAATTCTTTTTTTTTTTTTTTTTTTTTTGAGATGGAGTCTCGCTCTGTCGCCCAGGCTGGAGTGTGGTGGCGCAATCTCGGCTCACTACAAGCTCCACCTCCCAGGTTCACGCCATTCTCCTGCCTCAGCCTCCCGAGTAGCTGGGACTACAGGCGACCACCACCGTGCCTGGCAATTTTTTTTTTTTTTGTATTTTTAGTAGAGACAGGGTTTCACCATGTTAGCCAGGCTGGTCTTGATCTCTTGACCTCATGATCCACCTGCCTTGGCCTCCCAAAGTGCTGGGATTACAGGTGTGAGCCACCGCGCCTGGCCTATAGAATTCTTAATGATGAAAATCTTATGAACAAATCAATCTCCTAGGAAGTTTTTGTTGTTGTTTTAGGTTTTTAGAGCATACATGACGTATTACCTTGCTCTAAAGGGTTGTTGCATTCTGTATAGAAGAACTAAAAAATGATTGTTCCTTATGACTGAAATTTGCTTTCAATCAGAATTTTTGTTTTTGTTTTTGTTTTGAGACTGAATCTCGCTCTGTCGTCCAGGCTGGAGTGCAGTGGCGCAAGCTCGGCTCACTGCAACCTCTGCCTCCTGGGTTCAAGTGATTCTCCTGCCTCAGCCTCCCGAGTAGCTGGAATTACACACACATGCCTGGCTAATTTTTGTATTTTTAGTGGAGACGGGTTTTCACCACGTTGGCCAGGCTGGTTTCGAACTCCTGACCTCAAGTGACCCACCCACCTCCCCCTCCCAAAGTAATGGGATTACAGGCGGGAGCCACCACACCCGGCCACAATCAGTTTTTTAGAAAGGGAAAAGCTTTATTGTGAATATGACTTTAAGGTACCATTTATTATTGGGGACAATATTGAGTGATTAAAAGTTCAATGCGAAGTTCCTTATGATGAGACTTTCTTACAAAATTAAACCATCAATTAATTTGTAATTTTTTGAGTATAGAAATTGAAAGAAGAGGGCCGGGCAAGGTGGCTCATGCCTGTAATCCCAGTACTTTGGGAGGCCAAGGTGGGCAGATCACGAGCTCAGGAGATCGAGACCATCCCGGCCAACATGGTGAAACCCCATCTCTACTAAAATACAAAAAATTAGCCGGGCATGGTGGTGCACACCTGTAGTCCCAGCTACTTGGGAGGCTGAGGCTGGAGAATCACTTGAACCCTGGAGGTGGAGGTTGCAGAGAGCCAAGATCACACCACTGCACTTCAGCCTGGTGACAGAGCAAGACTCTGTCTCAAAAAAAAGAGAAAGAAATTGAAAGAGGCTATTGTCAAGCTGGGCTCAAGTGAATATAGCACTGATAGTAAACAGCACTGATAGAATTTCTGTGAATGTTAGCTATGAAAGCAGAGTTGTTTGAGCATAGGAACCAACACATTCATTTAGCACTTAGCAAATATATATTGAGCACATACTATGTGCCAGGCCCTGTGCTGAACAAATGCAGATAAAAGCACTGAACAAGGCACGTCTTTTACCCTCAAAAGGTCACAAAAGGAAACTAAGGCAAATTAAGCAACAACAACAAAAAATGGATTGTTTATGTTTGTATTTACTGTACTGTCTAATGAAATGTTTTTGTTTTATCTTCTAAGGATGTAGATGCTTATTTATTACAGTTACATTGAGAGATTTCATCTACTAAAGAGCATTTGGTTTTTCAAAACATCCCTGAACTGTATAATTTACAAAAAAAAAAGTCTCGTCTGAGAACTGTGAACTGTGGAAGAAATCAAAACTATTTTTTCTTTTAAAAAGCCACATAATGAAACCACTAATGAAATCCCAGCAATCTGCTTCACATTGAAGTGGAAAAATATCCAAAAGGAGCAGCTTCAATTTCATTGAGGTGAAAGTGCACTATGAAGATTGTTCACCTTTGCTGCATTTGGGAGTTATATGGTTATTTGGTAACATTAAGAACTACTGGATTTTAATGCAATCCTGCATAAAAATATAATTTATACTATGTGAAAAAATAAGACAGGACTTACCACTAGGAACCACCAAGACCAATCATCATTAACTTTTTTAAGATTGTGTTTTATTAAAAAAAAAAAACACTTAAATGTGTGCAGCTATTTTCTTATGTTGAAAAGACTGAAAGTTTAAAACATGAAAAAAATCAATATTAAACATTTTTTGTTCACACTGAGATACTGTGTATGTAAAATGCCTTAATTATTAATAAGCCAATGTGTTATGATACCAATATCTGTTTTAAACTAAAACCATGCTTCTGGCATGATAAAATCATGGAATTAAATCAGGGGTTTACATTCTTGTAGAATGTTCTTGAAACACTCTCTGCACCATTTTTAAAACTTGAGAATAGTTTTAGTATCTCTGATATTTTTTGCCAGAATCATCATGTCATGTATGAATGTGTTATCCCTATCTAAGGAAAAAGGTGAATATGTTTTTGTATGAATGTTTAACTGGAAATGTCCATGGACTTGGCTAATTTATATTTACTTTTTATTGTACATAGATTTCTAATATTTTTCATTCCTGTATCATTTAAACTTCCTTCATTTGAGTAAATTCACTAAATATTTCTATTTTTTGCTTTTTTAAATTCTGATTTTATATGAATTCTAATTCTTTTTCACTACATATGTTTTAAAGAGTTACATACAGTGATTTAGAATGGTTTACAGTTAATGCTGATCTTGTATTTTAAATTCCAACACTTTGTGTCACTACCTCCTCTAATGGTTAGTATGATATACTAGCAGACGGTATGAGGTCTTTTTTTAAAATACCACTTTTAGTGTCAGTGAACCAAATTCTGGAATGTCTTAACAGCTCTAAATCTTACTTGTCTTGAAAATGATTGGGGTTTAATACCACTGCTGGTGGTTCACACATCATCCCCTCCTTAATATGCCTGACAGGCATCTGAGCAAAGGCTTTTAGTAATTGAATTTCTCTGCAGTCGTCCTTCAAGCACTTGAATGTAAACCTTTAGCATTTATTCGTTTAATGACTACTGATACGAATCTCAAGCAGATTTCTTGCTCTTAAAAGTTATGTTTCACTGAGTTCTGGTTTTGTGTAGCTATATTTTATATAGCTAGATATTCCTCACAGTGAACATGAATTGTAATAATTGGTTATTTCCTTAAGTCTTTGGATTATAATAATTTCAGATTATTGCACTTCTGTGATTTGAGAGGTGAGTTATTTAAGAGGCCAGTTTTCAGGACATGGGAATTTGAATTGTAAACCTGTTATCTCTGTGAAACTTTTAACGTGATAAAATATAACCTTTCTTTGTGCTTATTCCTGTAGTTATCACTGTCTTATGTAGCAGTTTGAACCAGTTAACTTGGTTGGAGTATGGTGCTAAAGAGGCCGTGGACAGGAGTTTGATGCTTTTGTAGGTTCATTAACTTTACATACACACAAAATGTTTTTATAGCTGTCGATTGCACCTTCCGTCAGGTATCCATCTCAGAAATTCAGGAAGATGGTATGTATAGCTTAGCATAAACCTTTCGCCTCAAATGGAAAGATTACTCAATGGGTATATGTGATACTGTAGACTTTTAATCTAACATTTAAAATAATAGATTCAAAATAAGATATCTAAAATACTGTGTAATGTTTAGTTTCAAAGTATTAAGTAATATTACATCAGATATTTTTCACATTTTTCTCTGGGTCAGATCATTGACTAAACAGTATCTTCAAAAATCAAACTTCAATAAATCAGACTTCAGAAAAATTAAGTACAAATGACATATAGTAAGAACAGGTATTATCTTGGTAACATTTATACCTAAATTTAGGTTTTTTGAAGGCATGTAGATAATACTTTATCTTACATACTCAGAGCTATATAAGTCAGCAGAGTTTTTAGCTGACAAAGATTATTGAGTAGCATATACTCCTAATTTCTGTTCTTGGCCTTTGCAGTTTCCTTAGTACCTACCTCTCTCAGTTATTGAATTGATTAGTATTAAGTGATTTTTAAGATTCTTGGATAAATGATATTAGATAAATAAGTATTTTTTAACACTTCTGTTGCTATTAAGTCCTTTCATGCTACAGCATTTTAATTAGAAAGTGTTGATCTCCAGGAAGAGCCAAAGAGAGTGTTTACAAAGTTTTGGCTGTTGTATTGACCTAGATTAGGACAATTACTGTCTGTCATTGCTGATTTGTTGCTGTGCTGCTAAGGAGTATACAGAACTGACGGACTACCCCAAGGTCTCTATGCCTTCTTAGTCCTTCTATCTTAGGTTTTCTATACTTGACTTTGCTAACTTTGCAAGTGTAGGGGCAGGTAGTTTATTGAGGTGATAGAGGGTTATCAGATAATTTGCTTCTACTTGGGACAAAGTGGATGAGTTTTGTAATGAGTGATCGTGATGAGAATAATGGTTAAAAGTTAGGAAGTAAGTATCATTAGATGGTTTTTAAAATTAATATTTGGCAGTGATTTCAAAGGCAATTGGCACTATTTACATGAATCTTGAGATGTGAGAATTGGGATGTAAGTATCTCTGTCCATTTGGGGGAATCACAAATACCAACATTGAACTCTAAGGGCTACTGAGGAATTAAATCCTAATGCCTCTAAATTTACTCGGTACACATCATGTCCTAACCTTAACCATGGTTGTGTGGGTTCAAAGCTAGGTTTCTGACCTTTGAAACAGTAGTTTTCTCAAACTTAGAACATTTCTATATTTTGCCAAGTTGTTCACACAATTAATATTAATGGATAACTAATTGGAGTAATGATTATTAGCTACTGAATGCTGATAATAGAAGTCATATTTAAATGCTTACTTAGTTACTTAAGTTAGTCAAGGACTCTGAAAAAATAAGGTTTAAGTTAACAGTGTCATCAGTCATTCCCAGTTATCTTCTTATTTAAGAACAAGATGGTAATGCAGTTGCCTTTGTTTATTTAAATAGAAAAAATTAAATCAGGATAAAATGACCCAACTACAGTGATGTATTTGGACACACTACTTCTTATCTTTCAATATAGACTTTTATTTCTGGATTACCATAGATGGAAATAGTATTACTGGACATATGTTGGTAGGTATTTACTTCTGTGTTTTTCTTTTTCCTTTAATTTCGAATACTTCTAGCTACAAAAATTGTCATAAAACTTTGCAACACACTATACCTCCCCCCTTTTTTATTCTATAACAGAATTATAGAATAAAAATTCAGGCCAGGCGCAGTGGCTCACGCCTGTAATCCCAGCATTTTGGGAGGCCGAGGCAGGTGAATCACCTGAGGTTGGGAGTTCAAGACCAGCCTGACCAACATGGAGAAACCTTGTCTCTACTAAAAATACAAAATTAGCCAGGCGTAGTGGCACATGCCTGTAATCCCAGCTACTCGGGAGGCTGAGGCAGGTGAATCGCTTGAACCCAGGAGGCAGAGGTTGCAGTGAGCTGAGATAGCGCCATTGCACTCCAGCCTGGGCAACAAGAGCAAAATTCCTACTCAAAAAAAAGAATTATCCCTCCCTGAACACCGTATGCTTCTAATTTTTCATCTACTTGATTGATTCAGTAATAGCACCAACTATAACAAAGTAAGTACTGCGTATCATATATCCAGTATACTCAGTCCATTTTTCAATGCTATATTTAAGACATGTAGATACTGTAATTTTCTCTGGGCCAAATCATTGACTTAATAGTACCTCCTAAAATCAAACTTCAATAAAATCTCAGTACAACTATAAAAAATATGTATACCATAGTATTTTATAGACTGTAATTGGTCATAAAACACAAAAAGACATAGCTGCTGTGTACTGGTAATTTCATGAAAGGGGCCAAGGCGCGGTGGCTCACGCCTGTAATCCCAGCACTTTGGGAGGCTGAGGCGGGCGGATCATGAGGTCAAGAGATCAAGACCATCCTGCCCAACGTGGTGAAACCCCATCTCTACTAAATACAAAAATTAGCAGGGTGTGGTAGCGCGTGCCTGTAGTCCCAGCTACTTCAGAGGCTGAGGCAGGAGAATCGCCTGAACCCAAAAGGTGGAGGTTGCATTGAGCTGAGATCACGCCACTGCACTCCAGCCTGGTGATGGGGGCGAGACTCTGTCTCAAAAAAAAAAAAAAAAAAAAAATTCATGAAAGGGCAGCCTCATAGCTTACAATACATTTTTCATAGCAAGGCTTGTTACAATTTATTTTATATACAGAATTATTACTCTCTGCACTAAGAAGTTTTCAGATGGGAGATGCCTGGAGTCCAGATAAGGATTCACTCCCCAGATACACTTGAATTAGTGTTGATTATTAAGCTTTACAGTATATTCTGTATTTTCATTTAGATTTAAACCAGGATTTGTTTAAAAAGTGTCCTGGACCTGGCCAGGACAGTTGTGACACTGGATTTACACCAAAGGTACAAAGAGTTAATGCAAAGCATTTTCTAGGGTAAGAAAGAGTTGTCATGGGAGTCCTGGAATACACTGAATCACCAGAATTACTTGCTTCCAGAATTATTCTATTGCATTTATCCACAAAACCTGCAATGTGGAGCCTGGATTTGAAGTGGACCTCATCTTCCAGGAGTCAAGAGTAGAGTTAGCTGTCGGGTGCAGTGGCTCACGCCTGTAATCCCGGCACTTTGGGAGGCTGATGTGGGCAGATCTCGAGGTCGGGAGATTGAGACCATCCTGGCTAAGATGTTGAAACCCTGTCTCTACTAAAAATACAGATTAGCCGGGCATGATGGCACGTGCCTGTAGTCCCAGCTACCCGGGAAGCTGAGGCAGGAGGCTGAGGTTGCAGTGAGCCGAGACTGCAGTCCAGCCTGGACGACAGAGCGAGACTCCGTTTCAAAAAAAAAAAAAAAAATTATTATCTACATTAATCGTAAAGTTATTGGTGATTTTAGTCTGGCATAGTTTCCTTTTTTTTTTTTTTTTTTTTTTTTTTTTTTCCTTTTTTTGAGGTGGAGCCTGGCTCTGTCGCGCAGGCTGGAGTGCGGTGGCGCAATCTCGGCTCACTGCAAGCTTCACCTCCCGGGTTCACGCCATTCTCCTGCCTCAGCCGCCAGAGTAGCTGGGACTACAGGCGCCCGCCACCACGCCCGGGTAATTTTTTTGTATTTTTTTAGTAGAGACGGGGTTTCACCGTGTTAGCCAGGATGGCCTCGATCTGACCTCGTGATCCGCCCCCCTTGGCCTCCTAAAGTGCTGGGATTACAGGCGTGAGCCCCCGCACCTGGCTAGTTTCCTTTTTTTTTTTTTTAACTTATTAAGTTAATAAGCAGCAAAGCAAATCAACAGAAAGTTATTAATACTCTTTCTAATTTTTTTAATTAAAATATTTTGTGATTGTTTATGTGTGGTTTTGTCATTAGGAGCTTTTTAAAGTGATGATAAAATTAGTTTTTTAAAGATAACTGCACATAAGTTTAGCAATTAGGCCGGGCGGGGCAGCTCACACCTGTAGTCCCGGCACTTTGGGAGGCTGAGGCAGACGGATCACTTGAGGTCAAGAGTTCGAGAGCAGCCTGGCCAACATGGTGAAACCCCAACTCTACTAAAAATACAAAAATTAGCCGGGCGTGGTGGCGGCACCTGTAGTCCCAGCTACTCCAGAGGCTGAGGCAGGAGAATCGCTTGAACCAGGGAGGTGGAGGTTTCAGTGAGCCAAGATTGTGCCACCACGCTCCAGTATGTGCGACGGAGTAAGACCCTATCTCAAAAAAAAAAAAAAAAAAAAAAAAAAGTATAGCAATGAAAAAAATCTAAAATGTTAGGCATTTAAGAATATCCAATAGTATTGATTTAGGGCCATGTTATTATTGGCATAGTCTGATAATCAGCCATTTCTGCTGTGTCAGGCTCCATTTTGTAGTTAATGAGTATGACTACATTCTACAAATCTCCAAGATACGAAATAGCAAAAGATAGCTTTGAAAGTTTCTGAAGACTTCTATGTAGAAATTATACTTTGACAAACTATTTAAACTACAGTTTTCCTTAAATTTCATCAATTATTTAAATATTGACAAGTTTAGAATTAATAAAAGCTGCAGTAATTATAATGATTGGCATGTGCTTGGTGTAGTCTTAAAGGGAGTAGCTAATGTTTTAGAATAGTATTACGTCACGTATCTTAAGATTTGCTTAGACACATGATAGACTTTTATAATTTGAAATAAGTGAATACAGTATGACTTTCTTTTTCTGTATCTTTATTAGGTAGTGGGACCTAACAGTTTTTTGAAAATATAAGTTGATATGGAAGGACTCATAAGTTTTGTGTTTAAATGACATGAAACTTAGGCTTCTTTAGAAATGTTAATGCAACTGTTGAGTAGTGTGATATTTGAGAAACTGCATTATATCTTTGAAATCAAATACTTTAAAATATATTTATAAAATATACACAGCTTCCATGAGCTCCTTGTAGCAGCTGGCACATCCACATTTGTCGTAACACATGTGGCATGAATTTCAAGTCTGTTACTTTTTGTGTGTGTGCGTGGAGACAGAGTCTTGCTCTGTCGCCCAGGCTGGAGTGCAATGGCACGATCTCGGCTCGCTGCAACCTCTGCTTCCCGGGTTCAAGCGATTCTCCTGCCTCAGCCTCCTGAGTAGCTAGGACTATAGGCATGCGCCACCACTCCCAGCTACTTTTTGTATTTTTAGTAGAGATGGGTTTCAGAATGTTAGCCAGGCTGGCCTCAAACTCCTGACCTCAGGCAGTCCACCCACCTTGGCCTCCAAAGTGCTGGGATTACAGGTGTGAGCCACCACGCCTGGCCTGTTATTTTGTCTGTTAATTAGTCTTTTGTTTCATCTTTTAAGAAAAAAGCAACAGCTGACTATATAGTGGGAAAAGCTTCCTCCAGTACATTCCAGTAATGTTTATTAGCAGTTATCTAAGTAAGTTGTAACACAGCCATTATAAGCCAAGTGTTAAAGATACCAAAGAAACATATTTGGGTCAACATTCAACAAGTAGGTTGTAAGTAACAACTGCAACTTAATTGTATATTAAAGTTGTATATAAAGAACAGAGCCTCAAGGGGCACGGGAAAAAAAAAGAACCTCAAAATTGAAGTTCAATCTCTGGAATTTTTTTCTTCAAGTTAGACTAATATATATCTCTTTTCTTGTTAGTCATTCTGATTATACAGCTCTCTCAAGTCTTATTTCAGGTTTCCCAAAACTTTTATTGGAAAATTAATAGTTTTATGTCCCAACTAATGTTAATAGGTATGATTAAGAGTATGTCTAAATTTCTCTATTTATTGCATGTCCTTGTTTCTAGATGATAAACACAGGCATTGAGCTGCCAGGTACTTGGTGTGTAATATGTCAACTGGTTGAGGTAGTGAGGCTCTCCATAATAAACAGATTACTTGCTATATGCTCGTTAGTGTTAAGTGCAAAGGTAAGGTACAGTCCCTACCCTCAAAAAGTTGTTCCGAAATACTAAATGTATTGTGTTTCTAAAAGCATACTATTTTGGAAAAGACTTTGAAAGCTTTAGTTCTAACTTATACTTTTAGGAAGATCCAGATCTAAGCAATTTCAAACTCAAATGTAAAATATAGTATTGCGTGTTGTAAAACCCATTTTTTCTTTATATGTAGTATGTTACTTTTTTCTCCATGACTGGCTACAGAAGGAAGCTATTTGCACTGCTGTCTATAGGACCCTCAGAACTTTATCATCAAAACTCAAGTAATAATTAGGCTTAATAGAGAGTTTTGTATACCATGGCCATCCCTGTTTATTTCTCAGTTAGATATATGATATTCATACTTATATATTAGTTCATTATCCATACTGTGATGTCTTTTGAGGACGTAGCATCCAGTGGACTAAGGTACAACATTCAAGGGCATTTTGTCTTAGGTTCTTTCTTCCTTCCCTACACATTTTGACTTGTAGAATGGGTAGCTGCTGGGAAGTTTTCCCTACAAGAACTTGACGTGGAAAAATTCTGATTACATCATTTCCAAATCATCTTTTTTCTTGGCTATAAATTTCAAAAATTGTTAAACATCTTAATGTTCTTTGACATCACACCATTATTATTTTCACTGAAATGATGACTATCTTGTTTAGCCATTAATACCTTTGAAGCCAGAGATGTCCCACTGGAGAAACTAATATAATTCAAATTTAAACATTTGCTAAAAAAAGAAAAAAAAGTATTTCTACTTCTTTTTGATAATTTGCTTTTTTTTTCTTCTACATGCTGTGTACATCCTTGTTCCTATTTAATTTAGATTCTAAGTCCGCTAGACTATACACCCTTCAGTGCTTGTGTCCTGAGTCATACTGAGTAAATAGCTGCTTGGTAAATTCTAAGTATTGGTTTTTAATTTTTTTCTTCCTGAATTGTTGCAGCAACATTCTATCTAAATTACTACTTTTGGCTCTTCAGGAAAAAGTGACATTTTAATTATAAATGATATACAAAATCAAAACTATAGACAGAGCTCCTTTGGGCCTGTGAAGGCATCACCTTTTGTTTGGGGGGGTTTTGTGTTTGTTTTTTTTGTTTGTTTGTTTTAATAAAGACAGGGTCTTCCTATATTTCCCAGGCTGGTCTTGAACTCCTGGCCTCAAGATACCCTCCCACGTCAGCCCACCAAAGTGTTGAGACTACAGACATGAGCCACTGCACCCAACCACCATCATCTTGTATAGAAAGAACTTTTTATGTAAATTATGTAAAATCATAGCCTTTAAATATACCCATTCCTCACCTCCACTTCTCTGTGTTATAAAATACTATTACCTGGTGAAATTGACATTGTACAGTGGTTATGCAGTGACTGGATTGTATTCCTAATGCACAAGATGAAACCATGTGTGAAAAGCACTCCCTTTTTTGTGGGTGTGTGGTTAGCCTAGAAGAAATACATTCCCTGAACTGTCTCCAGTGAAATTACTGAACTTTTAACTCCAAAGTTGCGTATGTCCTGGATATTTATTTGAGTTTTTCCTTTTAAGGAATCAGAAGGAAGCTGTTCCTTAGCACATGCAGAGTCATAAATACTGTAACACAGGGGAAAAGATACTGGTATAGGATTAGGGGACTCTGAGTTTTAAACACTTAACATTGAGGCTCAGATTATCAGGTGAAGTAGGTTTTATGTACTTGGATTATGAGAAATGAGTCTGACTTCAGCTCAACATCCCAAAATAATAATAGGCTCTGCTCCACGATAATAAAGTCCTCAATATACTGTACAACTTCTGCTTTGACACCACAGTGCAAAATTATCTTAAAACTATGCCAAATTGGGAGACATTTAGATTTTATGTCATCTGAAGCCTTTTTTATATTCCTGAAGGCTGGCCTAGAAGCCGAGCTAAATCCTTAATCCTTAACAAACTTAAGCTCCTTCACTATAGCCTGACCTGCCCCTTTTTGTATACTTAAGATATTAAAGATCTCAGTAAACATACAACAGCTAGTTAATTATAAGTTTTGAATTTCTGTATTTATAGAAACATTACAACACTTTATTTGGAACAGCATTCAATGAATGCATTGCCTTCTAAAGGGGTTTGCTGAATCACTTGATCTAGTTTGTGATCCATTCAACACTTTCATAGAACTTAAACATTATGTGTGTGAAGCATCAGCACAGCTGTAATTGTGTCCCATAAGCACATTTTTTACTCCTACATTCAAATCTTGATTCCTACTCATGAGCTCTTTCAGCATTTTATACCTGTTTACTCAAAACAACTTGCCTAAGTCAGAGCTTTACAATAATCAGGTGATTTTTTTGTCCTCACCCTTATTTTTCTCCCAAGAGTTAGTGTTTGATTGCAGCTTTACATCAATAAACATTTTAATGATTACTTGACTTCTTGATATTGTACATATATGTGTTTTTTCTGCAATCAAAGATAATGCTAAAGAACACAAACATTTCACCCTTTCTAGAAAGAAGCCCTTGCTGTAATTGAGGAGAAAAAGTTTTTCTGGAGATTTATAATAATAGCTAACACTTAACGAATACTGCCAGGTCGTGATCTGAGCACTCGTATTCACTCCTTTTGTCCTCACAACAACCATATGGTAGGTATTATAGGTGTCCTTAAGAAATGAAAGTTCAGAGAATTTAACTGGTTTGCCCAAGTCTATATAGTTAATAACTGTTAAAGCAGACAGCCTAACTCCAGAGTTTATGCTCTTAACCATTCAGTTATGTTCTAGGAGAAAATAAAGAAGGGTGGAGGTGGAGCAGTCTTAGCAATATTTGTTTTTTGTTTGTTTGTTTGAGATGGAGTTTCACTCTTGTTGCCCAGGCTGGAGTGCAATGGCACGATCTCGGCTCACCGCAACCTCCGCCTCCCGGGTTCAAGCGTTACAGGCATTCGCCACCACGCCTGGCTAATTTTGTATTTTTAGTAGAGACGGGGTTTCTCCATGTTGGTCAGACTGGTCTTGAACTCCCAACCTCAGGTGATCCGCAATGCCTCAGCCTCCCAAAGTACTGGGATTACAGGCGTGAGCCACCATGCCTGGCCACAATATTTGACCTTTGTTTTTTTATTTGTTTTTGAAATGGAGTCTCACTCTGTCACCCAGGCTGGAGAGCAGTGGCACAATGTCGGCTTCTGGGTTCAAGCGATTCTCCTACCTCAGCCTCCCAAGTAGCGCCCACCCCCGTGCCCAGCTAATTTTTGTATTTTTAATAGAGACAGGGTTTCATCATGTTGGCCAGGCTGATCCCAAACTCCTGACCGCACGTGATCCACCCGCCTCGGCCTGCCCAAGTGCTGGGATACAGGTGTGAGCCATAGCTCCCGGCCAGTATTTGACCTTTGAATATGTCACTTCACTAAGTAGGCATTACTGTCACCCTTGACATATGTAAATTTTATATTTCTTCAAATAATGTTTTATTCTCTCAGGATATGTGTCTAATATTTGTTTCTTTTGTATGATATATGTTAAACCTTATATGAATGTTTTCATCTGTTTCTACCACATCTCAGATGTTCTTGATAGGAATAATTTCTCTATAGTATTTAAAATACATCTTAACGTGTTCATTCCTGTTTTATTAATACTTTTAACTGTGTATCTTGGCTACTAAAGCACCATACCAATTCATTCCTATGGTGTGCCTTTTGAACTGTAAGTGGAGCAGGAAAAAGTTTCATTTAAAATGTATTTTGCTAAATTTAACAAGAAATCAAAGGTGTTTCCTGCTTATATTTTTTCTTACTGCAGAGGTTTTAGTATATACCAAACTCCTGTGCATCAAAATGGCAAAAATCTAATCTGAGGCTTATAATAATCTTTTGATACCCTAATAAAGGTAAGCAAAACCATTTAAGAAAATTGATGTTAAAATAACCCAAATAAGCCTGTGTCTTAAGGTAGACAAAAGAAACAATATATTGCTTTTGTATTTAAAGTAGTTTATTTTTACTAGAGTTTACTAATTTGTCATATTGTACATCCTTTGTATATGTGGAAGGTATTCATTATTCTAATGTAACCATAAAGCAGAAAATCTGTAAAAGAGTAATATGGAAAGCTCTTTCCTCATTATGTTTGTAAATAGGGGACCCTAAAGTAAGAATAACAAAATGAAAATAAGACTCCTAATCTGAAGGTAAATTAAGAAATGATACTGTCTTCCTTCCTAACCTTAATTTCTTAAATTTGAAGGCTTATACTTTTCTCCCTGCCCCACCACCACCACCAATAGTATTATTAAAATGAACAGGAGGTTAATTTCCTGGGAAACATATTGCCAAGGATACATGTTTCATGAGTGGGGTCTAGAATTTCACAAAAGGCTATCTCCTTTGATCATGGGAAGCTTCAGGATGAAGAATCAGTTAACAACGTTTCCATTTTCCAGCTCATCTTCCAAAAGTGAGCCTAGAGACTGTACTTTGAAGTTACATTTCAAGACTCATTTTCTTACCCTCTCCTCTTTTATTTGGATGCTATTTGGAGTTGTCCTCTGCCCTTAAGCAGTTTCCAACTTCAGTGTAATGTATTAGGCTCAGGAGTGGAGGGGAATGTAGGACTTTCTGAGCTCCCAGAGGAAGAAATAAACAGACTGTGGAAAAAGAGACTAGAAAGAAAAGATTCACAGAGGTATCCCAAGTTAAATGAAGATGAGTATGAGCTAGCTAGTTGGGGGAAAGGTAGCCCCAATAAAGTAACCAGTGTGTCTGAAGGCTTACAAAAGTTACATTGGAAGGTGACAGGAGTATACATTGGGCCAGTTAGTAAACGTTTTGTGAGCTTTGATTATATTATTCCGAGTTCTTATATTTGAATCAATATTTGATTATTCGAAACAAGTAAATTGCGTGAAAGTCTTGTCTTTCAGACAACTCATTCTGGCAGTAGTGTAGAAAAGGAATTGCAGGGGATTCAATGGAAGCAGAAAGCTCTGTTAGAAGTCTATGAGGATAAGTCCTGGCCAGTAGGTGTGAGGCCCTGAACTAAAGCAGAGGCAGTGGAATAGATAGGAAAGAGGTTAAGGTGGACATTGTGGAGTAAGTAAATGATTGGGTGTTCCAGTTATCTATCTATCTATGCCCTAAAACATTGGCATATACGCAAGATTGCAGAAGACAAGGACAACATAGAAAAATTTATTGTATTTCTGTACAGAAGCAATGAGCAGGCTGAAAATGAAATTAAGGAAGTGATTCCATTTATAGTAACACCAGAAAGAAATAGGAATAAATTGAACAAAAGCAGTGCAAAACTTATACTTTGGAAACTACAAAACATAGTTGAAAGAAAATAAAGAAGACTTAGATAAATGGAAAAACATCCCATGTTAATGGCTTGGAACACTGAATACTAACCTGGTAGTACTCCCAAAATTGACCTACAGATTCCATGCAATCCCTATCAGAATTACAGCTGACTTTGCAGAAATCAACAAACTGGTCGTAAAACTCATATGGAAATGCAAGGGAACCAGGATAGCCAAAACAATTGAGAAAAAACAAATTGGAGGACTCACACTCCTGGTTTCAAGACTTACTACAAAGCTATAGTAATCAAGACGGTGATGATGGTATAAGAACAGACATATATATCAATAGAACAGAATTGAGAGTCAAAAAAGCCCTCATATTTATGGTCAGTTGATTTTCCTCAATGGTGTCACAACAAATGGGGAAAGAATTGTCTTTTCAGAGATGATATTGCTGGAACAATCAAACATCTACATGCAAAAGAATGAATTTAGACCCCTCACATGTACACAAAAATTAAAATGAATCAGAGATCTAAGTGTAAGTGCAAAAACTATAAAACTCTTAGAAAAAAACATAGGTTTAAATATTTGTGACCTTGAATTAGTCAATGGTTTCTTAGATATGACAGCAGAAGCAGAAGCAACACAAGAAAGATAAATGGGGCCGGGCACGGTGGCTCACGCCTGTAATCCCAGCACTTTGGGAGGCCAAGGTGGGTGGATCACTTGAGGTCAGGAGTTCAAGATCAGCCTGGCCAACATGGTGAACCCCGTCTCTACTGAAAATACAAAAAATTAGCCAGACATTGTAGTGCACGCCTGTAATCCCAGCTACTCAGGAGGCAGAGGCAGAAGAATCCCTTGAACCAGGGAGTTGGAAATTGTAAAGGGCCAAGACCACACCACTGCACTTTAGCCTGGGCGACAGAGCGAGACTCCATCTCAAAAGAAAAAAAGATAAATTGGACTTTCTCAAAATTAAAAACTTTTGTGCCTTAAGGTTTGTGCTATCAAAAAAGTGAAAATACAGAATGGTAGAAAACATTTGCAAATCATATGTCTGCTAAAGGACTTGTATCTAGAATATATATAAAGAGCTACTACATTTGTATAAAGAGCTATTTATACTACATGTATATAAAGAGCTACTCAAAAAGACAACACAATTATGGACAAAGACTCTGAATAGGCAGTTCTCCAAAGAAGATATACATGACCAATAAGCACATGAAAAGGTGCTCAACATCATTTGCCATCAGGGAAGTGCAAACCAAAACCACAGCGAGATACCACTTCACACCCACTAGGATGACTATCAACAAAAAGACAGATTATAACAAGTGTTGGCAAGGATGTGGAGAAATTGGAATCCTCATACATTGCTGGTGGGAATGTAAAATAGTGTAGTTCTTTGGAACATAGTCTAGTAGTTCCTCAAATGGTTAAACAAGGTTACCATATGATTTAGCAATTTCACTTCTAGATACTCACCTAAGAGAATACCAAGAGAAATCAAAATCTGTTCACCCAAAAGCTTGTGTATGAATGTCCAAACCAGAATTATTTATGATGGCCAAAAGGTGAAAAACACCCAAATGCCCGTAAGTGATTAATGGAAAGATAAAATGTGTATTCATTCAATGGAATATTATTTGTCAATGAAAAGAATGAAATACTATACATGCTACAACATGGTGAACCTTTAAAACACTATACTAAGTGAAAGAAGCCAGTCACAAGGGACCACATTGTATGATTCCATTTATATGAAATGTCCAAAATAGGCAAACCTGTACAGACAAAAACAGCAGATTAGTGGTTGCCTAAGGATATACGGATGGGAAAACTGGGGAGTGACAGCTAAGGGGGGATAGAATTGGGGGTAATGAACGTGTTCTAAAATTGTGATGGATACACAACTGAATATATTAAAAGCCAGTGAGTTGTATACTTAAGTGAATTTTATGGTATGTGAATTATATCTCAGTAAAGCTATTTGAAAGAAAAACTTAATGGCAGACTGGCATGGTGGTTCATGCCTGTAATCCCAACACTTTGGGATAACTTGAGCCTAGGAGTTCAAGGCCAGCCTGGGCAGCATAGCAAGACCCTGTCTCTTCAAAAAAAATTAAAATTAGCTGGGCCTGGTTGTGAGCACCTGTACCCCTAGCTACTTGGGAGGCTGAGGTGAATGATCGCTTGAGCCCAGGAGTTTGAGCCTGCAGTTTGAGTTATAATTGGTTTTGGTGGGTGTATTGCACCACTGAGACAGAAAAATGCTACAAATTAGTGTTTCCTGGTTTGAGTATTAGAGCAAGGAACAAAGAAAAAAAAATAGAATGGCATCAGAATTCTCTCTAAAGAAGGGGCTGCAATCTTTTTGTGCTTAGTTTTGTTTTTTTGTTTTGCTGAGGTTTTAACATAAGGATTAAGCTGTTAGGGTGCTTCTCTCCCTGAGATGGCAGAATGAAAATTGAGACAAGAACATTCTCCTGCTGCAGTCAGGCAGCCCTCTCCCAGCCTGTTTCCTGAGGATTCCCAGGTTCCCATCACCATGTGACCTACTCCAGCAGAGGAGTGAAGGATGGTAGTCTAGGTCAGGAGTGTCACAGCACCATGAAAAGCCCAGGGATCTGTCATTTACTCTTCAAGAAGAGTAATTATAATTTGAAATACTTTAAATGACATGTTTTTGGAAGGGGAGAGGCACCTGAAATAAGCATAATCAGGGGCCCTCTGGCAACTCTCTTTTGTTCATATTGAGGATGAAATTCTTTGGGTTGAGCTGTTTAGAATCTCCTACTACTTCACTTTTTCTGTCTGTATCAACACAAAAGTTTGGGAAACTACAAACTCCAAATCAAATTTTCAGGTGTATTGTTGCCGACAGATTGTTATGCACATAAATGCTGATATGTAAAATCATGCCTTCATAGAGAACAGACAAAACAGACCCCATTACATGTTCCTGCTGCATGAGGCTTTGTGGACTCTATTGGAAGATACACTTTTTTTTTTTAAGTAAAAAGTAGTATAAAGCATGTGAGTGGAAGGAGTATGCTTGTGTTTGTTGTTTTTGTTTATGTTATTCTTTTTTCTGGCTGCAGCTGGTTAAGGGTTGATTACTTCAGTCTGGAGGAATCTGGGAGAACATGATCTTTGCACTTAGGCTAGTAGTTTAGGCAATATATATCAAATACCAAATTTGTTCAAATACTTTATAGGCTTTCTGTGGACAGAATTCCTTTATTGTTGTCTACTAATTGAATAGTTTTCTTACTCACATTGACAAAACTGCTGTGTTCCTTATATTTTACAGTTAGTTGGGAATAGATAGGCTTTAACAGGATACAGGGAGGAAGCATCAATAGCTAGCATAGAAACCGAAGAGCCCATCACTCTTCAACTTTACACAGAATCTGCTCAGATTTAATGACGTCAACTTACTGCTGCTAGTGACCTAACTGGAACTTCCTGGCACCTTATATGGTTTTAGTAATTTCAGAAATTACTGTATGTTACTTTTTTTTTTTTTTAAGAGGCAGGATCTCTCTGTCACCCAGGCTGGAGTGCCCTGATGTAATCATAGCTCATAGCTCACTGCAGCTCGAACTCCTGGGCTCACGGGATCCTTCAGCCTCAGCCTCCTGAGTAGCAGGGACTGCCCAGCTAATATTTCTTTTGTTTTGTAGAGACAGGGTCTCGTTATGTGGCCCAGGCTGGTCTCGAGCTCCTGGACTCAAGCAATCTTCCCGCCTTGGCCTCCCAAAGTGCTGAGATTACCATTGTGAGCCACTGTGCCTGGCCACTAGCTTCTTGTTGTTCCTGGCTTTGCTTTCTACCCTCATCTCATCTCAACATCACACACATACATACTCCACTGTATGCCAGGGTACTCTTGGGCCATTTGGTTGGACACACCCTGCAATTTCAGTCCAGGCCTTCAAACTTACTGTTTTTCTCTGCGGAGAACACTCACTCCTGTCTCTGCCTTTTTCCCTTCATCCACCCTCCCACCTTCTCTGAAAATAACTCTTTCTTGAATCTTCAAGTCTTAGCTTGTTCTTCTCTTCAAATTTTTGTGTTGGGTGCCCCTTCTTTGTGCTCTGAGTGTATCCTGTTCTTCCCCCATCATGGTACATAAGTATAATTGGCTATACTAAATTTTACTTTTTTACCTGTCAGTAGCCTCTTAGGTAGGATCAATGTTTGTCTAACTCACCATTGTAACTCCAGCTCCCTGCTCTGTGCAACCTAAATATAATAAGAAATGTTCAATAAAAATTTGTTGAATAAATGAATAAAGGAACAAAGAGCTACTGGGTGTTTAAAATAAACTAGACTATTCAGACGAGACCCAGGTGCCTGTTCCTATCAGTCATTCATCCTTCTTGGCTGTAGCCACCAACCAGCACCTGTTTTTCTATCAAGAGAAGATTCATTCCGTAATAGAACTCCTGTAACAGGACCCTGCCATGCTGTCAATGAGCATATCTGCAAACCCTCTGTTACTGCCATTAGGATTCACTCCCTCACACATGGATCATTAATTGTAAGACTGCATATTTTGTCGCAGAATTAATGTAAGGTACTTATTCTGTATGGGTACCCAGCACAGTACGCTTTACAGTTGCATTGTTCCACAGATGTGTGCTGATAATTATAAACCCAGGGGACCTCCAGCAGCCCATCAGGATCTCTGCCAGTAGATCTTGCATGAAAGCCATTTTTCTCACCATATTGGTTATGCCTCTGACCAGCTCCAAGAGAAGGGCAAAAGTAGGGAGCTGACCGACTCTATCATCAGCACTGTCCATCTCTGTTCAGGGACTTCACTGCTGACTTCTGGGACAGTTTCTGCCCTTGCCTCACCCCTACCCCTACCCATTTGGAATCATAAAGTATCTAGGAAATAAAAAGTTGTTCTTATAGATAAAAATTAGGGACCTTTGAGAACCAGAGTTGCATAAGTCTAGGATAGGGCAATTGAATTTCTCCACTGGAAATGTAGTTGAAGATTCTTTATCTGAAAAATTGTTTGTTTTAGTGTAATAGGCCAGAGCACTATCACTTAAAAAACTATGGTTAATTCTGCTTGCTGATTACTATTATCACTTTTCGGTCTGGTATTATAGACATATGCCTTCATCACTGTAAGACTAATTTATTTTTATTTTTAAAAAGCATTCTGGTTTTGAGGGATAACTTTGGCTTAGGATATAAAACCAGTCTCCTAAATCTTGGATTTCCATAGCTTGTGACTGCTGTGTTGCCTAGAATATGAAACAGGTGGCCATCTCATGCCATTCATTTTCTTCTGTAAAATGATCTCCCTATATGATATGGAAGTATTTTTGTAAGTGATATAAACACATTAAGAATGGAAGAGACTAAATATAATTACTTTAAAGTAGATAAAACGTTTGTTTGTAGTGTGTATAATATACACACTTGTATGTTTCACCCTTTCCAGAACAAATATATGGTCACAGAAAGCTTAATATGATCATATTAAGTTGATCCTGTTTCTAATCCTTCATTAATCACAGCAAGGTCACACTGAAATCATCTAGTAATTAGTCAACATAATAATAATAGTTCCTTTTTTTTTTTTTGAGACAGGGTTTCACTCTTGTTGCCCAGGCTGGATAATGGCACGATCTCAGCTTACTTCAACCTCCACTTCCCGGGTTCAAGTGATTCTCCTGCCTAAGCCTCCCAAGTAGCTGGGATTATAGGCACCTGCCACCACGCCTGGCTAATTTTTGTATTTTTAATAGAGATGGGGTTTCACCATGTTGGCCAGGCTGGTCTGGAACTCCTGACCTCAGGTAATCCACCCGCCTCGGCCTCCCAAAGTGCTGGGATTACAGTTGTGAGCCACCACGCCTGGCCAATAGTTCCATTTATTGATTGCTTTTCACTTGCCTATAGCTGTGGTAGGTGCCTTATTTACATTCTCTAATTTAATCCTCATACAACCCTGGGAGATAAATAAGTACTCTAGTTCCTTTTTCCACATGCAGAAACTAAGGCTCAATATGAAGCCACTTGAACAAGGTCTCACTGCTAGTAATTGACACAGCCAGGATTCAAACCCTGGTTTGACCCCATATCCTGTGTGTGTGTTCTTAACCCCTGCACTGTTTTAACTGTTGAGTCAAAGCTAGACAGAAATTTGTTAGTATCGTGATAAATGGACATACCATTTCTGCTTCTGGAAAGTCGCTAATGACTAACAGACACAAAGGAAGCATTATGCTTTGTTTTCTAAGAGCTTTACTAGACTACTTATTTAATGCAAATGCTATTCCCCTGAGATAGGCCAGCAGCTCTCAAACTTGCGGCACATCGGAATGACATCACAAGCTTGTAAACATGGAACTGCCCAGGGCCCCATTCCAGACCAACCGAGTTAGAATCTCCAGGGGTGGGGCCCAGGCATCTGATGTTTATTACACTCCCCGGGTGATTCTCACACACACAAAAGTTTGAGAATCATTGAGGTCTGTGAGTGGTAGGGTTTTGTTATTGTTTTAGGAATTATAATGTTCAGGTTTGTCAGTTTAGTCAGGGCCTCACAGGAAGTTTGGGAATAGCAAAATTATAACTAACAAATTATAAATCATCTTGTCTAATTTTATAGTATAATTGTCAATTGGCAACATCTGCAGTATGACCTATTATAATGGAACTCATTGAATTTTTATTTTTTTCTCATTGAAAGATTCTGTATCCACAGAAATGAAAAAAAAAAAATCCTAAAATGTACATGGAATCACAGAAGACCCCAAATAGCCAAAGTTATACTAAGCAAAAAGAACAAAACTGGAGGAATCACATTATCTGACTTCAAATTATACTACAGAGCTGTAGTAATCAAAAGAGCATGGTACTGGCATAAAAACAGACTCATAGACCAATGGAACAGAATAGAGAACTCAGAAACAAATACACATACCTACAGTGAACTCATTTTCAACAAAGGGGCCAATAACATACACTGGGAAAAGAGTCTCTTCAATAAATGGTGCTGGGAAAACTGGATATCCATATGCAGAAGAATGAAACTAGACCCATATCTCTCACCGTGTAGCAGGACAAGCCGCAGACAAAAGTCCTCAGACACCGAGTTAAAGAAGGAAGAAGTTTATTTGGCCGGGAGCATTGGCAGGACTCCTGTCTCAAGAGCTGAGCTCCCTGAGTGAGCAATTCCTGTCCTTTTTAAGGGCTCACAACTCTAAGGGGGTCCACGTGAGAAGGTGGTGATCGATTGAGCAAGCAGCGGGTACGTGACCGGGGCTGCCTGCACCAGTGGTCAGAGTGAAACAGAACAGACCGGGAAGTTTTACAATGTCTTTCTGTAATCTATAGATAACATCAGTTGCTAGGTCAGGGGTCGAATTTTAACTACCAGGCTTAGGTCAGGCAGGCCTAGGCCTGGTTTCGGGTCTGCTTCCTAGGCACCAGGCTACCTGCCTTTAGTTTTGCTTCTCTTTCCTTTTCTGAGTATAAAACAATATGAGAGGGTCTGTCTCTCTTCTCTCAACCATATACAAAAATCAAATCAAAATGGATTAAATACTTAAACCTAAGACTTCAAACTATGAAACTACTACAAGAAAACACTGGGGAGGCCAGGTGCAGTGGCTCACGCCTGCAAACTTAGCACTTTGGGAGGTCAAGGTGGGCAGATCTCTTGAGCTCAGAAGTTCAAGACCAGCCTGAGCAAACATGGCGAAACCCTGTCTCTAAAAAAAATTCAAAAAATTAGCTGGGTGTGGTGGCTTGCCCCTGTAGTCCCAGCTACTCAGGAGGCTGAGGTGGGAGGATCCCTTGAGCCCAGGAGGTGGAGGTTGCAGTGAGCCGAGATCAAACCACTGCAATCCAACCTGGGTGACAGAGTGAGACCCTGTCTAAAAAAAAAAAAAAAGGAAAAGGAAAAAAAATACACTGGGGAAACTCTTTCGGATATTGGTCTGGGCAAAAATTTCTTTAGTAATACCCCGCAAGCACCGGCAACCGAAGCAAAAATGGAATGGACAAATGGGATCACATCAAGTTAAAAAGCTTCTGCACAGCAAAGGAAGCAATCAGTAAAGTGAACAACCTAGAGATTGGGAGAAAATATTTTCAAATTACCCATGTGAAAAGGGATTAATAACCAGAATATAAAAGGAGCTCAAACAACTCTATGGGGAAAAAAATTTAATAATCTGATTGGGCAAAAGATTTTAATAGACATTTCTCAAAAGAAGACATACAAATGGCAAACAGGCATATGAAAAAGTGCTCAACATCACTGATGATGACTGAAATGCAAATCAAAACTACAATGAGAAATAATCTCACCCCAGTTAAAATGGCTTTTATCCAAAAGGCAATAACAAATGCTGACGTGTATGTAGAGAAAAGGGAACTCTTCTAACTGTTGGTGGGAATGTAAACTAATACAACCACTATGGAGGACAGTTTGCAGGTTCCTCAAAAAATTAAAAATAGAGCTACCATACGACCCAGCAATCCCACCACTGGGTATATACCCCAAAGAAAGGAAATCAGTATATTGAGGAGATATCTGCACTCCCATGTTTATTGCAGCTCTATTCATCATAACCAAGATTTGGAAGCAACTTAAGTGTCCAGCAACAGATGAATGGATAAAGAAAATGTGGTACTTACACACAATGGAGTACTATTCAGCCATAAAAAGAATCCTGCCATTTGCAACAACATGGATGTAACTGGAGGTCATTATGTTAAGTGAAGTAAGCCAGGAACAGAAAGACAAACATCACATGTTCTCACTTGTGGGATCTAAAATTCAACACGATTGAACTGATGGACATGGAGAAAAGAAGGACGGTTACTAGAGACTGGGAAGGGCAATGAGGGACTGTGGGGGTGATGGGAATGTTTAATGGGTACCAAAAAGAAATAATGAATAAGACATAGTATTTGATAGCACGAAACGGAGACTATAATCAATAATTCAGTTGTACATTTAAAAATAACAAAGAGTGGCCGGGCGCGGTGGCTCACGCCTATAATCCCAGCACTTTGGGAGGCTGAGGTGGGTGGATCACATGAGGTCAGGAGTTCGAGACCAGCCTGGCCAACATGGTGAAACCCCGTCTCTACTAAAAATACAAAAAAATTAGCCAGGTGTGATGGTGGGCGCCTTGTAATCCCAGCTACTTAGGAGGCTGAGGCAGGAGAATCTCTTGAATCCAGGAGGCCAAGGTTGCAGTGAGCTGAGATAACCCCTGCACTCCAGCCTGGGCAACAGAGCGAGACTCCGTCTCAAAAACAAAACAAAACAAAGAGTATAATTGGAATGTTTGTAACGCAAAGGTAATGCTTAAAGGAATGGATACCCCATTTTTCATAATGTGATTATTATGCATTGCATGCCTGGATCAAAATATCTCACATAACCCATAAATATATATACCTACTATGTACCCACAAAAATTAAAATAAAATTTGTTTTAAAGATTGTGTATTAATGATAACAGCTAGCACTCTGTTTTGTATGTGTTTCATCTTTTTCACTTGGCATGTGAGAAATGATGGTTGTTTTTCCATAACCACTATTAATAAACTCTCAGTTTAAAACAACAACTGTTCAGACTCCAAATAAAGAACCGCAAAATCCCAAGATTAAAGTGATCATGCACAGCCATATGTTACTTGAATTCTCTTCTACAGCATCTCCACCAAGTGGCTAAGTGGCTTATTCCTGCCAGGAATTCCTGACCATGCCCTGGGAATGATCTATTCTGTCTGACTTAGAAAGCTCTTCCTTATAATAAGATTTAATCTATTTCTCTAGAGCTGCCATACATTAGTCCTTTTTTAAACCTTCTTATCAGAACTTCTTATCAAATCAGCCAAAACCTTTACTCAAGAAGATGACTCGATTGCAGTTTTCTGGGAGTTCACAGGATGCCCTCACTATCTGATGTAAGCTATGTTTATTCCATGGCCAGGTCATCTGTCAGGCTATTTTCTGTACAGTTGCACATGTAATTATAGGATTTGGGCTGGGCATGGTGGCTCACGCCTATAATCCCAGCACTTTGGGAGGCTGAGGCAGGCAGATCACTTGAGGTCAGGGGTTCAAGACCAGCCTGGCCAACATGGTGAAAACCTGTCTCTACTAAAAATACAAAAAGTAGCCAGGCATGGGGGCGCACGCCTGTAGTCCCAGCTACTTGGCAGGCTGAGGCAGGAGAATCGCTTGAACACGGAGGCAGAGGTTGCAGTGAGACAAGATCATGCCACTGCACTCCGGCCTGGGTGACAGAGCCAGACTCCATCTCAAAAAATAAAAATTATGGCACTTAAACTAAATTCATGATTCATATTGTTTCTTTATAAATTTTAGTAATTCTTTATAGAGACATTTTTTCTTGGGTGTTGAAATATAGAGGCTCAAATGACAGAAAAGGGAATGTGATCTTATATTCTGTCAAAGCATTCTAAGTGTTCCATTTATATTATAATTAGCATGTAGCAACCAGATTTAAAGTTTAAGAAGTCTTTTGCTTTGTTTATGAGTTGTTCAGAACTTTCTAAAAACCCTGTGGTTGTTAATAGGTATCTTCTAAATGAAAAATATGTGGTACATCTGGTTCCTGTGATTCACTTGCTCCTTTGAAGCTAGAAAGAAAAAGAACATTTGGGCCGAGCACAGTGGCTCATGCCTTGGGAGGCCAAGGCGGGCTGATTGCCTGAGCTCAGGAGTTCGAGACCAGCCTGGGCAACACCGTGAAATCCTATCTCTACTAAAAAATTGGCCAAGCGTGGCGGCGTGCGCCTGTAGTCCCAGCTACTCAGGAGGCTGAGGCAGGAGAATCGCTTGAACCCGGGAGGTGGAGGTTGCAGTGAGCCGAGATCGCACCACTGCACTCCAGCCTGGGCAACAGGGAGAGACTCCATCTCCAAAAAAAAAAAAAAGAAAGAAAAAGAAAAAGAACATTTGGGTCCTCACTACCCGAGAACTCCTAATGCTCCTTCCTCAAGGTATGTACACTTTTTTCACCACCCTTTTCCACAGACCAGAACTTGACTTAGAGCCTAAGAAAAGAAGAGTGAATGCATTGCTAACCAGCTGCCCAAATGATTGCCATTTAACCTTCAAAGCTCTGCATTCAATTAGAGTCAAATGCAGGCAGTAACTAAGATAACAAGTCAGGGGAGTATTGGGAAGGGGCATTTTCCTGGTAGGCCTTCCTTGCTGTAGGTATATTTGGGTATAAGTCTGAATATTAGAGGAAAAGCCAGACCCTACTATGACCATTCAGATAGACCAGCCAGGTTGAGCACTGAAAACCCTAATCACAGATGAAAATGACATGATATACTAGCATAAAGAGAATTTGCAGTCTGATTATAACTTATGATGAAAGTTATGAGGTATGCACCCAGGAGACAGTCCCTTCTCCAATATCCTTTTTCCTGAGGTAGAATGACAGGCCAGCATTTTCCTCTGTTTCCCTTGAGGCTTCCAGATTTGGTCCTGTCATGAATCTTCTTTTCTGAAACTGTAGTGATCTCTTTTTGTTACTCTCGGTCCATCTATCCAAGATATTTTGCCACCCTTTCTTTAGCATCTGGTTCTACCTAGTCTCCTACCCTCATTGATGACATCTAGATTCAAGTTAATTCTTCAGGTTTAAAACAAAGTACAGAAAAGAAACATACATATGAGTCACTTGTATTTACAAGAGAAGACTGTGAATTTATAGACATGGGCTGACAACTAAAAAAGTACCCCTGTGGGAAATTATATATGTATACATCTGCTTTAGCAACAAGGGACTGAATGATTGATATTTAAACTGCAATTGTACCTGTGTTAAAGTCTAACTTTGGGAAAATTATAGGTAAAAATGTATCAATTTGTATCATTAAACTTTCTAGGGTTAACACCATACAAACTAACAGAGTACACGGTTTTTATAATTAAAAAACAAGAAGAGGCAGGGTGTGGTGGCTCCCACCTATAATCCCAGCAGTTTGGGAGGCCGAAGCAGGCGGATCACTTGAGGTCAGGGGTTCGAGACCAGCCTGGCCAACATGGCGAAACCACATCTCTACTGAAAATATAAAAAATCAGCCAGGCGTGGTGGCGTGTGCTTGTAATCCCAGCTACTCTGGAGGCTGAGGCAGGAGAATCACTTGAACCTTGGGGTGGAGGTTGCAGTGAGCCGAGATCGTGCCACTGCACTCCAGCCTGGGCAATGGAGCAAAACTCTGTTTCAAAAAACAACAACAACAAACAAAACAAACAAGAAAAGCAGCAGTGGAAAATTATGACCAACTAACAACAACACTGCTGATCCAGTTTCAGATAGCATCCTGTCTGAAAATCATAGGAATTCCAACCATCTGCCCCTGCCCATTAATTGTGGGAGCTCAGCAATCTGCCAACTATTGTATGGCTGCCAGTCTTACCCGTAGAATTCTGAATTAGAGTCTTCAACAAACCAAGGCCAGCTTTCCCATTAGGCACAGTAAATACAGGGCCTAGCGCCAATGATACTTTCAGGGCTCCACAAAAATGTCTTAATTCCTTTTAAAATAAGAAACAAACAATAGTGAATATACAATAATGAATCTGCCTGTAGTATATTTATCCTTATCTCAGTGCAGCAATAAAATAAAATTTTTAATTTTTTTATGGAGGAAAGTGATCTACAAAGGCAAAAGTGCTTAGGACCCCCCCAAAATTGTGACATAGCCCTGTGGTAAACTCTCATACTCTGCTAATTTAGCTCATGAATACCAAATTTACATCCTTAATAACTCATAAGATATAGCATTGTTGTGAGCGAGAATAAAAAGAATGAGATCCTGTAGTGCTATGTGAAACTTTATGAAGCTGTTTGTCATATGATAAAAACTGAAAAAGAATTTATATTTTAGCATCTGGACTGGAGGATCCTCAAAGCCCACCCAGGAACAAAAGGCCATACATAATCTCAGGTCTCCTCCTTTCCTACTTAAAGTGGCTCCATCCACTAGTAGCATGAAGGAGCTTCTTAGAAATGCAGAACCTGTTTGGGCCAGGTGTGGTGGCTCATGCCTATAATCCCAGCACTTTGGGAGGCCAAGAAGGGCAGATCACCTGAGGTCAGGATTTCGAGACCAACCTGGCCAACGTGGTGAAACCCTGTCTCTACTAAAAATACAAAAATTAGCCAGGTATAGTGGAACATGCCTGTAATCCCAGCTACTTGGGAGGCTGAGGCAGGATAATAGCTTGAACCCAGGAGGCAGAAGTTGCAGTGAGCTGAGATCACACCATTGCACTCCAGCCTGGGTGACAAGAGTGAAACTCCGTCTAAAAAAAAAAAAAAAAAGAAAAAAAAGAAAGAAATGCAGAACCTCAGGCCCTATCCAGGCCTTCCTAATTAAAGTGTACATTTTTTACAACATTTGCAGGTGATATGTATGTATGTATAAATTGAGAGGCGCTGTCAGTTTTAGAAGAATCTATACCTAGGAAAATATTCTCCATTCTAAAGGAGAGGACTGGCCAGGCGCAGTGGCTTACGTCTATAATCCCAACACTTCGGGAGGCCAAGGCAGGTGGATCACCTGAGGTCAGGAGTACAAGACCAGCCTGGCCAACATGGTGAAACTCTGTCTCTACTAAAAACACAAAAACTAGCAGGGCATGGTGATGTGTGCCTGTAATCCCAGCTTCTAGGGAGGCTGAGGCAGGAGAATCACTTGAACCCGGGAGGCAGAAGTTGCAGTGAGCCAAGATCACACCACTGCACTCCAGCCTGGGTGAAAGAGCAAGAAGACTCCATCTCAAAAAATAAAAATAAAAATAAAATTAAATTAAATAAAGGAGAGGACTGCTCCAAAAGCAGTATTGATGCAATATATTTTCTTGACCCCTTTGTAGGACTCATGACAGGGGTGCCCCATTTACTCAGCCCACTCTGCTCAAGCCCTTGCTGGATGGAGCACATGAGCAAAGGAGTGTGGGAACCAGCCGGTCCTTCAGCACCAGTGGGAGCAAACTCTGTTCACTAGGGTTTGCAACCATGTTCCACCCCTTGCTGGAGGGAGTGCATAGGTGACTGAGTGCAGTAACCAGCCCACTGCTTTAGCGCCAGCAGAAGTGAATTCTGTGCAGGCCCCAAGGCAGTGTCCAGGTGGGAGTGCCTGTGACCCCAAGGCCTTAGAGGGCGTGTTACAATGCTCACTTAGCTCTGCCATCCACAAACGGCAGTGTGTTATCAGCTCAGTGGGCATTTTGCCTCATTGAGTGGGGTGGCTGCCCTCCACCGGCAAGGGCAAAGGGCCAGTGTGACAGCCTTTTTGGCTACCTGCACTTGGTGCATACTGAATTCCTGTCCAGTGCCCAGGGGGAATAAGGTCACACAGAAAAATTGAAGGATGGTGAATGCAGAGAATTTTATTGAGCAACAAAAGCAGCTCTCAGCAGAGAGGAGAGCTGGAAAGGGTTGAGAAGGGCAGGTTGCTCTCCCCTAAAACCAAGTGACCTCTCTACCTCTCTCTTCTGAAGTCAAGTTGCCTCTTTCCAACATCCAGCCATCATCTTTGAAATCAAGTTACCTCTCCCCGACATCAGCTTCTTCTCTTCTCTACTGGCTGAGTCTGGGGTCTTTATAGGCACAGTATGGCGGGTGGGGCGGGCAGTAGGTGGTTTTGGAAAAGGCAACATTAGATTAGTAAAAATACATTATTCAGAAAGAACCAATTGAGAGACAGCGGGCACACAGGGATGGAAGTTCTCACTTTGGGCCATGGGTTTCAGGCTTTTGGGCTCAAAAATGGGGTTTTGCCAGGGACCCGCCCCTGTCTGCCCAGAGTTTATCTGCCTCCTGCCTCTATCAATATGATTGAGTAAACAGACAAACAAATCCTTGACCAACAACTCTACCCACAGGACATGAGTAGTCCAGATCCCACAAGAAGCAGAGAAATCTCCCAACAAATGCAGAAAAGGTAGTCATAAAAAGACAAGAAGAAAACTACAAAATTCTTAGAAGAAAACATATGGGGAAAGCTTCATGAGAATGGATTTAGAAATGATTTCATGCCAGGTGTGATGGCTCATACCTGTAATCTCAGCACTTTGGGAGGCTGAGGCAGGCAGATCACTTGAGCTCAGGAGTTCAAGACCAGCCTGGCCAACATGATGAAGCCCCATCTCTACTAAAAATATAAAATTTAGCCAGGCATTGTGGCCTGTGACTGTAATCCTAGCTACTCAAAGGCTGAGGCAGGAGAATAGCTTGAACCTGGGAGGTGGAGGTTGCAGTGAGCTGAGATTGTACCACTGCACTCCAGCCTGGGTGACAGAGCGAGCGAGACTCCATCTCAACAACAACAACAACAACAACAACAACAACAAGAAATTATTTCTTAGACATGACACATCAAGAAGAGCACAGATAACCAAAATAAAAACAAATAAAATGAACTACATCAAAATTAGAAATTTCTGTGCATTAAAGGGCACAATCAACAGAGTGAAAAAACAACCTACAGAATGGAAAAAAATATTTGCAAATCATACATTTGATATGAAGTTAATATTAAAAAAAATACAATACTCCTACAATTCAACAACAAAAAATCCTATTTAAAAATAGGCTAAAGGCTAGACATGGTAGCTCACACCTGTAATTCCACCAGTTAGTTTGGCAGGCTGAGGCAGGAGGACTGCTTGAGCTCAGAATTTGAGACTAGCCTGGGCAACATTTTTTTTCCTGTCTCCACAGAAAATAAACAATTAGCCAGGTGTGGTGGTACATGCCTGTAGTCCTAGCTACTTGGGAGGATGAGGTGGGTGGATTGCTTGAGCCCAGGAGATTGAGGCTATAGTGAGCCATGATTATGCCACTGCACTCCAGCCTGGGAAAGTGAGCAAGACCCTGTCTCAAAAAGAAAAAGAAACACAACAGAAAATAGTGTTAGCGAGGATATGGAGAAACTTGTGTACTGTTGGTGGGAGCATAAAATGGGGCAGCCACTATGGAAGACAGTATGACAGTTTTAACAAAAACTGAAAATAGAATTACTATATTATCCAGCAATTCCACTTCTAGGTATATACCCAAAAGAAGTGAAGGAAAGCACTTGAACAGATATTTGTATACCTATGTTCTTAGCAGCATCATTCACAATGGCCAAAAGATGGAAGCTACCCAAGTGTCCATCGACAGATGAATGGATAAACAAAATATAGTACATACATTCAATGTAATTTATTCAGTCTTTAAAAAGAAAAAAATTTGGACACATGCTAGAACATGAATGAACATTGAGGTCATTATCCTGAGTGAAATAAGCTGTTCACAAAAAGACACATGCTGTATGATTCCACTTGTATGAGTTATTTAAAGTAGTCAAATTCACTGGGTGCGGTGGCTCACACCTGTAATCCCAGCACTTTGGGAGGCCAAGGCAGGTAGATCACGAGGTCAGGAGTTCAAGACCAGCCTGGCCAATATGGTGAAACCCCATTTCTACTAAAAATATAAAAATTAGCCAGGAGTGGTGGCGTTCACCTGCAGTCCCAGCTACTCAGGAGGCTGACGCAGAAGAATTCCTTGAACCTGGGAGGCAGAGGTTGCAGGGAGCCGAGATCATGCCACTGCACTCCAACCTAAGTGACAGAGAAAGACTCCATCTCAAAAAAAAAAGTAGTCAAATTTACAGAAGCAGAAAGAATGGTGGTTACCAGAGGCTGTGGGGAAATGGGGAGTTTAATGGGTATAGTTTCAGTTTTGCAAGATAAAAAAGTTCTGGAGATTAGTTTTACAACAACGATAACTTAATACAATAGTGACATACTTAACACTACTGAAATGTACACTTAAAAATAGTTGAGATGGTAGGCCGGGCGCGGTAGCTCACGCCTGTAATCCCAGCACTTTGGGAGGCCAAGGTGGGGGCATCAAGAGGTCAGGAGATTGAGACCATCCTGGCCAACATGGTGAAACTCCGTCTCTACTAAAAATACAAAAAGTAGCTGGGCGTGGTGGCAGGTGCCTGTAATCCCAGCTACTCGGGAGGCTGAGGCAGGAGAATTGCTTAAACCTGGGAGGCGGAGGTTGCAGTGAGCTAAGATCACGCCACTGCACTCCAGCCTGGCAACAGAGTGAGATACCATCTCCCCCACCAAAAAAATAAAATAAAAAATAGTTGAGATGGTAAAATTTTATCATCTACCCATTTGCATATTGATGATAGTAAATTTTTATTTATTTTTTTGAGACAAGGTCTTGCTCTGTTGCCCAGCTGGAGTGCAGTGGTGCACCCTCAGCTCACTACAATCTCTACCTTCTGGGTTCAAGTGATTCTCCTGCCTCAGCCTTGCAAGTAGCTGGGATTACAGGGGTGTGCCACCATGCCCAGCTAATTTTTGTACTTTCAGTGGAGACAGGGTTTCACCATGTTGGCCAGGCTAGTCTCGAACTCCTGAGCTCAGGCAATCCACCCGCCTCGGCCTCCCAAAGTACTGGGATTGCAGGCGTGAGTCACTGTGCTCAGCCCACAGTTTTTGTTTGTTTGTTTGTTTGTTTTAAGTAAAACCCTAATCGAGGCATGAAGGAGATCCAGCTTTTGCATTTATTATGTAGAGATGTAAATAGAGCACTAATGCTTTATAAGGGCTGGCATGTGAGGCAGCAACACAGAGACTATACAAGGAGGGCTTAGGATGTCGTGTGTGGAGCTGGAGTTTAACTACTGTGCTTAAGTTTTGTGACTGGTCTTAGAGCCAGTCCTTTAGCCTAGGTCCCCCATAGTGCATTGAACATCCCTATACCTGTACCACAGGCCATTTGAGAAGCAGGGTTCACCAGGCGAGCAGAGCCTAAAAGCACAAAGCATAGTCAGTGCAACATAACTCCTTCCCCCTAACGTTTTCACTTCTTAGTCAGTATTGTTCAATTATAGTAACTAACAATATTTACAGTTTAGCATTTACAGAGCACTTTAGAATATCTCCGGATGTTTGCAATTGTATAACATTTCTTAATATCAAAAATGATTGCCTCCTCTTCATGTTTATAAGTTATTTAGCATGTCTTCACACTTTCACAATTTATTTTACTTATGTTTTTCACAGAGTTTGGTGGAAGGGATAAGAATTTAGAGTAAAATGAGGAAAGTGAAATCTTTCCATTATAATTTATTTTTGCAGGACACTGAGGCAAGTTAGGATTCATCTTGAACTCCCTCTGAGAATGATGGATGACCCATCCGATTTCAGAGGACTTCATAGGGAACTTTAGAAAGCCAAATCCACAGTCCTAGTGGATGACAAGCATTTAAAAATATTATGGGAATTGGCTCCAGTTTACTGGAGTGAAAAAGATTAGCTAGTCTACTTGAAGTAAATGAGATTTGAAAACTTAAAGCTCAAAAATCACTTAAAGTAAATGAGGTATTTGGAGATTAGAGCGGCTGAAGTTTCCCAAGCATTCTGCTAGTGTTACTCTATTTTAAAAAATACCACAAACCCATTGATTTAAATATAAAAGAGAAGTGGCTAAAGGTATAATCCTCGTTACTTTATAGTCATACCTTATAACTGACTACCTCTTACTTGTAAATAGATAGCCAATGTGTGAAGAATAGTTTAAAAAGCACCATTATATCAGTGCTGACAAGCAGAATACCGAAAGAGAGCGGGGAAAGGCCGAAACTATCCCCAAGGATGTTGCTTTAAATGATCATGAAAAGTCCAGATAGAGATGATAACTGTTTTTTGACAGATTCCAATTTTAAGAGTTCAAAGTAAATTCTATTATATATTTTTAGCAAGTTTACTTCCCCCTTTATTTTGAAAAATAGCTTTATACTTTCCTGACTATAAAAATGTTGCCAAAAACAGAAACTTAAAAAGAATACTGGATAAAAAAGAAGTATTACCTGTAAACCCCAGAGTTAACTTTTGTTGGTATAATCGAACATTTATAAAAATTCCTAAAGCATGGGTTTTGAGATTTGTTTCTATGCCTATCTTTGTTCACCCCCTTGTGGCCATGATATGAAGTCAAGAGCTAGGCAGCAAAAAAAGAAGAGGGAGAAAAGTGAACAGCTTGGATAGTAAACTGATTACTTCTCACTTTAACACTATTTGCAATAATTAACATATGTAGAACATAGTTCTACTTGAAATACATATGGGTCAGAGTCTTGGCAGGAAAGAAAGGGAACACTCAAAAGGGGCGATTGTAAACTATCCCTTCATTAAAATTTTTGAAGTATGGGGAGCTACTTCAGTTAACTATGCAGTTAAGAGAAACTGCAAGGGGTGTGTTACTGATAGCTCCCATTGGCTGAACCCAACAGGAAGCCAGAAGGAAATGGAACTGAATTTTTGCAGCCCTTAAAGGTCCACCCTTCCAGGTCACAAAGCAGGGTAAGAGTAGAAAGTGATCTGGCTGGGCCGGGTGCAGTGGCTCACACCTGTAATCCCAGCGCTTTGGGAGGCTGAGGTAGGTGGATCCCAAGGTCAAGAGATTGAGACCATCCTGGCCAACATGGTGAAATCCCGTCTCTACTAAAAATACAAAAATTAGCTGGGCGTGGTGGCACGCACCTGTAGTCCCAACTACTTGGGAGGCTGAGGCAGGAGAATTGCTTGAACCCGGGAGGCAGAGGTTGTAGTAAGCTGAGATCACGCCACTGCAACAGAGTGAGACTGACAACAGAGTGAGACTCCATCTAAAAAAAAAAAAAAAAAGTGATCTGGCTGGACAAACTGAGCTAGTCCAGCACAAAATCTTTCTAAAATATTTTATTATAATTATAGTTTCTTTTATAAAGCATGAGTCCAAGGGCTACATTATGGGAAAACACATAATTTGGAGTTGAATCTCTATACAATTCCTCTGGCCTACCTGGAAAATAGTAGAGATAACAGAATTTTGCACTACCTGAAAACGTTACTCAGGCTTTTCTTCTCCATGTAATGCCTATAGAGGTATAAGCCTGGCATGTGAGGGGTTTGAAGCATTGGATAGTTTAGTATGAGTGACAATAAGGGAAGGGAAGAAAGGAAGGCAGAAATGGGGATACAGAGACTTCAGTTACTGTTCACTGCTGGTCCTCATCCACCTTTTGTCCCACTGCAAAGTAAACTTCCCAGCTCCTACCTGGGGAAATATGACGAGCACTGATTACTTGTTAGTCAAACTGAACAAGTGTCAAGGCCGGGCATGGTGGCTCATGCCTGTAATCCCAGCACTTTGGGAGTCCAAGGCGGGCAAATCACCAGAGGTCAGGAGTTCGAGATTAGCCTGGCCAACGTGGCGAAACCCTGTCTCTACTAAAAACACAAAAAGAAGCCAGGCATGGTGGTGCGCGTCTGTAGTCCCAGCTACTCGGGAGGCTAAGGCAAGAGAATTGCTTGAACCGGGAGGTGGAGGTTGCAGTGAGCTAAGATCACGCCATTGCACTCCCGCCTGGGTGACAGAGTGAGACTCTGCCTCAAAAAAAAAAAAAAAAACTGAACAAGAGTCTAAGATACCACCAGCAAAGAAGGGTCACCAAACATATACAGAAAAAAAAAATCAGGAAACTTGGGATGAAGCTGTTTTTATTTCAGCATATTTCTAAATTTTGCAATTTTTGAAATCATTTTTGAAAAGTAAAATTTTATTAATAGTTTAGAAAGTGTAATGGTCAGAGGGCTGTAGCACATTATAATCCTTTGTCCCATTCCATTATTTCTCAAATAATCTTTTTACTACGGTTTCAAAAATGCTTACTTCTGCTCTGGTTGGGACTGAAACAAAGGCCTCAGGGCTCAGCTCAACATGTACTGATTTTAAAATCAGCACTTTGTATTTCAAAATCAGGATTTTGAGGCTTTTATCCTTCATGATAACTATCCTTGGCTGAACACATGGCTTTATTCCTCTTTAGCTGCTCTCCATTAATCCTACAATACAACTTAGATTTAATTCACCATATGGCAGAAGATGGATTAAAAAACCAAGAAGAGGCCTGGCATGGTGGCTCACGCCTGTAATCCCAGCACTTTGGGAGGCCAAGGCAGGCGGATTACCTGAGGTCAGGAGTTTGAGACCAGCCTGGCCAACATGGTGAAACTCCGTCTCTACTAAAAATACAAAAATTAGCCAGGCATGGTGGCACACATCTGTAATCCTAGCTACTCAGGAGGCTGAGGCAGAATTGCTTGAGCCCGGGAGACAGAGGTTGCAGTGAGCCAAGATCGTGCCACTGCACTCCAGCCTGGCTGACAGAGCAAGACTCTGTCTCAAAACAAACAAGCAAGAAGAGCCAGGCATGGTGGCTCACGCCTGTAATTCCAGCACTTTGGGAGGCCGAGGCAGGTGGATCACCTGAGGTTAGGAGTTTGAGATCAGCCTAGCCAACATGGTGAAACCCTGTCTCTACTAAAAATACAAAAATTAACTGGGTGTGGTGGCAGGTGCCTGTAATCCCAGCTACTCGGGAGGGTGAGACAGGAGAATCGCTTGAACCTGGGAGGCGGAGGTTACGGTGAGCCGAGATCACGCCACTGCACTCCAGCCTGGGCAACAAAGAGTGAAACTCCGTCTCAAAAAACAAACAAACAAACAAAAACTGAGATATCACTTTTAATTTATTTGCTTGGCAAAAATAACATTTGATAGCTCATTGTTGGTGAGGGTATGAAGAAGCAAGTTATCTTACACATTGCTGGTGAGAGTGAAAGTTGCAACAACTTCTGTGGAAGAAGATTTCACAATATCATCAAAATTACAAAGGCACATACTCTTTGATCTAGCAATTCTACTTTCTACTAGTACTAATTATGCTACATATATACACCTGTGGAAATCACATGGCAAAAGAAATTCACTTCAGCAAAATTAGGAATAGTAAAATAGGACACAATCTTAATGTTGCTCGATAGAGAATCAGTCCATCCATAAGCTGGAACATTTTGCAGCCATAAAAAGGAACTATGAAGCTTTTTATGTACGAATAAAGGATGATTTCCAAGATATATTTAGTAAAAAGAGCAAAGTGTGGAATTGCATTTATAGTATACTGTGGAAATATATATGTAAAACAGTACACATTATAGTTATATATAATCATATGTTAGGTAATACATTATTATATATTAGTGTATTTTATATTAAACAATTTATTTCTAGAATGTTATTCGTATATGTTAAATAAATATATATTTTGCCTCTTTTTTCACACAACTGGTAGCATACTATATATATACATATATATGTATATATGCATTTGTTTTTTTGTCTTTTTTTTTTTTTTTTTTTTTAAGAGACAGGGTCTGGCTATGTTGCCCAGGATGGAGTGCAATGGCTATTCACAGGCCTGCCATCATAGCACACTACAGCTTCAAATTCCTGGCCCTCCTGGCCTCAAGTGATCCTCCTGCTTCAACCTCCTGAATAGCTGGGACTACAGGCATGCCACTGTACCTGGCCTTATTTTTAATGTATATATTTTTCTGTAGATAGTTGACTATCTGTGGAAGAATACTCAGGAAAATGGCAACACTGATTGCCTCTTGAGAATTGGGTGACTAGGGAGAGAAGTAGGTGGGAGATTTTTTTTGTATACTCATACCTTTTGAATATTGTACCATGTGCCTTTGGAATATTGTACCATGTGACAAAGTCTATCAGATAAAGACCACCAAGGAACACACCTGCGGTCAAGTTAAGTTTATGAGCTTGCTGCTGTAAGGAAGACCCCACACCAGAGAAACCAAGGATATAACAGTACGAGGGAACAGAAGGAAACTTTTTTATTTTTTGAGATGGAGTCTCACTCTGTCGCCAGGGCTGGAGTGCAGTGGTGCGATCTTGGCTCACTGCAACCTCTGCCTCCCGGGTTCAAGTGATTCTCCTGTCTCAGCCTCCCAAGTAGCTGGGATTACAGGCACCCACCACTATGCCCAGCTAATTTTTTTTTGTATTTTTAGTAGAGACAGGGTTTCACCATGTTGGCCAGGCTAGTCTCAAACTCCTGACCTCGTGATTCGCCCGTCTCGGCCTTCCAAAGTGCTGGGATTACAGGCGTGAGCCACTGTGCCCGGCCCAGAAAGGAACTTTTACAAGATTTGGGCTTCTGTTGAATGATTGAGGAGAGTCTAGGGAAGCAAGGATTGGCTCTGGATTGGGTATCTCAGCAGTCTGTTCAGAGGCACGAGGAACAAAGCAAAGTCATTGGTAAGAAAGTGGTAATCACTGAAAAGAAGAAGGTTGTTAGGCATTTTGCAGGTGTGGTGTGGCCTTGGGAAGAAGTTTTCTGATGGCCTTGCCACTGGCCCTGTCTGTATCTAGTTGGTACATTACAGTCTGATTAAAATCAGCACTGATCTTTCCTTTCTCGGTCCTGAACTGACTTTTACTTTCTGACACTTGAATGTCTTATCTATTCAAAAACTAAGGCATATTTTAAAGTAAAAAGAATGAAAATAAACCTTCTCCACACACTTCTTGAGCCTAGATTACCAGTTCCCTAGCAAATAAGAAATTTATTTGGCGGACAAGAAAGTCAAGTGTGTGTGTGTGTGTGTGTGTGTTTCTGAGCAATGCTGCTCCTTCCGACGATCAAATATGAAGAAGTAACTATCTTCAGAAAAAAGATGAGGGCAAGTACCCCAGTACTGCAGTAGCTGATGCCTGGGAGACTGGAGTATAGGGGTGGCTCTGGGCATCATGTCCCCATCCCCTGCCAGGGCTGAGTACTTGGCTCTTGAATCTCTTTTTTCAATTGCTGTTACTCTTTCCCATGATGCTGACTCTAAGAGTGCACAAGGCTAAAACATGCATTGCTCTCAATAGGAATCTGTAGCAGAGACAGCGATGTTTAGGGCCAACAAAGATCTTGGGCAAGTCACTTCACTTTCCACCATAAAGAAAATGAAAGGGCTGGAGCAAATGATGCCTGAAATCTTGGCTAAGGCCTCAGCAATCAACATTGGCAGCAATCAACCCCTGCCCTCCTCCCCAATACAACCTTGTTATGTTCACAGTAAAACAATCACAACAGGAAGAATAGTGTAGCATCAGATAAATTGTCTTCCAATCCTTTTCACTAGAGGCAACCCTTAGTTAACAGTTATGTGTTTTTCCATCTATTTTTGTTCAGAGACAGTATCTCCTTCCCATTTTCCATTTAGGAAAAAAAAAAAGTGTAGCTCGCTGCCTGCACTCATTTAGTTTTACATAAACACCCTCTTTGAGGCTGAAGCAAATCTGACTGATTTTCAATGTGAAAATAAAATATAAAAACTGTTCTTGGTGCTAGGCGCAGTGGCTCACGCCTATAATCCCAGGACTTTGTGAGGCCCAGATGGGCGGATCACCTGAGGTCGGGAGGTCAAGACTAGCCTGACCAACATGGATAAACCCAGTCTCTACTAAAAATGCAAAATTAAGTGGGTGTGGTGGCACATGCCTGTAATCCCAGCTACTAGGGAGGCTGAGGCAGGAGAATCGCTTGAACCTGGGAGGTGGAGGTTACAGTGAGCCAAGATCATGCCATTGCACTCCAGCCTGGGCAACAAGAGTGAAACTCCGTCTCAAAACAAAACAAAACAAAACAAAAACAACAAAACTGTTCTTGGGGTTATTTCTTTTTTTTGAGATGGAGTCTCGCTATGTCACCCAGGCTGGAGTGCAGTGGTGTGATCTCAGCTCACTGCAACCTCCGCCTCATGGGTTCAAGCAATTCTCCTGCCTCAGCCTCCCAAGTAGCTTGGATTACAGGCATGTGCCACCACATCCAGCTAATTGTTGTATTTTTAGTAGAGACAGGGTTTCACCATGTTGGCCAGGCTGGTCTTGAATTCCTGATCTCAGGTGATCCACCCAGGTCGGCCTCCCAATCTTGGAGTTATTTCTAAACAGAACTTGTCTCTAATCCTAATGGAACAGATGTGTATGATGCTCGGTATTTAATAATTTTTTTTCGTGTGGTAAATTTCAAAGCATGGAACAACACAAAGCGGAACATCACATTGGGCACAAAAATAGCGCGTTTCTTTCCGGATCTTCTTGCCATCCTTGTCGTATTGGGAGCAGCAAATTTTGCAGCGACCAGTTGGATTCTGTTTCCCGGACGTTGCTGGTATGCTCTTGGGGAAATGTCTTCCAGACAGACGAAGAGGTGTGACATCATCGGAGCACGGACGACCTCGAAGATGTTGCTGCCCTGGCTTGTGATGCTTTTCCAGCATTCTTTCAATCAATGCCAGTCTGAAGTTTATATGGCTCATCGTGTGCTCAGGATTATCCTTCTTGAACAGGATGTAGGAGTTCAGCACTGTAATGTGTAGAAGATGGTGAAAGAATTTCTTATACCAAACCTTGTGTCTTTTGCGCTCAGATGGATAAGAAGTAAGCATTTGATCAGCCGAGTCCACTGCTCCCATATTCTCGTTATAATCCACAATGACACGTGGCCTTTTAGTTTTCTTTCCATTTCTATTGTTTACTTCAATCACAGTATCATTGTGGAATGTTGACAACATTGTCACCTCCTTGCCGTCACACCATTTCAGTGCCATAAGTTCACCACAGAATCTGGCTACAGTCGTCCCCTTTGCAATCCTTTTTTTCAGATCATTTGGAATCTGTTTTCTGTTCAAATGAGCTGTCCCAACTGCATCAGTCCTATTTTGATGTAATTCTCTGAAAAGCATGGGAGATATATTAAAGTTATCGAGGAAGACACAATACCCTTGGCCAAGAAGGTCATTGACCAAGGTAAGAACAATGCGTGATGATTTCAGGCCATCGGCTGAATCTTTCAAATTCATGCCAGGCCCTGTGTGAACAAGCGCATTCCACACATAACCAGACTGACTTTCACAAAGTACATATAGCTTCAGACCAAATCGTACTCGTTTTGTCGGGAGGTACTGCTTCATAGCTAATGGCCCCTTGAACAGCATCAGTGATTCATCAACTGCAATGTTTCTGTTTGGAGTATATACAGTTGAGAATTTATTTACAAGAAAGTCGAACACAGGTTTGATCTTCTGCAATGAAATCTGGGCCTTTGATTGACCAGCAGATATAGAAGAATTGTTGACAAAATGCAGGCACCGAAACAAAAGTAAAAATCTTTCACCAGTCATAATTTGCCTGAGATAAGGTGTATCCAAAAGAGGCCTTGTTGACCAAAACATCTCCAGCTCAGGTTTCTGCACAATACCTTGCAGTAACATTACTGCAAAAAAGACTTTGAGCTCGTCATTGTCAGTGTCTTTCCATTTATCCATTCGCGAAAATCCTTTCGGACCCGGTGGCTTTGAAGCCAACAAGGCAGCTTGGGCATTTGTTTCTCTAGTAATTTTTGAAACTAATTCCTCAGTAAAGAACAGTTCAAAATACTGCAATGGGTCAGTGATATCACTGACATCGACTTTTCTGCCAGGTGTGCCGGTAAAGTCATACCTTTGACGTGGAATCATAGCACGAGCTGACCATTTCATGGAGCGCCCTGAGTCACTTGATGTAGAGCTCTTTCCATCAGATTCTAAATGGGACAGAGGCCTGATCTTATCGTCTTCTAAAGCACTATCCGAAAAATTATCAGAATCATCTATTTCCGAAAAATCAGATTCATCAAATGAATCTTCAGCCAACAACTGTTCGAGACCGGTATTACTATCACGCATAGGAATGCTACGTTTTCTAGGATTTGACATTTCAGCGATCGAGAATTACTATATTTTGTAGATGGAAATACCACTACTAAAAACAGAATGCTATAAATAGAATGATGTCTTTTGTTTCAAAAGTCAATATACCAGAACCATGCGAAAATAACAGAAACGAGATATTTCGTGGCAAACTTTGGGAGTAAGGTTGGCACTGTAATCCACGAGTTATCTCGGCGTAAACGCTGCAGTCGCAGGCACAGCAGCGCGTAATCTCGGGGCTAAGGAGAAAGGGGTTAAACGCACACAGACAGAAGAAGCCTTTCATCTCATACGTCTTGGGGAGTCTCTAGAAGTTTTTTGAAAGGTCTCTTCTGGATGGTGTTTCTCCCGAAGCCAGTCTCGTCATCTTTTACTCCCGTGAGGTCCTTGGCCTCCGTGGCTGCCGCAGCAACACACACTTGACTTTCACTTCATGGGCAGTCCGCTTCATAGGCACTTGACACATGCTCTGTGCGCCGTCTTCCAATCCAGAGTGCCGGGAGCTAAGGGCAGTACTTCCGCCTTACTTCCGCCTCGCTAGTCGATCGGCCATCATCTCTTCCCTCTGGTTGGATCCCACAGCTTATGACAGAAACGGGCGCGCAGTGATGACAACATCAAGCCGCCAGCGGCGGCGGTGGCGGCCGGGAGACTGGGAGGGCTTCCGGGGCTGCCGGTCTGAGTGCAGAGCTGCTGTCATGGCGGCCGCTCTGTGGGGCTTCTTTCCCGTCCTGCTGCTGCTGCTGCTATCGGGGGATGTCCAGAGCTCGGAGGTGCCCGGGGCTGCTGCTGAGGGATCGGGAGGGAGTGGGGTCGGCATAGGAGATCGCTTCAAGATTGAGGGGCGTGCAGTTGTTCCAGGGGTGAAGCCTCAGGACTGGATCTCGGCGGCCCGAGTGCTGGTAGACGGAGAAGAGCACGTCGGTTTCCTTAAGTGAGCATCCTGAGGGCAGCGGGAAAAAGGCTGGGATGGAGGCCGGACAGGGACCCCACCAGGAGAGTTAAGCGTCAGGACGGGACAACATCGCTGTCTCAGACTGAAGGGGAGGGTGCCGCTAACGGTCTATGCCGGGAGACCTTGGGAGGCAGTCGGATGCTTTCCCTTTCCTGGTCCTGTACCTCTGGAATGAGCATGGCAGGCGCTCACCCCCTGCCCTGGTCAGAGCTTGGAGTCAGTTATTTCCAACCTTATTTTGGCCCCATGTGGGGACGATCATTCCTGGGCCCTGGGGACAGGTGGACCCTTATTAGTCTCTTGTTGGATTCTTTTATATCTCATCTGGTTTCCCTAGAACCTAGTCGTTTTTTGCATTCACTTCAGTCTTTTGGTAGCTTGTTATTATGTAGAAAGATGCGACACAAGTGGGAATTCTCAAAACCCAAAGGGCTTCTAGTGACGACATAGACTGGGAGGCTAATGTTACTGCTTCTAAAATTAATAGGCTCTGAAATCCCTAATCAAAGCACTTTTTTTTTTTTTTTTTTTGCTTGGGGGTGGGATTGTTGTTCTTTTTTACAGTTGAATTCATCGAGAGATTTGCTATATCACACTTGTCATTTATGTGAGACTAGGGTTCCTCTACATTGCTTTCTTGCTTCTGTCCTTTCATGCTATTAGTGGAAGTGGGTTTTCTGTCTATATTAAAAGACAGGACGAATTTGTTAGCACTAGTTTTGCAGCAGCCTGCTTTTGAAATGTCTAGGCACGCGTATGTTGTTTTAAATCTTTCCACCCTTACTTGGAGGTGAAACTGTAAACTGAAAGCAAATAATTAGGAAGTATTTCCTTTGGTGGGTTCGTACACCAGCAAATGGTATCTGAAAATCAGACAACTTAAATGTAGACATTTAAATCCAAATCTGATTTACATATTTGTTCAGATCATCTAAGTGCCCTTGAGTGGTTATTCAACCTCAGATTAATAAATAGTGACAAATTTACAACCAGTATTTTACTGCTGTCTGTCATTAAGAATCTGGCATTAGGGCATTCGTTAGAGTTTACCCTAATTAATGATGTTTTAATGATAAAGTTCTCATTAAGCTTTAGGAATAAGCCTTAATTGACCATTTGGCCACTCTTCTGTATACAGTTCTTTTAAAAAGCATTTAATTTCTGTTTAAAAATAGTATATTAGAAACAAAGTAGGAAAACAACCCTTAATGTTTCATTGTATCTTTCTTTTTATTTTTTTGAGACAAGGTCTTTTTCTGTTACTCAGCCTGGAGTGCAGTGGCGAGATCATAGTTCATGGCAGCTTCGAACTTCTGTACTCAAGTGATCCTCCTGTCTCAGCCTCCTGAGTAGATAGGACTACAGGCGGACGCCATCATGTCCAGCTAATTTTTTAATTTTTTGTAGAGACAGGGTCTTGCTATGTTGCCCGGTGTAGTCTCAAACTCCTGGCCTCAAGTGATATTTCTGCCTCAGCCTGTCACATTTTTGGGATTATAGGCGTGAGCCACGGTGCCTGCCATTTTTCCAGCTTCTTTTGGAATCATATGACTTAGGTTTTTACTAGTAAAATACAACATGTAGTAGTTTGTATCCTGCCTTTTTCACTTAATATTTTTGAACAGCTTTTGATACCATTTCATGTTCTTTATTTGTATGTAGAAAGGTTGATGGAGAATTTCCAGGCGCGGTGGCTCATACCTGTAATCTTACTTTGGGAGGCTGAGGTGGAAGGATCGCTTGAGCCCAGGAGTTTCAGACCAGCTGGGGCAACATAGTGGGACCCCATCTCTACAAAAAATAAATAATTAGCCAGGAGTGGTGGTGTGCACCTGTAGTCCAAGCTACTCAGGAGGCTGAGGTGGGAGGATCACTTGAGCCAAGGCGGTTGAGGCTGTAGTGAGCTGTGATCATGCCATTGCATTCCAGCCTGGGCTACAGAGCAAAACCCCGTCTCTCAGGAAAAAAAGAAACATTGATGGAGAATTAATATGAGGAGTTTATGGTGATAATCTTATTGGAAAAGGGGTAGGTAATTTGTATTGTAGCTGTTTTGCATGACTAGCACACAGTTTTGACTTATATTTGTGCTTACTGGAGGTGGCTTAGGACTTAGTTAATGGAGATAAAGGGAATTGGGCCTGAAGACTCCTCATGCCATTTCTTGCTATCATCACAATGTATATAAGCCATAATTTATTTAACCAGTCCTCTGTTTTTGGACAGGTGGTTTTCATGTGTTTTTGTTTGTTTGTTTGTTTACATAGTAATATTATATTCTATACTTTTTTGCACTTTTTATTATAGAAATTTTCAAACATTTATAGAATGGCATTCTACTGTTTTGTTTCATGTCTTTTGTGTACCTCATTAATTTCTTTCTGAAATATTTTTAAATGGTTCTAAGCATAATAGGATTTTACTTGTAAAAGCATTATTATGTATCTCCAAAAAATAAGGACTTAAACAAAAACCACATTACCATTATTGATTCAACAAAATAATCATGCCTTAATATCATCTAACAGTCCCATTTTTATGTTTCCTCAGTTATCTCAACAATATTTTTTATATAATCATTCTTTCAAGTCAGGATCCAATAAGGCCTACATTTTGTAGAGTACATTTTTAAGGATGAATTTTAAATTTTGTATTGCAAACTTTATGTTATTTTTCTCAAGTAAAATATTTACCTTAGGATGATAAATATATTTGCTTTTTCTTTAATTATTTCTGATATTATTTGTGTTCCACTGTCATCAGTTTGTTTTTTTCTGGATCTGAAAATATGTTTTGAAATTGGTTGAGTCAGGGCTGGGTACGGTGGCTCATACCTGTAATCCTAGCACTTTGGGAGGCCGAGGCAGGCGGATCACCAGAGGTCAGGAGTTCGAGACCAGCCTGGCCAACATGGAAAAATCCCGTCTCTACTAAAAGTACAAAAAAAAAAAAAAAAAATCAGCCAGGCATACTGGCGGTAGTCTGTAATCCCAGCTACTAGGGAGGCTGAGGCAGGAGAATCACTTAAACCCAGGAGGCGGAGGTTGCAGTGAGCAGAGATCACCCCACTGCACTCCATCCTGGGTGACAGAGTGAGACTCTGTCTCAAAAAAAAAAAAAAAAAGAAAGAAAGAAATTGGTTCAGTCAGGGTCCCATTAAGAAGTAGAAGATGCACTCAAATTAGAGTAATTCAAGGATAATTTAATGAAGGCATCAAACAGTGTAGTCATGGTGTTGGGAAACAGCCAGATTGTGCAGTACCCTGGAGCTTACAACCTCAAGGTTATTATCACCACCTCTAATCCTGAAGGAAGAGGAGAGTAGAGGTTACTGGAACCTTGAAGGGAAGAAAGGCCTGCATTGAAAGACACAAACCAGTCCCTTAACACAGCCAGTCAGAGGTGGCCTGTCAGTGAGAGGTCTGGAGGGAAAATAGACTAAGCTCATTTTCTTTCCTTCCTCCAGTCTGCAAAGAGGAGAAAGGTAGAGAGTGGATCTAGAGGGCAAATGGAACATGTCCAGGCCAGGCATAAGTTAACTTTTTTACATTTCAATTCTGGCTTAGTGTGCTCTGGAGTGACACTTTTTCATCTTACTTTTTTTTTTTTTTTTGAGACGGAGTCTCGATCTGTCATCCAGGCTGGAGTGCAATAGCACAATCTCGGCTCATTGCAACTTACGCCTCCCAGGTTCAAGTGATTCTCCTGCCCCAGCCTCCTGAGTAGCTGGGACTACAGGCGCATGCCACCACACCCAGCTAATTTTTGTATTTTTAGTAGAGACAGGGTTTCACCGTATTAGTCAGGATGGTCTCGTCATCTTGCTTTTTAGTAACTGTTGTGGATATCATCAGTATCAGTTATTCCTTTAACTATGAAAGAGCCTATGAGGATTTAAGAAGCATTATTTTAATATATTATTATGATATCGGGAATTCTCTGATACAGTTGGTCATTTTAGAACCATTTGTTTTCCTGAAACATAAACCTTTTTTCCCCCCTCGGAATAGTAGTTTCTCATTTTTCAAACAAATTAATTTTGATCTGTGAAATGAAATTATCAGCTCTTGATAGGATGGTTTTCTAAGTCTAGGAAGTTTAGAAGAAATCAGTACGGAAAAGATGGATGTTTTTAACTACATAAACATTTTAAGCTTCTAGTAACCAAAGTAAATGGGAATTATTTATAGCAAATAGAACAAATGGTACTTAAATACCTTTTATTATTTGTTAAAAAGAACAGAAAACCGGCCAGGCGCAGTGGCTCACGCCTGTAATCCCAGCACTTTGGGAGGCCGAGGCGGGCGGATCACGAGGTCAGGAGATTTGAGACCATTCTGGCTAACACGGTGAAACCCCGTCTCTACTAAAAATACAAAAAATTAACCGGGCGTGATGGAGGGGGCCTGTAGTCCCAGCTACTCGGGAGACTGAGGAAGGAGAATGGCGTGAACGCAGGAGGCGGAGCTTGCAGTGAGCCGAGATAGGGCCACTGCACTCCAGCCTGGGCAACAGAGTGAGACTCCGTCTCAAAAAAAAAAAAAAAAAAAAAAAAGAAGAAGAAGAAGAACAGAAAACCAAAAATTGCAGGTTAAAACTAGAACAAAATGCCTTTTTTTTTTTTTTTTTTTTTTTTTTTGGAGATGGAGTTTTTGCTCTGGTTGCCCAGGCTGGACAGCTCACTGCAACCTCTGCCTCCCGGGTTGAAGCAATTCTCCTATCTCAGTCTCCCGAGTAGCTGGGATTACAGGCATGCGCCACCACACCTGGCTAATTTTGTATTTTTAGTAGAGATGGGGTTTCTCCATGTTGGTCAGGCTGGTCTCTAACTCCCAACCTCAGGTGATCTGTCTGCCTCGGCCTCCCAAAGTGCTGGGATTACAGGCGGCAGCCACCACGCCTGGCCTGCCATTTTTAACAGTAAGAAGTTGTTGGGGGTGACTGGCAAAATTGGATCCCTAATATTTTAATAATAATGTATATTCAATGAAGACATGGCTTTAGAATGGGAATTGTGTTTCTGTCACCTGTCATCTCTACCCATAGAAGGAAAATAATTACTTTCTATGTCAGGCTTCTCTGCTACCCTGGAGTGGTCTTGGGTATTTTCAGAACCTATTCAGTGTAATTATAGACACTGAAGGCCGGCACAGTGGCTCATGCCTGTAATCCCAGCACTTTGGGAGGCTGAGACGGGTGGATTACCCGAGGTCAGGAGTTCGAGACCAGCCTGGCCAACATGGTGAAACCCCATCTCTACTAAAAATACAAAAATTAGCTGGGCATGATGGGGCACGCCTGTAATCCCAGCTACTCGGGAGGCTGAGGCAGGAGAATCGCTCGAACCCAGGAGGCGGAAGTTGCAGCGAGCTGAGATCGTGCCATTGCACTCCACCCTGAGCGTCGCAGCGAGACTCCGTCTCAAAAGAAAAAAGAAAAGAAACTGAAGCATAGGACAACTTTCGCCAAGGTTTTGTTTGTTTGTTTGCCCGTTGCTTTTAATGTCATTTTTCGGGAGAGTTGATTTGGGAATTAGCAAGTAAGAAAAGACTAAGCTGTTGATCAGTAGTAGCTAAACATGATTTTCATTTTTCCAGGACAGATGGGAGTTTTGTGGTTCATGATATACCTTCTGGATCTTATGTAGTGGAAGTTGTATCTCCAGCTTACAGATTTGATCCCGTTCGAGTGGATATCACTTCGAAAGGAAAAATGAGGTGAGGGCACCTGATTTAATTTTTGCCAAAAGCTAGGCTACTGAATACCTTAGTATATATTCCTTTTAGAATTAATAGTTTAGATGGAAAATTCTTTTTATTTAAACTACAGCTATTCCTTAAAACACTTAAAATATCCTCATTTATTTAATCTGAACATTGAAAAAATTGTAAAGTTGAGCTTCTTGCTCTGGCTTAAAATTTATTTTAAAGCTCCTAATATGATTACATAAAGAAAAGGTAAGATTACTTACTATAGGAGCTAAAGTGCTATGAAAGTTATAATTGAAATATGATTATTAAGTTGGAAATAATTTAACTTTTCTAAATTAGAAATACTATTCATCACCTGTTTTTCACTGGGATATTTTGATAATACCTCTTATTACCTATTTGATACTTCATTGATCTAGAAATTTCTGTGGTCCTTTCTTTATGGAATCTTTTATGTTCAATGGAAATATAGTATTTCTAGGGAAAACAATTGAGGTGAAAAGAACTATAGTCTAATTTAGACTGTGAGTGTGGAATAGCAAAACCTATTTGAAGTTGAAACATTTGTATAGTATCTATAGTCTTCAGAGTCAGCTTCCCATTATAATAGAACACATTTATTTATTTATTTTGTTGTCTCATGGCAATAGCATACTCTTTGGTCAAATCTGACCAGGAAATATATGAAGCAACTGCTAAGTGGTAATGTCTCTTCTTTAAGCTATCAAATATGACTATGTTGCAGTAATAAAGCACAGGTCATGCAAAGGCAAAAACAATTTCTGGAGGTGGAGGACTAATAAATAATTTTACTACTGATCTTTTTGGTGTCTGCGCAGCATATTTAGACTGACTTGTAGAGACTCAAAATTGAGCTGACACATGTTCAGTTAGTACCATACTATTTACATTTGAGTTAGTGTTTACTCCTAAAATTTGTTTCTTCTTTCTTTGCTTTCTTTGACATTGAAAGTTTTAAAAATTTAATATGTAAATATGCCATAATTCAAATAGAATGAGTCACATATGGAGTTGTCACATCCTTTATCTTAGCTGCGTGTTAGTCCATTGGTGGATTTGACATCATTTATATAACCGGCTCCTATTGATAGACAAGCAGTGATTTCTTTCTCTTCTTTTAGCATGTATACTAAACAGAGACAGTTATCAAGAGAATATTCTTTTTTTTTTTTTTTTGAGACAAAGTCTTGCTCTGTTGCCCAAGCTAGAGTGCAGTGGCGCAATCTTGGCTCATTGCATCCTCTGCCTCCCAGGTTCAAGGGATTCTCGTACCTCAGCCTCCCAAGTAGTTGGGATTACAGCTGCACGCCACCATGCCTGTCTGATTTTTTGTTTGTTTGTTTGAGATGGAGTCTCGCTGTGTCACCCAGGCTAGAATGCATTGGTGTGATTTCGGCTCACTGCAACCTCTGCCTCCTGGGTTCAAGCAATTCTTCTGCCTCAGCCTCCTAAGTAGCTGGGACTACAGGCACCTACCACCAACGCCCGGCTAATTTTTGTATTTTTAGTAGAGACGGAATTTCACCATATTGGCCAGGCTAGTCTTGAACTCCTGACCTTGTGATCTGCCCGCCTCCAAAAGTCCTGGGATTACAGGCGTGAGCCACGGCACCTGGCCTGATTTTTTTATTTTTTGTAGAGATGGGGTTTCGCCATGTTGGCCAGGCTGGTCTCAAACTCCTGACCTCAAGTGATCTGCCCACTTTGGCCTCCCAAAGTGCTGGGATTACAGATGTGAGCCACTGCACCTGTCCAAGAGAATATTCCTGATATTATCAGGAAAGTAATACTCTAATGCCACTAATATATTCTTAAAAACAGATTACTTTTCCCCCCTACTTTGTAGAGAGACAAAATCTTGCTATGTTGCCTAGGCTGGAGTGTAGTGGTTTTTCTCAGGTGCAATCATAGCCCGCTACAGCCTCAAATTAACCTTTAGTGATCTTCCCACCTCAGCCTCCTAAGTAGCTGGGATTATAGGCATGACTGTACCACTGCACTCCAGCCTGGGCAACAAAGCAAGATCCTGTCTCAAAAAAAAAAAAAAATATATATATATATATGTGTGTGTGTGTGTGTGTGTGTGTGTGTGTGTGTATACATATATGTGTATATGTAAAGTTCTTTTATATTAAATCTGTGCCTTAAAGGACTTATTCATGACTTTTTGTATATTTTAGAATTGTAAGCTTGGAAATGGAGGGGTATGTGGATCACAGTATATGTTATATATACTGCTTTAAACATTTTTTTTATATTGAAAACACAATATTGGACGGAATGAGAGCTGCTACACAAAAGGGAATACTTGTATTTTTTTTTAATCCTTTTTACTCTGGTTAAATTTTGAATAAATTGTCTTAGCAAATAGGAATATTGTTTTAAATATAGACGGTCCCCAGCTTACAATGGTTCAACTTATAATTTTTTTTTTTTTTTTAATTTGGGACAGTCTCGCTCTGTCACCAGGCTGGAGTGCAGTGGCGTGATCTCGGCTCACTGCAACCTCCGCCTCCCGGGTTCAAGCGATTCCCCTGCCTCAGCCTCCTGAGTAGCTGGGACTACAGGCATGCGCCACCACTCCCAACTAATTTTGCATTTTTAATAGAGGCAGGGTCTCACCATGTTGGCCAGGATGGTTTCGATCTCTTGACATCATGATCCTCCTGCCTCGGCCTCCCAAAGTACTGGGATTACAGGTGTGAGCCACTGTGCCCAGCCCTCAACTTAGAATTTTTTGACTTTACCATGGTGCGAAAGCGATACACAGTAGAAACCATACTTTAAGTACCCATAACAACCATTCTTTTTTTTATGCTTAGTACAGAATTTAGTAAGTTACATGAATTAAATAAGTTTCTTATTATAAAGTGGGCTTTGTATTAGGTTATTTTGCCACTGTTGGCTAATGTAAGTATTCTGAGCACTTTTAAGGTAGGCTAAGCTAGGCTATGTTGTTCTGTGAGTTAGCTGTATTAAATGCATTTTTGACTTACAGTATTTTTCAATCTATAATGGGCTTATCGGAATGTAAATTGAGGAGCAACTGTATAAAGTTTTCATTGCCTTTTTACCTTGAGTAAAGAGTACTTCCTGCTTTAGCACTTATGAACTGGTTGCAGCAGTGGGATTCATGTTCTCAGATACATTCCTGATGATTGGATGTCTGAAACATAGGTTAAATTAAAAAAAAGAAAAAATTATTTAAAAATTATTTTAATAATTAGGGATGGGGCTGGGTGCGGTGGCTCACACCTGTAATCCCAGCACTTTGGGAGGCCGAGGCAGGCGAATCACGAGGTCAGGAGTTCAAGACCAGCCTGACCAACATGATGAACCCCATCTCTACTAAAAATACAAAAATTAGCCGGGCATGGTGGCGTGTGCCTGTAATTCCAGCTACTCAGGAGGCTGAGGCAGGAGAATCACTTGAACCCGGGAGGCAAAGGTTGCAGTGAGCCGAGATTGCGCCACTACACTCCAGCCTGGGCTTCAGAGCGATATTTCGTCTCAAAAAAATAAAAAATAAATGGGGGTGTGACAGAGTAGAGAACAAAGTGGGATTCATATAAGATCCTAATTCTTTTTGTGTGTGTGTGTGTGTGTGTATGTGACGGAGTCTCACTCTGTCACCCAGGCTGGATTGCAGTGGTGCACCCTCAGCTCACTACAATCTCCACTTCCTGGGTTCGAGTGATTCTCCTGCCTCAGCCTCCCAAGTAGCTGGGATTACAGGCACGTGCCACCATGCCTGGCTAATTTTTGTATTTTTAGTGGAGACAGGTTTTACCATGTTGGCCAGGCTGGTCTCAAACTCCTGACCTCAAATGATCCACCCACCTTGGCCTCCCAAAGTGCTGAGATTACAGGCATTAGCCACTGTGCCCAGCCTTGACCAATATTTTATAAGCATGCAGCATGCATGATAAATTGGTTTTGAATATATGTGGGATTTTCAGTTCTGACATTTTGGCAGAGAAATGCTGGATAAAAATATGACGAACATTTTCTTTTATTAATAAATGCATAGCTCCCCCCAAAACAAAGGAAATTCCTAGGGGATAAACTATAAAGCACTTCCCCACCTGGAGATTTTGATATTCTCTAACCCAGAAGGCTTAGATTTAATTAGCAATGTGCAGGGAGGAGGCAAGCCATGGGCTTGCTTGGAGTCAGAATTAGATCTAAAATTTGGTCCTCCCTTTGACCTTTGGTACTAAAATGCAGAAGGCCCTGGATTTTCGGAGGGAAAAGTCTGATGCTGGCCTTTGGGGGAAAAAGTCTCCCCTGAAAACTGATAGTTACGCTCCTATACTCATTACAATTTGGGGTATGAATTTATTACTTTCTGCATAATCCAGGAACTTCCAAGCTAAGCAATGAACAAAATAGTTTCTGTTTATAATTCCCAAATTCCTGGCAGTAACAAATGCATAATCTCTCTGGAAGGAGATACCCTTTGTATCTCTTTACTTAAATAAAGGTAAATAAAGTCTACTAAACTTACAAAGAACCCAAGAAAACAGTCTACATTGAGTCAGCAAATAAATCAGACCTCTAAGAACTTTAAATAGTAGAATTATTAGATATAGACTGTAAAATAATTTAATGTATATTTAAAGTACTTAAGGAAATAAAAGACTGCCATAGAAATGATATACCAAAATAGGCTATAGATATTTGAAAAAAGAATAGAATAGAATCTCTACAATGAATAAAGGCATTGAAATATACAACTAAATGGATGCATTAAGAGACTGAGCAGAAGTTTGATGAAGTGGGAGATAGATCAGAAAAAAAATTTCCCAACACAGCAATGACAGTGAAATAGGAGAGGCAGTTTTCAAAAAGTAAAATGGATCCTATGTAAACATGGATGAGAATTTTGATTAAAATTAGTGCGTCTTTGGTGAAAAATGTAGCGTTACCTATAGCACTGCTGCAGTGCTTTCTTGCATTATAACATTTTCTGGCAATATAGCCTTAAAAATTGGTTACATCCAATAATGCATTTCTTAGACCATCAAAAAAATAAAATCCAGTATTTTTGTATGGTATAATGAAGTAAATTCATTACTAAATATAATCAAATAACTTTAGCACCAGAAGGATTCTAAAAGAACTTTTGACATAAATAGAAGTTAGGGAACTGATTTAATCCCACAGGTCTAGGTAATGACAGAGCTGCAGCTAGAAGATTCCAAGTCTAGCGTTTTTTTCTCTGTGTTTTGCTGCATATTTTAGACATGTAGATAAAGCTATTTTGGTCAGATTTTCAAGATCAAAAGTTTAGGTTTTAAAGCATTTTGGAAAAAGCTGAAAGTGTGTATAAGGCATTGCTAATATAATATAAGCAGTTCTTTTAACCAGTAATGTTTTTAATGGAATTACTGTTGCTTTCCCCATGTTGCTTTATCAGAGCAAGATACGTGAATTACATCAAAACATCAGAGGTTGTCAGACTGCCCTATCCTCTCCAAATGAAATCTTCAGGTCCACCTTCTTACTTTATTAAAAGGGAATCGTGGGGCTGGACAGACTTTCTAATGAACCCAATGGTATGTATCAGGCTAAAATAAAGCACTTTACTAATACCTAATTTGCTTCTAGGCAGTGGAAACTTCAAACCTCTGTGAGATAGAAAGCTGAGGTCAGATTGGTGGATGAAAGGATAATTGTGAATAATTTGCAGATTTCAGAAGAATAGTGGCTTTGGGAATACATAATGAAGAGAATATAATGAGAATTGCACTGTAGATTTGATTATTGAAATGTGTAATAGAAATTGGATAAATATTTATAGCATGTTTTACATTTCAAATAGAATAAGAATACTCAGTAAGTCAGTCATACCTGGAGCTGTCTCATTCTTCATACTACCTGCGTATTTTTTGTTTGTGGTTTGTTTTGGCTTTTTTTAGACGGGGTTTCGCTCTTGTTGGCCAGGCTGGAGTGCAATGGTGCGATCTCGGCTCACCACAACCTCCGCCTCCCACGTTCAAGCGATTCTCCTGCCTCAGCCTCCCAAGTAGCTGGGATTACAGGCATGTGCCACCACGCCCGGCTAATTTTGTATTTTTAGTAGTGACAGAGTTTCTCCATCTTGGCCAGGCTGGTCTTGAACTCCTGACCTCAGGTGATCTGCCCGCCTCGGCCTCCTAAAGTGCTGGGATTACAGGCGTGAGCCACCGCACCCAGCCATACTACCTGCATATTATTAGTCCATTGATGAATGTGCCATCATTTATTAACCAGCCCCTATTGATAGCACAAGTAAGGATTTCTTCCTCTTTTTTTAACATGTGTAGTGAAGAGAAAAGTTATTCTATGGTAATTTAAGTAGTTGGCATTATGAACCGATGTTATGATACTCACTAATAATAAAACACTAATAGCATGCATTCTTTAAAAATTTGTTTTTATTTTTAATTATTATAGGTGCCTAATAGATGTACATTTATGAAGTACATATGATGTTTTGATATAGGCATACGATGTGTATTAATCACATCAGGGTAATTGGGATATCCCTCACCTTAAGCATTTATCATGTTTTTATAAATGTTAGGAACATACCAATTCCACTCTTTGATTGTGATTTTAAAATATACAATAAATTATTGTTGACTATCATTAAGAAAACAGTTTTTAGAAACAAATCGACCTTTTCTTTTGCTGTTTTTAAAAATTGAATTGCTGTCTTAGAATTTATCTAAGTAGGCCAGGTGCGGTGGCTCACGCCTGTAATCCCAGCACTTTGGGAGGCTGAGGTGGGCGGATCACAAGGTCAGGAGTTCGAGACCAGCCTGGCCAACATGGTGAAACCTTGTCTCTATCAAAAATATAAAAAGTTAGCTGGGTGTAGTGGCGGGGACCTGTAATCCCAGCTACTCGGGAGGCTGAGGCAGGAGAACTGCTTGAACCAGAGCGGGTGGAGGTTGCAGTGAGCCAAGATTGCACCACCACACTTCAGCCCGGGGAACAGAGCGAGACCGTGTCTCAAAAAATAAAAACAAAAATAAAATAATTTATCTAAGTTTTGGTCATAATCCTTGCTGATAGCTATTTAGATCACACATGATCTATTTTCAGAGGCTGTATATCCCCTAGGGAGGAATAAATTAGTACCTAGAATCTGTTATCAGAGATAAAGAGGCGGGGGGAGACTGGATGGAAGAAGTCAGCAGTGAAACTCCAGAGGTTATTCACCTTCCATGTTCTCATTTCTGAAATTCCGTGGAAGTGTATCTAGTGCTCCAGTGCTTGATGCTTCTAGGTCATTTTTCAAAACTGGTCTGCTAAAGTAGGTCAGTTTTCCAAGAACCACAGTCACCTGAAAAGAGCAGTTAGCTTGCCATCAGATCACCAATCCCATTGCCAGACTATAGATTGAAAAAAAAAAAAAAGGGAATAGATAGTTCCATTTGCAAACGATTTGTGTTAAATAACACTGTAACTCTGCAAAAAGATAGGTGGGTGGCACAACTATGAAGTGAGGTGTCTATAAAGTCCAAACATACATACAGAAAACTTTAATATTCTTTTATAGTCCACCATAGTCAGACAGACAGCCCCTTGCTATCATCAGAACTGGCTCAGTAGAATTGAGGTGGTTGCTACTAGTGTTATTGTATAGACAACATTTAAATCTTTAATTTTACCATTGGTTGTTAAGTGCAGTTTTTGTTCTATTAACTGTAAAGTGGGGGAAAAACATTTTCTGGATTTTTTTTTTTCTGCAGGTTATGATGATGGTTCTTCCTTTATTGATATTTGTGCTTCTGCCTAAAGTGGTCAACACAAGTGATCCTGACATGAGACGGGTAAGATGATGGTCCAGCTATGGATTTTTTTTTTTTTTTTAAGAGATAGAGCCTCTGTTGCTCAAGCTGGAATGCAGTGGCACAATCAGTTTGAGTGGCCTCAAACTCCTGGGCTCAAGCTATCCACCTGCCTCAGCCTCCCAAAGCACTGGGATTATAGGTCCGAGGCACCATGCCTGGCCCCATCTGTGGGTTTTTGAACCGTATTGTAGTGTTTGCTCTCTCCCATCATAGCTGGGTAGCTTAGTTTTTCTCAATTTTATTCTAGTTCCCAAGCCAAATTAATCTAGAGGTTGTATTAACATAGTATCATGTTTATGGCTTTTAATTAGTTGCTTCCATTAGACTAGATAAATTGTTAGTTCTGCCTGATAAAGGCCTGGATCTCTTTATGTAGCTAAAACATCTTACTGCATCCTAGCCTCTTTGTGTGCCTTACTTTTTAAATAGCTGAAATGTACAATACTTCTGGTATGCTTAATCTAAATATTTTACAAAGTGATTGTTCCTATGATCTGCCTTTACTTTACAAAACTCTCTTCAGAGTACATACTCAGTTTATGTGTTCAGACACACAGATAGACCAAGGGGGATGGATAAGTAGAAGAGTGACCTTTGAATTCTGTTCCACAAAACCATACTGGTTCTGCAGAGGGAGAGGATTTGCTAAGTAGGATGCTTCCAATTTAGTGCCACCACATTTTCTCTTTGAATATTGGCTTCTATTTGAACTCTTCATTTTTTCAAAAAACCATCATGCATTTTTCCGTTCAACCATCAACAAGTATCTTCTGAGTTTCAAGGTTCCCCATTTTATTTGGTATATAGATGTGGTGACATTTTATTCATTCCTGAGTAAACATTTATCAATTTCTAGGGTCTAGATACTGGAGATACAGAAATGAATTATAGGCCATACCTGTCATCAGTAGGCTCAGTCCCAGTTAAATGTAGAAAATAGAATGGATTTATCAAATATTCTTCTTGCTATCAGGGGATTTTGTGACTTTTTCTTTTCTTTTTTCTTAATAGAAATTTGTCTTATTTCTTAAAGAAATAAGGTAAATAAAAATGTTTGCTAAGGTAGTAGGAGATTACGTTCTGTGGAAGGTAATAAGGGGTATATTCAAAGCAGGAATGGCAGAAAAAGATTCATAGGAAAAGAAAGGTTTTTGATATTTCAAAATGTTTTATTGGTGAATGTTTGCATTTTTGCTTCAGTGTTAGACTGAAAGTAATACATCCTGTGCATTCCTTGTATATGTTAAGCCAATTAACTGTGGCATCAGTAGAAGGAAACATCAGAAGTCACATTTGATTAAAAGTTCATTCTGGCCGGGCGCGGTGGCGCAGGCCTGTAATCCCAGCACTTTGGGAGGCCAAGGCAGGTGGATCACCTGAGGTCAGGAGTTCACGACCAGCCTGACTAACATGGTGAAACCCCGTCTCTACTAAATACAAAAAAATTAGCCGGGCATGGTGGCGCATGCCTGTAATCTGAGCTACTTGGGAGGCTGAGACAGGAGAATCGCTTGAACCTGGGAGGCAGAGGTTGCAGTGAGCCGAGATCGTGCCATTGCACTCCAGCCTGGGCAATAAGAGCAAAACTCCGTTAAAAAAAAAAAAAAAGTTCATTCCTTGTGAAGTGCTTTGCACATAGTAAGCATCTTAAAAAGTTGATTCAAGAGCTTCAGAAGCTCTCTTCCTTGGCACTGCCTGCAGAGGTGGCACCATCTCCTACTTGGCATCATGGCTGCCCTCAGATCCTTTGTGAAGCCCAAGATCATCAAAAAGACAACTAAGAGGTTTATCTGGCACCAGTCAGACCAATATGTCAAAATTTAGCTTAACTGGCAGAAACCTAGAGGTGTTGACAACAGTGTTCGTAGAAGACTCAAGGGCCAGATCTTGATCCCCAACATTGGTTATGGGAGCAGCAAAGAAACAAAGTACTTACTACCCAGTGGCTTCTGGAAGTTCCTGATCTACAACATCAAGGAGCTGGAAGTACTGCTGATCTGCAACAAATGTTACCGTGCTGAGATTACTCACAGTGTTTCCTCCAAGAACCACAAAACCATCTGGAAAGAGCAGCCCAGTTGGCCATCACAGTCACTAGTCCCAATGCCAGGCTCCACAGTGAGGAAAAGGAATCAACGGCTCTCATGCATGTTTTATTTGTGTTTAAATAAAACCACAAAAACTGAAAAAAAAAAAAAAAAAAGGGAGCTTCAGAATTGAACAGATTCAAAAATAGAGTTGATATATGTTTGCAGGGACTCAAGAGCTGTTACCATATACATTTATTTCTTAATTATTGGGGCATGTTAACATACTTGATTTATGTTTACGATATTTCTTTCGCTAGCCTTATTTGTAAAAGCAACTTCTCCTTTAAAACTTAGGAATCAATTCTACCTTTGTGGGAAAAGCTCAAGCTAATATCCCAACAGTGTTCAATTTGAAATGGAAGCCTAGTGCTGTGCTGTGTGCCTATAGTCCCAGCTGCCCAGGAAGCTGAGGCAGGAGGATCACCTGAGCACTGTCTCCTAAAAAAAAAAAAAGAAAAGAAAAAAATGAAAGAAATGATAGATAATATAGTATTTGCTATCTTTTTCATGTATGAATGGACTAAAGTCAATTTTAAGTTCACTTTGAGAATGTCACTTAAAATTTAAATGAAGCAGATGTTACATTAATATTATATAACTATCAAACAGTACTTTATAGATTTTTCGCTCAATTAAAGGGGAGGACAAATACTCAAAAGTGCCAAGTCCTATCCTGTTTTGCCAGTGACTTCTTTGTAACAGTATGTTGCTTGCTTTAGAGTCTAATTGAAGTCATGCAAGCCATACAGCATTCATAGATTTACTACTGAGGCTTATAAATGAATTCTTAGAAATATTGCACTTATTTTCCAAACTTTACTGATACCTTGATATATAGTTAAAAATTAATATTCTGGTTATATGCATCTAAAGGAAGCATGAACTTAAAAATGTACTCATTAAAACAATAAGAAATCACTTTAATCAGAAAACATAAAATAAGAGAGGAATATGATCAAATATATTCAGTATCAGAAAAAAATGTTCTTTATTAAGACAAGCAGAATCACACGAAAGGGAACATCACACACGGGGCCTGTTGTGGGGTGGGGGGAGGTGGGAGGGATAGCATTAGAAGATATACCTAATGTTAAATGACAAGTTAATGGGTGCAGCACACCAACATGGCACATGCGTACGTATGTAACAAACCTGCACGTTGTGCACATGTACCCTAAAACTTAAAGTATAATAATAAAAAAAAAGGCAAGCAGAATCAAACCCTAGGCAATCATTTATTGGACATTTACTAAGAGTCAAAATGTCTAGTGGTATAAAGGAGATATGGAAAATAGTTACTAATGATATATAGGTGAAGTACTACTGAGTATGATGTTGCATCATTGCTCAGAACCAGTACCTTTCACTTGTTCTACTCCTTTACTTTTTCCTTAATAGGAAGTATTAGGAGTTAAAAGACTCGAAGGATCCTACATATCATTGTGCCTTGTCTTCTTGCAGGAAATGGAGCAGTCAATGAATATGCTGAATTCCAACCATGAGTTGCCTGATGTTTCTGAGTTCATGACAAGACTCTTCTCTTCAAAATCATCTGGCAAATCTAGCAGCGGCAGCAGTAAAACAGGCAAAAGTGGGGCTGGCAAAAGGAGGTAGTCAGGCCGTCCAGAGCTGGCATTTGCACAAACACGGCAACACTGGGTGGCATCCAAGTCTTGGAAAACCGTGTGAAGCAACTACTGTAAACTTGAGTCATCCCGACGTTGATCTCTTACAACCGTGTATGTTAACTTTTTAGCACATGTTTTGTACTTGGTACACGAGAAAACCCAGCTTTCATCTTTTGTCTGTATGAGGTCAATATTGATGTCACTGAATTAATTACAGTGTCCTATAGAAAATGCCATTAATAAATTATATGAACTACTATACATTATGTATATTAATTAAAACATCTTAATCCAGAAATCAAATCATCTTTCTTTTTTTTTACTTAATGTTTCTTTTTTTCTGACAATTTTCTTCAATTATCTGAGGCTTGAAATTGACCTTTCCTCTTTAAAAGGGAGTGGTTGTTATTTTTAGACAGCATGCACATTGTTTTTTATGTGGCCACACCTTTCAAAATTTTCAGCTCTCTGCCATTTAATTCTGATAATCTGAGCCATATGTTGCTGATGTAGTTTCAATTTTTTATTATTACAGTTAGTTTCAGAGTATGGATATATGAATCACAATAGATCTTATCAACTATTTTATTCTGGTTACCATCTATGGTATTCGTCTTACAATTATTGAGTACCAGCTTTGTGCTGTGATGCAAGGTAGAATACAGAGATGGATAATATACAAGTGCTTCTCCTTGATAGAACTTATTATGTCGGGAGGGAGGACAAATAATAACAGGGAATGAATGGCCAGGGGAAAGAAGTACAACAGTAGGAGAGCCTTCTAGATCCTGAGGATGGGGAATCAACCTTAGACCTCCATATTGTAATAGAGATATATAACACAGGTAGCTTTTCAGTCCCCTCATCTTTCTCATCATAGATTCTCAGAGGTGTTAGAAGATAAATTACTACTTTCTTTTTTTTTTTTGAGAGAAGTCTCGCTCTTGTACCCCAGGTTTGAGTGCAATGGCTTTATCTCGACTCACTGCAAACTCCGCCTCCCGGGTTCAAACAATTCTCCTGCCTCTGCCTCCCAAGTAGCTGGGATTAAGGCACTGGCCACCACAGCCAGCTAATTTTTGTATTTTTTAGCAGAGATGGGGTTTCACCATGTTGGCCAGGCTGGTCTCGAACTCCTGACCTCAGATGATCTGCCCGCCTCAGCCTCCCAAAGTGCTGGGATTACAGGCGTGAGCCACCACGCCTGGTCTCTTTTTTTTTTGAAACAGAGTTTCACCTTTGTTGCCCAAGCTGGAGTGCAAGGGCTCGATCTCGGCTCACTGCAACCTCTGCCTCCTGGGTTCAAGCGATTCTTCTGCCTCAGCCTCCCAAGTAGCTGGGATTACAGGCATGTGCCACCATGCCCAGCTAATTTTGTATTTTTAGTAGAGATGGGGTTTCACCACGTTGGCCAGGCTGGTCTCCAACTCCTGACCTCAGTTGATCTGCCTGCCTCGGTTTCCCAAAGTGCTGGGATTACAGCTGTGAGCCACTGTGCCTGGCCAAATAACTACTTTCCAATCGGGAGTATCTCAAAAGTTTTTTATTTCAATAAGTTACAACATTTTCACACCTTTTCCTTTTGGGTTATTTTAATTAGAGAACTCTCAGGCCACAGTACTGCTTCTAGTAGAGGGCTCCTATTCTTTCCCATATTAAATAACTCCTGTATTGCTTTCTTAAAGTTATTAAATCAGTGAAAAAAACAGAGTAGCTTCCAAACTCAATTTTCTCTTTTGTATTAGGTGCTATTGTTCATTTAAAAATGAGGTACGTGTTTTCTCTTAAAGAAATACGTTCTGGGCCGGGCGCTGTGGCTCACGCCTGTAATCCCAGTACTTTGGGAGGCCGAGGTGGGAGGATCACCTGAGGTCAGGAGTTTGAGACCAGCCTTACCAACATGGTGAAACCCTGTCTCTCCTAAAAATACAAAAAATTAGCCGGGCTTGGTGGCAGGCACCTGTAATCCCAGCTGCTGGGGAGGCTGAGGCAGGAGAATTGCTTGAACCTGGGGGAGGTGGAGGTTGCAGTGAGCCATCACGCCACTGCACTCCAGCCTGGGTGACAAGAGTGAGACTCTGTCTCAAAAAAAAAAAAAAGTTCTGATGCAGAACATTTTATTAACTGTCTCTATTTATATTACATACACTGTTACCAAACTGGTTAAGCTATGAATGATTAGATGGGTCAACAGGTTAATGATAGAAGTAGGTCTTTTAAAATCGAGTCATTTATGAAAATAAAGTGTTAGAACACTAGCTAAATGTCGTTCATTCAACTAGTATTCTAATTTTCACTTAAAATTAGTGTTTTAGGCCGGGCATGGTGGCTCACGCCTGTAATCCGAGTACTTTGGGAGGCCCAGGCAGGCAGATCATGAGGTCAAGAGATCAAGATCATCCTAGCCAAGATGGTGAAATCCCGTCTCTACTAAAAATACAAAAATTAGTTGGGCATGGTGGCACGCGCCTGTAGTCCCAGCTACTTGGGAGGCGGAGGCAGGAGAATTGCTTGAACCCGGCAGGTGGAGGTTGCAGTGAGCCAAGGTCACGCCACTGAACTCCAGCGTAATGACAGAGTGAGACTCTGTCTCAAAAAAAAAAATTAGTGTTCTAATTTTCACTTAAACATTAAGTTAAAAAAAATGACATTCTCCTTTGTAATTCAAAGGAGACATAGTAAGAGTCATATGACCAGAAACCATGTTTTAAAATTTCATAGTTTACCTTCTGACATGTGTTTATCTGTGTAACAAACCTTCACATGTACCCCCAAACTTAAAAAATAAATAAAAATTTTATAATTTAGATTGTCAACATTTGCACATGGAACACCTAATGACTGAGAAATTAGGAAGCACTTCCAAGGAAATTACCGTTTCATATGCTACATAAGAAACTGGTTATTTTACATGGATTCTGACAGCATCTGAATATAATCTATACCCCTTATATATTATATATACCCCTTATCATATTACCTCTAAATATAATATATACCCCTTATGAAATGTATCAGTTGTGTATGAAAATCTTATATTTTCATAGAACCATCATCAAATGCTTAAGGTGCTTATAGGCACAGAAATGACTATATATTATTAGACAATATGGGGTTTAGTGCAAAGAGCCCCTGGTTAGCTGCTAACTTGCTTTGTGACTTTGAGCAAGTCACTTTCCTGGACCATGTCCTGTCTTGGTCTTTGTACTATCTCTAGCATCTAGCATGTAGGCACACCAATACAAGTTTGTTGGATGAATAATAAATGGACCTTAAGTTTCCTCATCTATAAATGGAAGGATTTGGATTAGATCTGTAAATTTCTTTTTGAAATTTCAAATTTGAAATCTCAAATTCTGTTATACTTTTAACCCGGTCCTAGTATTTCCTACCCTTAAGAACCATATGATCAGTGCTGGCTTTCTTATTTTACTTCCTTGGATTCTTTCTGCTATTTCCCATTTGGAACAAAGTATTGTTTTGCTCTTCTTTGAGCCTTTGTTAGATTCGGTTTATATGTATCTCCTTTTATTTATTTTTAAAATTTTATTTTATATATATATTATTTCTTTTTCTTTGAGACGGAGTTTCCCTCTGTCACCCAGGCTGGAGTGCAGTGGCACCATCTTGGTTCACTGCAACCTCTGCCTCTCAGGTTCAAGCGATTCTTCTGCCTCAGCCTCCCGAGTAGCTGGGATAACAGGCGAGTGCCACCACCCCTGGCTAATTTTGTGTATTTTTAGTAGAGATCGGGTTTCACCATGTTGGCCAGGCTGGCTCCAAACTCCTGACCTCAAGTGATCCTCCTGCCTTGGCCTCCCAAAGTGCTGGGATTACAGGCATGAGCCGGTCACTGTGTATCTTCTTTTAAATGTAAATTTTGTGTTTTATAATTTTTCACATCTACTGAATTAAATCTGAATAGTGACTTTGTGCAAAACAAATTTTGCTGTCCATTCTTGCCAAAAAGTCCTGAGTGTCCAGGATGATTTCTTCAGGACATCTCTATTGCTCCCAAGTTTCAAACAGTTTTTTGGGAGCCAAAACCTCAGGATTTACCCTAGATCTGGTTAACATTTTGAAAAGATACAGGATTTTACCTAAACTGCCCTGATAGAAAACCATCTTGTCATTTTTCCCTTATGCCTCCCCTGACAGGAGGGCAGATACTATCACACAGCATACTTCTCAGTAGTTGGAAGGGTTTGAAGGGCCTGATAAGCAGTGTCCATAAAGATAAGGGAGAGCTTTTCATTTAACGAGTCACTCAGACTTTCAGGAAGTTTTGAGTGTTTTTTGTTTCTTTTTTTTTGAGACAGTCTCACTCTGTTGCCCAGGCTGGAGTACAGTGGCGCGATCTCAGCTCACTGCAACCTCCACCTCCCGGGTTCATGCCATTCTCCTGCCTCAGCCTCCCAAGTAGCTGGGACTACAGGTGCCCACCACTATGCCTGGCTAATTGTTTGTATTTTTAGTAGAGATGGGGTTTCACTGTGTTAGCCAGGATGGTCTCGATCTCCTGACCTCGTGATCCACCCACTTCAGCCTCCCAAAGTGCTAGGATTACAGGTGTGAGCCACCACACCTGGCTTGTTTCTTTTTTTTTTAAGTGCTCAACTAGAGTACCTTTTGTTTAAAAACTGTTACTGAAAATATTTTTATTAAATATTTTAAAGCACTATTTTCATTTTTGCTTATTTCATTTTTGCTTATTTGCTTTCAGGTCACATATAGACATACATTTGCATGGTTACAATCATGTATGTACATTTTGTATTTAAACCCAGCAAAAATTCTGCTAAGCACCAATTTCAGGTAACCCAATAGAAGCTAGTGACTGAGTCTTTTAATTCAGCTCAAAGAGTATGTTAAGATGGGACCAGTTGTACTGAGCTCTTCTGCATTTTAGGTGTGATTATTTTCATTATTTAGAGTCTTAAAAAAATTTATAAGGCTGGTGAGAATATCCATTTGGTTTAAATGTTTATATTATTCAGGAGAACTTGAAAGTAGCTTTGGTAAAATTCAAATGGTGTCTGTAAATTGTGGATATTGTTTTTATACTCTTGGTAAAAGACGAAGTATTGAAAATTTTAAAATGCCCCCAAAATAGCTCCAAATATTAGCTTTTCTCTTTAGTTCATGGTAAAACGATCTTATTATGAGCACTAGGGGAACTGAAGCTTTCCACAATGGCTTCTGTCTGGTAGGACTGAGCCAGCCAGGCAAGCAACCCTGAGAAGAGGAAGGAGTAAATTAAGGTCAAACATTAAACTGGAGGAATGAGTGGAACTGTAAAAACTAGCTATACGCAGCATTTCCAACAGAAAACTGTTGACAAGGCATTTAATTCCACTGAAATTTAATAATCTATTGATTCATATTTGTACCTCTTTTAGATAATTTTGAAATCAAATTTTTCATATATATGAATGTAAATTTATCTCATTCCCTTTTTAAAATATTTAAAAATAATTTATAAAGATTGACTATATTCAGAGTATAAAATGTGATTATTTGATATACATTGTATTATGACTACCACAATCAAATTAATTAATACATCCACCATCACTCATGATGTAGTTAAGATCCCTGAAACTTGTTCATCTTATAATTGAGAGTTTGTACCCTTTGGCCAGTATCTTCCCATTGCTCCTACCCCTCAACCCACCATTTCATTCTCTGCTTCCATGAGTTTGGCTTTTTTAGATTCCACACATAAGTGAGATAAGGCATATAAGTTCTCGATGAGTTTATAATTATTAATATTCTTACTTTTCAGATGAGGAAACAGGTTAAACAATTTCCCAAACTCATCAGTGGGTAAGTGGTCTTAATCTAGAGAAAACTGTTAACTACTTTCTGTAGTACTGCTCTCACATGCTAAACGGAAAAACATTAATATACCCATAGTCAACACATGGTATACATCTCTTCCAACCTGTCCACCCTCCTCCTACCTCTATTGGCATGATCTAGGGACTTGCCTCTCTCCTTCCAAACTCTCCTTAGAGAGAAAGCAGTGGTGTAGTCAAGAGAAATTGACTTCCAAGAGAAAGTAGTTGTAGTCCTAGTTTCTGGTAACTGGAGCTTTAGACACTAATCTTAAAGATGTTTCTAAAAGGCAAATCTGATGGGATCACTCATCAATTAAACCCTGTGTTGACTCTCATGGACTTCAAGACAAACATCTTTGGCCCCTGAACACAGTTCCTTCAGACTCACTTCTTGCCACTTCCCTATATATCTCAAATTATTCACAATTCCCCTCTGAAAACTCCATGCTCTCTCACCTCTGAGCCTTTTTGAGTATCTCTTCATCTCAGCTCTCCACCCCATGCCTATTTTTTTCCCTTATCAACCTGTAACATCTTTTTTAGGACTTTCTACAGAAATCTTCCAGATGCTCTTGAGGATCAGATAAGAGCCTCCTTGTCCCCCCTTCATGCCTGGCTTATCCTATTATATATATAGCACTTCATTTTCTGAGATTACTTGTCTACTTCTCTGACTTCCCTACCTGGACCCTAAGCTCCTTGGACTATAAAGCACTAGTAGTACAACAGTCCTGTCCTCAAGGAAGGGTAGGAAGAATATTAATCTCTCCTCTAAAATAGTTTTGGGATGGCTGCCATACATACAGCTCTATCATATTGTTGGGATCCTAACTCAAATCATTAGACAAGGATAGAGATCAGAGACCCATGGTGAATTAAGTTTGTACTTTTCAGGGAATCATAAAGATATTAAGAATACAGGAAAAAACAAAAACCAGGAACCTTGCCTTGTAACCATCTCCTATCTCAGGTAAGCACATACTTATTTAGTACAGAATACATTGTGAAGTACCGTTGCCACGTATGTGCCAAGGGCTACTAGGTGAGGGGATATGATCATAAGCACAATAAGCATGAACTCTGGCTTCAGAGCTGAGCATTTAGAGGGAGACACAGACACTGAATCAACCAAACACACACAGGTATCTAATGAAAACTTTGGTAGATGCTACCAAGAAAAAGTCATTTATAAGCTCATAAATGGGGAACCCGAATGGGTGGGTAGAGGGCAAATGTAAGAGCACTTCCATTAAAAAGTGACTCATAGGTAAGATTGAAAGACTAGGAATTAACCAGGCTGAGGCTGAGAAGAGGGGGATAAGAATGAGGTGCTTCCTAGTCTGAGCTGAAGGAGGGGTGGGCCTGGAGCTTGGCTCTTGAAGGAACTGAAAGAACAGTACAGCTGGAGAGAAGAGAGGCGAAAAAGGTAGGCAGACATCGCCTGGTTGCATTGCAGGCCTGAACTCGCCTTATCTTCTGGAGGACAATACCCTGATTCTCTCTGGAAAAATGATAAGGGAAAGCCCTGTGTATGGTGTTCAGTGTGCTTGAGACAATGAGGTAGAACTGAACGCAGATTGGGAGCCAGGCCAGCTTGGGTTTGAATCTTGTGAGTAACATGGTGGTGACTGTGGCTAATGACCATTAATAATAAGTAAAGTGGTGAAGTCATAAGGCTCCTTCCAATGACTTCTATCACTTCCAATCACTTCTAGTTGAAGCCTAGAAGTAATTATTCACTTTACTAAAGGATTCACTAGAAGCGTCCTTTACATAGTTCCCCCTAATGCACCTAAAATAGATGTGATTGCCACAGGCAAATCACACAATTCTGGAGGGACTCCCTTTTATGGAGACCTGAAGCTGGCTGTGACTGGCTGTGATCACCTGGCCATGATGTACTGATAACAGGTCTCTGAGCAAACTGTGGTATATGAAAATCATTGCCAAGAAAGCCTAGAATCTTTAGTAGAAATCTCAGAGTCCCAGAAACTTTGAGAGAATATGTTAGTTGGAGGAAAAATAAGCATTGTCTTCCCTCCTGCCTTGTTCTCTGCCTACCTCTGGCCCAACCTCAAATCTTTAAATGATGTGGCCCAGCAGAGGCCAGTGGCATAAAGACGGTTTCTCTCCCTTCATCCTCTTTGGAGCTGGTGGGAACTGGTTGGAAGGAAGGTTTCTGGTCTTTTTCAAAGCCTCTCAGAGGTCTCCTCATTCCTGGTAGGCCCTCAGCACTCCTACTGTGAACCAGCTGCTCCCACCCTGAGACTCTGTACTCACTGCTTTAAGTTGTGCTCTAATGTGTGTGATTGTATGCATTTGATTTTGAAAATTTGGAGAATTCTATGGAAAACTCTAATTTCTTTGTATTTCTACCTGATCTCTGCTCCTCCCTTGAGAAGAAGTTGGATTATGGAATAAGAAATTTAGGGTATATCTAGACAGGGCAAGTCTTCTTTCTGAAAAACACAGTACCTTGGCATGTAGTCCAGGAACTGGGAAACAAACTGAAAAAAAAAAAGATCAGAGGCCTGTGCTTGTGAGATCCTGTGAGTGGAATGTTGGATGTTATCCGCATTCATCTTGTCATTCCTCAGTCATCCTTCCTCTTCAAGCCTATATGTTTAGGCTTCAGTGCTAATTTTCCCTCTGTGCCAAAGAGCAGGGAATAAGAGGCCTGGAGAAGGAAAACGCTTGTTCTTGGGGAGGAGCATGTCCTTCAGCCACCACTGGGACAATTTTCTTTGTAGTTACTGTAGTTGTTCCATCCATCATTCTGTTAGTCTATGTTCCTAGAGGGCAGAGACAGTGCCTTATTCCCTTCCACATCCCCAAGCTTTCCAAATAGATCAATAACTATTTGCTGAACAAATAAGTAACCAAACAAAGGAGTAATTAGATTGCCTAGCTGGTGATTCTTGGATATAAAAAGATGGTGAATGATATGGTCTGGCTCTGTGTCCCCACCCAAATCTCATTTTGAATAGTAATCCAAATTGTAATCCCTATGTGTTGACGGAGGGACCTCGTGGGAGGTGATTTGATCATGGGGGCACTCCTCGCCATGCTGTTCTTGTGATAGTGAGTTCTCATGAAATCTGATAGTTTTATAAGGGGTTTTCCCCTTCTTCACTCTGTACTTCTCTCTCCTGCTGTCACGTGAAGAAGGACATGTTTACTTCCCCTTCTGCTGCGATTGTAAGTTTCCTGAGGCCTCCCAAGCCATGCGGAACTGTGAGTAAATTAAACTTCTTTCCTTTATAAATTACCCAGTTTCAGGTAGTTCTTTTTTTTTTTGAGACAGAGTCTTGCTCTTTTGCCCATGCTGGAGTGCAGTGGCATGATCTTGGCTTAGCCCACTGCAACCTCCACCTCCCGGGTTCAACTGATTCTCCTGCCTCAGCCTCCTGAGTAACTGGGACTACAGGCGTGTGCCACCACACCCAGCTACTTTTTGTATTTTTAGTAGAGACAAGGTTTCACCGTGTTAGCCAGGATGGTCTCGATCTCCTGACCTCATGATCCGCCCTCCTCGGCCTCCCAAAGTGCTGGGATTACAGGTGTGAGCCACTGCACCCGGTCAATCCTTTCCATTCAATACTACCCATCATTGGTCTACAGTTCGTTCAACTATAAAAAAGGAAAGTGTTTTTCTTGCTTGGTTATTATTATGGATTGAATTGTGTCCCCCCAACAAACAGATACGTTGGAGTCCTAATTCCCAGTACTTCAGAATGTGACTGTATTTGGAAATAGGGTCTTTAGAAGGTAATAAAGGCAAGATGAAGTCATTACGGTGGACCCTAATCCAATATAACTGATATCCCCCAAAGGGAGAAATTGAGACACAGAGACCGACACCAAAGAGAGAAGATGATATGAGGAGACACAGGGAGAAGATGGACATTTAACAGCTGAGGAACACAAGACTACCAGAAGCTAGGAGAGAGGCCTGAAACAGATCCTTCCTCAGTTCCTTCAGAGGGATCATGGCCCTGCTGACACCTTGATTTCAGACTTCTGGCCTCCAGAACTATGAAACGGTAAATTTTTGTTGTTCTAAACCACCCAGTTTGTGGAACTGTGTTGCTGGAGCCCTAGGAAACTAACACAGTTATTCTAAAATTTAAATATACTTTTTTTTGGTTGTTTTTTGTTTTTGTTTTTTAAGTTCCTCCATGGGCCAGGTGCAGTGGCTCATGTCTATAATCCCAGCACTTTGGGAGGCTGAGGCGGGTGGATCACTTGAGGTCAGGAGTTCGAGATCAGCCTGGCCAACATAGTCAAACCCCATCTCTACTAAAAATACAAAAATTAGCTGGGTGTGGTGGCGTGCACCTGTGGTCCCAGCTACTCAGAAGGCTGAGGCATGAGAACTGCTTGAACCTGGGAGGCAGAGACTGCAGTGAGCCAAAATTGTGACACTGCACTCCAGCCTGGACGACAGAGCGGGACTGTGTCTCAAAAAAAAAAAAAAAAAAGAAGAAGAAGAAAAAAGAAAGTTCCTCCAAACAGTAATTGTTTTTCCTCAAGAATTCCAATGGAAATAGTTCCTGTAGACTAAGCTGTACTGCGTGCATGTAACAGACATGGAAAAGGACAGAAGTAATCTCTTTCTAATCTACGTTTAGTTATGGATAAGAGCTCCCTGGTAGGTGCAGTGACTCACGCCTGTAATCCCAACACTTTGGGAGGCCGAGGCGGGTGGATCACCCAAGGTCAGGAGTTCAAGACCAGCCTGGCCAACATGGCGAGACCCCATCTCTACTAAAAATACAAAAATTAGCTGGGTGTGGTGGTGTGCACCTGTTATCCCAGCTACTTGGGAGGCTGAGGCAGGAGAATTGCTTGAACCCGGGAGGCGGAAGTTGTGGTGAGCCGAGATCATGCCGTTGCACTCCAGCCTGGGCAACAAGAGCGAAACTCCGTCTCAAAAAAAAAAAGAAAAGAAAAGAAAAAAGAGCTCCCTATGTTACTCGAAGTCTTATGATTTTTTGTTTTTGAAGAGTTTGAATGACCAGATATTTTCTGCAAGATATGAGCATGAGGATTGCTAAACAGTATTTAACAGCTCTGTGTGTTTAAAAAAGTGTCTGTACAGGCCGGGCGCGGTGGCTCATGCCTGTAATCCCAGCACTTTGGGAGGCTGAGGAGGGAGGATCACGAGGTCAGGAGATCGAGACCATCCTGGCGAACACAGGGAAACCCCGTCTCTACTAAAAATACAAAAAAAAAAAAAAAAAAGAAATTAAGAACAAAGCTGGAGGCATCACACTACCTGACTTCAAACTATACTACAAGGCTACAGTAACCAAAACAGCATGGTACTGGTACCAAAACAGAGATATAGATCAATGGAACAGAACAGAGCCCTCAGAAATAACGCCGCATATCTACAACTATCTAATCTTTGACAAACCTGAGAAAAACTAGCATTGGGGAAAGGATTCTCTATTTAATAAATGGTGCTGGGAAAACTGGCTAGCCATATGTAGAAAGCTGAAACTGGATCCCTTCCTTACACCTTATACAAAAATCAATTCAAGATGGATTAAAGACTTAAACGTTAGACCTAAAACCATAAAAACCCTAGAAGAAAACCTAGGCATTACCATTCAGGACATAGGCATGGGCAAGGACTTCATGTCCAAAACACCAAAAGCAATGGCAACAAAAGACAAAATTGACAAGTGGAATCTAATTAAACTAAAGAGCTTCTGCACAGCAAAAGAAACTACCATCAGAGTGAACAGGCAACCTACAAAATGGGAGAAAATTTTCGCAACCTACTCATCTGACAAAGGGCTAATATCCAGAATCTACAATGAACTCAGACAAATTTACAGGTAGGCTCACGTGTGTAATCCCAGCACTTTGGGAGGCCAAGGCAGGCAGATCAAAAGGTCAGGAGATCGAGACCATCGTGGCTAACAGGGTGAAACCCCATCTCTACTAAAAATGCAAAAAAATTAGCTGAGTGTGGTGGTGTGCTCTAATCTCAGCTACTCGGGAGGCTGAGGCAGGAGAATGGAGTGTTGAACCCGGGAGGCGGAGCTTGCAGTGAGCCAAGATCTGGCCACTGCACTCCAGAGCCTGGGCAACAGAGCAAGACTCCATCTCAAAAAAATAATAATGATAAAAAGTAAAATAAAATAAAATTACAGGTAATTTTTTTTTTTTGATACAGAATCTCTGTTGCCCAGGCTGGAGCGCAGTGGTGCGATCTTGACTCACTGCAACCTCCACCTCCTGGGTTCAAATGATTCTCCTGCCTCAGCCTCCTGAGTAGCTGGGATTACAGCACACCACCACACCCAGCTAATTTTTTTGTATTTTTAGTAGAGACAGGGTTTCACCATGTTGGTTAGTGTGGTCTCGAACTCCTGACCTCGTGATCTGCCCACCTCGGCCTCCCAAAGTGCTGGGATTACAGGCTTGAGCCACCGCGCCCGGCCCAGGTAATTTTTTATTTGCTTATTTGTTTTCTTAGAATATATGTATTATTATTTTTTTTTTAAAGACAGGGTCTCACTCTGTCGCCCAGGCTGGAGAGAGATGGTGCCATCATAGGTAACTGTAACCTTGAACTCCTGGGCTCAAGAGTTCCTCCTGCCTCAGCCTGTTGAGCAGCTAGGACTACAGGCGGGTGTCACCATGCCTAGCTAATTAAAAACTTTTTTTTGGTAGAGATAAGGTCTTGCTATGTTGCCCAGGCTGATCTCAGACTCCTGGCCTCAAGTGATCCTCCTGCCTCAGCCTCCCAAAGTGCTGGAATTACAGGCATGAGCCCCTGTGCCTGGCCAGAAAATATGTATTAATATATTAATGACTATATTATTACATATAGTGAATATAAAAGATAACCTAGTCTAGTTTTCTGAGTTGAAGACTTCATTTTGTTTCTGACTCTTATTGATAAGTCCTATCTTTTGGGTATGAAAGGACCTATCAAAGGATTTTTTATTCATGGAAGTCTAGTTTCTTAGGGAGAAAGAGTAGTCCTCCAAATACCAGTTTAAATTTGTATCACTTGTTCTTCTTTACTGTTTTCCAGCCTGGTGTTTTCCACTGCAGTGCACTATATGGTATACTAGGGGGACTGAGCTGTAGTTAGTACATCATGATCAATAGCTTTATGGATTTTGATTGAAAGTGGCTGGACTATAAACCTGTCTTTGGATACACATGGAACTACTAAAAATAAGCACCTGGCTGGACACGGTGCCTCACACCTGGAATCCCAGCACTTTGGGAGGCTGAGGTAGGAGGATCACTTGAGCTCAGGAGTTCGAGACCATCCTGGGCAACATAGAGAGACCACATCTCTACTAAAAATTAAAAAAATTAGCTTGATATGGTGGCATGCACCTGTAGTCCCAGCTACTTGGGAGGCCGAGGCAGAAATATCACTTGAGCCTGGGAGATGGAGGCTACCATGCCATTGCACTCCACCCTGGGTGACAGAGCAAGACCCTGTCTCAAAATAAAATTAAAATTAAAAATAAGCAGCAACTCCCTAGCTGGTAATATTGGGGTAAGTGAGTTGAGTATGAGCCATACTTTGTTGAAGGTAAGGGTGCCCATTCCTTTACTAGGACACCACTAAAGATCCATTCATGCAAGTTAACCCTTGTCAGAAAATCATTGCCAAGAACTGGGAAAGTACCCTCTGAAGAACTACTCTTAGCAGGAGCATGAAGGCATCACTGGAGGCATCTGGTAGGTGGGATGAGGTTTGTTCAAGAGCCATATAAAATTAAAAGTTAGGACTTTTTGGACAGATGCATTGACATGAAGCACTAACACAGGGTGGTGGTCAAGCCCAGTGAGCAGCGTTAGACCTTGGCTTTCTTTGCCTAATCACAGATCACAGAGAAATTTAAGGTTTTAACTCCCGTCCATCCCACCTCATGCACATTAATTCATCAGGGGAGATGGGGGACAGTGAAATTTATTGCAGAATAATACTGGCTGTGCCCTCTTTGAGTTTAATGTGAATATTTAACAGTGTCAGTCTTTTGCCTGTTATTACTTAGTGTCTCCAGAGTTGTTCAACTTGTTCTACTTGGTGTATTCATAGCTCTCAATATCAGTAGATGCTCCAAGACTTAGACTGTGTCTTCTTTTCTAGGACCCACATCCTCAGCTCGATGGAGAGCTCTAGCACCCTGTATCCAAGTGATCACTTCATAAAGGTACCCATTTATGCATAGCTTTGTAGACTGAGGGCCAGAGGAGTGGCTGTTTGGGAAGTAGTCATCACTATGTAAGAATCAAACCTTCATTTTTCTCGGTAGAAAGTCAGTAGATATTTTCTTAAACTAAAAACATTAAAATAAAACTATATGGATATTTTAAAATATGGATACAAAAATGGCTAAAAGAGTTCGATTTAAAAAAAAAAAGAAACAAAGAAGGGATAAGCCAGAGACTGAAGAAAATTTGTTATCTACAGGACAGGGTGATTTGGCTTTGTGTTCCCATCCAAATCTTATCTTGAATTGTAATGCCATAATCCCCATGTCTTGCGGGACGGACCCAGTGGGAGGTAGTTGAAGCCTGGAGGCGGTTTCCCCCGTACTGTTCTCCTGATAGTAAGTTCTCATGAGATCTGATGGTTTTATAAGCATCTGGCATTTTCCCTGCTGGCACTCATTTTCTTTCCTGCTGCCCTGTGAAGAGGTGACTTCAGCCATGATTGTAAGTTTCCTGAGGCCTCCCCAGCCATGCAGAACTCTGTGAGTCAATGAAACCTCTTTTCTTTATAAATTACCCAGTCGTGGGTATTTCTTCATAGCAGTGTAAGAACAGACTAATACAGGTGGGAATGGGATGGAAGGGATAAAGGATAGAGTGACACTTCTCTGAGTGTATCTTCTCATATCGTTTTGATGTTCAACCATATTAATATTTTACTTATTCAAGAAAATGAAATTAAATAAACAGTTATGGGAGAAAACTCTGAAATTCAATATAAATAGGAGCAAACCCAACTGATTTCAAATGAACAATATAACCACACTGAATCAAAAAAATTAACAAAAGCAATTATTGAGCATAGTAATTTGAGTATATCCCTTCAATCTGAAGATAAAAAAATTATAAACAAATCTTGGAACTTTACTTAAAAGGTTAGTGTACTTAAAATATCGATCAATATTAACATCACCAATAATGAGATAGAACATCATATGCCTCCTGATGTGATGCATTGAGAACATAGTAATGCATTGTGATATTCTTGACCTCCCAAAAACAATTAAATGGAATCTAATGAGGAAATATCAGATAGCCTCAAACTGATGAAATTAGTTTTACTTATTTATTTTTAGAGATGAAGTCTTTCTCTGTTTTCAGGCTGGAGTGCCGTGGCACGATCTCAGCTCACTTCAACCTCCGCCTCCCAGGTTCAAGCAATTCTCCTGCCTCAGCCTCCCAGGTTCAAGCAATTCTCCTGCCTCAGCCTCCCAAGTAGCTGGGATTACAGGCACGCGCCACCACGCCTGGCTAATTTTTGTATTTTTAGTAGAGACAGGGTTTCACCATGTTGGTCAGGCTGGTCTCAAACTCCTGACATCGTGATTCAGCCTCCTCAGTCTCCCAAAGTGTTGGGATTACAGGCATGAGCCACCGCGCCCAGCCGAAATTATTTTTAAAAATTGGACTGTAGGGGCTTGGCACGGTGGCTCACTCCTGTAATCCCAGCACTTTGGGAGGCTGAGGTGGGTGGATCATGAGGTCAGGAGATCGAGACCATCCTGGCTAACACGGTGAAACCCCGTCTCTACTAAAAATACAAAAAATTAGCCGGGCGTGGTGGCAGGCGCCTGTAGTCCCAGCTACTGGGGAGGCTGAGGCAGGAGAATGGCATGAACCCGGGAGGCGGACCTTGCAGTGAGCCGAGATTGCGCCACTGCACTCCAGCCTGGGCAAAGGAGCGAGACTCCGTCTCAAAAAATAAAAAAAATTGGATTGTAGGTGCTCTTAAAAGATGACTATATCATGAAAGACAGAAAAGCTGTAGACAGATTAAATAAGTCTAACCATGACATGACAACTAAATGCAATGTGTGATCCTGGATTAGATATTGAACTGGAAAATAAATTTTTATAATGAACATATATTAGTTTTCCAAATAGAAAAACTAGTAAAATTTGAGTGTGGACTGTAGATTACATAATAACATTGTAACAATGTCAAATTTCCTGATTTTTATATTTGTATTGAGGTTATATAAAATAATCTCCTCCTTCTTAAGAAATACACACTCTAAGGTCAGATGCGGTGGTTCCTGCCTGCAATCCCAGCACTTTGCCAGGCCAAATCGGGTGGATTGCCTGAGCCCAGGAGTTCAAGACTAGCTTGAGCACCATGGTGAAACCCTGTCTCTACAAAAAGTAGAAAAAATTAACCTGGCGTGGTGGCGTGCGTCTGTAATCCCAGCTACTTGGGAGGCTGAGGTGGGATCACTTGAGTCTGGGAGGTCGAAGCTACCACTCCAGCCTGGATGACAGAGTGAGACCCTGTCTTGAAAAAAAAAAAAATGAATGAAAAAAGGAATACACACTCAAGAAGTATTTAGTGGTAAATTGGCAAGAGGTCTGCAACTTACTCTCAAATGGTTGAGAAAAAAATGTGCACACACACACACACACATACAGAGAGAGCAGGCACAGATGTGGCAAAACGTTAAGTGCAGAATGTGGGTGAAGGACATTAGGAGTTCTTCTTATTACTCTTGCAACTTTTCTGTAAATTTTAAATGATTTCAAAAAAGTTTTGTTTTGTTTTTAATTGCTTCCAGCTTCTTCTTTGACAATTAAACTTTTTTCCCTTCTTCCGCTCACTCTCCCCATCTGGGGTCTTTATTGGGCAAGAGTTTACATAATCTTGAACTTTACCAGTAAAATGATGTGGGGAAGATGGAAATTAGTATCACTTACAATGGGAATGGAGTGGGGCACTGACTCTTTAAATAGTTGACAAGGAAATGCTGCTGCCCCTTTTCGTGCAGTCTCCACTCGGTAAAGGACTATGATTTCAGGTCTGCCCCACCTCCCTTGTCCCAGAGGGAAGGGAAAGCGTTTTACTCACAGATCTCTTGTCATCATTATTTAATCTTAGTTTGGTCATTGGTAACTTAGAGGGAAGGAGGAATCACAAAAGGTAGCAAGAAGGACGTGTATCCATACTGTGTATCAATCCCAACTTTCTTGAAAGGCCAGGCCATGCAAAGGTGTGTGGAAAACCCAATATAGATGGATCTAATAAGCTACTCTGAAACAATTTTCTTATTTAAATGCTCTGCATTGGACCACTGTGCAGTTAAATTTCTTTAATATCTAGAATAGTGCTTGTACAATACAGAAAAGCAGCCCAGTCCCCATATCCTTTGCTGTAATTCCAGTATTTACAGTAGACAACTGGAGATTCTAATCCAGAGGTTTGGGTACAGATTTCACAATTACAAAGAGCTGGCATCAGTATTGTCTTCAAAGGACATTCACCAAAGGAGCGAAGCAAAAGCTGAGAATATTGACAAAATGCTTTGTTCAACCAAAAATTGAATGGAAAACAGATTCCCTGACAAGTCATCAAATTCACAGTCAAGGGGAAACAAATTACAATGATAGCAAAGTAACAGCATCCAGTAGGTAACTAGCCAAAGTCGTACATGGTTTACTATAGACAAAGCCTGGAAGACTGGGGGCATAGAAGGCCTAAGATCTCAAGTCAGGCCATGCGCCTCCCACCCACCCATCAGGTCCCTGTAGTTTACAATTAGGTCTATTCATTCTGAGGACCCCACTAAAGCCCCTATTCTATAGAAGTCTAGTTGTCCCTAGTAGTTTGGGATATTTTTTATCTATGTCAAGAGGCATAGGTAGTCTGCAAAACTGGCTGCTTTCCAAAGCCAATGATAAAGAAAGAAGCATCGACCTCTCTCTCTCTCTTTTTTTTTTTGAGGCAGGGTCTTGCTCTGTCACTTAGACTGGAATGCAGTAGTGTGATCATAGCTCACTGCAACCTCTAACTCCTGGGCTCATGCGATCCTCCTGCTTCAACCTCTGAAGTAGCTGGGTCTACAGGCACACACTACGATGCCCTGCTAATGCCCAGGTATTTAAAATTTTTTTTGTAGAGACAGGGTCTCCCTATGTTGCCAGGCTGGTCTTGAGCCCCTAGGGTCAAGCAGTCCTCTTGCCTCAGCCTCCCAAAGTGCTGGGATTACAGGTGTCAGCCACCACACCCAGCAATACACTTCTTAATCAATTTCACAAAAGATGAACAAAAAAGGCCAAGTCCTAAGCAAGTGCGGAGTGTGCGAGGAGTGCCCTCCATGGCATCCTTTCCCGATTTGTGTTCTTTTGTTTAAATTAGCTTGTTTCACTCTCAACTGCGAATGGTGAATGCCCAACATGGGCTTAAAAGCCTATTCTCATGAAGGGGTTTTCATCTTTATCAGGAATCAAAGCCTTAAACGAAGACTCAACTGTTTATCTGGAGCTGGTAGAGCAGGTTTGCTCATGAAGTCACACCCAGTTGGCATCACGGAGGCCCGAGAGCCTCTGTGCTGGAGAACTGAGCCAATTACTGTTCCCACCGAATTCTTTGCAGGTGTCAACCTGCCCTTTACAAAGGCTCAGCAGATGCACTGCTTACAAGATGTTTCATGTCAACGTGAAGTCTTTATAAGGGACCAGTCCCGTCCTGCCTGAGATTCTACTACCCTGAAGCCTCCGTGGGACATCCTGTGAGAGGCTGATGATGCTCTTCAGTGGTAGGCTGAAGCTCTTCCATACTCAGGTACATATCTAATTCCCAGGACAACTAAACCAGCTATTTTTCCATCCTCTTAGCAAATGAGACTGAAAAGGACCCGGCCTACACTAAGACGCATGAAGTCTGGTGATTTTTAAGTCCAGCTGCAGATGTAACCAACGAGTTAAATAATGTCTGACAGGAGTGCTTCATCTTTAAAATCCTTGCTGTGTACCACACTACTGCTTCTTTGTGGACTTTTGTCCACAAAGGTCCTTTGATTCCGTTTGTTTATACGCACTTAGAGATTTCAATTAAATGTGGTTTTTAATAATCCTCATGCTCTCATGCATGTTAACTGTTTTATTTTTATGTATTACTGTGACCTACACTTTGTTTTTAAAAATGAAGCTTTCAGATCATTTTCAGCTTCATCGCACCCTCAGGTGTGCTTTTCTGGCCTTCTCATTTTTGACCGAATTTGGAGAGGAATGAAGAAGTCATTTTTAGGCCCTGATTTGAAGGACCTATAAAAAAAGACTTTCTACCCCCACCTCACCCCACAACCCCCTGCTTGGAGGCAGCACAGCTGACCTGCTTGCGTCTTGGTGTGAACTGGGGATCTGAACAAGGGAAATTGGAGGCTGCAAAAGGGTTCTGGAAGAAATTCAAAAGCAAATCTGTTTTCCACATTTTGCTCAGGTTTGCCCTGTGAAGAGATTAGAAAGCAAGATCTCTGAAAACAATATAAGAACCTTAATTCAATAGCCTGGAGAAAATCTTCAGCCAGTGAAGGGCTCTTACACAATTAGTCTTCCTAAGAACAGAGCATAAATAAATGGGTTCAAATGGGCACAAAATAGAATGCACAATATCTGTTTAGATAAAAGAAAAAATTTCCACTGGCAAAAACTAAAATAACTGACTGTGGAGACTTGATCCATCTTTATTAGTAGAATAGAGGCCCCTTGAAAGGACTGGGTATGACCAGGTTTCAGTCCTTCCAGACTCTGGATTCTGAGAGGAAGGATGGTTCCCTGGAGATCAGCATGGGTTCAGTGAGTACAAGGAATTGACATTGGATATGAAAGGGAAGAGCAAGACCTTCACTCAGATGTGGGGACAGGAAAACAAACCACAGTATAGTATAGACCACATAATAGCTGCATAATAGACAGTGATCAGTTTATGAAGACACATATTCTTAGAAGCCTGTTGAATATCAGTCTTGTTAACAAGTGACACTGTTGTACATTCTCCTGCTGGTTCTCACTGGCACAAGACAGCTTCATAGACACATACATATTGCACAAAATTCTATGACAGGTTTCCACAGGAAAAGGTTTCCACCTGGTCTCTGCTGTTTCCTACAGAAGGGGCATAAGTTCCCTGAGTCACTGTTCATTGTTACCCAGTGTGCTTCCTCCTGTGAAGGGCCATGAGCCTATCCCTTTACTTCATTGGCAAACTCCCCTGGCATCAAATGGCCTTGGTCATAGGCAAGAGTCATTTAATATGTCAGCAATTGCTGCAGCTGTGGCCCCTTCCATTTGGCAACCAAACTTGAGCCTTTACAAAAATCTTCAAGGACTCAAAATGAGATGTCTTCTTTTTGAAAATATACAAACCAGAATCAGCTTGCTCATCCTCAGAGGATGTTGACTGTGGTCATTGTTCTTTCGAGAGGAGTTGTTGACTTTTCAGGGTAGCTTGCTGTTCCCCTGCCAGTACAACTTCTCTTCCACTTTTTTCTTTTTCCATCGGCAGAGAAGCAGCATCTTAAAGGTCTTCCTGAAGGTTCTGTTGCAGAGGGCATAGCAGATGGGGTTGACAGTGCTATTGACATAGCACAACCAATAGCCCAAGTGCCACAGGGTGACTGGGACACACTTGTCACAGAAGGTAGAAACCAGGACCATGATGTTATACGGGGTCCATGTGATGATGAAGGCCAGGAGAATGGCACTCAGTGTCTGGGCTGCTTTCCTCTCTTTGACTAGGACCATTCTCTTTCGTTTGGTCATTTGATGGCTGGGGTTGGGATTGAGGCCTTTCGTTGAAGGTTCCTTGGCCACTGGGAAGGGGCAGGGCATGATTTTCACCTTGTGACAGCCATTGTTGGTCTCCTGGTTCCCGTCAGCTTTTACCACCAGTCGGAACTTATAGGCCACACATTTCTGACTCTTGGGTCTATGAGCAGCTGCTGGAGACAGAAGGTAGTTTGGGGTGTCATAGTCACTTTTTTCAGTTTCAGCTTTCACAAAAGTTTCCTCAGTCTCTTCAGCACTGAATTCTTCCCCTGGGCTTTCCTTACCCTGACTCTTGTAGACCACTTGGAGGACAGGGTCAGTGGCAGGCTTGTCCTCATCCTCTGAGGAAGGGTAGCTGCTACAGGTGGTGAGCTGCTCAGCTTTGGCCCAATTGGGGCTTGGGCCAGTGGCTTGGGATGGCTTCCCAGTGGTGGAGGTGCTCCTGCGGGAGGATGACCAGGAGGCCTGGTTCCTTTCCCGCTGGGCCAGGGTAGGTCGAGGACAGCGCAAGCAGGATCTGAACAGAGCCCTGTGAGCTGGCTTTCTCTTCTCAGCTTCGGTCACAGAGTCAGAACCCTGGAGGTCAGCCAGGTCCTTGGTTCGCTTCTCTGTTTCCCGGTATATTCGACAGTAGAGGATGGTCATGACAGAAACAGGGATGTAGAAGGCAGCAATGGCAGTGCCAAAAGTGATGGTGGGCTCAGAGAGAAACTGGATCTGGCACTCATCCAGTGGAACTGTCCGCTTCCCAACCAAGTACTGCCAGCAGAGGATTGCTGGGGCCCAGAGGATGAAGGAGATCAGCCAGGCCAAGCCAATCATGATGCCAGCCCTTTTCGGAGTACGCTTGGCCCGATATGTCAAGGGTCTTGTGATGGAAAAGTAACGGTCAAAACTGATCACCAGAAGGTTCATGACAGAAGCGTTGCTGGCCACGTAGTCCAGTGCAAGCCAAAGGTCACAAGCCAGACTTCCGAGAGCCCAGCGTCCCATGAGGATGTAGGTGGTGTAGAGGTTCATGGAGAAGATTCCAATGATGAGATCTGCACAGGCTAAGCTGAGCAGGTAATAGTTGTTAACTGTCTTGAGCTGGCTGTTGACTTTGAAGGAGATCATGACCAAGACATTGCCCACAATGGTGATCAGGCTTACCACAGCAGTCACAGCTGCAATGGTGATGACTTCCCACAACCTGTGGCGTTCCAGAGGCTGGTGATTTACTGGGGTGCCATTGACGGTGGTTGCATTGTGGTAAGAATCCCCTTCCATCCTGGTGCAAAAATTTTACAGTAAATAGTGTTAGGTTCTAGGCTGTTTTCTATTTCAGCTCTTCTTGGCCAGCATCTGGAAGAGAGGGAAACACATTAGCTTCGCACACCAGCATGATTTTCTTGTCCATCCATTGTTTATAGTTTCTTTTTCTTTTTTTTTTTTTTTTTGAGACAGAATCTCGCTCTGTCATCCAGGCTGGAGTGCAGTGGTGCGATCTCAGCTCTCTACAAGCTCCGCCTCCCGGGTTCAGGCCATTCTCCTGCCTCAGCCTCCCGAGTAGCTGGGATTACAGGCGCCCACCACCACGCCCAGCTATTTTTTTGTATTTTTAGTAGAGACGGGGTTTCACTGTGTTAGGCGGGATGGTCTCCATCTCCTGACCTCGTGATCCACCCGCCTCGGCCTCCCAAAGTGCTGGGATTACAGGCGTGAGCCACCGCGCCCGGCCCATTGTTTATAGTTTCTAATGGAATATTAAACGTGGCTGCACACATATTCAGAGCAAGATGCTGAAATCTCTAAAGTTTGGTCACCTATTTTTAATGGCATCCTTTTGCTTTTTGTTGTTACCTATGGCTGAGTGCCCTTCTTATGCATGAGGCTGCTGCCCTCTTGTGGCAATTTTAAAAAGAGCTGGGAAGACGAGGAGGGTGAAGGGAAAGGAAAAAAATGGATTGTTGAGAAGCAGTAAAGAGAGGAAAGCAGGGATGTTAAATCACTTTAGATTGCAATGATCGTAAGGGCAGAAACCCTATATTTTTAAGATCCTGGTGATAAATACCTAAATCGTCATGCACTGGGGAAAAAGTGGTATCTATTCTATAGTCCCAGTCTTGATTATTAAACATTACTGGGGTGCTGTTGTGAGCCAAGACCATATTATACCACCTCTCCTTGCCCTAATGCACAAACTCCAAGTGCATATCTGGTTTTCATCTAGGGGGTTTTACATTTGCCCCAGCTGCTGAAGATAAGGACCTTCTCTCTGTTCCTGAACTATTTGCAATATCATAGAATTGTTTTAGGTTATCTTTTTTCTGGTTATAGAGTAATACATTCCTTATAAAAGTTCAAACAATGTCAAAATGTAAATCTTAGAAAGCAAAAGTCTCCTCTAATTCCACCTTGCAGAGGTAATCAATGCTAACAGTTTAGTGTATATTTTGGCATTTTCCCATAGGCATATACTAATAAATAAATATTTAAATACAATTTCCCCTATGCATATACTAATAAATATTTTAAATGGGTGCCTTTTACCATTTACAATTTGAATTTTGTTTTTTACTTAACAAATGAATTATCACAGACAGCTTTTGTATCAGTACATCTAGAGCTACCACTTTCATTGTAATGACTGTACATTATTCCACTTAATGGATGTACTATATTTAATTAACCCTCTGTTGACAAATTTTAACTTTCAAAACTAAAATGAAATTTTCCCTTTGTAGATTAAAAAATCTATGTACATGATAAAGATTTCAGTGTGTACCAAAGTGTAAATTGTAGAAATTAGGTCTCCCTCCCACCTCTGACCTCCAAGCTTGCAAGCTCCCCATTTTCAGAGGTAACCACTGCTACCATTTATTTTTCCTTCTAGAGATATATATGCATACAACATAAATTTGATGATATATAACAAACACCACCTTGACATGATAATAGGCGGTAAAGGGAAAAAAAAATCTTTTTTTTTTTTTTTTGAGACGGAGTCTCGCTCTGTTGCCCAAGCTGGAGTACAGTGGCGCTATCTCGGCTCACTGCAAGCTCCGCCTCCTGGGTTCACGCCATTCTCCTGCCTCAGCCTCCCCAGTAGCTGGGACTACAGGCGCCCGCCACCACGCCCGGCTAACAGAGTCTTGCCCTTGTCACCCAGGCTGCAGTGTAGTGGCACCATCTCGGCTCACTGCAACCTCCGCCCCTTGGGTTCAAGCAATTCTCCTGCCTCAGCCTCCTGAGTAGCTGGGATTACAGCCACCATGCCCGGCTAATTTTTGTACTTTTTAGTAGAGATGAGGTTTCGCCATGTTGGCCAGACTGGTCTCGAACTCCTGACCTCAGGTGATCCACCCACCTCAGCCTCCCAAAGTTCTGGGATTACAGGCGAAAGCCACCGTGCCCGGTGAAAATCTTTTTGATGACCCTTAAAATACCCCATGTGGGCAATTTTATTTAATGGGGTATTTCTGCTCTGCCTATGGCCAGTCTTGACACTTTTTTGATAACAGTAACTGACAGAAAGGTGACAAATTTGCGAAGGGCTACAGTTTTCTTGGCTTTGCTTTATATTTTCAGCTGTAATTTTGGGTGTTTTCATAACACCTCAAATTCAATATGGAATCGAGTTGATGATATTGTCTTGCACCGGAAACCAGATTCTCCCATCTTCCCAATCTTGCATGCTTCTTCACCTCCCAAACACATGCAGTCTAACTGACCCACGAAGACTCCTCTTTTTGGTCCCTCTCCATTCCTGCTGCTACCAACTGTCAGCTTATACCTATAATACCTCGGTGTTATCAACATTCTTCAAGTTGTTGAAGCAAATTCTAAGGTTGCCAGGTCATTAGGTAGAGATTCCCCAGCATCTGAAAAGACCAGTTACTCTACACTCTGCAAATCTCTAGGCAAATGCCATCACAGATTATCTTCCAATGGTCAGATCTAAGCCACACAGTGCAAAAAAGGGCCTGTGGAAATCCCTTTCTCCTTTATTCTTTCTTTTCTTCCTTCCTCTCCTGCCCCTCTTAAATATTTGAATGTTTATTATGGAACAGACTCTAATGCTGGCGATACCATGGAATAGGCCAATGTCTCTGCTCTTTAGACACTAGTTGGGAATGTAAATAAATTAGCAGATAGAAATAGCAGGGGTGCAGCATGCCATAGGGGCACCTGTGAAGGACCTCCAGCCTCGTTGAGTGGACATGGGAAGCACTTCCTGAGGAAGAGACCTAAGAGTCGAGACTTGAAGAATAAAATCACCAATAGCTAGGCAAAAGGTGGGTGGAGGCTGGGGATGGTAGTGCCAGAATGTTTCAGACAGGGAAGGGAAGAGCTTGTTTGTAAGCCCAGAGGCAAAAGAGGAGGAATGGAAAGAAACAAGGTAGCTGGAGCCAAAGAAAGCTGAGAAGTGAAAGGTGAAACTGGAGAGGCTGGCAGGAGAAGGAGGGGCAGGAGAGGACCTGAGAGAAAAGTCAGCTTTATGGGAGAGCTGTGTCAGCTATTTCCAGACTCCCCGTCTACTCTGAAGGTAGTCCCAACATCCAGGTGTTGGGGAGCATTAGTCCGGAGAGAAGTAGTAAAATGATCTGACTGCTTGCTGAATTTTTTCTAATCAATTCTTCAAAATAGGAATACATGGTGTTTTGGAAGGATTTAATTTTTCCACTTAATTTTATTATCAGGTCATAAGCAATTTATGGAAGTTTCTGGGAATTTGGATGTGCACATACTCCTTTGGACACATGTATAGCCTGGGTACTTCTTTTTCATCTGTTTCCTCATTAGAAAAAATAAGGAGGCCAGGTGTGGTGGCTCACGCCTGTAATCCCAGCACTTTGGGAGGCCGAGGCGGGTGGATAGCCTGAGGTCAGGAATTCGAGACCAGCCTGGCCAACATGATGAAACCCTGTCTCTACTAAAAATGCAAAAGTTAGCTGGGCATGGTGGTGTGTGCCTGTAATCTTAGCTACTTGGGAGGTTGAGGCAGGAGAATTGCTTGAACTCGGGAGGTGGAGGTTGCAGTGAGCCAAGATCTTGCCACTGCATTCCAGCCTGGGCGACAGAGTGAGACTCTGTTTCAAAAGAAGAAAGTTAAGAAAAAAAGGAAATTGGACTATGGGAACTAACATACCTACATTTCTATGACTTTGTATATTATATTGTGTCAAAAAACAAAATTAAAACAAATGTAAAGATCTCAGTTGGCTTTATTTGTGATTCTAGAATCAGGCAATTCTTCATTTTGTGAAATAAATGTTCTGATGAGCTGACCAGAAGAATTTGGCTTTACAGGCAGAGAAGGCCTGAAGAAAGCAGAAGCAAAGAACAAGGGTGTATTAGTTACTTCTAGACAGAACAACAGAAAATAACTGGTTAGTTAACATCAGGTTACTTCAGGCTGTGTGTGTGTGTGTGTGTGTGTGTGTGTTAGTTAGAATTAAAGCAGAGAGAACTTCCTTATTATGCTGATTGAAGATTTATAGTGGCCTGCTTGGGAAATTGGCTCTCTCTCTCTCCTGATTTCTCAGGTCAAATAACAACTTAGTTTAGGTTTGGTGACTTGGAACTTTAGTATGGGTGGCTCCATTTTGATTTTTACTCTGGTTTGTTGGAGCCTAGTTCAAGAGCTTAGTCCAAAACAATGACCTCCTGTAATTTTTTATTTATCAGTAGTGTGATGGTTGATTTTATGTGTCCACTTGGCTAGGCTACAGTACCCAGTTGTTTTGTCAAACACCAGTCTAGATATTGCTGCGAAGGTATTTTCAGATATGATTAATACTGAAATCAGTAGAATTTAAGTAAAGAAGATTACCCACCATAATGTGGGTAGGCCTCACTCGATCATTTGAAGGCGTTAAGGGAAGACTGAGGTGCCGAATGAAAAGAGCAAGGAATTCTGTCACCAAACTGCCTTAGAACTCAAGACAGCAACATTGATTCCTGCTGGATTTTCCAGCTTGCCTGCAGATTTCAGACTTGCTAGCCCCTACAATCATGTGACCCAGTCCTTTAAAATAAAAATAAATCTCTCTCTCTCTGATAAATGGAATAAGCTCTTTGCTAAAAGGGAAAAGAAAATAATTTATAGTGGTAACATCACCTCACAATCATATCACAATTTGGCATTGGTCAGCTTCAGATTAAAAACCTAGTTCCATTACTTGCTGTATGACATTAATTAATTGATTAGAAACAAGGTCTTGCTCTATCACTCAGGCTGGAGAACAGTGTCACCATCATAGCTCACTGAAGCTGGAACCCATGGCCTCAAGCGATCCTCCTGCCTCAGCCTCCCACGTAGCTGGGACTACAGGTGTGGGCCACAACATATGGCTCCAACTTACTGTATGACTTTGGACACATTACTTAACCTGAGTCTCAGATTTTAAACTTTGAGGTGGGGATAAAAACAGTCCTTACCTCATAGGATTGTTTTAAGTATTAAATGAGATAACCCATGTTGTATTCAGCCAGTGCCTGACACAAGGGAATGTTCACTACAAAGTAGCAATCCAGCAACAAGAGCATCAAAATGACTATTCTGGCTAGGCACAGTGGCTCATGCCTGTAATCCCAGCACTTTGGGAAGCCGAGGTGGGTGGATCATGAGGTCAAGAGATCAAGACCATCCTGGCTAACATGGTGAAACCCCGTCTCTACTAAAAATACAAAAAAAAAAAAAAAATTAGCTGGGCGTGGTGGCATGTGCCTATATTCTCAGCTACTCGGGATGCTGAGGCAGGAGAATCGCTTGAACCTGGGAAGCCGAGGTTGCTGCAGTGAGCCAAGATCATGCGACTGCACTCCAGCCTGGTGACACAGCAAGACTCCACCTAAAAAAAAAAAAAAAAAAAAGACCCTTCTCCTGGTAGGAATGAGCCTGAGGCATGGTTATTAAGGGACAGGGTAAAATAATAAGGCAATATTTTCATGACCACAAACTGGCTCTTTTAGATGCTTCGTGGTGCTGACACTGGATTGCAGTGGTGTGATCATAGTTCACTGCAACCTCAACCTCTTGGGCTCAAGGGATCCTCCCACCTTAACCTCCTGAGTGGCTGGGACTACAGGCATGTGCCACAATCCCTAGCTATTTTTTTTCTGGTTTCATTTTGCTTTGAGATAGGGTCTTGCTATGTTGCTCAGGCTGGCCTTGAACTCCTGGCCTCGAACTCCTGGCCTCAAGTGATCTGCCTGCCTCGACCTTCCAAAATGCTGGGATTACATCACACCTGGCCCTTCCTCTTTAGATTTTTTGGTGGGTGCTCTACCTCTAGGAACATAACAAACTGCTCCCAATCATTCAAGCAGAACAACCTTGAGGGGAGCCGAGGCTAACACAGTCTTCCTCAGAGTCTGCTCATAGACTAGGACTACTTCAAATGCATGATTGAAAAGGTTTCATGATCTGATAAATTGAGAAAATACCATGTAGTATGTAGAGCTCTCAAAGATGCAGAAGACACATTAGCCTAGTGAAAGCTGGGAGGTTCTGCAGTAGAGAACATTACTTAATTTGGCTTAACACAGAGGTGGCTTAGCTTATCTAGCCTTTCTCAGAGGAATGTCTGTTAATATCCTGTGGAATCCATGAATCACATTTGGGAAATGCATTTTAGTAAAAAACAATGAACTAGGAGTATGGAGTAGGAGTTCTAATTTCGGCTAAAATCTTGTGATTTGAGACAAGCCATGTATTCTCTCTGGGCCCCAGTTTCTCCATATATGGAATTAAGAGACTGGAATTAATGGTTTATCCTTTAAAATGCTTTCAGGCTCTTCTTATAGGCTCACAGTAGAAAACACTGGAAACTATTAATTTTAGCCCTCAACTTTCTTCTATTCTTAACTAGGGAAACGGCAGTTACTTAGCTGCTTTGGAAGTTAGTGTAGTGAAAACAGCCCTCAGCATATTTTGAGTTCCTGGCTTTCTCATGTGTTAAACACGTATAACAATACCTGCTTAGGCTGGGTGTGGTAGCTCACACATGTAATCCCAGCACTTTGGGAGTCTGAGGTAGGCAGATCACCTGAGGTCACCAGGATTTTATAATCAGTGTGTCTCAAAATTTAATATGCATATGAATTACCTGGATAATCTTGTTAAATTGTAGAAGGGTGGGACTTGCATTTCCACATTTTATTTATTTGTTTATTTTTATTTATTTATTTATTTATTTTTTGTGACAGAGTCTTGCTCCGTCGCCCAGGCTGGAGTGCAGTGGTGTGATCTCGGCTCACTGCAAGCTCCACCTCCCAGGTTCACGCCATTCTCCTGCCTCAGCCTCCTGAGTAGCTGGGGCTACAGGCGCCCGCCACCATGCCTGGCTAATTTTTTGTATTTTTAGTAGAGACAAGGTTTCACCATGTTAGCCAGGATGGTCTCGATCTCCTGACCTCATGATCCGCCCACCTCAGCCTCCCAAATTGCTGGGATTACAGGCATGAGCCACTGCGCCCAGCCTATATTTATTTTTTTGAGAGAGTGTTTCACTCTGTTGCCCAGGCTGGAATGCAGTGGCGTGATCACAGCTCACTGTAACCTCTTTCTCCCGGATCCAGGAGATTCTCCTGCCTCAGCCTCCTGAGTAGCTGGGACTACAGGTGCACACCACCACACACAGATAATTATAATTTTTTGTATTTTTAGTAGAGATGGGGTTTAATCATGTTGGCTAGGCTGGTCTCAAACTCCTGGCCTCAAGAGATCCACCCACCTCAGCCTCCCAAATGCTGGGATTACAGGTGCGAGCTACTGGGCCTGGCCTTGTTTATTTACTTTTTTTTTTTGAGATGGAGTTTCACTCTTTCTGCCCAGGCTGGAGTGCAATGGTGTGATCTCGGCTCACCGCAATCGCCGCCTCCCGGGTTCAAGTGATTCTCCTGCCTCAGCCTCCTGAGTAGCTGGGATTACAGGCATGTGCCACCATGCCCAGCTAATTTTGTATTTTTAGTAGAGATGGGGTTTCTCCATGTTGGTCAGGCTGGTCTCGAACTCCTGACTTCAGGTGATCCGCCCGCCTTGGCCTCCCAAAGTGCTGGGATTACAGGTATGAGCCACCGCGCCCAGCTTATTTACTTTTAAGATGTTTTAAAATTGTTTTCAAGCAACCATTTGTTCCTTTTTTTCCCAACATTTATCTTAAGTTCAGGGATACATGTGCAGGAGGTGCAGGTTTGTTATATAGGTAAGCGTGTGCCAGGGTGGTTTGCTGCACAGATCATCCCATTACCTAGGTATTAAGCCCAACATCTATTACCTATTCTTCTTGATGTTCTCCCTCCTCCTACCCTCACCCCCACAGGCTCCAGTGTGTGTTGTTTCCCTGGATGTGCCCTTGTGTTCTCCCATCATTCAGCTCTTACTTATAAGTGAGAACATGCGGTGTTTAGTTTTCGTTTTCTGTTCCTGTGTTAGTCTGCTCAGGGTAATAGCTTCCAACTCCATCTATGTCCCTGCAAAGGACATAATCTTGTTCCTTTTTATGGCTGCATAGTATTCCATGGTGTATCTGTACCACATTTTTTATTGTTGATGGGCATTTAGATTGATTATATGTCTTTGCTATTGTGGATAGTGCCGCAATGAACATACACATGCATGTATCTTTATGATAGAATGATTTATATTCCCTTGGGTATATACCCAGTAATGAGATTACTAGGTCAAATGGTATGCTGCCTCTAGGTCTTTGAGGAATTGCCACACAGTATTCCACAATGGTTGAACTAATTTACACTCCCACCAGCAGTGTAGAAGTGTTCCTTTTTCTCCACAGCCTTGCCAGCATCTGTTGTTTTCTCGAGTTTTAATAATAGCCATTCTCACTGGCGTGAGATGGGATCTCATTGTGTTTTTGATTTGCATTTCTCTAATGATCAGTGATGTTGAGTTTTTTTTCACATGTTTTTTGGCCGCATGTATGTCTTCTTTTGAGAAGTGTTTGTTCATACAGGTTCTTTGCCCACTTTTTGATCGGGTTGTTTTTTTCTCATAAATTTGTTTATGTTCCTTGTAGATTCTGGATATTAGCCCTTTGTCAGATGGATAGATTGCAAAATTTTTCTCCCATTCTGTAGGTTGTCTATTCACTCTGATGATAGTTTCTTTTGCTGTGCAGAGGCTCTTTAGTTTAATTAGATCCTATTTGTCAATTTTTGCTTTGTTGCAATTGCTTTTAATGTTTTCATCATGAAATCTTTGCCTTTGCCTATGTCCTGAATGGTATTGCCTAGCTTTTCTTCTAGAGTTTTTATAGTTTTGGGTTTTACATTTAAATCTTTAATTCATCTTGAGTTAATTTTTGTATAAGGTATAAGGAAGGAGTCCAGTTTCAATTTTCTGCATATAGCTAGCCAGTTCTCCCAGCACCATTTATTAAATAGGGAATCCTTTCCCCACTGCTTGTTTTTGTTAGGTTTGTCAAAGATCAGATGTTTGTAGATGTGTGGTTTTATTTCTGAATTCTCTATTCTGTTCCATTGGCCTGCGTATCTATTTTTGTACCATTACCATGCTGTTTTGATTACTGTAGCCTTGCAGTACAGTTTGGAAGTAGGTAGCACGACACCTCCAGCTTTGTTCTTTTTCCTTCGGATTATCTTGGCTATATGGGTTCTTTTCAGTTCCATATATATATATATATATATACATATATTTTTTTTTTTTTTTTTTTTGAGATGGAGTCTCACTCTGTCACCCAGGCTGGAGTGCAGTGGCATGATCTTGGCTCACTGCAACCTCCGCCTCCTGGGTTCAAGCAATTCTCCTGCCTCAGCCTCCTGAGTAGCTGGGATTGTAGGCACCCACCACCATGTCTGGATAATTTTTGTAATTTTAGTAGAGATGGGGTTTCACCATATTGGCTAGGCTGGTCTCAAATTCCTGATCTCAAGTGATCTGCCTGCCTTGGCCTTCCAAAGTGCTGGGATTACAGGTTTGAACCACTGCATCTGGCCTGGTTCCATATGAATTTTTAAGTAGTTTTTTTCTAATTTTGTGAAGAATATCAATGGTAGTTTAATGAGATTAGCATTGAATCTATAAACTACTTTGGGCAGTATGACTATTTTCATGATATTGATTCTTCCTATCCATGAGCATGGGATGTTTTTCCATTTGTTTGTGTCCTCTCTGATTTCATTGAGCATTGGTTTGCAGTTCTCCTTGAAGAGGTCCTTCACTTCCCTTGTTATCTGTATTCCTAGGTATTTTATTCTCTTTGTAGCAATTGTGAATGGGAATTCATTCACGATTTGGCTCTGTGCTTTCCTGTTGTTGATGTATAGGAATGCTAGCAATTTTTGCACATTGATTTTGCATCCTGAGACTGCTGAAATTGCTTATCAGCTTAAGAAGCTTTTAGGCTGAAATGATGGAGCTTTCTGGACATAGAATTATATTATCTGCAAACAAAGATAATTTGACATCCTGTCTTCCTATTTGAATACGCTTCATTTCTTTCTCTTGCCTGATTGCCCTGGCCAGAACTTTGAATACTATGTTGAATAGGAGTGGTAAGAGAGAGTATTCTTGTCTTGTGCTGGTTTTCATGGGGAATGCTTCCAGCTTTTGTCCATTTGGTATGACATTGGCTGTGAGTCTGTCACAGATGGCTTTTATTATTTTGTGGTATGTTTTTTCAATACCTAGCTTATTCAGAGTTTTTAATATGAATGGATTTAAATTTTTTCAAAGCCTTTTCTGCATCTATGGAGATAATCATGTGGTTTTTTTCTTTAGTTCTGTTTATGTGATGAAGTGCATTTATTGATTTGCATATGTTGAACCAACCTTGCATCCCAGGGATGAAGCCAACTTGATTGTGGTGGATAAACTTTTTGATGTGCTGCTGGATTTCATTTGCCAGTATTTCATTGAGGATTTTTGCATCAGTGTTCATCAAAGATGTTGGCCTGAAGTTTTCTTTTTTTTGTTGTATCTCTGCCAGGCTTTGGTATCAGGATGATGCTGGCTTCATAGAATGAGTCAGGGAGGAGTCCCTCCTTTTCAATTTTTTCAGATAGTTTCAGTAGGAGTGGTACCAGCTCTTTGTACCTGTGGTAGAATTCTGCTGTAAATCTGTCTGGTCCTGGGTTTTTTTTTTTCTTTTTTTGGTTGGTAGGCTATTTATTAGTGCCTCAATTTCAGAACTCATTATTGGTCTATTAAGGGATTCAGTTTCTTCTTGGTTCAGTCTTGGGAGGGTGTATGTGTTCAGGATTTATCCATTTCTTCTAGATTTTCTAGTTTACATGCATAGAAGTGTTTATAGTATTCTCTGATGATTGTTTGGATTTCTGTGGGGTCAATGGTGATTTCTCCCTTATCATTTATGATTGTGTTTATTTGATTCTTCTCTCTTTTCTTCTTTATTAGTCTAATTAGTGGTTTATCTATTTTACCTATTTTCAAAAAACCAGCTCCTAGATTTGTTGATTTTTGAAAGTGTTTTTCTTGTCTCTATCTCCTTCAGTTCAACTCTGATCTTAGTTATTTCTTGTCATCTTCTAGCTTTGGAATTTGTTTGCTCTTGATTCTCTAGTTCTTTTTGTTGTGATGTTAGGTTTTTAACTTGAGATCTTTCTAGCTTTTTGATATAAGCATTTAGTGCTATAAATTTCCCTCTTAACACTGCTTTAGCTGCATCCCAGAAATTTTGGTACTTTGTCTCTTTGTTTCAGTTTCAAAGAACTTCTTGATTTCTGTCTTAATTTCATTATTTGCCCAGGAGTCATTCAGGAGTAGGTTGTTCAGTTTCCATGTAGTTGTGTGGTTGTGAGTGAATTTCTTAATCTTGAGTTCTAATTTGATTGCGCTGTGGTCTGACAGACTATTATTATTTCAGTTCTTTTGTATTTGCTGAGGAGTGTTTTACTTCTGATTATGTAATCAGTTTTAGAGTAAGTTCTGTGGGTGATGAGAAGAATGTTTATTCTGTTGTTTTGGGGTGGAGAGTTCTATAAATATCTATCAGGTCCACTTGATTCAGAACTGAGTTCAGGTCCTGAATATCTTTGTTAATTTTCTCTCTCAGTGATCTGTCTAATATAGTCAGTGGGGTGTTAAAGTTTCCCACTATTATTGTTTGGGAGTCTAAGTCTCTTTGTAGGTCTCTAAGAACTTGTTTTATGAATCTGGGTGCTCCTGTATTGGGTGCATATACATTCAGGATAGTTAGCTCTTCTTGTTGAATTGAACCCTTTACCATTATGTAATGCCCTTCTTTCTCTTTTTTGATCTTATTGGTTTAAAGTCTGTTTTGTCAGAAACTAGGATGGCAACCCCTACTTTTTTCTGTTTTCCATTTGTTTGGTAAATTTTCTCCATCCCTTTATTTTGAGCCTATGTGTGTCTTCACACATGAGATGAGTCTCTTGAAGACAGCATACTGATGGGTCTTGGCACTTTATCCAGCTTGTCATTCTGTGTCTTTTAATTGGGGCATTTAGCCTATTTACGTTTAAGGTTAGTATGGTTATGTGTAAATTTGATCCTGTCATCATGATGCTAGCTGGTTATTTTGCAGACATTTTTATGTGGTTGCTTCATAATGTCACTGGTCTGTGTACTTCAGTGTGTTTTTGTAGTGTCCAGTAATGGGTTTTCCTTTCCATATTTAGTGCTTAATATGGAAGCTTCAGGAGCTCTTGCAAGGCAGGCCCAATGGTGACAAATTCCCTCAGCATTTGCTTGTCTGCAAAGGATCTTATGTCTCCTTTACTTATAAAGCTTAGTTGGGCTGGATCTGAAATTCTGGTCTGGATATTCTTTTCTTTTAGAATGTTGAGGCCAGGCATGGGGGCTCACACCTGTAATCCCAGCACTTTGGGAGGCCGAGGTGGGTGGATCACCTGAGGTCAGGAGTTCAAGACCAGCCTGACCAACAAGGTGAAACCCCATCTCTACTAAAAATACAAAAATTAGCTGGGCGTGGTGGCAGGTGCCTGTAGTCCCAGCTACTCAGGAGGCTGAGATGAGAGAATGGCTTGAATCCAGGAGGCAGAGGTTGCAGTGAGCCGAGATTGTGCCACTGCACTCCAGCCTAGGTGATGGAGTGAGACTCTGTCTCAAAAAAAAAAAAAATTGATGTTGATTATTGGCCCCAGTCTCTTCTGGCTTGTAGGATTTCCACCGACAGGCCTGCTGTTAGTCTCATGGGCTTCCTTTTCTAGGTGACCTGGCCCTTCTCTCTGGCTGCCCTTAACATTTTTTCTTTCATTTCAACGTTGGAGAATCTGATGATTGTGTGTCTTGGGGTTGATCTTCTTGTGGAGTATCTTACTGGGGTTCTCTGCATTTTTTCAATTTGAACACTGGCCTGACTTGCTAGGTTGGGGAAATTCTCCTGAATGATATCCTGAAGTATGTTTTCCAACTTGGTTCCATTCTCCCTGTCTCTTTCAGGTACCCCAATCAGTCATGGGTTTTGCTTTACATAATCCCATGATCCTTTTCATTCTTTTTTTCTCCATTCTTGTATGCCTGTCTTATTTCAGAAAAATAGTCTTCAAACTCTGTGATTCTTTTCTCCACTGGTCTATTCTGCTCTTGATACTTGTGATTGCATTGCAAAGTTCTCATAGTGTGTTTTTCAGCTGCATCAGGTCTGTTATGTTCCTCTCTAAACTGGCTACTCTGGCTGTCAGCTCCTGCATTGTTTTTTCACGATTCATAGCTCCCTTGCATTGGGTTACAACATGGTCCTTTAGCTCAGTGAAGTTTGTTATTACCCACTTTCAGAAGCCTAGTTCTGTCAATTCAGCCATCTCAGCCTCAGCCCAGTTCTGTGCCCTTGCTGGAGAGGTGTGCAGTCATTTGGAGGCAGAGACGCACTCTGTCTTTTTGAGTTTTCAGCATTTTTGTGTTGAATCTGTCTCATCTTTGTGGGCTTATCTACCTTTGATCTTTGAGGTTGCTGACCTTGAAATAGGTTTTTGTGCGGTCTTTTCTGTTGATGTTGTTGTTGTTTTCTGTTTGTTTGTTTTTCTTTTAACAGTCAGACAACTCTTCCATAGGGCTGCTGCAGTTTGCCGTGGGTCCACTCCAGATCCTAGTCGCCTCGGTTTTTCTCATACCTGGTGGTATGCTGCAAAACATACCACCAGGTATGCAAAACAGCAAAGGTGGCAGACTGCTCCTTCCTTTGGAGGCTCCATCCCAGGAGGATACTGACCTGTTGCTGGCCCAGACACACCTAGGCCACAGACTCCTTTTGGGAGGTGTCAGTCAGGCGGAATGGGATCAGGGATCCACTTAAAGAAGCAGTCTGGCTGCTTTTTGGTAGAGCAGGTGTGCTGCATTGTGGGGGCACTGTTCCTTGTCCAGACTGTTTGGACTCTCCAAAGCCAGCAGGCTGGAATGGCTGAGTCAACCAAACTGTAGAGATGGCGGCTGCCCCTCCTCCTGGGAGCTCCATCCCAGGGAGAAATCAGAGCTCTGTCTGTATAACCCTGGCTAGAGTGGCTGAAACCCCCGCATGGAGGTCCTGCCCAGTGAGGAGGAATGGATCCAGGTCCCATTTAAAGAAGCAGCCTGGCCACGATCTGGCAAAGCAGCTGTGTTCGTTGTGGGGGACCCTTCCTTGTCAGGACCATTTGGACTCTCCAAAGCCAGCAGGCTGGAACAGCTGAGTCAACCAAACCACAGAGATGGCGGCTGCCCCTCCCTCTGGGAGCTCCATCCCAGGGAAAGATCAGAGCTCTATCCATATAACCCTGGCTGGAGTGGTTGAAGCTCCCACAGGGAGATCCCACCCAGTGAGGAGGAATGGATCCGGGTCCTGCTTAAAGAAGCAGTCTGGCCGGGTGTGGTGGCTTACGCCTGTAATCCCAGCACTTTGGAAAGCCGAGGCAAGTGGACTGCTTGAGTTCAGGAGTTTCAGACCAGCCTGGGCAACAGGGTGAAACCCCCGTATCTACCAAACACACACACACACAAACACACACACACACGAGCTGGGCGTGGTGATGTGTGCCTGTAGTCCCAGCTACTCCACTCACTTGGTCCTATTGTTTGACCCCATCCCTTCTCCCACGCACCCTTTGATTTCTTATTTCTGGGATCTGGTGTGGAGAGCCCCTCATCCTGGGAAACAGGGTGCGGGAGGCTGAGGTGGGAGGATTACTTGAGCTCAGGAGGCAGAGGTTGCAGTGAGCCGAGATTGCGCCATTGCACTCCAGCCTGGGTGACAAAGTGAGACTCTATCTCCAAAAACAAAACAAAACAAAGACAAAACAAGCAGTCTGGCCACCAACTGACAAAGCAGCTGTGCTTGCGTTGGGAGGGACCTTTCCTTGTCTGGACTGTTTCCATTCTCCAAAGCCGCAAGCTAGAATGGCTGAGTCAACTGAACCACAGAGATAACAGTCATCCTCCCGCTGGGAGCTCAATTCTCTCTCAGGCAGACTCTGGCTTTTACTGTTGGCTGGCTGGAATTCCAAGTCAGTGGGTCTTATCTTGCGAGGTGCCAGGGAAGTGGGGCCTGCAGAAAGATGCTGCTTGGCTCCCTGGTTTCAGCCCTCTTCCTAGGGGTATGTGCAGATGGACCTCCCGCCTTGCCAGGGATCCCAGGGTTGGAGTATGTAAAACTGCTAGGTCTCCGCCGGGCGTGGTGGCTCACGCCTGTAATCCCAGCACTTTGGGAGGCTGACACGGGCGGATCATCAGGTCAGGAGATCCAGACCATTCTGGCTAACACGGTGAAACCCCATCTCTACTAAAAATACAAAAAGTTAGCGGGGCATGGTGGCGGGCACCTGTAGTCCCAGCTACCCGGGAGGCTGAGGCAGGAGAATGGCGTGAACCCGGGAGGCGGAGCTTGCAGTGAGCCGAGATCGTGTCACTGCAGTCCAGCCTGGGCGACAGAACGAGACTCCGTCTCAAAAAAAAAAAAAAAAAAAAGAAAAGAAAAAAAAAAAAAAAAAAAACCAAAACAGAAAAGCCCTGCTAGGTCTCTGTTTGTGCCTGAGCGGCTGCTCTGCTGAAACTCTGCACAGCTCTGTGTGTTGGACCTAAGGCTCTGCTGGCATGGGCTCACAAGGAGATCTCCTGTTCCATGGGTTGCAAAGACCTGTGGGAGAAATGTGGTTTCCCCGGTGGGGTCGCACAATCACTCACCGCTTCCCTTGGCTGGAGGTGGGGGTTCCTTTGGCTCTGTGCTGCTCCCAGGTGGGCCGTCACCCCACCCTGCTTTTCTTTGTTTTCTGTGGGTCAAGTTGTTTGCCCAATTAGTCCCAAAGCGAGAACCTGGATATTTCAGTTGAAGGTGCTGTATTCACTCACACCTTTCATTCCTTTGCATGAGAGCTGCGGGCTGCTGCTGCTTCTAATCCGCCATCTTGGCCATATTTCACAATTGCACATTTCTGAAAAGCTCCTGAGTATTCTTGATGCTACTGATCCGTGTACCATATTTTAAGTTGCAAGGTTGAGAATGATTTCCTAGGTTCCTAGAAAAGGGGAATGATCGTTCACAAAGGGGCTGTTAAATTGGAATTTTCCAACTGCAATGTGCAGTAACATTTGAATCCCCCTCTGCCTTCCAAAATCACTTGAGTTAAAAAAATTTTTTTCTCCTGTTCGAAATTAATATAATTAGCCTTTAGAGATTTCCTGCCTTCTCTTTTTCCCGTTTTTTTTTTTTTTTTTTTTTTTTTTCCTGCCTCACTTTTTGGGAGAATAACTTTTCCTGATTCCTAGGCTGCTGGACAGATCTTTCCACAAAAAGATTTGGAACATAAGGTAGGTTCCACGGCTGATGGATTGATTTATTTTTTTGGATGATAGTTGAGCATGAAAACTGAGTTTCCAGCCTGAATGTTTTCCACAATAAACTTCTTAAATCATTGATTATGTTTTTGAAAGGGTAACTTATTTTTGAGGAAAGTTGCAGAGGCAAATGAAATATAAGTGGTTATCTGGGAGTGTGGATCCTTTTGAGCTCTTCCCTGATTACTCAAACTTTAACAGTTCCCATTTTTCATCCCACCATCTAGAGTATGTTTATTTTTAGGATACCAGCATTAAGAGAGAGCAGTAATCATCTCAGGTTTATTTTCTACCACTACATAAGACAAAGACTCCCACAGTAATAAAAGCCTCTGGGTTTCCAACCTTGGCCGATTGTTTCTTGTTCTCTGCTGTCAATACATGACAAATGAAGCAAAGCAACATAAAAATCAAAGAAGGTAACCCTGGGTACCAAATGAATTCCTTTTCTTGTCGAGTGGACTTGCCAACTTTTGAGGCGTTTCCTAAGGTGAGGTTAGGCCTTCGTTTTCTGAAACACCTTTTTTTTTTTTTTTTATGAGAAGCTTTATGCCTGAACCTGTCCTTGCTACTCTTCATTGTTTCTATAGCAACTACAGTGGAAAACTTTAATGGCATCTACAACCCAGTGATATTGGGACATCATGATAACCAGCTCATATTGTTATGTAGAATATTGATGAGTGACTCCCTCCTTCCTTTTCAAGGACAAATCAAGACAAAGTAGGCTTAAAGCACATGGGGTACCACTGTGTTAGATATGAGGAAGGACTTGCAGTGAAAGAACGTGTGAATGAATAAGGGAGGTTCTGGACTTGCATTTTTTTGGTGAATATTTTAAAGTAAGATATATCTAACTCCTTTTGACTGGTAGAATCAAATTGCTGTCTGAAGATAAGGTGGTGATTAAGAAATGACCTCTTAATACCTCTGAAGCAATAATATCCAGAGCAGGATTTCAATGTGACATGTTCTTTAGAACATACTTTGTGTTCACTAGTGTGCCAGCTGCTGTGGGGCATATAAAAGAGATATACGATAGTCCTTGAACTGAAAGAGTTCATCTTTATAGCTCTAAGAAAAAGAGAATGTAAGAATAAAGTTGAGTTTTTAGACCAAATTCACGTGACAGAGAGGTCTGTTACTGAGGTCATTAAATTACTTTATTTTTTATTATTATTACTAATTTTTGAGACGGAGTCTCGCTCTGTCGCCCAGGCTGGAGTGCAGTGGCACGATCTCGGCTCACTGCAAGCTCCGCCTCCCAGGTTCACGCCATTCTCCTGCCTCAGCCTCCTGAGTAGCTGGGACTACAGGCACCCACCACCATGCCCAGCTAATTTTTTGTATTTTTAAGAGACGGGGTTTCACCCTATTAGCCAGGATGGTCTCCATCTCCTGACCTCATGATCCTCCCGCCTCGGCCTCCCAAAGTGCTGGGATTACAGGCATGAGCCACCGCGCCCAGCCAAATTACTGTATTGCTATAGGACAGGAAAATAGGTGAAACTGCTTCACATGAAGGCATAAACTGGACCCATTTAACGCATACACTGTAGACTCCTGCCACAGGCTATGGGGTTGGCTAGGTGGGTCCCCTTCTGTTGGGAGCAGTATTGTCTTGTTATTCCAGAGTACTGGGAAAATATTACCATTTTCTATGTGTGCCAAGACATGAAGAAGTCTGGGAAGTACTGTCATAAACAAAGTTATGTGAGAATCTGGAGGTACAGAAGCCCTTGACTGTTGCCCAAGTCTTCCCCACAAACCTAGGGCTAGGATTATATATATCTTTAAATTCCTAAGGGTAGTGTATTGTTCTGGAAACAACAACAATAAAATGTTTCAAGGAGGAAGGAGTAATCAACTGTATCAAATGAGACTGATAAACCAAGTAAGATTAGGCCAGTGACCTGACCATTGGATTTAGTTACATGGAGATGACAGTGAAATTTGCTAAGTTGTTTTGGTGAAGTGGTGGGCACAAAAGGCTTGAGGAGTGGATGAAATAGCGAATGGGAGAAGGAGAATTGGAGACAGTGCTATAGATGACTCTTCTGAGGAACTTTGCTATAAAAAGGAGTAGAGAAATGATGCAGAAGTTGGATTAGGGTGTAAAGCCAAAAAGTTTTTTTTTTTTCATTTTTTTTAAAGGGCGAAAATACAGCATGCTTGTATGCTAATGTGAATGATTCATTAGAAGGTACCAACTGATGTGCAGGGGAGAGTGGGAGCATTTGCTGGAAAGACGTCCCCAAGTAGGTGATCACAGATAAGATCTAGTGCAGTAATAGAGGCCTTGGCCTTGGACTGGGACAGAGACCCCTCTATACTAACAGGAAGGAAGGCAGACAATATAGGTACAGTTACAAGTAGGCTGGGAGTTGTGGTAATGGCAACACTGGAAATTCTTTTCTGGTTGCTTTCATTTCTTCATGAAATAGAAAGCAAAGTCAGCAGCTGAGAGTGAGGGTGGAAGGAGAGAGGAGAAGATATTGTCATGTATTCTGTATTTTGGGAGTTTGCTCCATGCATTTTCAGGAGTTCTCTAATCATGACTCCAGCCCTTCAAGTCAAAGTACCCTTATGACTTATGACCTGGTAAGCTCTTCACTTTCCCTTTTCTCCACCAGAGTACAGGCTGTGGATTCCAGGCTGAAAGAATAGCTCATGCCAGAGTCCCTCCCCCTGTAGCTGGTGAGCACCCTCAGTAGTAGATGGAGCTGTTCAAAACAACATAGTAAATAAAGACATCTTTCTGAGAAACTTATGTGTTTTCCAGTTTGCATTGTTTATATATTAAGCGCGAGAAACTAGCTAAACTATAGAAAATCTGCTTGCCTATGAAGAGAAGAATCAGGAAGAGGTACTTTTCCCACAAACTTTATATTTGCAAGAGGACAGTGCATTTTTTTCTAAGTCCTATCATAACATCTACTTTTCGTCAAACAGTGAAAGCCTATGAGATCCATAGTCTTTTTTTTTTTTTTTGAGACGGATTCTTGCTCGGTCGCCCAGGCTGGAGTGCAGTGGTGTGATCTCGGCTCACTGCAAGCTCTGCCTCCCAGGTTCACACCATTCTCCTGCCTCAGCCTCCCGAGTAGCTGGGACTACAGGCGCCCGTCACCATGCCTGGCTAATTTTTTGTATTTTCAGTAGAGACGGGGTTTCACCGTGTTAGCCAGGATGGTCTCGATCTCCTGACCTCGTGATCCACCCACCTCGGCCTCCCAAAGTGCTGGGATTACAGGCGTGAGCCACCGCGCCTGGCCAATCCATAGTCTTAGACTAGGAATTACTGGGTTTCTTGTGATGTTTGAAGGCTAAGATGCTACCTTGACACAGTAGTTGAGGATGCATCAGAATCAACTGGCAGGTTTATTAAGACACAGATTACTGGGCCTCATCCCCAGAGTTTTAATTCTGAATTTGCATTTCTAACAAGTTCCCAGGTGATGCTATTTTTCTGGCCTACATTTTGAGAACAACTACCTTAAGGAATTGGCTACCATTTTATTTAAAAAATAACTTAGGTTGCCGGGCACGGTGGCTGTTGCCTGTAATTCCAGCACTTTGGGAGGCTGAGGCGGATGGATCACCTGAGGTCGGGAGTTTGAGACCAGCCTGACCAACATGGAGAAACCCCGTCTCTACTAAAAATACAAAAAAATTAGCCGGGCGTGGTGGTGCATGCCTGTAATCCTAGCTACTCAGGAAGCTGAGGCAGGAGAATCGCTTGAACCTGGGAGGCAGAGGTTGTGGTGAGCTGAGATTGCGCCATTGTACTCCAGCCTGGGCAACAAGTGCGAAACTCCGTCTCAAAACAAACAAACAAACAAACAAAACTTAGGTCATGTATGTATTAAAAATATGCAAAAAGTACAGTTTCGTTTCTAAGGAGCTACCTATATAATTCAGCACTTTGGTTTTGATACTCATGAATTCTCATGAGTCCTACCTAAGGGAAAACTGAATTTTTTATTCATGCAATGGCATATGTTTAAAATCAGGACTATCAAGCAAAAGCAATACCAGAAAAGATTCCTTCCCTTTGTTATTTATGCAATCCAAAGGTCTCTGGTTGCTCAAAATGCAGGAGGTACTTATGTGGTATTTTTAAACCTTAATAACACATTTTTGGACCAGAATCACACGAGGGCAGCATATACCATATCCTTGTTGAAAGAACTTTGGCTAGTTGTGTCCGCTAATTAGGAAGTGCTAGAAGGGGGACCTCAGAATTTTCCTATCCTAAACACTCTTGGTTGAATTGAGAAAAACAAGATACGCCTTGAATGAACAGATGGAGAGTAACATACCCCCGGACTTCTGAGGGCATCTGCAGAATAGACTTACAGGCATGGATTCTGGAATTAGACTGTACTGGTATAAATCCCAGTTCTGTTACTTACTAGCTTGAGCAAATTATTTAACTTTTTTGCAACTCAGTTTTCTTATCTGTAAAATAGTAATAATAATAGTGTTTATTTCATAGGGATATTTTGAAGATTTAATGAGTTAGTATGTGGAAAGTGCTTAGAATAGTATCAGGTGCAAAATAAGTGTTAAAAAAACTTAGCATCATCCACAAACCAATCTCTCTCTAAAATGGCATACCTTTCAAAAGTGTTACTGAGTCTTACACTGACTAGTTGAAAGTATCAAGCATAGTGAATGTGCCCTAATAACACTGGCTTAATCTGCAAGCCACTGATCTTTTCAACCTCATAATTTTGGAGGTTTCTCGAGGGATAGTTATATAGTTCCTTAAAGCCCTATTTCCCACTGGTCTCGTCTCTCACTACGTTGGAGATGTACATATTAATCTCATACCAGACATTTGCCCAAATCAGGGTTTCTCAATGTTGGCAAATTTAGGGCTGGATAAATTTTTGGATAAATTACGTCGGTAGCTCCGTAGATACTAAAATGTACCTTTTGCACCAATCTATCTGTGCTAGTGGTTCTCATCCAGGGTGATTGCCTCTCAGGGAACATTTGGCAATGTCTGGAGATGTTTTTGGTTGTCTTAATGAGGGGGAGAGGGGTTGATTCTGGCATCTAGTGGGTAGAGGCCAGGGATGCTATTAAATATTGTACAATGCACAGGATAAGCTACCGCCACAAAATTTTATCCAGCCCTAAATTTGCCAACATTGAGAAACTCCGATTTGTGCAAATGTCTAGTTTGAGATTAATGTGTGGATCTTCAACTTGGTGAGAGGCCAGACCAGTGATATGCTGGTAGATATTTAACCACATTCTTCCATGCCCCTTCCCCACTGCTATGGTCTAAATGTTCATCTCCCTCAAAATTCATAGGTTGAAATCTTTTTTTTTTTTTTAGACAGTCTCCTTCTGTTGCCCATGTACGATCACAGCTCACTACAGCCTCAACCTCCTGGGCTCAAATGATTCTCTATCTTAGCCTCCCAAGTAGTGGGACTATAGGCATATACCACCATGCCCAGCTAATTTTTGTAGAAATGGGGTTTCACCATGTTGCCCAGGCTGGTCTTGAACTCATGTCTCAGGCAATCCACCCGCCACAGCCTCCCAAAATGCTTGGATTACAGGCACGAGCCACACACCTGGCCTGTAATTGTGTAATCTTGGAAGTTACTTAACATCTGTTTTAGATCCCTGATCTGTAAAATGGAGACAACACTAGCTTACCTCGTAGGCCAGCTATTAGTCTCAAATGAAGTGATATGAGAAGTATGTAGAATAGTGTTTGGTGCATATAAGTGCTCTACAAGTGTTACTATTTTTAAGACTGTTTCTCTGGAGTTGACAATCCTTCAGTAGTTCCCCCTGTCTGGAAGGCGCCCCTACTCCCATTTACCAACCAGGCAAACTCCTACTCAACCATTAGGCTTTAGCTCAGGGGTCTATTTCTCATGAAGCCTTGGGTAACCCATTTAAACTATAATTAAACTTTTCTTCTTTGGGCCTTGACCTTGAATCTCTCACTGCACTCAGCAACACGGTACTGTAATCATCTATTCATTCACAGGACTAGATTATCTTCCTTGTGGGCAGTGAGATACTTGAGGGCAGGGGCAAGGTTTTTTTTTTGTTTTTGTTTTTAATTTCAGGACATAGCACTGTGCCTGATGCAGAGTAAGCAATTAGAAGCAATGAAAAGTATTAACTATGTATGGATATAGGAAAGAACCAGAAAGTACTGAGAGGGAAGAAAACACTTATTCCGCTAGGCTGACATTTTAGCCCTTGCTTTCATTATTTTCAGGTGGTTTCAGTCCCAAGTTAAAAACTGATTTCATGCATCTGTGTAACCAACTCTTCCCCTTCCTGTTTTCTCCTTGGTTGAAAGAAGGGACTGGAGTGAGACCGCCTTAGAATGCCAGTTCCACCACTACCTAGTTGTTCACTTTAGTCAAGTTTTTTTTAACCTTTCCAAGGCTGTTACCTCACTGCAGAATAAGGATAACAGTCATCCCTACCTCATAGAGCTGTTATGAGAATGAAATACTCATGTGCTCAATAAATGTCAGCTGTAGTAGTCATTTCTACAGAAATTCTGCTGAGGACTTTGACGCCCTTTCTAGCCATCTCCCAGTTTCGCACTGTTCTCTCTCCCACGTGCTGCAGTCCACCTCTCACCAGACACAAATTCTGTCTTTACATCCACACCTCCTGAACCCTGACTTTGGTATAGTTTTAAAATGATACACATTCGTTGCTGAAAGTTAGATTAAACGGAGGAAAAAAATTAAATCACTTCAAATCTCAGCAGTTAACCACTAACATTTTAGAATTTGTTTAGACCTTTTCTTATGCAAATACATACGTTTAAACTTTTTTTTTCCGATACTTCACATCATACAAATTTTATTTTATGACTCGTCCTTTCACTTACCACGGTCCCTCCCCCAACCTATCTCTGATGCCTTGAGAATCCCCCCGCCCCGCTGCAGACCCCCACCACTTCCAGCTCCCAGCGGTCCCGCCTTCCCGCGGTCCCGGTTCCGGCCCCACCTGCGGGACGCCGGCCGCCCCGCCCCGCCCCGCCGCGGCCGGCCTCGATCCCTAGCCCCGCACCCCGCGCCTCGCTGCTACCGGGCGCCTTTCGCTCGCGGCTCCTCCGTGCGGCCCGCTTCCGGTGGGGCCAGGGCGTCTCCGCCGCAGCTCGGCTCCCGCGCGCTCAGCACCGCCAGCGGCGGCCAGATGCAGGCGGAGCGAGGAGCTCGGGGAGGCCGTGGGCGGCGGCCAGGCCGCGGCCGGCCTGGCGGAGATCGCCACAACGAGCGGCCCGGAGCCGCAGCGGCGGTAGCCAGAGGCGGCGGCGGGGACGGAGGCGGACGCCGGGGCCGTGGCCGTGGCCGGGGCTTCCGCGGCGCTCGCGGAGGCCGAGGAGGAGGAGGCGCCCCGCGAGGCAGCCGCCGGGAGCCGGGAGGCTGGGGCGCAGGGGCCAGCGCGCCGGTAAGAGGCGACGGCTGGTGAGGCTGGGACCGCGTGTAACTGGGGCAAGTGGGGCCGAGGCCGCCAGTCAAGAGCCGCAAGAGAGCGTGCCAGGCGCGCGCCAGACGGGCGGCGGCGCCGGCGCCTGCGCGGGACGGGCGGATGGTGGCGGGGGCGCGCCTGGTGGCGGGGGCGCGTCTGGGTATGCGCTTGGCTCCCCTCGTGGCCTCCTGGCCGGGCTGGCGCGAGACAGTGGGGGTAGGAGGGCTTCCCAGCCTGCCCCAGGGTCCGGGTTAGGAACCCAGAGGCCAAGGCCGTGTGTCAGGGCTGCAAGTCTCGGCGGCCTGTGGGCCGGCTGGGCTGTCTGAACGAGTACCACTATGGGACGGAGGCGCGGCCACGACGTGGTCCCTCGGCAGCCTTTACGGGCACGCTCCTGTTATTAGGAGGGAAAGGATTTTTTGGTCTGTTTTGTTAACTGTCTGTGCAATGCCTAGTACACAGTAGGCGCATAATAAAAAGTTTGTTGAGTGAAAGAATGACCCCTACGACTGGACTCTAGTATTTGGGGGCGGGACCAGATGCATAGTTCTTTGTAATAGCGTAGTTCTCTTTTATTATGCCTGTATGTGTAGAAATCAGGGGGCACTGGGCTTTGTCGTTTTGAATTTTCAATTTATAAATGAGCAGTCAAGTTCTGAGTTTTAATAGCAATATCATCAGTCTTATTGACACATTCATAGAAGGAAGTTTTCGGAGATTGGAGCAGGGGGTGATATATATGGGGGCAAACCTAATATCTCAGCTAAAGGAGTTAGAGGACTGTCTTTTTATGAGCTGTTCTGTTACCTTAACATCTGTAGGACAAGACCATCTTTATATTCTGCATTCTTATGCACACAGATTTAAAAAATTCTTTTTTGCATGAGGCAAAATTTGCTCTTACTGAAGTATTTACAATATCTTGAGGGCATAGCAGATATCCCTAAAGAGAGTAGTTGTATACAGCAATACAGAGCTGGAAAAAAAAGTATAAAACTTAAATTTAAATGTAACAAATTTAAATCTTGTTAGGATTAAGATAGGTAATAGGCAAAACTTGAATGAGATATAAAAACATTTTTAGGGTCAGTTTACCTCGTGTAAACTGACAGAAACTAAGGTAAATGACAGAAACTAAGACCAGTCTAGTGCCCACTATATATTACATTTTGTTCTTATAACTCTATTATATATATGTAATATATGTAATGTAGAATTATGTAATATAGTAGTATGTAATTATATATTAACTACAATGTTATATATTATTTATAGATACATATATAGAGAGTAATCTTTATTTTTACAGGTTAACTGACTTGCCTAAGCTTTCACAGCTAGTGGCAGAGCTGGGATTTATATCAAGCTGCCCTTGAGTCAACAGTATTTTATCTCTTACTTTTTCATGAACCAATCACCACTTTACTGAGAACAAAGTAGATATTCCTTGGCTGCAGAGATGGTGCTTTAAGAGTAATTGTAGTAATGGTACCTTTGGTGTTAACTATGGTGTCTGGCGCACAGGACTGGACTAATAAGCGTCTTTAAGTTGAATTGAGTGAGTGAAGGTGCTTCTGTTTTGTTAATCTCTGTTGAATTAAATTGGGTGAAATGATGGTATATCTTTTTTTTTTTTTTTTGAGATGGAGTTTTGCTCTTGTTGCCCAGGCGGGAGTGCAATGGCATGATCTTGGCTCGCTGCAACCTCCGCCTCCCGGGTTCAAGTGATTCTCCTGCCTCAGCCTCCCAAGTAGCTGGGATTACAGGCATGAGCCACCTTGCCCGGCTAATTTTGTATTTTTAATAGAGATGGGGTTTCATCATGTTGGTCAGGCTGGTCTCGAACTCCTGACCTCAGGTGATCCACCCGCCTCGGCCTCCCAAGGTGCTGGGATTACAGGTGTGACCCACTGCGCCTGGTCATGATGGTATATCATTAAAAGAAAGAATAATACAAGACTTTAAAAAATTTAAGATAGTATTGTAACACATTCTGTTAAAATTTTAGGCTTTTTCTTTTGTCGAGTTGGTCTTATCCCTTCATCATCACGTTTTCAGCCAAAGCTGGAGGAAGGGATGTTGGGCAGATTGTTCCTTAATTTTGGTTTGGATTGGTCATCTCTAAGTTCCTTCCATTTCTCAGATTCTGAAGTACTGTTTGTATTTAGTCTTGCTAGGACACCATTTTTGGTGCTTAACCATTACATGAGACAATATTGATTGACTTTCCTGAAGCCTTCTTGTTCTCATATCCCATGGTGCATTTGTGCCCCAAGGAGAGAGTAACTGAAATGATCAAAGGAAAACAAAATCATAATAGACTCCCAGCCATGTAAAGACCAGTTGTCCACCTTCAGAAACCAATTTTGTGTACACCTTTGCTTTCTATTTTGGACCACTGCATACAAATGGAAAACAAAATCAAACTAACCAACTTCTAGATAGCTATGTAATACTCCAAGGTAACTTAGTTGAGTACTAAGTTGAGTACATCTCTTAGTCTCTTGCTCTTAAATCATTCCTTCTGTAAATGGTCTGAGCTCTAAGCTTACTGATTATGGGTGAGCATAATTATCTTCATGGAATACTCACTAGAAGCATTATTGTACTAGATACAATCATTAACTTTAAAAAAAAACCACAAAACTGGCTGGGTGTGGTGGCTCGCGCTTGTAATCCCAGCACTTTGGGAGGCTGAGGTGGGTGGGTCACTTGAGTCTGGGAGTTCGAGACCAGACTGGGCAACATAACGAGACCCCCTCTCTATAAAAAAAATACAAAACTGCCGAGCATGGCAGGGTGCATCTGTAGTCCCTGCTACAAGGGAGGCTGAAGCAGCCGGATTGTTTTGAGCCCCGGAGGTGGAGGCTGCAGTGAGCTGTGATCCTGCCACTGCACTCCAGCCTGGGCAATAGAGTGAGACTCTGTCTCAAATAACTAACTTACTAACTAAATGAATAAATAATCCCCCTATCACTCCCCCCAATACTAGGATTGTTTAGTATTTATCTTTGTGATGGGCTGTTAGCAGAGAGGAAGACAAGGCCAGCTGGTAGTCTTTGGAATTTTTTTCTTTTTTCCTTCCTCTAGTAATAACAGTAATTCACATTTGTCGAGTACTTAATATAAGATGAGACAGCTGAGGCACCGTTAAATAACTCACAGTTAGGAGAGGTGAAATAACTTTTTAATATCACTCAACCAGAAAATTGCTGAGCCTGGATTCTACCCCAGCATTTTCACTCCAGAGCCTGTTCTTTTGACTGCTGCTCTAAACTGCTCCTGGAATGACTTTGAGATTTGAAAAAGGGGTGTGTGGAGGACTGTTGAGTGATTCTTTCACATGCCTGATTATTTTTTTAACTGATATGTTAGTATGGTTATAAGGTTTTAAGGTAACATTGGTACCATCTTCAGTTATTGCGGGTGTTAGCAGACCTTTGCTTTCTTGCTCCATGTTTATATTGCAGCTTTTCATATTCCTTTTAAAATGATTTATATTCAATAAAAGATGAGACAGCTGTTTATAGTTGTACTAAAAAGTAGAATCTGGAGGCATTTAATTCTGATCAAACTTTTGCTTTGTAAACAAAGCCTGAGTAGTAATTGATACCCGATGGTGTTGACATTTTCATTTCACTTGGTAAAAAGGAAATCTCTAATTTTCTATTCAAGTTTAGTGTGAACCTGGAGGGAAGAAATGGTGTCAGATCAGTTACAGGCAGGTGTCTAAGGACTTGCTCCTTCATTGTTGCTCAAAGTAGCCACCAGCAGCATGTCAGCCAGCTAGAGACTGAGAGCCTGTTAAAAGCTCAAACTGAAATGACAGCCTCTAGACTTTATTTTCCTTTTTTTCCAGAAAGCCTGAAGCAAATTTGGTTAGAAACTGAATGTGCTTAAGTGTCCCAACAGAAGATTGCTTTAAGATTAGTTCTTGGTAATCCATGAAATTGACCTCTCCTCCTGCTGCAAACCATTGCACACACACTGTAATTATTTTGGCATCCTTATCCTTGTTAACATATTCTGTTCTTAAGTTGCTTTTCTCACTGACCACTATTTCACTTACATATTTTCAATATCAACACAGACAACTGAACTTTTTTGCTTGTATTCTGCCCAAAAAAATTTTGGGAAACCATGTACAATGTACTTTAAAGTTTATATCTAACATATTTTTATCAATGGATCAGAGAATTTCAAAATATAAAATTTCCAACATATTGTATATATTGACTTTTTAAATAAAAACACAATTTTTATAAATTGATTTTTTTCTTTTTCTTTTTCTTTTTTTTTTTTAAAAAGAAACTGGGTCTCACTTTGTTGCTCACGCTGCCTTCAACTGCTGTACTCAAGGGATCCTCCCATCTCAGCCTCCTGAGTAGGTGGGAGTACAGGCGTGAACCACCATACCCAACTAATATTTTTATATTTTGTAGACATGGTCTCACTGTCTTGCCCAGGCTGGTCTCAAACTCCTGGGCTCAAGCAGTCCTCCTGCCTCAGCCACCCAAAGTGCTGGGGTTACAGATGTGAGTCACCACACTTGGCTCTGGATGGATTTTAAATACTGGAGTGATTTGATATTTGCCTTTAGCCTTTTAAAAATCACATTAATAAATTATTTAGGCTGGGCGCGGTGGCTCATGCCTGTAATCCCAGCACTTTGGGAGGCTGAGGTGGGCGGATCACAAGGTCAAGAGATTGAGACCATCCTGGCCAACATGGTGAAACCCCTCTCTACTAAAGATACAAAAGTTAGCTGGGCATGGTGGCGCGTGCCTGTAATCCCAGCTACTTGGGAGGCTGAGGCGGGAGAATCGCTTAAACTTGGGAGGCGGAGGTTGCAGTGAGCCGAAATTGCGCCACTGCTCTCTACCCTGGAGACAGAATGAGACTCCATCTCAAAACAAAAAACAAAAAACAAAACCCAACTCTTTAGTAGTGTGAAGATTTCCATTGTTTCTTATTCTTTTTTGCTTGTATTTTAATTCCCCATCTCCCACAGAACCTTATTCAACAGAATATATTTCATACTTGAAAATTTTTTAGTGGTTACCATTTCATGTCTTCCTGTAATAAATGTTGACTTAAAAAATGTTATATAACTCTACAGGCTTGGGTGCTACTTTTTCTTTTAGATTGAATTAAGATTACATTGATTAATATATACAGTTATTTTGATTTGCAATTTTTTTTTTTTTTTTTTGAGACGGAGTCTCGCTCTGTCACCCAGGCTGGAGTGCAGTGGCACGATCTCGGCTCACTGCAATCTCCGCCTCCTGGGTTCAAGCCATTCTCCTGCCTCAGCCTCCTGAGTAGCTGGGACTACAGGTGCACACCGCCACACCCGGCCAATTTTTTGTATTTTAGTAGAGACGGGATTTCACCGTGTTGCTCAGGCTGGTTTTGAACTCCTGAGGTCAGGCAGTCCGCCCGCTTCTGCCTCCTGACGTGCTAGGATTACAGGCATGAGCCACTGCGCCCGGCCTTGCAGTTATTAAACATAAAGGTAAAACTTCATTGTGAATGAGTCTCATTTTCCCTAATGAGTTTGAGTATCCGTGGATGAACATTACTTATTGCCTGCACGAGATAGGATTCAGTGTCAATTCTTTTCCTAATTTTTGATTTTATAGATGTAAGGATTGAGAAACATTGTTCACATAAATAGGTAGATGGGAATGTTGGAGTTTTGCCATATCAATGTCACTCAGTTCATTAAATATCTCTACTTGTATGCCAAAAAGTTATTTTTAAAGTATTTTAAGAATCTGTCAAGTGATGACTGTATTAGGTTCTCCATCACTTTGATTGAAAGCAAATAATTGGAACTACCTGATTTGCAAAAGGGCATATTACATGTTCTTTAGAGTTACACATCCTCAACATCTATATTTAAAATTATCCTATTGTTGAGGCTTGGGGAATACAGCCAGATTGAGAATGGCTGAAAAGCAGTTGTGCTGTCTTCAGGTGCCTTCTAGGGTAGACTGTTTTGGGAAAGACCGTGGATCTTGAATATCTGGAAGTTGATTCCCTGAAAAACATACTGCTCATATACTCCTTGGAAAATCTTTCTGAACCCCTAGGTATGTGCACACTCCGTTTTGAGGACAGCTAAGATCATAGCCCCTTTGTTTCTTAGTAAGATGGTTCATTGCATGAATTCATTCAGAGCTTTTTTGTTTTCTGGCTATCCATCATTTGCAGAATATGGTTTCCAGGTTTTGTCATTCTTAATAGTGTTATTCTCTTCGTTTTAAACTGCTGCTAGGATGGAAAATAGCTCGCTCATAAATCGATACCACTGGCATGTGTTTTCTGGAAGAGTAGGTACTAAGTCATTGTTGGTTTTCTTATTTTTTTCCAGAAAAAGTAGTGATTACTTTTTACAGCACTGGGCAAGTGACCTCTAGAGAGGTTACGTAGGTCATTTGATCCTAACCACACCATAGCATGACTTAACTAGCCTTTTTCTAGAAATTAGGTGGTTGCAAAGGTGTTTTCTATTCAGATGTCACTATTTCCTGATGCACTTTGAAGTATCAAAGGGAGCAATAAAGACCATAGTGACACATAGTAATTTCTATTTGATAGAAGCTACTGACTAACTTATTATGGCACTGGATTAGTTCTCTTTGATTTTTTTTTCTTTTGTTAGAAGCCCTGTGTGTGTGTGTGCGTGCGTGTGCGCGCGTATGTGTGTGTTGAGGTGCCAGAAATAAGTACTTTAATACTTTTTCTCTTGGATGGAAATAATTAACAGCTTTGTTAGTCTGAAAATTTTCTACAAAGGTGTCATGGGGCAGTGCATGGATAATGGTTATGGAGAATATTTCACTTTTGAGTGGGTTTTGTCAAAGGATGCTGAAAAGAAATACAAACTGATGTGTGTGTTTTATCTTGATGCTGCTAGGATGCTGTTGTTATAATCTGACCAACCTGATTTTGTAAGCCTTAAATTGCTTAAAAGGCAATTCCTGTGAAGAACAACACTGCCAAGGATGCTGTTTCCTACCGCCCATATCACATCATTGGTGTGTGTGCAAACAGCACAACAATCAAAAAAATATATAGGAGATTAATGGAATGCATTCCCTGTTGTAAAAACTTAATTCTGCCTTTGAGTCCTCTTGCCATTAAGGACTGATATGAATCTGTCTGATCCGTATTTCTTTAGTACCAAGTCAAACTTACATTGAGGGATAGCAAACATTTTAATATTGACCTAAGCAGGCTGGGCATGGTGGCTCATGCCCGTAATCCCAGCACTTTGGGAGGCCGAGGCAGGCAGATCACCTGAGGTCAGGAGTTCGAGTCCAGCCTGACCAATATGATGAAACCCTGTCGCTATTAGAAATATAAAAATTAGCCGGGCATGGTGGCATGCGCCTGTAATCCCAGCTACTCGGGAGGCTGAGACAGGAGAATCGCTTGAACCCAGGAGGCGGAGGTTGCAGTGAGCTGAGATCGCGCCATTGCATTCCAGCCTGGGCATCAAGAGCGAAACTGTCTCAAAAAAAAAAAAAAAAAAAAAAAAACCTAAGCAAAGCATAATTGGGATAATAGGCTGTTACAAAAAAACTCATATGTATTCTTTTGGCTTATCATTATCAGTGTTGTGATTCCTCTATTTCTGTATTTAACTGTGTCAAGTTACTGACACCGAGAGTTTGTTAATAGATGTATATTCTGTGAAACAAACATAGTCATCTATTTTGGATTTCTGTAATTTCTGACTTGAAAGGACCATTCACAGTTACATTTGGGGAAAATTAAAAAATATTTAGGCCAGGTGTAGTGGCTCATACCTGTAATCCCAGCACTTTGGGAGGGTGAGGTGGAAGGACTGCTTAAGGCCAGGAGTTCAAGACCAGCCTGGGCAACAAAGCAAGATCCCTGTCAACAACAACAACAAAAAATTTAGCCAGGCACGGTGGTGCACGCCTGTATTCCCACCTACTCAGGAGGCCGAGGCAGGAAGATTTTTAACCCAGGAGTTGGAGGTTGCAGTGAGCTATGATCACTCCAGCCTGGATGACAGACTGAGACTCTGTCTCAACAAAACCCCCCAAACCAGGCTGGGCGTGGTGGCTCACACCTGTAATCCCAGCATTTTGGGAGGCTGAGGCAGGCAGATCACAAGGTCAGCCTAACACAATGAAACCCTGTCTCTACTAAAAATACAAAAAAATTAGCCGGGCAGGTGGCAGACACCTGTAGTCCCAGCTACTTGAGAGGCTGAGGCAGGAGAATGGCGTGAACCCGGGAGGTGGAGTTTGCAGTGAAGCGAGATCGCGCCACTGCACTCCAGCCTGGGCGACAGAGCGAGACTCCGTCTCAAACAAAACAAAACAAAAAATCCCCCAAAACCTAGTATTCTCAAAAAGTTTCATGCAATGTGAATTTTATTTACATAGTGGATTTGGAATTCATAGTTCTTTTTTTGAGTTGAAGTCTCACTCACTCTGTCACCCAGGCTGGAATGCAGTGGTGTGATCTCAGCTCCCTGCAACCTCTGCCTCCTGGGTTCAAGAGATTCTCCTGCCTCAGCTTCCCGAGTAGCTGGGATTACAGACATGTGCCACCATGCCTGGCTAATTTTTGTATTTTTAGTAGAGATGGGGTCGCACCATGTTGGCCAGGCTGGGCTCGAACTCCTGACCTCAAGTGATCCGCCTGCCTCGGCCTCCCAAAGTGCTGGGATTACAAGTGTGAGTCACCATGCTCGGCTTGGAATTTATAGTTCTATTGTGAATCTAGAGTTCACATTCTAGTGAGCTGGATTCATGATATTGAGGACTAGAATGTTTCAACATCATTTTTTCCTTTTACTACAAGGCTGATAATAAAATAGAGTGTCTCTGTTCAATATTTGGGCTAATTGAAGATTACTCTTATATTATTGAAGAAGTCTTAATCCCTGTTACAGATACATTACACTTCAAATCCTTCCAAGGAAGTTATGATTTTTCTGGGAGCAAACCTTGATGAAAAAATGAGTATTATTCTGAAGACAAAGCTTGGCTTCCTGTTTTCCCTTAGTGTCCTTCACTCCATTCCCAAGTGTTGTGTTTTGTTTTGCTGCTTCTTTTCTTTTTAAAGTCAGTAGTACTACGAATATGTAAACAACTCCTAAAGTTTTAAAACCATTTCCTTTTCAATTTTTTTTTTTTTTTTTTTTTTTTTTTTGTAGAAACAGGGTCTACCTATGTTGCCCAGGCTGGTCTTGAACTCCTGGACTCAAGTGATCCCCTTGCCTCGGCTTACCAAAGTGCTGGGATTACACGCATGAGCCACCTTGCCCAGTTCCTAAAACTTTTTTTCCCCCTCTTATTCTAGTAGTCAGCCAAGGGAATTATTGAATTAAGATGTGGCCAGGTGTTATTTTATGAGCACGTATTTTACATACCTTGGAAAGAAAAATTAAACATACATGTTGAATTGTTTTTCATTTTTACAATATGGAAGTAAACTTAAAGTAGAGGGTTTTTTAGAGTTGGCAGTGGTGGTGGTGGGGGTGATGGAGGGTTCAGGTTTGAGCCTCAGCTGTTTTCTGTCCCTGGATGGAGAGGGGAAGGTGCTGTGGAAGCCTGAGAATGAATGTCTACTCTGGTGGGTAGCATGAACCTCTGCAGAGGGGAATCTCTGAAAACTTGAGGATTAGAGGTGAAGAGTTGTGGACAAATAGTAATTGTTATTTCAAGGTAGTAAATAAATTTATAGACAAATGAATAACTAAGATATAACCTCTCAAAACCAAGTAAGTGTTCTGCTTTTTGCCTTACTTTCTCTCCCAATTTTTTTTTTTTTTTTTTTTGGCATCTGTGTGTTTTTCCTCTTTCTTTCAGGTGAAGGTACAATGTGGTGGCCGATGATGGTGGTGTGTTTTGCAGTCTAACAGACTGGTTAGAATCCTACCTTCTCACCTCCCATGTGCTAGTTGTAAAATCTCAGGAAAGTTACTGAAACTTCCTGAGCCTCAGTTTCCTCGCCTGTGAAAGGTGATTAAGGATATCTACCTTACACAGCTGTTGTAAGGACTGACATTAGGTGAACACAATATATTTACTGTATTTGTAGTCACTTTGCCACTTTGCTGTCCTCTCTCATTCAGGGTCTTCTTTTTTGTTGTTGTTGTTGTTGTTTGTTTTAAGACAAGATCTCACTTTGTTACCCATGTTGGAGTGCCCATGGCATGATCATAGCTCACCAAAGCCTTGACCTCCTTGGCTTAAGTGATCCTTCCCACCTCAGCCTTCTGAATACAGGGACCGAATAGATGTGTGCCACCATGCTTGGCTAATTTTTTTATTTTTATAGAGACAGGATTTTGCCAGGTTGCACAGGCTGGTCTCGAACTCCTGGGCTCAAGTGAACCACCTGCCTTGGCTTCCCAAAGTGCTGGGACTACAGGTGTGAGCCACTGCACCTGGCCTTCTCTTGTTACAGTGTGTAGGTCAGATGCAAACTATATACTCATTCATACATACACATGAACATATGTGTATAGAATATTTAGAATCTTATTATTTATTGAATATGTATTATCTTTCTTCATTAAAAAATTTTTTAAATGGCTTGAAGCATGAAGTCTCCCAGCTTTTTCTGAGGGGGGGGGGTCTCTCTGTGTGTGGGGTATGCTTATGCTTTCAGTGCTCTGCTAGGAAATTTACACCTCTGCCTTAGTGTTTACTTCCTGCCTGTGCAGAGCCTTAAGGGCAGCCAGAGGTGAGATATTAGGGCCTTCTCAGATCTTTTCTGGGCATGACCACAGCCTTGGACATGTGTATATCTTCCAGATTCCCAGTAATGTCAACGTTCTACAATGCCCTCTTGAACATCTTATTCCTCAGTTTTTTCCTTTAAGGTTTTTGTCAGTTTTTTTTTTTTTTTTTTTTTTTTTTGAGCCTCACCTGATCCTTGCCTCAGGTAGCTGTGATTTTAAACCCTTGTTGCTGATTGTTTTTGACAAACTCTCTGGTAACAGGACTGTTTGCACAGAGTGAATTGAGTCTGGTGGATAAAGTCAAGGCCTGAGAATGGAGTTTTTCACAGAGCTGTCAGGGAGGTCAAATGGTGTCAGCCTCCTGGGAATGGGGCTTTTGGCAAACTTTTCTGCCCCTTTTAGTGGATCCAAGGATGCTGGTTTTCACAGTTACCATAGTTGTGAGGCTGTTCGTTTTCTTTTTTTTTTTTTTTTTTTTTGAGACAGAGTCTCTCTTTGTCATCCAGGCTGGAGTGCAGTGGTGCAATCTCAGCTCACTGCAACCTCTGCCTTCTGGGTTCAAGCGATTCTCCTGCCTCAGCGTCCTGTGTAGCTGGGATTACAGGTGCCCACCAACACGCCTGGCTATTTTTTTATATTTATTTTTTGTATTTTTAGTAGAGACAGAGTTTCGCCATGTTGGCCAGGCTGGTTTTGAACTCCTGACCTCAGGTGATCAGCCTGCCTCAGCCTCCCAAAGTGCTAGGATTACAGGTATGAGCCGAGGCTGTTCATTTTCAAAGCGACTGCAGACCAGAGTAGAGTGGAATGGGAATGGGGCAAGTTACTGTTCATACTGAGATTTAGCTGTTTTAAATAAACACTCCTTGGACTTTTGTGAGTCTTTGGCTACTTTGCAGAGTTTTGAAAGAGTATATGTTGAGAATTTTTGTCAGTGTTCTTGTTGCTTTTGTAGTAGAGTGGGTTTGCAGAGGTCTTTATCATTCTGGAAGTACTTCTATTCTATTTTTTGAAGCAGCCATTGCCACTCTTGGGCATCTCTAATTGTTAGAAACTTCTTCCTTTGGGACGAAACACATCATGTCACTCTTTAATTCTATTATACGTAGGCCACAGTTCTAGTCTTTGGAACAACAGAGTTTTTGGCTCAGCCAAAGCACAGAACTCTCTTAAGGTTGAACAAAAGACCGCAGGGGAAGTTTTTAATATTTAATGTGAGAGACTTACTTTTTCTGAAACTGTCAATTTGGAATTGATCACATATCCATATCAGTGTATTAAGAAGGCAAAAACTAGTGATTTAGTTACTTAGTGAAATGTGATAGTCTATCATTTTTTTTCCTCTTGTCCTCAGTGATCCTTGTTCTGATTGTCTATCTTTTCATGGGCCTGTTTTATCATTCCTTGGAAAATTTGAGTACCTGATTTATAGTTTATATTTTTTACTACATCCTGGGTGACGTCAGCTTATATGTGATTGACACATTACCTCCTGATTTCCTTATATGATTTCTTCAATTCCAAACTCATCTCAAGTATGACCTTTCTCAACATATCTCCCCTTGTCATCAAAATTAATCCGTGTTTCCTTTCCTCCCCTTTAATATAAAAGGTTAAAAGTTATATCCTAAGGTTAAAAGTTACACCCTGAGGTTAAAAGCTTCATCTATTTTGCTGTCACATAATAGGAAAAATACCAAGAAGAAAATAAAAGTGCCCTTTAATATCATCATCCAGAAATAACCACTGTTAACATTTGATGTAGATTCTTTTCTCGTAAAACTGGGAAGATGTCATAAGACTTTTAAGTTAAAAAAAATGACAATATGTGGAAATTATAAGGTATATGTATGCGTTTAAAACTCTGAAAAGTGTAGAAGAATATCAAACTGTTAATCTGTGTTTGGAGTAGAGAAAATATAGGGATTATGTAGAACTTTGTCTTTCCTTTATTCATATTTTTTACTGTTGTGTATTATCAGAAACATAGATATATTCCAATTTGAAAAGATGATTCTACAAATATATTGTGATTATAAAAATAGGGACGACAGGTAGGCAAGACAATGCACATAAAAACCGTAAGGATTATCTCTGGGTGGTGAGATTATGTGGTGTTGTGTGTGGTAAGTGTAAACACAGGCTTTGTGGGGCAAGATGATCACTTGAGTTTGGACAGGTCCAGTGCCTTTTTCTCCTTCCTCCGCTTTACACACGCGCACACACACACAAACACACACACACACATGCAAAACCAAACCAAAACAAAAACACACACACACAATTTTTTTTTTTCTTCTGAAACTTTGAGCGGTGGATATCATGCTCCTTTACCCCTAAACACTTCAATGTGTATTTCCTAAAAGCAAGGAAATCTTTTATAACCATTGCACAATTATCAAAATCAGGACATTAACATTGCTACAATTCTATTTAACCTTACAGAGGTTTCACCAGATGACCCAATAACGTCCTTTATTAGGCTTCGAGTCTTGAGCAATGACGTATGGATGAAGGGACACTTAAGAGAGTCTTCACTATGGCGGTTACCATGGCATCCTAACCACTCTAGTCTACTTCTCTGATTGTTCATGTGGCTGGGTTCTCTGCTGCCTGCTTCCTGCTCGTTTTTTATTCAGCCTATTTCTCTAAACTTCTTGTCGATTTTATAAGCTACTAGAAATTCTTTTAGTAAATTCCTTTTCTACCTAAATTAGCCAGAGTTGGTTTCTATAGTTTGCAACCAAAACTCTAGTAAATTACATTTCCCTCCCACACTTCATATTTCAGAATCTTATTCATTTTCACATGCTCACCTCAAATGCCACCCTTTTTTTTGAGATGGAGTCTCACTCCATCGCCCAGGGTGGAGTGCAGTGGTGCGATCTCTGCTTATTGCATCCTCTGCCTCCCGGGCTCAAACGATTCTCCTGCCTCAGCCTCCCAAGTAGCTGGATTACAGGCTCCTACCACCATGCCCAGCTAATTTTTGTATTTTTAGTAGAGACGGGGTTTCACCACTTTGGCCACACTGGTCTCAAAATCCTGACCTCAGGTAATCCACCTGCCTCGGCCTCCCAAAGTGCTAGGATTACAGGTGTGAGCCACCATGACTGGCCTCGCCACCTTTCTTTCTTTTTATTTTTTCCTTTTTTTTTTTTTGAGACGGAGTCTTGCTCTGTCGCCCAGGCTGGAGTGCAATGGCACGATCTCGGCTCACTGCAACCTCTGCCTCTTGGGTTCAAGCGATTCTCCTGCCTCAGCCTCCTGAGTAGCTGGGATTACAGGCGTGTGCCACCATGCCTGGCTAATTTTTGTATTTTTTTTTTCTTTTTTAGTAGGGACGGGGTTTCACCATGTTGGTCAGGCTGGTCTCGAACTCCTGACCTCATGATCCGCCCGCCTCGGCCTCCCAAAGTGCTGGGATTACAGATGTGAGCCACTGTGCCTGGCCTTCCTTTTTATTTATAGTAATTTGTAGTTTTAATTTGATAGTTTTCCTTAATGAATATTCTGTGAGCAAAGTGCTTCTTTTTTTTTTTTTTTTTTTTGAGACAGGGTCTCATTCTGTTGCCCAGGCTGGAGGGCAGTGGTGCAGTCTTGGCCTTGGCCTCCCAAAATGCTGGGATTATAGGTGTAAGCCACCACGCCCGGCCTTCAGAGGTTTCTTCACAGAGATTGCCGCCCATCACTCTTCATCTCATACCTACTTTATTTTGATACCATTTATCACTACCTGAAGTGATGGTGTCTTATGTATTTATAATAGCATTATAAAGTATTCCTTTTTTGTTGTTTGACTCCTCTGGTGGAATGCAAACTTCATGGGTGCATGGAATTGGTCTTGTTCACTGCTATAATCCAAGCACATTGACTAATGCCTGGCATAGTATCAGCTCTCAGTAGGTATTTGTTGTGTAATTGAATAAAGGATTTTGTGTTTAAGCAAGGGATTACTTGCAATATTCTGGAAACATTCACATTTATTTTCTGGTAGCAGGTTTTATGCTTTTCCTGTTATGATTAAAACCAGTGAAGGGAGAAGAGGTTTAGCTTGCATCTGAAATCAAATCCACTCTCTGGGCTCCTCTCTGGATAGAGTCCTCTATTTTGCCGTCAATAAAAAGAGCCAGAATGAGTTTAAATTTCCCTGGCCAAAAACGTGGCATCTGTCAGAATTTCTAACACATGTTTTCTTTCTTTGATGCCCTTCACAGCCCGAAGGTGTATAGATTAGGTCTTTTTAGTTGCTAGCAGCACACAATAAGCAGCTGTTTACTTTTAATATTTAACTGCTCACCTGGCCTTTTAAGCCTGGCGTGATTGAAGGGATGGCAAGCAACAGAGGCTTACAGAGTAGGGGCAAGAATAGGACAGTGTTCCAGAGGTCAGAGAGTTTTTTTGTTTTCTTCCATCTTTTGTTAGAGTCTGAAATAAATGGTGACACCTAAGAGGAGGTTAAGAAATTGTGCACTGAATCTCAGGTTTTGCAAGAATGAATGACCAGGCTTTCTCTACCCTGACAGCATCATCAAGAGGAAGGTGAGAGGTGGGCTGCGCCTGAGCTCTGGTGTGTATCGGCTATCATTATGTGATGTGGCCAAGAGAGATGCTGCTGCAACAACTGTTACTAAGATTACTAGGGAGGACTCGGCCAAGATGAGGTTAGCCCACCACAGCCTATTTCTTTTGCTGATGGCAACCAAACTCAGTGGGCAGATTACCTGAGGACTCAGAAAAGTAAAGAAAAGCTGGCAGATCGTGAAGTGAAAGCCTGGAGTAGCAACCTGAGTGGGGGATGAGAGGGGTAAGTTTCTCATTGTTCTTTTCCTTTTTTTTTTTCTGAGACCGAGTCTCACTCTGTTGCCAGGCTGGAGCGCAGTGGCGCGATCTCAGTTCACTGCAGCCTCCGCCTGGGTTCAAGCAGTTCTGCCTCAGCCTCCTGAGTAGCTGGGACTACAGGCGCACACCACCACGCCAGGCTAATTTTTGTGTTTTTAGTAGAGACGGGGGGTTCACCATGTTGGCCAGGCTAGTCTTGAACTCCTGACCTTGTGATCCGCCCGCCTCGGCCTCCCAAAGTGCTGGGATTACAGGCGTGAGCCACCGCGCCCGGCCTCATTGTTCTTTTCTATCTGGCTTTGAGCCAAAGGCAAGCTTTCAGCAGAGCTGCAGTGGTGGTACAGAGGTAGCAAAAATCCAAGAGAAATCTCATCCTTCCGGCCAGAAGGTCAGGAAAATGTAAGCTGGAGAGTGTGTGTGTGTTGGGGGAATGCCTTCCTTTTTTAATCACAGTGGGCAGAATCCTTGGAGTCTTTAAAATTCTGTGAAGCAGAGAGATAACCTCATACTTATGCAAAAGGTGTAAGGCACCCATAATGTTAGTATTCTAACTCCAAGGGAATTTTACCAGCATGCAGATGTTCAGGCTTGCATGTCAGGCTGTGGCCCAGCCTCAAAGTTTGTGTACCCTTCCTGCTGCATAATCCTGATCCTGGGATTTGCATTTTGTTCTGATGGATGGGGAGCTTTGAGAAAATCCACCTTTCTCTAATACAAGGTAAAAGCTTTCTCCCTTCTGTAGGCGCCTTTGCTGCCCTTTCTTTTAATTAAATATTTTTTCCTCCCTAATGTTGGGAGAGCTTCCTAAAGGTCACAATTGAAAAGAGCTGCAGAAGGGAGATGCAGATTATAGTAGTATTCTGTCTTGTCATGGGGAAAATTGTCTTGTGAATCGTTCTGCCTCTGAAAAATGTTTTCTTATTTCTCCATTCTGGTTAAAATTGTCGGGATTAGAAAGAAGGAATTTTTGCTAACATGTGGCCATGATGCCATTCATTTGATGGCTGAGGAGCAATAGAAAGCAGTTCAGCTAGAAAAGAAGGGCATGCCAGCCAAACAGCTTTCAAATGTCATGCATTGTGTGGCAGGAGTAGGTTTTAAATATAATGCATGTACTTGTCTTTATTGCAAACAATGCCGTCTTATTCCATCTACAAAATATTTGCACTTGAATTCTCTAAGTACAAATTTTGCAGTAGTTGTCATTTGCTTTCTATGGACTTTAAGAATGCTGCTTGCACAAGTGCTATGGGTGCTCACTTCTTTTTCATGTTAATGTTGTCATGTGGAAGTGCTCTTATTTTATTTTATTTTATTTTTATTTTTGAGATGGAGTCTTGCGCTGTCCACCCAGGCTGGAGTGCAGTGGCGCAACCTCGGCTCACTGCAACCTCCACCTCCTGGGTTCAAGTGAGTCTCCTGCCTCAGCCTCCCCAGTAGCTGGGATTGCAGGCACCTGCCACCATGTCCAGTTAATTTTTGTATTTTTAGTAGAGATGGGGTTTCACCATTTTAGCCAGGCTGGTCTCGAACTCCTGACCTCAAATGATCTGCCCACCTTGGCCTCCCAAAGTGCTGGGATTACAGGCATGAGCCACCTTACACGGCCATGTGTAAGTGCTCTTAAAGATACAGAAAATAAGCCAGGCGCGGTGGCTCACCTGAGGTCGGGAGTTCCAGACCAGCCTGACCAACACGGAGAAACCCCGTATATACTAAAAATACAAAATTAGCTGGGCATGGTGGTGCGTGCCTGAAATCCCAGCTACTCAGGAGGCTGAGGCAGGAGAATCACTTGAACCCGGGAGGCAGAGGTTGTGGTGAGCCAAGATGGCGCCATTGTACTCCAGTCTGGGCAACAAGAGTGAAACTCCGTCTCAAAAAAAAAAAAAGATACAGAAAATATTTTTTAGCTGAGTGTGGTGGTATGTGCCTGTAGCCTAAGCTACTTGGGAGGCGGCAGAGCAAAACTCCATCTCCAAAAAAAGAAAAAGAAAAAGATGCAATTTTTTCATAGAAAAATTCACCCAGGCCACAAATGAGAAAAGATAGGCATTTTATAGACTCTTCATCGGGGAAGAACTGAAAAGGAGAATAAATTCAAAAGAGGAGCTTCAGATGCTGGAAAGCTAGAGAAGCATACATGAAATCATTTTCTGTCAGGTAAAGTGTATATGCAGAAAAAGACTTTTCAGATGAATGGCCCAGTGATTCCTCACCATTTGGTCAGTGTGTGCATATAGACTGTCTCCATATAAGGTAGGTGCTTAAAAGGAAGAGAATTTTGGTAGGTCCATTTGTTTTTTTAATACAAAATGGCAAATCAAACAGCTTTTACTGGTTAGGGCTGGAGTTTGGCCCTTTTCTTATAAAAACAAGTAAAAAGTTATGTGGAGATTATATCTTGTGTCTTATGAAATTTGGCCTAATTTCGTTTACAGCTTTTCATGACAAGGAGAGTAAGGTCGTAATTCAGTCAAGGGGCTTGAATGATGTGATATGAGGAGCTTTTATGAAGGCATACATAGCTTTATGAAGTTACAGCTGCCCATCTGTAAGTCAGAGCAAGTACTAATGAAAGTGCAGTGAGAATTGAAATCCATTTCAGAGTTGTGAGGTGGTGTGAGAAGAGGGGATGTTCTGCCAGGTGATGGCATTAACCCTTTAGTTAACAAGGATAGGTGCTTAGAGGCTTAAACCAGATGATCTACATGCTTTAAGAGAAATAGTATTGTTTCAACCAAATTTCTAATTTGCCTCCTTGGATTTATATTGTGCAACCAACTTGTAAAGGCATCAGTAAGAAAGTTCTAAAAGCAGAAAAGAACACTAACCTTTTAAAACCTCTATTTTTTTTTTCTTTTTTTTGAGACGGAGTCTCGCTTGGTCACCCAGGCTAGAGTGCAGTGGCACGATCTCGGCTCACTGCAAGCTCCGCCTCCCTGGTTCACGCCATTCTCCTGCCTCAGCCTCCCGAGTAGCTGGGACTACAGGCACCCACCACCACGCCTGGCTAATTTTTTGTATTTTTAGTAGAGATGGGGTTTCACCGTGTTAGCCAGGATGGTCTCGATCTCCTGACCTCGTGATCCACCCACCTTGGCCTCCCAAAGTGCTGGGATTACAGGTGTGAACCACTGCGCCCAGCCTAAAACCTCTATTTTGAGGCATGGAAAAGGTGTTTAAAAAATCAAGACTCTTTTGAACTTGTTGTATGCATTAAAATGTAATTGCATACAAAAGAACTGCTTAAGACTTTGCAATTCTATTTTTCTAAGTTTTGCTACAATAAATAGTCATGTATTGCTTAATGGGGATATATCTGAGAAACATGTCATTAGGTGATTTGTCCTTGTGCAATACCATAGAGGGTACTTACATAAACCTAGATGGTGTAGCCTACTGTACACCCAGGCAGTATGGTATAACATATTGCTCCTAGGCTACAAACCTGTACAGCATGTTACGGTACTGGATACTGTAGACAGTTATAACACAATGGTAAGTATTTGTGTGTCTAAACATAAAAAAGGTACAGTAAAATTACTGTGTATAGGATGAGAAATGGTAAACCTGTATGGGGTGCTTTCCATGAATGGAGCTTGCAGGACTGAAAGTTGCTCTGAGTGAGTCAGTGAGTGAGTGGTGAGTGAATAGGAAGGCCTAGGACATTACTGTACACTACTATAGACTTTATAAACACTGTACACTTAGGCTACACTAAACTTATGCTTTTTTTAATAATTAGCCCTAGTTTACTGTAATTTTCTTACTTTATAAACTTTTAAATATTTTTACCTTTTTTACTCTTGTAATAACACTTAGCTTAAAACAAACACATTGTACAGCTGTACAAAAATATATCTTTATAAGCTTTTGTTTTCTATTTTAAAAATACTTTTCTACTTTTGAAAGATTTTTCTTAAAAATGAAGACACAAACAATTACATCCATTAGCCTAGGCCTACACAGGGTCAGGATCATCAATAGTGAGAGGTGAAGCCAGCTGGACTTACTGGGTTGAGTGGGGACTTGGAGAACTTTTCTGTCTAGCTAGAGGATTTTAAATGCACCAATCAGCACTCTGTGTCTAGCTAAAGGATTGAAAATGCACCAATCAGCACTCTGTAAAAAACACACCAATCAGCTCTCTGTGTCTAGTTAGATTGTAGATGCACCAATGAGCACTCTATAAAAACACACCAATCAGCACTCTGTGTCTAGCTGAAGGATTGTAAAAAACACCAATCAGCACTCTGTAAAAATGCACCAATCAGCACTCTGTGTTTAGCTAAAGGATTATAAATGCGCCGATCAGCACTCTGTAAAAATGCACCAATCAGTGGTCTGTGTCTAGCTAAATGATTGTAAATGCACCAATCAGCACTCTGTAAATGGACCAATTAGCACTCTGTAAAATGGACCAATCAGTAGGATGTGGGCAGGGCCAAATAAGGGAATAAAAGCTGGTCACCCCAGCCAGCGGCAGCAACCCACTTGGGTCCCCTTCCATTCTGTGGTAGCTTTGTACTTTCACTCTTCACAGTAAGTCTTGCTGCTGCACACTTTTTGGGTCTGCACTACCTTTATGAGCTGTAACACTCACCACGAGGGTCTGCGGCTTCATTCCTGAAGTCGGCGATACCACGAACCCACCGGGAGAAACAAACAACTCTGGACGCACTACCTTTAAAAACTGTAACACTCACTGTGAAGGTATGTGGCTTCACTTCTGAAGTCAGGGAGACCACGAACCCACCGGAAGGAAGAAACTTGACACATCTGAACATCTGAAGGAACAAACTGTGGACACACCATCTTTAAGAACTGTAACACACCGCGATGGTCTGCGGCTTCATTCTTGAAGTTAGTGAGACGGAGAACCCACAAGAAGGAATAAATTCCAGACACAATATCACTGTTTTCCACCTCCACATCTTGTACCACTGGAAGGTCTTTAGGGGCAGCAAAATGCATGGAGCTGTCATCTCCTATGTAACAATGCCTTCTTTTGGAATATCTCCTGAAGGACCTGCTTGAGGCTTACAGTTAGCTTTTTAAAAAAGTAAGTAGAATGACTGTACTCTAAAATAATGGTAAAAAGTATAGTAAATACATAAACCATTTAGTATCATTGTCAGTATTATGTAGTGTACATAATTGTATGTGCTGGACTTTTATATGACTGGTAATGTAGTAGGTTTGTTTACATCAGTATCGCCACAGACCTGTGAATAATGCTGTGCACTATGACATTATTTTCAGCTCCATTATAACCTTATGGGACCACTGTTGTAAATATGGTCCATTGTTGACGAAAATGGTATGTGGTGCGTTACTTAGTTGCTAGACAATGGAGTTTTTAATAATTTTAGAACCTTAGGCTTACTGGCCAGGCTCAGTGGCTCAATCCTGTAATCCCAGCACTTTGGGAGGCTGAGGTGGGTGGATCACTTGAGGTCAGGAGTTCGAGACCTGCCTGGCCAACATGGTGAAACCCTGTCTCTACTAAAAATAAAAAAATTAGCTGGGTGTGGTGGCATGCACCTGTAGTCTCAGCTACTTGAGAGACTCAGGCAGGAGAATTGCTTGAACTGGGAGATGGAGGTTGCAATAAGCTGATCACACTACTGCACTCCAGCCTGGATGACATAGCAAGACCCTGTCTCAAAAAAAACAAAACAAAACAAAAAAATCATACTGAAATCACTTATCTTGGTTAATTGGCATCTTACGAGAATGGATAGTTATGTGGGGATAGGGACATTACCTGAAAAATCTTAGGTGATTGATATTTTCTCTTTTGAAATGTCATTCTTTGGGGAATCTGCTTAACTTTATGGAACAGGGATGAGATCTCCATGCTGTTTAAAATGGGGTGGTGGTGTTTGCTTTGCTTTGTTTCATTTTGTATGAGAGCTCAGTTCTAGGCTTTTGGATGAATTGTTAATAGGTGAACAGAGTGGGTGGATTTGAGATGGGTGGTTGGGTTCATTGTAGGTGAGAAGCTTTGTCAAATGATACCTTTTTTTTTCCCCTTGAGACAGAGTCTCATTCTGTCATCCAGGAATGCAGTGGCATAATCACAGCTCATTACAGCCTTGACCTCCCCAGGCTGAGGTGATCGTCCCATCTCAGCCTCCTGAGTAGCTTGGACTACAGGGATGTGCCACCATGCCTGGCTAATTTTTGGTACTTTTATTGTAGAGATGGGGTTTTGCCATGTTGTCCGGGCTGATCTTGAATTCCTGGGCTCTAGTAATCCACCCACCTTGGCCTCCCAAAGTGCTGCAATTACAGGCGTGCGCCACCACACGTGGGTGTTGGCAAGTGATATTTTGGTGAACCTGAGTTATTTAGAAGGTAATGGTCTAGAACTCTGAATGTGAAGAAGAAACAAACATTTTGCTTTTGACCAAACGGTTATGCTGGTTTAAAATGGACCACTCACCAGAGAAGGGAATTCTCTGAGTATTTAATTTGTTTCTGATTACATACTCCATAGCATACAAGCAGGCAGAGACACTTGGGTTTAGTTAGTGGAGAAAAGTTTGTTGACTGGATCAAAAACTCCTGTTGGTAATATTTTTTAAAGATTCAGTTTACATTTTGTAGCCCAGGAGATAAATATTGCTGAGATACTTTTGACTGAAGTGTGGTATGAAGGGAAAGGGGGAAATTTGTAAGAAAAAAGAGTCATGTGGCCACATGCAGAGAATCAAGTACCAGGAAGCAGATAATTGACCAGGTGAGATGGAGAGGTCAGTACCCATGCGAGCCCAACTCAGTGTCTATTAGTATTGTAAGTTTACTACATAATAAGATTTTTTAAAGTCTGTTGTTTTGTTGATCTGATAGTACTGTGCACTTCATTCTAATGCAGAACCTAGGAGAGATAAGTTGCTTTCCGGTTTTGTTTTTGTTTTTGTTTTTTTGAGACGGAGTTTTGCTCTTGTTGCCCAGGCTGGAGTGCAATGGCACGATCTTGGCTCACTGTAACCGAGTAGCTGGAATTACAGGTGTGCACCACCACACCCAGCTAATTTTGTATTTTTAGTAGAGACGGGGTTTCTCCATGTTGGTCAGGCTGGTCTTGAACTCCTGACCTCAGGCGATCCGCCCACCTTGGCCTCCCAAAGTGCTGGGATTACAGGCATGAGCCACCGCGCCCAGCCGCTTTCCAGTTTTATGTCACGTAATGGTTACTGTTCAGATCTGAGGGTGTATTATTTGCAGGAAAGTTAGAGTGCATCTAAGGAGCCAGGAATGTACTGTCTCCAATTGTTGATTCTGCTAACGAATGGTAATTACTCTTTCATGCCTCTCATTTTTATCATTTTATCTCTGAAATAAAATAACACCTATGAGAAAGATATAAGGACTTGGAGAAGGAAAGGGATGGAGTGAAGATCCCTGTGAGACGTGTCATTGAACATTAGCTTTGTGGGTTGGTTTACCTTTTTGTCTGTTAGAGTCTCTCTACCCACTTTTTTTCCCCTCATGTGTTGCTGTTTCTGAGCAAGACTGAGAGTTGACAACTGTTACTTTTTTATTCTTAGCTCCTAAAGACCGAGGGTGGAATTTTTAGTTAGTTTAATTTCCCAAATTATCCTAAAACAGTGAGATTGTATTATAATAAAACATTTTTGGATATTTTGTGGAATTTTTTTATTTTTTTTTATTTTTTGAGATGGAGTCTCGCTCTGTCACCCAGGCTGGAGTGCAGTGGTGCGATCTCGGCTCACTGCAAGCTCCGCTTCCCGGGTTCACGCTATTCTCCTGCCTCAGCCTCCCGAGTAGCTGGACTACAGGTGCCCACCACCACACCTGGCTAATTTTTTGTATTTTTAGTAGAGGTGGGGTTTCACTGTGTTAGCCAGGATGGTCTCGATCTCCTGATCTCGTGACCCGCCTGCATTGGCCTCCCAAAGTGCTGGGATTACAGGCGTGAGCCACTGCGCCCGGCCTATTTTGTGGAATTTTTAAAAAAGTGCTCCTTTGTTATCTTTTTCCTTATGATAACAGCTTTGAATGGGATTTGACTGTGATCCTTTGTTGTTGCTCATCTTCATGGAAAGCCAGTTTTCCCAGCTTTTAGAAGGGAGACACACTGTTAAGGACAGCTTTTCAGGCTTCAGGACTCTAGAGTACCAGAAGTCTTCTGTTGTCTTGAAGTGATTAAAAAGATGGTCCCTGCTTCTCAAATCCGGCACCCCTCACCCCCTGTATCTGACCCTTCCTTTCCCTTTATCTTTTATTATTCCTCTTCTGCTCAATTTGAATTCTGCCCCCAGGAGTTTTTCTTCAGAGTGGAGTTTTGTCTGGCAAAAGAGCTTTTGGCCAGTTAGTTTTGAGAGGTCAAGGGGCCACATTCTCAGCTCCTTCAGCCTTAGCTGCAAATTCCTTGAACTCACCAGCTGTTGGAGTAGACCCAACATATTTAGCCGCTGTTCCCAGATGGGCCCGCTGAACTTTCCAGTTGAGTGCCTGTTGTTTGTTTTGGGATGCCCAGGTCTGTCAGATGCTGCATTGATCCCATCTCTGCTTCCTCTCACAGACACTGGTACCTACCTTGCAGGTCTTGTGACTATTGGTGATTTGTACCTGTTCATATTTGGGACTTTGTGGAGATACTTTGTCACCTAGGCTTTTGTGGCTGTTTCCCATGGATTTTTGATTTTGTTATCCTAGTTGCTCTTTGTATTTTTTATCAGGGGACCTGGGAAAACCATACTGCTGCTGCTGCCATCTTCCCAGAATCCTCAAACGTGTTTTTTTTTTTTTTTTTTTTTTTAATGAGATGGAGTTTCGCTCTTGTTGCTTAAGCTGGAGTGCAATGGCACGATCTTGGCTCACTGTAATCTCTGCCTCCTGGGTTCAAGCAATCCTCCTGCCTCAGCCTCCCAAGTAGCTGGGGTTACAGGTGCGTGCCACCACGCCTGGCTAATTTTTCATATTTTTAGTAGAGATGGGGTTTTGCCATGTTGGCCAGGCTGGTCTCAAATTCCTGACCTCAGGTGATCCGCCCGTGTTGGCCTCCCAGAGTGCTGGGATTGCAGGCGTGAGCCACTGTGCCCAGCTAAATGTGTTTTTCTTTTTTCAAAATTTCCCATTGGTGATCTCCCCGGGTTTTGTTTTGAACAGCTGTTATCTCTTGGTTAGAAGCACGTTCTTTGCTAATACCAAGGCAGGGGATAATGTGAGTTCCCTCTGTTCTTGAGGTTGGGAAGAGTCAGCTGGCGGAAGATAGCAGCCGTTCCTTCAGTAGGCTTATCTCAGGCCGTGAGTCTACATCTAGAGCAGAACTGTTTCTCGCTCATGGGTCCTCGTACATACTCTTCCCTCAGCCTGTGATGTCATCCTCCTGCTTCCCACTGGCTCACAAGCCTGGTCCTGAAGATGTCCCGCATTCCCCCTTCTCCCCCATTGGTGATGTTTTTTCTGTGCTTCCGTAACATCTTGTGAATGTTTTATAGTAGCTGATATCACACTATATATGTTTACTTCTCCGTGTTTCCCACAGCACTGTGAGTTCTTGAGGCCTGGGCCCTTGGCTTATTGGTCTTTGTATTCCCAATGCCTGATCCAGTGCTGGAACTCAGTAACTACTCAGGAAACACTCTTAAATGAATGTTGGCAAGTTAGTGGTGCAAGGAGCAAAAGTAGCTCTCTGTGGACATATTGCAGGACAGACAAATGTAACAATAAGTGCCACTTAGAGTTGTACTTAAAGAAATAAGTTTATCCTGGGAAGGAACTATCAAGGTGACTGTTTTTATTTTCATTTTATTTAAAACATTTGGCCAGGCCCAGTGGCTCACACTTGTAATCCTAGCACTTTGGGAGGCCAAGGCAGATGGATTACTTGAGATCAGGAGTTTGAGACCAGCCTGGCCAACATGGTGAAACCCCACCTCTGCTAAAAATACAAATATTAGCTGGGCGTGGTGGCGCGCGCCTGTAATCCCAGCTACTCAGGAGGCTGAGACATGAGAATCGCTTGAACCCAGGAGGCAGAGGTTGCAGTGAGCCAAGATTGCGCCATTGCACTCCAGCCGGGGCGACAGAGTGAGACTCTGTCTCAAAAAAAAAAAAAAAAACAAAAAACACTGTGATAGGAGGAGACACTGGTCAAGTCCTTAGTATGCTACATTCATTTTGATTATAACCATTAAAAAAGCTGGTGGGGAATTTAGGAAATTTAAAACAGACCATGACAATGATTAAGAAATTGGAAATTTGTGCTTATAAAGGAAAAAATAATGGTTAACTTAGGTGAAGAGTAAACATAACCCCAGAACCTAGCCGTAGGACAGACTGGTGCAATGTGATTTCTGCATGTTCTTGCTTGAGGGCAGAGGCTTGACCTATCTAGGTTCCTTCTAGTTCAGTAATGCTTTACTTGTTAAAGTTCTCTTCCTCTGGCGACTTGAGGGTTTGGAAAGTATCTTCACGTGGGCCAGAAGACAGCGATTTAATGGTCTGATTTTTCTGGAAAGTGGAATGTGATGACATTAAAACCTGAGTAACTAAGGAAACCAGACTTACGCTGGTAGATAAGAGAGTTGAAAATTTAACTGAGACAGAGACAAAAGAAAATCTGGCCATTTGCAGCATTAAGCATATGCAGTGAAATCCCAGCAAAAATGGAACAGAGAGGCAGATGTACCTGAAGCATCCCTTTCCGCCTTCAGAAAAACAGTAAATGGTCAGTGGCAATGGTTCAGGTAAATATATTTTGCACACCAAGGTCACCCAGAAATGCTCAGGGTATTTATATAAAGATATTTTTTATACAGATGACCTTTAATCATATGATTTAACAAAGGAAATGTTTTACTTATAGGCCTCCTAGTTGTGTCACTACTTATTGTGTGTGTCTGTGGATTAAATAGATTGGCAAAGCAAAACGGTATCTTTTCTCTCAGATCATAACCACATCAAGAAGCAAATTGTCTTTATATAGGACCATTTAATGCCTTCTTTACTAGAAAAGTTGTTGATGGTAATCTAGCTCATAGACTTTACCTGGGAGTTGGGACTTGCAAAATGGCTTAATTTGGTAATTTCCAAACCTTGTTAAAAAGCTTCAGAAGTCCCAAATTCTTATAAGAAGCTCATTTTTTTAAAGCAGATAAAATGAAACTGATTCTATTGCCATTTCCCCCTTCCTTTCTACAAGGACTCCCTAAAAGGACGTCCACAAAGTGTAGTTTAAAATCACTAATTAGTCCAATAAAAGTCACTCCAGTCTAATTTCCCAAATTACCCTTAAGTCATTGAAGCATAGAACTCGCAAGGTCTTGACTTTAAGAAATCCCGTAGTCTGTTCCTGGTGTGGGCTGCCTACAGATGCAGATCACCTTCCTGTGCCTTCCTGTTTTAGCTGACTTGGAAGCAAAATGACACACATGAGAAAGATATAAGGACTTAGGGAAAGAGAGAGATGGAATGAGAGGCCTGTGAGACGCGTGGTTGAACAGCTGCACTGAGGGTTGAGTTCCCATTTTCTTGTTTGTGGGATGCCTCTCTCCTCCCTTCCCCTCTGCTTTTTCCATATACTGACCACAAGGAAGGACAGCTGTATATACTTCTTTTGCTAGAGAAACAGTTGAATTTGACTATCATGTGGATCATTTTATTCCCATTCTTAATGGCCACAGTATTTTGGAGCCCAATTATTTATTATTATGTACATTGTTCTGGGATCAAGAGACAATTCACATATATGCCATATACTGCATTTATTAATTTTTTCAAATATGATCATGCATATCTTATTTAATATATAATGTATATTTTATTTAATACACAAAGACAAATGGAAACGCCCTTTTTTGTATATCCATATCCTTTTTTATTCAATCTTTTATTGAAATTTCACTTCTTGAAAGGATTGTTTTTGCTAGCGTAGTTCCCCCTGCCTTTTTTTCCTTTTTCGTATAGGCCTAGTAAACAAAGTTTTTTTTGAGACAGAGTCTTGCTCTGTCACCCAGGCTGGAGTGCAGTGGCATGATCATAGCTTACTGCAGCCTTGAGCTCTTGGGCTCAAGTAATCCTCTTGCCTAGGCCTCCCAAAGTGCGGGTATTATAGGAATGAGCCACCATGCCCGGCCCTAGCACACTTTTCAAATATCGAAAACTGTCATTGAATTCTTTAATTATGATGGTTTATGAGTTTTTCTATTGTTAAAAAGATAATGTTTTTTAATAGTGAAAAAAGTAGTGTAAGTTGTTGCTTATGGTCCAAATGATTATATAAGATAAAAATGACCTTAATAGGGTTACAAATATAAAAGTTGGCAATTAACTATTAATCAGTTATATATTTTAAAGCTCAGTAACATTAAACATTTTGAAATGGGCTGAATTAGTATTATTTTTCAGTTATACACATTGTAAAATTTTAATTGAGAATATTTGACATTAGTAATCCCTGTGATTAGTTTTTGGTGACTTTTTGTTGGAGGGTTTCCTTAAATGTGTTTTTTTCTCATTTCTTTCTATTGTACCTATTCGCCTCTATGATATAATTTACCTTTTGTGAGGAACATAGGAGGTGGGTGAAAAATGTGTGAATGTTTTTGAACTCCTTACTAGCTTCAAAACAGGAAAGCCTTTTCTATACCTTTTTGCTCCAGAAGAAAGTAGAACCAGGGACCTGCAAAAACTAGGTTCTTAAACGTAAAAGGCTTTAAATAGGATCTGTTGTCTGGTTGTTATATGTTATTAGTATTAATAACTTCTGAAATTTTACTGGCTTATCTGAAGGCTCTTGGTGATAATCTTTAAGTATTCTCTTGGCAACTTCTTTTATTTATTTATTTATTTTGTAAAGAAAAGGTAGGAGGATATTTAATGAATAAGGTTGTCCAAATATACTGTTCATAGGTGGGCCAGTTAAATTAAGCAGATTATAAATTAATGTACATTATTGCTTATTTATTGTAAGTTAAATAGGATGGCAGCTTCAGTAAGTAAATCTTTTTACTGGTTCTGTTAAGCATATGGTTCCTTTTGTCTAGTCAGTCTAATCCATTATTAAAGATAGGGGCTTGAAGTTTCTAACTATTATTGTTAAACTTTCTATTCTCCCGTCTATTCTGTCAGTTTTTGCTTCATATATTGTGAAGCTGTGTTCCTAGGAGCATATGTTTATATGTTCATAATTGTTATGTTTCTTTTTTTTCTTTTAAGAGACAGGGTTTCACTCCATTGCCCAGGCGGAGTACAGTGTCATGATCATAGCTCACTGTAACTTCAAACTCTTGGACTCAAGTGCTAGGACTACAGGTTCATGCCACCATGCTCAGCTAATTTTTTATTTTTATTTTTGTAGCGATGCTCTCTATGTTGCCCAGGCTGATCTCAAACTCCTGGCCTCAAGCGACCCTCCCTACCTCGGCCTCCCAAAGCATTGGGATTACAGGCATGAACCACTGTGCCCGGCCCAATTGTTATATCTTTTTGATTGACCTTTTTATTATTATGTAAAACAGCCTTCTTGGTCTTTATAATGATTTTTGTTTTAAAGTCTATTTTGTCTGATATTTATGTAGTCATGCTAGCTCTTTACTGTTTGCATAGAATTTTTTAATGCTTTTTCTTTATTTTACTGGTACTTGTATCTTTGAATCTAAAGTGAATCTCCTGTAGACAGCTATAGTTGGATATTGATTTTTTAAAAAAATCTATGTTATAGGCCCAGCAATACAATTATACACATATTGTTTTATAGAATTGCTTTTAAAATCAGTAAAGGGAAGACAAGAGAAGAAACATGCATTTATGTGATATTTTATAGTTACGTAATTACTGTTTTTTTTCATGTGGATTTGTTTTTTTCATGTGGATTTGAATTGCTTTTTAGGACCACTTGTTTTTAGTTTGAAGAACTTTGTTAGTGTATCTTGTAAGGTGGGCCTGTTAGAGCAAATTTTCTTATGTTTTGTTTATCTGGGAATGTCTTTTTTTCACCCTCACTTTTGAAAGATAGCTTTTTTGTATGTAGGATTCTTGGCTGACAGTTTATTTTTTTTCCTAGCAACACTTTGAATATGTTATATTATTGCCTTCTGGCTTCCGTTGAATCTGATGAGAAGTTAGCCGTTAATTTTCTTTGGGTTGCCTTGTGATGAGTTGGTTTTTCCTTTTTCTTGATTTTCAGTGTTTTCTCCATGGTGTGTGTGTGTGTGTGTGTGTGTGTGTGAGTGTGTGTTTTAATTTTATCTTAACAAAATGGAGTGGGTCTGCAGAATCCTTGTTTTTGGCTTTTAGCTTTTTTATTATGTATCTATGAATCTCTTTGCGTATACACTAGAAGTTCATTGAGCTTCTTGGATGTATAAAGGTTTTTCTTCGGCTAGGCACGGTGGCTCATGCCTGTAATCCCATCACTTTGGGAGGCTGAAGCGGGCAGATCACGAGGTCAGGAGATCGAGACTATCCTAGCTAACACGGTGAAACCCTGTCTCTACTATAAATACAAAAAATTAGCCTGGCATGGTGGCACACGCCTGTGGTCCCAGCTACTTGGGAAGCTGAGGCAGAAGAATGACTTGAACCCGGGAGGCGGAGGTTGCAGCGAGCTGAGATTGCGCCACTGCACTCCAGCCTGGGTGACAGAGCAAGACTCTGTCTCAAAAAAAAAAAAAAAAAAAAAAGTTTTTCATCAACTTTGGGAAGTTTTCAGGCATTATTTTTCTTCTTTTTTTTTTTCTTTTTAAGAGACACGGTCTTGCTCTGTCCCCCAGGCTTCAGTGCAGTGGCACAATCACAGCTCACTGCAGCCTCAAACTCCCGGGTCAGCTGATCCTATCACCTCAGCCTCCTGAGTAGCTGGGACAACAGAGGTACACCACCATACCTGGCTAATTTTTATCTTTTTCGTGGAGATAGGGTCTTGCTATGTTGCCTAGGCCGGTCTTGAACTCCTGGCCTCAAGCAATCCTTCTGCCTTGGCTTCCCAAAGTGCTGGGATTACAGAAGTGAGCCATGGTGCCAGGCCCACCCATTATTTTTGACTATTTTTTTCTCCTGTGATAGGTGATTTTTTCTTCCAAGAATTTTGATATGTTTAAATTCTAATCTGCAGTACCTCTGAGTGTGATCTTATTTGGAAATAGGTTGTTTGCAGATGTAATCAAAGATAAAGTAAGGTCTTACTTGATTAAGGTAGGCCCTAATCCAGTATAACTCATGTCCTCATAAGAATGGAGAAGATGCACATCCATAGAGGAGAAAATGCCATGTGAAAATGGCAAAGGAAGGAATGCTAAGGATGCCAGCAACCACTAGAAGCTGGAGAACGTCATGGAATAGATTCTCCCTCAGAACTTCCAGAAAGAGCCAACCCTACCAATACCCAGATTTCAGATTTCTAGCCTCCAGAACTGAGAGAGAAAAACATTTCTGTGGTTTTAAGCCATCTTATTTGTGATACTTTGTTATGGCAGCTGTAGGAAAGTAATACAGTACCAGGAAATGGGGTGTTGCTCTAACCAATACCTAAAAGTGTGGAAGTGGCTTTGGAATTGTGTAGTGAGTAGAAGCTGGAAGAATTTTAAGGTGCATGATAGAAGCAGCCTACGTTGTCTTGAAGATACTGTTGGTAGAAATATGGACATTAAAGGCGACTCTGGGTAGGTCTCAGATGGAAATGAGGAACATGTTAATGGACACTAGAGGAAAAGCGTGCCTGGTTTGAAAGTGGCAGAGAATTTGGCTGAATTATGTTCTGTACAGTTCTAATATGAATATGTAAGGGGCCGTCGGCTCTTCTGTTTGGAGAATGACATGGAGTTATCATGACAATTCTTATTATTAGAAAGTTGATTCATTTTTTTATTTTCATTCTGCAGAGCAGGTGAGGTCAAAAACGACCCTTGCCTATTGGAAAAGCTGCAAAACATTAAGCTACTCTTTCTAGTTGGAAATCTCAATTTGTTTTAAATGGATTTGTGTGTGTGTGTCATTGGACAAGATAATAGCTCGGCAGTAGTTTGATTATATAATAGGTCTTCAGCTTATTAATCTAAATGGATTCCTGTTAATCTCTGAACAATGCAACCAGTGACCGATGTCCAGGTATGAACTATTACAGTGAAAACCACCAGACTAATTTTGTAACAATATTTATATGAAAATGATGCCTTTATCTTTATAGTTTTCACCTTGTTTTCTGATCAGTATTTTATTTGCTCTGTACTTTTTCTCCATATTGAGGCTTTGCATATTTTAATTTTGTCTCACATCTTTGCACAATGAACCTATAAAACCTCTAGTTTTTAAGATACATCTTTCAGTTACATCAAATGTCTTCTAAACTTTTTTATTATCATATTACTTCTTACTACTCTCTTGTGAATGAAGGCTAATGACAACTCTGTCTCTGCATTTGTGTAGGGGTAATGAGATCCTTGCTCAGTGGTTCTTCTAATTTGGGGACTGGTGAGTTATTCATATGCATAAGGATCAGCCTATTATAAACACTTGGCAGGACCATTAGTTCGGTTGAGGTCTCCCACTTTCCATTTCAGTGCTTGTTTCACTGCATTAATCGTTCCTTAGGTGTTTTAGATCATAATCCTCTTTCAGATCAAGGTAATTATTTTGCCCAGATTTACATTTTTGCCATGTGTTACAGCTGTGTTCAGAGGTTTTATAGGTTTTATACTGCCTGGAGAAGCCTCTCTGAACTCTGTTCACCCAATGGGCCAACAAAGGAATATTGAATTTTCCCAGACAAAACCCTGCTGGTGTTTTCAGCTCTAGTTCTGTCCCGCAAATTCTCATCAGTTACAAGGCTGTTTTTTTTTTTTTTTTTTTTTTGAGACGGAGTCTCGCTCTGTTGCCCGGGCTGGATTGCAATGGCGTGATCTTGACTCACTGCAAACTCCGCCTCCCGGATTCACGCCATTCTCCTGCCTCAGCCTCCTGAGTAGCTGGGACTACAGGTGCCCGCCACCATGCCCAGCTAATTTTTTGTATTTTTAGTAGAGATGGGGTTTCACCATGTTAGCCAGGATGGTCTCGATCTCCTGACTTCGTGATCTGCCCTCCTCGGCCTCCCAAAGTGTTGGGATTATAGGTGTGAGCCACCGTGCCTGGCCAAGGCTATTTTCTGTAGAATGTTCCTGGTATTTGTTATTTACATAGCAGATTCTATTATATCTCTTTAATCTGCCAGCATCTTTTGGTTCTGAGAAACTTGCAGGAATGCTCTAGTTTTCAGGCAGTCTTTGCAGTCCCTAGATCATAATGTAGAATGCCATCTTTTTGTTTTGACAGGGAGGCTTATGATGATATTTGTGGGCTGAAAGTGATCTTGAAAGGCCAATTAGTCTATTTCATGAAAGTGTATGAAAGTTGATTCAGGTGAGGATTATTGACTAGTGTTAAATTTTTTAAGTGAATGGTTGGGGAACTAGAAATTTACAGTGGATCAAATAACACTGCACAAACAATTTCCTCGATGAAAGAGGGAAGACATATCTGTACAGTGGGTGAGTGGATCAGACTTCATTATCCAAACCCTGTGGTCCATCTTAGTTATTATATATAGTGCTTATGTTTGTTCAGCCATCTTATGTGCTGTAACAAAGGGTTCAAAGCAGCATCTGTATTTTAGCCAAAAATATTTAGCTTGACTCCATTGAGCACTTACATTTTTAACATTAGTTTATAGATAATATTGGAGATAAAAAAATCTGTAAATAATACCATGAGGAAGCAAACAGACCTGGCCTGGCCTTGTCAATAAGTCAGGGTCGTAAAAATAGGGACTGTGCTAGATTCAAAGAGACTTAAGGAATAAACAATTAGATACAATTCCTGGTCCTGGATTGGATACTGTCTTGGAAAAACCAGCTGTATAGGACATTTTTTGGGTTAGGGAAATTTGGAACTAGCCTGGATGTTATATGAAATGAAATTTATTAAGTGGAGAGATGAAGAATATTTTTTAAAAATCTAGTGACCAAAAAAAGTATATATAAATATATACATAGAAAAAGATCTGGAAGTATGTGTACTGAGGGGTTAGTGGTACTCTGTGGGTGAGGGAATTTGGGGTTTTTATATATTTTAGTTTTGCTTGTCTTTTCCTCCTAATTTTCTCCAGTGCATATGTCCTGCTTCTGTGTTAATAAAAGCTCGTTATTTTTTTTAAGTCCACACTAACCCATCCTATACAGATGAGTTGTTTTAATAATTTTACTCATTTTTTTCTTGATAAGGATTTTGTAATGTTTGGGACACATCTTTGAACCATGTCTTTAGATTCTACGTGCATCTCTGTTTTAAAAATTTAATATTCTATTATGAAAAAATTTAAATACATGCAAAAGTAGATAGAATAATAATATAATGATTTTCCATGTACCCATCATCCAGCTTCAGCAATTACCAATTAAGTATAGTATATTTCATGTCTATCCACCATTCTTCTCCACCCACTATTTTGGAGCAAACCTCACATGTCCTATCTTTTCATCCATAAAGAGTTCAGTGTTTATATCTAAAAGTTAACAACACTTTAAAAAATTGCAATACCAGTATTATAACAAACAAACAATAAATTAGTGGTATTTCCTTAATATAATCAAATATCCAGTCATTATTTACTTTTCCCCAGTTGTCTCATAGTCATTATTTTCTCTAGATTGTTCAAATCAGTACAAATAAGTTCCCTACATTACAACTGATTATGCCTTAAGCTCTTTTGGTTTATAGGTTTCTCCATCCTCTCCTACCATTTTTTTCTCTTTCAGTTTATTTACTGAAGAAACTGGGCTCCTTATCTTCTAGAATTGTTCACATTGTGCATCTTTCTGCGTGCTCTCTTAACCTTTCAGTGCCCAAGACTGGAAACTGTTCTCTAGCATGCATCTGAGCAGAGTTCCTATTTAAAAATCTATACAACATAGTCAGTTGTAATACAGGGAACTTTTTTATACCCAAGCTTTTCTATTGAATTAAGATTTTGTGCCAGCTTTTTTCTAGTAGCATTGGGTATGTGTGTGTGTGTCCACATGTATAGAACTAGTTGCTCACACAGACGCTACCTGAACAATCACACAGGCAAGTTGTAGAAATTGAGCCTGGAGAGTGCTAAGAGGGTACCTGAGAGGGCACTCACAGAAGGCTATCAAGGGCAAATGAAGTGGCCTTGATTTTATCAGTAATTTGTCTCCTCTCAATATTTAAAAATAGATTTGTGTCATATATAACATCAGAATGTTCATTAATCACCTATCTGGATGGTTCTGGTCATAATATGTATTTATTTCAAACTCAAGTTGTTAATAAGTACTAAAACAAATTTAGATGTGGAATGGTTTTCATTATTCTAGAGTATGGAATCATATGTATAAATGTAGTACCATGTAAATTCACACTCCATTTCACAAGTCATTGTCCCTCACTATATGTAATAGTGTTTTCCTAGTAATATATGTTTAAGTTAAATAGTTTTAAATAATGTCATACTTTCATTGCTCTAAAAAATTAAATAAAGCTTTTAAACATGTTTATGGAATGTGTTTGTAAAATCCATATCCATAAATTGAAAGGGAGAGTTGATTTCCATCCTGAAGTCCTTTGAGTTTAAGATGCTTACAGCCTTGATTATTTCAGCTGGATGAAGCAACTATTGAAATAGGATACATAGGGATAGATTTTAGAGATCAGCTACACAAATGTTTAGGCAGCTGCTTGCTAGATTTCCTTTTCAATGATTACTGGAAAGTTCACCCTAAAAGAACACTCTGGTATAGTGTGATTCTCTTAAAATAATATTTAATATCTTCAGACAGCTTGGTCTATTTTTATTGTTATGTCCATGTACTTTTTTGTTTTATTTTACTGGGAAGTCTACTAAGGTCAGGATTTCCACTGCTTACTTATTGATTTGTCTCTAATGATTGCAGGTTGAAGATGACAGCGATGCAGAGACCTATGGAGAAGAGAATGATGAACAGGGAAATTATTCTAAAAGAAAGATTGTCTCTAACTGGGATCGATATCAAGATATTGAAAAAGAGGTCAATAATGAAAGTGGAGAGTCACAGAGGGGAACAGATTTCAGTGTCCTCCTTAGCTCTGCAGGTATGAATTCCAGTTGCATGCATACTGTTTAGTGCTCTGAAAGTTGCACAGACATTTTATATATGTTTTTAAATTCTACTTTTATAACTAGCAATTTATCCTTTGTTCTTTGGATTTTTAATTCAAGTAAGGGACAGTGTTTCTAATGGCTTGTAAGGGAAAAAAATGAGTTTAAGTGGAAGTAAGGGTTTCCATGTACTGATGTAGAATGACTAAAGTCTTTGCAATAGATAAAAGGCTTTCTATAAGTGGAAAAAGCTGAGCCATGCTGCTGTAAGTTTGATAGTCTGAGAAACATAAATGTTTTCTTTGATATTGGAGGAAACATTCCTTATATTTGTAGGAAGCATTATAAAGTTTCTAGAATATATGTTCTCTTTTTTTTCCTTTTTTTAAAGTAGCCAGGTATATACATAGTAGTGGATATGCACATATTGGAGCCATATGCACTTGAACACCAAGTTTTTGTTTTTGCTTTTGGATAGTCTTCTCTGTCAATACAGTGAAAAACCCAGCCTTTCCGTGATCAGCTGTAATCTAAGATTGATTGCACCTTGAGTGATGTGATGCTGGAGAGCAGTAACGGAAGAATGGAGGAGTGCTGGGTGTACAGATGGCTGCAGGGTCCCTACTAAGGCGTAGCGTAAGAGTTTAAAGAATAAGTGGAAGATAGATTAGTGATTTCCAGGTGTTGGGGATGGGAGGGTGGGAGGCGGATGTGCTTATAAAGGGGCAGCGTGACAGATCCCTGGGATGCTGACACTGTTTAGTATCTTGACTGCGGTGGCAGATACACGAACCTACGCAGGTGATAAAATTGTGTAGAACTTAATATACACACGTGTGCACAAATGAGTATGAATAAATTTGAATAAGATTGGCAGATTGTATCAGTTTCAGTGTCAGTCTTCTGGTTGTGATATTATATTACAGTTTTGCAAAATGTTATCATTGGGAGAAACTGGGCAATGTGTACAAGAGATCTCTCTGTATTATTTCTTTACAACTGTGTGTGAATCTGCAATTACCTCGCTAAATAATTATTGCCAGGTTAAAAAGATATAAAGGATGCAGATGTGAGAAGCAGGGAAGTAAAACAAAAATAATACTTTGGGACTGCTTTGAATTTTTTCTTCCTCATGACTTTGATGTTGCTGTTTAGTTCTACCGTTCTTCTTTATCTGCCTGTATTTTTGAATGCTGGCACCAGACTAAGAACAATAAAGTGATGCATTCTCTTCTAACTTAATAGAATGTGCTTTTCCGAGCAGGAAAGAAGTAGATCATAAAATTGTGAGTCAGGAGCACAGGATTCAGCTTGTCATTACCGTAGATGATTCAAATAGCATAACTTCTTTAGGTTTGTGGATTGCTCTCAACTCATTGACTGTTCAAGAACTGGTAACACTAAATAATTTTTCCCGTCAAATGAGTGCTTCCCTCTTGGTACCTATATTTTGGCCAATTATGGGTTTATAAGCACTTTTCTTCAAGGTGGGAGAAGGGGAATGAAGGTAAAATATGAGCTGGTTAGTTTTAATTCTCAACAGCTGTTCTGCCAGAAGATCTAGGGGGAGAAAATTGAAGTAATACAATGAAATTAACTTGTGGACTAAAGTAGATTTAATTCAATCAGTTGTATAGTCAGTTACTGGTATCTGTCAAAAAAAAGATACTTCATAAATGTTGGAAGGCAGTTAAAAATTCTAGTCCAGGCTGGGCATGGTGGCTCACGCCTGTAATCCCAGCACTTTGGGAGGCCGAGGCGGGTAGATTGCCTGAGGTCAGGAGTTCGAGACCATCCTGGCCAACATAGTGAAACCCCGTCTCTACTAAAAATACAAAAAATTAGCTGGGCGTGGTGGCGGGCACCTGTAATCCCAGCTACTAGGGAGGCTGAGGCAGGAGAATTGCTTCAACCTGGGAGGTGGAGGTTGTAGTGAGCTGAGATCGTACCACTGCACTCCAGCCAGGGCAACAAGAGCAAAACTCTGTCTCAAAAAAAAAAAAAAAAAGAAAAAAAAAAATTCTAGTCCAACCTAGCAGGCCTGTCCTCTGGTTTATGATTTTGGTTATTTATTTTAGCATTTTATTTATAATTAAAAACCTGGCATGGATTGAGTCTCTCATGTATTTTTCTTGTAGTCTCTTTGCTTACTGATTTCTTCTGAAGTGGCTTGTTTATCTGTGATTGGTTTTGGTTTTTTTGGTAATTGCAGCTGTCCTGTCTTTTGATATGTGCTTACATTTCTTTCCCACTCTGTTGCTGATTTATCAGTTTCTTCTCAGGATAGCATAAGACTGAGAAGAGCTTCCATGCTTTCTTCATACTCAGTGTTTTGGTGCTATATTGGTTTACTTTCGAGAGGTCAACTTCATTCTCTGATAATAAAAATTCTAGAGTATGCAGTGTTTTCTAGGTAAGCTGACCATACTCCTTGAAACAATTCTGCTTCCTAGTGTACTATCCTTGTTTGTATAAATAAATAGACAACTGAGAAAAAATATTGTTGGTTCCTTAGGTGTGCAATCATAAACTTTTCTAGATATTGCCAAATTGCTTTCCACGGTAAAGATGAGAGAGTTCCTAGTGTTCGTCATCTCTGCAAATACCTAGTACTGTTGGACTTTTAAATTGTGACCAGTTGATTGAATGGTATCTAGTGTAGTTAATTCAACAGATATTTAAGTACCCATTGTTCCAGCTATGGGCTTAGAGGCTGGACATAGAGTGGTGAACAGAACACATATAGACACCTGTCTCACAGAGTTGACTTTCTAGAGGGTAGAGACAAACAAGAAGAGTATATAAAATGTTAAATGCTATAATTGCTTAGAATAGAAATAAAATGAGGAAGGGCTGTTAACCAGTTTTAGAAGTAGCCAGGGGTCTTACTGAGAAGATAACATTTGAGCAAAGATCTGAGGAGGGTGAGGGAGCAAGTGAGGATATTTATGGGAAAAGTGTCCCAGGCAAAGGGAATAGCAAGCTCAAAGGCTTTGAGATAGGAGGATAGGGAATCGCAAGGAAGGCCAGTGTGGCAGAAGCAACGTGAGCAAATATGCGATGGGGTCGGAAAGGCATTATCCAGCCAGATCGCGTAGTATTGTAGACCATCGTAAAGATGTTTTCTTTTATTCTGAGTGAGATGAAAAACCAGTGGAGGGTTTGAAGAGAAGAGTGATATAACACTCCTGTGTTAACAGGATCACTCTGCTGTGTTGGAAGGAACTGAAGACTGGCAAGAGGGGAGCAGGTAGACTAGTTAGGAAGCCACTGCTACTACTAGTAGCAGGTAGACTAGTTAGGAAGCCACTAATAATAATCCAGGTAAGCAGTGGTGGTGGTTGCTGGGTCCAGAGGAGAGCAGTGGAGGTGGTGAAAAGTGGTTGGGTTCTAGATCTACGTAGAGAGAAGAGCAGAGAGCACTTGCAAATGCTGGGTATGAGATAAAAAGATATGTAAGGATGACACTAGGTTTTGGGTCTGAACAGTGAGAAGAAGGGAGTTGCCCTTAACTGAGGTGTGTAAGTTATAGGAGGTACCAGTGTTGCATGTATTAAAATTGAGATGTCACTTTGATACCTGTTGCAGTCAGAATTCCTTAAGAAATGGCTGGCACACTCAATATAATTGAACATTTTGACAAAGGAATCATTTACAAAGGTATGTGTAGAGTATAATGAAAGCACTGAGGTAGTGCTGTGTTGAGAGGGCAAGTAGCAGCAGAGATGTTACCACCCTAGTTACTGGAAATTTGAAGAGAGTCATAGAGAGTTGGCCTTGGGAGAATGAATCACCTTCGGTGAGGGGACTCAGCCAGTGAAGATGACCCCACTCTGAGAGAGTCAGAGGAATAAACATTCTCTTCCTCCCTCTGCCAAGGCTTCCATAAGTCTAACCTACTGGAAGCCAGAAGACAAGGAAAGTTGTAATCCATATTGGTCAACCTTCTAGGGTAGAACAGGTTGGAGAAGGGTGGAGGATAAATCTGCATTGGCACATGGAAGAGACCCAGCACAACATCTAATAGGCGACATGGAGCAGGCTGCTGGATAGAGGAATGTGGGGTTCAGGATCCAGGCCTGGGCTGGCAATAATACATTTGGGTGATGCCAGCCTACAGATGATATTTAAAGTCGTGAGAATGTATGAGATGACAAGGGGAGTTATTACCTAGAGAAGTACTGATTCCCAGGCACCACAGTGTCTAGAGTTTAGGGGAAAGAGAAGAGACCAGCAAAGGAGACTGAGCATGAGTGGTAGAAGAAAGAACCAGAGAGTGTAGTGTCTTTAAGTGTTTTGAAGCAGGAGCAGAGATCTATATCAAATGCAGTTGATGACAATGAAGAATTGACTGTTAAATTTAACAGGAAGGTTATTGGTGATCTTCACAAGTGCAGTTTTGTTGGAGTGGTGGCATAAATTTTTTCTTGAATTTAAAAAGAATGTGGGAGGAGATGTTTGAGACAGCAGGTATAAATGACTTAATTTTAAGGGGTTTTGTTATAAAGGAAAGGAGAATAATGGGCTGGTGGGAGAAGTGAGTCAAGACTTTTTAATTTTTTCCTTTTTTGGCATTTCTTTTGTAGTGACAGGGTCTTCTTATGTTGCTTAGGCTGGTCTCGAATTCCCGGGCTCAAACAATCCTGCCTTGGCTTCCCAAAGTCCTGGGATTACAGATGTCAGCCACTATGCTTGGCCAGTTAAGACATTTTTTTAAAGGTGGGAGAAATAACTACATGTTTACTTGTTGATAGATCCAGAAAAGGGGACAAAAATCATAAGGGGAGGGGTGAGAATTCCTGGATCTGCGTTCTTTAGTAGATATGAGCTTGATAGGATCTATTGTGCAGGTGGAGGGATGGCCCATTGCTGGGGCTTGGGCAGTTTTCCAACTGTAATTGGAGGAAAGGCAGAATATATGGGCATAGATATGGGTAGATGGGTAGATGTCATGGAGGCTTGAGGAAGTGGTCTAAGAAAACCATGGATAAGTGTTGTGGAGGAGGTACTGGAAGTGGAAGGAGAGAGCAGAAGGTAAGAAATAGTTGTCGAGGAAGTGGGAAAGTATAGTTTCCTATTTTCCAAATAGGAAAATGTGGTATAGATGTTGGGTGACAATAGGGGCCCACATGAAGTTGGTATTCATAAATTTAAGGTGAGAACAGGTATACTTTTCCCTGACTCATATTGTGCTGTATGGGTGCAGGCCCAGAAAGACCGGACGGAAGGGTAGGACTTAATCATGATTACAGTTTAGCAGAGCAAATGCAATGAAATGAGAGAGGGAAAAGGAGATGATTAGAATGATTGAAATGAATTTAAGTGGGATAAGGAAATAAGTGAAGATACGAGAGAAGATGAGGGGCAGTAAAAAGATATTGGGATCACAGGACTACAGATTTTTTCAGGGCAGAAGGATTATTGACCTTCTTGAGAAAGTGTGAGTTGGAGAGGTGGGAAGTGGTGGCTGTAGATTAGAATGTTTGACGTTGAGATTTGGTGGGGCAGGGGGTTGCAGATGACGGTAATGATATAGTCTTATATAAAAATACGGGTGTGCCTGGCTGTGAGGTGGTGTGGAGACCTCGTCTTTGGAGTTTTTAGTTTACATTTCCTTAGTTATTACTGAGGTTGAACATCTTTGTATTTGTGATGCTTGCTTTCTTTGTGAACTGCTGCTCACATTCTTTGACCATTTGGCTATTTTGTTTCTTATTGATTTATGGGTTAAAAAAAATGTAGTCTTGATACTTATCTTTTGATATTTGTGTTTGCAGGTATCTCCTGAGATTCACTTCTATAGTGTGTCTTTCAGTGCATTGTTTTATATTTTAGTTGAATTTATCAATTTTCTATCCTACTGTTTATGCTGTTTTATGCCTTTAGAAATCCATCTTTCCCCCAAGGTTAAAGATGTTCTCCTATATTTTCTAGAAGTTCTAATTTTGCTTTTTTTCCTGAAGAATGTTACATTTTATTGTTTGCTACATTCTTGTGCCATGGTTTTCAGCCCCATCGGGTAATTTAAGGTCTTCTCTACGCTGTTTATTCTAGTTAGCCATTCATCTAATCTTTTTTCAAGCTTTTTAGCTTCCTTGCGATGGGTTCGAACAGCCTCCTTTAGCTCGGAGAAGTTTGTTATTACCAGCCTTCCGAAGCCTACTTATGTCAGCTCATCAAAGTCATTCTCCATCCAGCTTTGTTCTGTTGCTGGGGAGGAGCTGCGTTCCTTTGGAGGAGAAGAGGCGCTCTGGTTTTTAGAATTTTCAGCTTTTCTGCTCTGGTTTCTCCCCATCTTTGTGGTTTTATCTACCTTTGGTCTTTGATGCTGGTGACCTACAGATGGGGTTTTGGTGTGGATGTCCTTTTTGTTGATGTTGATGCTATTCCTTTCTGTTTGTTAGTTTTCCTTCTAACAGTCAGGTCCCTCAGCTGCAGGTCTGTTGGAGTTTGTGGGAGGTCCACTCCAGGCCCTGTTTGCCTGGGTATCACCAGCAGAGGCTGCAGAACAGCAAATATTGCAGGACGGCAAATATTGCTGCCTGATCCTTCCTCTGGAAGCTTCGTCCCAGAGGGGCACCTGCCTGTATGAGGTGTCAGTCGGCCCCTACTGGGAGTTGTCTCCCAGTTAGGCTACATGGGGTTCAGGGACCCACTTGAGGAGGCAGTCTGTCGGTTCTCAGAACTCAAACACCGTGCTGGGAGAACCACACCTCTCTTCAGAGCTGTCAGACAGGGACGTTTAAGTCTGCAGAAGTTTCTGCTGTCGTTTGTCCAGCTATGCCCTGCCCCCGGGGGTGGGGTCTACAGAGGCAGCAGGCCTTGCTAAGCTGCAGTGGGCTCTGTCCAATTCAAGCTTCCCCAGCCACAGTGTTTACCTACTCGAGTCTCAGCAATGGCGGATGCCCCTCCCCCTGCCAGGCTGCTGCTTCACAGGTCTATCTCAGACTGCTGCGCTAGCAGTGAGCAAGGCTGTGTGGGTGTGGGACCCACCTAGCCATGTGTGGGATATAATCTCCTGGTGTGCCATTTGCTAAGACTGTTGGAAAAGCGCAGTATTTGGGCGGAAGTGTCCAGATTTTCCAGGTACAGTCTGTCGTGGCTTCCCTTGGCTAGGAAAGGGAAATCCCCTGACCCCTTGCGCTTCCGGGGTGAGGCAGTGCCCCGCCCCGCTTCAGCTCACGCTCCGTGGCCTGCACCCGCTGTCCAACCAGTCCCAATGAGATGAACCAGGTACCTCAGTTGGAAATGCAGAAATCACTGTCTTCTGCATTGATCATGCTGGGAGCTGCAGCAGCATTTTAAAAACCCAAATGATATAATGTCCCACTAATGGCTTATGACCTGCAGTTTGGTGTGGTCTGAAGCATCTGATTCATTTAGTCATTTCAGTAACTTCGAAAAATATCTGAGCAGAAACTCTTTAGTTTAATTAGGTCCCACCTGTCAATTTTTGGTTTTGTTGCAATTGCTTTTGAGGACTTAAGGACTCAAAAGTTTTCCCTTGGTATCCAAGAGGGATGGTTTCAGGACGCCTGTGGATACCAAAATCTAGGAATGCTAAGTCTCTGATATAAAATGGCACAATATTTGCATATAACCTATGCAAAAAGTATAGATACCTTCCTTTATATATTTTAAATCATCCTTAAATCACTTATAATATCTAATGCAATGTAAGTGCTATGTAAAGTTATACTGTATTATTTTTTATTTGTATTTTTATTGTTGTATTGTTATTTTAAAATAATTTTCTTTATTCATTTATTTTTAGAGAGACAGGGTCTTCCTCTGTCACCCAGGCTGGAGTGCAGTGGCATGATCATAGCTCACTGCAGCCTTGACCTCCTGGGCTCAAGCAATCTTCCTGCCCCAGCCTCCTGAGTAGGTGGGACTACAGAGGTGTGCCACCCACACCTGGCTGATTTCTTCATTTTTTTGTAGAGACAGGACCTTGCTGTGTTGCCCAGGCTGGTCTTGAATTCCTGGTCTCAAGTGATCCTCTCTCTTTGGCCTCCCAAAGTGCTGAGATTACAGGTGTGAGCCACTGTGCCTGGCCAGTATAATTATTTTTTATTTTTAAAAAATATTTTTGATCTATGGTTGGTTAAATCTACCAATGTGGATGGTTGCCTGTATGTTATTTTTTTCTTCCCAAATTAGCTGGACCTCTGGTCCAATTCTCAAATGTTATTTGGAAGATAGACCTTTATCTAAGAGTAGAGAATATAGAACTTCAAGAGTAGAGAATATAGCTTAACATATATTCTCTAAGTAGATTTCCATTGTAACAGTGAATTTTTGAAGACTTGTAATTAAAAAGTGAATTTCTATTTCACACACACTGTATGTATATGTCGATGCTCACTTTGGAAGATAGTTTGCCATTTTCTGATAAAACTGAAGATCTAGCACTTTCACCCTTAAAAGATACTCTAGAGCAGAGGTCCCCAACCTTTTTGGCACCAGGGACTGGTTTTGTGGAAGACAATTTTTCCACAGACCGGGGTGAGGATGATGGTTTCAGGATGATTCAAGCGTATTACATTTATTGTGTGCTTTATTTCTATTATTATTACATTGTGATATGTAGTGAAATAATTATACAACTCACCATAATGTAGACTCAATGGGAGTCCTAAGCTTGTTTTCTTGCAACTGGATGGTCCCATCTGGGAATGATGGGAGACAGTGACAGATCATCAGGCATTAGATTCTCATAAGGAGCGTGCAACCTGGATCCCTTGCATGTGCAGTTCACAATAGGGTTTGGCTCCTATGAGAATCGAATGCTGCTGCTGATCTGACAGGAGGTGGCGCTCAGGCACTAATGCAAGCAGTAGGGAGTGGCTGTAAATAGAGAAGAATCTGCTCACTTGCCCACCACTCACCTCCTGCTATGCAGCCCGGTTCCTAACAAGCCACAGACTGGTACTGATCCATGGTCTGGGGTGGGGGACCCCCTGTTCTAGAGAAACTCCAGCACGTGTGTGCCCAAATGTTCACAGCTGTATGTTCAGAAGAGCCTCAGATGGAAGCAACACAAATATTCATTAATAGTGGAATGAATACTTAAATAAGTGGATGAATCTTTTCAACATAGCATGAAGTAAAAGAAACATGCCCACGGAATTCGTTAGTATGATTCTATTATATAAAGTTCAAACACAGGAAAAAAAACCCTATTTTTTAAGGATGTATATTTAAATACTAAAGTGACAATCAAGGAAATGATTATTCCAGATATCATGATTGCGGTCACCTCTAGTGGGGAGATGAGGTGTAATGATTGAGGAGGGCCAGGTAGCAGGTGTGGTGTTGGCAGTATTCTATTTCCTGGCCTGGATGATTGTTATTTATGTTGGTTTAATAATTATTCTATAAGCTCAGATGTATTATCAATTTTTTATTTTACAGATCTCTTTATAAAAGGAATAAAACTCTTTAAAAGTGGATTTCTAATGGTAAAATTTCTGTTACCACCTTAGAGGTGGGAACCAATTTTGGAGAGGCAGCCCTTTCCAGCCTGCCTCCTTCCACTTGTGCCACACGGGCATTGCCTGCTCTGTTTGTTTCTGACCACTGACAGTGACACTCTCATTTTTATTAGTGGTGGATATGGGAAAGGGTACGGTTGTTCAAAGTCATACTTTTTCTGGTAAGATTGTGAGTCTTTAGGTGTCTTTGTAGAACTCTTTCTGTTAGTCTCTGAAAGAGATAATCATGCCTTTGGCTTTTCTTTTTGAACAGTATTCTTGGCAGTTCTAAGTTACGTTTCAAGAGCTTTGAAAATGGCACCCCACTCTTACCTTCAAACGTAAAAAGTAAGATCTATGAGAAATTTCTTCTGCCCTTCATGTTTTTTCCCCAAAAGTCAAATCATTGAATTCATGCAATATGCGTTGTCTATTCCTTTCAAGATGTCACAGATAGCCAGAGTTAGAAAAATGTTTAACAGTGTGAGCAGAATGCACTGGATCAATATTGAAGAAAACATGGGGAAAATATTATGTGCAAGTCTGTAAACACTATTTTTAGAGATACAAATAAAAACGAAATAACCAGACTGCAGTTTGTTCAGTATAGTTGTTGTCTGTGCATATTTTTGCTTAAAACTATTATATATTTTCTTCAATTTAATTTTATGAAAAGCTATTTTGGGTAGGAAATTTTAATTGTAATGACATTTGAATTTCTTCCCTCCTCTGTTCCTTGTGCCAACAATTAGACTGAAGGGAAAAGAAAGGATATTACTCTAGCAGCCTGTACTTTTAAATTAAACCTCGAACCTTTTCTTTCCATGAGGCAACAAGACAGTTTTATTTGTCCTCATTGATTCAGCTCATTTTTTCCCTCTTCTTGTATGGTATATAGTTTGTACTAATATAGTCTCATATTACAAAGGCAATATAGTAGAAGAAGATTCTTCCCTTTGATATTTAAAACATCTGAAATAACACAAACAGAACTATAAATTAAAAAATTTGTTCTGGCTGACAGGGCTAAAAAAATTTTCAATTGGATAACCAAAAAAATAAAAAAAAAGGAAAACTCCGATAACAAAAAAACTTTTCCTTGTAGCTGAATATTGAATATTGGGCCTAATTTGATTTTCTTTTTTCTTTTTTTTTGAGATGGAGTCCTGATCTGTTGCGCAGGCTGGAGTGCAGTGGCACAATCTCGGCTCACTGCAAGCTCCGCCCCCCGGGCTGACGCCATTCTCCTCCCTCAGCCTCCCAAGTAGCTGGGACTACAGGTGCCCACCACCACGCCCGGCTAACTGTTTTGTATTTTTTTAGTAGAGACGGGGTTTCACCGTGTTAGCCAGGATGGTCTCACATCTTCTGACTTCGTGATCCCCCTACCTTGGCCTCCCAGAGGGCTGGGATTACAGGCGTGAGCCACTGCGCCTGGCCTGATTTTCTTTTTAAAAACCTTCAAAAGATAAGAGCAGAATTTGTGTGCTAAACTGCTAGTCTCCAGCGCCATTTTGTGTTTTCTGTTGTTTTGAAGCAATTCTTTGTTTTTGCTGGTCCAGCTGCATCATTTTCATCATCCTGAACTATCATTTTCCTGCCCTGAAGTTGTGCATTTCCTTTAGCAGATACAGCCTAGGCAGCTTTATTTCCCTTTCTTTTTCCTTTAAATCTATGACCTTTTGATTCTCATTTGTTTAGAGATTCTTGGTGATTTTGCCTGAGTTTTTTTCAGTGTTTCTTTTTCTACCTTTCTGTCTAGTAATTTCCACATCTCTTCCTTGTTTCTTAGTCAGAGGTTACAATTGCTGGCTGCTTCTGCTTTATTTAGTGTTTCTTTAGCTTTTTTCTTAAATAGAATTAATCTCTCTTTTGCTCTACTGATAAAGTGTATCCATTTTATTTCCCCATGATTTGAGAAAAGGATATGTGGGTGCTTTCTACAGGTCACATTATCTAAGTCATCCCAAAATTTCAGCAAACATCCAATCTAGACATTTCATTTGAGCATCCTCAGCACTTCTGTTTTTTTTTTTTTAAAGTTTATTTTTGTGGGTCCGTAGTAGATATATATATATTTACTGGGTATATGAGATATTTTGGTACAGGTATGCCATGCGTAATAATCACATCATGGAAAATTGGGTATCCATCCTCTCAAGCATTTATCTTTTGCAGCACTTCCATTTTTCTTCTTGCTCTTGCTTAGCTCTGAATTTAGTTTATACTTTGTTTTGCTTCATTCTTGTTTTGCAAAATAATCCTCCTTGAAAAGTGTTAGAAGGTCTGTATTTTTATACCAGGGTTCAGGGCCAGGGTCTCTATAAACTTTTTATTGGATTTAATACTGTCAAACACTGCTCATGTTGATTGCTTAAATGCTTTGTGTAATGTTTTTCTCATTTGAATATTTAGTGCTTGACCTTTATCTTCTAATCTTTAAAATATTAGACATAAAATAATTATGTCATCAGGAGTTGCATCCATTGGGAAGCCTTTCATATGAATGGATCTGGTTTTACATCATTTTTTTCTACTCATCAGTTGCCAGAGGGACATTTTGTACTAATCAGAGGGAGGTTTGTTTGGAAAAATCTTCTGATTTTAGTTTTATCTGTATTTTCATTAGTTCTGCCTTTGATTTGTTCAGTGCTTCTATTATATTAAAATCTGTTGTTAGGTAATTTAACCTGTTGAATTTTGTTATTTCCAGAGGTATCCAGCTTTCATCCAATTTAGTCTGTTCCTTTTAAAAATTTGTCTTACGGCAAATTAAAGTCATCAAAATGATTCTTGATTTGATGGTGGTAGGTTTCGGTCCCCAGAGCAGCCATTGTTTTCACTATCACCATTTTTGGCTGCTGTGGTTATCTTTCTGGTCCCAGGCCCCCAGAGTCGAGCCATAGGATCGCTAGCAGAGACTGTACTGTCAAGCTCACATGAAGGACTGTTTATTTTTAAATGTTTATTATTAGATAATTTAAACTAGTTATACTGGACATGGCTTAATGAGAGAACGTTAGTGAATCTTTTCTGAGTTTAACTTGTATTCCAGATACTCTTCTGGTTATCAAATGACTTATATTCCAGTTACTCTTCAGTTAGACAACTGGCTGCATCATCAAATCATCTGGGTACTACATTCTTTTCTTTTCTTTTTTTTTTCAGACAGGGTCTCGCTCTGTTGCCCATGCTGGAGGGCAGTGGCGTGATCTCAGCTCACTGCAGCCTCTGCCTCCCAGGTTCAAGCAATTCTCCTGCCTTAGCCTCCTGAGTAGCTGGGACTATAGGCACGCACCACAACGCCTGGCTAAGTTTTTTTTGTTTTGTTTTGTTTTGTTTTGAGATGGAGTCTCACCCTGTTGCCCAGTCTGGATTGCAGCGATGCAATCTCGGCTCACTGCAACCTCTGCCTCCCAGGTTCAAACAATTCTCCTGCCTCAGCCTCCTGAGTAGCTGGGATTATAGGCGCCCACCACCACGCCCGGCTAATTTTGTGTATTTTTAGTAGAGATGGGGTTTCACCATGTTGGCCAGGCTGGTCTCAACTCCTGACCTCAAGTGATCCTCCTGCTTTGGCCTCCCAGAGTGCTGGGATTAGAGGTGAGCCACTGAACCTGGCCTCATCTGGGTACCACGTTCTAATAGCATCTAGTGTATCCGTCTCAATTGCTATTGTCTCTTCTTTGTATGATTATCTTTTAGACTCATACCTCTCCTTACAAAAATTAAGATAATTTTAGGTGGATTTTGGGAAGGAGAGCAAATAAATGCTTCTGATCAATGTCATATTTAATTGGAAGTTGATAAATTCTCTTTACTTGATCTGGAAAGATAATAAAAGGTTATTTTTGATAAAGTCCTTAAAGAAAATCAGGGTAGAAGCTCTTCTAAAATAAAACACATGAAACATGAGTTCAGAGACTATGAAAAGGGACGGCTCTAGCGTTAGTATTGTGGTAGGAAAGGCATCTTTTCAGTAGTGTGCCTGAAGTGTAGTATGTGTGTTTAGGTAGTGGAATAGAAGGAACACTTGGTGGGCGTCAGGGGATCTTAGTTTTGGTTTTGGTTGTCTTAGAACCTTTTTTTTTTTTTTTTTTAAACGCCAAACAAAACCAGCTGTTAGAAATAATACCTCCTTGCTTTAATCTAGGGGTAGTTGTGACGATCATGTGGAATTATTTTACAAATTATAAAGTTCTATACAAAAGCTAAGAATTACTTTTTAGGTGAAGAGAAACAAACTGTTGGGTTAGAATATACTGTGGGTCATATTTGAAATTAGGTCATTAACATGGGGCTGTCACGAAAATATCCAAGCATGGTACTAACATATGTATGTAATTATAAAAATAAATGATCATTAACTCATTTTCTCTTTTATTTAGCTTTTTCTGTGTGTTTGTGTGGGATTTGTTGAACTATTTTAACTTCTGCAACTATAGAGGTGATACAGGGAACTTGAAAGATGATTAAAAATAAGAAAAACAGGATTTATGATGAAAGGTTTAGGATGCTAAGCAAAACAAGCCTGAGAAATGGTTTAATAATTTGCGTTTTCCAAGCTGTAAAGACAAAGGAAAAAAAAAATCAAATGTGCTTAAACTAAAATACAGGGGATTTAGAGTAGCCATTTGTGTTATGAGTGTTAACTGGGCATCCAAGGGAGAGTTGGGAAATCACCTTTACTGAAAATCTTTCAAAATGGATTTGGTTTCATTTAATGGAAATGGGTTCAACAATGGTCCTTCTTGCTGCATGGGATAGAGCAAGGTCATTTATCAAGGAGTTTTTTCAACTCTGTAATTCTGTTCTCTTGTCTTTTAATTTTGCGATAATTCTACAGTGTTTTACTTGTGTGTTAAGTGAGCACACCCAGTGTCCTCAGAAGGGTTAGGCTTAATAAATAGGCAAGGCGTGTGTGTGTAAATGAGCCCTGTGGCCACTAGTGACCCTGCAACCACAGGTGACCTTAAGCTAACAAGCTGATGGCGGTCGTCAGTGCTGTCATTTCCTGAAACCTACCAGGTGCAGGCTGTGTGTGAGATGTGTTACACGGGCACATTCTCTATTTCATTAAATCCTAACTTTAACTTAATAGGGTAGGTTTCATTATCTCTATTCTATACATGTAGAAACTAAGCCTTAGAAATAAAGTTCAACAATTTGTACAAAATTCTCATATCTCTTAGGTAGCAGAATCAGGATTCAAACTTAAGTATGCCTGGCTTCAAGGTTGGAATTTTTTGCACTTGATACTGTTCATTAAAATCGAAATATATTGTTGATTATCTGAAACTAAAAAAAATCTATGTTTATTGTATATCACTAAGATACACATTTTTTGTTTCTGCAAAAAAAGAAGCTGTGTTGTTTACACTTGGTCTGCAGCTTCAGAGAAGGTTTGTGGTTGGTTAAGAAGCTGTCTTTGGGCTGGAGGCAGGCACCTGGACAGAAGCCCCAAGGCTTGGGAGCTGCAGCCAGGCCTCAGGGCACTGCACTGTGAGGCTCCGAGTTGTGTTGGAGGGTGAGTCTTTTGGCCTATGGAAGTTGGTCAGGTGGTTTTCCTTCTTGATGCATTTCACCTCCTTGTGTAGACAGTCACAGAGAATGTGGGTCTGTGTGGCCATAACCCAGGGCATGCAGACCCAGCAGGACCTGGTTAGGGTTTTCCATGGGGCCAGAAAGCTTCCTAGGCATCCAGGGTGTGATCCCACTCATCTTGGGGCAGGTTCTGCATGCAGCGCTGATTATGAATCTTCTAGGCATGCTTGTTTGCCAGCTTGTAGCAGAAGTGGTTCCTGCCTTCTGGGGCCACACTGTTGCAGTTGAAACAAAAGCCCAAAGAGAGAAAGAGAGAGAGAAATAGAGGAGGCCTGCAGATGCAGGTGGACCAAGCAGCTGGCAGCAGCCTTGACCTCAGTGGAATAATTCTGGTAGATTTGGGAGCTCATGGTTGGAGAAAAAAACCATTGTTAGCTGGCCTGAGAAGAAGGGGATGGGCAAAGAGATGGTCCCAGAGGCTGCAGCTGGGGAGGAGAGTGGAGCGTAATCTGAGGCTGGAGTAGGGAAGACCTTGAGTCTGTGGGTTTATTCCATCCTAACATGGTGGAGGCAAGAGACTGTCTGGTGGCTGTCCATTGTTTTTCTCTTTTCCTTTCCTGGCCTTTCCCTTTCCCTTCCCCTTTTGTTAAATAAAAAGCAAGCCAGCATAATAAATGAATTTGATCTTAGTTTATCAAATGAAAAAACCTTCAAATGTACCTTTTCCAACAGAAAGGTGACATATGCAAAAGAATAAAGCACATATGGGATACTGCATTGTACGTTCTTAGTCACTGTCATATGTGGAGTGGGATGGAAAGAATATCCTCACATAATTTGTTGTGAGAATACTGCACTGATCTCAGAATTTTCAGTGACCTGAGGATGGAATTAATGCTAATGAATTATGAATATATACTGTTTAATTTAGTGGCATTGAGTGGTGAGGATGTCAACATACTGCTTTTCATAACCTGTGGTGAGAATTCCTCTTGGAAAAGTAAATCTATATTTTATCTGTTTATTTAGCACTTGAAAAGAACCTGGGCTGGGCGCGGTGGCTCATGCCTGTAATCCCAGCACTTTGGGAGGCCAAGGTGGGCGGATCACGAGGTCAGGAGATCGAGACCATCCTGGCTAACATGGTGAAACCCCATCTCTACTAAAAATACAAAACAATTAGCTGGGCATGGTGGCACGTGCCTGTAGTCCCAGCTACTCGGGCGGCTGAGACAGGAGAATCGCTTGAACCTGGGAGGCGGAGGTTGCAGTGAGCCAAGATTGCGCCACTGCATTCCAGCCTAGGTGACAGAGTGAGACTCTGTCTCAAAAAAAACAAAAACAAAAACCTGATATAGAGCCTTATGGTCATGATCTATTATATCCTGTGTATTGCACATGAAGGAAAATATTGTCTTAAATAATATTACTGCTGGTTTTTAAAAAATCATTAAGTTTCAGAAAGCTTGCTTTCTTTACCTCTTACTTTCTAGCTAAGTAGATAATTAATGTGGTTTTATATTTACCTTTAAAATTCTATAGTTGTAGAGTCTTCTGCCTTGTGTTTATGCAGAGTTTATGAAAATTTACAGTGGGCCGGGTGCGGTGGCTTACGCCTGTAATCCCAGCACTTTGGGAGGCTGAGGTGGGTGGATCACGAGGTCAGGAGATCGAGACCATCCTGGCTAACATGGTGAAACCCTGTTTCTACTAAAAATACAAAAATAAATTAGCCAGGCGTGGTGGCAGGTGCCTGTAGTCCCAGCTACTCGGGAGGCTGAGGCAGGAGAATGGCGTGAACCCAGGAGGCAGAGCTTGCAGTGAGCCGAGATGGCGCCACTGCACTCCAGCCTGGGCGACAGAGCGAGAGTCCATCTCAAAAAAAAAAAAAAAAAAAAAAAAAATTTACGGTGAAATGTGGGGTTTTCACAAATAACCCTGAGAAACAAAAATCAACTTAATAGAATCCTAAATTTGTTATGCCATCATGAATTTCTGCCCCCATGGGGGAATGCTATGTGAGTTAGATCTGTCAGAGAGATATCAGGCACCTGGGCTTTCTGGCATTCTGCCCTTGAGAGAATCATGAATCTTTCAGTATTAGAGAAGAATCCTTAGAGATAGTTTTTTCACTGAACATTTCTTGAACTTCTATTTTTGAACATTTCCTAGAAATTAATAGAATGAAGCTTAAAAAGATTAAGTGACTGCATACATGGCCACAGAATTGGGAACAGTAGTCTTTGGCTTCAAACTCAAGATTTCTAGCTTATAGGTACTTATTTACCAAACACTAAGGAATCAGGTGTATCATGCATCATGTCAGGTGCTGAGGGTACAGAAATGCCTACAACACAGTGCCTGCCTTTCAGAATATTGTTGGGAGAGCTGAACTGCAGTGGCCCAGACTGCTCCTGATGGGTATATCAAGAATGCAAGGCTCTGACTGCTCTTTGTCTGAATTTCTCATAGTTGTGTTTCCAGCAAGCAACCCTGAGGGATGAGGTAATATCTCCCCCAGGGTTGCTTCCACTTACTCAAGGAACTTACTCTTACTGAAAAAGGAACACTGAGCTGAGGGCATGCACTCAGCTCAGTGTTCCTTCCTGGTAACAAAGGAACACTCAGCTCAATGTTCCTTCCCTGTAGCAAAGCCCACAGCATGTACAGGACTCTTTGAATTACCACTCTGAGACGGGGGCAATGAGGAACCAACAAAAATTAACATGAAGTTTGACTACTCCTTTTGCCAGAGACACCTTTGTCTCTGGCCCAGGTGTCTCATGTCTTCTGCTAGCACCCATGAAACAGTAACAGGCTAACCTGTTAGCTTACAGTTAAGGTGGAATCTCAGACCCTGCATAGTTATTGGCAAATATCTCTTGTGAGGTGGTATAGATGTGAGGAAACCAACAAATACAGTTCAGTGTGGCAGGTACAGAGTGCTGTGGGATACAGAATGCTGTGGGATAACCCAGGAAAGGTTCAGCTGGTCGAGGTCAAGGAGGCTTTTCTGATTGCACTGCTCTTGAGGTGAAAATATTGGTTGGTTCATCTCTTGAGGGTAGATCTTTTCATTGTTAGTGTATGACACAGGACATGGCACATGGTTCATGATGACAGAGCTTGCTGAATGAGTGAATGAACTGTTATTTGTGGTTATTGGGTGTGATTTACTGCATCAAAGGTGGTCCCTATGTTTGCTACTAAAGTTTGTCTCATTTTTAAAGACCGAAGTCCTGGGAAGATGTTTGTTCTTCAATGAAAAGCAACTGATATAGAAACCTACTATGAATAGGCCGGGCGCAGTGCCTCACACCTGTAATCCGAGCACTTTGGGAGGCCAAGACGGGTGGATCACCTGAGGTCAGGAGTTCGAGACCAGCTTGACCAACATGGAGAAACCCTGTCTCTACTGAAAATACAAAATTAGCCAGGTGTGATGGAGCATGCCTGTAATCCGAGCTACGCGGGAGGCTGAGGCAGGAGAATTGCTTGAACCAGGGAGGTGGAGGTTGCGGTGAGCCGAGATCATGCCATTGCACTCCAGCCTGAGCAACAAGAGTGAAACTCTGTCTCAAAAAAAAAAAAACCTACCATGAATCTATTCTAACAGGTGAGGAAAGTGATTGAGTTTGCAGAATATCTTGTATGTAGATTAACTTAATAAAATGACATTAAGGTCCAGTTACTTATTTTGTAAACTTTTTATTTTCTAATACTCTTTAGATTTTTCAGAAGAGTTACAAAGATAATACAGTGAATTTCCGTGTACTTTCTACCCAGCTTCCCTTAATATTATTATTTTATATAACCATGGTATCTTTATCAAAACTAAGAAATTAACATTGGTATACCACAGACTTTATTTGCATTTCTCCAATTTTTTCCACTGATGTCCTTTTTCTCTTCTAACTCAGGATACCACATTGCATTTATTCTTTGTATTTCCTTAGTCTCTTCTTATTTGTGACAGTTTCTCAGTCTTTTCTGAACTTGACACTTTTGAAGAGTAGACCATATTGTAGAACGTCCCTTAATTTGGGTTTTTCTGATTTTTTTTTTTTTTTTTCATGATGAGGCTGAGATTATGGATTCTGGGGGAGAATACCCTAAGATGATGTACCTTTCTTGTTGGATCATGTCAGTGGACACAAAATATTTATAGGACTTACTGCTGATGATGTTAACTCTGATCACTTAGTTACTCTTAGTTACCACTTAGAAACCTCCGTCAGGTTTCTCCCTGTAAACTCCCTGTTTTTCCCTTTCCATTTATTGTTCACTAGCAGCGAGTCACTAAGTCCTGCTCACACTCAAGACGATGGGAGTAAGCTTCATCCATGGAAGGAGGAATTTCTGGGCATGTGTTAAAAACAATGACAGTAAATAATGTTTTGAGGCTATGCAAAGATACTGTTTTTCCTTAAAAGTTCAGGGGAACTAGTTCTCTCTGAAGCCAAGAATTGCCTTGGACAAGAGGTCAAGTTATAATGACTAAATACTTGCCCTTTTTATTTATGCTTTACTGCAGATCTATCTGTATTATAAATGGTGCTATTCTTGTGTCATTGACCCTTCTTTAATTTCTTTGAAGAATGGAAGCGTTTATGTTAACTGAATGGGGTTAATGAGGGTACATTTGTAAAACAAGGTGAAACATCAATAATTGATTTTAATTTCTTCCTCATTAATCAGTTACAAAAAGCTTATTTTATCTTTTGTCATTTGTTGGTTACCAAGTAAGAAGCCATATATATGTGTGTGTGTGTGTGTGTGTGTGTGTGTAGTGTGTATATGTATATATATACACACATACACACACATGTATATATATACACACACACATATATACACACACACACACACATACACACAGACACACGAGTATGGACATATATGTATATGGTTAGCTATATCCCAAGTGATTTATATATCCACGTCTAAAATCCATTGCTCAGAAAAACCTGCCTTAATGTTGTGCTTCTTGTGCAAGAGACAGTCATGGTCCATGCAGTTAAGAGGTGCAGTCTTTCAAAAATTATCCCAACAGGAGTTGATGGGTAGGAAGGAGGCATGTCCCAGTGATCCAACAGTCATCCCAGGACATGCTAACCATTTGACTGATCTCCCTCAGAAGTTGGGATAATTCTAAGGTAGCCTTTGTTGCTTTAGGGGTGTTGTCCAGATGGGCTGGTCCAGAGAGAGAGAGAATGTGGTTAATGTGTTTTTCGATTCGTAAGGGGAAAACATCATGGTATTTGGATGTACAACATAACTACATTCTTTACTGCTGTTCTTGGAAATGCCATAACCTAAACAAATTCTTGTTTCCATTACTAAATTCAAAAATTTTGAGTCAGTGCAGTGCTAGATATGGGTAAACATTTGTAGCATTTAAAAAAATTGTAAAATCTTAAAAAAGGATCAAGATTTGGCAGTGCTGAGTTAATAGCAGTCAGTCAAATTGAATTTGACCATTGGGACTGAGATTTGGCCTCTTAACCATATGTTATTGCTTTGCTCCAGAAAATATTTTAGTAGTATTATCAGAAATACTTCCATTTATTTTTTTCCTTTTTTAATTTTTATTTTTGGCAGAGCATAGCATTTGGTGATTCTTGGGGTCATTACTAGGGTTTGGATTGGGATGGGAGAGGGTGTGATCTTATAGGAATTTGAAATTGAGAAGGCAGCACTGCTGAAAAATGCATTAGGGCCAACCTCTGAATTAGATTGGCTCAATTTGTTGGGGGCAGAGCTGCAGATGCAGCTCTACATCTGCAAAGATGTAGGTGTTAACAAATGTGTTAAAATAACTCTTATTTATTGCTGGGTGTGGTGGTTCACGTCTGTAATCCCAGCACTTTGGGAGGCCGAGGCAGGCGGATCATCTGAGGTCAGGAGTTCAAGACCAGCCTGGCCAGTATGGTGAAACCTCGTCTCTACTAATAAAAAAAAAAAAGAAAAAATACAAAAATTAGCAGGGCATGGTGGCATGCACCTGTAGTCCCAGCTACTAGGGAGGCTGAGGCAGGAGGATTGATTGAACTTGGGACGTAGAGGTTGCAGTGAGCTGAGGTTGGAGTGAGCCAAGATCGCTCCACTGCACTCCAGCCTGGGCAACAGAGCGAGACTCCGTTTCAAAAACAAAAAAACAAAACTCTTGTTTATAGAGTACCTGGCTAGATATTTGGTATTTTGTATACATTTTATTTAAATTCAAAATAGCCCTTCAATGTTAGTATTAGACAATTTTATAGATGAGATAAATTAAGCTCAAAGAAGTTAGGTAACAAGGATCACATAACTAGTGTGTAATGGAACTGCAGTGTGAATTCCTTTCAATCTGATTCCAAAACCCATGACTATTCTTTATATTGCACTCTCGCCCTCTGTGGTATGCATACAGTTGGCTATGCAGCAGTAGGCCCTTTTGGTGTATTGTATAGAAAATGAGCCATTTCATTGTTTGGGAAACTTGTGTTTCCTCCTCTTCCCCCCATTTTTAGTATCTGTTAAAAGAAGAAAGCTTTTGGCTACTTAAAAAAACTTGATTATGTTGTTTAGTTTGGTGCCTTTTGATCTGGTCATGACAATGGGAGCAATACTCTTATGCTTGCTACTTGTTTCATTTAAACTGTAAAGTCCGGAAAAAATATATTAGTACGCAGGAGTGCTAACTTGCAAATGAGTTTTTCTTGACTGCTAATAACTCAAGCAAAAAGATAATTATGTGTTATAAACTGTGCATGCGGAAAGTGAAATGAAATTCATCTGCTTCATATTTTTTAGGAAAATTGATAAGGCATCACTGTTAATATTTTTCACATTACCTTTTGGATTTCTTAATTCAGATATTTTCTCTCCACAATTTTGAGAGAAAATTAAGAGGGGTTGCTGCCCAAAATTGGAGGAGTCTTGGAACCAAGTTGTGATTGTATGTTTATATAAAAACTCAGTGTGACCTCAGCAAGTCACAGCATTTTTTCAATTTGATGATCTCTATTTTAAAGTGAGAAAGTTTTTACTTGCAGAGTGTTTCTGAATCCTATGTTAATCTTTTTTAAGTTCTGATTGGAGGCTCTAGTGATACGATTTTTAGGGCAGGCTACATTTAGCTGTATTTTTTCCATTATATTTTGAAGTCGGAATGGTATTGCAAGTTAGTAATTTTCATACTCTTGTTGATAATGTTTTGCATATGGTACACATGGGATTTGGGAACTAGTTAAGGTCCTTGCCTACACTCTGCTTAGAGCAAGAAGTAATTTGGGGTTCTCTGTGTACAGATAATGATAAATGGGCCAAGTTGTGGGGCAGGTTTCACTTTAGACCTTGCCTCTCTTGTCTGTGTGTCACTCCCTTTTCTTTCTTATGTGGGTGCATGACTACCTATTGTAATGCCCAAGGCTTTAATATACTCATTGATGCCTTTTGCCTGATCTCCCAGGATACCCATACATGTATATTTAATATTCGTAGTTTGTGCTCATGTCATATATGGCCATCAGCCCACAGCAAGAGAAATCAGAGGAAGTGTTGCCTGGGAGGCAGCACATTTGGAGAGTTCATGTGTGGGACGGTACTATAACAGCCTTGCGTAAGTAATGCAACAGGTAAGGTGGAATCATTTTAGAGCAGGCTGTTGCACTGAGGTCTTGTCAAGTTAAGACATTACCAGTGCAATGACTCTTGAAAGGTGTGCTGCTAACAAAAAGATGTTATTAAATCTAGTCTGTGTGGGAGTGTGCATGTCTGTCAGCTATACAGTCTAATTCCTAAATAAGAACTTGCTGCTCCTGATATACTTACATACTTTAATGTGTCTTCAGCTCTACATGTTTGGGTTCCTTATACCTATTTCTTCTGTGCCTAGTTGCTCTGAGTCATACTAGTTTACTATGAGATAATGTTAAACAATATCATGGATTCAACCAGGATGTCTTTAATCTTCTCCCTTGTTATTCTCATTCATTTTTTTCCTTTAAAATCACAGTGAAAAAGTGAGCTGATTATTTTTTTAAAACCCAGAAAACAGAGACTTAACAAATTCATAGCTAGAACAAGTTAGTGTTCACCTGAATGGTTTTCTCTAATACCAATCTTGAATCTCTTGGATTGCTCATGCTATTCTAATTAACCAGCAGTTGATAAAAGAAAAATATATAAGCATATATGCATTGCATTTTTCTTGACCACTGGAGCTCCTTAATGTTTCTCTACATGTGTCCTTTACGATTCCTGAGGATGCCTAACGAACTTCTCTTAGTTTAGTAAAGCTGACATGTTATGAACCACTGGTGTCTTTTTTCTCACTCTTCAGGAACATTATAGAATGTTCATTCTGAAAACAGATAACATTTGGTCCAAATCTTTCATTTTTTAAAGGAGGAAACCGAGGCTCATAAAGGTTGAGGTTTAACTAAAGGCCATACAAGTATTTGTTGGAGATGAATTGCTCAGATAAGAGTGTGTTCTGTAGGTTCATAAATAGTGCAGTTTTATTTGCTTGCTTGTTTTTGAGACAGGGTCTTGCTTTGTTGCCCAGGCTGGAGTGCAGCCTCAACCTCCTGGGCTCATGTGATCCTTCCACCTCAGCCTCCTGAGTAGCTGGGATTACAGCCACACCCTAGCATGCCCGGCTAATTTTTGTATATGGTTTTGCCATATTGCCCAGGCTGGTCTCAAACTCTTGGGCTCAAGCAGTCCTTCCTCCTTGGCCTCCCAAAGTGCTGGGATTGCAGGCATGGGACACCGTGCCCGGCCAACCGTGCAGTCTTTAAATAATAGCCTAGATACCCATTTAAATTCCAATTTTTATTTTGAAGAGGGGTTTACGAGGTGACTCTTCTGTGGTTATGTCCTTTGGAGTAAGCTATAATCAAATTGATATGCAGAGAGGAAGTAAACAGTTCTTTATTAGAGTAGACTTAAAATGTGGAATATTCTCAAGTATGTCAACCTTTCTAAACAGGATGAAAAAGAAACCTGGAACATTATATGAGCCAGTAGGTCCCATTTATTGTCTGTTTTTTTTATTTATCTTGTTCTGCTACCCCTACTCCTTACTTTTGCCTGGCATGGACATACATCTCTTTCCTCTGTCCATTTTTCACGTTTGTTCTTGTTAGACTTGGGACTTCAGGGTGAAAGTGAACATTATTCTCTGATTTCTTCTAAGTTTGTGGTTTATTAATATATCCTTCTAATATTTCTTGGGTGCAGGAACCAGGGGAAAGGGAAAAAGTAAGGCCGAATTCTGTTTTTCTCAAACTCCTGGGGACGAATTTGTACACCTTAATTTTTTTTATTTTTATTTTTATTTATTTATTTATTTTGAAACAGAATCTCACTCTGTCACCCAGGCTGGCATGCAGTGGTGTAATCTTGGCTAATTGCAACCTCCGCCTCCCAGGTTCAAGCCATTCTCCTGTCTTAGCCTCCCAAGTAGCTGGGATTACAGGTGCCTGCCACCATGCTGGCTAATTTTTGTATTTTTAGTAGAGACAGGGTTTCACCATGTTGATCAGGCTGGTTTTGAACTCCTGACCTCAGGTGATCCTCCCACCTCGGGCTCCTAAAGTGCTGGGATTACAGGCGTGAGCCACCGTGCCCAGCCTGTATGCTTTAATTTTCATTTGATGTTTTATTTCCAGTTATTAAATGTACTCCCCCACTCTGTTTTTCTCACTCAAGAGACTTCCTGTGTCTACAGTGGGTTTGCTGTAGTCTAGTACCACACATGTTCAGAGGATGCTCAGGAAATATTAGTAATACGTAAGTGTCACTTTGTTCAGAACGGCCAGTCTGCATTGGTTCTGCCTAGAGAGAAATTTCCTCTTTCTTCATGTACTTGGATCGCTAAGGTTTTCTGGTTGAATTTCTATGTTTTTAAAATAGTTTTATATAGACATAGTGACTTTTGAAATGGTCCTCCCTCCCTCCCTACCTCTCTCCCTTCCTCCTCCATCCTTCCATCCCTCCCTCCCTCCCTTCCTCTCTTCCTTTTCTTCCTTTCTTTTTCCTTTTCTCTTTCTCTTTTTCTTTTCTTTTCTTTTTTCTCTGTTTTGACAGGGCTCGTTCTGTTACCCAGGCTGGAGTGCAGCGGTGTGTTCACAGCTTGCTGCGGCTTTGACCTCCTGGGCTCAAGAAATCCTCCTGCCTTGGCCTCCAAAGTGTTAGAATTACAGGGGTGAACTACCACACCTGGCCTGAAATAGTCCTTTCTAATTCAAACCTGGCTGTTTTGCCAGGGAGGACTTACTTGCTCTGAGACCATATTATTGGAAACTTAGAGTGTAATAGAGAACGTTTGATTCTTCCCTTGTAGAAATAGTCAGAATTTCAAGGTTCAAAATTTCACGGACATAGATATAGGGCTGTAATGAGAAGGAAAATATGTATGTACCATCCTTTCTTCCAAAGTGTCCTTGGAGGAGAGCAAGCATAAGAATGGTGCTCAGTGAGGCCACGAGGCTGGGATACAACAGCCTGAATCAAAGCACGCTGTCATAGCCTCCTAACAAAAGAGAATGTCAAGGTTTGAAACCGGAATTCATTATAATATGCAGTATTTTATGTACTTGTAAATAAAATTAAGGGAGTATAGGAGGAGATGATAAGGGGAGGATTTGTTTGAATCTGTCTCATCTTCTGCTTTGTTGAAGTGCTAATCAGATGATCTTTCTATCCTACCAATATATGAGAAACAGTGTTTTAGAGTAAGAGTATTGGAGCTTGTTCTTGTTATCCTGAAGGCAAACTTCCCTGTCTCATGTAAGAACTCCAGCTTTTTGTGTTCCCTTTAAATGTATATTTTGTGTTTTTTGTTCATTTTGTTGCTAAAAAAGGTAGTGCGGATTTTGTTAGTGAGGAGACAGCCTTTCAACCTTCCTATCTCCTTGGTACCAATTTAAGCCAAAAATTATTTTTTTCTATACAAGATATTAACCTTGCCATAACTAATTCATGCCATTGTGACCATGAGTTTAGCTATCTCTTTTCTATATAAGGAATCACTGCTGGGAATTGGTTTCCTTCCCAAGGGACCCTGTAATTTTGATTATTTTACTTCCATCCAGGATGTCACTATACCACAGGAGGCTGGCTGACTCAGGGGTGGGAAGAAAAGGCATAGAAAAATAAAGTAGCTTATGTTTCTATGCCTAGGATGTTTGTTTCAAAAGTTCAGCTGGGGATCTGAGACAGGAAAGGTACAATAAATTTATGTTAAAAATTTCAGCTGGTCATCTGAGACCGGAGAGGTACAATACATTTATGTTAAATTTTTTTTTTTGTTTCTGTCTTGCTGTTTACATTTATTTAAAATATTTTAAATGGAGATATACCATTATGCTTGCAGAAGGTCCTATTCCTGATACTTAAAAAGCCTAAATAAAGATATATAAATTTTAACCAGTTCCTAATACACTCACAGAATAAAAGTGTGTTGTCTACTGGAGTTTTTCTTCCCAGATCCATTTATGGAGAGGCCATAAAAAATCTGATGCGGGCATGACAGAAATTTATATTTGTTAAAGCTGTTTAATAAGTCCATGGGTATTGGTTGTTGGTTTAAAATAACTCTACTTAAAATTGAATCTCAAGAATATATTTGAAAATATTTTAAAGTATTTTAGAGAAAAAGGCGACATTACTCACTTAGGAGATTGGCTTCAAAGCAGGAATCATTTGAGATTTTGGATGAATAGTTATGAGAATTCCTTAGTGAACAGGACAGTGCTGGAGATGATCACTGAATGCAGATGAATACATTGTAATATGAATAGTATGTCATAATAATTGAAACATGGCTTTTTTAGATGGAAGATCATATTTCCTCTTTTAAAAGTTGATTTTATCCAATATATCCTGCTGGTTATAATATTTAGTTATATATGGAGGTTCAAGCTTAAATACTTGAGCCCCATCTCACTTGCAAAAGCAAGTAAATTGCAGAGTTCACAAACCTGGAAACAACTCAGGACAACTCCAGTGTTTGGCATAATGTTGTTAGGTGAAATAATACTAGCATATTATGCAAGGGACCTGGTATTTCTTTCTTTTCTTTTCTTTTTTTGAGACATAGTCACTCTGTCACCCAGGCTGGAGTGCAGTGGCACAATCTAGGCTCACTGTAACCTCCGCTGCCCGGGTTCAAGGGATTCTTCTGCCTCAGCCTCCCGAGTAGCTGGGACTACAGGCATGTGCCACCACGCCCGGCTAATTTTTGTATTTTCAGTAGAGATGGGATTTCACCATGTTGGTCAGGCTGGTCTTGAACTCCTGACCTCATGATTCACCTGCCTTGGCCTCCCAAAGTGCTGGGATTACAGGCGTGAGCCACCGTGCCCAGCTGGGACCTGGTATTTCTAACAAATTCTGTTGTTTTCTCACACTGAATTCTGAGTTCTATTATGACAAATTCTCACTTTTTGTTTCTATGCTTTCTTGATTGCAAATAATTTTTTGAGATTTTGTTAATTTTAGTTACTTCTGGAATATTCCAACTCAAATTATAGATGTTTAGTCCTTTTTAAAATCAACTTATAATTTATTTGAATCCTAGGTCTTAGTTGCTTGATCAATGTTTAGGCAGCAGAATAATTGAGTAGCATTCCGCATAGCTAAGTAGCACTGTTTTGCAACCTGTGCCCTCTTGCTCTAGAAAATGCTATTGCTTGACATATACCAGGAGTTTTAGGTTAGAGTATTTGGCAGTGTCTATATGGAATCAAAAACTTGCATTAAAATGGAGAAGAATATCTTTGTGAATCCTCTAGATGGCAGAACAATTACAACAAATATATCTTAGAAGGTGTCCAAGAAGCGTGTGGAGGAGAAGAGTGTAGGAGAGATGGGGTGAGAAGGGGACCTGCAGGCTCTAAGCTTTCTGTCTCAACCCAACCAGGGCAGATCTGCTCTTATATGTCTTATATCTTGATATTTTATCTAAGATGGTGTTTGAAAGAAGGAACATGGCTAAAAACATGATAGGATGTCAAAACTCAAAATCTGTTGTTTTTTTTTTCTTTCAGGACAGAGTTTCGCCCTTGTTGCTCAGGCTGGAGTGTAGTGGTGCAATCTTGGCTCACTGCAACCTCCACCTCCTGGGTTCAAGCGATTCTCCGGCCCCAGCCTCCAAGTAGCCAGGATTACAGGCATGCACCACCACGCCCGGCTAATTTTTATATTTTTATTAGAAACGGGGTTTCAACATGTTGGCCAGGCTGGTCTCAAACCCCTGACCTCAGGTGATCCACCTGCCTCGGCCTCCCAAAGTGCTGGGATTACAGGCATGAGCCACTGTGCCCGGCCCAAAGCTCAAAATCTTAAGTTGTGCACGCCAACATCAAATCACAGATTTCTGTGAGGACGTACACATGCATTATTCATGTACCCTGAGCATCTTCAGACTATAGCTGCCCCCACCCCAACACACATGTTGATGAATTCTAGAGTGATGCTGGCCTACTTCAACACTCTGCTACTTTAATTTCTATCATAGGGGTTGAGGCACAGCATAGTCTTTTAGCCTTTGTCCCTGCTTTTAAAGAAATCACCACTGTTGGTATATTGTATGTTGGCATAAGGAGAAGAGATGACTTGGGGAGATATAACGTAGGTAACTTGCAAAGATTCATTCCTCACAGAGAGTGAAAGAGGGAGAGGGGGCAGGGAGAGCATCCAACAGAATAAATGTAAGATTTTAAGTGTGTCACTTTCTCCACTCATCTTTGAATAGAAAGATGATTGTAGTATCTCTTCAATTTCATTTGCAAAGTACTTATTCAAATTCCCCTGAAGTCACTTTTTAATAGCAAGACCAATTTAGATCCTTTTGGATTATCGATGAAATTCTAGATCTAGTAGTATAGCAAACGTGATTTCCATATGTCAAATAGAGCAAAAGCATAAGGGATAAATTTGCTCTCCTGTATTTGCATACCTCATAATATCATATACTATCCCTAACAGATATTATCTCCTTATAGCTATTATTTCAGTATAAACTACTTTAAAAGACTCCTTCATTAGACTTTTCTGCAGTTACCTACTTGCCTATTATCAGTGAAATGCAGCCGAGGTATATTTTAGGATCACTATTCTTCTGCCTGTCTGAGATTGTACCTGAGAATGCATTAAGATACATTTTCACATTCATTTAACACATCTGCTGATTAACTAGTCCTGAGCTTACCTTGGGAATAGACAGATAAATTAGATGTGGTCTTTACTCTTAAGGCCCTCAACCATGAAAAATGCAATTTCGTATGTCAGACAACTATATAAATAGATTTTCTTATTTTTTTAACTTTTAGATTTTTTATAGAGATGGAGTCTTGCTATGTTGCCTAGGTGGGTCTCGAACTCCTGGCCTCAAGCGATCCTCCAGCTTTGGCCTCCCAGAGTGCTGGGATTACCGGTTGCGCTTGGCCATAAATAGGTTTTCAATGGAATCTAACAAGGTGTTATGAAAGAAGTATCCTCAAAGTGTTGGGGAAGTTCCTAGGCATGAGAAGCTCTTCTGTAGGTATTACCAGAAGTTACCCAGAAGTTACTGCATGTAGAGGACTGTCTTTGCAACACAAATGAAGGGAAGGTATACAGTTGATGAAATATTAAGAGTTGTACCATGTTATATACTGAGCCTGATAGATTTACACCAACAGCTTTCTAGGTTACTGTACCAACAAATTCTATAAATAGCTAAGGATTTTTAGTTGATAACTGAACTGGAAATCATCTCTGGCTTTTGCTTCTTAAAGAACACATTATTCAGTGCTACATTTCTATAGTGATAATCAGGAAATAAGAAGGCCCACGTAGTCTGATGATGACAACAGTGTGACGTCAAACAGTGTCTATAAAAGTGGTAATGTTTTCTGATTGGTCCAGATTCTTGAGTTATTTCACTAATAATTTCAATACGAAAAATGGAGAATGTCAGATCTTTAAACAACTGCTGAATAACCCATTGGTTGTAATGAACCAGTACATAGGACTGAATAAATGCTTTAAGAATTCTTTACACACCACTGGATCAAGCAATCTGTGTAACTGTAGATAATGAGACTTCAGCTTGACTTGTAATTATGCGTGGAGTTGTTACTGTATTTTTTACACATCATCTTTGTATAGGCTCTGAGTCTAGGAGGGTCAGTCACAAATGACTGATACTCTGAATCAGGGTATTGCCACTAATCAAAGGACAGACTGCACATGTGTTCAGTGTGGAAGGATTAGTTGGTCTGCTTTGTCCTTTGGCTACTGTTGCAAACAAAGATTACGAAAAGAGGTCTGTATATGCCTATGTGTTTGTAAAAGGAGCTTTCATTTTTGTTTCCTTAATTGAACCCTAACTCCTGATTTATTTTTATTTATTTTTTGCAAATATTTGTTGAAGACTTTCAGAGAATACGGAAGTTTTGCTAATTAAAGACAGTCCTTTGTTTTTTTGTTTTTGTTTTCTGTTGTTTTTGTTTTTGTTTTTTAACAAATCCATGCTGTTTTAGAAAGGTGTTAACCAGCCCCCTCCCTGCCCTCATACTAGTCCATGTGTCAGATACTAATTAATCTATGTCATGGGATCACTTTATAATCTATATTTAGGGATCTCTTTCTCATTCAGAGACACTGTCTTTCTCATTTTGGGTGTTTTGGTAATTTTTCAATTTTCTGAGTAGCATCAGTATTTCTGCTTGAACCAAGGTGAAATTTTGCATCTATTCCTCAGTTCTCTAGGGGCCTCTTTCATGACTGTCTGCTTGCTTACTGGTATTTTCCTTACTCCCGTTTTATCATGGTCTGTGAATTTAACCAACATGATGTTTACTCCCGCTTTTGAATTATTAATGAGAAAACTGTGAGATGGTACTTTTATCTTTAATAGTTGATGCTGAAAAAGTGACAAATGCAATAAAAGCATCTTTCTCTAATTCAGTTCCTGTCATGCATCTCTTTAGTGTCTTGGTGATATGACTTGAAATAATAGTGCTTACATCTCTCTTTTAGCTAGTTCACACTGAAAGCATATAATCATCTGTTTGATATCAGAGCCACTTCCCAGTCACAGATTGTGATGTCACAAACCAAAGATTGTTCTCTCTCAGCAGGAAGAAGCTGGAGAGGAGATGATCTTCATGGTGAACCACATCCTTATTCAAATTTGGTCACTTCATAAGGAAAATTAACCATAATAAGGAACAAATATATTGGCTAGTTGAAATGCCCAGTTGAATTAAGCTTGAAACACTGTGCCATTATAATGGAATGAAAAAAATTTCTTATGAAAACTTAAAGTTATAATAATGAAGATATAAGTAAATATATATTTAATGCATTTAAAAATATTATGCAATGTCCCTTTAAGTTAAATGCTAACACAGAAAAATGAATTTTAGGTATGTTTCTAATTTTATATACAAAATTATGTTGCTTGGTATTTCAGACAAAAATTACTTTTTAAGATTGTTATGTTAACATACACGAAATGGATGTGTTCATTTTGACCTAGATGCCCATTTTTATTTTATCATAGTTTAAATAAAAAGCTTATAGCTTTTGGATAATTTAAAATGACCAGAATTTAAGGATATAGCAATAGGTATTATTATAAGGATATGGCAGCCAAAATATTTGCTCCATTTCTATGAAAGGAACTAATGATACACAATCACATTACTTTTACAATATAATACTTTTATATAATATGTGTGAATGAAATACATTCTAAATTGCAGAAACAAGTAGGCAGGTCATTGACTACATCCCAAGACTGTTCAGAATCTCTTTAATTGTTAAATCTATCAATAACAGGGAAAAGTTCTTATAAATAAACCAAATCTTCAGGTACTAGCATAAAATCCCTCATCCATTTGTACCCATGAGATGTAAACTTGAAGCAGTTTTCAATTTTTTTTTCACCCTACATGGAGAAAATACAGATTATTCCAAATTGCTGTAGGGTATTTTTTTGAAAGCTGTTACTGAAACTTCAATAATCACTTTTCTGAATGGGTTATTATAGAGCAAAGCCTTGATTTGGAAAGGAAAGAAAGTGAAAATTCACTGGGATTGATGCTGACAAGGACCAAATTGGGGTGGAGCAAGGTAGTATTCATTTGCCCAGCCATTGTCATTAGAAGGTGAGTTATAGAAACAAAGCCCCCAAATTAGTGGGATATGAGTCTGTTTACATTACAATGAGTAAATAAAATCCAGAACACTTAAGGAATATTGTTATCTGCCCCCTTTAATTCTATTTATTGGAAGCAAATTGAGCATAGTAGAAATTTCATACTTTTGTCCAAGTTAATTAAAAAATCTTTAATTATAATTTAAAATATTGATTAATATTCTTCATTTAAAATATCTACATATTTTTGAATCATGTCTGTTTACAAACTGTAATACCATAATAAGGAGGGAACAGATGAAAAGAACCCTTAAGGGTTCAGCTATTTCTCAGTGTAGGTAAACAACAACAATACCACCCTTAACTTTTAGTTATGTCTGGTATGCATAAGAAGTATTTTGAGATTTCTGAATAAACATTTTTTTCTCTGAAACAAATTGGTATATTAGATAATCACTACTTGTATTAAATTGCTGCTTTCCTTTGGTACTGGAAAATGACAGGTAAGTTTCTGTAATGACTTCAGATGCAAAAGACTTATGATATTTAAGGTTATTTATAGACTGTCTTGAAAAGCCTGAAGGGATCATATAATTTACTCCCTTAACTAAAATTTGAAAAAAGGAAAGAATTCGGTGAAATGGAAGAGAATTTCTAATTTGACTACTTTTAGACAAGTATTGAATACTTACTTCTGATAACTTTATGTATATTACCACAACATCTCCGTAGTTAGGTGTGATATGCTCTTGTTTCCCTGTCTCCTCTCTTCTAAGATAATAGAAATATTATTTGTTGTAGGACTTCTTTATGATAAGGTGCTTTGGACCTAAGTTTTCCAGTGAAACTCATATGAAAACCAATGTGGTTGGGATTTCTGCTAAATGATAACGTTTTGTTGTTTTTACATAAGATCGTCACTCTAGAAGTCTCATTATGCAGTGATTTCTAGGGAATTTCTTAAAGGCACTGTATCTTTTAAAATTCTTTGATGGTTTCACTAGTGCTTTGCATTTTACAGTTTGGACCACTGACCTGAGTCAAAGCTTTTGAGGTTTTAAGGTACCAGACATCTTTCATCTTTTTATCCTCTTGTTGAATCAGAAAAATGTCTTCATTTAGTCTGTTATAAAAATGTCTAGTAAAATCTTTAGGATAAATTAGCCCTATCCTACAAGAGTGTTATACCTCGATTTAGTAGAGATTATTTTTCTTTAGTATGAATGAAATGACATCACAGCTTTTTTTTCTTAGTAACAATAGAAATCAGTCATTGAGCTTTTGTTCCTTTATATGAATAAAAATATTTAAAATGCTTATTAATTTTTCTTTGTTTTATCAAGGACTCTGGGAAACTAAGTTCATTTGAATATTGTTGGTAAACATTATCTGTGAATGGCTCTTTTGCACCATTCAGGGCTCTCTTCATGCATTTTTTTCAAGCTATTAAATAAAACAAAATTGGGATAAAAATAAAGACAAAGATGAGACAAATTCAATGAAAAATGAATGGGAGTTTTGGATGCTTTATTATCTAGTTCTGAGTGACTTGTTTATGCAGCATAAGTAAAAACAAGTGTTTACCTCAGCTTAAATCTGCAAAAGCTTAAGGAAGGGTTGCCAGAAATTCAAATCCACTATCTCATTCACAGCACGAGCAGATTTAATTTCAGTAGACAAGATATAAATTAAGGTTATAAAATGAAATCTTACCTGGCAGTGGTTTGTTTGAAGCTCAGTAATTTGAACTCTGGCTGGAAATAGTAAGCTTCGAGACCCGAAATGCCTTCTGTACTTTCCTTTCATGTTTTATTTTGCCAGTGTTTTATTTCTTGCAGTGTCTTTATATCTGTATTCCTGATAATCCTGTAGCATTAGTTAGGATAGTATGCGGTAGATGAAGACTCCATTTGGATAGGATTATAGAACCAGAAGGGTGAGTTTTGCCTTTATCTGGTAACAGCAGTTGATCTGATCACAAACAATCTGAGTGTTGAGAACTTATTAAAGATTCATTGAATGCTTCAGCAATGAGAAATCCTGGTTGTTCCTATATGCATTTGACCCCCTGGAAAAGTTCTGCTTGTTCGTATTTCAGAATTACACACGCTTCCAAATCAAGCTGCTTTAAAAAACATTATCTGGACTAGAAGCATGGATGTTCTTGCACTCTCTTGCTTTCCTTTCTCCATACCAACTTTTCAGTCCATCAGCTTCCTTTCTGTAGAAGATGAAGGCATTTCTTCTGTCCTCCTCATGCTTTTGTAACCCATGCTTCTGGTACACTGTTTTTTGAATAGTGAGGTAAAAATCCAGAAGGAAGTACGGCTTTATCATGTCTCTGGACGGTGAGCGTACTTGGCATGAATGAAGAGCTGATAGGAGCTATTCAAACCAGACAGCAAACTGATGGGATGACGCTGCCATACATAAAAAACTCATTAATTACTTCCCCTGCTGGACAGCAGTATATCCTGAAAGGAAGAAAGAAAGGAGCAGATGATGATATTCGTTTTGATAGGTGTTCTCTGTTTGAACAGCTTGTCATCGAGAAGCAAATCCAGGAAAAGCTGCAGCTTCAGAGTGTGATCAGGTAGAATGGGCAAGAGTTATTTGACAGACAGTTAAGTGACGTATTTTGGGAGGAAAAAGAGGGCTTAGCATGGAGGTAGCTGGAATAAGGTTCCAAAATGCTTTTGAAAATGTTCATTTTTTCCTGTTAGGCTTTTTGGCTAGAAGCTTTTTTTTTTTTTTTTTTTTTTTTAAGCTTTGCTAGGCATTATTCACAGACATGTTGCTGAGTTATTTTCTCATATGGTTTTCCCTAAAGATGGAAATAATTTTTAAAAGTCTTTGAGATAGAAAGAGTATACTGTGAGTTTTAAACATTTGTAGCTGAGAAAAGGCTGCCTTTTTTTTTTTTTTTCTAAATGTATGCCTGTTTTAATACATCTTTTGGGCATATGCGTTTTGTTGCTTTGGAGTAAAGCATTATAAGTCCTCATTTGATACAAACTTTTAACAGGGTCTTCATTAAAGCTTTTCCTTAAGTTAGATGAAATCCAGATTAGCTGTATAAAAGAATAGATTTTTAAATGTCAATTTCATAATTTTTGCACTTCAGTTTTTAAATTTAAAATTCAAATTTTTAAAACTGCACTTCAGTTTAAAATTTAAATTTTAAATTTAAAGGTTTTTTCCCTGCCTGAGTTCTTTATGAGTGTATCTAGACAATATAATGTTTTTAAATCTTTAAAAAATTATTATGGAACATTTCAAACTTACACAAAACTCTGAAAAATAATACAAAAATAATACATGAACCTCCAGAAACTCATTACCAAGATTCAACAATTGTCAGATTCAATTCTTTGCTAAAATATTTTAAAGCAAATCTCATTTCACCTATTTGTACTTTAGTATGTATATTTTTAAAGCATGGACACTTTTTCACATGACCCTGTGCCATTATCACACCTAACACATGGCTATAATCCTCTGGAGTCATATAATATCCAGTTCATTTTAAATTCCTTGTGTCTCAGAAACTATGTCTTTATGGAGATTTTTTCTGAGTGAGAATCCAGACAAAGTATACACTTTAATTGTTAGCCAATAGAATTTTAAACACTGACAGATGAACATGTATGAGAAAGAAGTGAATTTTAGTTTTATAGTGGTCTTTGACACACATTTGTAATAGGAATATTTATGCAAGAGAACATATCTTCAGAATATTTTCTTGAACTTTTCCCACTTAACATTGCATGATACTGAAAAGGATTGTAATTTCATATGGTAATGATTGGTCATTATATACTGGTCACTTCTATAATAAATACCCCAAGTTTTAAGCCACTGATTATTAAGCCATTTCAATGATTGAATGTGACTTAGAGTTCAGTGGAGATCCAAAATGAGAGAAGTAAAAAGCTATCAAATGGGGCCATTGTGTTTATGAGGATCGATGACTATAATATTATATATGTTTTTCATTAATGTCAAGGTTTTTTCCCAGTGGATTTTAATTTTTCTATGAAGTTTGAACTCCTGGCTCCTTTCTGGTAAAGCATAACATTTGGCTGTCCACTTAACTTTTCCAAGAATACAATAGCATGAGGTCCTGAAAATAACTTGTGTGCCACACCCTCACCTGTCGAAATTCATTCTCATTCAGGTTCTCTGTCTCTTCTTACTCTTATCTCATCTCATCTTTCAAATTGGCTGGATGAAAGAGAATGGGGTGGTGAATATGGGGAGCCATTAAAGGGGTGTAGACGGAAATTATAATTTTCTGTTTCTATCTAAGCTCAAAGCCACTGCTGAGGACTGTGCTCCCATTTTTTATGGAGGGCAATAGAATACCTCTCTCCCAAGGTGCTCACTCTTGAGTATCTCTTGTCATACGTCATGTTATGGCATGAACATTTGGGAGCTTTGTGTTACACTTTATGTTCTCAAATTATGCCTTGTCCTTTAAATCTTGCTGAATAAGGACTATATGTGCTAATCACTTTTTGAAAGCTTAGTAAATAGTTACTGATTATCACCATTTAATATAGATAAGCTGAATGGGAAAAGGTGAGCAAAAATGCTTCCGTTCTCTTTCCAAGTTGTCTCTGAAATTTTTCTCAGTCATTTATAATACAATGTCAACATAGGAGAACACTTGGCAAATATGCAGGTTCTGCTGGAGAACTTTGTAGGGTGGGTGAAAAAGTGGTTATAGAGGGAACTGGAATAATAGATTATGAGTGTATTTTGGGTGCAAATATTTCATATCATTATCTCTCAGTACTTTAGCTATAAACTGAATTAATAGAAAAACATTGACTTAAGTACTGACCTGTACAGTTCCAAATTATACTTCAGCCATTGTGGAAAGTAATTTTCTCCAAGACTTTGCTCTTGGTATTCCTGATGTTGTTCTTTTTTTTAATAAAAAGCTGTATTTATTTTTACTTTCTACAGGATGAACTTTCTGCTTTGAAGCAAGGAGTTGTCTACATGAATTGTATTGTTCAGAGATCTAATAGGTTGAGTAGCTAGTTGGGTGGATGGCTTGTTTTTCCACCCTAAATATGAGGAGGAGGAGGAGGAAAGTCTTAGGGATATGGACTTTTTTGTTTTCTTTGATACATATAATAAAGCACATTTTTCTTTTGTTCAGATGTCTCAACTCTCATCTCCCTTTTTACAACTCTATGTATTCTCATATTTAAACTGAACTCTCCCATTGCCCACTGTAAAGTTGGCTAAACAACTTCAGAAGCATCACAGACTTTCAAATGAATTTATGTATAAGATAAATGATTTTTTCTTTTACAAGGTCCTTTTTTGCTAGAACATTTGGTCCATACCTAGAGTTATGCTCATAGCTGTTTACAAAATTATAAATACTTTTATAAAGAAAAAAAGTCTCTCCTTTATGCTCTCCAGTTTTTAGATGAGTAGGATTTGTGGTTAATGATTTCTTCCATGGCAACGGCTTACTTTTAGGGCATTCCCATATTTATAATCTCAATTGAGTGTGATTATTTTTCAGTTAATAAATGAAGAGAAAAAGTTGCATTTTAAGAGAGTATTGTGGACTTATGGAAGCTGTTTCTAAAATAAATATGCTTTTAAATTCTTGTTGAAGAAATCAAACCTTTGTTGACTTACGTGAGTCATGCCATGCCATTTTTAGCACATTAATTGTAATAATAAACATTTATTGACTCCTTACTTGGTACAAGACCAGTGCACTTGGTTCTTTGGATTTATAATGCATAATTTTTAACAGCTCTGAGGCAGACTGTTATCATTCATCTTCTATAAAGAAGGAAACTGAGGTGCACAAAGGTTAAGTAACTTGTTCAAGTTTACCCTGTTATTAAGATGTTGAACTGTGGTATGAACCCAGCCTAGGTGGTTTTAAAGTCCAGTAAGATTGCCTACTGAGAATAACGATCATTCCACTTAAGCGTGAGACTCCCAGTATAATGTTGAAAGAGTGGCATCTCTCCAGCATAACTATCATTCTACAAAAATGAAATCTGCAGTTTCTTGGAGATCTTAGATAACCTGGAGAGTTGACTGTCTTTAATATATAGGGAATGTGTTCTTCTTGTTTTCTATGTCTTGAATTTATAAAGGGTGATTTTTTTTCTTTCCAAAATTGTATTATGGCCTCTCAAATAGCAATGTGTTTTAAAATACTAGTCATTTATGTTCCATTAAATTTTTTTAAAAAACTAAGTAGTGGTATGAGGGGGGATATGAACTAGATTGGTTGTACTTTGCAATACAGTTGATTATTAGGAAACAGTTGCTGTCTTCATATGTATTACATTCGGGTAAAACGATTGCATTTTTTTTCTTTTGGCATCAGTTTGTTGGAGAAAAAAAGATTGCATTTTTGTCTTCTAATTTAGACACTTTAAATGAATCTTTCATTTTTAAACTTCTTTAGTTTATTCCTCTACCATAGCACCCACTTTTTTCACTCATCTCAGGCCTTAACCTGTGACCTATTATTTGGCTCTTTCCTAATTTGTCATCCTTAAGATTTTGACCTTATACTGAACGGCAGACAACCACTAGAGGTCTCCAGACCACACTTTAGAAAGCTCTGATTTTACAACCATACCCTAGTAAGTGGAACAGATATGTTCGGGGGGAGATTGGGTACTAATATTCCTCATTAAGTATTTGTGAAATGCTTCTTATATTCCAGGTTCTAGAACTATGCTATGTCCTGGCGGTAGACTTTTTTTTTTTTTAAGTGAGGACTTAGACCCTAAGAACCCTGTAGGCTAGTGGGGACACTAACATTTGAACGTGTGGTCACAAGATGTCATGTTAGGCACACCCACATCACATCCTTTTAGATCCTAATGACTGGAGTCCTTTAGATTTCTAAGTTTGTGAATGCCCCACTAATACTCTCTGTAGCGAGATCATTCCTGCTTTCTTGATGAGCCCTGATACTGCATCAATCTGGCAAGGATATATTCTCTGGGGGCAAATAGGATTATTTGGATGGGCTTTGGGGTTTTTTTGTTTGTTCGTTTTCTTTCTTTTTTTTTTTTTTTTTGAGACAGAGTCTCGCTCTGTCGCTCAGGCTCTGGAATGCAGTGGTGCGATCTCGGCTCACTGCAACCTCTGCCTCCCAGGTTCAAGCAATTCTCCTGCTTCAGCCTCCTGAGTAGCTGGGATTATAGGCGCCCGCCATCATGCCTGTCTAATTTTTGTACTTTTAGTAGAGATGGGGTTTCACCATGTTAGCCAGACTGGTCTCAAACTCCTGACCTCAAGTGATCCACCTGCCTTGGCCTCCCAAAGTGCTAGGATTATAGGCATGAGCCACCGCGCCCGGCTGGGTTCTGGTTTTTTACTTTCTGATACCCTTCTCAGCAGCTCTGGCATCTGATCTTTAGGGAAGCACTTCATACAAAAGCCAGCCACTGCCTGTCTCAGTGAACAAGGCAGATCCCACAGAGATTTTAGACCTTCCATTTCCATTTTGCTTTATATCAGATACATTTTAAAGAAAGGATCTATCTTCCTCTTGGATCTCTTGTCTGTTAGGGCTGTTTAAATAGACAGGTATCTCATAGAAACAGTCTTAGGGACATATTCTGATTAACCCATGCAAAGCACCTAGCACAGTGCCTGGCACAGAGAGGGCAGATGCTTAGTAGATGTCAAGAGTTGTCATAATTATTATGGAATTTAATTTAATTTTACTGCTGGAAGGGACTGTAGAGATAATTTAGTCCTGCCATCCATTTTACACAATAAATTTTAGTGCTCTTTTTCCTTCTCATACAGGCATCTAACTGTTAGGAGTTGTTCTCTTCAGTTATCCCATGTTAGGAAGGCCACAATTTTGATTTAGTCATTATCCGCTTAATGATTATACTTCTGTATGAGAATTTTTTTTTTTTTTTTTTTTTTGAGAACGAGTTTCGCTCTGTCGCCCAGGCTGGAGTGGAGTGGCGCGATCTCGGCTCACTGCAAGCTCCGCCTCCTGGGTTCACACCATTCTCCTGCCTCAGCCTCCCAAGTAGCTGGGACTACATGTATGTGCCTTCATGCCTGGCTACATACACATTTTAGTGGGAACATGAATACATGAAAATGATCTTGATCATAATTGTATGCTATGCAGAAGATAAGGGGGGAATTATAGACAGATATTATGCAGGGAAATTTAGTGATTTGTTATGTTTTTAAAGGATTTGAGTCTGATGTGGCATGTTAAAAAATTTAGGAATTAGCAGGAGGTTATGATGATGATCCAGGGAAAATATGATGATTCCTTAGACTAAGGTAATAATAGATGGAAAGAAGGGGACAGATTACAGGAATATACAGAGGTATAAATGATAGTTTGCTGATGAATTAGGTATCTAGGTATGATGGGGAGAGAAGTGTTGAGAATGACCCTGAGAACTCTGGCTTGAGTAACTGTGGCTGGAGATGCAATATGCTGAAATTGGGGAAGCTGGATGAGGAACAGGTTTGGGAAAGGGAAATCAAGAGAGAATATTGAACAAGATGGGCTGTGGATCTGGTAATTCTTACCTTCTGAAATACTTGAGGCATGTGAAGGAATACTTTACAATTGACATATGTGAGAAGCAATACACTGTTACGTGTTATTTTTGTAAATAGGTCCTTTTTTCCCCCATTCCTTTGTTTTTCATGATGGTTTTTAACCTTACTTTGTTTTTTCCTGTCTCTGCCACTTACATGTAACACCAATCATAACTTCTCTCCGTGCAAGTATTTCAGTGAGATAGGAAAGGAATTAATGAATCAGTCTTTCTGTGTGGGGTGTGGTTGGAAATAGCCACTCTAGGAATAAATATGCTGTACTCTGCCCCCTAAACCTGGTTGAAAATAATTTCTTTAAAATCATCTATGAATGATTTTTGATATGGAACATTTCTTTAATTTTCTAAAAAGATTTCTTGGTTATACTGGTTCATAGGAACACACTCTCCTCAGATGATCAGGCACTTCGTTTTCTTTTTTTTCTTTTTTTTTTTTTTTTTTGAGACAGAGTCTCACTCTGTCGCCCAGGCTGGAGTGCAGTGGCGCGATCTTGGCTCACTGCAAGCTCCGCCTCCCGGGTTCATGCCATTCTCCTGCCTCAGCCTCCCGAGTAGCTGGGACTACAGGTGCCCGCCACCACGCCCGGCTAATTTTTTGTATTTTTAGTAGAGACGGGGTTTCACCGTGTTAGCCAGAATGGTCTTGATCTCCTGACCTCGTGATTCGCCCACCTCGGCCTCCCAAAGTGCTGGGATTGCAGGCATGAGCCACCATGCCCAGTGCAGACACTTTATTTTCTAGATGAGAATGCTGAGCATCTCAGAGGTTGGCATTCACCCAAGGATGCAGATCTTGTAACTAGTTAAAAGTCGATACGTTAGAACAGTAGAACCCTAAGAATCAAAATTCTAGCCAATAATTCCTCCTATGAGACATACCATTTACTTATCAGTTTCTTTAATAAGAGAAATTCTTATGCATAATGAGAAATGAAATATATTTTATGGCTGGGCATGGTGGCTCACGCCTGTAATCCCAGCAGGTGTGAGATTTAGGAGGCTGAGGCAGGAGAATTGCTTGAGCTCAGGAGTTCGAGACCAGCCTGGGCAACATAGTGAGACTCTGTCTCTGTAAAATATCAAAAAATTGTCCAGGCATGGTGGTGTGTACCTGTAATCCCAGCTACTTGGGAGGCTGAGGCAGGAGGATTGCTTGAACCCAGGAGGTCGAGGCTTCAGTGAGCCAAGTTCTCACCACTGCACTCTAGCCTGGACAACAGAGCAAGACTCTGTCTCAAAAGAAAAAAGAAAAAGAAATATTTTTACCAGAAATACATTTGATAAGGTAAAAATAGTTACATTATTTATGTAAAGACTTCATATTTAAAATTTGATAAGATTGGTACTTTAGTCCTCAGTTGAACAAACAGTTTAGCACCTAAAACATGTGCATTGTTCTAGACACTGGATATATGAGCATGACTAAGGGATAAACTCTGCTCCCACACAGCTGAATGGACCGCGGAAGACAAGCATATCAAGGAATAATGTTATCTTTATGTTATACTCAAGTCGCTATACAGCAGAAGATAAAATGGGGCTCACATGAAGGAGGAAATAGCTAGTTTAATCTGGAGATGTCAGGGAGGTATGTTAAGCTGTGTCAGCTGTAGACATTGGTTAGGTGCTCTTTGAACCCCTTCAAAAGAGTTCATTTTATTTTTATTTTTTAAGAAGTTCTTTTTTTTTAATCCCAAAGCATTAATAAGATACTTATGTGCTAAGTGATGAATGTGGTTCTGAGATTAAATATAAAACATTTTTAAAATATTTCTAGTGGAAGTGGCAACAAAATCTCTCACACACACACACACACACACACACACACACACACACGAGACACAGACTCTCTTCCTCATTTTAACCTAAGTATTCTAGTTGCCATAACAACCTGATTGTGGTAGTGCATTTGCTGCTGTGGTTGAGGTTGTGTCAGCAGTTCCATTATAAGCTGCAATTTTCAGGATCCTAAAATTCAATGTCACATTCACAGACGTGACATATAAAATTCTATTTATTAATTTGATTTTGCCTCATGCTTAAATCTCCAAAGGGCATTCTCCTCTCCCCATGTGTTGAAAGAGGTTCGTGTATCTGGTTTGTAGGATTCTGCTTTTGTTAATTTGTATTTTATTTCTAAAAGAAACCTCCATATCTGATCACGGTCCCTTATTTTATAAAGAGGAAGTTGAGGCTCTGAAGGGTCATCCGACAAGGCCCTTGCCTTGCCTTTTCACCCTTAGGCAAGTCATCTGACACGAATCCAGTAGTTATACACTACTGCACAGATGTTGGAGTTCAGTGGCATCTTCTGCTTAGTGATGTTTTTGATTTTTGGTTGAATCTCACCATGACATGCCTTTCATTTTTTTGCATATGTGTCTCTTTGTGTATTTGATATATATCCTTTCTGCTATAATAGGATTCATTCTGTTGTCACATTCTGTGTTGTAGAAATTGGTTTATATGTCTTTCTGATCTCCACTAAACGTTTCTCCAGGGTAGACACCATGCTTTACTCCTTATAATGTCTCCAGCATTTGCTGAGAAGGACCAGCTCTGCCTCCTCTTCTTCCTCGTTCTCATTCCAGTTCACCTGGTGTCTGACCTTCCTTGTTGCTTATTCTTCGTGCTTGAACCTAATGACCTGTCTTTAGAGGGGTTGGGGAGTGGGCACTGGTGTGGAGAGAGGAGGGGGCCTCCCTCTGCCCCTAGGTAGAGTCTGGGGGTTCAAGAGTGTGGTGCTTGGAGGGCTGTGGCTATGACTGAAGTGTAGGGAGTAGTGAGAGGGTTAAAGAGGCATTAAGGGGCCTGAAGGTAGACTTGGATTGGACTTCCTGCTGAGGAATCTGAACTTTGTTTAGTAGACAAGAGGGACCTATTGAAAGGTCATAAGCAGGGAAGTGATATGAAGAGATTACCTAAAACTGCTGCACATTCAGGTCCTTGAAGACTGAAATTCGTATTTAAAAAAGTATGGCATAAACAGGTAATCATTCTATCTAGTAGGAAAATGTAAGGTCAGAGAAGAGAGTAATTAATTCTGCCTTGGGTTTCATGACAGGAAGCTTTCACAAATGAGGTGATGTTTCAACTGGATATTAAAGGGTAGCTAGGATTGCACCATGCAGGGAAGTTGGGAAGATGGAATTTTAGACGTGAGAAGCAGCTTGAGTGAAGAATCAGAGGCAAGCATATGCTTGGCATATTGGGAAAATCTTGACCCTGCTGATGTTGATGTGGTGCCAGGTCTGAGGAGACCAATGGCTTGAGAGGAGACTGGATAGGATGGGCTGAAAGCAGGTCACCAAAGGTTTTGGTGCCCCACTGTGGAGTGAAGATTTTATGCTCTAGATAGAGGGGAGCTGTGAGCTTTAAAAAAGCAGCTAAAAGACACGAACACACCTATGGCATAGAGAAATACCTCTAGCAGTTTAGAGGATGAATTGGAAAATGAGAGCTGGATGCTATTCTGCCAGACCAGGTAAAATAAACAAAGGTGCCTGTTGAACTAGAAAGAGTATAAATAGAGGATTAGGAATGAAGAAGAGGCATGTTTCAAAGGTTAATTTAGCAGATGTGATTGGCTATATGGGGAAAAGTGTATAAAGAAGTTTTCTTTCTTTTCTTTTCCTTTTTTTTTTTTTTTTTTTGAGATAGGGTCTTGCTGTCTTGCCCAGGCTGGAGTGCAGTGGCATGATCTGGGCTCACTGTAACCTCTGCCTCCTGAGTTCAAGTGATTCTCCTCCCTCAGCCACCTGAGTAGCTGGGATTACAGATGTGTGCTACCATGCCTGGCTGATTTTTTTGTTGTTGTTGTATTTTTAGTAGAGATGGGGTTTCGCCATGTTGGCCAGGCCAGTCTTGAACTCCTGGCCTTAAGCGATCCACCCACCTCTGCCTCCCAAAGGGCTGGGACTGCAGGCGTGAGCCACAGTGCATGGCGAGAAGAAGTTTTCTTATTATTCAAGCGTCTAGGTGAATTATTTTGCAATTTATCAAGGTAAGGAAAACAGGAGAAGACAGATTTGGTTAAAGATAATATTTTGAAAAGTTCATCCACATTTTAAAATTTGGGGTATAATTTACCTATAAAATGCTCAAATCTTAACAGTTTGATAAGCTTTGACAATTTATGTACACCTGTGTAACCACTTCTACAAACAAGTTATAGAATAGTGATTCTTAATATTTAGTGTGCATTAGAAACACCTGGATGGCTTGACGGACCGTAAGTTGCTACTCCCACTCAGAGTTTCAGGTTTAGTAGATCTGGGGTGAGGACTGAGAATTCAACTTTCTAACAATTCCCAAGTGCCACTGGGTTCAGGGACCACACTTTGGAAACTGCTGATATAAAATACCACTGTCACTCCAGAAAGGCCCTCTTTACCCTTTTTGCCTCTCTCCCCAGGCAATCACAGTTCTGATTTCTAGCACTGTGATTAGTTTGCCTATTCCTGGACTGCACAAATGGAGTTATTCAGTATTCACTTATGTCTGGCTTTTTTTCTTTTCATACAATGTAATGATTTTGAGATTTCCCTATGTTGTTGCATGGGGTTTATTCCTTTTTATCCGCTGACTAGCATTCCATCATGTGACTAGATCACAATTTGTTTATCAGTTCTCCTGTTGACAGACATTTGATTTAGTTTCAATTTTGGGATATTATAAATAAAACTTCCGTGAACATTAATATACAAGTCTTTTTGTGGTTATATGTTTTCATTTCTCTTGGGTAAATACTTAGGAGTAGGATTGTTGGGTCCTAGGGTAAATTTATGCTTAATTTTGTAAGAAACTGCCAAAATAGTTTTCCATAGTGGTTGTAATGTAGTCAAATTGTGATTAAATTTTTATTGACTCTAGTGAAGATCCTAGACATTGACTAGACTGAAGGACTTTTTGTCAAAGAAGAAAGGTCTCTAATGGACAAGGAAGCTTGGCAGTGTTACCCTTTGGGATATACGTGTGGCTAAATAACAGTGACCGTGGAACTCTTCCAAATCCTAAGAGAATTGAAATCTATGTTTAGATTTAAAAAATGTAGTTCATTATTCATTCAAAGAGTAGTTAATAAGCACTTACCATATATTAGCCATAGAAGGGCACATGGCTCCCAGTACTGTTCCTGAGGAGCTCACAGGTAAAACAAATTATTAAACTTTAAGAAGGTGCAAGGCAGTGCCTTAAATCTAAACTATCTTACTCCTAGTTTATCTGAATGTTATTTTTCCAGAAATTCTAAATATCAGACAATGAGGACATAAACCAAAAAACCCAAAAAAACTCCCGAACATTTCACATCACTGGGGAAAAAGATGGATTTGTCAGGAAAATGGTGTTGGTCCAAGTGGAGTTCACCATCTGGGAAAAAAATTGGTATTCAAACCTCGTATCAGGATGATGTCAACATGTGCCAAAGAGTTTAATGCAAAACAAAAACTTAATGTAATAAAAATATTAGAACAAATTATAGACATACTCTTTTCTAATGTCAGAATAGGGAAGGTGTTTTAAAATATTGGACAAAATCCAGAAATACAAGGCTGTTAAATCTGATTATCTAAAAGTGACGAATTTCTGCATGGCAAAACCCACCATAACCAAGGCCAAAAGATAAATGATTATGTGTGTGTGGGTAGGGGAGATAGGATGGTGACTCATTACAGAGAACTAGTTTCCAATATATATAATGTGTTTTAACAACCCTATTAAAACTGGGCAAAGGCTATGAGCAGACTGTTCACAGAAAATGAAATGCAAATGGCTTTTAAACATGTGAAAAGATGCTCAACGCACTCATAGGAGAGATGCAAATTAATTAAACTGAAATACATATTTTCAGTTATCAGATTGACAGATCAGAAAGTTTGATAAGATTTTGCACTGGCAAGAGTGAGGATGCGCAGTGTTGGAGAAGAAGGGCATTTCAAGTTGAGGGGAATTGGAGGAGCGGGGAGATGGAAATGGGAAAGGTAGGGCCAGCACATTAGAGCAGGACAGGTGAGCTAATGTAGGGGCAGGCATGTTGACTTTAGCAAGGAGCGACAGCTGGCGCTCTAGTGTCATGGGAGAAGCAGGGAAACTAGATAGCTATACGCAATAACTACAAATGCTGGTCACCGCGGAGGCAGACGGCCCTATAGATAACAGCCCAAGGGAGTCACTTACCCCAAAAGGTTACATTATTCCCAGCATTTTCCATTTAAGAAAGCATTAAAATAGAATTTTTAATGGAATGAAAATTTAACACTCTTAACAAATTATAGTTTAAAGATATATTCTTCAGTTGTCTTAAATTTAATTTTTGGAGAATATATATGAAGATGCTGAATACATGAAACACATCTCTACTGGTTTAGCTGCTTATTGCTGTTTGTAGCTTTTCTTATGGTGAATTACGTTACATCGCTGAATGCTTAGGACAAAAATGTGCAGTCATGCTTGTGTCTCCCTTTGGTTGCAAAGGTAGCATAAGTAACTGATTAGGAGAGAGATTAATTAACTATTAGTGTTTAATTTTGGAAAAGCAAGTAATGCATGTAATTTAACAGAATGGTGCTTTTCTTTTTAATTCCCATCCCCCCAACATTTCTTATCTTCCTATGACTTCTGCCTCATCACTCATTTTATTTTCAGAATTCTAAAATTCATAATGCTCTTTAAAATGAAACTGTCGTTTTTCCTGACTAGTTTAGTATTGGAGGTAAATAGATAACTGCTTGAGATACCTTTTGGTCTGGGATGTTATAATTCTGTGTGGTACATTATAGTTTTAAGTGTTGTACGTTGTGGATTATGCCTGCAGATTTATACATATTAGGGGCAAATAGAGCACCAAATATTTAATGATATTCTTGATTGCTTACATTCCTGAAAAAGAATGTAATTACATGTTCAAACCAACAAGTTAACTTGATTTACATTTTCCTTCTCACTCACAATTTGGTTGCTATCTAGATTTTTTTTTTAAATTCAACCCTATGCCCAAATATATTTCAATAGTTCCTTGAGTCACTAAGGCAAAAGATTAAGGGAAAAAAGTACACCTAATAGAATACTTTGAATATTGACCAGCAAAGATTGTATAGTATTTTCTGACAGTTAAGGTTATAGATTACATTTTAAAAAAATTAAAACAAAAAAGACAATACTGTGTTGTCAGATAGATAGTATTCTTTATGGTATCTGAAAAGCAAGCTTATTTTATATTGAATTCTTGTACAAATGGGCATTATCCAAAATGTCTTGTACTCACTCCAGTGCAAAGCTGTAGAAAGATAACCATTTGGTACCTTCCAGTGGCCCTTTCAGGGACTTTTCTGGGTAGAAAATCTAATGATTGAGAAAATGTTGATATTGATAACTCAGATATTATTTATCTTAGTTAAGAAGGGTTGAGTTTGTGGGACTAGATACAGATTGAAAAGTCTTTATTATACTTTAAGTTCTAGGGTACATGTGCACAACGTACAGGTTTGTTACATATGTATACATGTGCCATGTTGGTGTGCTGCACCCATTAACTCGTCATTTACATTAGGTATTTCTCCTAATGCTATTCCCTCCCCCCTCCCCCCACCCCATGACAGGCCCTGGGGTGTGATGTTCCCCACCCTGTGTCCAAGTGTTCTCATTGTTCAATTCCCTCCTATGAGTGAGAACATATGGTGTTTGGTTTTCTGTCCTTGTGATAGTTTGCTCAGAATGATGGTTTCCAGCTTCATCCATGTCCCTGCAAAGGACATGAACTCATCCTTTTTTCTGGCTGCATAGTATTCCATGATGTATATGTGCCACATTTTCTTCATCCAGTCTATCATTGATGGACATTTGGGTTGGTTCCAAGTCTTTGCTATTGTGAATAGTGCCACAATAAACATACGTGTGCATGTGTCTTTATAGTAGCATGATTTATAATCCTTTGGGTACATACCCAGTAATGGGATCGCTGGGTCAAATGGTATTTCTAGTTCTAGATCCTTGAGGAATAGCCACACTGTCTTCCACAATGGTTGAACTTGTTTACACTCCTACCAACAGTGTAAAAGCGTTCCTATTTCTCCACATCCTCTCCAGCATCTGTTGTTTCCTGACTTTTTAATGATCGCCATTCTAACTGGCGTGAGATGGTATCTCATTGTGGTTTTGATTTGCATTTCTCTGATGACCAGTGTTGATGAGCATTTTTCATGTGTCTGTTGGCTGCATAAATGTCTTCTTTTGAGAAGTGTCTGTTCATATCCTTTGCCCACTTTTTGTTGGGGTTGTTTGATTTTTTCTTGAAAATTTAAGTTCTCGAAAGTTTAAGTTCTTTGTAGATTCTGCATATTAGCCCTTTGCCAGATGGGCAAATTGGAAAAATTTTGTTCCATTGTATAGGTTGCTTGTTCACTCTGATGGTAGTTTCTTTTGCTGTGCAGAAGCCGTTTAGTTTAATTAGATCCCATTTGTCTGTTTTGGCTTTTGTTGCCATTGCTATTGGTGTTTTAGTCATGAAGTCTTTGCCTATGCTTATGTCCTGAATGGTATTACCTAGGTTTTCTTTTAGGGTTTTTATGATTTTAGGTCTAACATTTAAGTCTTTAATCCATCTTGAAATAATTTTTGTATAAAGTATAAGGAAGGGATCCAGTTTCAGCTTTCTACATATGGCTAGCCAGTTTTCCCCAGCACCATTTATTAAATAGGGAATCCTTTCCCCATTGCTTGTTTTTGTCAGGTTTGTCAAAGATCAGATGGTTGTGGATGTGTCGTGTTATTTCTGAGGCCTCTGTTCTGTTCCATTGGTCTATATCTCTGTTTTGGTACCAGAACCATGCTGTTTTGGTTACTGTGGCCTTGTAATATAGTTTGAAGTCAGGTAGCTTGATGCCTCCAGCTTTGTTCTTTTTGCATAGAATTGTCTTGGCAATGTGGGCTCTTTTTTGGTTCCATATAAACTTTAAAGTAGTTTTTTTTTTAATTCTGTGAACAAAGTCATTGGTAGCTTGATGGGGATGACATTGAATCTATAGATTACCTTGGGCAGTATGGTCATTTTCATGATATTGATTCTTCCTATCCATGAGCATGGAATGTTCTTCCACTTGTTTGTGTCCTGTTTATTTCATAGAGCAGTGGTTTGTAGTTCTCCTTGAAGAGGTCCTTCACATCCCTTGTAAGTTGTATTCCTAGGTATTTTATTCTCTTTGTAGCATTTGTGAATGGGAGTTCACTCATGATTTGGCTCTCTTGTCTGTTATTGGTGTATAAGAATGCTTGTGATTTTTGCACATTGATTTTGTATCCTGAGACGAAAAGTCTTATTTTCTAATATAAATGTTGGGATGCTTAGGGATCTATGTGTTGTTGAAATGAAGTGTTTTTTTTTTTCTCTTTAGCCTCTTATGGACAAGGGTGTATGACCTGTCCAACTTGGTGTTTTGGGCATATGTAGATGTCTTCGTATAGTGCCCTATTAGGCATTCAGACATACTTATTGGTTGATTGGTAAATTCTTGTCCACGCTGTTTTCCTCAGTTGGATAGTTTCAGTTCCACATCTAGTTCAACAATCTCAGAAGATTAGGTAAAGTTGTGTAGTTATTACAAAAAATGCATATTTAATATCTATTTTTTCATTTATGCTGTTTTGGGAGCCAGTTTTTAAAAAAGACGTAATACTCTTTCATTATTTATGCGGTTTCCTATCTTTTTGGAGAATCATTGTAATTTTATTGCCATTGAGTATGTTGGTATCTGACTCAGAAAGGGAAGAAATACTGAAATTACAGTGGATGAGACTTAATTTCTCATTTCCTGCAACCAAGTTACTACAGGTGTACCAATTATGGATAAGCATCTATCTAGACAGATAAAGTAGGATAGATTTAGGAGTCATCTTCTAATAGTTTGGGGAATAGGTTGCAAGGTATATTGCTCTCTTTGCTAATGCTTTGCCTCCTCCAACTCCCTCTATCTATACCTTTGAACCTGGAGTGATTTTTTTCCCCCTTTTTGATGTGGAAGACAGGCTGACTTATCTTGCTATTGAAGATAATATCATTTCCACCTGTTTGTGAGCTGCTGTTATCTATATATCCACCTTGGCGCAGATTTATTTCTAAAGCTAGACCAGACAGAATTTTGTTCTAAAATATATCTTTTGTTACTGCAGCCACATAAACCCTGAATAATCTATACATCTTGCTATTGAAATCAAATGGATTTTTGAGCTCTAGAGCTCTGCTTACTTGGGTGTGGATGGTACATTGTGTATAGTAAGTATTTAGGAAATTAATGTTTGGCCTTGGTCTTATCCGGCTTTCCAGATGGAGTTGAGAGTGATTTCTCTGAGAAATAGAAGCATCTTCTCAGTAAAGATACATTTTTACTTTGAGTCTATTTATCAAACTTTCCTCTGTGCTAGTATGGTCTTTCCTAAACAATTTCTTCTTATCATTATTTTATATTCATTATATATATGATATTGTGTTAATAGACATGGTTCTGTAACTTATAAAGTAGCCCTTACCTCCATCTTCTACCTTATTTGCCTTCAAGGAGACAGGTTTGACGAAAATGGAAGAGTGTGGGCTAAGGTATAATGAGATTTGTTAGAGGAGGGAAAGGGGAATGAAAGAAGGAATTTTTTTTTTTTGGATGGCAAATAAATTGCATCTTTTTTTAAAATTATACTTTAAGTTCTAGGGTACATGTGCACAACGTGCAGGTTTGTTACATATGTGTACATGTGCTGTGTTGGTTTGCTGCACCCATTAACTCGTCATTTACATCAGGTATTTCTCCTAATGCTATCCCTCCTCCCTCCCCCACCCCTTGACAGGCCCCGGTGTATGAAATGAAGGAATTTTTGAAGGCTGGTTTAGACTTTTTGGTTCTGGGAATAATGTCTAGAAGTATTAAATTGACATGGTCAAACTATTAATTGTTAATAAATTACTTTAGAAATACTGTGAGGAATGTTTTGAAGGAAGTGACCTGAGACACTAAAAAATGCTTAACTTCCCTCCCATGCACAGGCCTTTATAAATGTTTTGGTGCTGCGCATAGGAATGCTACACAGGCTTTTTAACATCTGGCCTTGGCTGAAGTCTCCTGCCACCTCTCACAAGTTCACCCTTGTGGGTTTGTTTTCTTCCTCCCCCCACTCGCCTCTTCCCTCCTCTCCCCTTCCTCCCACCCTCTCTCCCTTCCTTTCCTTCCTTCTCTTTCTTTTCTTTCTTGACAGGGTATCACTCTATTGCCCAGGCTGCAGTGCAGTGGTGCAATCATAGCTCACTGCAGCCTCAGAGCTCCTGGGCTCAAGTGATCCTTCTGCCTCAGCCTCGCGAGTAGCTGGGACTACAAGCATCAGCCACCCTGCCTTGCTAATTATTATTATTTTCTGTAGAGGCAGGGTCTCATTATGTTGCCCAGGCTGGCTTTGAACTGCTGGCTTCAAGCTGTTCTCCTGCCTTGGCCTCCCAAAGTGCTGAGATTACAGGTGTGAGCCACTGAGCCCAGCCAGAAATTACTTTAGAAATACTCTGAAGAATGTTTTGAAGCAAGTGGAGCCAAGGAGACTAAAAATTATTTACCTCCTTCCCACATGCAGGCCTTTATAAAGCCTTTGGTGCTGTAGGTAGGAATGCCACACAGGCTCTTCAAGATCTTGCTTTGGCTTTAGTTTCCTTCCACCTCTCACAAGTTCACCCTTGTGGGTTTTTTCCTTGATGTCTTTCTTTTTTTCCTCTCAGCTTATTGACGTATAGTTGACATATAAAAATTGTATCTATTTAAGGTATACACCGTAATGATTTGATATTTGTATACACAGTGTAATGATCACCAATCAAATTAACACACCTTTCACTACACGTGGTTGCCCTGTATATGTGTGGGGAGAATACTAAAATCAACTCTTAGAAAATTGTAATAGAGTAATATTAACTATAGTCACTATGCTGTTTATTAGATCTCCAGAACTTACTCATAACTGAAAGTTTGTACCCTTTGACCAGCATCTCCCCATTTCCCTCACACTCCAGCTTCTGGCAACCACTGTTCTACTCTCTGCTTCTGTGGATTTGACTCTTAGTCCACATGTAAGTGAGATCATACAATATTTGTCTTGCTGTGCCTGGCTTATTTCACTTAGTATAATGTCCTCCAGGTTCATCCACATTGTTGCAAATAGCAGGCTTTCCTTCTTTTTTATGGCTAAATAATATTCCATGGTATATATATATCACATTTTCTTTATCCATTCATCCCTTGGTAGACACTTAGGTTGATTCCGTATCTTGGCTATCGTGAATAGTGCTGCAGTGAACATGGGAGTGCAGGTATCTTTTCGAGATACTGATTTCATTTTGACTGTATACCCAGAAGTGGGATTGCTGGATCATATGGTAGTTCCCGTTTTAATATTTTGAGGAACCTCCATCTGTTTCCCATAATAGCTGTACCAATTATCTTTTGGCTTATTTTTAAAAACAGCTTTATTGAGATATAATTTACATATCATTAAATTTACTCATTTTAAGAGTATAATTCAGTGATTGCTTCGTAAATTCAGAAAATCATGCAACATCTCCCCAGTCTAATTTTACAATGTTTCCATCACCCAGAAAAGAAACCTCGTGTCCATTTGCAGTCACTTCCCCTTCCCACACCCAGCCTCAGGCAACCACTAATCCACTTAAAAAATTTATGCATAATAATTATACATATTTATGGAATATACTTGATATTTTGATGCATACAATGAATAATGATCAAATCAGGGTAATTAGGATATCCATCGCCTCAAACATTAAGAATTTCTTTGTATAGAGAACATCCCAAATCTTACAGATATTTTGAAATATAGCGTAAATTAACGATAACTATAGACCCCCTACTGTGCTGTTGAACATTAGACTTATTTGGCTGGGCGCGGTGGCTCACGCCTGTAATCCCAGCCGAGGCTGAGGCGGGCGGATCATGAGGTCAGGAGATTGAGACCATCCTGGCTAACACGGTGAAACCCTGTCTCTACTAAAAAAAATGCAAAAAATTAGCCGGGCGTGGTGGCCGGCGCCTGTAGTCCCAGTTACTCGGAAGGCTGAGGCAGGAGAATGGCGTGAACCTGGGAGGCGGAGCTTGCATTGAGCCGAGATTGCACCACTGCATTCCAGCCTGGGAGTGCAGGCTGAGTGCATTGAGAGACCGAGGCAAGTGGATCCCAGAAGTTCAAGACCAGCCTGGCCAAGATGGAGAAACCCCATCTCTACTAAAAATTAAAAAAAAAAAAAAAAAAAAAGGCATAGTGGCAGGCAGCTGTAGTCCCAGCTACAGTGGGAGGCTGAGGCAGGAGAATTGCTTGAACCTGGGAAGCGGAGGTTGCAGTGAGACAAGATCGCACCATTGCACTCTAGCCTGGGCAACAAGGGCAAAACTCCATCTCAAAAAAAGAAGAACTGTTTGTTGAAATGAGTTGAATTGAATTGTCATATTTAAAAACCTTCAAAAGTCAGCCAGGCACGGTGGCTCACACCTGTAATCCCAGCCCTTTGGGAGGCCAAGGTGGGCGGATCATGAGGTCAGGAGATCGAGACTATCCTGGCCAACATAGCGAAACCCCGTCTCTACGAAAATACAAAAAAATTAGCCGGGCGTGGTGGTGTGCACCTGTAGTCCCAGCTACTCAGGAGGCTGAGGCAGGGGAATCTCTTGAACTCGGGAGGTGGAGGTTGCAGTGAGCTGAGATTGCGCGACTGCACTCCAGCCTGGTGACAGAGCGAGACTCCATTTCAAAAAAAAACCAAAACAAAACATTTTCTAAGAGTGCACCAAGCAGACCCACAAAATCATGAAGAGCTCCTGTGCCATGCCAGAGATCCTGAAGGCTCTGTGAACCATTAAAGGTTTTAAGCAGGGGAGTACTATAAATTTTGGAATTGAGAAAAATTAACTCTGAGTAGAAACTAGGATGGGTTCAGGGCATCAAGACTGGAGGAAGGCATACCAGGTAGGAGGCTTTGCAATAATCCAGAAATGATGAAGGCCTCAGATGAGACACTTATGGTGGAGAAAAGCAGCTTTTCCCATAATGCCCATTTTACCAGATTCCCTTGGAGGTAAAGCTGTTTCTGTGGTGACATAACCAGCCATTATTAAGGGAAGTGGGCTTGTTCTTATAAGCGAAATGTCTCTTGTGGTTGTACCCAGAGACAAAGTAGTAGGATCTATGACAAGATTGACATTGCAATAAATAAAGAGACCCACTAGAAAGTAGCTTGGGTTATTGCCATTCAGGGAACAGCTCTGTGTGATTACAGACATTGCTCGGAACTGAATTCATCTGGTCTGGTGGATGCAATGCTGGAATCTGTACTAATAAATTTTTTGTAGTTATCTCACCCATAAATTTTCTATTTCATTGGATAGCCTGTGCTCATTGCTGTGGAGAGTCCGTGCATGGTATGCCAAGCTAACATGTACCTTAAGGACTTTCTATATATCTGCTTTAATGGAAAGGCATTTCTATCATTTTTACTTCAAGGTTTTCTCTTTTTACAAAAGAACTTTTGGTGGGTTTTTTTTTTTTTTCGAGACTGAGTCTCACTCTGTCGCCCAGGCTGGAGTGCAGGAGCGCGATCTCGGCTCACTGCAAGTTCCGCCTCCCGAGTTCATGCCATTCTCCTGCCTCAGCCTCCCGAGTAGCTGGGACTACAGGCGCCGGCCACCACACCTAGCTAATTTTTTGTATTTTAGTTTCACCATGTTGGCCAGGCTAGTCTCAAACTCCTAACCTCAAGTGATCCACCCGCCTTGGCCTTCCAAAGTGTTGGGATTACAGGCGTGTGCCCAGCCTATTGTAACAATTTTTAATTGTACAGTTCCATAGGGTTAAGTCTAGAATTTGTTCATCTTGCATATCAGAAACTCTGTATTATACAATATCTCCCTTGTTTGCCCTCCCTCCCAGCCCCTGACAGCCTTCATTGTACTTTCTATTTTTATGAATTTGACTACTTTAGATACTTCATATAAATGGAATAATATAGTATTTGTCTTTTAGTGACTGGCTTATTTCACTTAGTAATAATGTCTTCAAGGTTCATCCATGTTGTAGCATGTGACAGGATTTCCTTCCTTTTGAAGGCTGAATAATGTTCCATAGTGTATATATACCACATTTTGTTTATCCATTCAACAGACACTTGGGTTGCCTCTACCTCTTGGCTATTGTGAATTGTGCTCCTATGAACATGAGTAGCCAAATACCTCTTCAAGATCCTGCTTCCAACTCTTTTGGATAAATACCCAGAAGCAGGATTGCTGGATCATATGGTAGCTCTATTTTGGATTTTTTGAGGAACTTCCATACTGTTTTCTATAGCAGTTGCACCATTTTACAGCCCCAGTAACAGTACACTTTCTCTATGTTCTTGCCAACATTCACTTTTATTTTTCTGTTAAAAAATGTGTTACGGTGTTGAATCTACATTCTGTGTGAATGTTAAAGGTAAAACAGAAGGCTTCAAATAAATCATGATTTTTGTGGCAGATCCTCTAATGAAAGGAATATAGAACTTTTAATAAGTCCTGAATGATAAAAGAAATCCTCAGGATATTGTAATTGAGAAGAATTCGTGCACATATATAGAGATAAAAAAACTTTGGCTGGGCGCGGTGGCTCACGCCTGTAATCCCAGCACTTTGGGAGGCTGAGGTGGGCGGATCACGAAGTCAGGAGATCGAGACCATCCTGGCTAACACTGTGAAACCCCGTCTCTACTAAAAATACAAAAATATTAGCCGGGCATGGTGGCGGGTGCCTGTAGTCCCAGCTACTTGGGAGGCTGAGGCAGGAGAATGGCGTGAATCTGGGGGGCGGAGCTTGCAGTGAGCGGAGATCGCACCACTGCACTCCAGCCTGGTCAACAGAGCGAGACTCCATCTCAAAAGAAAAGAAAAAAAAAGATAAAAAACTTCCTCTCAAAGCGGCATGTCACCAAATACAACTTCATTTAAATACTTAGTACCATGGTTGTTGAGTAGACAGACGTCTTGAATTATGTCAATAACGTAAGACTTTCTGAAAGTGATACATTTTGAATGGGAGCTTGAAGGGAGATGGTGTGAATTGACAGCAAGAGGAGTGGGCATTAATATATAAAAAAATGTGATCTTAAAATTATACAAACATAGAATTTGACAACAGGAGCTAAGATTCAATGCTTTTTCTTCTCTATTTAGTAATAGCTGTAATTGGAAATAGTAACTGAGTTTATTTAATGAGGACAGATTAATTTTTTTTGTGATTTTCATTGAGATTTGACAGTAAGTCTTCAAATGCTGTAACGATTTGTGTCACACAATCCCTAGAAAGGATTCAAAGCTTACTTGATAAACACCATTTTGTTATCTAACCTCCTAGGACTGAGTGTTTCTGTTGTTTGTAATTTAGGGCAGGCTGTCCCTTTATTCTCTTTGTTGTTGACATGGCTACATGTACAAAAGAACACTTACTATCAAGAAAGCGAACACTGGAAAGCTGAAGTGTGTAAATAGCTAACAACGTATTCTACTTGTACAAGTATTGCCTATCCTCTGCAAATCTAAGTCAACCTTCAAGCAATGACGTTTTCCATATGAATGAGGAGTGTAAGACTATTGTCCCATAAGTTCTATTTTTTTTTGTTTTTAATAGATTTTCTTCTTTCATAGGATATGTCTTAAGGCTTGTCCATCTTTAGTTTTTATTTCCCTTATTTTGCTAGTAATTTAAATTATTCTCACTTTGTATTTTAATTACCTTTTGCTTAAAAGTTTATTTTTGTTTTTAATGTAAATTGTGCAGTTCCCAAACTGAAACTAGAACAACCAGACAAGATATAAGTTATACTGTGACAGGATAATAGCAGTTTACATACTTGGACCAGACAGCTGGTGGTAGTTTTTGTCACATGTGACCATATTCTTTGATTGGTAGGTTTCAGTTGCATGTGTCAGGAGGAAAGTCTTACTGTTTGTTTAACCTTAAATAGTTGGATGTTGGAAAATTAATATTTAGAAATAGATAAATGATTCTTTGAATGGTACAGTGTCAGAAGCAAAACAAAAAAAAATCAGTTTCAGTTTAGCTATGTGAATTTAATCTAATAACAAATTTTCAGCAAAAGATTTTACTCAAGTACCTTCCAAAGTGAGTTCCTTGGAATACCAGTTTTATAGGGTATTAGTAAACATTCTGTGAAGAAAGGGTGTTAACCGTCACATGGGTTGAGAAACCCTAGATTAAACAGTAGAAATCAGATTTCTTAACTCTGGGGCTTCTCAAAGCCTTTAATGTTTGAATGTTCATTGTGAATTGATTAGGAATGAGGGATAACCTGTAGTGTTTCTGAAACATTTGTAGAATTCTTTTTTCTTCGAGCATCTTGTAGAACTAATACTCTGTAAAGAAACCGTGGAACAATGGATTAGGAAGCATTTAGAGCAAGAGGTTTGTTGGAGGTTACAGGAGGTATGTATGGTTCAGATGAGGTTGAATCCCTATTCAGCCTAAGCGATAAGAATTTCATATCGTGGCTGGGTGTGGTGGCTCACATCTGTAATCCCAGCACTTTGGGAGGCCAAAGTGGGTGGATCACGTGGTCAAGAGTTTGAGACCAGCCTGGCCAACATGGTGAAACCCCATCTCTACTAAAAATACAAAAATTATCTGGGCGTGGTGTCAGGTGCCTGTTGTCCCAGCTACTCGGGAGGCTGAGGCAGGAGAATCGCTTGAACCCGAGAGGCGGAGGTTGCAGTGAGCTGAGATCGTGCCATTGCACTCCAGCCTGGGCAACAGAGCGAGACTCTGTCTCAAAAAAAAAGGAATTTCACATCTTGCAAAGACATTTCAAGTAAACTTTATGTGTGCAACCTGCTTCCCAGTTTTATAGGTATGACCGGCATACTTTCATAGGTACTTGGCGACGCAGTACTGGGGATGAGCTGGCCTGCTAACTAGTAATTCATAATATTGTATTTGCACTTCACAACTTAGGGAAGAGCTGAAAGGTTGAGAAGAGGAAAAAGCAAATTTGTTTTATTGAAATATTTGGCATTACTCTATTTTGGAAAGTTAATAGCTGCCTTAATGATTTTTAAAGATTGTTAGAAGGAAACTGAGCTGCAGACTTACATTACTTGTTCAGTCCAAATTACACTTTCCCCATCTGTTTAACAAAAAATGCGTCATAGCTTAGGCTGCTATAACAAAATACTTAAACTGGGTGGCTTAAATGACAACATTTATTTCTCATAATTCTGCAGGCTGGGAGGTTCAAGATGAAGGCACCGGCAGATTCCTCCTGCTGAGGGCCTGCTTCATGGTTCCTCGAGAGTATCTTTTTGCTCTGTCTTTACCTGGTAGAGAAAGGAAGCAAGCTCTCTCAGGACTAGTAGAAGGAATGTAAATATACTTAACACTACTGAACTGTAAACTTAAAAATGGTTGAGATGGTAAATTTAACGTTGTATGTTTTCTACCACAATAGAAAAAGTAAAAAGAGGGATACTAATTTCATTCACGAGGGCTTCTCCCTCATGACTTCTTCTAATCCTAACTACTTCCCAATGGCCCCATCTCCTAAGACCATTACATTAGGGGGTAGTGTTTCAACAAATGAGTTTTGGGGGGACACAAGCATTCAGTCTATAACAGAAGGCTTATAGAATTTTAGAGCTGTAGCAGCGTTTAGCAATCATCCTATTTTTAAGATGAGAAAGCTAAACACAAGGGATAGTATGTAACTTGCTTTAATTCACAGCTATTTTGAAAGCAAGGTTTAGATTAGAATCCAGATCTCCTGGTTCGTAGTTTGATAATTTCCACTGCACTTTGCAACCCTCTATTGTGGCAGTGAGTTGTTTTTCTCTGTTGCTCATTATCTATCTCTCTGTAAATATATTTTATTGTTTCTTTAGATTTTACCTCTGTAGGGGATTTTGCCTTTAGCATATTTTCTTCAGTTGTACGTGTTACTCCGTAAGTAACAAGCGATACTGATTTCTAGCTTATGCTCCTGTCTCCTAAAATGGTTCCATTTGATACTCTGGCAGTTTATGAATTGTAATCAATTAATGAAATTTGTTTAAATACTATTGAACACATTGTAAATTCAGTGACAATTTGTATAGAAGTGAAGAAGAGGGAAGACTGAGGTTCTTCCTCCCTCCCTGCGGTCTCAAGGCTTTAGTGACTGGTAGAATGGCAGTGCCGTTGAAAGAAATAGGTGTGGCCGGGCGTGGTGGCTCACGCCTGTAATCCCAGCACTTTGGGAGGCTGAAGCGGGCGAATCACGAGGTCAGGAGTTCGAGACCAGCCTGGCCAACATGGTGAAACCCCGTCTCTACTAAAAATACAAAAAATTAGCCAGGCGTAATGGTGGGCACCTGTAATCCCAGCTTCTCGGGAGGCTGAGACAGGAGAATTGCTTGAACTCAGAAGGCAGAGGTTGCAGTGAGCCGAGATTGCGCCATTGCATTCCAGCCTCGGCAACAAGAGTGAAACTCTGCCCCCCGCCAATCCCCCACAAAAAAAAAGGAAGAAAGAAATAGGTGTATCTGATCCTGTCGGTTTGGTAGGTAGCATGATGTTTGTGGTTAGACATCTGGAGTTTTAAAATTTATAACTTTATCATTTATTCTGGTTACATAACTAATGCATTCTCTATTTTAAAAATTTGACCAGTTCGGCATTTTGATGAATAAGGTGCTGCTAAGAGGTTAGGTATGAATGTCCAGCAAGTAGTTTAGATTTGTAGTTCTTTGTGTATTCTAGAATGAGTTGTTAATTTTTGATTGGTTACATGTATGCAAATATTTTTCTCCCAGTCAATGGCCTGTTTTTTACTTTGTCTGTGGTGTCTGTTGTTGAACATAGGTTTTAAATTTTATTTTTTATTTTTATTTTTATTTTTTTCGAGACGGAGTCTTGCTCTGTCACCCAGGCTGGAGTGCAGTGGTGCGATCTCGGCTCACTGCAAGCTCCGCCTCCTGGGTTCACGCCATTCTCCTGCCTCAGCCTCCCTAGTAGCTGGTACTACAGGTGCCCGCCACCACGCCCGGCTAATTTTTTGTATTTTTAGTAGAGACGGGGTTTCACCGTGTTAGCCAGGATGGTCTCGATCTCCTGACCTCGTGATCCGCCCACCTCGGCCTCCCAAAGTAATGGGATTACAGGCGTGAGCCACCGCGCCCGGCCAGGTTTTAAATTTTATAGTAATCATATTTGTCCACATTTCCCTTTATTATTTCAGACCTGTTGCTCCAAGAAATCTTTCTTTCCCCCAAGATATTATGATTATGATTCCTTTATTTTAAATAGTTTATGATTTTATGTTATGATTATTATTCCTTTATTTTAAATGGTTGAATTTTCATATTTAGTACTTTAATTGGAATTCTTTTTCTCTTTTTTTTTTTTTTTTTTTTGGTCAAGTAGGGATTTGTATTAGTTCAGGCTGCTGTAAATACCATATACTGGATGACTTAAACAACAGAAATTTATTTTCTCACAGTTCTGGAGACTGGAAGTCTATGATCAAGGTACCAGCAGGGTTGTTGTCTGGTGAGAGCTCTCTCATTTGGTTTGCAGACAGCTTACATTCTCCCTGTGCTCACAGGGCAGAAATAGTGAGGAAACTCTCTGGTGTCTTTTCTTATAAGGCCATTAATCCCATCGTGAAGGCCCTGTCCTCATGACTTGGTCTAAATCTGATTACCTCCCAAAGGCCCCATGTCTAAATATTATCACATTGGGGGGTTAGGGCTTTAACATATAAATTTTGGGGGGATACCATTTAGTCCGTAGAAGGATTTATTTTTTTTTTGAGATGGAGTCTTGCTCTGTCGCCCAGGCTGGAGTGCAGTGGCGCGATCTCGGCTCACTGCAAGCTCCGCCTCCCAGGTTCATGCCATTCTCCTGCCTCAGCCTCCCGAGTAGCTGGGCCTACAGGCGCCTGCCACCACGCCCGGCTAATTTTTTGTATTTTTAGTAGAGATGGGGTTTCACCGTGTTAGCCAGGATGGTCTCAATCTCCTGACCTCATGATCCGCCCGCCTCGGCCTCCCAAAGTGCTGGGATTACAGGCATGAGCCACCGTGCCCGGCCCTGATTTAATTTTTAAAATGTTGCTAACAGTTGCCCCAGCATCTAATTGAATCAGCTGTCTTTTTCCCACTGATTTACAATGATAGAGTGTCTGTTTTTGGTCTTTTTTTTTTTTTTTTTTTTTTGAGTTGGAGTCTTGCTCTGTCACCCAGGCTGGAGGGCAGTGGCGCGATCTCGGCTCACTGCAAGCACCGCCTCCCGGGTTCACGCCATTCTCCTGCCTCAGCCTCCCGAGTGGCTGGGACTACAGGCGCCCGCCACCGTGCCCGGCTAATTTTTTGCATTTTTAGTAGAGATGGGGTTTCACTGTGTTAGCCAGGATGGTCTCGATCTCCTGACCTCGTGATCCGCCCGCCTCGGCCTCCCAAAGTGTTGGGATTACAGGCGTGAGCCACTGCGCCTGGCCCTGTTTTTGGTTTTAATTTTGATCACTGCTTTGTCTTTAATTCTACCAATAGTATGGTCTTAATTATTAAAGTTATACAATAAATCTTAATATCTGAGATGGTAAAACTCCTAATCTGTTATTCTTCAAAATTGTCTTGTGTATTAGTGGCCCTTTCTTCTCTCGTGAATTTTAGGAGAAGTTGATTAAATCACTCATACACACACCACAGACACACAAAACAAGACAGAAGTCCCCACATGTATAGATTTTGTTTGTATTTACATTGTTATGATTTGGGGAGAACTGACTTCTTTACAATATTGTGTTTTCTCAGCCATGATCATGGCAAATTTCCCCATTTATTTATTCTGTTCTTTTATATTGTAGAATAATATGTTGTTATTGTTTCCATGAGTCTTTGACATATTTTATTATATTCTCAGGTACTGTATAGTTTTTTTGGTATAACGCAAGGATTGCTTATCAATTATGCTTTCTAGTCATCAGAGGAACACATCTGATCCAGTAACCTTAGTGAACTCTCATATTAATCCTTGCAGTTTGTCTGCAGATGCTTTTGCATTTTTCCATGTAGTCTGCTGGGTTGTCTGTATGCAGAGTTAGTTTTGTTTCTCCCTTTCTACTACTGATCCTTTTCTTATCGATTTTGCATGATGCTGAATAGAGGCAGTGATAGAGGCCATCCTTGTTGTTTTTTTTTTCTTTAGTGGGAATGCCTTTAAAATCTCACCATGATATGTAATGTCTGCTGTTGGTTTTTATAGCTGTTACCAGTTTAAGAAAGTTCCCTTCCATTCGTATTTTTGCTTTTTTAAATCTTGAAATAGATTCATTTTATGATTGTTTTCTGGAAATTAAAAGGTTATTCTTTGGTATATTTCTTGCCTTAAGTACACTATTACAAAACTAAATGAATGAGCCTATATGTAACTGAGGGTAACTTTAAAAAATTAAAATAATAAAGGAGTCCTCTTGGTCTTAAACATTTATAATCCAGTATAGAAAATTTGGAAAATACTCAAAGCACATTAAAAGAAGTAAAAATTAGTCATAATCACTCTATTTAAGATGTTTTCTTCTGTTGATACCTTATGAAGTATAGAGATAGGCTGCCTCAATCTCTACTTTCCGCTAGGTTACCACTTAAGCAATTCATGCATATTGCTACTACCTTTTTTCTCTTACACTTTCCATGTAGTCAGCATACAAAAAGAAAGTAGACTAATGAAAAATTTATCTATACACATATATAGCCTTTATAGAAATCTCCAAGTGGAATCATGCCATATATATATACACACACACACATATATATACACATATATATACTCACACACATATATACATATATATATACACATATATACACAAATATATATAGCAGCTTTTCTAATGCAACAATATTTAATTGACATTTTCTGAGTTCAAAAAAATGCTACTTAGATCCTTATGTGAATTACAAACCATATTACAAACATTCTCCAGTTTGGGACTATTGCAATAATTGTGAATACACATGTATATACATCTTCAACTACTTGTGCTAGCTAGCATTTTTGTGTGATAGAGTCCTAGAAAAAGGCCTGAGATGCCTTGAATTTTCCACGTCTTGAAAATCATTTTTATGACAACCTGTGGAAAGAGATGTTTTCAATTAAGTGTCTCAGGATTTTCAGTTTGTATATTGTGGTTCAAAATAGGAGAAAGTGGAGCCATCAGAATACGTTAGTCATGTCTACACATCAGTCCCATGGACTTATAGCACTTGGATGGATCCTTCCACCCCGGGAAAAAGCCTTAGTGATCATCTGTTTGGATCCTTCTTTTCATAGATGAATAAGCTGAAAATCTGGAAGATTTTCAAAGTAAATAATACTTGAGACTTATAATATGCCAGGCAGTGTGCTATCTGCTTTACTTACATCGTTTCATTTAATTCTTGAAATAGGAATTCTCATTTACCCTTCACAGTTGAGGAAACAGGTTAGAATTTAGGCAGACAACTTCCTCAAGGTCACACAATTGGAAAGTGATAGAGCTCAGGTTTGGAGACATATCTACCTGATTCTGTAGCCCATATACTTTTCACTAAGTTACTTCCATTCTGAGAGACCGTAACCAGGATACCGGGTAAATACATGATACTCAGATTGTTTCTGTAATGCTTTGATTTCACGACGTGAAGAGTTAAACATAGTCCTCATCTACCACTTAGTCATCCTTCCTAGCAAGGACGTTAGAGTGCTGCAGAGACTCCACTTCACAGAGTTTGCAGTGGAGGAAACCAGCCCTGATGTTTGTGTGGCTCAGGATAGCTGTCCAAGGTGAGATAGATCAGAATAAAAACACAAAACAAATGAGAAAATAACTTGGAAATAGATAACACTTTGTGTGATATTTCCCCTCCTCCCTTGCAAATTCTTTTCTCTTCTTTTGGTTGCTAGAAGAATTGCTTGGTCTCTAGTTGCTGAAGATTTTGTTTTTTGAGACTAGGTTTCACTGTGTCACTCAGATTGGAGTACAGTGGCATATTTATAGCTTACTGCAGCCTCAAACTCCTGGGCTCAAGGAGTCCCCCACCTCAGCCTCCTGAGTAGCTGGGACTATGGATATGGCTAATTTTTTTTTTTTTTTTTTTTTTTTTTGTAGAGATGGGGTCTTGGTATGTTGCCTAGGCTGGTCTTGAACTCCTGGCTTCAAGCCATCCTCCTGCCTTGACTTCCCAAATGCTAGAATTACAGGCATGAGCCACCACACCTGGTCCTGAAGATCTTTTTAATCATAGTATCTTAATTTGAGTATGTAATAGATTGAGCCTCAGCAATGAGAACAGAGGGATTTCTTGAGCAAAGAAAATTCCTGTTTCAAACCAGTCCTTTGTGTGTGTCTGTGTGTGAGACAGAGTCTCATTCCATCACCCAAACCAGAGTGCAGTGGTGCAATCTTGGCTCACTGCAACCTCTGCCTCCCCAGTTCAAGCAATTCTTGTACCTCAGCCACCTGAGTAGCTGGGATTACAGGTGTGTGTCACCACTCCTGGCTGATTTTTGTATTTTTAGTAGAGACAGGGTTTTGCCATGTTGGCCAGGCTGGTCTTGAACTCCTGGCCTCAGGTGATCTGCCTGCCTCATCCTCCCAAAGTGCTGGGATTATAGGCATGTGCCACTGCACCCGGCTGAGACTATTTTTCTAACTCAGTTTGTACAGGCCCTAGCATGGTGCGTGGGTATGAGAGAAAAAGAGACTGGAGCTCCAATGGAGGATGCCTCAGTTCTCTCTCTCTCTCTCTCTCTCTGTGTGTATGTGTGTGTGTGTGTGTGTGTGTGTGTGTGTGTGTGTGTGTGTGTGTGTGTGTGATTGTTGGAGGCCAGGCCTGGCTTACTTCCTGAGCCTAATTCAATTGGAGTGTTTCCATAGAGAGGGGGAGATACCATCTAGTTCAGTTTAGCATCCACATTCATTTCTCTCCATCTCCATATGGAGTTGAAGAGATCACTCAGGTCTAACCAAGTTCCCTGAGAGTTTTACAACCTTGTTACTGCTTTGGAAAGACCATTATACTCCAGCTTTGTGTAGAACAGAGAGAGACAAGGGCTGTCTTTTGAATATATTCCACTCTTATCTAACGACACAGAGTTGTCGTAACCTACCTATAATAATAACCTTTGTGATACTGGAGCTGCCAGCGTGTGAGGAGGGACATTCTTTCAGGTGTCCCTTCATCTTCATCTCTGATTAGTATGTTCTGTTTGTAAAGGCAATGCTTGAGCCAGTAGCTTTCAAACATTTTTGAATGGGATCCAAATAGGAAATACAGTTTGTTTTGCTACCCCTTCTCCCACATATACCAGAAACAAAAGATTCATGAAATAAATCTTGCATTTACTGCATGCAGTGTTTGTTGTGTTCTATTATTTATTTCATCTAAAAATGCTGACACCCACTATATTGATTTAACAAAACACTGATGTGTCAAGACCTACAATTTTTATTTATTTATTTATTTATTTATTTATTTATTTATTTATTTTGTGATGGAGTCTTGCTCTTGTCACCCAGGCTGGAGTGCAATGGCATGATCTCGGCTCACTGCAACCTCCATCTCTAGGGTTCAAGCAATTCTCCTGCCTCAGCCTCCTGAGTAGCTGGGATTACAGGTGCCCGCCACCACACCTGGCTAATTTTTGTATTTTTAGTAGAGACAGGGTTTCATCATGTTGGCTAGGCTGGTCTTGAACTCCTGACCTCATGATCCCCCTACCTCAGCCTCCCAAAGTGCTGGGATTACAGGCGTGAGCCACCGCGCCCGGCCCAGACCTACAATTTAAAAGTAACGCTGGCTTAAGGACACCATTTCTTATTCTTCTTCATAACTGTGTATTATTATTGTTACGGTTTAACTTCCTCATAGAGTTAATCTTGCAAAAACATGTACTTAGTAATGTCAGTGTACATAGAGTTGTCCTGGGAACTATGTCTGTCTTCATGGCACTGTCCACGGAGTACACACTTAGAACTGACAAGATCACTGTATGACTTGTTAACATGTGAATCACTGGTGGACATGGAGACTCTTGCTGTTTTGTTGATTTGGAAATGGTAGTTCTGAACTTGCCAAATTGGGTATATGTTATTTAGTATATGTTACAAAAAAAGACCAAAGGTTTTCAGAATGTGTGTTTATTCTTCAAGGTTCTGCGCATTTCTTTTAGCATTGTAGTTTGATTGTAGTTTCTGATGCTGCTCTTAGTGGTCTGCAATCTTCACCTCATAAGATGCTCTAAGTTTTCTGACTTTTACATGCTGGAAGTCTGTTCAAACCAGCCTTATAGAATGCTGGATAATACTGCTTATTGTGATTTACTTCCCTGGAGATCAAGCTCATCTTAGAATCAAGCCTTTCCACATGAATGTGAGGATTCTGGATGCTTTATTCTTTCTCTGATCTCTGTCTCTCTTCCATCAGGGGGATGGTTTTGACTGATGAGCTATTTTTCCCAATTGCAAATCAACTATACTTCTAGCTGTGAGAAAGGGATCTTTCTAATCAATTGGGTCTTGCCTTCTGCTTACTATGCGAATTCTAATGACCAAGCTCTTTATTTTTTTAAAAAAAGTAAAATAAGAGAATTTAAATTAATTACTTGATTTTGTTGTAACACTTTAATAAGTTTAGTGAAAATATTCAGGCCGGGCGCGGTGGCTCACGCTTGTAATCCCAGCACTTTGGGAGGCCGAGGCGGGCCGATCACGAGGTCAGGAGATCAAGACCATCCTGGCTAACACAGTGAAACCCCGCCTCTACTAAAAATACAAAAAATTAGCTGGGTGTGGTGGCGGGTGCCTGTAGTCCCAGCAACTCGGGAGGCTGAGGCAGGAGAATGGCGTGAACCCGGGAGGCGGAGCTTGCAGTGAGCCGAGATGGTGCCACTGCACTCCAGCCTGGGTGACAGAGCAAGACTCCGTCTCAAAAAAAAAAAAAAAAAGAAAAAGAAAAAGAAAATATTCAGCATAGTTTCTTTTTGGCAAATAAATAAATTTAAAAGGTCCCTTAATTTGATGGTTATGTGTTGACTGAAATAAGTGCAAAACAAGTCCATACAAATGATCCTATAAATAGAATTAAATATTTAAATTTGTTATTGAAAGCTGCCTTTCTTAACAAGGGAGCATGGTTTCTAATTTAGACTATAGATAATTTCCTCATTGTTTGTGCCATATCCATCGTTGGTAGTCATTCTAAAAGACAAAAGAAAAGTACTAACGTCTAATTATTCTAAGGGGTGCGTAAAAATGTGGGATCTGCCCAGAGAATGTTTAGAAATCATGAAATCATTGTTACCCTGCAGTCACACCCCTTAGTAATCCTTAAGTTTTTTTTTTTTTTTTTTGAGACAGAGTCTCACTGTGTCGCCCAGGCTGAAGTACAGTGGTGCGATCTTGGCTCACTGCAAGCTCCACCTCCCGGGTTCATGCCATTCTCCTGCCTCAGCCTCCCAAATAGCTGGGACTACAGGCGCCCACCACCACATCCGGCTAATTTTTTGTATTTTTAGTAGAGATGGGGTTTCACCATGTTAGCCAGGATGGTTTCAATCTCCTGACTTCGTGATCCTCCCGCCTCGGCCTCCCAAAGTGCTGGGATTACAGGCGTGAGCCACCGCGCCTGGCCAGTTCTTAAGTTGTAACAGATTACTTTTCATTCTGAATTTCATATTGAACATGATAATCTTAATTTTGGATACAGACTATTCCCATAGCATTTTAGATTTCGTAAGAAAGTATATGCAGGCTGTTTTATGTGAAAAGAAGAGAGATTATTTAGCTCCATGTCTTTGAGAAAATAGTTATGGATTACAATTTATGAGTATTTTATACATGTTCACATTCTTTTGTATCATATTTCTTTATGTCTAGGACCTGATGTTTACTTGGCTTAAACTGAACCTAAAATTAGTAGTTAGTTAATAAACTTTCTTTAAGGATTACATTTTTTTTTTTTTGTCCTAGATGGACTCAAAATAATACTAGAGTAATGCTTTACTTCTTATCTTGGGTGACTAGATGTCAAGATGTCATCCCAAATCAGGTCCATAATAAAATCTCCTTGGGACATGGTTCTGCTCACTCTTAGAGTAGGAAACGATAGACCAGAAGGATGGAGAAAGATGGCAGAAGAAGATGTGTAAAGTGATGGAAGGTATTTGTTAGTTTTTTTCTATTGCTTTGGAGACTTACCATGGCATGCTAGAACAGTTTCCTAATCTGTTTGTCAAGACACTGGTGCTTTTATAGGGCCCCTTTGGTATTTCTCCACTGGATGAATGATTTGTAGCACTTATGAAGAAAGGACTGGAGGAATATTTTTTTAAGCAGCGGTTATACCAGTTATAATTGAGCATACTTCTATTTCATCAGCCGGTTATCATAGACTTTTTATTCAGTTCCCTAGTAGTTTAATGCCTTATGCTCCTGTTTGTTCTGAATTAATTTCATTTCTTAAATATGTGAAGATTAAGCTGATCTGCTTCAATGTGTATTTAGGGACACTGTGTTTCCCATTTATCACCTGCTGCTTCTCTTTAGCAGTAAAATTAAATTGACATTTGTTAAAAGATGTTTTGATCTATCTTTGGAAAGGGTAGTAAAGAATAATTAGTCACAGTAATTTTCCCCCCATTTTGTGTGCAAATTTAGGTTGCTTGGTGAAATATTCTAATTTTTTAATGGTGGTAGAGAATTCTTGCTTTAGTTTTGTGGTTTAAACAGTTGAAAGTCCGATGAATCCTTGAAGCATTTGTAATTTAGCAGCCTTGTAAACTAGCCTCCTTTACTTGGGTAGCTCACAAGGCTGACACCAGCATCAGTCCTACAAAGTGGTTTACTCTTTTTCCCTCGGCCCAGAGGCTGGCCCTAGTCCTATCAGTTGAAAGACTGTCTACAGCTATGCAGTGTGGGCAACTCACTTGAAATCGTTACTCAAAATATGAGGTCAGGACTTGAGGAAGTATGACTTTAGCCTTCCTGGGTGACAGGGTTAACATTTATATGCCTCAGCGGATAACAGTCAGCATACTTACCATGGAGGGAATCAAATGTGTGTGGGAAGCAGAATGCCTCAAAGAACTGCTGAGATTCAGGTGCTAAGGTGATAAAACACGTACATTTTATATTGAACATAGTTTGGTATTCTAGGTCAGGCACCCCATTCTCCAACTCCATGGTTCTAAGGCCCCACCAAGAATAAATTTTCTATAAGCAGGAAGCAAGAGATACAACTATTATGGAACTTAGTAAGAATTTTTATTCTGTTCCACATGACTGTCACTTTGAGTTTCTTGAGGTCGTTATGATTAGATGGGTACTACCTTGCTGGAGGTTCTCGTCTCTAGAGTAGGAACATCTTAGGTAGTATTCCACAGTATTATTTAATACCATATCAGGGAAGGGGAGGAAGAAATTCTGCTTTGTTATTATGTTGATTCTTGTCCATGAGGCAGGTGCCTTTTGAAGACACATCTGGACTGATTTTAGACCCAGGGCTACTGCATTAAAGGCCCTTCCTGCCTGGGAGCACCTCCCCATTAGTTTCTCTGTGACTCTTGGTACTTGTGCAGTCCCTCTGGGAAGGATGGCTGAGCTCCCTTTCTGTGTCAGCTTCTGGGTTCATGTGGCAATCAAGTCAGGATGGCTTACTCCATACATCCTTGCCCACCCTTGGATGCATAGAGCTCTATTTCCTCCTCTGCCTCCCCCATTCAGTTACGTCTTGGAGAGCACTCTACTTGTTTACTGTTTCTCAACCTCAGCCTCAACCTCTTGTACTATTAATTAGTCCTCATAAGGCATTCTTCAGCATTACGTCTGCTGTCCACAGTATCTCCTTACCTCTGATACTTCCAGGGCCACCTTTCCAGTAACTCTACAGCCCTCTCTGCCAGAGATTGATCCCTTGCTTTCTTTTAGCTTGCTGGCCAGGTTTCTGTTGTCAAATTTAGAAATCCCTTTCTCAAGTTTCTTTCATAATATGAACTGTAAGATTTCAGAGCTTTCAAGTTTTCTTGTGCAGGGACTAATCTTTCAATTTACAACAGTCAGTAACCAGTTTGTTTGTGTCTTTGTTGTAGTGGCTCATTATGAGTTTTATGTAACATTCTTTAATAGTAGTATTTTACTGCCTTACTCAACAGAGAGACTTCCGTTTTGACAAGGTGTTGAAAAGAGCTGAATCTTTAGCCTACAGTTTTACCCATGTGGTGGTTGGAAAAGTTTCGCATGGATTAGCTTCTTTATACATTCCAAACCTGTTTCTTCTCCACTACCCACCTACTTCATCACCAGGCATAGTAGGACACACAGTAAGCTCTCCAGCCTGTACTGTTGTGTCCTGATGCTGAGTTGGCACAGTGGGCAGTGGGAATATTCCAGAAAGCTATTCCTATACCAAGAGGGCCAGCACTACAGAAACCACATTAAATATGTCCCCAACTCAAATTTCCCCTTATCTAGACCCCCCAAGGTTCCAGGGCCACACCAAAGCCACCCTACACGAGGAAAAGTGTGAAGTTTGAATGGAAAGAAAGTGTTCTTAACAGATTGCAGTTAAAATATCTTTCTTTTGCACATTCTACAAAAATATACGACCATGTAATACATTGCTAGGGCCTCCAAATTCTACAGAAACATGTGACCATGTGAATATGTGCCTTGGGCCTCCCAAGGCCTTGGAAGGGGCCTGTGCAAGTGAGGAGCCCTGAAGCTTGTTCTGTTAGCCTTGTTGTAAATTACCTCCAATCAGTCTGTATCTTCCGGTAGAGAAATATCAGAACATCATAGCAAAGTATGGTTAGCAGCAGTGCTTTTTAGAGTGTTTTATACATATAGTTGGCACTGGAGAATCATTGAGATGAATTAACTATCATTATTATTGATAATTATTAACTATTATTATTATTGGTAATTAATTCATTTCAATGATTCAATGCAGACACTTTCCATTTACTGGGCACTGTTAGGAGCACTTAACATATCATCTCACTTAAGTCTTAGGAAGTTCAATTATTATTATTATTATTATTATTTTGAGATGGAGTCTCGCTCTGTCACCCAGGCTGGAGTGCAGTGGCATGATCTTGGCTCACTGCAAGCTCCACCTCTCGGGTTCAAGCCATTTTCCTGCCTCAGCCTCCCGAGTAGCTGGGACTACAGGCACCCGCCACTACACCCGGCTAATTTTTTTGTATTTTTAGTAGAGATGGGGTTTCACCGTGTTAGCCAGGATGGTCTCAATCTCCTGACCTTGTGATCCGCCTGTCTCGGCCTCCCAAAGTGCTGGGATTACAGGCTATTATTTTCTTTTTAAAATTATTTTTATTTTATTTCTAGCTGGGTGTGGTGGTTCACTCCTGTAATCCTAGCAATTTGGGAGGCTGAGGCAGGCAGACCACCTGAGGTCAGGAGTTTGAAACCAGCCTTGCCAACATGGCAAAACCCTCTCTTTACTAAAAATTCAAAAATTAGCTGGGTGTGTTGGCACATGCCTGTAATCCCAGCTACTCGGGAGGCTGAGGTGGGAGAATCGCTTGAACCCAGGCAGTGGAGGTTTCAGTGAGCTGAGATTGTGCACTCCAGCCTGGGTGACAGAGTGAGACTCCATCTCAAAATAATAATAATTTCTAAATTTTTTTGTAGAGACAGGGTCTTGTTATGTTGTCTAGGCTGGTTTTGAGCTCCTGCCCTCAAGCAATCCTCCTGTCTCAGCCTCCCCAAATGCTGGGATTATAGGCATGAGCCACTGTGCCTCATCTTACTTTCATTTTAAAGAGGAGAAATCTGAGGCACGGAGATTCTAAATAACCTGTCAATAAATAGTAGCACTGGGGTCAAAGCTCAGGCTCCACAGTTCACTTCCTGACCGTCCCTGCACTGCCTCTCAAATCCTAATAGAGCTGCCGTGATCCCAATCCTCACAAGGCCAGAAAGTGACCTTTCCAGCATGCTTAGTAGGGATGTATTTTCTTTTCCCTACTTTAGGAGAGTTATGAAGAAGAAAAAGATTTGTAGAAGAGAAACTAGAATGAAAGGAGCCATAAATAGGGTTCTGGAGAAAACACAAAAATTGAGACAGGTTAGCCAGTGAGAGGGCAGGTTATTGAATAGCTGCTTAATTGCACTGTGTTTTCCAGACTCTGGGAAATACTTCTTTTCACATTTTTGATTTTTTAGTCCATATATGCTTTATGGATATATAGAGGTGATGTGGTAATGTTCCCCTGCCATCTGAAAAACTATGTTGAAACCGTTAGCACAAATGAAAATGGCGTCTTGGAAAAACAGCACATACAGGGTGGCTTCAAGGATATCGCCTAATACCTTCATTTGCGGAGAAGGCATAATTAAGAGAAAATAGCTTAAATAATACAGGAAGAGTCTGATGAAACATAAGGAATGTTTTCTTAATAATCATGTTAGAACAGTGCTCCAAAAAGGGAAGCATAGGATTTCAGTCTTTAAAGGTAAATAAAATATAATTCTAAAAACTTTCCATCTCAAGTAGTTTCAGAGTTGACTTCTAGCCATGATTTGAAATTATTTCTCCCACTAAAGAGAGTATCAGCATATAAATTAACCTTACTGTGGTACCTTGTTGGATAAAATTCTTTATAATGCACCTCATTCACTACAGTCTTACTAGTTAGTAGTATCAGCTCTCACCCGTGCTGATGGGCAGGAATTACTTTTAAGTGTCTTATGCAATTAACAGCCATTAACCGGCACACCTGTCTTAAAAGCACTGCCTATGGTTCTGAGGGTCCTAATACCATTGCAGTGCTGTCACCGCAGTGACTGGAGCACCAGGGAAACTATTGGCATTGGCATGGAATGGCCCTATTTGTCCCATTTCTTCAACCAAAGTGTCTTCACTAAAGTCTTTAGCCAGACTTCCTTCTTTGACCACCAATTTTATCTTAATTCTGTGGGTATCATATGAACAGTCCTGGTTTTATCTTATAGAAAGGAAGGTATCAGAGGGAGGTTGGAGTAGATGTCTCCCCATCTAATGCTAACATTAATCATTTATCCCTGGGACTTTGCAAAAAATGATGTTAGGTTGAGACAAAGTGGTACTTTTTCTTGTAATTGCTTTAGGGAATCATAGGGAGGAAGGTACAGGGGCTTGTGTGAAGCCATCATCAAGTTGCTTTATAATAAAAGCCAGAAGACGTGTAAACACCAATATAGTTAACACAGCGTTTAATAAAGAATGAGTTTAAATTCTAATTTTGGTATGAATAATTAAATATTTCCTAAAGCGAAATTTGGTAACATAAGGTTGTTTGTAGGTAAGGCAAAAGGAGTTCTAAAAATACGTTTAACCAGTCAGTTGCATTTATCAATCACAGTTGCAAACGTAATTCATAGTTTAAAATATATGTATATAATGAATTACATATATTATCTATTTAATTCAGAGTAGGTTCCAAATTTTCTCAATTATTTATTACCTATGTCTTTCTTCAAATAATGCCAGCAATTATGGGTCCTTGATAATAATGAAATATTCTACAGTTGAAGCAAGAAGGTACTCTGAAAGCTTACATCTCTATAAATTAATGCTTCAAATAATTTAATACTTCAAAATGCTTTGAAAAACTCCATGAACGTATTTGATAAAATAGTATAAGACAATCATAATGAAGCATTTTAAAATGATGTGCTGGCCAGGTGTGGCTCGCGCCTATAATCCCAGCACTTTGAGAGGCTGTGGCAGGTGGATGGCTTGAGCCCAGGTGTTGAAGACCAGTCTGGGCAACATGGCAAAACCCTGTCTCTACAAAAAAATCAGGAAATTTAGCTCGGTTTGGTGGCACACGCCTATAGTTCAGAGGCTGAGGTGGAAACATCACCTGAACCTGGGAGGTCAAGACTGCGTCGTGCCAGGAAAAAAATAATATATATATATATTTTTTGAGACAGAGTCTCGCTCTGTCACCTGGGCTGGAGTGTAGTGGCATGATCTCGGCTCACTGCAACCTCCACCTCCGGGGTTCAAGTGATTCTTGTGCCTCAGCCTCCCGAGTAGGTGGGACTACAGGCATTTCTCTGCAGAGGACTACCGTACCCCTAGTCCTCTGAGTACCTTGATTGCTTTAGGCACTCAACAAATAGTGGAGACAGAAATACTATGCATTAGTGGTCCCCAACCTTTTTGGCACCAGAGACTGGTTTCATGGAAGACAGTTTTTCTGTGGACCAGGAAAGGGGGGGATAGTTTAGGGATGATTCAAGCTCATTACATTTATTGTGCACTTTATTTCTATTATTATTACATTGTAATATATGATGAAATAATTTTACAACTCATCATAATGTAGAATCAGTGGGAGCCCTGAGCTTGTTTTCCTGCAACTAGATAGTCACACCTGGGGGCGATGGGAGATAGTGACAGATCATCAGGCATTAGATTCTCATAAGGAGTAGCAACCTGGATCCCTCTTAGGTGCAGTTCACAATAGAGTTTGTGCTCTTGTGAGAATGGGGATGGGGAGTGGCTGTAAATACAGATGAAGCTTTGCTCACTCTCCCCTGCCTTGCCACTCACCTCCTGCTGTGTGGCCTGGTTCCTAACCCCTAGGGGTTGGGAACCCATGCTGTACATCATGGTGGGCAAACTACCACTTGAGGGCCAAATATGGCTCATTGCCAACTTTTATAAATAGTTTTTTTAGAACACAGCTACACCCATTTATTTACTTATTGACTGATTGCCTTTGCACTATAGCAGCTAGTTGAGTAGTTACAACAGAGACTGTGTGACCCACAAAGTTAAAGTAATTACTATTTAACTATTTACTGAAAGTTTGCCCATCTCAGCTCTACGTTTGTAACTGCAGGCTCTCACAATTCCAAGTCTTGTAATTTGGAAGTCACAGAATAAATCAAGTAATATGCTTTGAGGAATTAACTTATTACTCTTCATTAATGCATCTGCTTGACTATTGTAAGGTTACGTATGATTATTAAAATTATAGGAGTTAAACATATAGAGTTTCAAGGATAGAATACACAATTACTCCTTTTTATAATTTGTAAAACAATGTTTGGCTAAATCTTACATTACTAGTTCTTTTTTCTACCTAATAAGGTTGTTTCATTGAAATGGAACAAAAGCATGGTAATTACCAAGCTTCTCTCTCTCTCTCTTAGCGTATCCTATTTTAATGTAGTTTGCCTTAATCTTGTGAAAACTTTCTAATTATAGTATGAATTTGCATTCTTAAAATATGTGTTCTAAATCAGGTTAACTCATAAAGTATTATTTTAAGTTGATATTCATTAAGTGTATATATACACATATACATGAGAAAACTGATTAGAATAGCTATAAAACAGATGTAAATTCAACATTTTCATTCATTCATTCCTGATAAAACTTTGATTGAACTTTTTACAGGGAATTGTGGATGTCCTAAGGATTGAGTCACAGACACCCTTCCTCACCCAAGAAAGAGCATAAGAAGTAAAGCAGAAAGCATATTTCATGAAATAAGCTGTAAGAAGGGAAGGCCTCTGAGATAATATAGAGAATTAGGTTGTCAAATCAGGAACTGGGTACCAGTGGCTCACACCTGTAATCACAGCACTTGTGATTACAGGAGGCTGAGGTGGGAGGATCTCCTGAAGCCAGGAGTCCAGACCAGCCTGGGCAACATAGCAAGACCCCATCTCTACAAAAAATAAAAATTAGCTGGGTGTGGTGGTACATGCCAGTAGTCCCAGCTGCTCAGGAGGCTGAGGCAGGAGCATCTCTTGAGCCCAGGGGTTGAGGCTGCAGTGAGTCGTGATCATGCCATTGCATTCCAACTTGGGCAACAGAGTGAGACCCTGTCTCAAAAATAAAAGATAAAAAAAAGTGTCAAATCACATTCACAAGAATCAGCCCTTAGCTTACATCAAGGTTTACTAATAATGTTCAGGAATACGAGTAGTCCTCAGGTACAGGATAGCCATCCATCCCTACTCTCCAGGTCCTCTCTAGCTGCACTAGGATGCTGTGGGCCCAGATTTAAGGTACAAGGGCTTAGAAGCAATGCCTGTGGTATGTTAGGAAGCTGTTTCCATTAGGAATCATTTTGGCTTTGTACTCCAGTGGTTGCATAACTTATGTGACATATTTTCCAAGGGGCTATACTCCCTATATCGAAAGATTCCAAATTTGTTAACCAGAAGTAATCCTAGACAGATTAGATACGTCCTGCTAAAATCCATCGATAGGGACTTTCTTACTAATAAACACCATTGGATTGTTTGTCAAGAGATCTGACACTAGTATGTTTACAAGGAGAATTGACCAGGTTAACTACCTCCTTTCTTTATTTACTAGGAGTGTTTCCATAGACCCCTCCCCACCCTCCGCTCCTGCTCTTAAGGAGAAATGAACTGTAGGCTTGCTGCTAACCATTTTTTCCCAATCTCTCTCCAGCCTGAGCAGAGACAAGACAATAATAATATAGCCAGGTCAGTTAGCATGTGTGCTGAGTTTTCTTCTGTTCGCTTTTGTTAAAGTTTGAGATTTGTGGATGTGCTTACATTTTGAGTATGATTCTTGTCACTTCAGAATAGGAAAGGAAGTGTCCAAATGAGCCTTTCTGATGCTCAAACCCTCATGATGTCATTGTTTTCTAAATATTCTTGTTGCCACTCTGTGGAATGTAGTTTAAATATCTTATCCCACCATCTCAAGGCAATGCACAGGCTGCTCCCAACTTACCTTTCCAACTTTCTTGGCTTCCATTTTCTTGAAGAATCCTCTTTGCCAACTATATATTGCTGCCTCTACCTCAAGTGTGCCTTCCTTATTTCTTTGACTTTTCGTAAGTTCCTTCTACCAGGAATGCACTCTCTCACTCTCCTCCCTGTTCTCTCAATTCGAGATTAAATCTCACCTGTTCTGAAAAACTCTCTCAGTTTGCAGCAGACTCTTTTTGGAATTAGTAGTTACTGTCTGTGTCTGTCACCTGGAACTTGCCTTTCTTCTTAATTAGATCGTGAGCTCCTTTAGGGTGGGCACTATCTTAGGTGCTTAGGTGCAGTACTGAGAAGATTAATCTTTATCTACTAGGAGCTTGAGCTATGTGTTGTTAAAATACTTGAATACTGCTACTACTAACTAATAATAGTGATGAGAATGGAAATTTTGCTTTGTGGAAAAGCGTTAAACAGTTATCAAGGGCACACATAAATTTACCTATTGAAACACGAGGAAGGGCCAGGTGCGGTAGCTCAGGCCAGTAATCCGAGCACTTTGGGAGGCTGAGGTGGGTGGATTACTCGAGCTCAGGTGTTCCAAACTAGCCTGGGCAACATGGTGGAAACCCGTCTCTACCAAAAGTACACAAATTAGCTGGGTGTGGTGGTGTGCGCCTGTGGTCCCAGCTACTTGGGGGGCTGAGGCAGGAGGATCGCTTGAAAACCCAGGAGGCAGAAGCTGCAGTCAGCCGAGATTGCGAGATTGCACCACTGCACTGCAGCCTGGGCAACAGAGCAAGACTTCATCTAAAAAAAAAAAAAAAAAAAGGAAGTATATTTGGAAAAGTAATCATCAAACATGTAAGTGTCTTTTATGTACTTGCCACTGTGCCAGAGATCCAGAGATGAATCAGGTGTGGCCCTTATCCTTAAGAGCACAGTCTCATGGCAAGACACATACATTTTTTCTTTGCGTTTTTAAAGTGTTTTGCTTTGAACGCGGATTACTTTTGTTATCAGAAAAGGAGCATGTTCTTTTAGTTGAAAGATAAAAGTGTACTGGGGTTAAGATATAAGTCAGATTTAGGAATGAGACTGCTATCAAAAGGAATACCGTGATATTGACAACAAGTAGTGGGATTGAGTGAAATAAGCCAGCCTCAAAAAGACAAATACTGTGTGATTCCGTGTATATGAAGTACAGAAGAAGTCAAATTGATAGAAGCAGTAGAATGGTGGTTGCTAGGGGTTGGGGAGATGGGGAAATGAGTTGTTTAATGAATGTAGTTTCAGCTTTGCAAGGTGAAAAAGTCCTGGAGATTGGTTGCAGGGCAATATGCATATACTTAATGCTACTGAACTGTTTCCACTTAAAAATGTTTAAGATGGCACATTTTATGTGTATTTTTACCACAATTAAGATTGTAGGACAAATCTGCATTGCATGGTGGACTCTAGCACCCTGTTGCATATAGAAGAAGAAATCTCATTAATCCAGGGTTAGGGTTTTGCTGGGCCAGTGTAGAATAAGGTAACAAGGGGTACTATTGAGGGTAGGTTCACGTGAGTAGTTAGTTCTGATGGAGGAGATGGATAGGGAAGGAATAAGAGGTTAGGAAGAGGTCTTAAAGAGTAGGCATACTGGGAAAATGCCAAAGACGTAGGAGATTGTAATCAGACTAGGAAACAGAGGCTTGTGTGTATTCTGTGGAAGTGATACTTATCTACATTCATTATGAATGGAAATCTGTTGGATGGGAAGCTTCTTAATGGTTGGTTCAAATTTTTTGTACTTCGTGTCAATTTAGGGAATGAGGCCAAATACCTGGAATGTGCTCAGTGAAATTATCAGTTAAATAATGCGTGTGTATTGTCACATATCTGGAAGTAGCATCCCCTACAGAAAATGCCTTTGGCTTGCTCTTCTTTTCCCTCTGTGCTCTTATTCTAAGCCACACATTTCTGAGGTGTTTGCTGAGTAGTGGACAGAATTCATATGGTTCATTCCTATACCCTTCTTGTTGTCTAAGGGGGATTGATATTCCACTGAGATTTGGGGATAAAATTATAGATATTGACTTCACCCTTGTAGATTCTGATTTCATTGCTTTTGGGTAGAACCTGGGCATTTCTACTTTAAATAAGCCCTTCAGATGATTCTGATATACACCAAAGTTGCATGACTGCTGTTTGAGAGATACCAATTTGTCTTTCTAAAGTTAGAATTGCCTTGCTAGATTTCCCTTTGCTGTATAACATCACTGTTATCTAATGTTTTTAGACGTTATTGAAATTTGGAGTATTGAAAAATAAATTCTGGGATTTATTTTTCTTCTGCTAAGAATATTTAAGCAAGATATTAGTATGGATTTTTTTCTTAAAAACACAAAAGCACCTGTAATCTCAGCACTTTGGGAGGCCAAGGTGGGTGGATCACGAGGTCAGGCATTTGAGACCAGCCTGGCCAACAGAGTGAAACCCTGTGTCTACTAAAAATACAAAAAATTAGCCGGGTGTGGTGGGCAGGTGCCTGTAATCCCAGCTACTCGGGAGGCTGAGGCAGGAGAATTGCTTGAACCTGGGAGGCGGAGGTTGCAGTGAGCTGAGATCACACCACTGCACTCCAGCCTGGGGGACAGTGTGAGACTCCATTTCAAAAAAAAAAAAAAAAAAACAGAAAAGCAGAGGCATGGGCTATTTCATGTGTTTGATGACCAGATGGCAGTAGCATTAACCTCTCCTTAAAAAGGTAGATTAATTTCCTTCACATTGAGGAAATTCTGTTTAGTCAATTAAGACAACATCATTTAGAAGAAAAAGTTTAATTATAAAAAGGATGCTGTAGGCTGGGTGTGGTGGCTCTTGCCTATAATCCCAGCACTTCGGGAGGCTGAGGCGGGCGGATCACCTGAAGTCAGAAGTTCAAGACCGGCCTGGCCAACATGGAGAAACCCCCATCTCTGCTAAAAATACAAAAAATTAGCCAGGCTTGGTGGTGTGCGCAGGAGGCTGAGGCAGGAGAATCGCTTGAACCCGGGAGGCAGAGACTGCATGCAGTGAGCTGAGATCACGCCACTGCACTTCAACCTGGGTGACAGAGCAAGACTGTCTCACAAAAAAAAAAAAAAAAAAAAAAAAAAAGCTGTAATTTAAGACTGGGAAGAGACAACATCATCACATTTTATGAAATGCTTTTCTTTGACAAATTATAGCGATGTTCAACTGAATAAGCAAGATTTAGAAAACTATGGCTAGGTTCCTATTATTAGTTTGATTTTAAAAGTACATAGTAGGAGCTAAATGAGCTTAAAATTTATGGTTATTTAAAAGAACCTTCAAGCAGTTTTAAAATGTTGATTAATTTTTTCCAGTCCCGCCAATAGCACTTGCTTTGCTTTTCTTAGATACGTATGAGAATCTGCTTTTATATCAGAAAGCTTAGAATGAAACAACTTATTTTTGTCTTTGTTGCATATTTCATTATGAAACAAAATAAAAAGTAGAAAAAAGTGAAATTAATGGTGCTAATGTATTTTATTGAACTGGATATATCCAAAATATTATTTCAACCTGTAATTAATAGAAAAATTACTTTTATTTTGTACTAAATCTTTGAAGAATCATATATTTTTCTTTTTTATTTCAATAAATTTTTAGGGAACAGGTGGTGTTTGCTTACATGAATAAGTTCTTCAGTGGTGATTTCTGAGTTTTTGGTGCACGCATCACCTGAGTAGTGTACACTGTACCCAGTGTGTAGTCTTATCCCTTACCCCCCTCCCACACTTACCCCTGAGTCTGCCTTTGCATCCTCATAGCTTAGCTCCCACTTACGAGTGAGAACATATGACGTTTAGTTTTCCATTCCTGAGTTACTTCACTTAGAATAGTAATCTCCAATTCCATCCAGGTTGCTGTGAATGCCATTATTTCATTCCTTTTTATGGCTGAGTAGTATTCCATGGTGTGTGTGTATATATATGTATATTCCATGTGTGTATATATATGTAGTATTCCATTGTGTGTGTGTGTGTATACACACACATGTGTGATATATATACACACATATACATGTGTGTGTGATTCCGTGTGTGTATATATGTAGTATCCCATGATGTATGTGTATATATGTGTGTGTATATATGTGTGTATATATATAGTGTGTGTATATATATAGTAGTATTCCATGGTGTGTGTGTGTGTATACACACACACACACACACACACATATACATATACATACCACATTTTCTTTATCCATTCATTAATTGATGGGCATTTAGGCTGGTTCCATATTTTTGTATTGCAAATTGTGCTGCTATAAACGTATGTGCAAGTATCTTTTTTGTATGATTACTTTTCCTCTGGGTAGATACCCAGGAGTGGGATTGCTAGATCAAATGGTAGTTCTGCTTTGAGTTCTTTAAGGAATCTCCACACTGTTTTCCATAGTGGTTGATATGGTTTGACTGTGTCCCCACCCAAATCTCATCTTGAATTGTAGTTCCCATAAGCCCCATGTGTTGTGGGTTGTGGGAGAGACCCAGTGGGAGCTAATCTAATCATGGGGGCAGTTACCCACATGCTGTTCTCATGATAGTGAGTTCTCATGAGATCTGATGGTTTTATAAGGGGCTTTCCCCCTTTTTGTTGGGCACTGCTTGCTGCTGCGATGTGAAGAAGGGTGGGTTTGCTTCCCCTTCCACCATGTTTGTAAGTTTCCTGAGGCCTCCCCAACCCTATGGAACTGTGAGTCAATTAAACCTCTTTTTTTTTTTCTAAATTACCCAGTCTCACCAGTTTTTTATAGCAGCATGAGAACAGACTAATAACGATGGTTGTACTAGTTTACATTCACACCAGCAGTGTAAAAGTGTTCCCTTTTCACCACATCCATGCCAACATTTATTATTATTATTATTTTTATTATGGCCGTTCTTGCAGGAGTAATGTAGTATTGCATTGTGGTTTTGATTTGCATTTCCCTGATCATTAGTGATGTTGAGCATTTTTTCATATGTATTTTGGCCATTTGTATATCTTCTTTTGAAAATTGTCTATTCATGTCCTTAGCCCACTTTTTGATGGGATTGTTGGTTTTTTTCCTGCTGATTTTAAGTTTCTTGTAAATTCCAGTTATTAGTCCTTTTGTCAGATGCATAGATTGCGAAGATTTTCCCCACTCCAGCCACCCAGCGGAGTTTCTGGGCTCTGGGCTGGTACTGGGGGGTGTCTGCACAGAGTCCTGTTATGTGATCTGTCTTCAGGTCTCTTAGCTGTAGATACCAGCACTTGCTCCAGTAGAGGTGGCAGAGGAGTGAAATGGACTCTGTGAGGGTCCTTAGTTGTAGTTTTGTTTATTGCACAAGTTTTGTGTTGGTTGGCCTCTTGCCAGGAGGTGGTGCTTTCAAGAGGGCATCAGCTGTGGTAGTATAGGGAGGATCAGGTGGTGGGTGGGGCCCTGGAGCTCCCAGGAGATTATGTCCTTTGTCTTCGGCTACCAGGGCAGGTAGAGAAAAACCATCAGATGGGAGCAGGGTTGGGCGTGTCTGAGCTCAGACTCTCCGTGGGTGGGGCTTGCTGTGGCTGCTGTGGGGGTGGAGGTGTCACTCTCAGGCCAGTGGAGTTATGTTCCCAGGAGAATTATGGCTGCTTCAGCTGTGTCATGCAGGTCACCAGGAAGGTGGGGTAAAGCTAGCCCTTACCCAGCTCCCACGCTGCCCAAAAGGCCAGTCTCATTCCCACCATGCTTCTCCAACAGCACGGAGTTTATGTCCAGGCCGCGGGTGAGCAGGGCTGAGAACCTACCCCAGGCTACCAGCCTCTTGGCGGAGAAACCAAACAGGGCTTTCAGGTTTCAGGCCTCCCCACCTGCTGTGGCTTCTGTGCTGTGTCTGCACTCCTGATTCATCCCCTCTCCCGAGTTCTGTCCGGGAAAACTTTGAGTTCTATCGAAATTGTTACAAAGCTCAGCTGGAAGTTCCCTTCTCCTTGTGGTCTTTTCCCAGTTCCTCTGGTAGCCCTCCCTAAGGACCTCTGTGAGACAGTCAGAAATGGCTTTCCTGGGGACCAAGAGCCCACAGGGCTCTTCCCACTGCTTCTTCTACTCCTGTATTTCACTTGACTCTCTAAATTTGTCTCAGCTCCAGGTAAGTCATATTCTTCTCTTGTGATCTGGACCTTCATGTTCCCCAGTGAGGGTGTGTGCTTGGGGGTGGACGATCCCCCTTTCACGCTTTCACACTCTGGGCACTCAACAGTTTTTTGGTTGTCTCCTGTGGCCTGCAGGAGCAATGCGCTTGCTTCCTTCAAAGAGTCTGTGGATTATCTTGGTTTTCCTTATATGTTCCTGCAGTAGTTCTTGGAGCAAAAGTTCACGATGTGAGTCTCCACATGCTGCTCTGAGTGGGAGCTGCAAGTTAGTCCTGCTTCCTATCTACCATTTTCCCCCAACTCCCCTCTTAAGTATTTTATACTTAAAACACATATCAAATTGCCCCAGACTTGGCCAGTTGGAAGCCCTTTTTAACTACTGCTGTATATTTGTGACATGTTCCCCATCATCTTTTGAGGGTACTTTCCTTCTGGTATGCATCTTGTCCCTGCTGTTTCCCAACCCTGAAATCAGTCATTTCTCTCAGGAATCCTGGTTCCTTTTAGTGCAAATGGTTTTAAAGACCAAGATACAGGTTCTAGGTGTGAGCATTGCACATGAGGTGCCTTTGCTAGATGGTGAGAGCTAAGGAATACATTTATGTGTACATATATGTACATATACTGATATGAACTACATGCATGCATACATGTATCTCTACATACACTTCAAAAAAAAAATAATGAGTTCATACCAGTATTTCTAGTTCTCGTCCATCCCCACAGGGATCTTTCTTGCCTTCTCCTGCTCCATGTTTGTATATCCCTTTCATGATGAGAACCTTGTCACTCAGCAGTATCAATGCATTCAAGTGTGTGTTCAATCCTATAACTCATCTAGTATGGTTTCCCTATATGCCTGTTAAAAAGGAATTTATATTTTCTTCTAGTACTTGAGTTTCATATTTTATATTTAGATCCTGGAGGCATTTGGAGTTTATTCCTCTGTATAGTGTGAGGAATGGGTCCAATTTTATCTTTCTCCAAATTGCTATACGGTTGTACCAGTCCTATTATTAAAAAGGTCATCTTTGTGATTTGAGATGTACTTTTATCATAGGTTAGGTACGGGTCTATTTCTGGACTTACTTCTTTGGCATCTGTGCATATATGTGCTACACGCTGTTTTAATCACAGGCTTTTAATGTGTTTTAGTATTTCTCATGGCTCTTCCTTTTCAGTGTGTTCCTAGCTGCTATTGTATGTTTATTTTTACATTCAAACTTTATAAAGAAAAACTATAAAACCACTGTAAAAGAGCTCATAGCTATTGGGGGGGTTATATTAAATTTATACATTAACTTAGAACTGACATTCCACTCCTCCCATTCCTCAAATGTAAGCACCTTCTATGGGTATAATTCTGTTCATCTGCTCCTCCCTGCTCTTTGTGCTATTGTTAACTTCTACGTATGCTGTGAACCTCACTTTACAATGTTGTTATTTTTGCTTACATGATCAGTTGTCTTTTAAAGAAATTATGGAAGAACAATGATATTTTATATCCACATATTTCCCATTTTCAGCCCTTTTCATTGATTTCTATAGATCTGAGTTTCCGCCTGGTTATATCCATTGATATTGTTGAGATATCCTTAACCAAGAATAAGGAATGGTCTTTTCATTGGTTCAAGGCTACTTTTGTATTCTTGCATAATGAGAAGTGGTGGGAGAGGACATTCTTACCTTGCTCTTGACTTTATGGGAAAAATATTCAATATCCTAAGACTAGTTATATTCTTTATCATTTGATTATGACTCAGAGGGCTGTTTTTCAGTTTTACAGGAAATGTACAAACTTCAATGACTTAAGGTAATTTGTATGAGTTACTGGCATTAGATCTCATCCTAGGCTCACTGTACTTGCTACACTCAGCCGGATGCTAGTCACCCTCACCATGGGTCTTAGGAAATACTGCAAGGTAATTTTAATATTAGATGAAGCAAAACATAATTAGGAATGTAAATCTGCTCAAAGCCCCTTATGTTCTGTAATGAGCTCCCCAGTCCCAAATTAATGATGTTTTGGTTGTCTCTATTATCTTCCTCATTAATAGAGGAATTTTAATGTTGAGAATTTGTATTATTTGGACCTGTATGTATATATCTACTCCTTTTAATACCAATTAGTTTAAAAGTTTAACATTTGGTTTCAGCCCTTGTTTGAACGTAGGCATGGCCACGGGGTTTCAGTTAAAGCCTCTTAATTGAATACAATTCCTCTGCATTCTTTTTTTAAAAAATTATGCCAGCTGGGCACGGTGGCACATGCCTGTAATCCCTACACTTTGGGGGGCCGAGGCGGGTGAATCACCTGAGGTTGGGAGTTCGAGACCAGCCTGACCAACATGGAGAAACCCCATCTCTACTAAAAATACAAAATTAGCTGGGTGTGGTGGTGCATGCCTGTAATCCCAGCTACTTGGGAGGCTGAGGCAGGAGAATCACTCAAACCCAGGAGGCGGAGGTTGTGGTGAGCCGAGATCGGGCCATTGCACTCCAGCCTAGGCAACAAGAGCGAAACTCTGTCTCAAAAAAAAAAAAAAAAAAAAAAAATTATGCCTTTTACATGATAATCTTTAAACAACATAGCCAGTTTGTAAGTGTTGGATTAGATTTACTAATGAAAATTCTAGCCAAATGTGGATTTTAGTTACTGGCTTATAGGGACTCAGTTTTTTCCTTTTGCCACCAGTGGGAGTGTAATGGGCATGAGTGTCATATGTCACCAGTCTTGTTGTGACAATTGATTTGTTCAATTAGCAGTGAAAGACAAGCTCATCCCTAAAAAGAGAACATACAGAGCTAAGATTAGAACAGCTCAGCATTTCAGTTGGGCAGAACCTCAACTGAAGTATCCTCTTTGAGAGGGATTAAGTTACACATTGATGGAAATCCATGCTTGGTGATGTTTTGTATTGTACTTTTGCCCTTTGACTAAGAATTGTCCTTAACATTATAGGTAGTAACTTAATGAGGAACCTCATTTAGATGCCCATAATTAATTAGATTTTCTATAAATATTTTACATAGTTGAGGTTATTTCATACTCTTTCCTCTTAGAACATGTCTCCATGTTTAAATGTTCCATAGCTGATAATTTTTTAATATTAAGCAGACACTCCATATTGCATAGGATGCCTTCCAACTGTGGTCTGTCATCATTGCAAATAGTCAATAGGCAGCCAACGTGTAGGGAGCACTAATATTTATGCCTCTTCTAAAGAACATACGTTTGTTCTTTCCCTTAAACTTAACAGTTCTATGAAGTAGGTAGTGTTACATCTTATTTTACAGATGAGAAAGTTGAGATTAATTGACTTTACTAAGGTCACAGAGTTAATAAGTTGTGAAGCTGAGTTAAACATCTCTCTTTGATTTCTATTACCTCATGCTGTTTCCGAAGATCCATAGATAATTTACATAATGCAGGGAATATATAGATGACACAAATCTTCCTTGAAGCCTGGGGTTCCCTCTCTCCTTGCTTATTCAAATACTGTTATTGGGAGATCCAACATAAAAATAGTGAACTGACTTGCAGTTCATACCTTCTTTCTCTCTCTGGAAGTTCTTCTGTATGCTAACACCTCTCTATCAGAAGCAAAGGAACTGTATAAGTCATTAGCTAGTTGCTAGCCTGTAATTACTACTTCAATTTTCTGTGTAGTTAATAACAAATCAGATTTTTGTGTTTTTTTATATTGCCAGTTAGACAAATATACACAATGACTTTTTAATGCTTAAATAATATATGCTTTTATGTTTAGAGCTCTGTATTATTAACCATTGTATTTTGCTTTTTAACAGTCTCAGTTTGTGGCTCAGAAATTCTTATTTAAATATCATGACCCTGGGAGACCCCAGCATATCAAATGTAATTTGTGCTTTTAACGAAGAGTTATTTCCCAATTTGCTGTATTAAATAAGATGTATACCTCTTTTTCCGGGCATTGCATTATTTCTAAGTTACTGTGAAAGAAAGGTATATAATGCCATGTGAACAGGGTATGTAAAGTATTTTATCCTTCAAAGGTATGTCAGCAAAAAAGGAGGGGGGCAGGGAACAAAGCTAAACACAGATGAGAATAGCTAGTGATGCCCTTGATTTTGTTGTGCGTGCTCTGGATATCTTTCTCCTTTGTTCCTCAAGGGGTGTCTGGCACCAGCTTTGATCTGCTGCCTTCACAGTGGTATCTGGTCAGTAGAACAAGTTTCAACCATGTATTTTGCTTGACTCCTACTTAATATGGTATTGGCAGCGGTGGTTTTGATACTGTGAGTGATGAGAAGAGGTGGTGGTGCCGGAGTTGGTCTTGAGAGGAATAAGGAACATTTATTCTGCTTTGATGAACATTTTTGAGAGGATATTTTAATGGGTTGGCTTCTATGCAGTTTAGTTTTTTAGAACTGTCCTCACTGTTTTAGCTTCTCTCCCAACCCAATGTTGAGTCACAATGATTCATCGGTTTAAAACTGTTTTTCTTCCAAAGCACTTGAATAGAGAATATTTATGATCTTGACGTCTCCTAAGATATTATTTGTCCATTTTGTATATGGGAAAATGGATGAATGGAGAGTTGAGTGATAACTAGTCAGCAGTGGCAGTAGAACTGGGATGCCCCTTAACTCTTCGTTGGGAGCTGCCATGATGACTGTTGGCTAGACTCAGGAAGCTCCCATTTCTTTTCAGGTCAGTCCCTACCAGAGTGTCCGTTGGCCCATCTGCAGAATGTTCCTGTTATTCCAGCCTCACCAATGCGTCCCATTAGACAGATCTCCTTCTAGCATCATGAGTAATGCCCGTTGGGTGAGTTGGGCATTTTATGAGGTGCATTCTCTCTCCCTGTCACTTTTTAAGATCCTAGAGCACAAATTCCCACTAGTACTTTGTGAGAGAGGAAGACCTTGTGTAGCATCACTTTGGCTATAGGATAATTACATGACAGATACTGGCGCAACTATCTTCACGTCCCAATTTCTTCCACACACTTTTGCCTTTGTGGCCTGAGTTCTTACAGCACCAGGCACAATGCTGTGCAGGTATTGAGTATGTGGTAAATGTGTTTGCTTTGTATTATTTTTGTTTCCCTTTTTTCTTTCCTGTTAGTGATTTCTGAACAGACATCTTACTAGTTGTCCAGCAAAATTCACAGCCACCTCACACCTTCCCCTCTTGTTTTTTCACACTTCTTTTAGCTCCCCATTGAAAGATCTCAGAGAAATGAAAGGAATATATGTCTTACAGGGAAGCCAAGGAGACTCATTTTTAACAAGTACTACCTTGCTTACTAAGCTTTTTTTTTTTTTTTTTTTTTTTTTTTTTTTTTTTTTTTTGAGACGGAGTCTCGCTGTGTCACCCAGGCTGGGGCTGGAGTGCAGTCGCACGATCTCAGCTCACTGCAACCTCCGCCTCCCGGGTTCAAGTGATTCTTCTGCCTCAGCCTCCTGAGTAGCTAGGATTACAGGTGTCCACCACCAAGCCCAGCTAATTTTTTGTATTTGTATTTTGTGTAATTTTTTGTATTTGGCCAGGCTGGTCTCAAACTCCTGACCTCAGGTGATCCACCCGCCTCGGCCTCCGAAAGTGTTGGGATTACAGACATGAGCCACCGCGCCCAGCCAGCAAATGTTTTTAATGCTTAAAAAAGGTGCTACATAAATGCAAAGTTGTGGCAGTTATAATTTTATATACCTGATAAAATTTATACCTTGTAAAATTACAATAATTGTAGTCATTCCAAAATTGTTTTGATTTTAAACATTTGAAAAGTGAGATACTTAGGTGGTTTTTTAACTGGTAGCTTGGTGTAGGGGTAGGAATGGAGCTGACACCTTTAGCATCTAACCAGGATTCTTTTACTTCGAAAGCTGAATTGCTAATTCCAAAGAACATTGTGTTGAAAGTGCCTGCAATTAAGAAGCCATCACCTTTGTGTTATGACAGTTTTCTTCCTTACTACAAGCATTATTGTTACCTGGAATAAAAGATTCCTGCTTTTTTGTTCACATCTTGAGCTGGTTATGAGTATTAACCCATGTCACTGTTGGTACATTTATAGACTATAAAATCACTCTATAATTGCAAATGGGCAAATAAGTTATTCCCATGAGAACTCTTAGGTTTTTTTTGTTTGTTTGTTTTTTCTCCCTGCACATTTTACTTTTGTCTCTTTCTCTGAATTGCCAGCCTGTGCCACACTTGGGTATTGGAAGTAAAGGTGCTTTGGCTTTCCTGAGAAACCTGGGTTCTACAAAATCGCACGTTAAAATAACAGGGCTTAAGGGAAAAATAAGGGTAGAAGCTGGCCATTGAGAGTTTATGCCACTTTGTAACCGGAACACTAACAAACTCAAGCACCAAAACAAAACAAAAACCAACTTGTACTTGGGGAGATGTTTGAGGGACAGCCCAGGCAGGCAGCTCAGAGTGGTAGAAAACCACTACAGGGGATATTAAAAATGTACAGAAACACTTCAGTGCATCTCTGAAGCAGCTTCAGAATTCAGCAAAAATCATGTGAAGGAAACTGCCCAGATCTCAGGTCTCCAGCTTTGTCGCTCTAGACCACCCCAGGTGACTGCTCCTGTCTTTGCTGGTTTGTCTTTTCTCCTGCAGACTTCTGCATGAATCAAGCCCCAGCCCTCTTGTAGTTTCTCCATTAACTGAATTATTTGTCTTTTTAAAATATTGATTTATACACAATAGCAAAGAAGTAAAAACAATCTAAGTGTTTATTGATGGATAAATGAATAAATGTGATGCAGTGGATTATTATTCAGACTTCAGAAAGGAAATTCGGAAACATGCGACAACAAGGATGAACCTTGCTGAGACAAATAAAATAAGCCAGTCAGAAAAAAAAAGAAAAATACTGTATGATTCTACTTATATGAGTCACCCAGAATGGTCAGATTCACAGAGACAGAAAATAGAATGGTAGTTGCCAGGGTTCGGGGTGAGAGAGAATGGGGAGTTATTTGTAATGGGTAAGGAGTTTTAGTTTGGGATGATAAATGAGTTCTGGGGACAGATAGTGGTGATAGTTACACAATAATGTGAATGTACTTAATGCCACCGGACTGTATACTTAAAAGTGACTAAAATGGTAAATTTTATGTATATCTTATCACAATACAAATTTTTTAATAAGTGATTTGTAAAATATACAATGTAAATGAAAAATAGCCTTTTATCTGATGTGTTGCAAGTATTTCTCCTGCATTGTCATTTGTCTTTTGACTTTCCTAAATTTTTGGACATAGAGATGCTTTACATTTTTATGTAGTTAGATGCATTTTGTATTGTGTTTATAAAGGTCTTCTTCACTCCAAGATTATAAAAGATAATACATTTCACCCATTTTTTTCTTCTAGCACTTTTAACTTTTTTATGTTTAAATCTTTACTCCATATAGTTTTTTTTTTTTTTTTTTTTTTTTTAAGTGCTGGGAATTTTGTGGATTAGGACAGCAGGGGTATTTCTAGTGCTTTATTGTTTTCAAGGTTTATTAGGACTTTAGAGAAACAACCTCTGTTCTCTGATTCTTACATACTGCTGAATTTTAACTTGTCTACAGTTGTCAGAATGGAGAGGTGAGGGGAATAAAAGGCAGATAGCAACACGAAATCTAGCTTCCAAGGCTGTGATACATTGTGAATACTTTGCAACAGTCTGGCCTGAAATATGGCTACATTTCCTTCCTTCCTGATGAGCTGACTTAGCAACAAAAATCTTTTAAACCAGTGAAAAACATGGAACAGAAGGCTGGCAATGTCCCTTAGAAACAATGTCTCATTCAAAAAGCATAATCCCATGTGGAAGCAAAATGACTGATGTTGATACCCCAGCCTTTCCTCTGAGATACTCCTTGAAATTCCCAGAGCAAAACATAGCTGACCTGAGGTTCCTGCCCTTGAGACATAACATTGCCTGAGAGAGAGGAAAAGGGACAGCCTCTGTGTCCCATCATTTGAGGTGTCTCGGCTGTAAGGAGAGGCCCAGTTAACTTGGTGCCTAGTAGGTGTCAGAAAACAACTGGAGTTGGGCGAGCAGGGTCTATCCTGCTGATATTTGAGATATTATCATATTGGACAAGATGTGGTCCAGATGCTAGTATGAGGAGGCATTCCAAGTCTATAATTATTTTTCTTTTCATTCGTGGTTTGGTAGAAAAAGCTGTGGGCCGTCAGGTAGAAGAACTTGGTTGTAATCCTTGTTCTACCACTCATTGTTTGACATTGGAAAGCCTGTTAACCAATTTGTGTACACCCCCTTCCCCCCCACACCCCTTTTTAAAAACTAGATGAATACATTTTTAAAATTGTGTTAAAATATACATAAGATTTACCACTTTAATCATCTTTAAGTGTACAGTTGAGTGGTATTAGGTGTAATCACACTGCTATGCAACCATCATCATCATCATCCATATCCAGAGTTTTTTTCATTTTCCTAAACTGAAATTCTATACCCATTAAACAATAACTTGCCATTGTCTTCTCTCCACCACCCCTGGCAACCACCATGTTACTTTCTGTCTCTACGAGTCTGACTACTCTAGGTAACTCATATAAGCAGAATCATATAGCATTTGTCTGTTTTTGTGACTGGTTTATTCACTTAGCATAATGTCTTCAAGGTTCAATAAAAATTAAAAATAGAATTATGTATTTCGAGAATTCCACTTATTATATAGCCCAAAGAATTGAAAGCAGGGACTGGAACAGATATTTGTACATCCAACTTTATAGCAGAGCATTATTCACAATTGCCAAAAGGTGAAAGCAAACTCAGGTGTCCATGGAGAAATAAATGGATGAACAACTTGTGGCATCTGCGTACAGTGGCATATCATTCAGTATTTTAAAAGGTGCTTCTCATGTTTTATATCTCTAAAACTAGGTGGTTGAACCAGTTAATCTCTGAAGCCCCTCTAGTGTCTTGTGTAATACACTGGTATGGAGGGCTTGTGGGTCCTATTGGTGCATGTTTCATTTCCTCTTTGTTGTTTGCCTTCCCTACCCCTCCCTCCCTCCACCCATTCCACATACACAGAAGCTCAAGTACACACAATTCACTCCAGCTCTGTTCAGTAAGTTGGGAGAAATGTAGACCTGTTCTTAGGTAACCAAGTAGCTTTAAGCTTGACCTTTTTTTAGTAGGGCAATGATGTTAATAAAATGCAATTTAACAACTTAATGCATGCCTTCATGGCTATATGGACAGCAATTCATGTATAGGAGGTACTGAGAAAATCTAGAAATAGAAGAAAGACAGTGTCCTAGAAATATAGGGAAGACAGTAGGTAGCAGGTATGCTAAACATAAGATGCATGGTGTTTCAGTGCATTTGGTTGAATTGGGTGGGTGTCTGGGAGTGAATTTTACCTTTTTTTTTTTTTTTCTTTCCCGAAACAAGGTCTCAATTTGTCATACAGGCTGGAGTGCAATGGCACGGTCTTGGCTCACTGCAACTTCCACCTCTGGAGCTCAAGCAAACCTCCCACTTCAGCCTCCCTCTGGGACCACAGGTGCATGCCAGCACTCCTGGCTAATTTTTTGTAGAGAAGGGGTTTCGCCATGTTTCCCAGGCTGATATAAACTCCTGAGCTCAAGCAATAGGCCCGCCTCGGCCTCCCAAAATGCTGGGATTCCAGGTGTGAACCCTGGCGTCCAGCCAATTTTATCTTCCTTTGGAAGAAAATAATCCCTGGAGAAGATTAGTTTGGTTTGGCATTGAGGGATAGGAAGATTGTGAGGGCTGGACTCTCAAAGTTTATTGAGCATCTAATACATGTCAGATACTGGGCAAGCTCTTTTATGTATATTATCTCTCATTGTATATTATCTCTCACCCTACAGATAGCCTTATAGAATGGGTGTTATTATCCTTATTTTTCCAATGAGAGAATTGAGGCTTAGATAATTTAAGAAACTTCTCCAAGGTTTCACAGCAAGTAAGTAGTGAACAGCAGTTTAAACTCAGTTTTTTCTGACCCCAAAGCCTGTGGGGTTTTTTTGTTTGTTTTGTTTTGACACCTAATTAGTTTAAACACCTAATTAGTTGGGAAACAAAAGTAGTTTTTGTTGTTTTTTTTTTTTGGAGACGGAGTCTTGCTCTGTCGCCCAGGCTGGAGTGCAACAGCACAATCTCAGCTCACTGCAGCCTCCACCTCCCAGGTTCAAGTGATTCTCCTGCCTCAGCCTCCTGAGTAGCTGGGATTACAGACGTGTGCCACCACACCCGGCCAATTTTTGTATTTTTAGTAGAGACGAGGTTTCACCGTGTTGGCCAGGCTGATCTCAATCTCCTGACCTGAGTGAGGTGATCCACCAGCCTCGGCCTCCGAAAGTACTGGGATTACAGGCGTGAGCCACCACGCCCAACCAAAAGTAGTTATCTTTTAACAGATTTTTAAGATATAATTAAATATAACCAAACTTCATTATAAAGAACAACAGATATACATATATATGTGTGTGCGTGTGTGTGCACGTGTGCATATTCGTGTGTGTGTGTGTGTGTATATATATATATTTTTAAAGGAACAGTCTCGGCCAAGGCAGGTGGATTACCTGAGGTCAGGAGTTCGAGACCAGCCTGGCCAACATGGTGAAACTCCGTCTCTACTAAAAATACAAAAAATTAGCCAGGCGTGGTGGCGGGCACCTGTAATCCCAGCTACTCGGGAGGCTGAGGCAGGAGAATCGTTTGAACCCGGGAGGCAGAGGTTGCAGTGACCTGAGATCATACCACTGCACTCCAGCCTGGGCGACAAGAGCAAGACTCTGTCTCAAACAAAACAAAACACAGTCTTACTCTGTTGCCTAGGCTTCAGTGCAGTGGCACGATCATAGCTCTCTGCAGTTTCGAACTCCTGGGCTCAAGTGGTTCTCCTGACTCAGTCTCCCAAGTAGTTGGGACTATAGGTGTGTACCATCATGCCTGGCTAATTTTTAAATATTTTGTAGTGACAGGGTATCACTACATTGCCCAGGTAGGTCTCAAATTCCTGGCTTCCAGCAATACTCCTGTCTTGGCCTCCCAGAATGCTGGGATTACAGGTGTGAGCTACTGCACCTGGCCTACAAATATGTGTTAATATATATGCATATACAGTCATGCACTGCATAATGATGTTTTGGTCAATCATGGACCACATATATGACAGTGGTCCCATAAAATTTTAATACCATACTTTTACCATACCTATTCTATGTTATATATGTTCAGAAACACAAATACTTACCATTGTGTTATAGTTGCCTGCAGTATTCAGTACAGTAACATGCTGAACAGGCTTGTAGCCTAGAAACAATAGGCTACACCATGTAGCCTAGGTAGGCCATGCCATCTCGGTTTGTTAGTACATTCTCTGATGTTTGCACAATGACAAATCACCTAATGATGCATTTCTCAAAATGTATCCCTATTGTTATGTGATGCATGACTGTATATACACATATACAATATATATTCACATATAAACAAGTATGTTCTTTTATATATACCATGTTTTCTATTTGTCATTCTTTTCAGAGTCAGTTAAGATCTATACAATGCAAAGTGTTAATATTGTTATATTTTTCCTAAACACATCTCCTTACTAGGATCCCATGTGTGCTTTGAGGAAACTTGTAGTTAATGAGATTATGTAATGCCAAAATATGTAAAATTAGTCTAAGGAGACCAAGATGCTGTATCAATCAGGGTCTTAGTTGCAAGCTGCAGAAACTGACTTAGGCAAATTTAAGCAGATAAGGAATTTATTGAAAGTATTTTGGGCAGCTTACAACCTCTGTGGGAGCGCCCAGGGACTGTGTTCAAAAACTAGAAGGAAGGCTAGTATAGGGCCTCACATTGCAGAGCTGACTGAAGACCTGCTGTTGCTGCACACATGAGCACTGCAATTTGTGCCATCCATGTCAGTGTTACTGTCACTGGGCAGTGGACACTGCTACTGCCTCTGTCCTTTTATAAACTGTTTGTAGTTGCCACCACATAATACTAAGAATGGATTCTGCATAATCCCTCATTCTCATCCCTAGTTTTTGATTCAAATACTGCGGGTGAGTATTTGTGATCAATGTGGCCTCATTTACGTGCCGATGTCTAGAGCAAGAGATGCTGGAAAAGAAGTATCTAGCATTTTCTGCTTTGATAGTAGGAGAGGGGCTCTGTTTTATAAGGTGAGGGATGCTAAGGATTAGGAAGGGGATTGAGATCCTGGTGGCCAAAAGAATGACAAGTGGCTCCATTAGATGGCATTTGCTTTAGCAGTTGTGAAGGGTGGAGGGTAAATTGATCATCAAACTGTAGGAGAGACTGCTAAAGATAAACACATAGGATTAATGGATAAATTAATTAGTTTAATTAAGCTACAGAATTTATTCCTAAGAATTTTTTATGATATCAAAAATGGGATTGTTGTCTTGATTTCTTTTTCAACTAGGCTGTTTTATTTGTGCGTAGGAATGCACTGATTTTTGTGTGTTGATTTTGTATATTGCAACTTTACTGAGTTCATTTATTCTAACAGGTTGTTACTGTGTGGAATCTTTGGGGTTTTCTACGTATAAAATCATGTCATCTCCAGATAGAGATCATTGTACTTCTTCCTTTCTGATTTGGATGCCTTTTCTTTCTTGTTAGATTGCCTTTGCTAGTATTTCTAGTACTATGTTGAATAGAAATGGGCATCTGTGCCTTGTACTGGATCTTAGTGGAATAGTTTTCATTTGTTTCCTGTTGATTATGATGTTAGTTGTATGTTTTTCATGAGTGACCTTTATTATGTTGAGGAACTTTCCTTGTATGCTTAAACTGTGAAGAGTTTTTATTGAGAAAGGATATTTAACTTTGTCAAAGGCTTTGTCTGCATCCATTGAGATGATCACGGGGTTTTTAAATCTTTCATTCTGTTAATGTGGTGTATCACGTTGATTTTGTGTGTGTTAAACTAGCCATGCATACCAGGAATAAATCTCACTTGTTGGTGATGTCATCAACAAAAATAAAACACTTAGGAATAAATTTGAAGGAGGTAAAACATTTGTACACTAAAAACAATAAAACATTGTTGAAATAAAGAAGATGCAAATAAATGGAAAATACCCTGTGCTCATAGATGGCCTTGGTAATGACTTTTTGGACCACACCTAAAGTTCAAGCTACAAAAGCAAAGATAAATAAATACATGAACTATATCAAATTAGGCTTCTGCACAGCAAAACAAACAAAACAAAAAACCAGTCAACAAAATGGAAAGGCAACCTATGGGCTAGGAAAAAGTATTCACAGACTACATATCTGATAAGAGGTTACATTTTTAAGTTCTCAGAAATTTTAAGAACTGTTACAACTCAGTGGCAGAAAAACAATCTGTTTAAAAAGTAGACAAAGGACCTGAATAGACATTTCTCCAAAAAAGACATAAAAGTGGTCAACAGATATATGAAAAGGTGTTCAACATTACTAATCATTGGGGAAACACAAATTAAAACTACCATGAGATACCACCTCATGTTCATTAGGATGGCTGTTATAAAAAAGACAAGCTGTAAATGTTGGTGAGGTGTTGAGAAAAGGGAACCCTGGCACACTGTTGGTGGGAATGTGGATTGGTATAGCCATTATGGAAAACAGTATGGAGGTTCCTAAATAAACTAAAAATAGAACTGCCATATGACCCAGTAATCTTTCTTCTGGATATATACCCAAAGGACATGAAATTGAAATTGCCATCTTGTAAAGATATCTGTACTCTATGTTCATTTCAGTATTATTCACAAGAGTGAAGATATGGAGACAATGTGAGTGTCCATCAGTGGGCAAATAGATAAAACGTGTGTGCGTGTGTATGCATGTGTCGGTATTTCATTGTGTGTAGACTTCTAGTGTGTGAATATCTAGTCCTTGTTGGCATGATGCCTTTTGAAAGGTAAGGTAGAGTCTTTTCTTTTTTGAGATGGAGTCTCGCTCTGTGGCCCAGGCTGGAGTGCAGTGGTGCGATCTCTGCTCACTGCAAGCCCCGCCTCCCGGGTTCACACCATTCTCCTGCCTCAGCCTCCCAAGTAGCTGCGACTACAGGCGCCTGCCACCACGCCCAGCCAAGTTTTTTGTATTTTTAGTAGAGATGGGGTTTCACCATGTTAGCCAGGATGGTCTCAATCTCCTGACCTCGTGATGTGCCTGCCTTGGCCTCCCAAAGTGCTGGGATTACAGGCATGAGCCACTGTGCCTGGCCAGCGTAAGGTAGAGTTTTTTTCTAAGATGGAGTTACTTACATCAAGGGTGCTCTATAGACATTTCCTTCTTTCTAGCCCCAGCCCAAGGAATCTTTGAAGGAAAGGTTACTACTGAAGAAAACACGAAAAACTGTTCGTTGGCAGTTAATAGTTGTCTGGGTATTGCTGTTTATGAAATAGAATAATTAAGACTTTAAATTAAATTTGATTTAAACTTGTCACCTATAGATAAATGTCAAGTTTTAGACCTTAAGGTAATTATTGTATGGTTGAAAATAAATACAGCACCAATGATATTTTACTTGACCTATTTTGCTATGCAATCAGATTTTTTTTTGTATTTAGAAATTACTAAATTGGCCAGGCATGGTGGCTTACACCTATACTCCAAGTACTTTGAGAGGCTAAGGTGGGCAGAGCTCTTGAGCCCAGGAGTTTGAACCAACCTGGGCAACATGGCAAAACCATGTCTCTACAAAAACTACCAAAATCAACTGGGCGTGGTGGCTCATGCCTGTAGTCCCAGCTGTTTGGGAGGCTGAGGTGGAAGGACCGCTTGAGCCTGGGAGGTTGAGGCTGCAGTAAGCTGTGATCATGCCACTGCACTCCAGCCTGGGTGCCAGAAAATAACTTTGTCTCAAAAAAAGAAAAATTGTTCTCCCAAAACTCTATCCACTTTCCCGCACTAAGTAGAGTGACTGTAATCTCACACAGTTGAGAACATTTAGACATAATGTGGCTTTGTGGGAGAGGTGACCTTCTAGATTCTGAAGGGTTTCAAGGACTCATTTCCAATAGAACAACTATAATTGCAGTATCCTAGAAAAGGGCTTAGAGAGAAGAAGAGGAAAGAAAAAAAGGTGATTCATAAATACAGATGTAGACACTAGGACAATAATACATGCGATAATTGTGACCTTGGCATTCTTACTGTGAATTTCCATTGAATTGCTGTAAGTTAGATTCTCTGTTCTGTTTACTTCTTTGCACATGACTTTATACTTGTGTGTGGAAAAAAAAAAAACTGAACTGTGATTTGAGGATCCTTAGCTTTTAATCTAAAAGAATGAGTTGGTACGACCTCTGGAACATACTTCCGGAAGGAAGAATTACCTAAGAGAATGGTTTTTCTGCTAGTCAGAAATCTAAGTTTTGTATGCTAGCTTGCAAGTTAAGGATAGAAAAGGCTTTCCCTGGCCGGGTGCGGTGGCTCATGCCTGTCATCCCAGCACTTTGGGAGGCCAAGGCAGGTGGATCACGAGGTCAAGAGATTGAGGCCATCCTGGCCAACATGGTGAAACCCTGTCTCTACTAAAAATACAAAAATCAGCTGGGCTTGGTGGCGGGCGCCTGTAGTTCCAGCTACTCGGGAGGCTGAGGCAGGAGAATGGCATGAACCCGGGAGGCGGAGGTTGCGGTGAGCTGAGATGGCGCCACTGCACTCCAGCCTGGATGACAGAGCAACACTCCGTCTCAAAAAAAAAAAAAAAAAAAAAAAAAAAAGGTTTTCCCTGAAGCAAATAAATGTAAACACTTTGAATCAATGTTGCATTTTCAAGAGAAAACTATTTCAGCAGATGAACAAAATAGATTAAACACAATAGCAAAATCTTTGAGGACCCTCCAGCTATTTCTAGTTCTACTACCATATGGTAGCTGGATCAATGAAGAAAATTCATTTTGAGCATCAGTAATTGCTACCTGGGTGATGTGAACAAGTTCAAAGAACTGCACTTGAAAGTGTCCTGTCAACAGTGTATGAGCCTCTTCACCGTGTCATGGGGCAGAGGTGAGAAAAGGGGGCTGTTTTTACCACAGTTAACTCCCTCAGTGGTCCCCAAAAGTCTGCTGAATGAAGTACAGAATCCTTATTTAGGCATGTGACCACCTGCTATCTGGTCCCCACCTACCTTTCCAGTATATCACACTTAGAGCTAATGCTTTTATCAAATTGGACTCCTTCCTGGTAGCATCACCCTTTCCTACCTCTGTCTTACAACACTATAACATTTCCCCCTTTACTCGGAATGTCCTACTCTTCTCCTTTATATCTCTTAACCCAAATTATACTCCTCTTCAGGACCATTTCAAATACTATTTTTGAATACCATGAAGTCCTCTGTTAATCCCCCTGGGACTTCTGAACCATAGCACTTTATATGTCTTTTTGTAGTATTTGTCATGTTTTTGTCTTGTTTCATAGCTATTTTTGTGTGTTGTGGGTTGAACTGTGCCCTCCTAAAAGATATGTTCAAGTCCTAAACTTCAGTCCTTGTGAATGTGACATTATTTGTAAATATGGTCTTGGCAAATGTGATCAAGTGAAGATGAGGTCACACAAGATGAGGGTGTGTCCTAATTCAATGACTAGTGTCAAAAGGAGAGAGAAATTTGGACAGAGACACAGAGGGAAGAAGGCCATGGGACCACAGAATCAGTGATTGGAGTGATGCAACTACAAACTGGAATGTCAGGGGTTGCTGGCAAGGCCAGATGCTAGGAAGATGAGAGGAAGCTCCTCCCCTAGAGCCTTCAGAGACAGCATGGCCTTGCCAGCATGTTGATTTCAGACTTCTAACCTCCAGAACTGGGAGAATAAGTTTCTATTGTTTTAAGCCACTCACTTTGTGGTCCTGTACAAGGCTGCCCTAGGAAACGCATATAGTGTGTTGATCTAATCTCTAGTCCTCCCCAGACAATGTATTATAAGTTGGTAAAGAGCTTGGGCTGTTTTTTACTCATCATTATCTCCTTAGCAGTGACTGAGTCATTCAGCTGTTTTGTTTTGTTTTGAGACGGAGTCTCGCACTGTTGCCCAGGCTGGAGTGCAGTGGTGCGATCTCGGCTCACTGCAAGCTTTGCCTCCCTGGTTCACGCCATTCTCCTGCCTCAGCCTCCCGAGTAGCTGGGACTACAGGTGCCCACCACCACGCCCAGCTAATTTTTTGTATTTTTAGTAGAAATGGGGTTTCACCATGTTAGCCAGGATGGTCTCGATCTCCTGACCTCGTGATCCGCCCCCTTCGACCTCCCAAAGTGCTGGGATTACAGGCGTGAGCCACCACGCCTGGCCCATTCAGCTATTTTTTGTTTTGCTTTTTTAGATACAGAGTCTTTGTCACCCAGGCTGGAGTGCAGTGGCACAATCATAACTTGCTTTAACCTAAAACTCCTTGGCTCAAGCCACCCTCCTACCTCAGCCTCTCAAGTAGCTAAGACTATAGGTGCACACCACCATGGCTGCATACATATATTTTTAATTTTTAGTAGAGATAAGGTCGTCTTATGTTGCCCAGACTGGTCTTGAACTTTTGGTCTCAAGCAGTCCTCCTGCCTCAGCCTCCCAAAGTGCTGGGATTATAGGCATGAGCCACCAGGCCTGGCAGCTGTTGTTTAAAAAATAAATTCATGGCCGGGCGCGGTGGCTTATGCCTGTGATCCTAGCACTTTGAGAAGCTGAGGCAGGCAGATCGCCTGAGGTCAGGAGTTCAAGACCAGCCTGGCCAACATGGTGAAACCCTGTCTCTACTAAAAATACAAAAATTAGCCAGGCGTGGTGGAGGCTGAGGCAGGAGAATCGCTTGCACCTGGGAGGTGGAGGTTGCAGTGAGCCAAGATCATGCCACTGCACTCTAGCCTGGGCGATAGAGTGTGAGTCCATCTCAAAATAAATAAATTTAATTAATTAATTTATGTTTATTGAGGTATAATTTATGTTGAGCAAAATTCAGCCTTTTTAGGTATACAGTTTTTACAAATGTAAGTAGTCTGTGACCACCACCAACACACAGAACATTTTCATCATCCCAGAAAGTTCCCTATGTACCTTCCCAGTCCTTTCCTGGCAACTATAGATTTGTGGATTTTGTCATTTTTAGAATGTTATGTAATGGAACCCTATAGTATGTAGCCTTTTATGTCTGGCTTCTTTCACATTGCATAATGCATTGGCGATTCATCTATGTTGTTGCACTTACTGGGAAGTCTGTTCGTTTTTACTACTCATTCAGCTGATTTTTGAGTGTCATTGCATGCTAGCTATTTTGCTAATGTCCTGCAGATAGATTAATGAATAGGGTGGGCACAATATCTACCTTTTGGGTTTTGTATGTCAGGTAATAACAATAGAGTATCATAAGTGCTGTGATGGTATCAAGTACAGTGTATTATATAGGAGTACAGAGGAGGAACATTTAACCGATTTGAAGGATCTTAAAAGGCTTCCTAGACGAACTGATGTTTAACTTGAGACTCAAGGATGAATGATTAGGCTCCAGGCAGATGATGAGAGGGATGGATGCAGGCTTATACCAGCTTCAGAGTTGATTGTTAAAAATTCAGGAACTCTGCAAGTTAGTGGCTAAATTTTTGATAGATTGAAATTGGCCGTGGTGGGTGTGCTTACACCATGGATATTGTTAAACACATCAAATGAGGACTCTCTCCCAGCCCCTAAACAGTTCTCCTGCACACCACTGGATGGACAAGTATTATAACCAGGAGAGATAATTAACATGAATGCAAGAAAGAACATGGCATTTTTGAAGAACTAAAATTCAGTACAGTTGAAGTATAGAGTGTAAGGGAGAGAACTGAGGCCTGGAGAATTCGATGGGTGCCAGATTGTATTGGGTGATGTAAGCTATGCTAACAAGCCGTAATGTCCTTTTCTGCTAATTTCATATTTGTGTCAGTTCTGGCATTATTTTGATTGACTGATCATTCTCCTCTTTAGGGGGCCATTATTTTCCTGCTTCTGTGCATGCCGTGTAATTTTTGATGGCATATCAGAAATTGCTTTTACCTTGTTGAGTGCAATCATAATTTTGTATTCCTATAAATACTATGTAGTTTTTATTCTGGGGTACAATTAAGTTACTTGGAAACAGTTTAATCTCTTTAGGTCTTGCTTTTAATATTTGTTAGGTGAGACCAGAGCAATGTTTTGTGTGGCGTTAATTATTCTCTACTACAGCAAGACCCTTTTGAATTCTCTACCCAATGCCTCAGGAATTCTCTACCTACTGCCTTATGCGTTAGGAGGCATGAATTAGGAGGCAGACTTTGTGACTGTTTCAGGTAGGAGGGTACATTTGATCCCTAGCCTCCATCATGGCTGGATATAAAAGTTATTATACCTTATCTAAAATTAGTGGAGGGCAGTTATAGAGAGGTTTAACTAAGAGTCTGGCAGGATCAGATTTGTATTTTTAAAAGATCATTTTGAATATAATACAGATAATGGGTTGTTCTGTTTATCTGGTGGAGTTGGTGGGGCCTTCAGAATACTATATTGGAGGTAGGTAAACCAGTTAGAATACAACTGCAGCGATTCAGTTAAGAAGTAGTTATGACTGGGCTGGGTGTGGTGGCTCATGCCTGTAATTCCAGCACTCTGGGAGGCTGAGGTGGGAAGATCACTTGAGCCAGGAATTCGAGACCACTCTGGGCAACATAGGGAGACCTCATTTCTTCAAAAAATAAAAAAGTTAGCTGGGCATGGTGGTGAATACCTGTAGTCCCAGCTATTCAAGAGGCTGAGGTGGCAGGATTACTTGAGCCTGGGAGATTGAGGCTGCAGCGAGCTATGATTGCACCACTGCACTCCATACTGGGTAATGGAGTGGGGCCCTGTCTCTTAAAAAAAAAAAAAAAAGAAATATAGTTGCATTGAAAACAGTGTCTGAGTTGTTCAAAAAGTATCTCTGAAGTAGAAAATATAAACCATTGCAGAAGAACAATGAAAAAAATAGTAGGTTAAGCTTCAAAGATCAAAAAATCAGCCCAAATCTGATTTAAAAAATACATTGTCATACTAGAGAGTAAGTTCGTTTGAATTCAGAAGGGTGCCCACCAGTGGTAGAATCCAAACACCTACAGATGGGTATGGAAGAGCTATGACACTCAGCACTAGAGGAAACTTGAAGATGGAAACATGCTTTCAATAAAAGAACATTCTGGGATCTTGCTATGCTATAGAATCGGTATCCAAAAGGTAGCGCAAAGTTTAATTTCCAGATGGCACACCTTTTAATCACATAGATAACATCCAGCAATTGGCATCTAAGGATATACAAGTTAGGAAAAAGTTGTGTGGAAACAGAGCTTTAAAAGCAATTAAAACAGCATTCTATCACTATTATTATTATTATTATTATTATTATTATTATTATTTTGAGATGGTGTCTCACTCTGTCGCCCAGGCTGGAGTGCAGTGACGTGATCTCCGCTCACTGCAAGCTCCGTCTCCCGGGTTCACGCCATTCTCCTGCCTCAGCCTCCCAAGTAGCTGGGACTACAGGCGCCCGCCACCCCACCCGGCTAATTTTTTGTATTTTTAGTAGAGACGGGGTTTCATCGTGTTAGCCAAGATGGTCTCGATCTCCTGACCTTGTGATCCGCCCGCCTCAGGCTCCCAAAGTGCTGGGATTACACGTGTGAGCCACCAAGCCCGGCCACATTCTATTATTTTAATAAGTAGAAGGGCTTGTACTTCTCAATATACTTAATAAATAATAACACTTTTAATACAATTGTGTATGTAAATACAAAAGTTATTGATAGGGCTTTCAGGAACTAGGTGATTCATTTAAATTTTCTTCTCCCTTTAGTAGACATTTAAGTAGTAGTAATTCCATGAGAGCAGGGACTTTGGATAACATTCTGTATCACTAGCTTCTAATCTGACACATAGTAGGCATTTAACACACATTTGTGTAAAAGTGGATGAGAATGTTATGAATGGAATTTGCACGTTGGATCTATGTTTCAGCAGATCAATAGAGTAACATAACAAATAGTTTCAAACTAAATTTTATTCTTGTACCCAGTAATTCCAATTTTAGGAATATATGTCAAGAATAAAATATACCCAAACCTTAGCGTTACGTTAAAGTGTGAATCTTGAAGAGCCACCCATGGGGGAAAACTGCATTTGACAGACTTGATTTTTTTTTTTTTTTTTTGGAGACGGAGTCTCACTCTGTCACCCGGACTGGAGTGCAGTGTCGCGATCTCAGCTGACTGCAACCTCCGCCTCCCAGGTTCAAGCAATTCTCCTGCCTCAGCCTGCTGAGTAGCTGGGACTACAGGTACATGCTGCCACACCCAGCTAATTTTTTGTATTTCTGTAGAGTTGGGGTTTTACCGTGTTGCCCAGGTTGGTCTTGAATTCTTGAGCTCAGGCAGTCCGCCTGCCTCGGCCTCCCAAAGTGCTAGTGAGCCACCGCGCCCGGCCGATGATTTTTTTTTTTTTTTTAAGAGAAAAACCCTATCCACCCCAACTGCCTGTGTTCTTCTACTTTGTTAAACTTTTAGTTACATTTTTAGTATTAGCTGTCAGTGGTTTCAGTTTCATTTACCAGAAAAGAGGAGTAAGATCCTAATGAAGGCCTGTCAGTGCCTTCCTGTTGTGTAGCTGCGCTATCCAGTGCGTGTTCTTTCTGGAGATTGGGCGGAGTTCAGTGGCTCCTTCCTGGTTCTGCACTTTTGGTGCTGGTAGTGCTATTTAAAATTCTTGGCATCAGTCAGGCGCAGTAGCTCACACCTTTAATCCCAGAACTTTGGGAGTCTGAAGTGGGCAGATCACCTACGGTCAAGAGTTTGAGATCAGCCTGGCCAACATAGTGAAACCCCATCTCTACTAAAAATACAAAAAATTAGGGTGTGGTTGTGCTGACTTGTAGTCCCAGCTACTGGGGAGGCTGAGGCAGGAGAATCACTTGAGCCCAGGAGGTGGAGGTTGCAGTGAGCCGAGATCACACCATTGCACTCCAGCCTGGGCAACAGAGCTAGACTCTGTCTCAAAAAAAAAAAAAAAAAAAAAAAATCTTGGCATAAAGGTTGCTCCTCCTTCTCATTCTTTTCTGTTTGAAAAGCCTTGAGTTGGAACTTGGTGTCACTGATGAATTGACGGAACACCGTGACCACACTCTATTCCAACTGCTTCTTTGATTTATTGCACATTTGGTCTGAGCCAGAAGTAGCTAATCAGAGGGGCTGCATAAGCACAGCAGGGAACCCAGAGAGTGCACACCCCTTTCTGCTTTTCCTATCACCAGCTTTAAGATGCTTCAGGTAGAGTTTACTTTGCTAGTAGTGGTGATGCCAGTTTTTATTCAGGAAAGAAAGTCCAAAAAGAACAAAAGTAAATTTCTAAAGAATTCACATTATGCATTGCAAACAATAGTTTAAAAACAGAATATTCAGGAAAATACTACTTTCTTTGTTTCTTTTTTTTCCACCCAAGCTGGAGTACTGGGGTGTGCTCATACCTCACTGTAACCCCCAACTCCTGGGCTCAAGCTATCTTCACAGGTAGCAGGGATTACAGGTGTGAGCCACCACGCCCTGCAAATACTACTTTCTGATATAAGCAAGGCTGGTGTTTGTATGAATTTCTTCCTACATGTTAAAATTTCTGTGGAGATACAGCCAACATCATCCTGAATGGGCAAAAACTGGAAGCATTCCCTTTGAAAACTGGCACAAGACAAGGATGCCCTCTCTCACCACTCCTACTCAGCATAGTGTTGGAAGTTCTGGCTGGTGTAATCAGGCAGGAGAAAGAAATAAAGGGTATTCAGTTAGGAAAAGAGGAAGTCAAATTGTCCCTGTTTGCAGATGACGTGATTGTATATTTAGAAAACCCCATTGTCTCAGCCCAAAATCTCCTTAAGCTGATGAGCAACTTCAGCAAAGTCTCAGGATACAAAATCAATGTGCAGAAATCACAGGCATTCCTATACACCAGTAACAGACAAACAGAGAGCCAAATCATGAGTGAACTCCCATTCACAATTACTACTAAGAGAATAAAATACCTAGGAATCCAACTTACAAGGGATGTGAAGGACCTCTTCAAGGAGAACTACAAACCACTGTTCAACAAACTAAAAGAGGACACAAACAAATGGAGGAACATTCCATGCTCATGGGTAGGAAGAATCAGTATTGTGAAAATGGCCATACTGACCAAGGTAATTTATAGATTCAATGCCATCCCCATCAAGCTACCAATGACTTTCTTCACAGAATTAAAAAAAAACTACTTTAAAGTTCATATGGAACCAAAAAAGAGCCCACATTGCCAAGACAATTCTAAGTAAAAAGAACAAATCTGGAGGCATCACGCTACCTGACTTCAAACTATACTACAAGGCTACCAAACAGCATGGTGCTGGTACCAAAACAGAGATACAGACCAATGGAACAGAACAAAGCCCTCAGAAATAACACCACACATCTACAACCATCTGATCTTTGACAAACCTGACGAAAACAAGCAATGGGGAAAGGATTCCCTATTTAATAAATGGTGCTGGGAAAACTGGCTAGCCACATGTAGAAAGCTGAAACTGGATCCCTTCCTTACACTTTATACAGAAATTAATTCAAGATGGATTAAAGACTTAAATGTTAGACCTAAAACCATAAAAACCCTAGAAGAAAACCTAGGCAATACCATTCAGGACATAGGCATGGGCAAGGACTTCATGGCTAAAATGCCAAAAGCAATGGCAACAAAAGCCAAAATAGATGAATGGGATCTAATTAAACCAAAGAGCTTCTGCACAGCAAAAGAAACTACCATCAGAGTGAACAGGCAACCTACAGAATGGGAGAAAATTTTTGCAATCTACCCATCTGACAAAGGGCTAATATCCAGAATCTACAAATAACTCAAACAAATTTACAAGAAAAAAAACAACCCCATCAAAAAGTGGGCAAAGGATATGAACAGACACTTCTTGAAAGACGACATTTATGCAGCCAACAGACACATGAAAAAATGCTCATCATCACTGGTCATCAGAGAAATGCAAATCAAAACCACAATGAGATACCATCTCACGCCAGTTAGAATGGCGATCATTAAGAAGTCAGGAAACAACAGATGCTGGAGAAGATGTGGAGAAATAGGAATGCTTTTACTTTGTTGGTGGGAGTGTAAATTGGTTCAACCATTGTGGAAGACAGTGTGGTGATTCCTCAAGGATCTAGAACTAGAAATACCATTTGACCCAGCCATCCCATTACTGGGTATATACCCAAAGGATTATAAATCATTCTACTATAAAGATACATGCACACCTATTTTTATTGTGGCACTGTTCACAATAGCAAAGACTTGGAACCAACCCAAATGTCCATCATTGATAGACTGGATTAAGAAAATGTGGCACATATACACTATGGAATACTATGCAGCCATAAAAAGGATCAGTTCATGTCCTTTGCAGGGACATGAATGAAGCTGGAAACCATCATTCTCAGCAAACTATCACAGAAAACCAAGCACCACATGTTCTTATTCATAGGTGGGAACTGAACAATGAGAACACTTGGACACAGACAGGGAGGGGAACATCATACACCAGGGCCTGTCGGGGGGTGGGGGACTCAGGGAGGGATAGCATTAGGAGAAATACCTAATGTAAATGACGAGTTGATGGGTGCAACAAACCAACATGGCACATGTATACCTATGTATCAAACCTGCACGTTGTGCACATGTACCCTAGAACTTAAAGTATAATAAAAACAAACCATTAAAAAATAGTTAATACAATATAAAACAAAATTTCTGTGGGGATAAATTTCTAAAGCTTGCTTATTACCAACAAGGGGAATGTTTAAAAGCGAGACATTTTAGTATATCTTTTAGGATTTATTTTTTTTTCCAGACAGAGTCTCACTCTGTTGCTGGAGTGCAGTGGTGTGATCTCGGCTCACTGCAACCTTCGCCCCCTGGCCTCAAGCAATCCTCTCATCTCAGCCTCTCAAGTAGCTGGGACTACACATGTGCACCACCACGCTCCGCTAATTCTTTAAATTTTTTGTAGTGATGAGTTCTCACTATGTTGCCCAGGCTGGCCTCAAATTTCAGGGCTCTCATGATCCTCTTCAGCCTCCCAAAGTGCTGGGATTACAGCTGTGAGCCACCATGCTTGGCCAGTTTTACCTTTGTAATGGTCATGTTCATAGCTCATCAGCTAGTAAGTTTGCACTATTCACTTGTCTTGGATAGTGGTAATTGCTGGAATATTATATTTTGAGATCCATCCTTAGTTTCTTTTCATCTTTCTCCCTTTTTGAGAGTGGTTTAAGAAAATTCTAATTGAAGATCTTTGCCATTTTTTTCTCCTTCCCACTTGTTCTTATTTGAGTTATTTGATTTACTAGAAATTTCTGGTTGCAAACAGAATTCTGTATTTTACATTTTTGCCCTATATTTTTGGCAAGCTTCATGAAAGTAACATGATTTCCCCCCTTATTTCTCTGTTCCCTTATCCCCTTTATGGCACATAGACTACTGATGTTCATTTGTTGATTTTGTTTAGCCTTGTATTCTTGTTCGTTTGCTCATTTATTCTTGCATGCATATATTTATGCATTATTATTTCCCTCCTTCCTAAATACACATTTACTAACTGCCTACTGTGTGCCAGGCACCGCACCAGTCACAGGAGTAGTAATAAAAACTGGGCTCTGACAGTTAACAGTGCTTTACTGAAGATGTGTACATTGCAGAAATCATGTTGGCTTTGTGTGGAGCTAGGCAGCATCGAGCCCCAACTAAGATAAGATCACTATATACCTCAGACTACTGAACATATAATGTGTATTATCCCTTGAGGAAGTAAAAAAACCAGAAAACCAAAAAATGTTTTGCATCAATGAACAAAAACCTAGACACTATCAGTGATGCACAAACATCTCCAGAGAAGATCAGTTTGGCATGTCGGAGAGGGAACTCGCCTTGACACCTTGTGGCCACTTAGTTTTCTGTGAAGTTTGGAATCGGTAGAATGTAGGGTTTGCATCTACCTTGCCGTACCTTGACCCCATTGGTGGAGAGCACATTTGTTTGCACATCATTTTCAGGACCAAGCTTCAAGTCTCCCCTCTAATTGTATGCCCGATTTTCTATAAATGTATGCTGTGACAAGAAGCCACAGCTGCTCCGTTAGTCTCAAAGGACATGACCTGAAAAAGAATAAAAATCACAGATTGCACATATTTGCTCTAATTTTTGACAGGAAGGCTAAACAAAAAATTTAAAAATTCAAATTACTCTGTATGTCATTTGCCCATTTAAATCACAGCTCTGTAGAATACTGTTTTTCAAAACTAAAAATAAAAGAAAACCTAATGAGATGAGAAGGCAAGTTGGATGCGTATTTTTTTGTGCAGAAACATAGTTCATGTCCATTGGGTTGAATAGGAGGGGGAAGAGGCAGAGAAACAGATAATTTAAGATTTACATTGTAGTGTCAGACAGGTGTATTCAAGGGACATTATGGATGTCCTAATTAGTCTAATATTATTTTAGAGTTTTCAGCTAAGCTCATAGTGTGCACAAAAACAAACAGAACAGACTCACAAGCCAACAGTGGGGAGAGCAATAAAAGTAAGAAATCTGCTGGATACTTACAGAAATGATCTTGGCATTGGTGGGAAAAGGTTTTGTTATACTGACAGAGATTAAAAGACTAGCATTATTTGAATAATGTGGTTTTAGAGTTTTTGAATTTAATTTATATGTCATTTAAAGTCTTTATAGTACAGCAGTCAAAAAAGATGCCCATTTTTATGATTTTGTTAATAGATTTTTCATGTTTGTATTTAGAAATCTGGAAGATGTTCAAAATATTAAATGATAATTTTCTGAAAGATATTTTCAAGTATATACAAATTAAAATAATAATTTTAAAATATCTATAAGACGTACATCTCACCTGAGTTATATGAAAATAGCAAAAAAGAATTCCAGGCTGGGCATGGTGGCTCATGCCTGTAATCCCAGCACTTTGGGAGGCCGAGGCAGGTGGATCATGAGGTCAAGAAATTGAGACCATCCTGGCCAACATGGTGAAACCCCATAAAAATACAAAAATTAGCTGGGCGTGGTGGCGTGCGCCTGTAGTCCTAGCTACTTGGGGAGGCTAAGGCAGGAGAATCGCTTGAACCAGGGAGTCGGAGGTTGTAGTGAGCCGAGATCGCACCACTGCACTCCAGTCTGGTGACAGAGTGAGACTCCATCTCACAAAAAAAAAAAAAAAAGCCAAAAGTATTTTCCATAGGCAATTCAAAATTAATATTAATCACATTGGATATAAATAAATATTAAATATATTGAATATAAAACATTAACAATAATTTGGTTGGAATTACATTGACTATAAACATTAATATTGACATCTTTACAGTTGTAAAGTTTCATCCAGGAATGTTCCACTTTTCCATTTATACCTCTGTCCTTATCTTTACCTTGCTCAAATTTTATGCTCTAGTAACAGCAAATTGCTTGCACATCCCACAGTACCTGCATTTTCTCCTTTCTGATTTTGGCCCTTCTTTTAGTTACCATCTCCTTCTGGCTTTTTGCCTGGGCAGCTCTTTGTTTTCCTTCGGATCGGGTGTCACTTCTCCTAGGAAGCCTCACTGACTCTGCCCCAACCTGGATTCACTATGCCCCCCTTCCCCCTGCCACACACACACACACAATGCTCCCATAAGACTTTGTGTCTGTCATTGTATGTTCTGTAACTGCTTATTTATGTGATCCTTAACTCATTAGGGTATGGCACTAATCTATTTAATTTTATATTTTCAGCACTTAATACAGTATCTGGCTCTTAACAAATTTTTGTTAAATGAATAATCAAGGATCTTTCTGTGTAGCTTTATTTTTTTTTCATATAGGTCTCACCCATTCTTAAGGTTTTGTTGCTGTCACGGAGGGGTTACTTTTTTCTCCTTAAAGTTATCTACTTGTTTATATTGGTAGTATGTGGGAAAGTTCTTTCTCATCTGCTCTCCCTGGGGGTGAACTAGGTGTGGTTGCAAGATTGCTGGTGGTGGTGTTGGGCTTTCAACTCCAGGCATTGGACCTGGAAGCTTTGATTATTTGTGTGGTGGTTTTCACCAACCAAGTTAACTAATACTCAACATTTTAGGTGTCAGACAAGTTATTAGTAAGACACATAAGCTTCTTGGTGGACCAAATCTTTTCTAAATAAATTAGTATCACAAGCATATCATTGTGTGTATAAAATAATAAAGGGAGAGAATGTGACCCCCTCTAAGTCCTTGAGGAAAGAATTCAGATTTCCTTTAAGTTTCTTTTTTTCTGTTTCATGTAGTCTTCTCTTGTCTTGTTCAACTCAGAGTCTGTCTGAGAATAAGGAGAGCAGGAGTGTGTCTTCTATATTTATGTTATTAACATACAATAGTGTTTGGCACATAGTTGTGCTAAAATGTATGAAAAATGAAAATTAATAAATAGAATAATCACTCCTGAAGTCATTCCCATTTTCCCCTAGAAAGGTAGTAAACAATATTTATTTTGGTAAAAGCTGTTACATTCTGCTGGAAACTAGAATTTTACCCCATAATTACCCTATGTTAGAACTGAAAAAAATGTTGAAAGGCACATTGTCTAAAATTCCAGTTTGAGAAGTCTGAATATTACAAGTTTTCAAAATGGTTGGGAGACAACTCATGGTTTAGTGAGCACAATCCCTCCCCTAGAAGCTGACCCTTATTAACTAGCTATTTCTCAAGTAGTTTGGTCCCATAACTTGTCACAGAGAGTATTTGCTTCCTAACCCCATAGTCATTCTCCCTTTTTCTCTGTGGTAATAGAACCTCTGATTCTTATCTGGACTCATGGCCACCCGAAAAAAATTATCTTACATACTTTGTGGTTTGATAGAACTATGATGTATTTCTTATACTTACAATATAGCTCTGTCCAAAAGAGAAATGAGTGCAAATGTTCTATTGTAGTTTCTAGAAAACCTTAATTGATAGATGCTGCATGCCTTCTGCCCCTTTTTCTTCAACTATTTTTCCATCTCGCTGCCTGGAATTTTGATGGGATAGCAGGAGCTCTGGTTCTCATATTGGACTGTGGCAAGAAGGGCCTCCCCAGGCATGGCAGAGCAATAGGGGGAGCCTGGGCCACCATACCAGCCTTTGACTGCTGGACTCTGTACTTCATTTAGTTGACAAATGTATTAGTCAATTCTCACACTGCTGTAAGGACATACCCAAGACTGGATAATTTATAAAGGAAAGAGGTTTAATTGACTCACAGTTCTGCAGAGCTGCGGAAGCCTCAGGAAACTTACAGTCATGGTGGAAGGGGAAGTAGACATGTTCTTGTTCACAAGGTGGCAGGAGAGAGAAGAATGAGAGCTGAGTGAAGGGGGAAGCCCCTTATAAAACCATCAACTCTCCTTTGGGAGGCTGAGGTGGGCGGATCACGAGGTTAGGAGATTGAGACCATCCTGGCTAACATGGTGAAACCCCATCTCTACTAAAAATACAAAAAAATTAGCCGAGTGTGGTGGCACATGTCTGTAGTCCCAGCTATTTGGGAGGGTGAGGCAGGAGACTCACTTGAACCTGGGAGGCGGAGGTTGCAGTGAGCTGAGATAGTGCCAGTACACTCCAGCCTGGGCGACAGAGCGAGACTCCATCTCAAAACAAAAAACCATCAAATCTTGTCAGAACTTACTATCATGCGAATAGCATGGGGAGACCGCCCCACCATGATTCAGTTATCTCCCACTGGGTCCCTTTCATGACTCGTGGGGATTATGGGAACTACAATTCAAGATGAGATTTGGGTGAGGACAGAGCCAAACCATATCAACAGAGATAGAATCTTTTATCTTGTTTGGGCCGTGTTATACAGGTACAGGTCTTCGTTACATGCAGCCAGACCTTATCCTGACACACTATACTACAGATCAGTTCTAAGATCTTATGACTTCATTGCCCATCCAAAGACTGATCTTTGTATTCCCTTATTTATTCAGCTTTGTCAAGTCATCTACTCTCATCTTGGAGTTCTGTGCCAGGGTTTGATGCTGGCCTTGTTCTGAAGATGATTGATCTGACAGTTTTTACTAGGTCATATACAGTGGTACAGGGTTAACAGAATAGTCACCAACTGTTTTGGGGAAAACAGCTGGGTTCTAAATTCCAGAATGTCATCATCCTTTTCTCATAAAGCCTAGAATCCCTTTAAGGTACCTTAGTGTATTTGGCATTTCCTTCAACATAATCCATGCAGATGGGGAAGCAGCTTTTTAATGGCATTGGGAAGATAGGCACATCCTATTATGTAGTGCTCAGTGTGGATGTTCGATGCTCAGGGGCTTTTTGGGCCCTACACTTGGTGAGAAAGCTAATTATAAGTCACTGTTGAGCAGGAGGAGAGATTTTTATTATTATTCTCTTGTTCATTTAGCTCAGCCTAACTTTTAAAATAATCACCGTAGTGGCTTGCATAGTCTTCCTCACAAAGACAAAGTGTTAGGTGTCGCTTGTTTTAGGGTAAATATTGAGGTGAAGGACATCACATCTGCATCTACAAAGGCTGAATCATGGAAGCTAGAAATTGGAAGTGGTGAAGAATTTTTATGTCCTGTAGGCTGAGCTGTGGATTTTCCCTGGATTGATCTGTGTCAGCGTGGAGACTTAGGATCCACCTTGACCCTCCAAATGTGTCATCTTTCATAGTTGAGATTAGAGAAGTTCAGAGAAATGAAAGAGGACATTTTATTTTTGGTAGCAGCCATTGCGGTGACTATTGGACATTCTCTACTCCTCTGTGAAGATTGGGGTCTTCTCAGCCTTTGTCAGCCTATAAAATTCATTTGTGATTTTTCAGTAACTTGGTGTCCTGGTTGAGGACATGTTCTGCAGGGGCTGCGGGATAGATAAAGGAAGATGATCATGATGAAGAGGAGCCAGGAAAATGGAGCTTAAAATGAAGTACTTATGCAGAATTGGTGACACATTCCTCTGCTTTCTAGAGTTGGTTTCCTAAAGGAGACACCACAAAGATTCAGGTCAATTATATGATTTAAAAGATCCAAATAGCCAGGATGAATGAGTTATGGGAATTGCTACTATCAAATGATCAGAATTGGGTGGTAGGCTTGGGAAGATTTTCCATCTTTCACATTCACTCTTCACATATGCCTGATCTGTATTGTTCATTCTGAAAGTCTTTGCAGGTTTCCTTCTGCCTGAGTAAAGATTGTTCCTTGTAATCTCTGAATTCTCACTGGATAGCTTTGTTAAGTACTTTTGCTTGACTGAAAGCTCTTTTTTTGTTGATAGGGCTGAAAGGGTAAGCTTAAAATTGGCAGCTGTATTATCTATGACTAGACGGTAAGCTTTTTGAAAGCATATTAGTACTGAGGAATTCTAGCAAGTTTAATGTCCACTTTGCCACTGACCATAAGACATGTGTTAGGCCAGTTTGGGAAGTTAGGCAGAGTGAAAATCCTGGATATTATAAACACAGTGATGGAATTGGTATGACACCTTTATTTCACTAATACTATCATTATTAGAATACTTAGAGTTCTGTAAGACAGACTATTTTTAAAAGTACTATAGGCATAAGTTTAGGAAATTCCTGAGGTGATTTCCTAAAAAGAGGAATTCTTTATTTCTTAGTTTGGACTTCCATATCTTCAAACATGTCAACAAATCAAATATTAGTATGTCAAGTATCATAAAATATTTCCTGAGCATTTGCTTTTGTTCTGGGGAACTCAAGATAGCCAAGAGGCCTAGCAGAAACAGTGGAAAAAAGAGCTTTACTACTTAATAATTTATTATTGTAAATGCTCTCTGGGCATGGTGGCATGCATCTGTATTTCTAGCTACTTGGGAGGGGAGGCTGAGGTGGGAGGATCCCTTGAGCCCAGGAGTTTGAGAAAAATCGATGCCAGGTTGTCTTTTGGAGAAGCAAAGTTAAAAAATAAAATAACAAATGCTGTGAGCCAAGAGTCTAGGTGTCTAGCCATTAAATGGCTGTGTGGTCTTGGTTAGAACATTGAACTTTCTAGAGCTAAGGTTCTTCACAGCTCTATAAAGTGAGGGTTAGAATGAATGATGTCTGCAGTTCCAACTTTTGAAGTCTCTGAATATTTTGTCTCAAATACATTCTGAGAAGGTCCCTGCCCTCAAGAAAATTGAGCTTTTTCTCTAGATTTTCTTCCATTTTGTTTAGTTCCAAAAGGAAAAATCGTTGTTGTTTACAAAGGATGATGCAACTGGAAAATGTATTGTGTCAAAAGGAAAAGTTTCCTTCAATCCCACATCCTGAGAGACAATCATTTTAAAAATAGGTATTAATTATTTTGACTAATTTCTATGCATAAATTAGTATTTTCTGTGATATACATACTTATATATCTTTATATCTATATATGTATCATTCATACTATACTGAAGCGTGCTTTTCTCATGTAGCAGTTGAGATAATGGGTATCTTTCTGTGTCAGTACATACAGACCTACCAAATGGAGTGCCACTGATTGAATATTGTGGTTCACCAAAACACATTTTGGCCAAATGATCAATATTTAGCTGAAGTTAAAGCTAAATATCATTGTTGTAAAATGGACTACTGGGATACAAGAAAAAAACTGAAATTAAAGACTATATTAAAATTTTAGTAGCCAGATTTAGACAAATGGGCATACTGATTTCTGACCACCGTCAGCTTTTTGGTTATTCCTGTAGTCACCATACACTACACTACACATTTGCAATATTAAAGTTGCTACCTTTTAACTGAGGTGTCTAGAGGAACAAGATGTTGTTTGGCTGGCTCTGCCAGAATAGAGTACTGATGATGGTAATGTTGTTCCTCAGCAACTACGCTTGTCTTCTCAAATAGTAACTGACTAGGTAAGAACTTGATCTCTTTATCAGCCCCTACCCTTGGAGATTTGTTTGATGGTCATGAGTTTAATGAAGCAATCCTAGAAATTGAAGCATTGTATACTGCTTGAAACATTCTTTTTGAATATTTTCAGAAGCATGTGTAAGATTGCTGCTATCTCTTATATTTATTTCTAATTTTCTTCCGTTTTTGTTTTTTTTTGTTTGTTTGTTTGAGACAGGGTCTTGGGTCTTGTTCCGTCACCCAGGCTGGAGTGCAGTGGCATGATGTCAGCTCCACTGCAGCCTCAAACTCCTGGGCTCAAGCAATCTCCCACCTCAGCCTCCTGAGTAGCTGAGACTATAGGCGCGGGCCACTGTGCCTGGGTAATTTTATTTTTTTAAAATAGAGATGAGTTCTCATTTTGTTGCCCAGGCTTGTCTTGAATTCCCGGCCTCAATTGATCCTTCCACCTCAGCCTCCCGAACTGCTGAGATTACAGGCGTAAGCCACTGTACACCCAGCCTTATTTCTATTTTTTTTTTTTAACATTTTTGCTTCTTCACACGATTATTTGATTTAAAAATCTCATATTAATTTTGGCTGTAGAAATGTGGCAATAGAGCAATGTAGTTGACTTTCAAAATACAACAAAATTGTCTCAATATCTCCTGTGTCTCAGCTTTGATTGCATGCGTGCCAACTTCAGCATTGTTGCTGGAATAGGATGAGATGAGGCTTTTTATCATGTAAGGAAAATGTGAACTCTTCATGTACATCAGTTTTGCTACCCCCTTCCCCCTTTTAAACAGATTCCAGTAAATGCCTTCATAATAAGCAGTCATTGGATTTTGTAGGCCTAATATTTTGGTATTCTTATCTATAAAGTAGTAGAATATTATGGGATTTTTATTGTTTTTTAAGCAGGCTATGTCATAGGCACTAGCTGCTCTTCCATCTTGTTTGAGGATATTATATAAGTACACAACAAGGCCGTTCTACAATCTTCTGTAAGTCAGACAGTTAGTCTTTACTTGAAGAAGAGGGAAGACAGTGGTATACTCCCTTTGAGCTTCCTAGTTCTTTCTAGTTCTATTCCTTTCACTATGCCCCAATTAATTCAGGACACACAGCTGTTGAATCTTATGACTCCTAAGACACACTTCTCCATGTTTGTTCCCTTGTCAACTACAGTTGGCTGTCACTGTTCTTTTCTGGTTTTCTTCTATACCTCTTAGTCAGATTCACCAGGTCTTTAGTATGTGAGAGACCAGGAACTCTTCTGGCAAACAAATAAAGCTGGAGTGGAATGGAATGTGCTGTGAATACCCCATGCTATCTTACTTAAAGTAGGTTTCTAATTGTCCATGCATGTCCAAATATCTGGTATATAAGATATAAAAGTAGCACATTGGGTGAATCACCATACTTTGTGTGTATGTAACAACACAACGCAGAAGAATTTTGGTAATATGTTTTCCAGAAAGACTTTTAGTTCTAGGATTCATAGTTTCAGGTTTGTACACTTTCATCTTCAATGCGAGAATCAGGGTGGTTGGTATTCTATAGTAGTCATTTTACCAAGTTTACTACTTAAAATTAGCCAGGAAGATCAGTTGAGTCTCAGAGGTCATGGCTGCAGTGAGCTATGATTGTGCCACTGCACTCCAGTCTGGGTGACAGAGTGAGACCTTATCTAAAACATAATAATAAAATTAGCCTCTAGGCCACATGCAGTGTCTCATACCTGTAATCCTAGCTCTTTGGGAGGTTGAGGTGGTGGATTGTTTGAGGCCAGGAGTTTGAGACCAGTCTGGGCAATATAGCAATACCCCATCTCTACAAAAAATAAATTTGCTGGGCATGGTGGTGTGCACCTGTAGTCCCAGAAACTTGGGAGGCTGAGATGGGGGAGATCACTTGAGTCTAGGAGTTTGAGGCTGCAGTGAGCTCTGATTGTGCCACTGCACTCCAGCCAGGGTGACAGAGTGAGACCCAATCTCTACTAAAATAAAAAATAAAATAAAATTAGCTTCTATATTCTTTATCTGTAAGGATTTTTAAAAGCCTTCTTTAAATTGTGTTATATTTTGAAGTTTTATTCCTGAAAAAAAAAATGTGGTAACTTTTGTGGTATTTAGGTAACTCATTTTTCTCTAACATTTTCTTCTTTATATTCTTTATGTGTATTTTATTTTGTGTGCATCAAAGATGACTTCATGGATGTCATTGTTTATGATGTTACTAGTTTTTCCTGTTCTTGAAATTTTGACATGGCAAAATTACAAAATCCATGTCTCATGTCCCCAATATCTTAATCTCTGTGGATCTTTTTCAGTTAACTCTTGTTTCTTTTTTCTTTTCTCTTTGTTTTCTACTATTTTGGTCTCATCTTTTGGTAGGCCTGATCGTTTTTAATGAATTTTGGACATTGTAAATTAAAAATTATAGAGATCATTGGAGGCTATTGATAGTGTCATTTTCCTCCAAAAATGATTTACTTTTGCTTGTAGGCAGAATCAGAGATTGAGCTCACTCACAGCTGGACCTCAGACTTGGTGAGGGCTGGTCAATTCCTACTTTACTCCTAACTTACAGGATGCAGTCATCAGGGGGTCCCTCCTGAAAGCCTTGGTTTTCCAAGACTCTTCCTCATCCATTGGCCCTGAACTCCAGTTTTTGTCCTCCCAGTGCTGTAAGACTAGCAGAGCTTTCTTCAGCTTTATGACCTCCTGGGTTGTTTTTTAGCCTCTCAATACCACCTTTCGAAAATTGATAAATGCCTTAGGGGGATAAGCAGCCCTAAATGTTACCCTGACCTCCTTGTTTGCTTCTCTTCTCTCCAGGAATTTCATCCAAGTCCTCACTGCCTTGGTAACTCTGATGTCTTCAGATAAGACTTTTCGGGTCTTTTTGGGTAGGGGTGCCTGGTTCCTCGTTCTCAGCAAGACTGGGGGAATAAGATAGTCATTGTTGGATTTTACCCATTTTTGTTGTTGTTGTTGTTGTTAAGAGGGTTTTATTTTAATGGTTGTTTTAGGGTATACAGTAAATACATAACTTACCAAAATCTACCTTCAGGTGCTATTATATATTCACATATAGTACAAAACCATTATTACATGTTCTTCACCCACCTTCGCTTTTCTGCTTTGTCATATAGTTTGCTTTTATTTTTATTGAAAATCGTAATGTATTCTTATTAATTTTTCTCTGAATAGTTCTCTTTATAGACATTACTGTTCTCTTTATAGACATTACATAATACAGAGGTTTCTAATTGATCCAGGTAGCTACTGTATCTGATTTTTCATTTCTTTTTGTCAAACCACATTTCAATGTGGGATCATTTTCTTTCGTTTAGGGATGTCCTTTATCATTTCTAATAGCGAGAGTCTAATGGTGATCAATTCTGTAGGATTTCACATGTCTGAAAAAGTCTTATTTTGCCTCCAGTTTTGAAAGATGTTTCTGGTGGATAAAGAATTCAAGGTTGTTGGATTTTGCATGTTATTATTTTCGAGACATTGCTTCACTATCTTCTTTTTTTAAATTTTATTATTATACCTTAAGTTTTAGGGTACATGTGCACAATGTGCAGGTTAGTTACATATGTATACATGTGCCATGCTGGTGTGCTGCACCCATTAACTCGTCATTTAGCATTAGATATATCTCCTAATGCTATCCCTCCCCCCTCCCCCCACCCCACAACAGTCCCCAGAGTGTGATGTTCCCCTTCCTGTGTCCATGTGTTCTCATTGTTCAGTTCCCATCTATGAGTGAGAACATGCGGTGTTTGTTTTTTTGTCCTTGCGATAGTTTACTGAGAATGATGATTTCCAATTTCATCCATGTCCCTACAAAGGACATGAACTCATCATTTTTTATGGCTGCATAGTATTCCATGGTGTATATGTGCCACATTTTCTTAATCCAGTCTATCATTGTTGGACATTTGGGTTGGTTCCAAGTCTTTGCTATTGTGAATAGTGCCGCAGTAAACATACGTGTGCATGTGTCTTTATAGCAGCATGATTTATATTTTACCCATATTTTTAAGTGAACATTCAGATATTAAAAATAAGTATATATAGCATGCCTTTTTTACATTACTGAATCTTGTACCAATTATATATTAATCTGTGAAATCATATGATCATTTCTAATATAGAAGTTCAGGAATGTCAAAAACAACACTGAATAAGGCATTCAGCAATTTGGACAGTTTTAAAAAAATCTACCAGATTTTAAATTCATACATCTGTCATTTACTTCATATATATTAGCAATCATATTTCATATATTCTCCCCTTTTCCTATTTTCCTACTGGATTGCTTTATTCTAGTGGATTTGTGGATGTTCTTTGTATCGAATACACAAAGATCTAATATATTATTAGATTAATACGTATTTTTTGCCAATAATATGTGCTACAAACGTTACTTCTCAGCCTGTCATCTTTTGAGTTTGTTGATAGTTTCTGTAATTCAAAAAAATTTTCTTTTTATGTATTAAAATTTTTTCAGTAGCCAAAATTTGCCCTCCCTGCTTTCCTGTGATAGTGTTATGATTTCCTTTTTTTCTAAACACTTAAATATCTGATTCATACAAAATATGTTTTACATCTGAGAAATGAGATATTGGTAACTAGCCTAGTTTCTCACATGGCTGGTCAGTTGCTTTAAGACTGTTAAAGTGATTTCTGCACCGATATCATCTGCCGCTCTTACGATATCTAAGTTTCCATATACCTGGGGCTGTTTCTAGACACTCTTCTGTTCTTATGTTTTTCACCAGTGGCTATCCATTTTATTTATTGAGACTTTTGAACACATTTTTATAATCAATAAGACAACTTCTTTACCATTTAAAAAAAAGCATATCTTTGTTTCATATATTTTAAAAAATGAATTTGAGTAATTTGGACAAATTCAAAAATCTTTTTGGGATTGAACAGTGAATTTATAGACTTCATTAGGTGAAATTGGTATCTTGATAACTGTTGAGTTTTTGGTCTTCCTTTTTAAGTTTTATTTTTTAAAGTTTCTTTTAATGAAAGTTTATTCCTGATTCATTCCCAGGAATTTTTTGTGTGTTATTGCTATTATGAATGAGATATTGTCTTCCATTTTGTTTTATTTATTTATTATTTATTTATTTGAGACAGAGTCTTGCTCTGATGCCCAGGCCGGAGTGCAGTGGTGCGATTTTGGCTCACTCTGTAACCTCCGCCTCCCGGGTTTAAGCAATTCTCCTGCCTCAGCCTCCTGAGTAGCTGGGATTATAGGCGTGTGCCACCATACTCAGCTATTTTTTGTATTTTTAGTAGAGACGGGGTTTTACCATGTTGGCCAGGCTGTTCTTGAACTCCTGACCTCATGATCCGCCTGCCTTGGCCTCCCACAGTGCTGGGATTACAGGCATGAGACACCGTGACCAGTCTAACTTTTGTATTTCTAGTAGAGATGAGGTTTCACCATGTTGGTCAGGCTGGTCTTGAACTCCTGACCTCAAGTGATCCACCCTCCTCGGCTTCCCGAAGTGCTGGGATTATAGGCGTGAACCACTGCGCCTGGCCCCATTTTGTTTTCTCACTGGATTTTGTTTGTATATGAGAGAGCCATTTATTTTTTAATATAAGTCTTATAACTGGGCCACCTTTCTGAATCCCTTTCACTCATTCTTTTGGTTTTCCAGACACACAGCATTGTTTCTTCAGATTATCATGCTGTTGTCCCCTGCTTTTCAGTGTTGATGCCTTTTAATTCATCCTCTTTTCTAATTGCATTGGTTGCTCTTTTTAAAAAAATGTTAGATGACCATGGTGTTAGTTTATATTTTTAGGTATAATCCTGGCTTTCAGTTATTTAGATGAGAAGATTGGTGTGTTTGTTTCTTTAATTTAAAAAAAAGAAAAAACAACCCACAACTCTGTTGGTTCTTTTCATCAGCTTCTCTGTTTGGCTTTTTAGGAAGTTAGGAAACTTTATAAAACTGCTTTATTTCTTCTTAAAGTTCTTTCTTTGCTTAGTAATGAAAGTATTTGACTTTAACTTTTTCTCTGAGAACAACAACTTATTTCTTATGGATTGGTTTATATTAATTTATTACTCTTTTCTGTATTCTAATTCTACAGTTTTAGTTCTTTTTTTTCTGATCAAAAAGTCATGTGGGAAGGAGTTTAAATTTATAAAAATGTGGGGAGTTTTTACTTTTGTGGTTAATTTCTGCTTGCTTACATCAGTGAATATGATTTGTATGGCTGCTACATTTTAGAATTAATTTTTTCATGGTCTTATACAGTCCTTTTTAAAAATTAGTGTTACATTGATATTTATAAAGTAAGTACACACACCTATCAAAATATGTTTGACATTCTGACCAGGTGATTTTTGGAGTGACAGTAGAGGCTGATAACCTCTTCTCAAAGAGAAAGTTTAAGTCTGTTATGGTATGCACATATACACATGGATATCCACAAATACAAGGTCTTATTAATTATATTATTCAGAGCCTTTATGTAATAATTTTTTTTTTTGAGATGGGGTCTCACTCTGTCACCCAGGCTGGAGTGCAGTGGCATGATTTTGGCTCACTGCAACCTCCGCCTCCCGGGTTCAAGCGATTCTCCTGCCTCAGCCTCCCAAGTAGCTGGGATTATAGGCACACGCCACCACGCCCAGCTAATTTTTGTATTTTTAGTAGAGACACGGTTTCACTATGTTGTCCAGGCTGGTCTTGTACTCCTGACCTCAAGTAATCCACCCGCCTCAGCCTCCCAAAGTGCTGGGATTACAGGTGTGAGCCACTGTGCCTGGCCTATGTCATAACTTTTTGAGCGATCAAATTTATTTACCAATGACTTAAGAGTAGTGATTTTATCCTTTTTTCTTGGTCCTTTTGCCTTACATTTAATCTTATCAAATGTTAACATTGTCATCTGTGTGTTCTGTAATTTTGGAAATGGAGTTGGAGGTATGTTCCAGTTTTATCCTTGCCTCTCCCTTTGAGTTTGAGCACTTCAGAAATGGCACTTTTGCTCTAGCAGGGAAATTTAGAAAACTGAGAGTTTCCTTTGGCTTTTGCATAAATTTTTTTTTTTTTTCCTATTCCTAGGGGACTCATTCTCACAGTTCCGGTTTGCTGAGGAGAAAGAATGGGATAGTGAAGCTTCTTGTCCAAAACAGGTAAGATAAGAGTTGTCTTAAGTGTGGACTGGCTCTTCTTCAAGGCTGAAGGCTAACACCTTTTACGTTCTTGAGATAGAGTCTTCATGTAGAAAAGAGTAGTAATTCTTACAGTGTACCCTCAGCTAAACTTTTCAGAAAATTTTCAGGGGGCTGAAATTCCACAGGTCCTTGAAGCTAGAGTTCACCTTTCTACCTGGCCATCTGTGTGAATTATGGACTGAGTCTCGAGGTAGAAACTTGATAGCCGTGATTTTGACAGACTGGATTACTTTGCCATTTGGTCTTCCTCCTTTGCCACTCTTTGACAATTCCCTTTAGAGTTGAAAATTAGTTTTCTGTCTCTCACTGTTTTTGGTGTTAGGTTGAGAAAACCCTGAACCTTGCAGCTTTAAATAACACTTCTCCTACAATTAGGAGAATAGAAGTATAAAATAAGGGCAAATATTATAGAAGTCTTTCAGCAAGTCTCTAAACCCCAAATGCCTTATTTTCTTTGTGTGTATGTAATATTTTCTTCCCAAGGAGTTCTGATTATTTTCCAAGCAGGCTTCCTCTAATTCTTTTCATATAAGATATGACAGATATTCTCCCCCTTTTAGGATGCACATAGGGACATAGTGGTGACTTGTGATATGCTCCCCAACTCCAGGCCTCGAGCATACTGTCTGATAAACTGATTACCATCTGCCCCCAGCTTCAGAGAGGTGGCTGAAGCTGCAGACCCGAAGCCCGTAGGCACTATCCTCCCTGTTCTGCTCCCACATCGGCATATGTGCCGTGGGTGGCTCGTTTGATCTGTGGGCTGGTTTTAGGCTCAATTGTTTGGGATGGTCTTGGCTCATACGGATTACGAGGAGGGGAGTCTCTTAGAAAATGACTGCCTGGCACTTTACAAAGAGCGTGTTATATATGCCATAGAAAAAGGTGAGAATTACAAACATTTGTCTTTGCTTAAGTCTGGGCCTACGCCTGAGGTACTGTTTAGTATTCTAGGACACTTCGAAGATAGATTGTTGAGGAATATGGTAGAAGCCGAACAATTTACATTTCATCTCCTTTTGAACCATACTGATTACCAAAGAATATTTCAAGTAGCTTCAGAGTTTCAAATAATTCTAAGCTTCGTCATTCATCAAAACATAGAGCACTTGTTTACTAAATGTTTTTATTAAATGGAGCTTATTCAAAGTGAATGAGACAGACCATGCCTGTTCATTGCTCTAAGCCCCTTACCTGGGCACACTCGCTGACCTGTAGTCTGTAGTATGGTAGATGCTCAGTAGATATTTACCTAATACGTGAAAAAGAATACAACCTAAAATAAGGGGTGTGATAAATGAATTAACAATACTGAGAGAGATAGCTACTTTGCACTGGAAGTGATTAGAATTGGTACCATGGGGAAAAGATCATTTGAACGGGTGTTGGTGGACAAGTGTGACTCTGGTAGGTCCTGTCTGAGGAAACAACATGAAAATGGTAAGATCAGGAAAACGAGGTTATGCTCAGAGAAGGGTGTGGCCAGAGTGTAGTATTCCCAGAGGAGGAGGCCTCAGGGGCAGGTGTGGGCTAGTTAGTACCAGCAGTTTCAGACCTGAGTGTGAATTCTAGATCTGAGACTTGGGCAAACTTTTTCCTTCTCTATTGCTTCACCTGTAAAATGGAGGTAATAACAAAATACAACTCAGAGTTATAAGAAGGACTAAATTAGATAATAAATAAAAAGCCCTTGAGTGCAGTTCCTGATGCATATGAAACACTCAAAATGAGCTCTTTTATTACTAATATTATCTGTTAACAAAGTTTTGTTTAGCAAGAACATGGGAATGGTTAGATCTAACTTCTGCAGTATTGGGAAGGATGGGGAGGGATTGAACGGATGAGATGAGAGGTTAGAGGCAGGGAAACCGATTAGGAGGATGTGATGTTGGAGGAATGGGAAAGAACGAGAGCCTGAGAGGGCGCAGGCAGTGAGCGTGGGACAGGGGTTACTCATAGACAAGACTTGAGTGGAGGATGGGGTCGACTGCTCACTGGCCAGATGTGAGACACAAGGACAGGAAAGATTTGCAATGGCACTATGCTTTCTAGCTTGAGTAACTAGGTGAGTGGTGATGCCATGAATGGAAAAAAATAAGAGCAGAAAGAAGTTAAGTTTGATTTTGAACAGTTCAAGTTGGAGGTGTTGGTAGGACATGGCTGAAACTGAATTCATTTCACCATCAAAACGATTTCCTGTCTGACTTAACTCCTCACTAAATTTTCTTCCTTGTTGATGTAAGAGAAAAAACTGGATATATATAATATATAATACGTATTATATATAATTATATGTAATATATAATACGTATTATATATAATTATGTAATATATAATACGTATTATATAATTATATGTAATATATAATACGTATTATATATAATTATGTAATATATAATACGTATTATATATAATTATATGTAATATATAATACGTATTATATATAATTATATGTAATATATAATACGTATTATATGTAATTATATGTAATATATAATACGTATTATATATATTGAGTGCATATATAATATATATTATATGTTGAGTGTATATATATATTATATATTATACATATGTACACACACACATATATGTAATTTGTTGTTCCTTATACCATCCCATGTCCTCAGTGTCACCAGTGACGCAAGACAATAGAGAGGGGGCGGGCGCAGTGGCTCACGCCTATAATCCCAGCACTTTGGGAGGCCGAGGTGGGTGGATTACCTGAGGTCAGGAGTTCGAGACCAGCCTGGCCAACATGGTGAAACCCTGCCTCTACTGAAAATACAAAAATTAGCTGGGTGTGGTGGTGCACGTCTGTAATCCCAGCTGCTTGGGAGGCTGAGGCAGGAGAATCGCTTGAACCAAGAAGGCGGAGGTTGCAGTGAGCCGAGATCGTGCCATTGCACTCCAGCCTGGGCAGCAGAGAGACTCCATCTCAAAAAAAAAAAAAAAAAAGAAAAAAAGGAAAAGTAGAAATATGTTTTGTCTTTGCAGTTAAAGGGAGTGGGAGTTTGATAGGGAGACATGTCCAAAATCCTCAAGAGAATCCTGGCAGGAGAGGGACCGGGCGTCATGGCTTGGACTTGGCGTTCGTTGCTCTGTGGCTGATACGCAGGGTGAAGGGACACAGGTCGGCGGTCAGGGCCTCCATGACCACAGGGGTGTCGGTCTCTTAGATCCACAAGTGGGATTCTCACACCTTTCCTTTGGACAGGGTGGGTACCATGTAAAGAGAGGATGAGTGGGAAGGTAATTTCCCTGGGTGAACAAACAGATTTATTATTTTTTAAATCACCTAAGTTTTTTAAATTCCACATTAAATTTCTGTTGACATGGTGACTTATCCAGTAGGACTTCCTTGGGCAATATACTGGCTGCTGAGCAAACTGCTGGCTGCTGAGTGAACTGCTGGCTGCTGAGTGATATGCGGCCGTTCCTGAGGGCCTGGCTTTTAAAGGCACAGATTCCCGGCTCCCCCCACGCCACCCAGAGAGTTCAGTTCTGTGGGTGAGGCCTGTGAACCTGTATCTTAAAAAGCTGCCCAGCTTATTACTCCACCATACCATGTACACATGGTCTCTGGGCCCCAGGCTCATACGGACAGTAATTGCTGTAGATTCTGAGGAGGATGTAATGGTCTGATTGAAGGGTATGTTTTTTAGCTGCGAAGTGAAGTATATAGCGGGTTCTTTTCTTACTAAAGAGTGTGCCTTTATACAGATACTGGACCCTCGGAGTCTTATGATTCCTGGCCAGAGAGGAAGCTTCAGGCTTGCAGATTCTCAGCACACAGACAGGGTCCTGTGCACACTGATGGCAGAGAAGTGGGACAGAAAGGCTTTGTCCTACAGTCAGCACGGGCTCCCCTCTCCGCAGCACTGACGTGTCTCCTTTCTCTTTACACCCCACCCCCATAGCATCCTTAGTGGGTGTTGTCTGCTCCTGTCTGCAGCCAGATGTCGTAGGCCAGGCCCTCTACTTCAACTGCCAAGTGGCTGCCAGGGTTGACCAGGCTGACATGGGAGCTGGGTTACCCAGGCAAAAATAATGCACCGAATACTTTAAAACATGTAGAAAATGCTGATTTATTATTATTCCAATTAAACCTATTTTAAAAATTCACAGTTTAGTATTAAAAGCAATTCACTGCAGCTAACTTTATATCTAAGACCTTCTTCAGCTTTAGCCCTTTATGGGGCAAACTGGTGACCAAAAAAGAAAGCCTTCTTACAAAGTGGCTTTTTTTTTTTTTTTTTTATGGAGACCAGCTCGTTTGAAACCTTCGCAACACCTGTCAGTCCCTTCTCACTGCCTAAATAGCCCTTTCCTCTTCTGAGGCCAGCAGTCTGAATTTAGGGAAGAGATCAGGTTAGATTTCATTAAATGCTTGCTTTTCTTTCAGCTTGTCAGTCATTGCAAAAGCCTCCACCGTTTCCAGGTTACTGGACAGTCTTGTTTTTTTGAGATGGAGTTTCACTCTTGTTGCTCAGGCTGTTGTGCAGTGTCGCGATCTCGGCTCACTGCGGCCTCCGTCTCCCAGGTTCAAGCGATTCTCCTGCCTCAGCCTCCCGAGTAGCTGGGATTACAGGCATCAGCCACCACGCCCAGTTAATTTTTTGTATTTTCAGTAGAAACAGGGTTTCACCATGTTGGCTAGGATGGTCTCAAACTCCTAACCTCAGGTGATCCACCCGCCTCGGCCTCCTGAAGTGCTGGGATTACGGGCATGAGCCACTGCGCCCAGCCTGGACAGTCTTGATGGGAGGATGATCATTGCCCTGTTGTTGCTCTGACAGTGTGAGCTGTGGTTCAAGAAGGTAGCTTTGGTTTTACTGATCATAATGTGGAGATACAGAAACTCTAACACATAAGTGTGATGTATGGTGTGACTTATTCCTAGCCAAATGTAACTCCAGTGGATTATTTATTTACAGTTTCTTCTTTTATTTCCAAAAGGTCATAATCATCACCTGATATTTTATTTTCTTTTATATATATATATATATAGAATTCAGCATTTTATGTGGATAGTGAGTTATTGGTTCGAGCCCTTCAAGAGCTGCCTCTCTCCCTCCGACTCAACGTTGCTGCCGAACTGGTCCAGGTAAAAATCCCGAAGCCCTCTTGAAGCGGGTGGATTAGGGCAGGAGGAGAAAAAGAGGGGAACACTTCCCTCAGCAGGATGTCTCAGTGTCAGCTTCCCTTTATAAAAGTGAGGGTTTCATATCAAGGTAGCATTTTGTAAAGTTTAAAGGAGAATCCAAAAATTTTTTGAAGTTACTTTTTTATATTTTATATTTGAAACATTTTAAAGGATCAAATGTAGTGGAATTGAGTGAAATGTAAAATATAAAGTCTGGCTATTTTACTCAAAATATTTACGCATCACGCTCTATGTTCAGCACTAGGGACACAGTGGTGAACAGACAGATGTCGTTCCTGCCTTTCTGGAACTTAATCTATTGGGAAGGATGAATATTAATCAAATAGTCACACAAACATATACAAATTGTAATACATCCTGTGAAGTACAGTGTGCTTTTAGAGTAAATCAGTTTCTGGTGTGGTGTGGTTAGGAATGGCTTTCTGAAGCAGTGATAGATGAGCTGAGGTCTAAAGCATAAGGACATTTGAGCTGGCATTTAAACGAGAAAGACCCAGTCAGCTTTGCGTTAATAAAAACGATGGGGCTGCCAAGTAGAGAAGACTGTGGGATTGGAGTGCATGTGTGGGGGGGGGGTAAGTCTGCATGTGCACATACACATGCACAGAGCAGGTGAGGGAGGCACATGGGGAGGCTGTTGTACAGGTGCAGGTGAGTAGTACTGTAGCTTGGACTACAGTAATGGTGGAGATGGCAGAGAAGAGGGCTGTACTGAGGTACTTCAAAGGTACAATTAACAGGATTTGACGGTGTATTGGAAATTGGGAGAGAGTGGTCAAGAAAAAATTCAAGACTTTGTAGATTGTGCAACTCAGTGGTAGGTAGGATCAGGAAGGGTGAGTTTTGGACTTTATGAGTTTGTGCCTCTGAGATATCCAAGTGGAAATAACAGTCAACTGAATGCTGAACTTTATAGTTCTACATCAAGGGCTAGAAATACAAATTCAGGAGATAACAGGATGAAGTGATAATTGATGAACTAAGAGAGGGGGAGGCCCAAAGATTATGCCATGAAGAACTTCAAAATTCTGGCATGATCAAAAAAAAAAAAAAGTGAAACCTTGGGACGTACTGATTTTAAGTAGAATCCTAGCAACTGAAATTATCAACTTCCTTCTGTGGGTGAATGTGATGCTAAGCTTGAGCATAGCAATGAATTGGTTACCCACTCATTTGCTGTATAGCATTTACTAGTCTAAAATTTGGGGCAGCAGGCAGAGTTCAGGGATGGAGGACAGTTAGGGACAGGGTAGAGAACTAGAAAGAATTACATTTGCCTCTGATGGGGGATTGCCCTGGGGGTTCTTTGGAAACATTTGGGGGTGTTTGGGAGAGCACTAGTGGCTCTTCTGCTGATGTCCAGAGATGTTCAAAGTTCTGAAGTGCTTGGCTTGATCTCACATGATGAGGAATGTTTAGCAGAACTCACCAGGGAAATGCTGAGATAAAGGATTCAGGACTCAGGACAGAAAGGAAGTGGTTGTGAGCGTTTGAAGTGAAGGTTGTAATGTCAGTGGCAGGCATTAGAGTAAAGGTATAAAATAATTATGTGACATTGAAATCCTGGCTAAATCACTTAGAAACATTTCTCCCCAACCCATGCTGTAGAGCAGTATTCTCTACCTTGTTTGCACATTAGAATCACCTGGGGAGTTAAAAACAAACAAAAACAAGGCCAGACACCCACCCCAGACCAATTAAATGACTCTAAGATTAGAATAGAGGACCATGTCCCAGCTTTGCCCTGTACAACTGACTGACTCTGCTGGATATTTATTCCTGTTTGTATATAAAGCCATACCGTCTTACACGTCTGCTCAGGATGTTTATGTAAAAATAAGGGGTCAGGACCTCCAGTAGAGGTTGAACTTCTGAACCCACCCACTGTGAGGCCTTGCTAGTCCCTGGAGCCTTCCCTCGAGAGCGGTGATTCTCAGCCTTAGATTATAACCTTGTATTACAATCACCGGGGGAGTTTGTAACTTTTATTAAAGTATAACATCGATTCAGAAAAGTGCACATGTAAGTATACATGGAATGAGCATCCGGATAAAGACTTAGAATATTGTCAGCACCTCAGAAGCCACCATTCATACACACTCCACGTCACTCTCTCCCCAAAAGGCACTCGCTCACCTAACTTCTAATACTGTAGCTTTTGAACTTTTTACAAATATAATCATCAAATAGTGTATTTTCTTTTGTGTCTGGCATTATTTTCTTTTGTGTCTGGCATTTTTTACCAAGAAGAGTCTTGGTGAATTTGTTACTGCACCTTTATATTAGTGCACTTAAATACAATGAACAGATCTGATTTGCTAATTACTTCCTGGTGACTTTTTTTTTTGAGACGGAGTCTCACTCTGTTGCCCAGGCTCGAGTGCAGTGGCACAATCTCAGCTTACTGCAAGCTCCGCCTCCCAGGTTCACGCCATTCTCCTGCCTCAGCCTCCCAAGTAGCTGGGACTACAGACACTCTCCACCACTCCTGGCTAATTTTTTTGTTTTTTTTGTTTTTTTGTTTTTTAGTAGAGACAGGGTTTCACCATGTTAGCCAGGATGGTCTCAATCTCCTGACCTCATGATCCACCCACCTTGGCCTCCCAAAGTGCTGGGATTACAGGCATGAGCCACTGCGCCTGGCCACTTCTTGGTGACTTTTTATAGATGTTCATGTCTTATTACAGATTTAAGTGTAAAGCCAAATGGATCTATGGTACTGGCAGTTTTCAGGCCAGGGCTAGGAAGACATGGATCTTTTCATTCCAAATCTGAGCTAGTTAGCACATGGTCAAGGTAGGGAGAGTGGGAGGCACAGTGCTGGCATGTTTCAGTGAGGTCTCCCACATTTACCCCAGATGTCAGGAAGGGTGCCCCTACCAGGGCCTGGAAAGGAGCCACTTCGTGAACTATCTGAATTGAGTTTCCTCTGTCACAAAGTTTGATGGCTTCCTTTAGCCTCCTATGTATTTACTTAAGCCAATATGGCAAGACTCACATTTTTAACTCAGTTTTTATACTTCTCTTTCAGGCTACAGTTCCTTTAGAGCTTCCTCAGGTGAAACCAAAGAGAACTGATGATGGCAAGGGATTAGGGATGCAGTTAAAGGGGCCCTTGGGGCCTGGAGGAAGGGGGCCCATCTTTGAGCTGAAATCTGTGGCTGCTGGCTGCCCTGTGTTGCTGGGCAAAGACAATCCAAGCCCGGGTCCTTCAAGGGATTCTCAGAAACCCACTTCCCCACTTCAGTCAGCAGGAGACCATTTGGAAGAAGAACTAGATCTGTTGCTTAATTTAGATGCACCTATAAAAGAGGGAGATAACATCTTACCAGATCAGACGTCTCAGGACCTGAAATCCAAGGAAGATGGGGAGGTGGTCCAAGAGGAAGAAGGTATGGCTTTCATTTTATTCCCCGTGAATCTTGATTCTGGTGTTTTTTCAAGAACAGCCCCGCCCGCATCACATCCGCACACATCCCTCTGGGTGTCTGACATTGATCCAGTGTTGTCCACTGACATCTATTTCTGTGCTCACGTCTCTGCTTCCGCCTGAGCTGACCTTTCTGACAACCTTCCTCTCACGCGACACACCAAGCTTCCAAAGCTGCTACCTGCCTGACTGCAGTAGAAACCTGGGGCTGCAAATGGAATTTCCGCTATCAGAAGGCATTAGGATACCTGTAGCCTTCAGCTTTTTGGCAGTGGCCCTTTTAATCGACTGACAGGCCACCTCTTCATACCTTTTTCTTGCTATTTCAATCTTATATTTTGACAAAAGAACACCACATTCTGATTTCTGCATGTCCTGTGAGATGGTGGCCCATCTGATGTAGAGGGGCCCAAGGTGATTGCCACATGCATATATTACATTTGAGATCCTTTAATTTTCCAGGACTGCTGCAATAATAATAGTAAAAAGGAAACTGAGCTGTTGGTCTTTGAAAAAAAAAACCAACTAGCAAGGTGTGAAGTTCAACTTCAGAATAAAGAGCAAATCCTCTACCCAGCTTTATTTGTTTAGATATTACTGTATCATCTTAGGGAGTAAGAATAATGAGAATGTTTCCCCTTGTTGTAAGGAAAGTAATAAATTGGGCTGAATTATATCTTCAATTTTAGGACTCATCTGAGGGTGTTAACATTGTTTTTTTCCCCCCAGTTTGTGCAAAACCATCTGTGACTGAAGAAAAAAACATGGAACCTGAGCAACCAAGTACCTCCAAAAATGTTACCGAGGAAGAGCTGGAAGACTGGTTGGACAGCATGATTTCCTAAAAAGGGGGAAAAAAGTGCCTGAAGCAAATCTTGGTTGCCTTCTAAGGGCAGGTGGGCATAAGGCTGTCTTTCAGGACCAGCCAGTTTACAAGCATGTCTCAAGCTAGTGTGTTCCATTATGCTCACAGCAGTAAATGCCTACCTCTGTGTTTGACATCTGAAAGAAAGAATACATTGAAGCAGCTTGTTGCATTTGTTTTTCTGGCTTAGTAATCTAATAGATTTCCTTAAGGGCCGGAGATAGACTCTGGCCCTTGTTTCTAGCCTCCTTCCTTGCAGTGTTTACAACATAGCCAGTGTTTACAGCATAGCAGATGCTGCTGCTGATTAAGAGAATAGATGCAAACAAGGCATGCATTTGGCCAAAATAAACAAATGCTGGTCTGTCCAGTTTTCCTTTCCTTTCTTGTGTGGGGCCCTGGGCAATTCGCCTCATGTCCCCTTTCCCAGCAGTCACAGAGTGGTTGTAGAATCAACCAGAAGTGGTACATTCCAAGAGTCCAGACCATGGAGGTATTGGTACGTATTACTTTATTGCAGTGGGCACTTCATTGTATTTGAGGAGATTCACCTAAACAGAGCAGCTCCACTACTTACAAGGGACCATAAAGCATTACTCCATTTTGGCATAAGGTTGAGATTTTTTCTGAATTTTCAGTACAGTACTTTTCTTCTAATAACAGCAGTTGACTGACAGCTGTTACTAAAAAAACTTGTATGAATAACCTTCAAGTGCAGTTTCATAAAGTAAGACGGAAGATCACAACTAATGAATGGAACTGTCCTTCTGGAACACAAACATAAAAAACTTGCATAGCTATGTCTAAAGAGGTTTTAAGGCACTTAATCGATATTTCAGTGTCGACAAAGTGTCGGGTTTTTTCTGTTTCTTTAACTGCTTAAAGCTTTTCTGGATACAGTCACTAGCAAGTACCATGGGAAAAATTAGACTGCAGTTATTATCTTTTGGAGTTCAGACCCTATGAGTCACAAGTTGGATACCATGATGACATTCAAGTGTTTAAATTTTCAGGTATTACACATTCGAGATTTCATACTTCTCTAGCCCTTTCCTTCATGCTTCCATCCCAACAAACTAGTTACCTCAGACCTGGAAAACTTGAAGGCATTTGCCTAGAGATTACTTGATTCTTCGCCTTCCTTCTTCAACATTTTGACAGGTTCTCTCCCACAGTGTATGTCCATTAGGCACAAAAAGCCAAATTAATTTCAAAATAGCACAGATTTTCAGCAAACAAACAGTTTTTTTTTTTTTTTAAGGGAGGCATTTAGAAAATGTCACATTTCAGATATGTTGCAGAACTGTAAAAGGAGGACTTTATTTCATGGGAAGTTGACTGTCCAGAATTGTGGCGCTTCTTTCATTCATATTTATCCAAGCTGATCTTCATATTGTTTACGAAAGCAGTCACCGGCTGGGAAGAAATCCCAACACCTTTCTTGGTACATCTTCCAGACATAAGATTCCTGAAATAATGTGAACAACGGGTGCTTATTTTTAAACCACAGTAAAAGCTAAAACCCAGTTTGTTTTTGTTCTTTGTGGCTCCCTTTAGGAAGACTGATGTGAATTTATATGAGGCCAAACCTGCACATTCATTCTTGCTCTATTCCCAGCACAGGCTGTTTGGGGAGCAAGAAGCCATGTCTCTCTGACGCATGCTGGCAGGGAAGGAGAAAAATCCCCCTCTGCCCCAAACAAACAAAACTGAAACCAATCAATGTTTGTTTGCCACTAAACATACTTAAAGATTTAGCAATAAGCTGATTCCATGCTGCTGGTGGAAGACGGAGGAATGCTTGAGGGAACGTTTATTGCCTGCTGAATCCAGAGCTGGAAACCAGGTACCGCTCCCATTGAATGAGTGAACTGTAAAGTTTTCCTACAAAGCCAATGATGTTTGAATATTTGATAACTGACTTTTTCCTCCCTTGTTCTCTACCTTTCCATTTCTTTTTCACATTTAGTCACAAAATTTGACACATCCTTTCACTCATCCTCTCACATGCACACCTCCAGGCTCCTGTGTCACCCACACATGAGGTCGTTATCTTTCTTAGCCTGTCTCTCACTCCGTTGTACTCTGATTTTTCTGCTCTTTGTTGCAGCCACCCACTCCATTTCTTATTGTCAGACAATTTCTTATTTCTTATTGTCTCTGTAATGTTCTCCCCACCTCCAGCTCTTCTAGTCTCAAGCAGTAGCTATAAGCATTTAGAAAATGTCAGTGTTTGTTGGGAAGGATAAACAGGAGGACTTTGGCTTCTTATTGAGTCACAAAAAGGTGATGGAAAAATGCATTCACAGGATTAATGGGGCCATGTATGTAACCTATGCCCTACTAAGTCTCAAGATTTAGGAAAGGGAGATCTAACACGGGTATATGATTCTTAATTTCTCACCTGACCCGTGTGCTCTGTTTCATCTTTATTAATCAAATACATCAGAAAGAACCTGGAACGAGGAAAAGATAGTATTAGATACTCTGGTCAAGACCCAAGTTCATTCGCATGGATTAACTGTGATCAGGGCTCAGAAAGGCTAGTTGGTCCCACGCTATATACAGTGACTTAAATGATCAGGGAAGTGTGGCATAAGGACACAAACCATCATTTTCTAATAGTAGCACACATGAATCTCAAAATTAGCCACTTTGTGAGGAGAGATGCTTTTTGCCATCCCTATACCTTGAACTAAGTAAGATCACTTGCAAGGTAGCATTTTGGCCACCATTTTATTGTTAACAAAATTCTAATAAAATAAAATGGTAGCCCAAATTCTTACCATAGAATATTTAACAGGCCATTTATCATCTCATAAAAATGTAGAATTGAATTGAAATTAATTATGTGTGTGTCTCAAGAATATCTGTCATGGAAAAGTTAGAAAGTATTTAATCTCATGGAGATTCTTCCAGAAGTATAGTTTTGTTTTTATCATAAATAGCTGCGGGAATGCCAGTGTAGTTTCACTTGCTCTGTGATCCATGTCTTAGGTTTGAGTTTGTCTGTGACACATAAGTATCCCAGGGGGCAGGGGCTGAACTCTCAGCTCACATTATATGATCTCAGAGACAGTTTCCAAAGGAACCAGGCTCTTGCCCTTCAGGAAAAGGATTGTGAAGTTGGTGATATGAGAAAGTAGGAATTATGTCCTTCTGAGGGTGGAGAGTCTAAGCCCCAGATCTTGAGTTCTGTCAGGGTGGTACTGTATTTAGAGCTTCAGGTCCTGGCCCACAGTAGCAGCTCTAAGTATGTTCACTGCCTTTCCCCTTCTCATTTACTGAGAAAGACAGTAGGGTTAATCTTTTTATCCTGTTTGATACTTAGGGGCTTAGGACATCATTCCTTGCGCAGCACATTTATTTAACAAAGCACCATTTTGGGTGGGAGGCTCAGACACGAATAAACTTGGGTTCTTTCCCCTCAAGCTTGCTCCTAGAGGGGATAGAGATAGGAAAGAGACCAGTGTAACAGTGCCATGGGAAGGCACAGAAGGGGTTCCAACCCAAAGGACAGCATCCTTCCACTGGTCTATAACCCATGGGTAGTGACACGTGGCCATGGGCTCATTAACCTCCATTAAGATGTATATTCTCTTAATGGGAATTGATGATAAATACTCATGAGGAAGGGCACGTTAAAGTTATCTTTTTAAAACTCAAGTTTTTGAGGCCGGATGTGATGGCTCACGCCTGTAATTCCAGCACTTTGGGAGGCTGAGGCCAACGCAGGTGGATCACTTCAGGTCAGGAGTTTGAGACCAGCTTGGCCAACACGGTGAAACCCTGTCTCTATTAAAAATACAAAAATTAGCCCAGGATGGTGGCAGGTGCCTGTAGTCCCAGCTACTCAGGAGGCTGAGGCAGGAGAATCACTTGAATCCAGGAGATGGAGGCTACAGAATCCAGGAGGTGGAGGCTACAGTGAGCCAAGATGGCACCACTGCACTTCAGCCTGGGTGACAGAGACTGTCTCAATAAATAAAAAAACAACAAAACTCATGTTTTTGACTTAAACTCATCCCCCAGCAAAAACATGTGTCTTTGCCACTTCTGACAATGCCTTCTCCAAAGGCTGAGCCTGCTCTAGCCTAAAGAAAGATGAGGGCTCAGCCCAGTGGCTCACGCCCGTAATCCCAGCACTCTGGGAGGCCAAGGTGGGTGGATAGCTTGAGCTCAGGAGTTCGAGATCAGCCTGGGCAATACAGCAAAGCCCCTTCTCTACCAAAAAAAAATTAGCTGGTGCTAAATTAGTGGTACACCTGTCCCAGCTACTCAGGAGGCTGAGGCGGGAGGATGTCTTGAGCCTGGGAGGTGGAGGTTGCAGTGAGCCAAGATCATACCACTGCACTCAAGCCTGGGCAACGGGGTGAGACCCTATCTATCTCGAAAGATAGAGAAAGAAAGATGAGGACTCTCTAAGCTACAAAATATAGAGAGAAGGGGGAAGAGCTAGGCTGGGGAGCAGAGCCCAGCATTTTATTTTTTTTCTTGTAAATGAACAGTTACAGGGTCTGAGTTATCAGGTAATAAAATGTAGACACTCTATACATTCTGTAAGTTTTTAAGTTTTATAGGAAGTCCCTAGCACCCAATAGGTTCAAGTAACTTGTTATTCAGTGAATGCTTTACCGTAGAATAAGTGAAACACTTATTAGTTGCCTACTGGGTGCCAGGCACTGTTCTAGGTACTGGGATAAAGCAGTATGAGGCTGGGCACAGTGGCTCACACCTGTAATCCTAGCACTGAGAGGCCGAGGCAGGCGGATCACCTGAGGTCAGGAGTTCAAGACCAGCCTGGCCAACAACAACAAAAAAAGGCAGTATGAAAACAGACATGCCCAAAAATATCCCAGGTCATGGGGCTTAGCTATTAATGAGAAAAGACAGACATGATGAGGCCTGAAAACTGAACACAGAATTTAGCAACATGCAGGTTACAGGCCCCTTTGACAAGACCCAATATTATGATGTAGTGGGAGGAAAGCCTGCCAGTAGGAGGTTCGCAGGAGAATGAAAAGAGAAAAATTGAAGACAGTGACTGAGCATGGACAGCTTTCAATTGTGCTGAAAGGGAAAAAGAAATAGGGCAATAGTTGGAAGTAAAAGTGGGGCCACAGATTTTTTTTTTTTAATCCTAAACAAAGAAAAAAGCATATTTATATGGTGATAGAAGAAGTCCAGTAGAGAAAGAGAAATTGCTGGAGGTATGTGTCCCGGATGGAATCCAATCACAGATTGAGGGGCTGGCCTTTTGCTAGGAGCAGGAATTGTCCACAACACACGTCTGTCACACATGGGAGAGACAGAGTCTATGGACAAAGGTACAGGCTCATGGGGACTCCTGGAAGTTCCTTTCTGGTTACTCTTTTTCCAGCAGAGACTGAACTATATGACATAATTGGCTTTATTTACACTACAGCTGCCATTACTTTTGTTAACCAAGAATACTCACAAGTAGTTGGCTAAGTTGTGCTCTTGTAATGTATGTGTTTCAAAACCATGAGGGGTCGTGTCAAAGTAGTCATTGCCAATCCCACAGATGAAACATTTAGTCTAAGAAAAATAACAGGCAGAAAAGGCATTTGTTGGCATAATATAGGCAGGAGAGAAAACTGTCATGATTCTATCGAATTGAAGGACAATGAAAACTTACTTTCTAATGCTTTTGGCTATTAGTCATTCACTCAGTAGTGCCATACACTTAGCTCCTGATTAGCTGAGGATACTGCTCCCTCCGATTGTGGGACAGTGGAGGAGGCAGCAGAGTGGCCGGCCTGGCAGGGGTATGGCAGGGTGCAGAGCACAGGGCATGGAAAACAAACTGTGTTCTTGCTTAGTACTGGCCCTAAGTAATAGTAAAACCTATTGTTTAAAAAATCTATTTGCTTCTGGGGATATTAAAATAGAGCTGGGATTAGTAGAGTAACATTACCTCCATATCTTCTCGCACTTGTTCCTGCTGGTCTCTTAGCTCTCCGAAAGCATCAATAATAAGACCTGGAATGTTAAATACAAAGACAAAGCAATCTGTGTAGTGGTTCAGGGGTAGAGGAATGGTAAAGGAAGAAGCTACTTTGTTCTGTTAAAAAAAAAAAAGTGAATTATCAAAGCAAAATTAGAAAAATAATACTCGTGTTTCTTTGTGTTACATCCTGGCTAACAATTTCTCATTGTTCCTCCTAACTCTACCTTTCTACACCATGCAGTGCTGTTAACTACTTGCTTCTCCCTGAAACTCTTTCCTCTCTACTTCTCCCCGGTTGGTCTCCTATTTTGCTTAGCTATTTGTGTTCAGTCTGTGTGATAGGCTCTCCCTCTTCTCCTAGCACCTCTGACACTGAGGTGGATCAGGGTTCCTCCTCAGTTACTTCACTTCTTAGCCCTCAACACCTGCATGTCTTACAGGTTCCTCCACTCAGCATGACTCAAGCTAAATTCATCATCTTTCTCCAATCTTGACAAGCTATTGACTAAAATATCATTCTTTCCCTCCCCTCCCCTGCACTGTCCAGCTCCTCTGCTCCTACCCTACCTCCCTCTCTGGGAAGAAAATGAAGAGGACAAGACTAGCCACAGGAGAGATCTCAGAAGCAGAAGTGAGGAGGAAATAATTCAGAGTAGAGGAACAGAAGGAAGGGGTTCCTCTGTTTGGATGAAGCTTCTTATAACTGTGCCTGGGTGTGTATTTGGCTTTATATATAGCCAAAGCCTCAGGTATAGTAGATGCTAAATTAGTTCTTGCTAAATTAACAAGTAAATGAATTCACACGCTTCTTCATAAACCAATTAAGTCATAGATGCAAGAAAGCAAAAAGAACTAGATTAAACCCTGTTCATACTCAACACAATTGGCAATCGTACCTTGAATGATGGCCAGCAGGATGACAATGACAAAGAAGAAAAAGGTAATGTCAAAGACAATGCGATACATTTCATAAGGATCACCAGCAGGGTCTTCAATTTCATCACCAATGCCACCTCCTGCTCTCACTCCCACGTACATGTGGAAAAGGTAACACTAGAGAAGAAAAATAATAAGGGGGATTTAGGCAAAAGTCACAGTTCTGTTTTTAGCAAGATGCTCAGATCATTCATATGATTCGGTCAGATTGTGGCAGCCCTGAGCCAGGAGAGGGGAACTCTTCAGAGGTGTCAGTATTCATGCTCCTAGCTGCTGTCCACTGCACCCTCTGGACAGTTTGATATCTACAAAGATGGAAAGACTGTTTGTTTGTTGTTACATTTAGGCTTTTAAAAGGTATTTTTAGGCCCATTAAAGGTGTATATAAGTTAAAAGATCTTTAAGCCTTGATGAGTATGGCCTATGCCATATAATAATTTTTCCTCATTTAATTTTAAGAGTGTTAGCCTGGCCTTCATGCTGTGCTATAAACTGCAAAAAGGCCCCCTCTCTTCTTCATCTGCATTCCCCTTACACCTGGTAGGGCAGGGATTCCTGCAGCAGGAAGGTCAAAGATAATGGACTTTTCTGCTCCTCCTGTTCTGCAGGTTTGAGCCAATCTAGGCACGGGCTCACTGAGCAGGGCACCCTCTGTCTCTCCACCTGATGGGTTGGTTAGACTCACTCACAGAGAAAGGACCGTCTTACACCTGGAAAATCAAAAGCCAGGGGCAGCCTGAAGACACGCTGGTCATGCTAGTACTCTAGGGGTTAGTATTGCTGTCTCATGACGGTGCTTGGCCCGAGAAAGCACATGGGGAGTTTTTCGTCAAGAAGTGTTACCTCTTTTATAGAGATGCTCACAGACTGGGCATTTCACTGTCCCCTGTCCCTGAGACACAGATGCTTTTTCTGAAATCTGGTCAAAATAAACTGGCGATGTTGCTGCAGCCAAGCTGGCTTACTCTGGGCAGTGCCTTTTTTCTCACGAAGAGCTGGCCTGACGGGACTCCCCCTCCCCACCTCCAACCTGATCCTGCTGCTGGCTGTCCGCAAAGAACCCCCGACTGGCTTGCTGAAATAAATCAAGTGCTTAATCCCGGTCCATGGGACTTTGCTCTCTGTTCTGAGAGACCACGATCAAAGCTCAACTTCCATGAAATTTAGACACAGGTTTCATTCATAATAATGTCTCATCTTGGCCAGGTGCAGTGGCTCACGCCTGTAATCCCAGCACTTTGGGAGGCAGAGGTGGGCAGATCACCTGAGGTCGGGGAGTTTGAGACCAGCCTGACCAACATAGAGAAACCCCATCAGTACTAAAAAAAATACAAAATTAGCCAGGTGTGGTGGCACATGCCTGTAATCCTAGCTACTAGGGAGGCTGAGGCAGAAGAATCGCTTGAACCTGAGAGGCGGAGGTTGCAATGAGCTGAGATGACGCCATTGCACTCCAGCCTGGGCAACAAAAGCAAAACTCCATCTCAATGTCTCATCTTTACCCCGGAAATAGATGAATGATGACGCCACTGTGCAGGGTGCTTCCCTTTCCACGGGACTTAGATGTGTGGTAATGAAACCTACCTCCATCACTTCTGTCTTCCCAGGACACTCTCGTGTTCGGAGGAGACATCTGTCTTCTACTTTAATCACTGCTGTGCTCTGTAACTAACTCTACAGTTCTCACTTAGTTCTCCAGAGCACCCCCACACAGCCCTTCTTCCCAGTGAGGTGGTGGGGCGGGGTGGCCCCGCAGTGGGTGGGCTCTCACCGTCATCATGTCGTCGCACTTCATATCGGGCTCGTCATCGTCTTCGCTTTTGTTGTAGAACTTGCGGAAGAAGTTGAAAGCCACCACAGTATAGAGATAAACCACCACGGCCAGGAGACCGACAGTCAGAACCAACTAGGAATGAGAGGACAGAGAAAGGAAAAGGAGTGGGGTCTTCTCTACCTTGAAAGGTTCACAGGAGACTCTAAGAAAACGAGGAGGAAGAGTGAGGACCGGCAAGGAGAGGAAATGGGGAAGGGGTGGAGGGCGGCTAAGAAAGCTATCAGGCCATGAGCAGAGGAGGAAAGATGGCACCACAGGTAAAGAGAAGCGGGCTTACTGGCAGAAAAGAGTAATGATGGGGTGTTGGGGGCTGAATTGTGTCCCCCCAAATTCATATGCTGAAGTCCTGGCCTCCAGTACCTCAGAATGTGACTGTATTTGGAGATGGAGATACAGCCTTCAAAGAGGTGAGTAAGTTAAACTGAGGTTGTTAAGATGGGCCCGCAACCAATCTCACCGGCATCCTTAGAAGAAAAGGAGTTGGAGAGAGAGAGAGAGAGGCTAGACACAGGCACACGTGAAGGGACGGTCAGGGGAAGCGGCAGCGAGAGGGTGCTGTCTACAGCCACAGAGAGGCCCCTGAGGAGACCAACGCTGCCGGCACCATGATACTGGACTTACCGCCTCCAGAACTGTCGAAAAGACATTTCTGTTGTTTAACAAAATACCAGTCTGCAGTACTTCGTTCTGGCAGCCCAAGCAGACTAATGTATAGGGCATTAGATTGGGCGTAAGTAAAATATAAAGGAACTTAAGTATTGAATAGTGCAGGTGCTGTGAGGAGGGATATATTGTGTTTTGTTATTGTTCATACAGAGCTAGCTGTTACCTGAGGCTACACAATGCAGCTTCTACTCTAATGCTGCTTCTTAAAAAACCCCAGGCCGGGCATGGGGTGGCTCACGCCTGTAATCCCGGCACTTTAAGAGGCCGAGGCGGGCGGATCACGAGGTCAGGAGATCGAGATCATCCTGGCCAACATGGTGAAACCCTGTCTCTACTAAAAATACAAAAATTAGCTCGGCGTGGTGGTGTGTGCCTGTAATCCCAGCTACTTGGGAGGCTGAGGCAGGAGAATCGCTTGAACCCGGGAGTCGGAGGTTGCAGTAAGCTGAGATCACGCCACTGCACTTCAGCCTTGTGGCAGAGTGAGACTCCGTCTCAAAAAAACAAACAAAACAAAACAAAAAACCCAAAGGTTCTTTGGACTGGTGGATATCCCTACCTTATACTATTTCATAAATAATCATGCACTGGATAATTGTCACAACTTTGAAGTTACTCTAAGAATTATGATGGTGGAGCTGAGTCACACTTTTTATTACAGAGAATTCTGCCCAGGCCCTTTGCAGTGTCCTAGGGCACGCTTACTTCCAGGCTTTAGGAGTGAGCGTTCACTGGCTTAAGTGAGGAGTACACAGGACCTGCACATCTGACCTCTCTCAAGGACTAGGCATTGAGCTGGGAGACAGGAAGATCAACAGGATCAGAGCTTTGCCTTCAAGGAGCCACACAAAAGGGAGTGGGCTAAGTGTGAAGATCAGCACCAGAGGAAATGTATTCAGCAGACTTGAGGGAAGAATAGTGACTCAAACCTTGGAGAGCAGACCTCACAGAAAGCAGGTGGTTTAGGAAAAAAAAGAGAAAGAACTTGGACTTTGCATCAGGGAAGAAAAGGGGTTGAATCTAAGCTCTGCCACTTAGCAGCTGTGTGGTCTTGGGTGAGACATTTAGCTGCTCTGAGCCTCAGTTCTCTTATCTGTAAAGTGAGCCTAACGCCTGCCTTACCAGGTAGTTGTGAGGCTGTCCCAGTAACTGGGACACGGCATGAGCTTGGCACACTGTAACTTCCGTCTTTTCTCCCTCTCCCGTACAAAGGTTTGGACATGTGAGGAAGCCTGTCTGTCATACACGGACTTGTACTTAATGAGGAATGAAATGCTAAACAGTTTGAATCTGTATACAAGGAGAAGCCATTAGAAGATTTTAATATGGTTATAGCCATTGCTATATCCAGTCTCATCAATATCCAGTCTTCCATATATTGTCAGAGTCAATTTCTTGATTATATATTAACTATATAATATGTATTAACTATATAATATATATACACACATAAAATGTGTACTATGTGTATAACAACCATATACATATGTGTGTGTGTATCTGAAATCATTGGCTCTTAATTGGATGCAGATATCAGAAATACCTGGGGAGTTTTCTGTGTACAGTATGTCTACTTGCTAACCCCCAGGGAATATATCAGATTCATGGAGGAAGGGGTAGACCTTAAAAAGATCTCCGGCCGGGCACGATGGCTCACACCTGTAATCCCAGCACTTTGGGAGGCCGAGGCGGGTGGATCACCTGAGATCAGGCGTTTGAGACCAGCCTGGCCAACATGGTGAAACCCCGTCTCTACTAAAAATACAAAAATCAGCCGGGCTTGGTGGCATGTGCCTCTAATCCCAGCTACTCGGGAGGCTGAGGCAGGAGAATTGCTTGAACTGGGACCTGGGAGTCGGAGGTTGCAGTGAGCCAAGATCCCACCGCTGCACTCCAGCCTGGGCTACACAGCGAGACACCGTCACAAAAAAAAAAAAAAAAAAAAAAAAAAAAAAAAAGATCTCCAAGGTCATTCTGACATGTCCATCACCTCCCTCCCTCTCCTGGTTGATCTAAATGTCAGGGGTCACTGAATCAAGGTCTTATGCTTTTTACATGATGGTTGCAGTTACATTTTTAATTGGCTACAATTTTGCAAAAACAATCACCATTAGTTGAAGTGTTTGGCCAAGAAAAGTACATTATATACCAAGACATATTCCTTCCTGTCATATACTGTATACTACCTGCTGTTTTTTTTTTTTTCCTATGCATATATAGGTCCATTCTGTTCTGCATCAGTAGAAACCATACCTGTTTGCCATTGTGAGTTACAGATGACAGAATGGTCCTCAGTGTCTTGAAGCCCATTGCGATGTCCAATAGGTGAGCAGCAAAGAAGAAGTTATTGTAGTGGCCCAGGACTGACATGGTTGTATACCAGGCAAGGTAGAGAAAGGACTGGGAATGGAAGAAAGCAGACTTTTAAGCATTTTTGCCTCATAATGTGCTCATTAAACCATTTTTTCTTATTTTGGGGGACACACTGAGGATAGAGGGGGTTTAGGTGCTGAGGTGCTATGAGCTGGCCCAAGATCTGCTAAGTGAGCCCCATCTACCTTATACCATTGTCTAAGTGTTCCCCCAGCACGTATAAGGCTCTTGGTCTTTGATAAGCAATCCCTGAACCCTTCTGAGCATCCTGCATAGCTTGCTTCTCTGTGGCATCCCTGAACTGGGGTACAGAATTTTGTTTTTCCAGGTGCAGTACTTACGTTGTCAGTAAAAACAACTCCAAGCTTCCAGATATGGTACTTCATGTCTATGGAACTTAGCCTAGAGAAGAACAAGTGATTTTAAAACTTATAAATGTCAAGAGGTAGTTAAGTGCTTAATAAGGGGGAAAAAGTAAGTTTTTTCTCTCAGGTTTAATAACCTAAATATGGCTCTCAGCTTTATCAAGTTGTATGTGTTCCCCATGAGACAAGAGAACAGTTGAATCACATAGCCTGAAATTTTTTTTTTTTTTGAAACGGAGTCTCGCTCTATCACCCAGGCTGGAGTGTAGTGGCGCGATCTTGGCTCACTGCAACCTCCACCTCCCAGGTTCAAGCTGTTCTCCTGCCTCAGCCTCCCAAGCAGCTGGGACTACAGGTGCCCACCACCACGCCTAGCTACTTTTTAAAAATATTATTAGTAGAGACGGGGTTCCACTATGTTGGCCAGGCTGGTATTGAACTCCTGACCTCATGATCTGCCCACCTCAGCCTCCCAAAGTGCTGGGATTACAGGTATGAGCCACTGCGCTCAGCCCAACCTGAAATTTTAATTAAGTCTTTATCTTTCAGCTCTATAGGGCATAAAAATGTATTAGTCTTCAAATTTTTAAGGCAGTGCTCTCCCAGTGTTAGAACCTAGAGGAAACACCTAAGCCAGACCACAGCCTGAGAGAACAAAGACACGGTTGTGATTTTTTCCTATGGAAAAGCAAAGATCTATTTTAGCTGCTTTGGATTTGAACTCCTAAGCTTTTTGTACCATGACACCAGAGAAGCCGCTTCTGCTTTGGTCTCTTCTACTGGGCTAAAGTCAAGAGCATTTTTGTCCAAACCCAGAAGTTCAGCAATGCGTTCTGCTCCGTAGAGATCTCCATACTTGTTGATCACCTGAAGCAAAGGATGACAGGGTGAGCTCAGGCCACACGCCACCACCAAATATTTTCTAGCTCTGGGGTCTTCAGAGCTTTGCTGCCCTATGGGCAATCTTCCAAGGGGTAGATGAAGACATAGTTCAAAATGCAGAAAAAAGAGAAAACCCAGAGAAAAAAGCAATGAAGACAATTAAATGATAACTGTTTTTTAAGCTGATACTGATGTCTTGATTTGCAGGGGAGAAAACATCTACTACTATGCAGAAAACAATGAGGACTGTGTTAACTTGTTTAAGGCAGATGAGTATATGAATGAAGCCAAAAACCTACATATGTTCATATCCAACCCCTTCTGTGACTTACTCTTCTTGAGATATTATCATAAAAGTAGCATCACATTTACTCATGTTTGTATGTGGAGAACTTAAAAAACATACACCACATTTTTTGGTGATCACGGAACTCACCCCCACTAACAAGGCATACCTTTCTCTTTACAAACTTGTCCCAGTAGTTATTAGGAAAAGATCTGAAAAACAAAATGAAAAAGGTTGGTTCTTCATTCTTAACATCAAGGAAAACACATGAAGAAACGTTTCAGTTTGAGTGCCTGGATCTGGGATCTTTTTGGTTTGTGTCCTGCTCACCAAAGAATTTAAGATCTGATTGAAGTTCAGAGTCATCACAGGCTCTACTGAGTCATGTATGGCTTCATTACTTTGTATTGGCTTCTGAAACACTCAGAAGGCCACTGGGCAGTTTCTGCCTCGGAATTATGATTTGGAGCCAAGAATTGTGATGACAGATTAGACAGAGACAGATGTATGTTTCTAAATCCTTTCCCTAATCCCAGTATAACCAGAAACAAAATGCTACAGAAAACACAGGCATTCCAATGAGTCACTACTTTATGTCAGCTACTGGGGTAGATAATGGGGATGCGGGATGTGGGGTGTGGTGGAAAGTGTAGATAAAGTCCCTAACTATATGGAGTTTCCAGTCTGGGAATCACCTTTAGTTTATTTACATTGGATTTTTTAAGCTGAGTGTTTTTCCACTCTATTTTCTATTCCCACGTAATGCCACAGGGCCTGCTTTCCTCCGGGAGTTGGATCCCTTTCTTTTTTGGAGATGGTTCTGTACCATCCCCTAGCATCCCCAGAGAGATGATCTTTCTTCTCTCTGTAGCTTGCACCAGCTCCACTGCAAATATTTCTTACTGTTAAGAAAGAACTGTCATCTTCAGGAATGCTGGCAAAAACCATTGAAAATATGTTTTTCCTATCCAGAATTACTGAATCCTTCCTGTGGAGGGTTCCTTGTAAGACTGGATTGCAGCCTAGGAGTCTCTGGCCTTTGGTGCATGCATTCTTACTTTTGTTTTCCTTTATTTGATTCATTCTTTTTGGTTCTAGAACACAACAGTTCCCTATTCTCCAGAGACCACCCAAGTTGGTGATAAGGAAATGGAGACCTCCTACTATTCACTGGCCTCTCAGAAGAATAACCTCAGCAGATGCCGCCTCTCCCCCAACAGGGTGGCAGTATGTTTTTTTTTTTTTGGTTTGTTAAAGCAGTTTCTTTGTCTTAAACATTTAAATGCCACTTGAAAGCAAAAACAAATGCTGGTGTTACAGAGTAAACTGCTAATATTTTATCTCTGGGGGATGAAAATAACAATTATTTTGACTTTCTTCCTTGTACATTGCTCCTTGATTTTTTTATGCACTGCATTTAAATTGAAAATAAAACAAATAAAAATCAAGCCATGCTCTCTCTGCCACACTGATACCTCCTTTCTCTTAAATCATTTATACAAATGGTAACATACAACTCAGCCTGGTCGCATTTTCTCCTAAGCAGAAGATTCCACGAGTGATGCTGAAGGGCCAAGGACCACAGGCTCTGGGCATGACCCCTTCATAGATGCGGTCTTACCTTCATCTGAGCATTCTGAATTTCTTGTCCCCTGACTAGGTATGCAAACTCCTTGAAGGTAGAAAACAGATTTTTTACTTGTTACGAGTCCTTAAAGTGTGGCATAGAGAACAGACCTTCAGAAGGAAAGTGCATAAATAAAGAGTACATCTGTACATGAATGTTCAGGGAAAAAGTACAAGATGCTTAACCCATTTAGTAATCAGGGAAATATACAATGAGGTGCCACTATACACCTACTAGATCAGCAAAATTATCTGCCAGCAGTAAGTGCCAGCAAATAAGCAGAGAAGAAGAAACTCGAATATAGTACTGTTTGGAGCATAAATTGGGACAAACATTTTGCATATCCTACTATTCAGCAAATTTCTCTCCTCTAGAGAAATCCTTCAACTTGTGTATCAGGTATAAGAATGTTCACTGTAGCACTGTTTAGAAAAGCCAGAAACTTTAGAAAACAAGTTGAAATATCTACTGTCAGGAAAATTGATCAATGTGATAATATACATAATGGAAAATGCTACAGCTTTGAAAATGAACAAACTATAGCTATATACATCAACATAGGTGAGTTCCCGAACAATGCTAAAAAAAATTCAAGTGACAGTATAATGTATATAGTATAATTCCACTTATATTAAGTTCCAAATAGTCAAAATAGTCAAAATATATTTAGGGACAAATACCTAAGTGGGAAAACTATAAGGCAGGAGAATGAATATCACTAATATCACTGATTGCTAATTATTTAAGAATTAATATTACTAACCGCTAATGAACATCAAAAATGTAGATAGCTGTGGGTTGGGAAGATATAATCAGGGAGGATAATACAGGGGATTTTTAAGCTCTCAGTAATGTTCTATTTTTTAACCTTTTTGGTTTATAATTATACTGTAAAATGTACATATACATTTTATATGTTCTTATGTGTGCTTAACAACATAAAAGTAAAATGTTTAAAAAGAAAGCTCCCATGACATACAGTTAACTGAAAAAAAGCACGTTACAAAACATGAACACGTACTATGATGCCATTGTGAAAAAAAATTAAAAACATTGGTCTATCTAACATTTTAAAAAATAGCTATTTATTTATGCATTTCCTACTCATGGACGTTTAAGCCACTCTAAGTAAAAAATATTGGGAAATACCTTTGTTAGGACATTTTAGTGTACTTGTCTCATTATCTCCTTAGGATACATTGCTAGAAATTGAACTGCCTTCTTTTTCTTTTGAGATGAAGTCTCGCTCTGTCGCCCAGGCTGGAGCGCAGTGGTGCGATCTCAGCTCACTGCAACCTCCGCCTCCCAGGTTCAAGTGATTCTCCTTGCCTCAGACTCCCAAGTAGCTGGGATTACAGGCGCCCACCACCACGCTCAGCTAATTTTTTTGTATTTTTAGTAGAGACGGGGTTTCACTATGTTGGCCAGGCTGGTCCCGAACTCCTGACCTCATGAACCACCCGCCTCGGCCTCCCAAAGCGCTGGGATTACAGGCATGAACCATTGTGCCTGGCCGAAATTGAACTGCCTTCTTCCTGGGACTTTTAGGCCACATGCCCTTGTATAACAAGACGCAAGCATTACTGATGATTGCACAAAGCTTACCAAAGGATTAAACTATTCAATAGTGTCTAAGACTTCTGTAATGTAATGACAAAGCATCAGAAACAGTGCTTTTCCTTGTGTGAGAAGATTGGCAGGGGACCCGCAGGCAGGGACAGACTTAGGATGTGAGGATGTGCCTGTTCACATTTTCCCCCTTCTAAGGGAAGAGGCTTCCTTTTCTGGAGAATATAAAGAAATATGCTTAGTTGTACCTTTGCAGAGATGCTTCTCAGTTTGCCTGATCATCTTTGGATAGGACACAGCTTTCTTCCCCTGGAGTCAGGGTTGCTGTTTCTTAACATGCCTATCTTAATTGGCACACCTAAGAGTTTCAACACAGTCACCTTTGTTTACTATTTGGCCTTATTTCTTTTCTTTTGCCACATTAATTTATCTTGAAACTGTCACTTACTTGTGAATCAACTGTCATTAGAGTGTGACATTTGCTAATGGTGATGGCCACTTTTTGGATAGTTAGGGGAAAGAGAATGAGTAACAGCTTAATGCCTACCACGTGCCAGGCATTTGCCAAGCATTTGACACATACATTCATTAATCCTCTGCAGGATGATATTCTCATCCTTCTATTACTGACGAGGAAACTAAGGCTGAGAAGGCTTGATTACCTTGTGCAAGTTCACAGACCAGTAAGCGTCAGAGCCTTGGTGTCACCTGCCTGTCAATCAGTGCTCTTCCTTCTTCCCACCACAGTGCCACATGCCTACAGGAAGGCAGGCTTGCCTCCACAGGTCTTCATATCCCTACCAGATGGCTCTATTTACCTGCCCATGTAAGTGCCTCTCAATCTTACGTTAAGACGAGGTCTCTTACCAAGCAGGCTATTTGGTTAAGAAGAGGACTTCAGGCCGGGCGCGGTGGCTCATGCCTGTAATCCAAGCACTTTGGGAGGCCGAGGTGGGTGGATCACCAGATCAGGAGATCGAGACCATCCTGGCTAACACGGTGAAACCCCGTCTCTACTGAAAATACAAAAAAATTAGCCGGGCGTGGTGGCAGGCACCTATAGTCCCAGCTACTCGGGAGGCTAAGGCAGGAGAATGGCGTGAACCCGGGAGGCAGAGCTTGCAGTGAGCTGAGATCGCACCACTGCACTCCAGCCTGGGCAACAAAGGGAGACTCTGTCTCAAAAAAAAAAAAAAAAGAAGAAGAAGAAGAAGACTTCAGAGATGGCAGTTATAGCAGTGCTGTGCCATGGAAGGCTATGGAAAAGCTGAAGCTGATCAACTTGATCTCTAGATGCCTTGGCCCACTTAAGCCCTGGAAACACTGTGACTCGAACATGGAAAACTAGTTTAAGCAATATTGTACTGGACTGTCTGGTCCAAATCAAATATACTCAGTACTTTCTGATAATATCTTCTGTCCCCATTAAACTAATAGAAGTCTATACAAGTATTTGATGGGCAGTAAGTGGCTTTATTGAAGAGGCAAGGGAGAAAAGTCCCAGAAATCAAAAGACAGTTTATATTAACCAGTTTTAAGGCCAGGAGGAAAGAGTTACTCTATTTACAGTAGAGACTCCATCTCCTTTTTAGGTTGGGGTAGAGGGACACTCACGGTGTGTTGATCACCAAGCGGTCCCACTGCCCCTTGATGTCATCTTCAGATGGCTGTTCGGTGATATATAGGCCATCAAACTCCAGCTTCCTGGCGATTTCTTTTTCCCTTTTGAAAACCACCAAAGGCACCTAGGAGTGGGAAGAGGATGGTTACTCAGAGCAGGCTTTGTGATTAAAGCACCTGCTCCCAGGTATTTGTCACAAATTAACCTTCCAACTTCAGAGCAGCAATCTCCTTATAGTGGAATTCTTAGAGTGCCTAGTTGTGGGATCAAAGCCAAATGAATCTCTTTGGCTAAATACCTACCTCTTTAAAGCTGATCTGATTTGGGTCACCCTTTAAGTTTTCAGTTAGATGGCTAATATTAATACAAACTAGACTCCTTGACCCATGCTAGTGTGCAGGCCACGCCTAGATGAGCCCCAGGGTTGAATGAGTTAGGACTCCTAAGACTCCTCGGCTCGAGTTGAACCAAGATTTAGAAAGGACAATAAACCATTCTAGAATAGATCGGCCAGCCACAGGAATATGATGAAATGTTCCAACTCCCTTCAATGTACAGGGCCATATTTATCTCATGGCGTTGAAGGTCAGTTAATGAAACATGGTCTCATAGTTAGAATGAGAGGATTCAGTCTTTCTGTATGAAGTTTTCTTCCTGAGATTCTGTCCGTAAAGAGCTCCTTCCAGGTAGTGGCATACTTGTTTCCTACTATCACTCTCTATTCTTTTATAATTGGAACTTTTATTTTAGACTAGATATAGTGGTATGGCTCTAAGGACCTACTGCCAAAGGGGAACACAGAAACGGACTGGAAAATAATCCACTTGCCCCAACCATCACTAAGTGCACACACACTCCAAACATGGGACAGTTAATGAGGCCAGAGGATACTGCTGAAATCCCAGGAAATGAGAAGTCACAATTGACGCAGCTCCTCTAGCCAGAAAAGCTTAATTCAGACAGAGCTAGGGCATCTCATCTCATCTCCAGCTGAGATGCCACTGGCTACTTGGCAACGTCCTTGAGACCTTTGTCTCCAAACCCATGATATGCATGTACCCCACATCGCTTTTGTCCAAAACAAAAGAACAAAATTCAGACAGTGATTTGTAAAGAGTTACCTCTTGCCCTGTTTTTCTTTAAAACAATGAAATAACACTGATAAAATGAAAAACTCACGATAGGAAGGTGGCAAAGGCTAGTAGCCACTGCACACTGTGAGGAACTGATGATGACTGTTAGTACACAGATGATGTGGGAGGTGAGGCAAAGCTCAGCGACTAATGCCTGCTGTGTTTTGGATGACTCTAGAGAACAGTAGTAATATCAAGTTGTAGAGCGGTGCTCATCTCTGGGATTCCAAGCATTCCCCTTCAATCTCCTAGAAGTTTGTATACTCTCGTAAACAGAACTTCCACATTCTTTACTTGCTAAATAGTGTTTCTTTTTTGTTTCTCCTGGTCACAGTATAATCTGTACTCCATCTAATAAGCTGAACTCTAGGATCTCAAACTAAGGAGCAGCAGCGAACATCCTTGAGGGTTTACTATGTGTTCTGAGTACATTTACACATATCTCTACATTTAATCCCCCCAGCAACTTTAGCAACAGTACTCATTTTTACGTATGAGAAGATAGAGGACTGGGAGTTTAAGTGGCAGAGCTGTGAGTTCAACCCAGGCAGCTTGGCTCCAGAATTTGCACTTTCATAGTTGCAATAGAGTCCTTAGTGTAGCCCAGGGCATAAGGTCTCTTCAGCACAGTAGCTGGACTTCCTACGTGACACAATAGTTCACTGAGGGAAGAAAGGACCACAATATAGGAAAGTATTTCCTGGACTCTTCCCGGGAAGAAGGTGGCTTGCTGTACTTAAGGAGACTTCCTACTTAAGAGAAGGAAGAAAAAAATGTAATGAGAAAAGCAGTGAGAAAAACACAATTATGATGTAGCAGAACTAGATCTGGACTTGGGACACCAAAAATTGAATGACAGAAGATTGACATAACTGTAGTGGTTGTGAATATGGCCCCAAGGAACCATGCCTCCTGGAATTCATGCCTTTGTGTAGTGCCTCTCCCCTCTACCATGCAGCAGTGCATCTGGGATGGCCATGTGACTTGCCTTAAACAACAGAATGCAATGGAAATGACACTGTACCAGTTCTGGGCCTAAGACTTAGGAAGGCTTAGCAGCTTCCACCTCCATGCTCTTTTTGGAAACCCAAGCCATCATGCAAGAAGTCTAGCTACCCTACCGGACAGATCATGTGGAAAGGCCACGTGGAGAAGGAGATGCTCTGAATCTCCCTGGAGAGAAAGAGGGAGACAGAGAGAGGCCCAGCTACCCCAGCTGAGCCCATCCTTCCAGTTGTCCCCCTGTGGAGCTGCCAGGCATGGGAATGTGCCATCTTGGCCATTCCAGCCCAGCTGAGCTCGCAGATGGCTGCAAATGTAGCGCCTTTACATAGAACAGAGGAACTGCCCAAATGTGCCAGTCATCTCACAGAATCACAGAGATAAATAGTTGTCACTTTAGACCACTGAGTTTTAGAGTGGTTTGTTATGCAGCAATGGATAACTGAAAACTAACACATCAGTAAGCTTTCTTCTGAGATCTTGAGTGGTTACCACCTAATGAAAAGGTATTTTTATAAAAATTTTGACATCAATTCAAAGATCAGAAGATTCTCTCATGACTAGCTCTCCATGTGACTTTAGCTTGATGACTCTAGTTCTATGAAATTCAACAAGAGGTACCTGAAATGGGACTCCTAGCTCAAGGCTTCTCAAACTTGAAAGTGCGTACAGATTGCCCAGTGATCATGCTAAGTGGTAGATTCTGAGTTAAAGGACTTAGGGGCTGGGCGCAGTGGCTCATGCTTGTAATCCCAGCACTGTGGGAGGCCGAGGCAGATGGATTACCTGAGGTCAGGAGTTCAGGACCAGCCTGGCCAACATAGTGAAACCCTGTCTCTACTAAAAAATACAAAAATTAGCTGGGCATGGTGGCAGGCACCTGTAATCCCAGCTACTCGGGAGGCTGAGACAGGACAATTGCTTGAACCTGGGAGGCGGAGGTTGCAGTGAGCCGAGCTTGCACCACTGCACTCCAGCCTGCGAGACAAGAGCGAAACCCATCTCAAAAACAACAACAACAGAAGAAAACCTACGGTGAGGCCTGAGACTCTGCAGGTCTAGGCAGCTCCCAAGTGATGTGCTGCTGCTGCTCTACGGACCTTACAAAGACCTTTACGGCTAGCAAAGTCTTCGAGCAAAGGGCTGGCTGGGCTCAAAAAGGACACTTCTTCCTCAAGGAGTGAGATTAGATCCAGAGTGGCAAACAGCTCACCTTCAGGCAGTAGTAGCCCACCACACAGACTAGAGAGATGATGGTGTGGATGATGGCCAGGGCCCGCAGCGTTGGTGCCATATACCCGGTGCTCTCCTGAAGGACAAAGAATACCATCGCTTCTTCCTCTTCCTCGTCATTAAAGGAATTCCATAGGTTTGCAACATCCTCTGTCTCTTCTTCTAAAGGCTCTTCAGTGACCTGGCTCAAAATACACACTCGCTTATTAAACATCAAAAAGAACCTCAGCCATTGGGCTCTCCCCACATATTTTATATTGTTAGCATATGCTGTACAAATAGTAGTGACTCAACATTACTTGCTGAATGAATGAGGTTTTTAGGTGACTTATTACTAGGAATCACCCAGTATCTCTAATAATTGCAAACAAACTTTTAAAAAGGAGACAAAACCTATCTCTTGAAAAGAAAGCAAAAAAATTAAAATTAGGCAACTTTTACTACATATGCTTATAATCCTTATGCCACAGAAGGGAATCTCTGATCATGCTGTGGCCTGAGAGGAGGCAAAGACACACACACAAGCATGAAGGATGTGTGTGCCTGCTCCCCCACCCACCACTGCCACCTAGCCAGAGACTCAGTATTTTCCATTCTTTCTGAGATGCCATTTACATTCATGGCTTCAGCCGCTATTCTTATACAGATGACTCTCAAATCTACAACTTTGAGGCTTTGTCCTGTAGCTCCAGCTGCTTGCTGGCTTTCTCTTCTTGGATGGCTGTCTGAAGTCACCTCAACCACAATGTGTTTAAAACCAAGCTTTGCCTCTCTTGGCTATAGACTTCCATTTTTCTTTTATGGGCAACAGAAGGTCATTAGTTTGTCGAGTGGAAAGTTGAGGTGGATAAAACAATGTTTCATACAAATTAGATTGGTGGTTTTAAGTAGAAAGGGAGATAGGCAAGAGATAGAAAAACCAGTTAAAGACTATGTCGAGAATTCAGGACCCTTCATTAATTCACTGCACTAACAATTATTACATGCCTACAGCATGCAAGACCCACTTGCCAATGTTCAAAACCATCATTTAACTTGAGCAGTCCCCTCTCTTTCCACATCCTGTTAATTTTTCCTTTATAACGCTTCTAACAAATAGGCCAGCTATAATGGCTCTTGGTTACCTTATTCCTTGAAGAAAGAATTTTATTTATTACTCATTTTGAAATACCTTGTTGTTCCTAATATAGGGTCTAGCTCATGGTAGATGCTCAGCAAGTATTTGAAGACTAAATTAAGCAACGACTAAAATAAGCATGAACTATTGAAATAGTCCCCTCACTGGCTCTCTTGTCAGTAGTCTCTCCACTACTAGAAATTGTATTCCTTTTAGAAGCCAATGTCTTAGAAATTTGCTACCTATTAGAATGTTTGCTACAATTAAGAGCACAAATTCTGTCATGATTCTTTTTCTACACATAGTATACTTAGTATACGCATATTTAGCAAATAACCCCTGAATGAAGTATCACCTTATAAAAAAGCAGGATGAAGTTGATAGCGAAGGCTACAAACAGAGCAAGGAACCTCAGGTTGTAGAAATTCCTGGCCAGGTAATGCTGCAAAGAAAAGGACAGGCAGAAGTAGAAGAGCTTTGGAAGGAAAAGAGAACTTCCTACTTTCACACAGAAGGTCAGTTCTGGTTAGAAGTTCACACTTGACTCGTCCTACTCTTTGATGACCACTCTTCTAGGGCAACCCTGGCATTCTTTTCTTTCTTTTTTTTTTGAGATGGAGTCTCGCTCTGTCCCCCAGGCTGGAGTGCAGTGGCGCAATCTCGGCTCACTGCAAGCTCCACCTCCCGGGTTCATGCCATTCTCCTGTCTCAGCCTCCCGAGTAGCTGGGACTACAGGCGCCCGCCAACACGCCCGGCTAATTTTTTTGTATTTTTACTAGAGACGGGGTTTCACCATGTTAGCCAGGATGGTCTCGATCTCCTGACCTCGTGATCCACCCATCTCGGCCTCCCAAAATGCTGGGATTACAGGCGTGAGCCACCGTGCCCGGCCAACCCTGGCATTCTTAACACAGCCATGGCATGACTGTGTCGTGTCATGAACATGGAACCAAAATGTTGATTTAAAAAAAAATTGCTTAGAATTGGTATAAAGAATCCTGCTCTGGCTTTATTGCTCAGGGAGCCAAAGGCCTAAACACGCCACCAGCAGAGGACTCGAGCCTTGCCTTGAAGTGCTGTGTGACTGCGTTTTCGTGATCACTCCACGCAGCAAGCTGTCTATTAGGAAACTGTAAGTGGTCTAGGCTCGCAGAAGACCCTGGCAACTCCCAACCTGGATGTAGCCATTCTGTGGCCTCAGTCCTCGTTCCTTTCCAAGTTACAGTTCCAGGAGCCTCTTCTTCTCCCTTGTTGGGAACAGCATTCCCATTCTTGCTGCCATCTTCCCCAGAAAAATCAGCATCCACAGACTGGAGTGGAAGCTGCCTGGGTAACGTTCCCAATCTCTCTGTGGGGAGCCCTCACTAATGGTGCTAGGGAAGGTGTGGTCCTGGCCTTCAGCCACTGTACCTCAGAGGGCAATGTATCAGAGAAAGAATATTACAGGCTGTTCTAAGCTTTGATTGCATATAGAACAATCAAGGTTTGGAGGACTAGTGTGGGAAACTAACATAAGAGGGACATTCTTTCTGATTCCCACGTGATCAAAACACTTCTGAACTTTTGGACCAGGATTGGTTAAGTCCCCACATAATACACATAAAGTTCTGGGTAGAAAGAGGTGTTCCTGCTCTCCTGGTAAGGAAACAGGTGAGAGAGGACACCCTGCTGATAGCAGAGCTGCTGGAGGACTGTGGTTCTTTCCAGGCTCTCCCCCTTTTCTTTTCCTCCAACAGAAAAGGAACAGGTAGACACATGGGAAGAAGAAAGTTTAGGAATGAGAAAGGGGAGGAAGTGTAACTGACCAAACAGTGAAACAAATCAGCGGCACCTCTCTGCCATCTGCCTGGGCCAATCCCTGCACCATGAACAGGGCCAAGGTTGGAACGCTTACCAGTAACTTGGTCTGATAGATTTCCAGCCCTTTAAAGAAATTGGCTGTGAAAGCTTCCGGCTTCTCAACCTTCTGACCACACCGCCGCTTCTTCTTTTTTGTCACTTCTGTCCACAGGTACTCAGCTTGCTCCTCTTCTTTGTCTTTGTCTTCCTTCTCTCCATCTTCCATGCTGCAGAAATGGGAAACCCACTCAGCAGGGCAGACGGGAGGGTGGTCTGGCCCAAAAAGGGAGACTAGATTAAAGAGAAATCTGGATTGAGAGGGCCAGGAGGTAGAATCATTCCTTGAAGGTGGAAACTTCAGGTCTTTATCAATCCACAGTGGCTGGACATTGAATTTATATTCAATGAGGATGAGCCATGATCTTGGTGAACATCAGCTATATACAAGTTTGTACTCTTCTTCTGAAATTAGACTTAACAATTTTTTTCCCCTTCTGAAGTTACCCTTTATTTTCTAAGCAATAGTACCTACTCTTCCACACTTCTGGCAAGATTTAATAAGATATTGTATAAAAGACCTGAGCAAAGGCCTGACACATAATAGGTATTTAATATTAGATATCACTGTCATCAATATATGAAGTTGCAAAGTCATCTGGCCAGATAGTGAAACTCTGATCTGCTAGTGGGATTATAAACTTAGCATGATAAATATAAGGTATTTATTATATAGCTAGGGTAAAAGGAAATATACCCAGGGCTTGCAGAATAATTGCTTGCATTGACAGAAATCAAGTTTTCTATTTACTATAGCAACAGAGTATCAGATGCTATCAATAACTATCTTTATTTTCTTTTTTTCTTTTTTGTTTTTGAGACAGGGTCTTGCTCTGCTGCCCAGCTTGGAGTGCAGTGGTGTTATCTTGGCTCACTGCAGCCTCGACCTCCTGGGCTCAAGCAATCCTCCCACCTCAGCCTCCCAAGTAGCTGTGACTACAGGTGCACACCACCATGCCCAGCAATTTTTGTATTTTTTGTAGAGATGGGGTCTCATTATGTTGCCCAGGATGGTCTCGAAGTCCTGGGTTCAAGTGATCCTCCAGCCTCAGCCTCTCAAAGTGCTGGGATTACAGGTGCGAGCCACTCTGCCTGGCCTAAGAACTATCTACCATAGCAATGAGAGTAGTTGATGCTACCAAGAACTTACTCTGCCTTCTCGGATTCTACTTTTCCTTCTGCTTCATTTGCTGCTTTCATTTCTGCTGCCTAGACAAAAATAACAATTAGTCAAGCTTTCCTCAAAGAAGCGAGGTCATGATGATGAGACATTTTCTTGGCCATTTGCTTCTTGGTCACAAATTTCAATGGCTTTTCATGTTTCTGCTTCTCTCAGGATCACTGAACATAAGTGTCCTGCTATATATATCAAGTGACTCTGAAGAGATGCCAAGACAAAGATTTGAAACTTGAAAACTCAACCTCCCTTCTATAACTTACTCAATTCAAAGAGGAAACTTGTGTTAGGACATTGTAAGAGCCTCAAGGCAGTGGTTCTACTGCTCCACAGGGTCAGAAAGAGATGGGACACAGATCAAACCAAGTTTGATCAGCCTGCCTCCATCTGACAGGCTTCTTCTTGCCTTGTCTTTAATCCTCTTGCCAGTATCCCAGTCCCTCTGGCTGAGGACCACTGCAGTTAGAGTAAAATTCAAGCTCCTCAACACAGCCTATGCGTCTTGCATGATCCTGGTGTTTCTCTTCATCCCCATCTTGTACCATTTGACTCGTGTCCCACACCCAAACACGCAGACTTCCTGGAACATTCCCGATCGTTCCAGGCGTAATTCCAAAGGATACTTAGCCATATCCTCTGCCTGGAGTATGCCTGCCCCAGCTTTTCACGTGCCTGCTGCTCGTCAGGACTTGACTCAGACGACACCTTTTCAGAAGCCTCCTCTACCTATTTCTGTTGGGCCTACATTCACTCTGTAACTCACTGCATGTTCATGTGTTCTAACACGCAGCACAAATGATAATTATCTTATTTGTTGTCTTCTCCCACTAGAAGTTAAGATCCATGAAAGCAAAAATGTTGTTTTCTGCTTTGAACCTATGTATTCCTGTATCCTAGAACACAGGCTGGCACATAGCAGTCCTGGAATGGGACCCTATTATGTATCAAACTGTATTCTAGGTTTTGGGGCTACATCAGGGAGCAAAACAGAATATTGTGGGAATGCTGATTCTGATGTTTTCTTCCCTGAATCTTCGAACCAGCGTTCTCTCCTACAGAGAACTATAGTACCTGACATTTCTCCTTCCTAGCATTCTTTATACTTGTCTTGACTTGTCCAATGCCTTTATTCTCCACTAAGCTGTAGGGACAGTGTGTTTCTTATTCAGCACCATATTCCCAGAGCCTAAAACAGTGACAAAGCACATTAACTTTTCAATAAATAATAATGGAATGAATGAATGAATGTTTTTGGGCTTGGATCTTTTCACACTTCTCTACTCTCTTTGATGCTAGAATGACACTGTGAATTGGATACTACAAGAGAGGGGAGCACCCAGAACCTTCCATGGTCAAGGGGCTCTGAATTCCTGCTATCTTGTTCACTTAATCTTGTTGACTGACATGAAGTACTAACTGAACAGTGAGTGTATCACAAGGATAAAAATGTCCCAAGCATGATCAAACTCATAGAGAGGCCAAATCATAAGGATCATTCTGACCTTTTATGACACTGAGAAAGCACGGACTCAGAAGGAAGGTCTCCTTTTATGTTATTCTTCGTTTCCTGTGCTTTCAGTTCACTGAATGCATCTGCACAGCATGAGAACTAACCTTCTAATAAAAGTCTGAGGCAAAGTGTCACAGGCCATCATGTTTGAATTCTACAATATAAACTAGACGACCAACCAATGACTAGGCACTGAGATAACCATCTAAGTCTTGATTTCTGCAGACATGTCAGAGGTGGAATTATAAGATCAGCATAATCACACCAGAGCCACTGTCTAACATAGAGTGTTGGCTCCTAGGGAAATGGTGTCAGTACTGATTACAAGATACGGTGGCAAGTCTTATTCTGGGGATAAAGGAAGATGAAAGAAACAAATGACACTTACCTGAGCTTTCCTCTTCTTCTGTACAGTACTCTCTAATGTAGGGGGTTCATCCTTGCCAATAATTTCTGAGAGGTCACCCAAACCCACTTCAGGCCCATGCTTTAAGCTGCCCTCTTTCTTTGGGTGGAGTCCAAAGAGGTCTGACATGATATCTGTATCTCCCTTCTCCCCCTTTATGAAGTGTACTAGTTCAGTGGTGATACCTGGCTCCATCACCTCTGCCCTCTCAGCCTCCATAGTGTCATCATGGATACCAAATTGGGTTGGGTCAGGCATGTCACCCAGGATCTTGGTCACTCTGATGTTCTTTGCCCCTTCTACCAGGCCCCCTCCAAACACTGTGCTCCAGAGGATCTGAAAGATTCCTCCCAGGATGGTGAAGAGCAACTGGAATAGCCCCACGAACAGCATCCAGAAAAAGGAGAAGAGCACCTTCACCAGCTCCTTCGCAGTCATCTTTTTCACGTTCCTGTACTGCTTCCTGAGGTTCTTCAGGGTTGCTCTCTTCAGGAAGTCGGTGACATTCCTCTTCACAGAGGCACAGGCCATAGCAAATGCAGAGGCCGGCTCAAGAGACCCGTCTTCTTCCTCTTCACCCGCAATTTCTAACACGTAAGAAGAATCTTCATCTTCCTCCTCCTCTTCTGGCCTGTCAGCTGAATCGGATTCAGAGATCTGAGATGCTAACTGCATTTCAAAGATGGTGTCCTCACAGAAGTTCACAAACAGCTCCATCTTTTCCTGCTCCCCACCTTCATTGACAACATCAAAAATGAACTGTCGCTTAGATTCCTTCACCTGGGGCTTCTCCCACTGAGTGCGACTGGATTCACTGATCTCAAAATAAACACGCTCAATCTTCTTGGCCCCACCCATGATCTCGATGCGTCCTAGGTAGGGTTCGAAGTAATTTAGCACACTTTCTGCTGGGTCCAACAGACACTTCAGGCGGGAATCGTTTGGCATGTGTTCAGAAAGATTTGTCAATAACACAGCCACATTAAACCCTATGTCCTTGGCTGGCTCATGGAACCGGTCTACAAAATCAACGTAATTAAACATGTCATTCTCATCAGCTTCTGCACACGACAGGAGAAAGTCAATCTCTGACTGCGTGTACTGTTTTTGCCCTTCCATGGCCTTCTGGAATTCTTTTTTGGAGATAATTCCTTTACCATCTGGGTCATATTCTTTGAAGGTGTCTGAGCTGGTTAAGTCTTTAAGTTTCAAGAACATGTCAAAGAATTTCAAGATCATTTCTACATTGGTAGATGATTCTACCAGTGTGTCAACCATCTGCTTGCCAATGGTGCCATTTACCACATTCCCTGTGAGGCAGGTTCAAAAAGACATACAAATATATAAATAAACCCAAGCTATCATGTCACTTGTCAGGTAGCTATTTTTAGAAGGCTTTTGTGCCAAATTAGTCAGCTCTTCTCTGACCGTGATGATGTAGGAGGGAGCAGCAAGCCATAAAGACTACACCACTACGAGCCAAGGGGGAAAGAAACAAAGGGAAGAAGGAGGTGGCCACACCACTGCCTTTAACATGGCCTGGGGCCTGGGAAGTGGTTTCATTATTAGATTATCAGGGACACATAGGGATACACGGTGTCCCTTTGATCCCCTTAGACCTAGGAGGGTGCCCAACTAGATGGCTGGCATACACACTGGCAGCCAGATGTGTTGAAAAGCAATGGGGAGAGGGAGAGGATAGGGAAGAGCAAAGCTTGGAGGTTTTCCCCAGTTCATTCTGGCTTTCCTATTGATAGAAAATCAATTGATTTCAGGCTTCGTCCATCAGACCAGGTGCCCCTCATTTTATTTTTCGTTTCTGAAAATTTGGCTTTCTGACCAATGACATATGGCATCAGTGACCTGCCAGAAGGATAATCTGCATGATCAGTAAGGTTAGTGCTCAGACCAATTACAGTTGTGTGAAGGCCTAGTTATACCAAACAGCCCAACCTTCCAGGAGGGACAGAAGCATCACCACCATGTCCTGAAGGAGATCCAAGAGTTCCTTCAGCAGCTCGATCTGACTGGAATCCTAGAACAGAAACAGGAGATACCCCTGAGCTATCTGATCCCTCAGTAAAGTACAGGGCAGTGAGCGAGAAGAGCCTGCTCTGGAAAGGTTAGGTGCAGGCTGCATCAGTGTCGGGAAAGAGCTTCCTTCTCATTCTGAATGAGGATGCCTTATCGTCCACTGTTTGCAGCACCGGGAGACTCACTGTAGCAGGACTCATCCAACAAAGCTCCTTTACATTTTTCCTTTTATTAGTACAATGTGGCAGATATACCAAGTGTTGTCCAAAACGACTGAACAACCCAATGCACCAAAGAGCCTTCAGGTATCTCTAGTAGTTTACGTTGTCATTATCTACACTGGAGAATTACCAGTGAGCTTCATGGGAACACTGGACATCTGGTAAAGGTATCAAGGTTATAATCACCAGGTGGGTTCTCCTTTCTTTCTGGATTAATTTAGAGTCTCCTAATTCTAGTTGGTGGTGATCTGGGTGCCACTTGTCCCTTTAAATGGAATAAAATGGAGGCTATTCCTCTGGATGGTTTTGATACCAGTCTGTTTGGTTTTAATTTCAGCAATGCAGGAAGAGCATCGCTAAGCTACCTCCGTGCTTTATACCCTATGTCACAGTAGGAAACACTTCTTGGAAGATCTGAGGTGGGCAATCTGGGGATTCGATTAAAAAGGTATTCCGAGTCACATACCTTTTACAGACCCCCCCTCACAAAAAAAAAAGGAAAGAAAAGAAATAATAATTAAAAAAAACAAAAGAAAAGAAAAGAAAAAAGGAAAAAAAAAAAAGAAACCAAAAACCAAAAACCCAACCATAGCTCTTTGCCTAGCCCTTCAACTTTCAGAGGAATCTTCATCACCTATGGTGTGTATCACAGCTATATACAAAATATCACAGAAGTGTAGGATATCAGAGCTGTGAAGAGACCTCAGAGATCACCTATTCTAACTTTGGATATTTCAGAGATGATGAAACCAAAACCAGAAAGGGAAAGTGGCTTTCCAAAAGTCACTGGTGAGGAGGTGGCAGGGCCAGGGCTCTCGTCTCGAGACTACACCACACTGCCCAGCTGACATAGGAACGGACATCTTACTGTCAAATTGCAGCCCTCCCAGGAACTCTCTCCTCCCATAAGGCCAGAGTCAAAAGGGGAAAAATGAAAGGTTAAGTAGCACATTCCAGAAGAGAGGAGGCAGATGTGACAGCCTTGAAAATTTTAGATACACATGATTTAAGTTAAAGCTGCAAATATTACTCTAATCAGCCTCAAATACCTCCTGAAGGTCTCCCTCATGTGTTGCCATGGAGAGAGGCAATAAACTGCTACATATGCTACATTTATTTGTTCATAATAAATGCTCTGAGCGGTTCTGATTCATCTTGCCAGAGAGATGGGGAGTGAGGAGGGGAGGCAGAGACAGGGAGGGAGGGAGGAAGAAGCAGAGGTGAGAGAGAAGAGGGATGTGGATTACCGAGACATGCAACATGGGACAAATCAGATGGGGCTGGTAGAGTGTTTGTAAGTTGACAAAATGGTGACAAGGAAGCAGAAAGGATTAGCACCATAGAAAGCAAATGTTGAGGCAATAATAAAAAGGGTAGGTTGGTGAGACACAAAGAAGGAAGCTGCGTTCATGCAAAAGCCTGTCTGGGACCCCCCACTCCCGCAACCCCTGCCCCGGAGGCAGGAGGCATTCTTTTCCGTCTCCCATTTTGGCCTTCAGTTTAAAAAACTGAGACCTGATATGCATGGCTTGTCCAGCCTTTGATCAAGCAGCCACATCACAATGGGAACACCAAGGAGTGAGGACTGACTTAGCATTTCACAACAATGACACGTGCAGGGAATGGGCCACAGTACCTGAGAGAGTTTCATCTGCATATTAGCAAAGACATGGAGGAAGCCAACCACTGCGTCCCACAGCCTGCTGTGAGCCAGGCTCTGTTGATTGCCAATGCAAGGGCCCTGTGGAGAAGAGGACATTCTTATGTCACTTAAACATCACGAGTTGCTCTGAAACCTGTCTAGTAAGGGCATCTGACACCTACTTATATGAGCAGATAGACTTTCCAAAAGTCAAATATTTCATAGCTCAGTATTTTCCCGGGATTATTACTTTTTTCTTTTCCTGATTATAGGATACCATATCTAGGAAAAACCACTAGGGATTTCACAGTCCGGTGATTTTCAGATACTTTCTTTTAGCCTCAGAATGAGTTCTTAAAAGCTTACACTGGAGAACAATATTTAAAACAGTGAAATGCTGTGGTTGACACAGGGCTGAAGGGCACACTCCCCACCCTCACCTTGGCCTCAGAGGCCTTTGGAGGAAATCAAGGGTGCTGCGAAGCACAGTGTGAAAACCAGGCCCTCATCTACCTACTGTTTCCAGGCAAAGTTACACATGCTGATAACCACACAGCTATCTAATTAAGTTAAAAACCAAATAAATAAAAAAATAAAAAAAAGAAAAGAAATCTGTGTAATAATCTTAGCATTCAACCACATCTAGGATTTTCTTATTAACCTAAACTTCAGATATAATAGCATCTCTGACAAACTTTTCTGAAAGCCAAATGTAGAGGAATAACTTAGTTTGCATTTTCCATGTTAATAATCTCACTCTGTGTGTGTGTGTGTGTGTGTGTGTGTGTGTGTGTGTGTGTGTGTGTGTGTTTAAGACAAGAGTTTCGCTCTGTCACCCATGCTGGAGTGCAGTGGCATGATCTCGGCTTACTGCAACCTCTGCTCACTGGGTTCAAATGATTCTTGTGACTCAGCCTCCCAAGTAGCTGAGATTACGGGCATGTGCCACCACGCCTGGCTGATTTTTTTATATTTTTAGTAGAGACAGGGTTTTGTCATGTTGGCCAGGTTGGTCTCAAACTCCTGGCCTCAAGTGATCCACCCGCCTTAGCCTCTCAAAGTGCTGGGAGTACAGGCATGAGCCACAGTGCACGGTCAATAATCTCACTCTTTTTAAAGATCATTATTGAGCCAACATTTCCTATCTTTTCTTTACAGTCTATTTTTTTCTACCCTTTAACCAATCTCCAAATTACTCAATAAGAAAGTTCTAAAAGGAACACATATATTACCCTAATTTCTAGAAAAGTCTTGGCAGGATTCCCAAGGTTTAAAAGGTGAGGAGAAATACTGCCTGTATTCCCAAATCACGTAAGTTTGTTAAAAATCACTGTTTATGTACATTCAGTGTCTGATCCCCAGAAACCATTAGATTCTTTCTGTAACAAAGCTGGTTTCTGAAAGAAACACATTCACCAAAAATGAGCTTCTCCTTTACTTTTGGGTTCGTGCTCCATGGGAAGTTCTGAAGATAAGGATGGATTTTGCAGAGGTCAAATCAGATGCTTATCAAATATATTCAATGATCTCCTTAGGTACACTGCATTTTGTGAAACTTCAGATCAGTAACTTGTTTTTAGGTTTATCACTTCATGTCCTTATAACGCTTGAGTGACAAGGATATATCTCCCCTCAAAATCCTCCCTTTCAAGTTGAAAGTCTTAGTTTTGTGTTTCTTTTAATGAGCAAATATGATCTGACTGTGCCAGTTGGCTCATCACATGGATCTTTATTTGATGAGAATTTAATATTTTTCACAGAACAAATTTTGGCTCAGTCATATTACCAGTAAAAACAAAAAAAAGTCACTAAAAACTCTTGGACTCTTGGAATATAAAAAGTTCTTTGGGAAAGAAATGAAGGTGTACAGGAAAAGGTAAAAAACATTGTCCACTTCTTTCCTCACCTATGTCTTCTGTCTCAGCAAGATGGATATAATTGCCTACATTACTTCTTATAAAGCCACGCATAATCCTATCTCTAACTTTTCCAAATCACTGACACAGAATGTACTTCCTCCTCTTCATCTATCCATAGCCTACGTGGTCCTATGGAGACTCGGAGCCCTTTGGCTCTTTTTTTTTTTTTTTTTTTCAGACAGAGTTTTGTCGCCCAGGCTGGAGTGCAAAGGTGCGATCTCAGCTCACTGCAACCCCTGCCTCCTGGGTTCAAGTGATTCTCCTGCCTTAGCCTCTTGAGTAGCTGGGATTACAGGCACCTGCTACCATACCCAGCTAATTTGTATTTTTAGTAGAGATGGGGTTTCACCATGTTAGCCAGGCTGGTCTCAAACTTCTGACCTCAGGTGATCCACCAACCTTGACCTCCCAAAGTGCTGGGATTACAGGCCCCAGTGAGCCACTGCACCTGGCCCCTTTGGCTCTTAAGGGGCTTGCTTTCCTCTGAACTCATACCTATGTGGGTTTTTTGGTTTTTTTTTTTTGAGACAGAGTCTCGCTCTGTCACCCATGCTGGAGTGCAATGGCGCAATCTCGGCTCACTGAAACCTCGGCCTCCCAGGTTCAAGCAATTCTCCCTGCCTCAGCCTCCTGAGTAGCTGGGATTACAGGCACCCACCACCATGCCCAGCTAATTTTTGTATTTTTTAGTAGAGACGGGGTTTCGCCATGTTGGCCAGGCTAGTCTTGAACTCCTGACCTCAGGTGATCTGCCCACCTTGGCCTCCCAAAGAGTTGGGATTACTTGCGTGAGCCACCGTGCCTGGCCACATATGTGGTTCTTAATTAAGCACAGTATATATGATTATTTTAAATCAGGTATGATTTTTTCTTTTCTTTTTTTTTTCTTTTTTTTTTTGAGACTGAGTCTCGCTCTGTCGCCCAGGTTGGAGTGCAGCGGCACGATCTCAGCTCACAGCAAGCTCTGCCTCCCGGGTTCAAGTGATTCTCCTGCCTCAGGCTCCCGAGTAGTGGGTACTACACGCGCATGACACCATGCCTGGCTAATATTTTGTATTTTAGTAGAGACGGGATTGCACCATATTGCCCAGGTTGGTCTCGAACTCCTGAGCTCAGACAATCCACCCGCCTCAGCCTCCCAAAGTGCCAGGATTACAGGCATGAGCCACCGCATCTGGCTGTATGATCATCTTACATTGAATAATTTTCCTTGTGCATATGTATTTTCTCAATTGCATTGTAAGCTCTTTACGGGTAGAGGCAATATACTGTGCTGCTTTTCATGAACCACAGTGCAGAGTACAAACTGAGCGTTTTGATGAATGAATGAATAAAAGCCCTATTCATGAGTCTCCTGATTATGGTAATCTGAAGATGAAGTATTACTTTTGCTTTAAAAAAAATCTTGTATCACCGACGGTAATGATACGCCTACTAATTTTATAGCAAATTATGCCTGAATATATCCTCTGTTCCTTTTCTAAAGTAGCTAGACCACCATAGACAATGAATAGAAAATACTATGAATAGAGAAAGACTGCAGCAAGATCTAGACAGTTAACATGAAATACACTTGCGGGTTTGACTGCCACTGCATGTAGTTTGTGCGCTTCTGAAGTTACTTCTTCCAGAGTTAATTTCTGACAAATCAGTAGGATCTCATGGATCCTGTTTTTAATCTCTATCAAGAGAACATCATTTATCCCTTAATTCCTTCATTCTATGAATCATTTCTCCACTCCACTCTCCATGCTTACTGAACAGATATATGCCAGACATTTTTCTAGATATAAAGAGTTTTGAGTAAGACATTTTCTTTCCATGAAAAATTTTTAGTTTAAGAGGGAAAGCAAAATGTAACTAGATAAATGCAAATAAAGTGTGAACATTATAAACAGGTCCAGTGGGGGGACCCCAAACTATAGCTGCTTGTGGAATGCAGGTACTATTGCTTCCTATTTAGAGAAAATAAAAATTGTCAGCATTAGGGCTGGATGGATAGTGCACTGTGTACAATCAAATATTCTGTAGGGAATATAGAATACAGGCATATCAACAATGTTCTCTTTGTTTTCAACCATGCACTCTGTAGCACATACCTGGATGTATTCTGTAAGAGAATTGAAAATCTGCTTGGTGACTGCCAGAGCTTTCGAAAAATTGTGCTGTCCAGATTCATCAATGATGTCCTTCCCTGAATAATACCAGTAGAAATCACTGATTGATTCCTAAAAACAAATGAGTAGAGCTTAGTATTTCTCAGACTTCAGTCAGTGAAGCTAAACTCGGTGTTTGGGAAGGGTACATGAGAATCCTGCATCTCTATGACCTCTTTGCTCTGACAGGAGCCAGGGACCCTGTGAAGAAGTGCAGAGATACCAGGTCTCTAGGATCTTTCACGCACAAATATCCCTGCAGAGGAAAGAATAGATAGGAGTGAGGACTGCCTTCAGCTGGAACTTGGAGACTATGAAATAGGATAATTTACTCAATGTGAAATATGTGAAGATAATGGTAATTATCCAAATAATCATAGTAACAGCAACAACATAATAGCTAATATTGTAAGTGCCAGACGTTGTTCTGAGTACATTACATATACAGGCATGTAGAGATTCAGAGATAATCTGAGTTTGATTACAGATAAACTACAGTAAAGTGAACATTACAATAAAGTGAGTCATACAAAATGTTGATTTCTCAGCGTACATCAAAGTTATGTTTACAATATGCTGTAGTCTATTAAGTGTGCAATAGCATTATGTCTTTAAAAAACAATGTACGTGCCATCATTAAAAAATACTTTATTGCTAAAAAGTGCTAACAATCACCTGAGCTCTCAGCAAGTTGTAAGTTCCACCATCTTTTTGCTGGTGACAGGTCTTGCCTTGATGTTGATGGCTACTGACTAAACAGGGTGGTGGCTGCTGAAGGTTGAGGTGGCTGTGGCAATTTCTTGAAATAAGACAGTGTTAACTGCATCAACTGACTTCCTTTCATGAAAGACGCATGTACTGCTTGATAGCATTTTACCCACAGAACTTCTTTCAAAATTGGAGTCAGTCTTCTCAAACCTTGCCACTCCTTTATCAACTAAGTTTACAATTTTAAATCCCTTTTTGGCATTTCAACAATGTTTAGAGCGTCTTCACCAGGAAGATTCCATCTCAAGAAACCACTTTCTTTGCTCATCCATGAGAGGAAACTCTTCGTTTGTCAAAGTTTGATCATGAGTTGCAGCAATTCAGGTTCATGTTCTTCAGGCTCCACTACTAATTCTAGTTCTCTTGCTATTTCCAACACGTCTGCATTTATTTCCTCCACTGAAGTCTCGAACCCCTCCAAATCACCCACAAGGGTTGCAATCAACTTCCTCAAGTCCTGTTAATGTTGATATTTGACCTTCTCCCATGAATCAAAAAAAAATTTTTTTTTTTTTTGAGACAGAGTCTCGCTCTGTTGCCCAGGCTGGAGTGCAGCGGCGCAATCTGGCTCACTGCAAGCTCTGCCTCCCGGGTTCACGCCATTCTCCTGCCTCAGCCTCCCGAGTAGCTGGGACTGCAGGCACCCGCCACCATGCCCGGCTAATTTTTTTTTTTTGTATTTTTAGTAGAGATGGGGTTTCACCGTGTTAGCCAGGATGGTCTCGATCTCCTGACCTTGTGATCCTCCTGCCTTGGCCTCCCAAAGTCCTAGGATTACAGATGCGAGCCACTGGGCCTGGCCCACAATGTTTTTTAATGACATCTACAATGTTGAATCCTTTCCAGAAGGTTTTCAACTTACCGTGCCCAGATCCATCAGAGGAATCACTATCTGTAGCAGCTGTAGCCTTACGAAATGCATTTCTTAAAAAATAAGACTTGCAAGTCAAAATTACTCCTTGATCCATGGGCTGCAGAATAAATGTTGTATTAGCAGGCATGAAAAAAAGATTCATTTCCTTGTATATCTCCATCAGAGCTCTTGGAACCAGGTGCATAGTCAACAACAGTAATATTTTGAAAGGAATCTTTTTTTTTTTTCTGAGCAGTTGGTGTCAACAGTGGGCTTAAAATAGTAAATCATGCTGTAAACAGATGACAATCCAAGCTTTGTTTTTCCATACATAGAGCACGGGCAGAGTAGATTTACCATAATTCTTAAGGGCCCTAGGATTTTTGGAATGGTAAACGAGCAGTGGCTTCAACTTAAAGCTACCAGCTGGGCTGCCCCTAATAAGAAAGTCAGCCTGTCCTTTGAAGCTCTGAAGTGAGGTATTGGCTTGTCCTCTCTAACTATGAAAGTCCTAGATGGTATCTCTCTTCTAGGAGAAGGCTGTTTCATGTACACGGGAAATCTGTTGTTTAGTGTGACCACCTTCATCAGTTATCCTAGATAGATCTTCTGGGTAACTTGCTGCAGCTTCTATATCTGCACTTGCTGCTTTACCTTACACTTTTGTTTTGGAGATGACTTCTTTCCCTAAACCTCATGAACCAAACTCTGCTAGCTTCAAACCGTTCTTTGGCAGCTTCCTCACCTCTCTCAGCCTTCATAGAATTGAAGAGAGTTAGAGCCCTGCTCTAGATTAGATTGTGGCTTACGAGAATGTTGTGGCTGGTTTGACCTTTTATCCAGACCACTCGCACTGTCCCCATTTCAGTAATGAGGGTGTTTTGCTTTCTTATCATTCATATGCTCACTGAGGCAGCCCTTTTAATGTCCTTTAATAACTTTTTCTTTGCATAGCTTGGCTGTTTAGTGCAAGGGGCCTAGCCTTTGGCCTGTCTTAGCTTTCAACATGCCTTCCTTACTCAGCTTAATCATTTCCAGCTTTTGATTTAAAGTGGGAGATGTGTGACTCTTCCTTTCACTTGAACACTTGGAGGCCACTGTAGGGAAATTAACTGACCAAACTTCAATATTGTTATGTCTCAGGGAATAGGAAGGCCTGAGGAGAAGGAGGGAGATGGAGGAACAGTTGGTGGAATGGTCAGAACACATGCAACATTAAGTTTGCTGTCTTACAAGGGCATAGTTCATGGCATCCCAAAACAATTACAATAGTAACATCGAAGATCACTGATCACAGATCACCATAATAGATATAATAGTGAAAAGTTGGAAATATTGTGAGAATCATCAAAATGTGACAGAGACACCAAGTGAGTAAATCTGTTGGTAAAACGGCACAGATAGACTTGCTTGATGCAGGGTTACCACAAACCTTCGATTTGTAAAACACACAGCATCTGTGAAGCACAATAATACCAACTGCAATAAAATGAGGTATGCCTGTATTCAACCTCTCAATCTTTACTACCACCCTATGGCATAGGTCCTACCCCTTTTACTGATGAAAAAACTGGAACACAGGCACATTAAACAGATTGCTGTAGGTTACAAACCAGTAAGTGGCAGAACCAGGATGAGGAATCAGCAAAGAGGAAAAAATCCCTTTTTGTTAATAGGTTTGTGTAGATTTTTTCAATATAATTTGGGCTTCCTTGAAACAAACCATCTGACTTCTCAACACGAACTTGTAAACTCATCCTATTCCTATCATCTCGTGTAAGTCTTTTTTTCTAGTGAAATCTGTTCTCATTCACAGGTTATTTTAGAGCTCTTGGTTGTGTTATAGCTCTTGGTTGTTTTATAGCAACACAGATTGGTTTTCACTGGCAAAACTAAAGTAAACCAGCATTTCATAACAGACGATTTGGTGTTTAACCACGTCTCCCACTTCTGTCTTCAAATATACTCTTTGGGCACCGGACTTCCCATGCATCTGTGGATACACGTTACAATGCCTTCCTTATAGGGGCTTGACTGTATCCTGGGCTGTCCCTGACCCTGTGTAACTGTGTTTATCTTCTGGAAGCAAAGGTGAGAGGTCCCATTGTCCAAGGCCCTCCCACTCACCTGCAGACGCAGAAGGTAGTCCACAGTGCTGATGATGACATTCACGGTGGTGGTGTTGCCCATCTGAGTCCGCAGGAAGTTCTGAAAGTCTGAGAGCACCAGTGCTGGGTCAGAGCTTGTCCCTGCCATGCCGAGGGGGCCAGGCATGCCCTCTCAGCTGAGCTCAGATAAGACATTCTATGTGAAAAGGCTTACAAGAATACCATGTTTGGGTCATGGCAGATCCTGCAGGGCAGAGCTCTGCTCTGAGCACCCCCACAACCTGCGGACACCAGAAACTGGACTTAACGAGCCCCAAGGGGCTAGATGGAAAGGGCTGGGTATTTAGATTTCTTATCTGAAGATTCTGGAAGCAGCTTAGCCTTGGTGGCACTAAATATCACTAGCCATGATATTTACATAGTTTCTTATTGAGGAACGCATTAACTGATGTCCTTGAGTTAACAACTAGTTGCATCAAATGGGGCATACTGAACAGAATTCTAGTTTTGCCCCTGAGTGCTATGTTTCCTTGGCAGATCAATCTGTTCCACTCACCACTGTTATGTCCTTCACAAAGTAACTGTAGGAATCTAAAGAGATCACACGTGAACTCGTCATTCTGGAGTACTTTTTCACCTTGAAAACACAGAACGTTGATGAGCATTGGTTTGGCTTCTCACCAGAGAATACTTTCTAATGTAAATGACTACACAGATGATAAAGGAGTTGTGTCAGAATGGTTTGGAAAAGGAACTTTGGATGAATGGTGAAAAGCCCAATTAAACTGAGCTGGGCTGCAAGGCACAATGCCCAATAAATGCATTTGTAATGAAGACAACTGGATAAGGAGAGTAAATGGCTCACGGTCCATAACCCATGCTTTACAGATGGAAGACACTTCTTTAATTAAGCACCAAACTGCTGAGTTCAACTCAACATGCAACCACCAAGCCTAAAATGTTTCTGTGCTGAGGCAATTAAATGAGATCTCCTAGGATTCACACACGGTAAGAACTCAGGCCAGAAACTGAAACTTACCACGTTCACGAACAATGACTGGTAATGAGAGAAAAACAGAAGAGTAGAAAGTAAGAAAACTGTAAACATCATGATAAACTGTCTTTAGTTAAAACTGGCTATGTGAATACATCCATCCTAGATGATAGCTTTATTAAAGCTACTGATGGAAGCATTTTTCTGAAACACAGCAAGTCCTTGCATACTAAGCAAAGACATGAGCTCTGACCAGAAATAGGTAATTAAGATTTTAAATGGCCAGGTGCAGTGGCTCACGCCTGTAATTCCAGCACTATGGGAGGCCAAGGTGGGGTGGATCACCTGAGGTCAGGAGTTCAAGACCAGCCTGGCCAACATGATGAAATGCTGCCTCTACTAAAAATACACAAAATTAGCTGGCTGTGGTGGTGGGAGCCTGTAATCCCATCTACTCGGGAGGATGAGGCAGGAGAAGTGCTTGAACCCAGGAGACAGAGGTTGCAGTGAGGTGAGATCGCGCCACTGCAGTCCAGCCTGAGCAACAAGAGCGAAACTCTGTATGGAAAAAATATATATATATTTTAATCAGGAAGAGAATGGCCTTCATATTCATTAGTTACTTACGTGTTCCTTCTTCAGTCACCATCCCCAGGCCTTCAGCTTTATTCTGCCTCTCAAATGCATTCAAATCAAGGACACTTTTAATAGACAGAAAGAAACAAGGTTCAGGGCTACGCACACTGGGAAAGCAGATTTCTAACGTTAATGTACCTATCAACTAAGCATATCCTGCCCCTGTGTTATCATAAATAAACTAACACATTCCAGGGTGGTTGAAAGTCTAATGATTCCTTGGTTTTGTGCCGAGCAGTGTTGTCTTAGGTGCCTATAGCTCACAGACTTTGTTACATACAGGTAGAGGGGTCATGAACACTTACGGTGACTCTCATTGTCTGTCCAGTTTGAGTCTTTTGGTGAAGACTCAAGGTCTTCACTTTGATGTGAAGGTTTAGAAAGGTTTTCCAAATAAAGAAGGAATAATCTGTTTTTAAGATTTCTCGAGGGAAAGTTTACTTTAAACTGCACTGATTAATGTTTGCCTCCCACCTTTACCTACTTTCTCCGAGAATCACATGGAATTGTGGTTTCCAGAGCTTAGGATGAGCTACAAACTTCCAGATTTCAAAGGGCCACGCCCTTTTATGATTCTACATCATGCAAAAGCCTATAGAAGCTGAGGTTCCGCTTTCCACAGGGAATGGTGCCTCCAGGTATTCCTGAATTTATGACAAGTTGGCCTTCATTTTTGTCCCTACTCCCCACAACCTTCCTAGTCACAGCCACTGCCAAATTTTACTTAGCCAGGAAGCCACAGTGCAACCACAAAGCTTGCTGATGAGACCGCTATATGATCATGTTATTTCTAAGTGGGGCTCATTCCATTTTACTAACGGAGTCTAACTTATTCCCCAATCTGAAAGGTTTCATAGAACATAGAACATAGCTCTTAGGAAAGTTTATGGCTAAGTCCATTAAGACTCTGCAAAACTTAGCTTTCCTTCTACCACGGGGCAAAGGCATGGAGAAAAATCTGGCCTTCCTGTTTTCTTTTTAAGGAGTCACATGTTTTGTGATTTAGGTAAATTTCATTTACCTAATTTCATCATTTAGGTAAAAATGATTTAGGCAAACAGTGAAATCTCTATTGCCATTTGTTTGTTTTTCCCAGATTCTGCTGGCAAAAGGGCTTGCTCATCAACACAAAACTATCCTTCTACTTTGGTTTAGCCCTCAGGAGAGGAAAACATGGGAAAGAACATTTGGACATAGTTGCTCTGAAGCAGCAGTTTTGAATCTGAATCTATGCAACACACATTTCTGATCCTTACTCCATTCCTAAATACCCATTTTGAATGTTTTAACTTCCCTACTGCTTAAATTTTTTAAAAACATATATTGTTCTTATAATCATAAAAAACCCAGCAGTAAGACATCTTAAAACTTCTGTTAGAACTCAGCTGGCATCTAAGCGTATATCACCTGTCTCTCCAAGCTGTCATTATAAATGAGTTTAGCAATATTAAGTATTACAGGATACTGAGAGAACTGTTAGAAAGTAAATGGATAACTTTATGAGCAATATGGAATTGAGTTGCCTTGATTTTTGCCATCTCTGAGTTCATATGTACTATTTTAGCCTCAGAGAGTCGGGCCTGGAAATATTCCTTTTTGTTTTCCTGAGAGAGATAATAAATGAATAGACTGTTGGTGGGGAAAAGCCCCACAGAGCTGAGACTAAAGAATTATACTGCAGCTCAGATATGCTCCCTACTGCCCAGGGTACGATATTTTACCCAGTGAAATATGGTTAGCAAAAGTATGTAGTCCACCAAGAGAAAGGATGTCCATCCTCCACATTTTTAAATGGAAAGCATAATTGGAGGCAAATGAACTAGGTAATTAAAAGTTTAATTTCTTTTAGAATTATCTGCAGACTATCCAAATACATATGAATCTTAGACAATAAGCTGACACTTTTCTTAGATTCTGGCTCATCTCTGAATTCAACAAGTATCATGACCTATGACTCTGCATTATATATTATTTATGTGTCAGAGCCGTTCAGCCATGAGGGGTGGCTTAAACAGCTTAATAATATGAATGGAAAGTTCAAAGCCTTGTTTTTTAGGCTATGTCAAAATGTTCCCATGCCAGGATGTACCGCTGTCAAAATGGATGTGTCAAAATACACACTACCCTAACACATATTCAAGCTCAAAGAATTGTTAAGGACAAAGATTAACAAAGTACCTAGTGGGTTTAATAAAACATAGCCCTGAATCATAGGCAGGAATCCCCCCTTTTCCATTCTTTCCTGGTTTGACTTTTATGGACATACATGTTTGATGAGAAACTCAATGCGCACACTGAGCCTCCTGGGAAAGCAACATAAACGTGGAGGTAAGGAAGGGAGATTAAACACAACAGCAGTGGGGGAGCGTGTGTATGTGGCTAATGGCAATCACATTTTCCCCTCTGAATGTTAGCTGAATTGTCATCCTGAAGGGCTGGAGGAACAACACCTACTCTCTTAGCTTTCTAAGTAGGTGCTTCCTCTCTCAAGAATTCTATGGTAGGCCAGTATATTTTGTGCTCCCCTTCCCCTGCCTCCTATGCTTAGAGGGAAGAGTTTTTTAAATGCTATGGTAGTTTTCCCGCATTTACCTGCAAGACTGCATAAGACCAGAAAGGCTTTGAAAGAATCCAGCATCCTTTTTCTCCTTTAGGTAATCTAGCATTTTCTGCAAGGGAGACACGTTGTAAGGGGAAAAGCGATGAAAACTATACCACAGAGCTGACCCTCCTAATCCTGATGGAGAAATCCCCAGCCACACTGAGTTGCACGCTCTACTTATGGAATCAGAGTCCCATGGGGTAGATCATGTTTATTTTATAAACGCCCACTGGCATTTCTTCTAGGGCAGAATTGACATTCATAGACCTACTGATTGAAGTCCCTTCTATTTGGAAACAAGCACCAAGGCCGTGATATAGTAATGTATCACGAAGCTGAGTTATAATCTGAATAGCTCATGCTATGAATTTGGCACAGAGGAGCAAGGAGCTTAGCCAGTAAGGAGCCTAGCTGAAAGCTCAGTATTTCTTTCACAATGAGGCTTTGTTTCCTGTGTTCTCTTTTACTGGAGGGTAGGAACTTTGTTTGACATAATAAAAATTTTGTTTTTTAAAAAATAAACAAAAGGCCCTGTAAGAAAGTCAACTGACAGCTCGTGGTAGGTGGTAGAAGGGAACAGAAAGTGAAGGATAACTTAGAAAATGACAGTTTTTAATGAAAAATTGGAGAAACTTTAGGGGGATGAGTTAAAGGCTGGGAAAAGCTATATGCAGTAATGGTAGTTGTGAATCTGGAGACTCTCACAGGCCCTGGGATATAACCCTTATGAATGCCAAGGGTCTGTTTGAAATTTCACTTCCCTGTACACACAGATGCTTTTAACCAGAACCCGGAGTGCCTGAGAAACACCGGTATGTTCCTGTCTTCTGCAGCCTGTTCCAATTCAGATTGTTGAAGGAATACCATGTGTCAGGTACTTGGTTGTATGTTTCTATGTGTTGTCGCATTTAATGCTCACTAGAGTGTAGGCTGCACGATGGCAGGAGTTTTTATTTGTATTATTCACTGCTACACCCTCAGCCCTTGCAGCAGAGCCTGGCATGGTCATCAGTCAGTAAACAGTTGCTCAATGAATGAATGAATGAATGAATGGATGAACGAACGAATAACAGGTTTGTGAGTTTATCAGTTCCACTTAACTGATGAGGCTCCTTGCTCATACTAAAGGCAGCTAATTAGTGAAAATAAAGGGCTAAAGTAAAAACCTAACTCTTAGGAAATTTTTCTGGAGAATATTTATACAGAAAGTTATCTACTGATGAAAAACTAAATGTTTTTATCTTTAATCCTGGGTAAAACCTCTTTATTAAAGACACATTTGCCTGCAGATTCCCAGCCATGTTGCGTTCCCAGCTACTCTGATATAACTGGCCACTAAGGACAAACGTGAGCTAAGTGATTCTGGGTGGCTCCCCTCTGTAGCAGTCAACTCCTCTTCCCTGAAGCATGACAGGTGTCAAATGGGAATACCCCGGGAGCCTGCCCAGCCGCTGCAAGTTCCCATTACCTGTTGCACACCAGCATTGCCTCCGTTCAGAATGGCGATCCCCAGCTTCAGCGTCTCAACCACCATGGGGCTCATCTCACCTGCCATGGTGAAGATTCGATTGAATCACCAAGGAAACAGATGGTAAATCATGCCTCCTGGGCCTTAGCAGGGCTCTTTAATAATGGCTGTATGTCACAGCATGATATCTTTGTGGAAGTTACATAAGCCCATCCAGAAACTAGGGAAATCACCTTTGCTAGCGCTTATCATCTGAAGGACCATCTCCGCAGCACCACGCTCATGCAGCCGAGCTTGCTGATAGAGGGTTTTTTGCTTCTCCATCTCTTTCTCCTGGGGGGAAAAAAAATCACAGGGAAAGATTGGTTCCTACCCAGCACCAGGGAGTTCACCCATAGTGAGGTGAGAGAGAATTTTCCAGTTACCTAAGGAAGGTAACACACATCAACTTGGATAAAGCAGACTTCTGAAGTTTATTTCCAGACACTAGCCAGCTTTCTAAAACTGTCTACCCATCACTCTTATTTTGATGGTACATTTTCCATTTTTTGTACTGATAGAACACACAGTCCATTCCTTTTGGATACCATAATTGTGGGAAGCAACGCAACATTAAAATGTGTTTGTTTTCCATGTTCTGTTACACAGGGAAACCTGCTGAGGGGTCAACTTGAGTATTTCTGGCTGAATGCAGGAAATGCTCACTTCTCTGGAATGCTCAGACCACAGCTAACACATTTTTTTTTTGAGACGGAGTCTTGTTCTGTCACCCAGGCTCGAGTGCAGTGGCGCGATCTCGGCTCACTGCAACGTCCGCCTCCTGAGTTCAAGCGATTCTCCTGCCTCAGCCTCCCCAGTAGCTGGGATTACAGGCGTATGCCACCACACCCAGCTAATTTTTGTATTTTTAGTAGAGATGGGGTTTCGCCATGTTGGCCAGGCTGGTCTCGAACTCCTGACTTCAGGTGATCCACCCGCCTTGGCCTCCCAAAGTGCTGGGATTGCAGGCGTGAGCCACCGCACACTTTCTATCAGACATGGGTTATGAGAATGTCAAAGCTTTCCAGACTGTAATTATAGTCATTTACTTCTGCTGTGTTTTGTCATGTGCTTTGTCTACAAAAGAGTACAAGTAACCTAATATAGTTTAATCTTGAGAATTGCAGGGTCCTGTACTGCCTCAAAATAAAAATCACGATCAACTTGCATTTATAGAATAATAGCACAAAAACCATTCAAGTGTCTCCATTCCTCTGATTTTTTAATCTTTTTTTTTTTTTTTTTTTTTTTTGAGACACTGGATGTTACTCTGTCGCCCAGCCTGGAGTGCAGGGTGCAATCAGAACTCACTGCAGCCTCAAATACTTGGGCTCAAACTATCCTCCTATCTCAGCCTCCTGAGCAGCTGGGACTACAGGAGCACACCACCATATCCAACTAATTTTTTATTTTTCGTATAGATGAGGTAGGTCTCCCTATGTTGCCCAGACTGGTCTCGAACTTCCAAGCTCAAGTGATCTTCCCTCCCCCGGCCTCCCAAAGAGCTGGGATTACAGGTGTGAGCCACCACGCTTGGCCTGATTTTCATTTTTCTGATTTTTTCATTTTAGATGTTTCAGTTTGTCCTTCTATGGCCCCTGTTATTACAGTAATTGAGTACAATTTCCCACAAGAACAAAGCTAGTTGTTTGCTGACTGGCATACTACCTGCTACCTTTTCATGGGCAGAGAGACAAGAGAACCACAGCTAATGAGTGTGCTTTATTAAGGCAGACTTGCCAACTCACACACTGCTGGTGGGCGAGCCACATAGGCTAATGTCAGCACCCACCTCTGAAGGCCTGGCCTATTGGCCTTGGAGGGTGGCTCTATTTTTATTCTTCATGAGAACTTACTTCAAATGTTTTTTCCTTGTCTTCATCTTCTTCTTCATCCTCACCACTTTGACAACTCTGGATTTCATGGAGCAGGGAAGGGAGAAGACAGACAATCAAATTAAAGGTAAATCTAATAAACACAACTCTACAAGGGCAGGGGACAGGATGTAATTCACAGGCACCTCAGGACCTCAGCGTTGTGTAAAACCAGGAACATTTTGGCCACTGCTGGGCAACATTTCTCCTGTAAACGCCATCTTCGCAGTTACCATAGAGTTCAGAAATGAGAAATGAGAACACGGAGCTCACATCATCAATGGTGACCTAGCTGGTTTAACCACAGACTTGAACTCTTCTACCTTAGTAAGGTTCTGGTGTAAATGGGAGACAGGAATGCAGGGAGCTGCCACTTCCTAGATACAGCCCCAAGGGCATGGCATTAAGATTGGAGACACATCACCTAGGATGTGAATCCTAAAGCGCCTCTTCCCACTGGGGCCCTGTGGTACAGCTAGATCAAGGAATAGGTGCTCCTATACCCCAACAATCCTTTCTGCCTGACATCAAAGTTTCTCTTATTTGCTCAGCATTCCAGAGGTCACCATCTTTCTAGGTGACAAAGAACATTTCTGGTCACACTGCCTCTTCCAGAACACCGGGAGCTCTCTCTAGTTTCTAACCTTCACCTGTGGATGTGTTTGAACTGTCTGATGTATCCTGAACATTGAGTGAAAACACAAGGGTATTCTGTATGCCTAAGCCCCATTTAGCTGGCTTTAGAAATGTCAGTGTGAACCTATCCACCAGCACCCATTGTTTCTGCAAAGCTTCAAGGTTTCCTTAGGAAGACGGTGAATTGGTTTACTAATATCATCTCTATGGCACATGAATTGTGCAATGCCTGAAACCTATGTCATGGCAAAGTCCCAGGCCTGCTATTCAACATGACAATTCTCATGCACCTAAAGAAATCTAAGGGAAGACAGAAAGACAGAGACAATGGGCAGAAAACCTGGGTGTACCTTGGCCATCATGCTGGAATAGGAGGTGTACAAAGGGTCGTCTTCCAATTTGCTGGAAAGAATGGAGGAAATATTTAGCAGGCTTTTTATTTATTTATTTATTTATTTATTTATTTATTTATTTATTTATTTTTGAGACAGAGTTTTCTCTTGTCCCCCAGGCTGGAGTGCAATGACGCGATCTCGGCTCACTGCAACCTCCGCCTCCTGGATTCAAGTGATTCTCCTACCTCAATCTCCCCAGTAGCTGGGATTACAGGTGCCTGCCACCATGCCCAGCTAACTTTTTTATATTTTTAGTAGAGATGGGGTTTCACCATATTGGCCAGGCTGGTCTCAAACTCCTGACCTCAAGTGATCTGCCTGCCTTGGCCTCCCAAAATGCTGGAATTACAGGCATGAGCCACCGTGCCCAGCCTTAGCAGGCTACTCTTTGGACCCCACAATAAAGACTAAGAGTCATATAAATCTCAAATTATAAGTACTAGTGAATTAATTAGAAAATCCCTTCCCCCACTCTGATTCTTAGAAACCACTCTGAAAATGTGAACCAGCAGGGGCTTAACATGGAATTCAGAGATGAAGTTTATAGTTTTAGGCTGTTTAATCTTCAGCTCAGTGTCTGACATTATGAAGAGCAGGCTGTGGCTTGATGTAGTTTCCCTAGACATATCTTTTTTTCTGGAGACGGAGTTTCGCTCTTGTCGCCCAGGCTGGAGTGCAGTGGTGTGATCTCGGCTCACTGCAACCTCCGCCTCCCGGGTTCAAGCGATTGTCCTGCCTCAGCCTCCTGAGTAGCTGGGATTACATGCGTGCACCACCATGCCCGGCTAATTTTGTAGTTTTAGTAGAGACGGTGTTTCACCATGTTGGTCAGGCTGGCCTCGAACTCCTGACCTCAGATGGTCCGCCCACCTTGGCCTCTCAAAGTGCTGGGATTACAGGCGTGAGCCACCACGCCTGGCTCCCTAGACATATCTTGATGGCCAAATATAAGGCAGCAAGGAGGGCTGCTCAAATCTAGCTTCCCTTTTCCACCCACTTCTGAGAGAAGGTGGTCAGGAGTGGACACAAGTATCCCTGGTGCCTGGGAGAAGCAGGTGAGCTGGTGGTTCTGACCTCCTCTCCGTGAGAGCGTTGCGGCTAAAATAGAGAATGATCTGATGTAGTGGGTCAGGTTGCTTTTCTGTCTCTTCCTCCTCCTCCTCTTCCACCTTTGGAGATTTCTACACAAACCAACACAGATAGGTTTTAGGCATGAATTTAATCTCGTGCCACGTGACTGCATGCCAACAAAGAGAAGGTAAAGCGCAAGGCACAGAGTGCATCAGACTAAAGCACAAAACAAAACCACTACGTCATGTATTTATTTCAGGATAGAAGCCCTAAAGGTGCGAGGTTTGAGATACATGTGTATATATGTATGTATATTTTTAATTTTTACAGCCAACCAAAGAAACATTCCAATTTCAGGTTAAAACAAAATAAAAAGCAAAAGGCTGCCCAGAAAGGGAATAGCTACAGACCCCAATCAGCTGACCTCTCATGCAAGCTCTGGGCACCCGAGTTCAGGAGGAAAACCCCACAGAGACACCTGAGAGACTGGCTCTCTCAGGCCAACAGCTGACATTTCTTTTGAAGAGCTGGGCTCGACGTGGAGGTGGGGCAAGAGTTACAAAGCAGTGGGGCCATTTTGGGTCTAATGCTATTCTAGATTCAACCCAGGAAAACATCTCTCTTTCCTGACCTAACTCTTGATTCTAAAATTCTTGTTGCTCCTGAGAGCTGCCATTCTGGAGCTGCAGGCCTTGCCCTTCTCCTTTTATCAGGTCTTTTCTTTATTGCTTTTCACAGAAAGAGAAATAACAACTAATGTCAGAGGTAAAAGTGAATTTTTCTAGCAGTGGCAGAGCCAGCAGGGTGGACCGTATTTGGTAAATTGGTGAGAACTACATGGGTTGTATGAATGGTTCAGAAGAAGTAGAGGGCTGAAGTGATGCTCATTGTCAACTTCACACTCATCAAGAAACTGAGAAAACCAACAGAGTGTCTTTCTCACCAACAGGAATATATGAGAAGAATGAAAGACATAAAGACAAAGGGAAAGAAAACAATAGGAAAAGGCTTTAAAAAAGAAGGAAAGAAACAGAGGGTGACAGGGAAAGATAGAAAGTGAAAGACATTTGGAAAAAAGTGACTATCAGAAACACAGGACAAGATGAACGGAGAGAGTGAGTGGTAAGAGAAAAAGGTTCGTGGGAGAAGGAGAAAAAGAACCACAGGCTGGCCAAAGAGAAGGAGGGTTTATTTTCTCTCTGAACCAGAATGAGGCTCTGTGGCACCTCTGCAATAAGTTTTCCCCTCTTGTGTCATTTTAAGTGGCTTTAGAGCATGAAGTCTGTTAGAGACAAGGCATGCCAAATTTTCTGAAAGGCCAAATATAGAAATGTAAGATGCAGGAAGGGTATCTAGATGCATCTTCCCCAAAGCAGAACTACAGAGTAGGAACGTGGGGCTTTGGCTGGGGTGGCCTCCTGCAACCAATGGTGCTCAAAACTTCACTTAGCATGAACCCCCCATGACATGGCGGTGCATTTTAAGAAATATTAGTTGTTAACAGTGACAATGAGGAGGATGATGACAGTATTAGCACCTCCAAGTGAAAATTCATCCTCTGGCTCCTATGACCATTAGCAGGGCCTCCCCTGAGCACTTACACAGTTAGTGCTTTTCAAATGTATACACACGATTCCTTGTGAATGTTTAACTGTTACAACCACACACATGAATTCAAAAATCAAATTCATCCACACTCATATCTGCTCCCAGGGGAGTCAGTACTTACAGCCAAATCTTGTACTAGTTTCTCTTCAAAGGAATACTCCTCTGTTTCTATCCAAAATCTCTGATAGCCATGGAGGAAGAGGTTAATAGAGCGGTGCCTGAGCGGAAGGGGTGAGAGGGAGGTCAAGAGGGATCCATGGAACTTGTTCTTTTAGTTTGGGCAGTTAATGGTTAGTAAGCAGGACAGACTTTTGTACAATTCTTGTCTTCTGATTGGTCAGGGTAGCCAGTAGCATACCACAGAACTCACTTCAAAGAAACCAGAACCCTCTACCGTGACGAGTCTTGAATATTAGAGCACCTTCTGAAAATGACAATGGTTAACAAGACATGGAAGTTATCTGTAATCCTACTCTGTTCTCACAGGCTCTTTATCACATTTCCTCTCCAATGAGAAATCAATCATTAGGCCAAGTAACAGTCCTGAAGTATTTGCTTCATATGGCAATTTAGGTATTCCTTTAGGCTGATCACCCTTCTAGGTAATCCAATCTAAGTCATACCGATGATCAGTGGTTTCATCTTAGAGATACCAAAATACCAAAATGTGGCTTCTTTTCATTCTCCAAGTAACCACAGTGGTAAGGTGCTCCAGCTTTTACTTAGCACGACAAGGTTTAAGCACGTTACGTCGTTGGCATATTTTCTGTGTGCCGCATGGATTCTAGCTATATCCCTGGTATGTGGGTGCACTGAATAACTGGCATGAGCCACTCCCGATAAGCCAGGATTGACTTCTGGGAATATTAGCCACTGCAAAGCAAAAGCAGCCAAGTGTTTACAAAATGTGAGGACAGTGGTGAGGAGGGAAGGAGAGGGGAGGAAGATAAAAGTCAACACCAGAGTCATTAAACTCTGGTCATGGTTTTCGGTAGGACACAGCCCTTGCCATCTTTCTTCAAGTCTGACCAATCAGAATTCTTCCTAAAAATTGTACAAATTCGTGTTCTTATGGTAACGTTAAATCATGGTCAATAAAGGAGGAGTGTGCAGAGAATGAGCAGGTCTCTCCACAGGTTACATTACCATTAAAATGGGTATAAGCCTGTCATACTGAGTTTTTTCATTAACCTTTTCCAGCCAAACTTGTTGAAAGGTGCTCAGGAAGAAATTATTAATTTTGTGTCTGGAGAGAAGCATACAAGTTTTCTTTTAAAAACTAGCATCAGAGACAGTTTCCCATAATAAAACAAATCCCTTTAGCCCTTTAGTTTTGGAGATTCTATGCGGTTAGATGATCACAAGGTGGAGAAGAGAAGTTGTCTCCATCATCAGCTTCTCTGTTGTTATGAAATCTACTTACAGTCCTCCATGCTAGAGAGATCACCCATAGCAGCCCCTCTAAAACAAGTGAGTTAGGGACGGTCATGCTTCATGAAGGACATAGTGAATTCCTAGACTTACTCTTACCCATACAGAGTAAAACTACTGAAGGTGCAGCCCAGATATGTAAGGATGGTACTAATATCTTCAGTGGATTTAGAAAAAAATGCTTGTTTTTGAGAGATGTAATTTCTGCCTAGCTGTCCTGGTCCCAGAGACATGTGCTTTCGAGCTAGGCTCTTTCGAAGGCCAACTCAGCACAATGTCAGGTAGAAATCTCAATCAGATAGGGAAGGAAACACTTTCTGATGTTTTGACACTTCCAGAAAACAAAGACAAATTCTATGCACTTTTGCTTTTTCTAACAGGCTATGAATTTCACTTTTCTGTTACGACTTCAGCAGCCTTAACGCCCATGACTGCTTGAGCTTTCCATCTTTTCATTCATGAATTCTACTTGATTTGGTGGTGCCTCATTCTCTTCCAAAGATAGTAATCTGTTTCTTGAAAGAGATCTGTTGGAGCAGGTATGTGTCTCAGAGACTGTGATTCTTTTTTTAGACAGAGTCTCGTTCTGTCGCCCAGGCTGGAGTGCAGTGGTGTTATCTTGGTTCACTGCAACCTCTGCCTCCCAGGTTCAAGCGATTCTCCTGCTTTAGCCTTCCAAATAGCTGGGATTATAGGCTCCTGCCACCACACCTGGCTGATTTTTTTTTTTTTTTTTTTTTTGAGACAGAGTCTTGTTCTGTTGCCCAGGCTAGAGTGCAGTAGCGTGATCTCAGCTCACTGTAACCTCCGCCTCCTGGGTTCAAGCAATTCTCCTGCCTCAGCCTCCCAAGTAGCTGGGATTACAGGCGCATGCCACCATGCTTGGCTAAGTTTTTTCTGTATTTTTAATAGAGATGGTTTCACCATGTTGGCCAGGCTGGTCTCAGTCTCCTGACCTTAAGTGATCTGCCTGCCTCGGCCTCCCAAAGTGCTAGGATTACAGGAGTGAGCCACTGAGCCCAGCGGAGACCATCATTCTTAACTATCTTCCAAGACCCTAACTAAGAAAGCCCAGGTGGCCAGTTGGCTCAGGACGAGGTTATAGGCTACTCTGGACAAATGATGGCCAAGATCCACAATTTGATGAAAACAAAATGTCAAGCATAGGAATAGTCCTTTATGTGATATTCCAAAGAAACACATTTATTTACATAAGCTTCAGAGTATACTTGTCTAAGTCAGTTTAATTTCCCTGAGCAAGTGAGAATATTCCTACTGATTTGATAAGTCAATGAAGCAGAGGCTGATATTCAATTACCAGCTTTGTTTATTGACCCAAGACCTGACCATACCTACTCTGCAATAAGTCTGAGGACAGGAATGTCACCACATCACCAAAGACACTGAATCGGTCTGGGTAGTCAACTCTGGGCCAGTCTGTCACTGATACTATTCCCTATGTTGACAAGGATATGTCCCAGACTTTTCAGCAAAAGCTTCAAATATATTTTACTTCAAAGTATAAGCTGAAACACCCGAAGGCATCCTGCCTCTGGCAAGCCTCTTGAGGCATCTGCAGCCTTTCTATATTTTGACAGCTAGTACACTGTGCTAAAAGATTTTCAAGTTACATTTCTGTACCTGCTGAGGAAATGGTAATTTCAGTGTCAAGTTCCTGAGCAGAGAAATACTATTGGAACTGTTGATGGAATTTGGGGTGAAATGTTTCAGAAAACAGTTTCTTTTTTTCCAGAAGTCTTTACATGCTAACCAAGAATCCCACCTCAGCAAAAGTAGTGTACTTCCATATGCTTACTTGGCTGACTTTAGGGTACAAATGGTGAGCCTGACAGGAATGGGTTCTAGAGAATCTCATCTGGTTTCAGTTTTTATGCTTACCTTGATTGTCTTAGCCAGGCCCTTATACTATGCAGACTGCAATAGCTCCATAGGCCAAGGATTCCAATTTCTATTCCTTGGATTAAGAGTGAGAGAGCACAGCTGTGGGAGGATACCTCCATTCCCATCGCTGGCTTACATGCCAGGAAAAAAGACAAAATACTTGCCTGGGCAGGTTGTAGAGAGGGGCCATCCTGAAACAGGCCACCACTGCCCGTTTCCGTTGCTTTGATAACAGTTTGTGCCAGACGGCCTTCTTGGACCTCAAAGGCTGTTCCACCTGAGAAGAGATCACATCGGTTGGTGCACATTAGGCTGATCTTCTGGTGGCAGAAGCTAGTCACCTGTAGCCCAGACTTCTTCATTCTGGAAGAATTTTGGCTTCTCAACTGTAGTTAGCAAAATGCACCCAGGAGCAGATGATTTCAGTTGTGAAAGTCTTAGGTTTTCCTCTTTCTCCCAGTTGCTTTTAGTCATTTATTCCCTAATAGCAGCTTAACTAACAGTAGTGGACTTAAATAGGGCATTTGAGCTAATGGCAAGAATGCACAAAACACTGGCAGGGGAAATAATGGAGAGGTCTCCTATCACAGGGCATCGAGATGGCACGTGGGGGTGATCTGGGATGATCCTTGGTCCTTGTTTTCTCAGTCTTATGAGGGCACTTGTACCTGAATGCTGAGTGTGGAGGGGAGCTTTGTATGGTCCAGGGTGTTTCTGCTTCCCCATTCCTCAGGGCAGATGCTCCTTACCTGTTCCAGGTGGAAGACAGCTGCTGAAATTCTCTGCACACGCTCCACTGTCTTTTCCGGATTGAAAGGTTCTTCACTCTTCAGAACATTCTTGTAGAGGTTCAGTTGCCATTTTACAGCTGGGTCATCAGACTGAAAATTGAAGCATACTCATAAGATGAGGAATTTCCTGTACTTCTTATACTGAAGAAGCCTTTTGGTCCTACCATGGTTCTGTAGGAGTCAAGACTCTCCTTCTATTATCACTTCACTTTCATTTTCTCGATTATCTTCTGGAACACTGTAGATACTGTATAGGAACTTCTCATTCTAACTTCTACGTCTCTTAATGCTTCTGTCATATTTTCTATCTCGTCATCTCTCTGTGTCGCATTTTGGATGATTTCCTTAAAGCACTCTTCTAATTTATAAATTATTGTTTCCGCTATGTGTAGCCTATTTTTAACCCATTTATTAGGTTTTTAATTTCAATGATTATTTTTTATTTTTATGACTATGAAGTCTTTTTTCAAACCCATCTCCCCTTCTCCTTTTTAAAAATATAACATCCAATTATTGCTTTATGGGTTTGATTAATTCCTTTATATCTCTTTAAATGTTTTAATTTTATTTACATTTACATCTCTTTCAATTGCTCCTTATGGTTGAATTATTCTCTTTGTTTCCTATGCTGACTCTCTACTAGTAGATTTCCTGATGTGCTTTGTAATTAAAAAAAAATATGAGCTTGTCTTCAGGAGGAATTTTACCTATTGGTATCTCAGCTTGTATTTTAGAAGGTGGAGGCTCTCCAAGTGGTTATTCCACTTGGGTTTCTCTGTGGAATATTTGTGGGTTTTACTGGTTCAAGGCTAACTTTATGGAAGTTTCTTGCTCTGTATTTATGCATAGTGTGGGTAATTAGGTCCCACACTCCTCTTCCTTTACAATGATTAAAAAACCAAGCCCCTAAGATTTTTTTTCTGGCCCTAGAGATTTCTTTTTATTGCCTTTTTTTTTCTAGTATATTTTATCCACCATTCCTATATGTTTGGGGTGGAAAGGAAAGACTTTGTGTGTTGGCTTAGTTCTCCATCTCAGGGCATAATGTATCTGAGGTAAGAGTTGTTCAGATTCACAGGCTTTAAAACATCTCAAATAGCCTTTAACATGAAAATTATATTTTTTTATTGTACCAACTAGAAACAAAATTATTTTGTTTCAAAATCTCTTTAGAGCAGGAGGTGCTAAAACTTCCCCCAGGTGTCCACTGCACTGTTTAACAAGACTTACAGTCAGTAAATTCTGAGACCTAATCTACACGCCACTGCTATGGCCTGACGTTCACATAATGGGAAATGGGAATAGATGCTTTATTGGGTATCCTCTTTGTATCCTCTTTGTAACCCTCTTTGTAATAACTAAGAACAAAAATTAAGGGCAAAAACAAACAAACAAACAAACAAACAAACAAACAAACATACATTAAGGGCAGTTTATGTACCAGTCCTTTTTTCTTTTGAGACGGAGTCTTGCTCTGTTACCCAGGCTGGAGTGCAGTGGCCTGATCTCGGCTCACCACAACCTCCGTCTCCCAGGTTCACACCATTCTCCTGCCTCTGCCTCAGCCTCCCAAGTAGCTGGGACTACAGGCGCCCGCCACCACACCCGGCTAACTTTTTGTATTTTTAGTAGAGACGGGGTTTCACCGTGTTAGCCAGGATGGTCTCAATCTCCTGACCTTGTGATCCGCCCACCTTGGCCTCCCAAAGTGCTGGGATTACAGGTGTGAGCCACCGCGCCCGGCCATGTACCAGTAAATTTTTAAAAAAAAATTTAAAAAAGAGAGAGCTAGTCCTACCAATTAAACACAAATACCCCCAAACTGTTTTTGGAACACATATAAGAAGCATGAGTAAATGAAGTGAAAAGCTGGAACCCTGCAGCCAGAAGGAAAGCCCGTGTGAGTTCTCACTGCCGTCCTGAGTCATCACCTTTTCCTGCAAGTGCAAGTTGTTCCGCAGATGTTCTCTGACCTCTTCATCTGTGTCCCTCTGTGGAAAGAGATGTCAGATTTTATTCCCGGAGACCACCATGGAACTGTCAAGTAGCATATGGGGATGTATGGAGACTCAACGCACAGTTTCGCTGGGATCTTTATCAGAAGAACAAAAGAAAAAATATTCCGGAGATTTGTCCCAAAGGGCACACACTGACTTCCAAACCAGTTTTAAAGATGAGGGCGTGTTGCCTCCATACACACTGGTTTCTGCGCATCTGCTCCCCGCCCCCCAGGGGAGGAGGACTAACCCTTCAGGGGCTGAATGCTTATCACTGCACCATGTGGATCACACACTCAGCCCAGGCAGACGGGCAGCTTACATGGCTGTATCGTGATTTTGCGAGGGAGATCAGCTCCTGGTCGCCTGGAGTACACATATTCAAACCAATGGGCAGCATTTTCTTGAGTGCAGCCACGATGAGGGAGGTCTGGATGGAATACAAGTCTCCCCGCCGCTTTGTCTTCTTCCGCTCCTGGTCTTGTCCTCCAGACTAGGAGATGATGTTGAAATAAACAGAGAGGGGTTCAGTGATTCTCCCAAAGGAACGGCCTCCTGTCAGAGGCAGCCTGCCTCCTTGTGGCCCTGTCAGTATAGGGTGGGCCTTACTACACTTCAAAGGACAGTGAAAAGAGTGTGTTGAACAAAGACGAATTAGGTAGCCATCAAAGACCAGCCATAACCCTGAGCCTTCTCCTTCTGCGCATGCACACAGAGCCACATAACTAAACACACATCACCGACGCCTATTGCTCGCTCAGTTCCAGACTGAACAAGTAAACTGGTGTTCTACAAAAAGAATGATTTGTTAACTGACAAAAATGGCCCCAGAAAAGTTCTGAGAATTCTGATGCTGGGGGATCACTAAAAATATGAAAGAGTATCCAGCACAGAATAATTGCTCTGTGTTTTCAAAGCTGAAGCTGGTGTTTTGGAGCACCTCACCATGGCCTCCCGACCATGAGCCAATGCAAATTCTTACAGGAAAAGGAAAATCTAAAGTAGGGCTGCTTTGGAATCCAGCTGAAGGAAAGTTAGGAGAAAAACTGAAGACATGAAAGAAAGGAACTCCTCAGTCCATGGAAGCTCATACCCATCTTTGACTTATGCCTTCTCATCCTTTTCAGAGAGAGTTCACTCAGTGAAGTTGCAGGTTTAAGAGAGGAATCCAGGCCAGGTGCGGTGGCTCACACCTGTAACCCCAGCACTTTGGGAGGCTGAGGCAGGTGGATCGCCTGAGGTCAGGAGTTTGAGACCATCCTGGGCCTACTAAACATACAAAAGTTAGCTGGGCATGGTGGCACACGCCTGTAATCCCAGCTACTTGGGAGGCTGAGGCAGGAGAATTGCTTGAACCCATGAGACAGAGGTTGCAGTGAGCCGAGATCACGCCATGGCACTACAGCGTGGGTGACAGAGCAAGACTCGGCCTCAACAACAACAACAAAAAACATTAAAAAAAAAAAAAAAAAAGAGATAGGAATCCAATGCACTGGGCTATGACACAATAGCAGCCCCAGGGAACCCACTGAGAACCCTCAGCATCCATGGCACAGGGAAATCACTTGGTGGGTCCAGGTGGGCTCAAGGAAACAAGGCGGTGACTCAGATTTCATGATTCCAGGTTCCAGAGACACAGAGCTGCTCACGTGGTACGTGCTTGCAGGACTGGGCCTCAGTGGGCACTTGCTGGAAGTGGGGAGGGCTGGGTAGCCAGAATCAAGTCAGGGACTCTGGGAAAGAAGCGGTGCTCACCAAAGCTTTATGCTATGAGGTACCATGGAGTGTTTGCAGCAATGAGGGGACAGCACTGTGGTTTATCATGACATACAGATACAGGGCTCTGGAAGCACGCCAGATGCCTCCCCTGGAAGTGGCACGCAAGACCTGGTCCTCCTGGGCTTGGGCAGAATTCATTTTATGGGAAAAGGCTTTTGGAAGAGAAGAGTAGGGTCAGAATTAACAGTGTCTTGGGACTAATCTCTTTAAATTGCTTTCCAAAAGGTGAAAGAGTTTCATAATTATTAATGGACACTCTTAAGAACAGTGTAATTTCTTTCAGCACTTGTGGTGGCTGCAATTTCAGGTGGTTGTATCACAGTATCACAGAAACCACAGCAAAATCCCTGGCCAGCAGAACCCTAGTCTGGCCAAACATTGCCAGAAAATTCTATTGGTTGCAGGGGTATCTTGTGTCCAGTGCTCCAAAACACCAGTCAGCCCCTGGACAGCAGTGGGAGGGGCAGTAAGAAATATAAACAGAGGGAAAGAAATGGGGCTAAGAGAAGGAGGCTCCTGGTGTTCCAGAAAACAGCAGGAAGGGAAAGCTGCTTCACACACAGACTGAGCGTGTGCCAACTATCACTGGCTGAGTGCTTGCTGGGCTCCTCACCATTCTACCACCAGGTTTAAAATTCTAAAGGTTGCGACTCAGGGCAAAACTCATTTATAGTCTAAATTACCCTTGAAAATGTTTCAAATCATCCATAAAACATAGAACCTGGTTATATGTATATAAACTATGTGATATCACATATGTATACATGTAAAATATAAATGGTAATACACAGTATGCAATCGAATAAATATGCTCAAAAGTGTAATTACGTGGATTTGATTACACAATCTAAATTATTTCCTGCTCACTCTCTATTTGATTGGGCCAATCTCATGTCCTTCTAATCATAAATGCTGCATATGCAATATGACTCCAATGTGCCTGCTACTTATATAAAACATTTATGATCCTCCCAAAACCCCTGAAACCAGTCAGTTTTGTAAATGAGAATGGGATTGCTCAGGGAAGTTAAACAATTTTTCCAAGATCACATAGCAAGTAAGCCTCTGAGCTAACCAGATGCAAGTCTATCTCATCTGGGCTCCATCTTCCTTTCCTAACTAAGAGCTGCGTGTGCCCTAGTTCCTGCACATCTCCCCTTCTTCACTGCATAGTGTAGAGCGGAGGTTTGGGAGAATGGCAGCCGACACACATTAATTAAGAGGAAGAGAAAATGTTCAGTTGTAACCTGAAACTGTAACTGGGAAATTCTCCCAGGGTAGGCTTTGGAAGACTCTCTTTGAATCATGGGAGCCTTATACAGGATGCAGGACACCTACAGTGTGAAAGGGCTGAGACCACTAATAAAAAATAGGACTCTGACCCTGGGTAGCACCACGAGGAGTAGTCCCCTGGGTTCTCAAGCCCTGTCAGTCATCCCTATCTCTGTTAGTGTGGTGGCTGCCGAGAGGGCAGCTGGAGAAGGGAGCAGAGATAGCAAGGAGACCTCGGTTAGGGTGAGGCTTGGCTGGCTTCCCCGGCTTCCCCATTCCAAGGGTGGGTAGGCCTACATTCACTCTTTGACAGGCAGTTGTCTTCCCTGGAGCAGGCCTGGGGCACCTCCAGGCGGGAAAATCCATTCTGTACCACCCCCATGGTGATCACAGTGCAGAGGGGGCCAGAGCCTGGCACCTCTAATACTAGGACAGAAAAGACACGTCATGCATTTGACCTGTACCTTTACTTGCATGGCCTGTGTGGAAAGACAAAAGAAAAGAAACAAGGAGAAGAGTCAGTCAGTAAAAGCAGGGCTCTAAGGCAAAAGGCACTATATGTTAGTTATAGCTTCTTAGCCCCCATTTCTCAGCTAACACAACAGAAACTCAATGGTTCTGGAAGCCAGTTGAGCATAGCATGAAGAGTGAGTGGGAGGTTAGGATGGAAGTTAATTTGGTCAAAGGACTTATACCCAGACCAAACAATCTACTTCTCAGGTAAGGTCAACCCAGAAGCAGCCTTCCAGAGTGTGTGGCACTCAGACCCGACCCAGGCTGGTCTTTAGATCTAGAGAGTTCTTGTGGGTGGCCAGAACTGAAGTCTTTGCCCCTTCTACCTCCCTCCTTTCACCTGGGTGGGCTATAGACACTCTGTTGTATAACCAAAGAGCAGAGTTTTCTTTCTTCCTTCTACCCACCACATTAGCAACATCTGTGGCTACAGAGAGGGGAGAACTGACCTAAGGGGCAATGCTTGTGCTTATGTTAAAAGAAGGTAGCGTAGGCCACGGTGGCTCATGCCTGTCATCCCAGCACTTTGGGAGGCCAAGGTGGCAAGATCACTTGAAGCTAGGAATTTGAGACCAGCCTGAGCAACATAGCCACTGTCTTTACAAAAAAAAAAAAAAATTCAGCTGGGTGTGGGGTTGTGTGTTATAGTCCCAGCTACTAGGGATGCTGAGGCAGGAGGATCGCTTGAGCTCAAGAGTTCGAGGCTGCAGTGAGCTATGATCACACCAGTGCACTCCAGACTGGGCAACAGAGGGACACCCTGTCTTAAAAAAAAAAAAGGAAAAAAGAAGATTTATTAACAAAAAGTACTCTAGGAATATCCAAAGTGATTCAGAATCACCAAAAAACCTAAAAGATGGAGCGTTTCCCTTCTTGTGCTACAACCTTTAAAAATGCCTTAGGTTGGGGCTACAGATTCTAGTTTTATTTGTTCTGTCACATATTGCTAAGATTAGTTAACTCACTGCAATTTTCTAATGAAATGCTTTTAAAAATTTGGTGGTGGAAACGTTTTATTTTCTTGCATTTTCTTCCTTTTTTTTTTCTTAAGAGACAGGGTTTCGCTATGTTGCCCAGGCTCATATTGAACTCTCGGCCTCAAGTGATCCTCCCTCCTTAGCTTCCTAAAGTACTGGGATTACAGGCATGACACTGGCCCATGTTTTATTTTCTTAATAGAAATGTACAGATTCTTATACCTTCAAAATCATTTCATCTCCCCACGCTTACATCATAAACTATCACCAGTGGTTATCTTATAATGATTAGACAGTTGATTTTGTGTGTAGAACTTAAAAGACAGACACAGGCTTTTGTGGGGTGAGTGACTTTGAGGACACATCACAAGGGGACAGCACAGGGAGAGCTGGTGTCAGGCTTCTGAACAAAGGCAAGCCCGGGCCATGGGAAGCTCTTGTCCCACTGAGAAGGTAACCGAAGCAATGACAAGTCAACCCAACATCAGACAGAGAAAAAGCAGAAGACTTTTTGTAAGTCGGCCTGAGAATGCGAAGCAAGAGATAGAGTGAGAGAAGGAGGGCAGGAGGGAAGGAAGAAATGGTGGAGAGAGGCAGAGGTGGAGAGAAGGGAGGGGAAGGGAGGAGAAAAGGGGAGGGTGAAAGGGGAGGGGGAGGGGAGAAGAGGAGGATGAGTGTGCGTTCCCGTGTGCACGTTTATGAGAGAGAGAGACAGAGTATGCACACATGCCTGTGAGTAAACAGCAGAAGTGCAAGAACAAAGGGAATAAAAACAAAAGAGAAGGCCGGGTGTGGTGGCTCATGCCTGTAATCCCAGCACTTTGGGAGGCTGAGGTGGGCGGATCATGACGTCAGGAGATCGAGACCATCCTGGCTAACACAGTGAAACCCTGTCTCTACTAAAAATACAAAAAATTAGCCGGGCATGGTGGCGGGCACCTGTAGTCCCAGCTACTTGGGAGGCTGAGGCAGGAGAATGGTGTGAACTCGGGAGGCGGAGCTTGCAGTGAGCCGAGATCGCACCACTGTACTCCAGCCTGGGCGACAGAGCAGGACTCCGTCTCAAAGAAGAAGAAAAAAAAAAAGAGAGAGAAAAGTGGTAGGGGAGGGAATGAAAGAGGGAGAATGAGCAAGAAAATTCACTCACACGTGTAAGTGTGAATGCCCTTGAAAAACTCAAAGATAGCTTCAAAAATATTTCCTGTCCTTTTTCGATCCACTGAAATCACGCTTCATGGGGTGGAGTGGCTTTGAACAATGAGGCACTCTAATATTTCCTGCATCACGACACTTTTTTGATTTTATTGTTTATAACCTTGGTCAAGGAACTGGCATTTCTTGGGCTGAACACATTCTAACTTACCATTCCCTCCTGAGGAAGCTGCTGTCATTTTTCCAGAAACAAAAAAAGTTTCAAAACAAAAAACACTTGCTCAGCTTAGTTACATTTAGCTTAACATACATTTGCAAACTGGTGTTATATACACAAAATATACAATGAGCTCTCACAAGCAAAATCTGCTTTGACTGCCCCAGAAAAATAACGTTATCTTTGAACTGACCTTCGACTAATCAAGTAGTAACAGCGTGGCTCACTGTATATTTTCTCCACTTCCTTTCCATTCGCAACGGCATATGTGGTGTGTGTGGCATAGGGCATTCATATACACATGCCTCCACAAAGCCTGCCATATGCACTGAGGCTAACTTCATTTTTACAACACCAGAATTCAGTTAAGAGTGGAGATAAAAGCAAGTACAGGTCACTGTTCAGATCAGGTAGTAGAGAGAACGTCTAATTGCAGGGAGGCAAAGGCAATAGGGAGTCAACTGATAAGGAAGAATACTCCTGCCCTAACCCCTCAGTATGTAGTTCCACATCCAAAAAATACCAGAAATGGCTAGGAGATATTTCTTATCGGAGGCATGCCATCTTTTTGTCTGAAATAATGCACTGTATTTCTCAAATATTACTCTATCCTAGAGATACTGTTGAAACTGACCTTAAACCAGAACATCTTAGTAGAGCTGGGAGAATTCAGGAAGTAAGCTCAATCCCATTCTGCAGATTGGTAAATGGGACCCAGAGAAGTTAAGTGAATGATGCAAGGTGTAGCTCTAGCCAACAGCTGGGCCAGGGGCAAGACTTAGCTTCCTTTCGCCTTCTGGTCTATTTACCACTACACAGTGTCTTAACTCAGGCAATAGAACAATATGAACATTTGTTACCCTGAGGACCATGGCAACTATTATTCAACATCTAGGGAGTGTCCTCTCATCCATTCGTTACGTTGTAATTTTGACCCTATCCCATGTGGCTCAGAAATACTTGGCATATGACAACAACAGAAATGAAACAAAAGACTTTGCTTCTACAGACTAACCGGACCAGCAAGGAAGAAGCCCACTTTCTGAAAATGACCATCCTTTGTCAAGAAACAAACACCCCCTTTTCCTCATTCAGTGATGTGAATGAACAAAATGTCAGGTTAGTTTGTTAGTAGGTGGGTTTTGAAATGCCATTTTCTGCTACCTCATCTTTTTCCAAATGTAAACCCAAGGACCTTGAGCATTCATTCATTACCAGAGGCTTGAGATGTCTTTGCCATTTCTGCTCATCCAGGATCCAAGTCCTGGTATCAGATTCCTTTCCATTGCTTTGTGACTGTTCCCTGACAATCCCAATGGATGCTAGCTGGTTCAGTCCTAAGCCATTGAATCTAACCCAATTTGAAGATAAGGCCAGGAGCTGTGGCTCACGCCTGTAATCCCTGCACTCTGGGAGGATGAGGTGGGTGGATCACTTGAGGTCAGGAGTTCGAGACCAGCCTGGCCAACATGGCGAAACTCCATCTCTACTAAAAATACAAAAATTAGCCAGGTGTGGTGGCGTGCGCCTGTAGCTCCAGCTTTTGGGAGGCTGAGGCAGAAGAATCGCTTGAATCTGGGAGGCAGAGCTCACAGAGAGCCGAGATCATGCCACTGCACTCCAGCTGGACAACAGAGTGAGACTCCATCTCAAAAAATTAAAAAAAAAAGATAGTATGGAATCTGTCTGGGATTTATTGACTTTCTGCAGGTAGATGAGTCAAAGAAGAGGCTGTGATACCTGTAAGAAGACCTGCAGAGGCAACTTAAGATAAGCTAGCTGTCCCAGAAAGGTGGATTTGAAAAAACTCAACCTCGTCTACATCATATGACAGTAGATGTGTTTACCAAAAGACAAATGCAAAATGAATTCTGAAAAATCAAATAAAACTAAAGCACAAAGGATACCTTTGCAGCAAAGATTCCTCATGAATGTGATTGCTCTACTTTGTATGTACGTAATTTTGTTTGTCAAACTTTACCAAGCAATGCATACGAAAAGTGTATACTTAGAGTATACTATAAACTCTAACAGTCAATTTCTATATGTTGGAAGAAATGTGTCAACATAAATAAAAGCAACAGAGAGCTCAGAATGATCGCAGCTGACTAGAGCTAGCTATGCTTGGTGGAGCTCCAGATGCTAAAGTTTTCATTTTTGGTGTCATACCAGCCCCTTGTCTGCAGCTTATATATAAGACCTCCATCCCAAATGGTTATTTGGAAAGATGCCCAAGGGCTTTGTTACAAACCCATGATTCTCATCTTTCCAGAGCTGACTTTTACTTCTGAGGGTCCCCATGCACACTCCACCCTGATGCTCCTCAAAGGCAGCACTGTACCAGCAATGAGACAGATGCACATCTCAGGTATTAATGTCACTTATACTTGACATATAAAATCAACCCTCACTGAGGCACATTTCTCGGGGGTACAGAGTCAAGGTAAGTCATAACAGCTGGTAACAAAACATCACATTTAAGTAGGCTTTGCTTTTGTATGTACACTTGAAGGAGTACGTCTGAGAAGTCTCTTAAATCAAAATAATGAAGCCTCAGCGTGCAGAGCCGACGCAAGAGGAGGTGGGAGGCTAACTTGTGCCCCTTGTATTCCTGCTATGCTCCTCTCTATAGGTTACTCTTTCTTCAGACAGATGTCTGATATGCCCTTTTTCAAACATTTCCTAAAGGAAATGGACAAATGTTTGGCTTTCTGAGTGCAACTATCATGAAAAAGAAACAGAGGGCATTAAGAGATCAACACAGCTGAAATAAAACAGGTATTGGATATTACAGATAGGAGGAAAACAAGCATGATATAAGAGTACGTGCTGTCAAAATCTACAAAGCAAGGTAATTTTTTCCTAGCTATCAAAAAGTGGTTCTAGGCATGTGTATTGCTGTATCCTCACTACACAGGAAGTAGTTCTATTTTAAAACCACTAACAGCAGCTTTTGTTTTGGAGACCTCTCAAATGCCTTAGGCAAGTCTTGAAACTTAAGCTTTTTGACATACAAGCAGCTATTTATTCATAAAATGTGATGACCATGCTTATTTGAGAGCAGTTTCTTCCGGCTCGTTCTCAAAGAAACAGCAGCAGAGATTGTTGGTCATGTAGTTTGACCTAAATGCAGTACGGTGTTAATCCCCAGAAAGTATGAAACAGATCCAAGTCGTGGCTGAGGTTAATTAAGGTTGAAGAGTTTTTGGAATTGATTTCTAAGGACTTACTTTTGACATCTTGCTTTTGCTGTCTCCAGTTAAAAATGCCAAATTATTAATTTCATTCTGAATCACAAAATTTTGCTCTTCCCTCTTGAAGTTCTAAGTGGGAAAGAATTGAAAAAGCAAACATCACAAGAAAGTTCTGTAAACCAAAAATAAGATTCTAAGCTCCCCAAGTAACTGAATAGACCCCTTCTCTCAGCCGAGGTGATTCCAAAGACACCTGAAAAACTAATTCATTCCATGATGGGAAGAGGGGGTCAGCCATGTCTCATTACACCCTCTCCCTTTTAGAGTTTAGGCACATATGACCAGCATCAACATTAAAATAGAGATCTTAAGAGAAAATAGACTCTTGGTAGTAATAAGACACCAAATTCCAACCTGACTCTAGTATAGCATCACATGACAGACAGCAGGCCTCGAAGGAAATAAAAATATTTGACCCCAAAATATATTTATTTGACATATTTTGAAAGGGCCCTGCAAAGCTGTCTCTGCTGTGGGGAAAATTCACATTCTGTAGAGAATCCCCTTCCCTTTCCTGGTCTTTTCCTGATCTTGAAGAGATTAAATGAGAGTCTAGCACCTTTTAAATGTCTAAATATGAAACATTTGTCACCTGTTGTCTCTATGGGTGGCCACGTATGAGACTTCATCTGCATAATAAGAATGCTGGTCTGACAATCCTTTGTCTTAACTCAGACACCGTTTCTATTGCTTCCAGGTTTTTAGATAATAACTCTTTCTGATTGACAACTGTCAGTCAGAAAATCTTTGAATCCACCTATGACCTGGACGCCCACTACCTACTCCTGTAAGATGTCCTGCCTTTCTGGGCTAAACCAAGGTATACTTTACATGTATTGATTTATGCCTCTGTCAGTAACTTCTGTCCCACTGAAGTGTATAAAGTCAAGCTGTAACCCAACCACCTTGGGCACATGTTCTCAGGACCTCCTGAGGCAGTGTCATGGGTCGTGGTCCTCACATGTGGCTCAGAATACATTTCCTCGAATATTTTACTGTTTGGCTTTTTTTCATCAACAGTTTTCCACGGTCTGCAGCTTTCACAACCATTCTAAACCCAGGGCCCAAATGTGTTCTTACATGAGATTTACACCACAGAATGAAGACTTCTGCCACCATGCGGAAGAGCTGGTCAGAATCAGCATCAGGACTTTTCAGCCAGTTAGATCTGGGTCCAAAAGTAAATGAATAGGCATTTGAAATTCAGTAGAGATTAAAATATTCACACCCTAAAAATTATACCAACACTGGAGACACACATTTATCCAGATCAAACTGCATTCTCATATGAAAGCAATAATCAGGGAGACTAAATAGCAATATATTCCTTAAACATTTAGATATAGGTACATAATTAGAGTAGATTTCTTGAAAGATCTACAGTAATTATTTCCATTTGCCAAAGGATTCAAGAATTACCTTGGCAAACTGATGTCAGAAATCAACATTTCAAAATGGTCAAAAGTAGGTTATGTTTTTTCTTTAAACTGATTAGTTGATTAAGGTTAAGCTCTAAGTTTTGGGACATGCTTCCTTTAATATATAAGGCTAGCAAAGGTGGCAAGTCTTGGTCACTAAGACATCTAACCTGGTCCTTGACACTTGTCATTGTCAAACCTCTGAAATTCTGAGCACTCTCAACAGTTCATGTCCCACCCCTTTTCCTTTAAAGCCAGTTTTATCAATGAAATTTGTAAGATAGTATGTTTTTCGCTGTGATTTGAAGTGTATAAGCAGAGATCAATTATCTTCATCTACGCCCTCTAAAAGGGTTTGAAGATTCCCTACAAATAAGCATTACTCATAAAAAAAAAAAAGTAGACTGGTTAAGAGATTTTGCAGTAGCACCAAGAAGGTTGAACTGCAGTTTCAGGAATTCAGTCGTTTCTCTAAGCTGTCTTGCCATGAAGTAGCTTACATATTCAAATTAAATTATATTTCCAAGGGCTGGGTGAGTTGCCATTTTCAAATGTCTACATAGAGTTAACTAAACGAACAAACAAACAAAAAACAAAAAAACCCCACTATTTCTCTGCTCAACACTTCTGATATCAAATATGTGGGGTTTTTCTCACATAAAACAATTCTTCAACTCTTCAGACACTGACTGAGTGTCCTACAATTCAAATATGACACTAACTACCTGGATTTAGTGCAGTCCCCACAGGTTAAGGGCTCAGACCCACAAGCCTGCCCCTCACTTCAGATGCCGGTCTCAAGTCCCAGGTTGTGACCTGTACTTCTGACCAACTGGCTATAACCAACCCCTTCATTGGGTTCAATAATTTGCTAGAGCAGCTCACAGAACTCAGGAAAATACTTGATTTACTACTACCAGTTTATTATAAAGGACACAACCAAGGAATAGCCAAATGAAAGAGATGCATAGGGCAAGGTATGGGGGAAGAGGTAGGGAGCTTCCATGCCTTCTCCAGGCACACCACCTTCCCAGTACCTTTGTGTGTTCAGCAACATGGACGCCTCCAAACCCCATAGCTTAGGGTTTTTTTGTGGTGGCTCCATTATATAGGCATGATTGGTGAAACCACTGGCCATTGGTTATTAAACTCAATATCCAGCCCCTCTCCTCTCCCCAGAGGTTAGGGGAGGGTAAATGGTGGTGGGGCTGAAAGTCCCAACCCTCTAATTGCAGAGTTGGTACATCTGGCAACCAGTCTCCATTCTCCAAGAGTCACCTCATTAGAATAAACTCAGGTATGGTTGAAAGGGGCTTATTATGAATAACAGAAGTTGTTCCTTTCATCCCTTTCCCTCAGGAAATTCTATGAGTTTTGGGAGCTCTGTGCCAGGAAGCAGAGATGAAGAGCAAATACATATTTATTATATCGAAATATCACAGTGACACAAGTTAAACTATTGTCTTCCTTTAGTTAAAAAAAAATGCGTCTCAAAATGGTCTAAAAAACCTGATGCCTCTTGCCTCATGTAGGGTAACAGCTACCAAAAGCCAGTTCCCTAAGCCCTAGGACATCAGAATGAATTGTTGTGGGTAGCCTGTACCTCCTACCCATTCATGAGGAGCACCAGGCTAAGAAATGTAGAGACTCATGAGGCCAAGATCACTTTGGGATCCTTCTCTTATCTCCTGAATTCCTTACTGCCCTTGGTTCCAGTCTCAGGGACATTCTTATCTAATCTCTCTTGTTTTCAGATTCAAGCAGCCTCTCCTTCATATAGCTGACATTACTGGTTGTCTACTCAATATTTATTCTCCTCTTCTTTCATAGTAACAAACCCCATTTTGTTCAGGGTGGAACTATGCCCTGCTAAAGATCACATTACCCAGCTTCCCTTTAACTATAGCTATGTAACTAAGTTCTGATCAATAAGATGAATGTAGAAGTTGTTGGAAGGGCCTCCTGGAAATAAATCTCTAAGAAGGGATCAGATAGCTGAAGGTGTCTTTCTGCCTTTCTCCTGCTGATTTCCTACTTCCTGTCTGGAATGAAAATATGATGGCTGGAACTCTAATTGGCTTATTATATCATAAAGTAACTTCAAAGATGGAAGGCAATGTTGAGAATATAAAGACAAAGGAATGAGGCTGGGCATGGTGGCTCACACCTGTAATCCCAGCACTTTGGGAGGCCAAGACAGGTGGATCACTTGAGGTCAGGAGTTTGAGACCAGCCTGGCCAATGTGGTGAAACCCCGTCTCTACTAAAAAAATACAAAAATTAGCTTTGCATGGTGGTGGGCACCTGTAATCCCAGCTACTTGGGAGGCTGAGGCAGGAGAACCGCTTGAGCCTGGGAGGCGGAGGTTGCAGTGAGCACCGAGATTGTGCCATTGCATTCCAGCCTGGGCCACAGAGCAAGACTCCGTCTCAAAAAAAATAAATACATAAATAAATAAAAGAAAGAAAGACAAAGGCATGAGGCTTTCTAACGAGGAACAATACTGGCCCTAGCTCAACTATCTTTGGACTTCTTTTCCGTGTGAGATTAAATTTCTCATTTGTTTAAGCCACTATAGCCAATTCTCCACTACTAGCAGCCAAATGCAATTCAAACTTGAGGCTTGAGGTTGGCAATGCTTTCTGATTTCTTTCCTATTGATTTTTCAGGGTCAGATGTCAAATTTTATCACAACTACCAGCTGTTCATTCCTTAGTGTTTTGGTTTAAATGAGCTTGATAGGTTTTCCAGATGCCTTCAGTGGGAAAAGATGAGGATCATATCCTATCTAGCCAAGGAAAAAAACAGCCACAGGGACTGTGAGTAGCAAGAGCATCAGGAACAAAATCTTGGGTAACGTTTCTTGGTGGGAGAAGGAAGAGGATTTTCATCTTGTTGCCTTCGTGTGAGAATGCAGTTTCAGCTGAACATATTTTTCTTTGGCCACCCCTCTTCTAAGAGGCAGACATTTGCTCTTTATCTCTAGTGAGGTTCATTCTTCAAGCTCAGAGTGGTAAGTGCAATGAAAAACATCTCATTAAAGGTTTTCCCCTAGGCACACAAGTCAAGGAAGGTATTTGTGGGAGAATGGAAGATCCTCACCTAGCTTTTCACATTTGCTCATACCCTCTCTGCCCCCAATTAATGCAACAAGGTGCTTCTCCTGCTTGCTCCCAGTCTCCTATGGGATTCACCATCTCTGTCAATATTTAGTCGCTTGATTTTCTTGTAGATACCTAGCTGATCTGTGGGTCTCTTTTATCATCTGCAGTGCTTGCTGCCAAAAGGCAGTTGGAAAACTCAAGGCTGTAGGCAGAGAAGAAGGTTGGGTTTAGAGGTAACCATGAGAGATTCTGCCATATGGAGGAGATGGCACGTCACTCAAATAAGGCACATTGTCCTCATTAAGTAATTTCTCATCCCTCAGCTCCATCCAACCCTTCCGAATCTCCAATGTCTATTATTCTACAGTCTATGTCCATGTGGACACATTATTTAGCTCCCACTAAGTGAGAACATGTGGTATTCGAGTTTCTGTTTCTGAGTTGTCTCATTTAAGATAATGGCCTCCAATCCATGCACGTTGCTATAAAAGACATGATTTTGTCCTTTTAATCACTAAATAGTATTCCACTGTGTGTGTATATATGTATCCCACTTTTTTAAAATGCAGGCATCCATTGATAGATGCTTGGGTTGATGGCATATCTTTGCTGTTGTGAATAGTGCTGCAATAAACATATGAGTGCAAGTATCTTCTTGATATAATAATTCAGTTTCCTTTGGGTAGATGCTTAGCAGTGAGATTGCTGGATTGAATAGTAGGTCTATTTTTAGTTCTTTGAGAAATTTCCATACTGTTTTCCAGAGAGGTTGTATTGGGTGATGGTCATGCTAAAAGTCCAGACTTTGCCACTAAGCAATGTACCTATGTAACAAAACTGTACTTGTAACCCTTAAATTTATAACAACCACCAAAAGAGCAGCAGCAACCCAAGTGGATGAAATAACTGAGCACAGTCACAGGAAAAACAAGAAGCATAAGAACAGAATCCTGGGGGGTGGCAGAAGGAAGGAGATTCAGACTTCCATTTTCAAAAAGACAAATGGGGCTGGTCGCGGTGGCTCACGCCTGTAATCCCAGCACTTTGGGAGGCCAAGGTGGGTGAATCACCTCATGTCAGGACTTCAAGACCAGCTTGACCAACATGGTGAAACCCCGTCTCTACTAAAAATACAAAATTAGCCGGGCGTAGTGGCGCATGCCTGTAATCCCAGCTACTCGGGAGGCTGAGGCAGGAGAATCACTTGAACCCAGGAGGTGTAGGTTGCAGTGAGCAGAGATCGCGCCACTGCACTCCAGCCTGGGCGACAGAGCGAGACTTTGTCCTAAAAACAAAAACAAAAACAAAAACAAAACAAAACAAAACAAAAAACGACAAATGATCAGGTTTTGAAAGAAAATGAAGCCATGCTCCTGTGTCAACTTTGGAGGTAAGAGCTTTTTTCAGCTTTGTTCCAAAGCCTCCCCTAGAGGACAAAGCCTGAGGCAGTTGCTGCATGGGATTTACTCTAACTCCCTTCAACAGTTTGAGAGATAGGTTTTCACCAAAAATCTCACTATTTAAAGTTCAATGCTAAGTTCTAAATATTTCTGACTCCTAGGAAGGAGGCTAAGAAGCCGATTGCCTTTTAGAAAGAGAGACTTGTTTAGGTCAGGTGCGGTGGCTCATGCCTGTAATCCCAGCACTTTGGGAGGCAGAGGCAGGCAGATCACCTGAGGTCACGAGTTCGAGACCAGCCTGGCCAACATGGTGAAACCCTGTCTCTACTAAAAATACAAAAAAATTAGCCAGGCGTCGTGGTGCATACCTGTAATCTCAGCACTTTGGGAGGCCAAGGTGGGTGGATCACCTGAGGTCAGGACTTCAAGACCAGCCTGACCAACACGGCGAAACCCTGTCTCTACTAAAAATACAAAATTAGCCAGGCGTTGGCATATGCGTGTAATCCCAGCTACTTGGGAGGCTGAGGCAGGAGAATCGCTTGAACCCAGGAGGCAGAGGTTACAGTGAGCCAAGATCATGCCACTGCACTCTAGCCTGGCTGGCTGGGCAACAGAGTGAGACTCTGTCTCAAAAAAAAAAAAAAAAAAAAAAAAAGAAAAAGTCTTGTTTAATACGTCTTGACTTTTATCTCTTGGCATGTGGAAATGAAGCACTTATGTGTCCCCCACTGAGCACACCACAGCTGGTTCTTGCTTATTCTGGGTCAACTTCAGGTTGGACACTGACCAACAGAAGCCGCTCTTCAGAAGAGTATTCCAGACGCAGAAGAAACTTTACACACTGCTGTGGCAGGGCAGAAAACAGTACAAAGGTTTAATATGATGAGAAAAAGCAGGGAAGAGGAAAGCCCAAGATGGCTCTGTTACATATTTAAAGAGCTGCCACAAGAGGGATTAGAGTAATTTTGTTTGGTTCTGGAGAGTAAAATTAGAGCTGATAGGTAGGAGTTATCCTTTGAGCTCAAATGGTTTGAACGGTCTGAAACCAGAATGGGATTGCATGCATGGCAATGCTGTCCCTGTTGTCTTTTGCTCTCCACTTTTCCCAATAACCAGAGGCAGAAAGTCACAATAGGAAAAAGGAAGGGGTATTTCTCCATCCACTGGGAGGTAAGATGAGGTGACCTCTAACAACCCTGCCAAGGCCACAATTCCATAATTCAAAGCCAGCTAATTTTTTGGATGAAGAGAGGACCTGAAGAAACTAAAGGCACTCACGTTGGAAGCCTGTATTTCTCAGCACAGCTCATATGACCGTGATGCTCTGGGAAGAACAGATTGAAAAGTGGGGATGAATGAATTAATGATGATCTCAAAGACTCTCTGACATTGCCATTTTTAGCAACTGTCAAACACCGCATAAGTACAACATACTCTGTCTTGAGTCTTGATCGTCAATAGTGACAAATGCAATTAAAGAGCTATTCCAGGAGCAACCTTACTCTACTTTTATTTTTCACTTCAAACTCTGGCGATTTCCTTCTCTACACTGCTAACATTATTATGATATGGGAAATGACTAAAATGATGACCCTCAAAAAAGCAGGGATTTTTGTGTGTGAAAATGAGTACAATTTCCCATAGATAGGTAAGGAAAGAAAAGATTTTATATATATATATATATTTTTATATATGTTTATATAAAAAATATATATATATAAAAAATCTTTCCTTACCTATGGGAAATGGTACTCATTTTCACATAAATATATATTTATATATTATATATATTTATATATAATGTATATTTGTGTATAATATATATTTATATATAATGTATATTTGTGTATATTATATATTTATATATTATATATTTATGTATATTATATAAGTATATATTTATGTATATTATATTTATATATATTATGTATATATTTATATATTTATGTATATATTTATATATAATATGTATTTATGTATATATTTATATATAATATATATTTATGTGTATTATATGTATTTATATATTTATATATACATTTACATAAATAAATATATATTTATATATACATTTACATAAATAAATATATATTTATATATACATTTACATAAATAAATAAATATATATTTATATATGTGTATATATATAGAGAGAGAGTGTGTGTATGTAAGGTGTTGTGTGTAAAGTGTTTCTATTGGAATGCTAAATATAAGTAATCTTAATTAGGTTATTTTAAATAGTAAGTACAATTTACCTTATAAAATAATACTAAAATGAGTATATCTAGGCCCATTTCTTGCCCATGGCAGAATGGGTTACCACTCAAAAAGTTACCAATGTTCCCCCAAATAGTCCTGCATCCCTTCAATATCTATAATGGGTACCTTAAAATTAAACATTTTCAAATTTGTATTTTAGGGCCTTAAACTTTAGAAGGGTATGGTATAATAAAAATATGTATTAGTCTTTGCCCCTGTTTCCAGGCACAGAGCTACTAGAACTTGTGGAATTTCCTGAGTAATAGGAGTTTTTTAAATTATATATAACGAGCCCCTTTGACCATACCTGGGTTTATGCTAATGAAGTGACCCTTGAATGGGGAAGGGCTAGGTAGCTTCAGGATGGCCCTGGTTATCAGAAAGACCAAGCACATGGTAAGAGGGTTGGAACTTTCAGCCTCACTCCCTACCTCTGGGGAGACAGGAGGTGCCGAAGATTGAGTTCAATCTAAATCACCAATGGCCAGTGATTTATCAATGAAACTTACACAAAAGCTCGTATGAGATGCGGGGAGCCTACAGGTTGGTAAACACATTGATGGGCAGGGAGGGTGGTGTGTGCCAGGGTGGACACAGAGGTTCTGCACTCCCCTACACCCATACATTTCCCTATGCGTCTTTTCCATTTGAATGTTCCTGAGTTGATTCTTTTCTAATAAGCCTGTAATTATTAATGTGCTTTCCTGAGTTCTATAAGCTATTCCAGTGAATTATCAAATCTGAGTGAATTATCAAGCCAGGTCATGAGAACCATGGAATTTGCAGTTCGCTGGGCAGAAGTGTGAGCAGCCTGGGCAACTCATTTGTGGCTGGTGTCTGAGGCAGGAACAGTCTTGCAAAACTGAGCCATTGACTGTGGGATCTGCACTAACTCTGTGTAGTTACTGTCAGAATTAAATTGGATTGTTGGATACCCAATTGGTGTTGGAGAACTGGAGAATGGACTTGGACAACTGACACATATTTGGTTACAGGGAAAAATGCAACAAAACCCACAAATAGGGTAAGGGTCATACCCTAAGATACAATGAAAATGTCTGTGTTCACCCTATCAATAGCTTTATGATTTTATAGACTTACATTCCCACAAGCCTTCACATTTCTCATATAATTGTTGTTTATTTATTTTCACTCAGCTAAATTTTGTGCACCAAATGAACATTGGGGAAAGAGTGAATTACATTAAAAATTTATCCTATGACATGAATTAATTTGCCTAATTATGACATTAGAGACTTTCAACCTTTGAAGTTCTGTAGAATAGAAGCGATGATGGTGAACTGGGACACACAGCCTGTCCAGCACAGCATATGGCCACCACCCCAGGGGACTGACTGATGGGAGAGAAGGGAAGGTGCACAGAGTCAGTGTGAAGGGCTGAAGGCAAGGGATAGAGAAAGAATGAGGATTCTGGGTGCCCCTCCTGAAGGACTCAGGTTGGGGGAGAGGCCTTGAGAAGGGAGCAGCAGGTTTGGGTAAGTTCATTATATTGTGCTCTTTTCCACCTCTCCTCTCTAAATGGTGCTCAGATATCAGAACAGAGACACACACCATGAAGTGTCTCCGAAAGTCTCCAGTTTTGAATTTCATCTCATACCAAGGTGTCCACTAATCTGAGCCATTCCCCTTCCTTTATCCATGCTTTTAGCACATATCTCACTGATATTCTCAACATGTCACCAGTCTTCATTCTCAGTGACTTCAATATATGTGTTTATGATTTTCTAGCTCCATGGCCTTTCAGTCTGTTGATTTCTTCTCTAAGGGTCTTGCCCTCCACTTGCCTCAGTATGCAATCCCATGGTCATTACTAATAACTGCAACCTCCCCTAATCCCCTAATCTTAAATCCATGCATTTCACTTCTCTGTCCACTACCTTCCTCCTATCTAGTACCCACTCTCCAACAATCCTTTGATCCTTTGTCTGTTCAAGCACATTAGGCTTTCTATTTTCTGTCCTCCTCTTCATCCAGCTTAAATTCCACGGTAAATCTTTATAATTACCTCCTTACATATACCCTTAACTCCCTAGCGTGTTTTTGTTATACTCACTTTGCAAAACCTCACCTCTCATTAAATGCAACTTACTTCCTATTCTTGGTTGATATCTGACAGCTGAATTTGGCTGGAGAAAAAGACAATGTGCTGATGGGTCTTACTGTAAATTCATGACCAGAGATCTCTTAATGCTACCTGGTAATCACCCCGCATCTCCCTGGTCCATCTATTCTTCCACTCTCCCTGGGAACCACCCCTCATACCTTCTCTTTACTCTTCAAACCTCTAGGCACCTTTCCCCAGCTTCATTCCCAACTGATGATCTTGCTTCCTACTTCACTGAGAAAATAAAAGCAATCAGAAAAGGACCCCAAAAGACCTCTCTCTCCCTCTCTCTCTCCAAATGTAGGGGTGTGTGTGTGTGTGAGTCACACACAGTCTCTGCCCTCCTGTCTGTTGCTGTGGATGAATTTCCTGAGGCTGACCTTTCGCCTGCTCAAGGGCATTGCCTTAGAAATTTTCTCTCTCTTACATGATCATAGCCCCCATCTCTATTGGATCCTTCCCATTGGTGAAGAAACAACCTGACAAGTTTCCTATGTTAACAACTCCTCTCTTGACCACATTTCTGCTTCTAGCTAGTGTCCCATTTCTCTGTTCTCCTTTAGAGTAAAACTTGAACAAGTTGCCTGTATTGCCAGATCCAAGTCCTTTTCTCTCATTCTTTTAACCCATTCCAAAGAGGCTTTTTATCTTCAATACTTCATAGACACTGCTCTTGTCAAGGTCACCAATAACTAATGAGCTGCTTAATATAATGCCCAGTCTCAGTTCTCATCTTATTTACCAGCAGCATTTGAAACAGTTGGTCATTCTTTCCTTCTGGAAACTCTTTGTGAAGTTGGCACTCAGGACAACATTCTGTTGGCTTTCCTACTGTCTCGTTGGTTTCTCCCTCTCAGTCTCATTTACTGTTCCTCTTCTTCTGCCTGACCTCTTAGTACTGAGGAACTCTTCTGTCTCTTCCTCAATCCTTTACTTATCTCATCTAGTCTCACAGTCCTTAAATGTGTCAATTACTCCCAAATTCATATGTCTACACCAGACCTCTCCCCTGAACTCTGAATTTATATGCAATTGCCCATTCAACATTTTCACTTTTCTATTGAATAGGCAACTAAATTCAACATATCTGAAAGTGATCTCCTGATCTTCCCCTCAACAACCTCACTCCAACCTTGGCCAAATCTGATGTATCCACAGTCTTCCTCAATTGCTAAAAAGGCCATTCTTCCATGTACTCAGGCAAAATTCCTGGAATCATTTTTGACTCCTCTCTTTTCTCTCATTCCCAATTTGGAAATTCCAAGGGCTCTACCTTCAAAACAGACCCAGAATCTGACAACTTCTGGCAACCTTCACTGCTACCATCTTGGCCTCAGCCACCATCAACTTACAGAAACAAACAAACAAACAAACAAAAGGGCCGGGCATGGTGGCTCACGCCTGTAATCCCAGCACTTTGGGAGGTCGAGGCGGGTGGATCACGAGGTCAGGAGATTGAGACCATCCTGGCTAACATGGTGAAACCCTGTCTCTACTAAAAAATACAATAAAAATTAGCTGGGCGTGGTGGTATGCGCCTGTAGTCCCAGCTACTCAGAAGGTTGAGGAGGAGAATGGCGTGAACCTGGGAGGCGGAGCTTGTAGTGAGCCGAGATCGCACCACTGCACTCCAGCCTGGGTGACGAAGTGAGACTCCGTCTCAAAAAAAAAAAAAAAAAAAAAAAAAATATATATATATATATATATATACACACACGTATATATATGTATATATATACGTATATATATGTATATATATGTGTATATATGTATATATGTATATATATGTATATATGTATATATGTGTATATATACGTATATATATATGTATATATATACGTATATATATATAAAATAAAACCTGGTAACATGCATATAACATAAAATTTGCAATCAGCGATGTTTAGTACATTCACGATGTTGTGAAACTACAATCATCCAGTTCCACGATGTTTTCATCACCCCAAAAGGAAAGCCCAGTGCTTAAAAAAAAGCATAAAGCAGTCCCTCCCCATCACTCTCTCCCACCCCTGACACTGCTAATCCACTTTCAGTTTCTATGGATCACATTCCACTCTTGCCTGGATCATGGAGAACCTCCCACTGGTCTCCCTCCTTCCCTGCTGCCTCCACCTCTTGCTACAGTGCTCAAAGAGTGAATCAGATCACATTACAGACTCCCTCAAAATCTCCAGGGGCTTGTTATCTGACTCAGAGTAAAAGTCAGAGTCCTCACAGTGGCGTCCCAGGCCTGGACTCTCGGCCCCATGTTGCCTCTCTGACATCTTCTACTGCTCTTCCCCACCCCTCCCTCTGCTTCAGCTACACTGGCCTCCTTTTGGTCCCTTGAACATCCCAAACGCAATTTTTTCTTGGTGCCTGCACCAGACGTTTCCTCTTCCTGCAACACCCTCGCCCCAGATCTTTCTGGTTCCAAACGTTACTGACTTCAGGTCTTTGCTCAAATGTTGATTTCTCAGTAACATTCTATCTAAAAACACAACTCCACCCCACCCTGACCCTCCTAATTCCCCTTACCCTGCTCTATATAATTTACTTATATGGGTTGTTTATTGTTTATGCACCTCTCCTAGCCCCAGAAAGAAATCTCCCCAGGCCAGAGAGCTTGTCTTTTCTGTTCACTCCTATCACTTAAAGCCTAGAAGAGCGCTTAACACACAGTCAGGCAGTATTGGTTGAAGGAATACGTTAGTGAACAGCAGAGGGGCAGAAGTGGGTCACTGCTACCTTTATTTGACCAACTTCCTCTGACCTGTGGTAGCCCGTAAGGATGGAGGAGATGGCCATGTCACAGACCATACAGAATCGTTGCTCCAGGAAAGCAATGCCCAGAGCTCCTACAGCAGGAACCATTGGTGTTGGGAAGGAGAATGGTGGGGGCGGCTATCGCCTCCTTTATCTCACTGTTAACAACCCAACACCATCTTTCCATTTTATTCTGTTGCCTAAACTAGCCCCACAGAGGGGCAGACAGGCTCCTAGTGCTCTCCTCCGTACCTGTTGTTGTCCACGTAGCGGATCAGCATGGGGTAGAAGGCATAGAGATCTCTGCAGAGGACCGCGAACTCGTCCAGGATGAGGAGTTCTGCCTCCTGGGTGTCCCCTTTGCCATCGGCTTTCAACTGCTCCTCCTCCTGCACCGTCTTGACGGCCTTTTTCTTCAGCTTCTCCAGAGTTGGGATGAAGTGGCTTCTCAGCAGGTCGGGCCTGGCTTTGCTGATGATGGGCTGTGCATACACTGCGTTTACAAACAGCCTCCCCGTCATTTCACGTATTACGGCAATTGATGAAAATGAAAGACATGACTGAAAGGTGAGGCCGTGGGATCCCATCGACTCTGGATGGCACCTGCCCCTTGTTCCCTTCCTCAATCTTCCCCTTGATACTTCCCTCTCATAGAGTCACCTTGAGGGATGGGGAACCGAGGCCACTATGGGAGAAGGTCCATATTCCTGCTCTGCTCTTCCAGGCCATGAGGAGCCCCTGCCTCCCTCGAACCTCTCATGCACACATGGCCTATGCCACACCCCTTAGCTCTTCGTGACAGACTATTTTGTATTATTTTATAGTCCATTCTTTTTGCTTTCGGCTCACTAGCAGATTGTAAACTTCCTGAAGGAAGCCTTTTATTAACAGCAAGTACTGCGCTAAGAGCGGGCACTCAGTATATGCTTTCTGGTTATTTTACAGAACAATCTGTTGTTAAAAGCACATTAACCCGACTACCATCCTCAGCCTCAACACTTGAAACCTGCCAACCTATTGCCTGGAGACTCCTCTGGGCTCTGAGGGAGGGATATAAGTCTGGTATCAATCATAAATGAACAAAAAGAGGCTGGGGTGATCACTAGAAGTTGAAAAGCAGAAACAAGCAATCAGAGAAAGAGCAATATGCCTTTCCATTGTTTTTTTTTGTTTGTTTTAGTTTTTTTAAAGACCAGAGTAATTGTAAGAAAAAAATGAGTGAGTGAGAGTTGTGAACCACTGACAATCTACATTCACCTTTTCAAAGTGTCTTTAGCTTAAGGCATTTCAGCTGGAAACAGCTTGCATTCCAGCAATTTTCTTCAAAATATCACTTTATATTTTACTTTTATAAAACAGATACTTTTAGAAAGAGAAGGTTAATGGCACTTTCTGCATTCACCAAGAAGTTGTGACTTCTTAGCCTTCTTCAATGAGCAACTCTGCTTTAGATATGTAATCGGAATGGCTACACCTTATGTGGGTGATTTGGGGTTACTACTTAAAATTGACTTTGTTTAGTCACCAAGAAGTAAGTAGCCTGTCTGAATGAAGTCTAGATTCACCTGTGGAATAACAGGCCGAACTTCAGTTTCCATCAGTGGCCCTCACGTTGTGACACTTTCCCTCTGCGCACCTCTAGGGAGGTAAGGGAGGAGATTTTTTTGAAACCTTTCCTTCCCTTAATTCAGATTTACCAAGTAAAACTCATTGAAAAATTACCTTATGGTTAACAGTATTTTAGGGCTAATATGGGTAATAGAGGAACACCAATTAGCACCCAAGATATTTATAATTTTGATCTTAGTTCATCTGTGAGACAGGAAGAAGCAGTAACTTTTCTTCCTTGGTCCTGCAGAAGGACATTGATTCCTTTGTCCAGGAAAGTAAATACCAGTGTTGGATTAATAGTTCCCTTTAGCTTAGCCATTGTTTTCATGTCCAGGAGATTATATGGGTAAAGATGTTACTGGTGGACTCCACTACCTAAATCATAGGTCCATCAAAAGCAGTAATTTTGCCTTAGCTTCTATCTCCTTGGACTGTAGTTTGACACAGAGGACACAAAATATTTGTGGTTTCCTGACTGTGGAAAGTATAGTTATTGATTTTCCAAGCCTGTCCTTTTTTTGAAGTTGCTTCAGGAAGAGAAAATTGGCTAATAGCATTCATTGAGAGCTGGCTGTGTGCAAGTAACTTTGGAGGGATACAAAAGAAAAAAAAAAAAAAACAAAGTGCCACTACCGTGAGCCCGCATGAGACAGTGTCTTAGAAAGCACAGAGTGAAATACAAATGCAGAGTGACAGTAAGGAACTTATAGTGTAGGTCAGATGGCAGTGAGTTTTATACAAGTGGAAAACACACAGGATTACTTACCAGGAAAATTCTGGACAATTATTACTGTAAGAGCAAATGGGATTCTTGAGTACCAAAATCAAATAAAGCAATGCTCATTGGATTTGAGTGGAGTTGATTAAGAAGGGCTTCCTGGAGAGTTGAGGGGCCTGGATGAGTAGGGGAGTGGGCCGGGAGCATTGGCTCCAGGAAGCTCTTCAGGGGAATATGTCAATTCTTTTTACTGTTAAGCAACTGGGGTGCGCATGGGGAGGTTTAAATATAGAATAGAGCTTGTGCAAAACCATCTTGGAATTAATAATAGAGATGAAAAAAGAATCCAGTTATCTTGGCCCCTGGGCTGGGGACTGGGGAGAAAGGGGTCGGTACCTGCAATGCGCTTCATCCAGGAGGCCTCATCGATGCCCAGGTTGTTGTTGATGATTTTCAGAATGTTGCCCAGGATGAGACTGAGGTGTTCAGAGGTGACCTTGGTGCAGCATGGCCCTGTGCTCGGGGGCAGGTTCTCAGGCCCCCGCTCCCACCAGTAGGACAGGTAGTTGCAGAGCATGGGTAAGATCACCTCGATGACATGGGGCATCTCTGTGTACCGGGCCCCTGACTCGGCCAGGTCGTTGATTTCCTTCATCAGGCCTTCCAGCTGGGGGATGTCAGGACACATGTCTTCTACTGTGTCTGGCATCCCCAGAACTGATTGAGAGGAAGAATAAAGGGACAGAAATTCAAAAGCACAGTGGGTGCAAGCTTCCTTCTCTCTGCCCCTCCTTTCCTTTGGTCTTTAGGAATAAATTTCTAGAGCTTCACAGCAGTGAGCTTGGATGTGGAGTGGCTTTTGTCCTCCAGCTGTCTGTGAACAGAGTGCAGCTTCCAGAGGCTGCATTATCTTCCTAGATGTCGTGTTGAGGTGAGGTTAAAACAAACACGTGGTTAAAGGAGTACAGCAGACACAAGGATGAGGGATAGTTAGTTCCTAAGACTATCCTGCGATGAAGCCAGTCTCTTGGCTTCTCCCTCTTGGCTTGCCTGCCTGGGCCTTAGTGTGTCCCCTGCAGGAAAATCAGTAATCAGAGGAGAAAAGCAACTGATTAGTGTTTAGTTCCAAGCTGTGGTGCCATTGCCTGGATCACATCTATACTCGGCTTAGAAAAGGAAAAATAAAAGTCCATTCATCTAATAGTCCTTCAGCTGGACCAGAAACAACAACTTTCCATCCAGCTGGAATTCTGGGGGGGAAAAGCATCGCACGTGGACTGATTTCTGGCTTCACAATAGAAATGATGGATGACCTGAGGTGGCTTGATTGACTCCCTGTCAATCACTTAATCCTTTTTGTTTCCAAGGTCTGATTTGTAAGGAATCGTGGGAGCCCTATCTTTTCCTCACCCTGAATGATTGAGGGTGCTGCTCTAGACAAGGACACACAGGCTAAAGTATCAACAGACAGAGTTCAATATTCAACCAGGGAGGGTTGTCAGATGCAAGAACTGTAAACAGAAAAATCCAGGGCTTATCTGTCCTGCTTCCCTTAAGGTAAAGGACACTCTTTCCTGCAAGACGGGAGGAAGACTGGAAGCATCCTGAAGTTCCTGACACGTTAGAAGATAACAAGGGCTCTGAGTGGAGGGACGTGGACAATTCTGAGTAACAGCCACAAGCCCAAAGGTTTGCATACACACCCATTGATCTAACTGCTTCCTACAGAATGTGGCTACTTACTCCTCAGGCCAAACTTCTCAAACTGGGGCAAAAACATCCGGCACTGAAGGAGCTAGGCAGTCTGGGAAGCCACAGGAAAAATGTGGTGTGTTTTCCCGGAACATCAGTTCACTGGAAGATTTGAGGAAATTATTTTTGATATTTGGAATCAAATGCAAAGTTCTCATACGTTTCCAAAGATAAAGCAGAAGACTGCAAATACAAATGTATGTTTAGTGAATTGGGTTATGCCTGCAGGCCCTTTGCCATTGGGATTACCATTGGCTTGAGGTCTTTCTTCTCTAGATTTTCAGATTTTATATCCATTGGAATTGAAGGATTAATAAATAGGAGAGGCCATACCAAATTCCTTGGCCTTAAGGAACACTGGTCAATTGAAAGGGACTGTCTCAATTTCTCTCATAGTTATAGTGCATGGAGCAGAGATACAGAATAATCCCAGCTATCTTGGAGAGAATGAATCTGCAGCTGAGACAAGTGATTCTACCTGGACAGGATGTGCAGTTGCAAAGCAATGGATCCCAGCAGTCTCTATGCTATGGAATATGCCCAGTGAAGCACTATTAGCCTTTCCCTAGTGATGACTTTTGTTGCTATCACTAGAGCCTTCTGGTGGATAGAAGGCTAAAAATCTCTCCTCCTTGGATGTCAGGGGTGGACCAATATCTTTTAAAACCCAGACAACTGAAAAGGATTAATAGCATGAAAGCCAAAGAACCCTGAACTCTTGTGATTTGCAGAAGGAAATTATGGGTCAGATATGGTCATTTGCAGAGAATGAGTCTGTCCTGCATCTTACAGCAGGACAACAATGGCCATGGGTAACAAGATCATGGGAGTCTGGAGAGACCCTTGCAAACAAAATAATTTTATACACATACTCTCAGAGTACAGAGGTAAACACAGGGAAGTCAAACATTCTACTTTGAGGTTCTACACACAGAACAATGCCACTGCCATAGACGCAACTGAAATTTACAACTATTTGCCGTGGGATTATAAACGATAAGGCTCAGGTGCGTTTGTTTAAATGTCACATAGACAATACATCATCATGAACACTTTTTGCCCGCTGCCTAAGAAAAACAGAGTTGCTTGAGGTTGCTGCACTGGAGCCATTATAATGACCTTTAAAAGTTATTTATATGTAATTGGTCCTTGAGTGGAACAAACATTTGTGATTCAGGGTGTTTTGTATTTCAAATGCCACAGCATAAACCCACAGAATGAATTCCGAGGTAGCTGCTAGAAAAACAACCTCAGCTGTGTCCTCTTAGAATCAGATGCAAGACTGTTACGGGGAATCTTAAGAATCACTGTCCTTTTATCTTCTAGATCAATAATTCTCAAAGTGCAATCCTCCTACCAGCAGCACCAGCATCACCTGGAGACCGGCTGAAAATGCAAATTCCTGGGCCTCACTCCAAACTGACTTACTGCATTAGAAACCCTAGGGGTGGGGCTCAACAGTCTTGAACAAGCCTCCCGGGTGATTCTGATGTGCATTAGAATTCAAGAATCACCGGATTAGATTCTAAAGTCTTGTGTGCCTCACTTTAGCACCTCTTCTCTTTGCAATACAGACAGATGGCTTACATTAGAATTAGAATAATCAACCAAAGAGAAAAGAGTTCCAATAGGGTACAGAAGAAAAGCAAACTGACTGGTAATAGGATGCTTTGGTCCGACATCTAGTGTTCTGATTAATAGATCACTGCCACCCATAACTAAGGATTTAACTAGTTTTGAATAACTGGCTCATAACAGTATTAAACTTTTTCTAGGTATATCTTAATAATTTTTGGATAAGGAAGAAAATGCACCAGGATGTTACAGGGCATCAAACATACTAATCTGAGTAATTCTGCTGGCAAAGCATCAAGTGTCAATTAATAGAGATGCCCAATTAACTGAAGACATGATAAATCAGTTCATACTGTATTTCTAAATCACAGGCTCACATCACCTGTCACCTTATACATTCCTCCCCGCCCTTTATCCCTCAGGCCACCCACTTTGTAATGAATGAAGTCTACCTTCTTACAGCTCATTAAGCCAACAGTCATTCTCCGGCTCTAGATAAACTTTTTAAGAGCCATATACACGGTCAGCATTCACTCTTTGCTAAAGCCAGTGATGAAAGACATGGGCTCAGGGGAGCTGGACATAGAGTCCCATAGTGTGTCGCTAATGGATAAAGGACTGTGTCATCTCTAATTACAACCTTGTCTCTTTTCTTCCTTTGGAGTATGCAATGATGGGGAGTCATTTTTTATTTATGAATATGTCTTATCAAATCAATGCAAAGGTATATAGAATGAAAAGGAACACTTTTCAAATAGCTCTTGGGAAGGAGCACAATGCAAGAGACTAATTCCCCTCCCTCCCAAAGCTAACCTAGGCTTTCCTCTATCTTTGTCACATCCTCATTTCACCCTGCTACTGTGCCTTTATGAACTAAAGAGCAGAGGCAGTTTCTCTCTTTCCCCAGGTGAAGCTCTACACAGTGCTGGTATAGAGACAGAGATACACTATTTCTCAAGTCACAGTTGAAGCAGAATAAATGTATACATATCCAGAACTGTCATGACTGGGCCCCATGTCCCTTTGGAGTCAGGAAGCAACACCTGGGCTGGCATTTGCCTGGAGATGTCACAGCCACTTCTCAACTTCACCAAAGTCTGCTCTGCTGCTCAGCTTCCACTTTGGTGGAAAGCCAGGACTCATTTGGAATCAGGAGTGGGAAGAAAAAAAAAAGGTTGGAAATCCCCCCCCCCCTTTTTTTTTTTTTGCTAATTTCAAAGGGAAGAAAGGGTGAGATGAGGCTGAAGCGGTTGAGGAAAGGTTAACTTACAGATTTCATACGGGACTTTGGAAAGTTGAGGCATCTTGGCAATGTTTCTCTTGACTACCTCTGAGAACACTAGTCTCCACTGTATTCTAGCTCAGTGAAAGATTTTTATTAGTGGCCTTATCTGAATTGTCCTGGTGATCATTTCTGGGGGGCAATGTGCTCCTCTTACCTGAAGTAACAAGAAGTGAGTGGGAATAAAGCTGCCATGGCTTAGCACTTCGCATTTTTAGATGAAAAAAACAGCAGTGGCAAAGAAAAGTGTGGCATGAGCCCTTTCTTGCTCAGAATGCTTCTTCCTTAAATCTCATGGCAGTTTGAGAAAGGGGGCTTGAACTAAATGGAATTGCTACCACGTCCAGACATCTACTGGTAGTGTATAGCAATATTTTAAGAAAACATTGGTTCTGAATAGAAAAAGTTCTGGTTGAAAATAATTTACTGTAGCTTGTTTTCCCTTAATATTGATTAGCCTACAGTTTGGTGATTTTTGCTTCAGAATAGATGGAATCATCGCAGTTCTTTCTAGTTGGAGTCCAAGCTTGATTCAAGGCTCCTACTTGAAGCTCCTCTATTCTATTCCCTTGTCCTTAGGCAGGATCACAATTAACCCAGATACAAGAACCCTCCAGAAGCAGATTTACAACCTGCCTTGGATTTTAGTTCCAGGATCATTTTACAAAAGAGGGTGGAAAACGTTTCCTGTAGAGGGCCAGATAGTAAATATTTTAGGCCTCGCGGGCCAAACTTTCCTGCCTCTACTCAACTCTGCCACTGTCGTGCTAAAGCAGCCACAGACCAAATGTACATAAGTAGGTGTGGTTGTGTTCAAATAAAACTTTATTTACAAAAATAGGCAGGGGGCCAAATTTGCCCTGTGGTCATAGTTTGCCACCCTGTTGTGGAACCCAGCGTGTCAATATGTTTGCTAAGAAATATTCTTTCTTGTATACTTTCTCTTCCTTTTGGTGCTTTTCTATGTCTTATCTTCCATGAAGACAAAAATGTGTCATCAGCATCTTTAGAAGCACAGACTCTCCATGGACTTGAAGAGTATAATTAGGTTATTACTGTGGATGTGCACCTTCTGATACCACTCTGGAGAGGGACTGCCAAAAAGGAGTCACATCCCCAGGTGCAGAAGGGGAACTGAAACCCAGAGCAGACAAGAGACCCTGAGGTCTTAGGATGGAAAGGATTTCAAAATCAGCAACACTGACTCCTCACTTTAGAGAAGAGGAAACCAAAGCCTAATTATAACAAAGCCTTGCCCATGCTTATTTCTCCAGTAAGATGCAGACCTGCAACCTAGTCCCTAACCTCACCTCCTGGCTCCTCTCAGACCAAGAAAGCCACAGTGCTGCAGGGCTGCTGCTCCCTGCCTGTGTGGCTCCTCTCCTCTCAGCACATGAAATGGGTTGATGACCTTTGAGGGGAGATACTTACTAGACCTCTCCCTGGGGGTTTTGGTGTTGAAGACCGAGAGTGGATTGTAGCGATTAAGGGTGGGCTCCAGGAATGCCACTGGTATGGCAGCTGCCAGCGAGGCAAGACATTCTCCAAGGGCAGGGCGTTGCCTGGAAACAAAGAAGTCCATTGAGAAGTGTGGCCCCCCACATGCTGGCCCCATGCATTGGCAGACCAGGCCTTCCCCATAGATTAATCCATGGACATCCCTAGGCACTAGGCTCAGCAAGCTTGCATGCACTTCTTCCCCTCCTCTTTCTCTAGACACTAACCAATGCTCTCACTACTTAGATCCTAGTTCTTTTTTTTGAGACGGAGTCTTGCTCTGTCACCCAGGCTGGAGTGCAGTGGTGCGATATCAGCTCACTGCAAGCTCCGCCTCCCGGGTTCACGCCATTCTCCTGCCTCAGCCTCCCGAGTAGCTGGCACTACATGCGCCCACCACCATGCCCGGTTAATTTCTTTTTCTATTTTTTTTTTTTTAGTAGAGACGGGGTTTCACCATGTTGGCCAGGATGGTCTCGATCTCCTGACCTTGTGATCTGCCCGCCTCGGCCTCCCAAAGTGCTGGGACTACAGGCGTGAGCCACCACGCCCGGCCAGATCCTAGTTCTTAACTGGTTAAGATGATATAACACACTGTGCGGCTTTGTCCCTCTCTCCCAGCATGTGTGAGAGCAAGTTCTGCTGGTATCCAAATTGAGATGGATCCTCCCTGTTCTCAAAAATGCTTTGAAATCTGTGTAATTTCTCTGTGTCTCTTCTCTGCTATGGATGGAGCCTGTGTCCACTAGTGGGAACAGTAGGTAGCACACCAAAGCACCAATGAGACACAAAAATAAAAGACCTGCCCTTACAACAGAAACAATGGGTCCTAAAACCTACTGCTTGATTTACAGGAGAGACCTCAAATAACGGTTACTCCTTTCCCTCTTTTGTACAAATAGTTGACTGTCCACCATATCTTAAGGTCTGCTTCTTAAGTCTTCCTGTGAAGCAAGCAAACAAACAAAAACAAAAGCCTTGAGATCACACCATTGCACTCCAGCCTTGGTGACAGGGCAAGACTCCAACTCAAAAAAACAAAAAAGAAAAGAAAAGAAAAATTGTGATCTTAACTGGTCTTGAAAAAAAATGACTGCACAAGACTATGATAGAATCTGCAGACAGCAAATCTAGGGTATACAGAAGTGCTCTCCTTGAGATATAAATCTGCTGAACTAGAGAGAAGGAGGAGGGAAGGGTGGGTGAGTTGGCAGAAAGCTGTGCATTCCTTCAAAAACCCACCCAGTCTTCATTCAAGTTACCAAACATATTTTAAAAAGTGATCTTTTAAATTACTGTAAGGGGAAGTTAATATATGTGGTTTTATGTTTTATCTTCTTCTTAGGCTTGGCTGATAGCCTACTTGGCTATGAAGCATTTGAGCCGATAACTTTAAAATCAGCCCCCAGTCAGCAACACTGGATTGACAGGTCCTCAGTCAGACAATCTCTTCTTAGCTGATGGCTCAGTCTTGTCCTTTGGATAAAGGTTTGACTGCTAAAACCTCCCCACCCAGGACTGCTCCAGAGGCAGAGTGGAGGCCCTTGGACAAACCAGTCCTATTGTGCCCTGTGTATCAATGCTGCCCAGAGACGGAGACGGAGACTGCTGAGACGCAGGTGATATTGGCGAAGCTTTCACAATGCAGCTTCACTTCTGGGCAGGCCCCAGGCCAGGCCTATTCCCCTGCCTTTCCTCCTCAGCACCTGCTCTTCCCCGATTATTTCTCTTCTTTACTAAGCTCCAGGTGGTGGCCAGGCGTGGGAAGAGAGGCATCATTTTAACTTCAGACCTGAGTTGCCAATTCCCTCGGTGACAACTGAGGATAGTGAGTGCTTCTACATATCAAATACAGGCATTCACAAGAGGCAATTTTTTTCAGCTAAGAGTTTTACCATCTTTACCACAGTGGCCAATGAGGAGAAATATGGTGTTTTCTCTCCTCAGTCTTGCTTTGTGAATTGGAGGAAGAAATAAGGAGATAAATTGTGAAAGGACAAGAAAGGCCACAGGGAGAGCATTGGGAAAGAAAACCTGGATGAAAATCAGGAATAACAAGGGGTAGGATTTCAAATCTGATAGCTTCATTTATTTATTTATTTATTTATTTATTTATTTATTTATTTATTTATTTTGAGACAGAGTCTTGCTCTGTCGCCCAGGCTGGAGTACAGTGGTGCGATCTCAGCTCACTGCAAACTCTGCCTCCTAGGTTCAAGCGACTCTCCTGCCTTAGCCTCCCGAGTAGCTGGGACTACAGGCACGCACCACCACACCCGACTAATTTTTGTATTTTTGGTAGAGACGAAGCGTCACCATGTTGGCCAGGCTGGCCTCGAACTCCTGACCTCAGGTGATCCGCCCGCCTCTGCCTCCCAAAGTGCTGGGATTACAGGCGTGAGCCACCGCGTCCTGCCTGACAGCAAATTTTACACAGAGATGAACCTAGGAGACAAGGGGTCCCGAGGTGGCTTGGGACTGGATAGATCCATTATTCTTCTCTTTTTTTTTTTTTCCTCTTTCTTTGACCAAAATTAAAACCATGATCTCCTGAAAGTGGATTTCTAGAAGGTTAGTCAGACACGAAGGCAGTCCTTGGGGTAAAAGGCTGTTGCTAAGTCTCAGTTCTCTGGTGCTGTGTTGACTCAGGGGACTGGCCCTGCCCTCTCATATTAATTACTAACAAACCTGACCACTCCACAAGCTCCACAACAGGGCATTTTCTACTCTGGGGTGCACATTGGTGCTAAGTAGCTTCTTGCCAAGAAATAAACAACAGCTCTCTTGGCCTAGCTGTTAAAAAGTTAAACCCAGGGGAAAAAAAAAAAGTAAAACTGAGAAGTCTATAAAAGTAAAACCCAGAAGTCTGCCAATTAATGCTCCTGGCTATGAAGTATCAGTGTGAATGACTTTGGTCCCAAAGCCCAAGGAGGGATTGAGCTAGGCAAAGACTTGCTGTTATTAATATAAGGCTCACTGGTCATTAGTGCTCCCCAGCAGGGAGTGTTGGTATGGGCCAAGCTTCCCACAGAGAAAAGCCTACAGAAACAGCTCCATAATAACCAGAGGATATATTGGAAGGGTTTATCATTGGATATGGAAACTCTCTTTATTTAGAGACAAGTTCTTGTTTCGTAGCCTAGGCTGGAGTGCAGTGGTGCTATCACAGCTTACTGCAGCCTTGAAAGCCTGGGCTCACACAATCCTCCCACCTCAGCCTCTTGAATAGTTAGGACTATGGCATGTGCCACCATGACTGGCTGATTTAAAAAATTTTTGTAGCCACTGGGTCTTGCCAGGTTGCCCAGGCTCGTCTGGTCTCGGTTCTCACTGCCTCATACAGTATTTTTCACACAATACATACTTGGTCAATGGTGACAGACTGGACAGTGTTCAGTTTGTATTTCAGTTTTTGTTACATCCTAATTTGACAAGTAGCACTTTCCCTTTCAATCTCTCAGTTTTATTTCCATGTATCTGAATCCTGCCTTTCAAAATCGATTGTTAGGGATATAGGAAAAGACAAAGTCATCAAAGTAATAATAATAATATCTTGCACGTAAATGGTGCTTTGCAATTTTGAAAGTTCCTTCATTTATATTCCAGAGGGTACTAAAGAGAGGAAATAACATGTAACAGAGAAGCAGAAAGCACAGTGGGGACAGGGCAGGACACGGGTCTAGACAGCGGTGATGGTGACCTTAGAGGTTTAGGGAACATTGTGCAATGTCTGATCAGAAATAATTGGTCAAAGGGAGCCAGACAGGATGAAAGAAACAAAATAGCTTTAAAGCATGAAGTAGAAAACTCAGTCTTCATTTGAAACAAAACTGAGACCCAGTGTTTAATGTTACCAAGTTTCAAGCTTTGCTTTCTTGAATAACCCCCATCAAATGCTCTTTAAGTTCATCAAAGTATCTCCAAGTTAAATAATTTGGTATTCTGCATGATTAAATGCACAAACCATTACCCTTCTCTGAAATTTTGTGTCTGCAAACTCCACTTGTCAATGACATTCTCAGTGTTGTTGTCTCAATTAGAAAACATTCCAAAAGAAATGTCTGTACTCTGTTTCAATGACTTTGCCCCTCACAGTCAACCCTATCACCAAGGTGTCTTGAATCATTTCTATCTACAAAGCATACTCCAGGTGTAGCTGGAAAGCAAGTATGTAGTGATTCCCTTACATACGTTCATCAGTCAAGGAGACGTCAGCAAAAGGTGGTAGAGAAATGGTGGGTTCATTGTACTTTCCTCTGTGAAACCCACAAGAAATGAAAAGAAACTGGGAAGACATCTTGATCTATGCTAAAATTGGAAAATGTACAGTAACTCTGAACCCATAAAATATGAAAACCAAATCAAGTAAGGACACCGAAATGGAAACATACTTTCCAGACCTGGAAGAGGACTTTGGCCTCTGGAAGTGAATATAGGGGTTTTCAGGGGGCCAAAAGATAAGGTTTTGCCTGAAACAATGAGGATGAAGGGTGTGAGCAGGCCACGGGAGACCTGGTGGGCAGCATGCGTGTGGGGCCACGTTCCATTACAGAGTAGCAGATGGGAACAGAGTAGGGAAAAGTATACATGCCATCTGCCATTCTCATAACTTGGACTCCTAGCCTAGAGAAACCCTGGAGGTCAGGCAAAGCGAAAGAAGTAGCCCGTTTTGTGGCCACTGACTTGAGTTCTCTAAGTAGGGAATACAGTTACATTAAATCACTAAACACAAGTCTTATGACTCTAGGATGCACTGAGTTTCACCAACCTCTCACCTGGGCCAGCTGCTTACTTTAGCTGGGGGAGAACATCAGAGGCTGAGCGTTGGTACATTGCTAGGGCTAAACACACGGCTGATTTAGGGAGAAAGAGTTAGTCCTGAGCCAGCTTCTCAGATGCGAAGCTGCCTGCTGTTTCTTCCTGTTCATTCTCCTCCATTTTAAAACACACAAGCACACACATCCTCTCCACTCCCGAGAACTAGCAATGTACCTAATAACCAACACACAGATGAGAAACATAGTTCAGGGGAAAAAATATTTAGGAAAAAAAATACAGAAAAAAGCAATAGGGACAGCCTTAACCTAGGGGCTTCTCCAAGCCTTGACTTCTACCAACATGGAGCACGAAGCACAGGCACAATTTTCACGGTGCTGCAGATACACAATCAACCTGGAATGAATCCATGAATAAAGGATAGAAAGTCACATGAAGAGCAGTCTTTTTCTGGTCTGACACTTCAGAGTTGGCTTTTTGACTTTTTTTTTTTCAAGAGAAGAATGCATAAGCTTTACAAAAAATTGTACCAAGAAACATACAGACATATGGGTGAATGTATACTTATATACATATAACAAGAGAATGAGAAAGATACTGAGGATGTATTTACAAATGCTCAGTGGGAGAAATAAACTAAAAACATCTGCCTCAAGTGAAATTTGGCATTAATAGAAAAATTTTTGGTTGATTTTTCTGTGATTTGGTATAAAATATGGATAAAACTTTGTCTGCCCAGTTCCTATCCTAAATTACAAATGATTTATCTATATTTTATGTAAAACAGTAAGGAAAGCCTGACAACTGTTAAAGACTTAAAATCATAATAAAAACAAACGTAGCCATTAGTTCCTCAATTTCTTGTATTCTGGAAGCTATTTAGAAGCCGTGATTATGAAGAAACAGACATTTCTACAACATTTTTTGGTTTCTAGTACATGACTTCAAGTCAGTAGTTCCTTAGTTCTTGAAGGGGCTGAAGTCTTTTATTTCATCTTTGGCTATATTGAGAAACTGCAATTTGAATAAATATAAGTTCTGACATGAGATGAGGGTTCACTACTAATTTGTTTGATAAAAGCATTATACATAGAGGCAGCACATAGAAAGCAGATACCGGAGGATTTTCGATTAAGTAATTGTAAGCACAGACCGAATTCTTTCCAGTTTGCTTGTTTGAAAAGGCAAGAAAGAAAACAAAAATCTTCCAAGGATAAGAGTAAGATCTAGTTTTGTTAATACTGTTTATCCTTCCAATCTTCCCCATGGATTAAACAGAACAACAACAGAACACAAGGCATCTGATGCTGAAAAGCAAGGGGTCACCGAGGGCCTCTGCTGCGACAGGCAGATTAGAGAGGCAAAACTGGAACCCACACGCTTCTGCAGTCAGCTTGCTCAGACTCAAGAGTATTGACTAGCATTGCTAATACCAAAGTGTGCACTTGTTGAAAACTATGGCAAATCTGACAGCCAAGACTGGTAAAGGTCCAGGGTTGTAGCACACAGAAACTCATTAAACACTAAAGCAACTGCCTCATGTCCCTTGAGCTTCTCAGCGAACTTTAACCTCAGAAACTCTGGAAGCTATTTAGAAGCTGTGATTCTGAAGAAACAGACATATCTCCAACACATTTTGGTTATGAGCACATGATTTAGCTTGGCTATATTGCTTCTCCAGCCACATACATTCACCAGCTATCTCCACGGGAGTCATAAATCTCAATAGCCTCATCATTGCACTTCTTTACATTGCCAAAAGCATGTCATAAACAAGGCTCAAAACCACCATTCTGTATCAGTGAGCATTTTGGTCTTGCTGGATTGAAATGATATCATTAAGTGTGTAAAAAGCTGTAAGTAACATTTTACTATGCCTGAAAGTGTTAGCCTCTTCGTTCACCAATTACCTTTCAACATAAATGTTCTTTCCCGTCCCAAGGGAGTAGAGGCTGCACAGTATGTGGTAGCATGAAATCTGCACATCACCCACTGAAACAAAGAAGAAATATCATTGATTTGCATCAATCCTGAATACAGAAAGGATCCATGAAGAGGAAAAAAAAATGCATGAGCATCAGTAAAGAGTAAAAGATCTCTCCCTTTCTCTCTCAACAAACATATCCCTTTTCTACCCAGATGCCAGTTTGCTAATTGCTGGACTAGGAAAAAAAAAATATAGGAAAAATCCTCCACTGAGCAATCCCAGTTCCTTTGTGGGGCTTATCATGAAGATTACATCGCTTCACAGGGAAAGGAATCATTTGACCAATGGGTCCTTCCATAATGCGATTTGGTTTGTTTCCAATAGAGACATTTTAGCCCAATTTTATCCAGGGCAATATTTCCTTCCTTTGGAAGGATGAATGCAGAAAATCTGAAGCTTGAATGAGCCTTTTGCTCATTTCCCAGGAAGATACGTCCAACTGCTAGACTTCCCTTAGAGATAGAGCAAAATCCCTCACATCTGCCTATCCCAGGTTCTCTGCTGGGTGTTCTGCAAAAGGCAATTCAATAGTATGATTTTATCATGTTTCCTAGGGGAAGGGCATGTTTTGCTTGTGAATCTGCCGGCTACACATCCCTAGCCATGTCTGGAGCTCATACCAAGGCCGGGACTACTTTCAGAACTAATTTAATGTTTTCTTTTCCGACCAAGGAACTGCATTGTTTCTATGGCACAAAATAATGAGTTTGGATGTTCTTCCAGCCCCCACACAACAGAAATCACTGATTTTCAGTTGTTCAAGGATATGAAAGACATAGTCTTAGCTATCAACAACTGGTCAAATTAAATCATGTCCCAATATTTAAAGTGTAAAACTGAAGTCTGGTGGCAGACCATCTGCACAGGGGGCTGGAGGAGGTGGTGGCACTAAATATGGTGTTAATGCAAACTAAAATAAAACCAACCAACTTTGGTCTTCTGAAAGCTCAGATAATGAAATGTTAGCATTTTTCCTTTGCTCCTGGTATCCAATGAATAAATTAAGTCTTCTTAATAAGAAAAATGATGTCTCAAAAACCCAGGAGCAAATCTGTATCTCCCACTGTATTACTCAGATAACCTTTGAAATTAAGCGAGAGTACAATAGCTGAGAGCTAGACAAGCAGATGGGAAATTCTGGTCCAGAACAAAAGTGGAAAAAGATAAATATTATGTACTCAAATTAGGGAATTTCTTTCCATTCCAAGAGTATATTACTTCTTCTTCTTCTTCTTTTTTAATCTAAGAAAGAAAAGGCATGGAATAATTCTCTCTCTGCTCTGCCCTCAAGGTCAATGTAAGTGAATGGGCCCTGCACCTCCTAGCTGGGGCCATGTGCACATACATCCACGACAAATACCAGTAGAACTCACAGAGTAGGTCCATTCCAAACTGATGCTGAGTGACGTGCTCAAAGATGGACGTCAGGATGGGGAGCAGAGCCACTGTAGTGTAGTTAATATTCTGAGAAACGCCTTTAATCTGCGTTCGGGAATGGGTGAACTTCCCAAGTTTCAGGTTTTCTGAAGTCTTCTCCAAATCTTCTGCAGCATTTTCAAAGAATGCTCGTAACCCAGCCTTCACCAGCTCTGAGCCTGACTTCATGACAGTCCTGCAAGCAAACAATGTTCAAATCTAGAAGCATAATCTGAACTTTTGGCCAATCCCCTTCTTGAAACTGGCAGTGTCGTCTGGGCACTGTGTCAGGAGAAAGGCAGTGTCAATGACACTGTGTCAGGAGAAAGGGAGAGAGCAGTTAACATCCAGGAAGAAACCTGAATCACACAATCAATCCCAGAGGGGCTAGCCACTGGACAGTCTGAGGAAAACATTGCTCACCTCTTCAGGAAATGCAGAGAACAATTTAGAATGAAGCCAATATTGGTCACCCACTATTATCTACAGTAAGTTGCAACTGGCTAAAGTCTTCTGTAAAGAAAAGTTGTGGGATAAACAACTTTTTTTTTGAGACAGAGTCTCACCCTGTCACCAGGCTGGAGTGCAATGGTGTGATCTCGGCTCACTGCAACCTCTGCCTCCCAGGTTACAGCAATTCTCCTGCCTCAGCCTCCCGAGTAGCTGGGATTACAGGCACCCGCCACCACGCCCAGCTAATTTTTGTATTTTTAGTAGAGACGGGGTTTCACCATGTTGGCCAGGATGGTCTCCAATTCTTGACCTGGTGATTCGCCCGCCTTGGCCTCCCAAAGTGCTGGGATTACAGGCGTGAGCCACCGTGCTCAGCCTAGATAAACAACTTTTATAAAGGCTAGCTAGAAACATAAACTCTTCCGATGTAAGACCTCTTAGAGGAAAAGAGCAAGGAAATAAGTCAACAGAAGCTTAGATTTCTGTTAGTTTGCAGGAAACGTCCTAGGTTGGATGAGGAAAGAGAAAAGAGACAACTAGCCGTTTTAAAGTAGACAGCTTAATCAGACCTCTGGAAAACACAAAACAAAACATTGAAATGTGATCTACAGGGATGAAGATCAGCTATGGACATTTGAAGCCTTCCCTCAAAACTACAGTATTTCATAAAACTTAGAATCGGAACAAAGCTTACAAGTCATCTATAAGTTTTGTATTTCTATATCTTATTCAGGAGATTATGAAAGACTTGGTTCAAGGACAGATGCTTTTGATCTACATCATTTTCCTGATAATCATTCAACTCATCAAGACAATACAAACAAAGAAATAAAGTCAGTTAGGCTTGTTCTTATCCTATAAGTATTCATGAGCTATCTTTCTAACTTTTTTTTTTTTTTTGAGATGGGGTCTCACTCCGTTGCATAGGCTGGAGTGCAGTGACCTCTCATGAGAGCCTCCTATGCTCAGCAATCCTCTCACCTCAGCCTCCCGAGTAGCTAGGATCACAGGCATGTGCCATCATGTCTGGATAATTTTTAAAATTTTTTGTAGAGATGGGGGTCTCTGTTGCCCAGACTGGTCTTGAACTCCTGGCCTCAAGCAATCCACCCACCTCTGCCTCCCAAAGTGCTGGGATTATAGGCGTGAGCCACTGCATCTGGCCCTTCCTAACTTTCTAGTCCCAGGTTTTGTCAGGAATAATTACTAAACACACCAACCTGCAACTGACCTTCATTTAAAACAAAACAAAACAAAATAAAACAAACGAACAAAAAACTGGACTCTCTCAAGACTTTTCCCAAGTTTCTTGGAGTAAAGATTTCTCATCCCTTTAATAGTCCTTACTCTCCTCCTTTTTTGTACCCATTCTCAGTTCATTGTGGATTTTCATCTTTGGGATGCTCTTTTAGTGTCCCACTATTTTAGGTTGGTAACCTCTTTTGCATTGGGTCTTAGGAGGTGTGTCCTCCTCCCAATTTTGATAAAGACGTTTCTTTCTTTTTTTTTTTTAAAGATGAGGTCTCTCTATATTATTCAGGCTGGTCTTGAACTCCTGAGTAGCATCGACTATAGGCAGAAATCATGGTGCCCGGCTCTGACAAGGACCCTTCTTAATGGGCATGTTAAAGAAAGGTCCCTGTCAGTTCTTTCCACTGCTTCTCTCTTATTTTTATTTTTTTTTTTAAGACAGGGTCTGGCTCTGTCATCCAGGCTGGAGTGTAGTGGCGTGATCTCAGCTCACTGCAACCTCCACCTCCTGGGCTCAAGCCATCCTCCCACCTCAGCCACCCGAGTAGTTGGGACTACAGGCATGCACCACCATGCCTGGCTAGTTTTTGTATTTTCTGTAGATAAGATGTTTCACCATGTTGCCCAGGCTGGTCTTGAACTGTTGAGCTCAAGTGATCTGCCTGCCTCGGCCTCCCAAACTGCTGGGATTATAGGCGTGAGCCACCGCGCCTGGCCTGCGTCTCTCTTTTCAGTCTCATCATTTGTGTTATTACCAGAACTTATGTATTATTTTTTAAGACTTCTTCCCAAATCCCTAGGCCATGGCATCAACGTCTTTGTCTCTGATTCTTTTGAAGCCAGATCTCTGTGCATTTCCTTCCTTGGCCATTTTGAATTCAGAGCGCTGTGGTTCATCTTTCCCATAACATCTGTAGATTCACCACCCACCAGTGGGGTTTGCCACATTATATATTTTATCTTCTGAAAGACAAACTTCTTAGGAAGGAAAGATAAGAATTGATCAGGCCTTTGCATTCCGTCTATGCCATGGCAGTGGCTCTCGTTATGTGAACTGAGAAAAAGAGAGTGCTAACTTCTAGGGTCTTTGCCCTGTCTCCCCTCTCTTCTCAAAGCCTGGCAGCAGCGATCTGTCTTCTCTTCAGTATAATTAGTGAGATGAGAGGGTCAGAGAGGAAGTCATGAGAAACTATTGGGAAAAACTGGGCAGACTTACCTTGTGTCAAGTGTCTGAGCTAAGATGTGAAGACAGCTCACCATTGTAGTGGAATCACTACCTGGAATTAAAAAAATCATCTGTGATTCCCTCAAACCACTCAGCCTGTCTTTCAAATGCAATCTTCTCCATATGCACAAGCCACAGCCCAGCATAATTAACTATCAGCACATAAAGTGCTGGGCCTGTGTTCAGCGACAATGCATTAATTTCTAGCCTGACACAGCCTTTGCTTTATGATGGATGTCAGAGGTAGAGCTTAAAATTTTCATTGGTGTGGAAAATCTGAGCAGTTAAAAGGGTAAAGAGGTCATTTATCATGCTTCAGATCAATTTTCTATGGCAAATTTAGGTGACACCTTAGTCCCAAGGCCCGGGTTGTCTGAGGAAGACACAAATAAAGGCAAAGTGCAAGTTCAGGATAATTACAGGGAGGAGCGGTACCTTGAGCAACACTTCACTTACCAAAGAGGGAAATTCTGTGTCTAACAAGGGCGGCAAGTTTGCAGAACAGGCTGAAGCAGAAAAGAAAGCAATTCAGAAAGTCACAGAGATTAAAGGACTCACGCTTTGTATCCCCCACCCCAATGTCCCTTACACTGTGAAACAGAGAGCACAGAGTGGCATTCTAGGAAGATGCACTATGTTCCTAGCAAAGAATCCTCTGGTCCACACTCAGGAACATGTGTGGTTCACACTGCCTTGGAGAATCATGAAAGGTACCTTGCAGGCAGCTCCATCTTTATTAAACACAATCCCTCTGAAACAGTTATAGTATTTTGCAGTGACCCAGTGCAAAGTATACTTTGCTATAGAGTACCATGTACTGAAACGTTCATTTGTGTGACATTCAGGGATAAATGAAGACTCCAGAAAAAAGCATGATTTTCCCCTTGTTGCAATGGATTGCAAACCATTTTGTAGCCTTCCATTGAGGGTATGAAGTTTTAGTTGGGAGGTTGGCAAGAAGCTGGGATTGGAAAAGTGTTAATGGTTCAGGTACAAGGTGAGATTGTGTTAAACAAAAACATTTTAAGAATTGTGTATTCTCTGTCATCTCCAGTTAGTCTCCAGGCCTGACCAGGTCACTGTTCTAACTGGGTCCTTGGAAACTAGGAAAGGCCCATGTTGTATATTTTTGTGTTTTTTGACTCTCCTTTATGCTTTCACCCATATTTTCCACTGTGGAACCACTGAAGGTTCAGCTGTGCCTCATTGTTTGACTTTCCACAGTGCCTAACGAGGGCCTTGTGATGTTAGAAAGGAGTCCATCGCTGTTTCTGAACATGCTGCTAATGGACCTCACCTAGGGGCACTGTGGCCATCATTTGACCTGTGTTGCTGAGGCTCTTGGGAAGAGATTGCTCAGAACTGACATTACTGACACTGGCATGGCTAGACAAGAACTTTGCAGTTGCTTCAGAAAGCAGTGGAATAGAAAGAGGGAAAAAAGAAGAGAGAAAAAAGCCACCTGGATAGGCCACGGGGTCCCCTGGTGACACATTCCCAGTTTCTGATTCATAACTCGTCACGGAGCTCCTTACCCCATTCAGGGCAGAAGTCTTCCATAGGACAACTCAAATGGGGAAGGAATATATCCTGAGTGTTGATGGGGATGAAAACCTGCTCACCTTTAAATGGTTTTCAATAAATGCCCTGGGTCTTTTTGGACTGTCTACTGGAAAATCACAACAAAAGTTCCCATGGCTAGTTAATTGGTCTTGCAGTGGAAAACAGTTGGGACCCCCTGGCCTATAGCTTAAGAGAACACACAATAAGTTACCAGAAACGTGGCAGCCATCTAGGGTGAAATTAAATATCGGCTGCTCTTTTTTTTCTTCCCATGGTTTTTTTTTCAGAGACGGGTATTTGATGCAAACTCATGGAGCTGAGGCGAGGGGCTAACCCTGTGGAATGTGGGCTCTGTTCCTCTGTGATTAGCTGGGCTGTCTTGGGGAAGCCCCTTAACTGCTCTGTGTGGTAACTCTCTCACTGTAGAGAGTCATCATAGGACTCGGGTTTCAGAGTTAGGGGCAGGTAAACTCAGGTATTTCTGGTGAAAATGCTTCAAGTTGGACACATGTTCTGTGTAAACACAAAACAATGTTTTTCTAACAAAGGCAGATATTTGGGTTGTTTGATCCTAATACTAACATGGCTAATCTCATTGTCAGAAGTGCTTTCTCAGGCACGCCAAGGCCAGGATCTGAAATTTCCAAAGGCTACTGCTTGTTCCCTATGGAGCCTGGGATTTAACTGGAAGCACCGTCTTTAGCCCAGAGTTATGAGGGCCCCGAGTCCCCAAGTGCCTCTCCTCCACCTCAGAGTTTGAAGACAATAAATGAAAGGAATCTCAGGGAGAGTCTGAGACCCACGGGCAAAGGGCTGCAGATGCAGAAGAGGTGGGGCAAGGGCGAAGGCTGCAAAGAAGAGGAATCTGGCAATGCAGACACATTCAGTGCAAACATGACTGCTTCTGTGGGAGGGCAGCAAGCACACTGATGGATTTGAAAGCTATTTGCAAGGCTGATCGGCTCTAGGTTGTATTCCAGCCGTGACAAATGGTGCCTGGTTGAACAAATGTTACATTTCCATGAATTAATAATCTAAGAAAAGTAGATAAAGAAAACACACCTGCCCTCTGTTGGATTATCTGAATATCTCACTTTACTCACTGTTTCCCTAGCTTCTTACAAAACACACTGGTGCATCCTGCAAATGTTTAGGAGGTCTTCGGTCAGCACCTGATTTTAAGAGTATCTCATTTTGATAGCATGGGGCTTCTCCTGTCTTAGAGTAAGTAATTAGGGTGCAGAATAAATCATACTTCACGTGGATACAGAGGACTGGTTTTTCTTTTTTTATTTTTGAGATGGAGACTCACTGTCTTGTCCAGGCTGGAGTATAGTGGTGCCATCTCGGCTCACTGCAACTTCTGTCTCCTGGGTTCAAGCGATTCTCCTGCCTCAGCCTCCAGAGTAGCTGGGACTACAGGTGCGTGCCACCACGCCCAGCTAATTTTTTTGTTTTTTTAGTAGAGACGGGGTTTTGCCATGTTGGCCAGGCTGGTCTCAAACTCCTGACCTCAAGTGATCCACCCACCGCAGCCTCCCCAAATGCTGGGATCATAAGCGTGAGCCACCGCACTTGGCCAGGACTGCATTTTTATTCTTGTCCTAACTTAGAAGAGTCACTTTGGGTAGTAGAGTTAACCCAAATGAAATTTAATTTCTTCATCTGGAAAATGGAGATCATACTACACAGGCAGTTCTCAGAATTTAAAACATCATGATGTTTCACAGAGATTTTTACACAAATGGGCAATAACTCTTATATATAAAAAACTGTGCTCAATGCTAACTGTTTCATAAAAGTTAGCTAAATCTCAAAGTTGAATATCCTCCCCAAGATGGTGATATTTAATGGCTGGGCCCTATAATGTACACTGTTCACTGGATGCTAGGGAAAGCATTTTTAGACTATTTAGACTATGTTCTTTTCTTTTTTTTTTTTTTTTTGAGACAGAGTCTCACTCTATTGGTGAGGCTGGAGTGCAGTGGTGCCATCTCGACTCACTGCAACCTCCGCCTCCTGGGTTCAAGTGATTCTCCTGCCTCAGCCTCCTGAGTAGCTGGGACTACAGGTGTGTGCTACCATGCCCGGCTAATTTTTGTATTTTTAGTAGAGACGGGGTTTTATCATGTTAGCCAGGCTGGTCTCGAACTCCTGACCTCAGATGATCCGCCTGCCTTGGCCTCCCAAAGTGCTGGGATTACAGGTGTGAGCCACCGCGCCTGGCCTCCTAACTATTTTCATTAGGGTCTTAGCTTTTTGCTACTTAAAAGTCTAGTCCATTCCTGTATTTCTTTAATAAAATACAGAGAGAACCTGAGGCACAGTAGAATCCATCTTTTAGCCCAATCATGACCTATCCCCTCTTTTCTTATTTCTGTTAATGTATCTACATGTTAACCTAGTGGAATGAGTAGGAAGGCTGGTGCTTTTGATGAAAATTTTTTTTTCCTATTAGGAATTTAAATTGAATTATGTTGTTTTAGACTACAAATTTCAGCTCACTCACATCAGGACTTGTATGATGTCTTTTTTTTTTGAGACGAAGTCTCGCTCTGTTGCCCAGGCTGGAGTGCAGTGCCATGATCTTGGCTCGCTGCAACCTCTGGCTCCCAAGTTCAAGCGATTCTCCTGCCTCAGCCTCCTGAGTAGCTGGGATTACAGGCACGTGGCTCCATGCCCAGCTAATTTTTGTATTTTTAGTAGAGATGGGGTTTCACCATGTTAGTCAGGCTAGTCTCTAACTCCTGACCTTGTGATCCGCCTGCCCTGGCCTCCCAAAGTGCTGGGATTACAGGCATGAGCCACCGTGCCCAGTCGATCTGAGTCTTTTTATAAGTTTTAATCTTATAGAGTTTGATAAGCATGGGATGGAAAGCAGTGTCCACCTGTTTATTCACAGTGTTACGTGTTCACTTTCCCCAAGCTTCAGAATGATTTTTGCCTTCTTCTCAATGTTGTCACAGGACAGATGCTCATTTTTTTTTTTTTTAATTATGGTTTAAGTTCTGGGACACATGTGCAGAATGTGCAGTTCTGTTACATAGGTATACACGCACCATGGTAGTTTGCTGCACCCATCAACCTGTCATCTACATTAGGTATTTCTCCTAATGCTATCCCTCCCCTTGGCCCCCACCTCCCGACAGGCCCCGGTGTGTGATGTTCCCCTCTCTGTGTCTATGTGTTCTCATTGTTCAACTCCCACTTATGAGTGAGAACATGTGGTACTTGGTTTTCTGTTCCTGTGTTAGTTTGCTGAGAATGAGTGTTTTCAGCTTCATCCATGTCTCTGCAAAGGACATGAACTCATTCTTTTTTATGGCTGCATAGGATTCCATGGTATATATGTGCCACATCTTCTTTATCCAGTCTATCACTGATGGGCATCTGGGTTGGTTCCAAGTCTTTGCTATTGTGAACAGTGCCGCAATAAACATACATGGGCATGTCTTTATATTAGAATAATTTATAATCCTTTGGGCATATACCCAGTAATGGGATTGCTGGGTCAAATGGCATTTCTGGTTCTAGATCCTTGAAGAATCGCCACACTGTATTCCACAATGGTTGAAGTAATTTACACTCCCACCAACAGTGTAAAAGCATTCCTATTTCTCCACATCCTCTCCAGCATCTGTTGTTTCCTGATTTTTTTTTTTTTTTTTTGAGATGAAGTCTCGCTCTGTCACTCAGGCTGGAGTGCAATGGTGCAATCATGGCTCACTGCAACCTCCACCTCCTGGATTCAAGCGATTGTCCTGCTTCAGCCTCCCAAGAAGCTGGGATTACAGGTGTGTGCCACCATGCCTGGCTAATTTTTTGTATCTTTAGTAGAGACGGGGTTTCACCATGTTGGCCAGGCTGGTCTCAAAATCCTGACCTTGTGATCTGCCTGCCTTGGGCTCCCCAAAGTGCTGGGTTTACAGGCATGAGCCACTGTGGCTGGCCTCCCGACTTTTTAATCATCACCATTCTAACTGGCGTGAGATGGTATCTCATTGTGGCTTTGATTTGCATGTCTCTAATGACCAGTGATGATGAGCTTTTTTCATATGTTTGTTGGCCGCATAAATGTCTTCTTTTGAAAAGTGTCTGTTCATATCCTTCACCCCCGTTTTTGATGGGGTTGTTTTTTTCTTGTAAATTTGTTTAAGTTCCTTGTAGATTCTGGATATTAGCCCTTTGTCAGACAGATAGATTGCAAAAATTTTCTCCCATTCTGTAGGTTGCCTGTTCACTCTGATGGTAGTTTCTTTTGCTGTGCAGAAGCTCTTTGGTTTAATTAGATCCCATTTGTCAATTATGGCTTTTGTTGCCATTGCTTTTGATGTTTTAGTCATGAAGTCTTTGCCCATGCCTATGTCCTGAATGGTATTGCCTAGGTTTTCTTCTAGGCTTTTTATGGTTTTAGGTCTTATGTTTAAGTCTTTAATCCATCTTGAGCTAATTTCTGTATAAGGTATAAGGAAGGGGTCCACTTTTAGTTTTCTGCATATGGATAGCCAGTTTTCTCAACACCATTTATTAAGTAGAGAATCCTTTCCCCATTGCTTGTTTTTGTCAGGTTTGTCAAAGATCAGATGGCGGTAGATGTGTGGTGTTATTTCTGAGGCCTGTGTTCTGTTCCATTGGTCTACATCTCTGTTTTGGTACCAGCACCATGCTGTTTTGGTTACTGTAGCCTTGTAGCATAGTGTGAAGTCAGGTAGCGTGATGCCTCCAGCTTAGTTCTTTTTCCTTAGGATTGTCTTGGCAATGTGGGCTCTTTTTTGGTTCCATATGAAATTTAAAGTAGTTTTTTTCTAGTTCTGTGAAGAAAGACAATGGTAGCTTGATGGGAATAAAATTGAATCTACTAATTACTTTGGGCAGTATGGCTATTTTCAGGATATTGATTCTTCCTATCCATAAGCATGGAATGTTTTTCCATTCGTTTGTGTCCTCTCTTATTTTCTTGGGCAGTGGTTTATAGTTCTCCTTGAAGAGGTCCTTCATATCCCTTGTAAGTTGTATTCCTACGTATTTTATGCTCTTTGTGAGAATAATTGCAATTGCCAATGGGAGTTCACTCATGATTTGGCTCTCTGTTTTGTTTATTATTGGTGTATAGGAATGCCTGTAATTTTTTCACATTGATTTTGTATCCTGAGACTTTGCTTAAGTTGCTTATCAGCTTAAGGGGTTTTTGGGCTGAGTCGATGGCATTTCTTAAGTATAGGATCATGTCATCTGCAAACAGAGACGATTTGCCTTCCTCTCTTCCAATTTGAATATGATTTATTTCTTTCTCTTGCCTGATTGCCCTGGCCAGAACTTCCAATACTATGTTGAATAGGAGTGGTGAGAGAGGGCATCCCTGTACAGTGCCAGTTTTCTAAGGGAATGCTTCCAGCTTTTGCCCATTCAGTATGATATTGGCTGTGGGTTTGTCATAAATAGCTATTATTTTGAGATATTTTCCATCAACACCTAGTTTATTGAGTGTTTTTAGCATGAAGGGGTGTTGAATTTTATCGAAGGCCTTTTCTGCATCTATTGAGATAATCATGTGGTTTTTGTCATTGGTTCTGTTTATGTGATGGATTGTGTTTATTGATTTCTGTATGTTGAACCAGCCTTGGATCCCAGGGATAAAGTCGGCTTGATTGTGTTGGATAAGCTTTTTGATGTGCTGCTGGATTCGGTTTGCCCGTATTTTATTGAGGATTTTCGCATCGATGTTCATCAGGAATATTGGCCTGAAATTTTCTTTTGTGTGTATACGTGTCTCTGCCAGGTTTTGGTACCAGAATAATGCTGGCCTCATAAAATGAGTTAGGGAGGAGTCCCTCTATTTCTGTTGTTTGGAATAGTTTCAGAAGAAATGGTACCAGCTCCTCTTTGTACCTCTGGTAGAATTAGGCTGTGAATCTGTCTGGTTCTGGGCCTTTTTTGGTTGGTAGGCTATTAGTTACTGCCTCAATTCCAGAACTTGTTATTGGTCTATTCAGGGATTCGACTTCTTCCTGGTTTAGTCTTGGGAGGCTGTATGTGGTGTCCAGGAATTTATCCATTTATTCTAGATTTTTCTAGCTTATTTGCATAGATGTGTTTATAGTATTCTCTAATGGTAGTTTGTATTTCTGTGGGATCAGTGGTGATATCCCCTTTATCATTTTTTGTTGTGTCTATTTGATTCTTCTCTCTTTTCTTCTTTATTAGTCTGGCTAGTGGTCTATTTTGTTAATCTTTTCAAAAAAACAGCTCCTGGATTCATTGATTTTTTTAAGGGTTTTTCGTGTCTCTATCTCCTCCATTTCTGCTCTGATCTTAGTTATTTCTTGTCTTCTGCTAGCTTTTCAATTTGTGTGCTCTTGCTTCTCCAGTAGTTCTTTTAGTTGTGATGTTAGGATGTCAATTTTAGATCTTTCCCGCTTTCTCCTGTGGGCATTTGGTGTTATAAATTTCCCTCTAAACATTGCTTTGGCTGGTGTCCCAGAGATTCTGGTACATTGTGTCTTTGTTCTCACTGGTTTCAAAAAACTTATTCATTTCTGCCTTAATTTCATTATTTACCCAGTAGTCATTGAGGAGTAGGTTGTTTGGTTTCCATGTTCTTGTGCAGTTTTGAGTGAGTTTCTTAATCCTGAGTTCTAGTTTGATTGCACTGTGGTTTTAGAGACAGTTGGTTGTGATTTCTGTTCTTTTACATTTGCTGAGAAGTGCTTTACTTCCAATTATGTGGTCAATTTTAGAATAGGTGCATGTGGTGCTGAGAAGAATGTATATTCTGTTGATTTGGAGTGGAGAGTCCTGTAGATGTCTATTAAGTCCGCTTGATCCAGAGCTGAGTTCATGTCCTGCATATCCTTGTTAATTTTCTGTCTCGTTGGTCTAATATTGACAGTGGGGTTTTAAAGTCTCCCACTATTATTGTGTGGGAGTCTAAGTCTGTTTGTAGGTCTCTAAGGACTTGCTTTATGAGTCTGGGTGCTCCTGTATTTAGTGCATATATATTTAGGATAGTTAGCTCTTCTTGTTGAATTGATCCCTTTACCATTATGTAATGCCCTTCTTTGTCTTTTTTTGATCTTTGTTGGTTTAAAGTCTGTTTTATCAGAGACTAGGATTGTAATCCCTGCTTTTTTTTGCTTTCCATTTGCTTGGTAAATATTTCTCCATCCCTTTATTTTGAGCCTATGTGTGTCTTTGCATGTGAGATGGATCTTGACTATCCAATTTGCCTGTCTGTGTCTTTTAATTGGGGCATTTAGCCCATTTGCATTTAAGGTTACTATTGTTCTCTGTGAATTTGATCCTGTCATGATGCTAGCTGGTTATTTTGCCCATTAGTTGATGCAGTTTCTTCATAGTGTCGATCGTCTTTACATTTTGGTATGTTTTTGCAGTGGCTGGTACTGGTTTTTCCTTACCATATTTACTGCTTCCTTCAGGAGCTCTTGTAAGGCAGGCCTGGTGGTGACAAAATCCCTCAGCATTTGCTTGTCTGTAAAGGATTCTATTTCTTCTTCAGTTATGAAGCTTAGTTTGGCTGGATTTGAAATTCTGGGTTGAAAATTCTTTTAAGAATGTTGAATATTGGCCCCAGCCTCTTCTGGCTTGTAGGGTTTCTGCTGAGAGATCTGCTGTTAGTCTGATGGGCTTCCCTTTGTGGGTAACCCTGCCTTTCTCTCTGGCTGCCCTTAACATTTTTTCCTTCATTTCAACCTTGGTGAATCTGATGATTTCCTTGGGGTTGCTCTTCTCGAGGAGTATCTTTGTGGTGTTCTCTGTATTTCCTGAATTTGAATGTTGGCCTGTCTTGTTAGGTTAGGGGAGTTCTGCTGGATAATATCCTGAAGAGTGTTTTCCAACTTGGTTCTATTCTCCCCATCACTTTCAGGTACACCAATCAAACGTAGGTTTGGTCTTTTCACATATTTCTTGAAGGCTTTGTTCGTTCTTTTTCATTTTGTTCTCTAATCTTGTCCTTATGCTTTATTTCATTTAGTTGATCTTCAATCTCTGATTTCCTTTCTTCCGCTAGATTGATTTGGATTTTGATACTTGTGTATGCTTCATGAAGTTCTCGTGCTGTGTTTTTCAGCTCCATCAGGTCATTTATGTTCTTCTCTAAACTGGTTATTCTAGTTAGCAATTCCTTTAAGTTTTTATCAAGTTTCTTAGATTCCTTGCATTGGGTGAGAACATGCTCCTTTAGGTCAGAGGAGTTTGTTATTACCCATCTTCTGAAGCCTACTTCTGTCAATTTGTCAAACTCATTCTCTGTCCAGTTTTGTTCCCTTGCTGGTGAGGGGTTGTGATCCTTTGGAGGAGAAAAGACATTCTGGTTTTTGGAATTTTTTAGCCTTTTTGTGCTGTTTTCCCCATTTCGTGGATTTATCTACCTTTGATCTTTGATGTTGGTGACCTTCGGATGGAGCTTTTGCATGGGTGTCGTTTTTGTTGATGTTGATGCTATTGCTTTCTGTTTGTTAGTTTTCCTTCTAACAGTCAGGTCCCTCCGCTGCAGGTCTGCTGGAGTTTGCTGGAGGTCCACTCCAGACCCTGTTTGCCTGGGTATCACCAGCAGAGGCTGCAGAACAGCAAAGATTGCTGCCTTCTCCTTCCTCTGGAAGCTTCGTCTCAGAGGGGAACCTGACAGATGCCAGCTGGAGCTCTCCTCTATGAGGTGTCTGTCGACCCCTGCTGGGAGGTTTCTCCCCATCAGGAGGCACGGGGCTCAGGGACCCACTTGAGGAGGCAGTCTGTCCCTTAGCAGAGCTTGAGTGCTGTGCTGGGAAATCCGCTGCTATGTTCAGAGCCGGCAGGCGGGAACTTTTAAGTCTGCTAAAGCTGCGCCCACAGCCGCCCCTTCCCCCAGGTGCTCTGTCGCAGGGATATGGGAGTTTTATCTACAATCTCCCATTGGGGCTGCCTCCTTTCTTTCAGAGATGGCCTGCCCAGAGAGGAGGAATCTAGAAAGGCAGTCTGGCTACAGCAGCTTTGCCGCGCTGCGGTGCGTTCTGCACCCAGTTCGAACTTCCTGGCAGCTTTGTTTATACTGTGAGGGGAAAACGGCCTACTCAAGTCTCAGTAATGGCGGACACCCCTCCCCCGACCAAGCTCGAGTGTCCCAGGTCGACTTCAGACTGTTGGGCTGGCAGCAAGAATTTCAAGCCAGTGGATCTTCACTTGTTGGGCTCCATGGGTGTGGGATCCGCTGAGCAAGTCTACTTGGCTTCCTGGCTTCAGCCCCCCTTTCCAGGGGTGTGAACAGTTCTGTCTCGCTGGTATTCCAGGTGCCACTGGGGTAGGAAAAAAAACTTCTGCAGCTACCTCAGTGTCTGCCCGAATGGCCGCCCAGTTTTGTGCTTGAAACCCAGGGCCCTGGTGGGGTAGGCACCTGAGGGAATCTCCTGGTCTGCAGGTTGTGAAGGCCATGGGAAAAGCACAGTATCTGGGCCGGAATGCACTGTTCCTCACAGCACAGTCCCTCATGACTTCCCTTGGCTAGGGGAGGGAGTTCCCCGACCCCTGCACTTCCTGGGTGAGGCAACACCCCACCCTGCTTTGGCTCGCCCTCCTTGGGCTGCACCCACTGTCTAACCAGCCCCAATGAGATGAACTGGGTACCTCAGTTGGAAATGCAGACATCACTCTCCTTCTGCGTGGGTCTCGCTGGGAGCTACAGACCAGAGCTGTTCCTATTAGGCCATCTTAATCTCTGTCCCGATGTTGATTTAATTATATAAATCTTTCCCAAGCCCCATGGGTACTCCCACATAGTATACCTCAATTGGTTGCTGAAATAATTCAGATACGTATGAATATAGTTTCTTTCGAAACTCAGATGACAAACCAAAACATCATCCAGTTTCATTTCTCCAAAAGACTCGCCTTTTAGTCCACAGGGACCTGGCATTTTAAGTAAATTGCATCAGCACCATCACCTTCTCTTTATCTTGTAGACTCACCTGGCCACCATTTCTTTCTCTTTATGGGAGGCATATCCGCTGCTGCTAAGGGGCTTCAGAGGGGATGACAAGAAGTAGAGGCAATGATTGGTGAAGTACTGGTCAACCAGCGGGAGGAGAACCTGGAAAACGCACCACAAATCAACTTCTAGGAAGCTATCCAAAACTCTTCATTTGGTTCATTTAAAAGTGTTTATTTTCAGTGAGCAAAAAGCCTCTGAACCCCGGTCCTGTAATTTCCAGGAAATTCTACCCCTTTGGTCCCAGTTTCCATCGTAGTTTCCTTTTCTATGCCTCAAACCAGAGTCCTTAAGGGCATGTGAAAGGAGACAGCCATGGACTAAGGGCCCAAAGAAATGTGTGCGCATTTGCAGAGGAGTCCTATGAGACAGCTGCACTCAGATAGGGCTTCTTGGGCGCTGCATCTAAGAGGCACTCAAGGCATGGCTTAGTGCCACTAGCCTCAAGCATTCTGTCTGCTTCTCAGAGCAAGGCGACTCAAGCCCTTCTGTGCCTTTAGTCCTCTGAGCAGGGCTGTATGGAAGAGACTGCTAACTTGAGCCCAAATTCATTCTCCCCTTCTTCCTTTTGGCAACAGGATCCCACTGTGTTTTAGCTGGGTAGAGAGCCACCCAGGCAGAAAACGTATCACCCAGTCTCCCTTGCAGCTGGATGAAGCTCAAATGGAACTTAAACAGGTCCTGTGCCTTCTCCCGGTCCCTGAACTTTTCCTTGGCATTCAAGGTATCCTATCGTACCAGAAGAGGGTACCATATGTACCATAAGGGTAAACCTGTCATCTCTCACCTTATTGACCCCAGACATACTGCCTGGGGTCAGTAAGGTGAAAGATGACAAGTTCTAGCCATTGGGATAGAACTTTTAAAAAGCAACAGCTTGCCTTCCCTTCTCCTTTTCCCTTTCCCACAGATGTAGTGCAGGTGAGCCTGTCTGAACCACACACACAGGCCACACCTCCGGAGACGGTGGAGTAGCAAGAGAGGAAGAACCTGGGTTCCCAGGTGATGGTGTGGGGCTAGGCAGACTACATCCCTCCTTGGACTGCCAGCCTCCCTTGGGACTGTTAAACAACAGAGAAATATACATGCACCTCACTGAAGCCATTGGAGTTTTAGATATCTTCACTGGATCCACTTAACCTGTTTCCTAAATAGTAGAGATCCTAAGAAGAAAGTAATTTGATTAAGTGCAGGGCCACTTACTTTGGCAAAGAATTTGATCTCCTGGTCATGGGGAGACTTTTCAGTTTTCCCACTGCTGACAATGGCTTCTACGAAGACACAGGTAACACAAAGTTGGCCAGAGTTACGAAGTAAAAATCAGTCACAACATTTTAGAAACAGAGCAGCTTTTCTAAAGGCTATTTAAAAAGGCTATCTGATTTCACAAAATATATCTTACAAAGTACTTTACAACTGTCCTGGTTAGTTATTTCTTGTGTCAATTCTTTAAGCTGTTTCACTACCCTTTTTTCTACTTTAACAATCAGAAAGCAGCTTCAAGGCTGGGCGCGATGGCTAACACCTGTAATCCCAACACTTTGGGAAGCCGAAGCAGGTGGATCACTTGAGGTCAGGAGTTCGACACCAGCCTGGACAACATGGTGAAACCCCATCTCTACTAAAAATACAAAAACTAGCCAGGCAGGCGTGGTGGTGGGCACCTGTAATTCCAGCTACTTGGGAGGCTGAGGCAGGAGAATTGCTTGAACCTGGGAGGCAGAGGCTGCTGTGAGCCGAGACTGTGCCACTGCACTCCAGCCTGGGCAACAAGAGCAAAACTCCATCTCAGAAAAAAAAGAAAGAAAGCAGTTTCAGAGAGGTTGAGTCATATGTCCACAGTCATAAAGCAAGACAACAGGAAAGTTAAAATAGGATAAGTTGTGCGAAAAAATGACAAAAGGTTCAATCAAGTCCACTAAAAAAACTAAGGAGTTTTTGTTTGTTTGTTTGTTTGTTTTGAGATAGAATCTTACTCTGTCCCCAGGCTGGAGTGCAATGGCACGATCTCACTGCAACCTCTGCCTCCCAGGTTCAAGTGATTCTCCTGCCTCAGCCTCCCAAGTAGCTGGGACTACAGGCGTGCACCACCACACTCAGCTAATTTTTTTGGTATTTTTAGCAGAGATGGGATTTCACCATGTTGGCCAGGATGGTCTCCATCTCTTGACCTCATGATCCGCCCGCCTCGGCCTCCCAAAGTGCTGGGATTACAGGTGTGAGCCACAGCGCCTTGCCGGATTGATTTTTTTTAAGTCGGGGGAAAAAAATTTCAGCCACTGTTTTCCCCCTAAAATCATGCATCTAAATGAATCATAAAAAGTTACAGTCTGAAAGGATTATTTCTTGATAAAAGAATATTGAATTCTTTTGGGATATTTCATGATGATACTTACCTAAATGGGCAATAAATTCTTGAGCAGAATCAACGTATTTCAGGATCTTCTTCAAGAACTTATAGGCAAACCTCTTCTCCATGGAGGAGGCATCCAGCTCCATATCCTTCATACCCCTACGTTGGACATGGACAGACCCCAGGAAGTAACAGAGACAACCACGTCACTCAGGTGCACCACCAGTCCTACCAGTGTTGAATTTAATTTCCAAATGTTAGTGGTTATTCTGGCGTAGTGACATGACTCATCATTTGACTGATTTCCCCTCTCACTTGGAACCTGCCTATGTGAGCACAGATTTTTCAGAAAGACCTTTATCATTCATACAATGAGTACTGAGCTGGAGATGTCTGAGGGGAAAGCAAAAATCTCTGCTCTTACGGAAAGAATTTACATGCTAGCTGTAAACAGACAAAAACAAAATATAAATTAGATGGAATCTTAGAAGTTAACACATTTTGTGAATAAAAGAAAAATTAAAGCAGAATGAAAAGGTCCAGACTGGTCCAGAACTGATCCAGAAAGGCCGGCCACCGCGCCCAGCCTCTGGGTATATTTTAAAGGTAAAACTGCCAGGGTTTGCAGACTGTAGTGTTAAATAGGGTAGTCAGGGTTGGTCTCACTGGGAGACTGATGCTGCAATAAAGGCTTGAAGGAGATGAGGAGGTGAGCCATATGGACATCTGGGGAAACAGTTCTTAAGGTGGGGCGAAGAGACAGTGCAAAGGTCCTGAGGCAGGAGCATGCATGTTGCGTTGAAAGTTAAAGCAGTGTGGGGTAGGAAGTGGGGACAATCATGTACGTCCCTACAGGCCATCCTTAGGATTTTGCTTTTGCTCTGAGTGAGAAGGGAAGCTATTAGAAGTTTTCAATAGAGAAGTGACATGACATGACTTGCATCATAACAGGATCACTGGTTGCTGTGTTTAAAATTGACCATGGTGGTGAGTCAAGTGTAGAAGCAGGGAGCACAGGCAGCAGGATGAGGATAGCATGAAGTGGGTGAGAAGTGGTCAAATTCTGGGTATTTTTATTTTTGAGATGGAGTCTCCCTCTGTCGCCCAGACTGGAGTGCATTGGCATGATCTCGGCTCACTGCAACCTCTGCCTTCTGGGTTCAAGCAATTCTCTGCCTCAGCCTCCCGAGTAGCTGCGATTACAGGCACGCACCATCATTCCTGGCTAATTTTTTGTATTTTTAGTAGAGATGGGTTTCACCATCTTGGCCAGGCTGGTCTTGAACTCCTGTATCTTTCTTCTTGATTTCCTCCTATTTCCTTGACTTCCTTTATCATTACAGTAAACGGGAATTTTTCATTTCTGTGAGCAAGTTATTTATCAGCAAATCACACCACAGATTCATCTTGGTGTTAAGAACAGGATTAAAACGACGACGGGAGTCTTTCTCGAATGCTTCCCCGGAGGCTATCTCCTGCTGTCTGACCTTTCCTGTTTGACAACATGGCAAATAAGTCTTGCTATTTTTTTCATATGAGATACAATAGAAATGTTTGTACAGATTTTTATTTTTATTTTTGCCATTCGATGGCAAAAAATCTCTAGGAAACTAGAAGAAACAGCAGCTTGCTCAGTAAATGTTTCTTTTAGGAAGAATGGCTATATCGGAATAAAAACACTGGCTTTTCATTTGACAAAGAACTCAGCAAGCATGATCCTACGTAGCACAGCCCACCAGCACCATTTGACCAGGGAGAAAACAGCCTGACTTTAAGATTTAAGCAGCCAATGCCATCCTATATAAAACATTCACCTAGATGATTTTGACTTATGTAAGTTTGAGATAAAACATCTTAGGACATCCTGATGCATTCAATCTCTCCAGTAGAGTTGTATCTTCATAATAATCAATTCCCTTTGTTCCAAGACTGCTTATGTCAGTTATGCTTGCTATTATTACTATGTAATTTAATAAGATATCATATAAAACAACAAAATAAAAGTATGAAGAGAACTGCTGATTCTATGAAAACTAAGATGCATATTTTGTAAAGACCTGCAATTGCAGGCTTCCAAATATGTAATTTTTGAATTAGGTATGGGTGAGACAACTGTCAAAGATAAGGGAGAAAATTTGAAAAATATCTAGGGTACTACATAATCCATCACATAAACAGAACCAATGACAAAAACCACATGATTATCTCAATAGATGGAGAAAAGGCCTTCAATAAAATTCAACATCCTTCATGCTAAAAACTCTCAATAAACTAGGTATTGATGGAACGTCTCTCAAAATAATAAGAGCTATTTATGACAAACCCACGGCCAATATCAAATGAGGTATCAAATGAGAGCTATTTATGACAAACCCACAGCCAATGGGCAGAAACGGGAAGCATTCCCTTTGAAAACAGGCACAAGACAAGGATGCCATCTTTCACCACTCCTATTCAACATATTATTGGAAGTTCTGGCCAGGGCAATCAGGCAAGAGAAAGAAATAAAGGGTATTCAATTAGGAAAAGAGGAAGTCAAATTGTCTCTGTTTGCAGATGACATGATTGTATATTTAGAAAACCCCATCAACTCAGCCCCAAATCTCCTTAAGTTGATAATCAACTTCAGCAAAGTCTCAGGATACAAAATCAATGTGCAAAAATCACAAGCATTCCTATACGCCAATAACAGACAGAGAGCCAAATCACGAGTGAACTCCCATTCACAATTTCTACAAAGAGAATAAAATAACTAGGAATACAACTTACAAGGGATGTGAAGGATGTCTTCAAGGAGAACTACAAATCAGTGCTCAACGAAATAAGAGAGGACACAAACAAATGGAAAAACATTCTATGCTCATGAATAGGAAGAATCGATATTGAGAAAATGGCCATACTGCCCAAAGTAATTTATAGATTCAATGCTATTCCCATCAAGCTACCATTGTCTTTCTTCACAGAATTAGAAACAACTACTTTAAATTTCATATGGAACAAAAAAAGAGCCCGCATAGCCAAGACAATCCTCAGCAAAAAGAACAAAGCTGGAGCCATCACGCTACCTGACCTCAAACTATACTACAAGGCTACAGTAACAAAAACAGCATGGTACTGGTACCAAAACAGAGATATAGACCGATGGAATAGAACAGAGCCCTCAGAAATAACACCACACATCTACCACCATCTGATCTTTGACAAACCTGACAAAAACAAGCAATGGGGAAAGGATTCCCTATTTAACAAATGGTGCTGGGAAAACTGGCTAGCCCTATGCAGAAAGCTGAAACTGGATCCCTTCTCTACACCTTATACAAAAACTAACTGAAGATGGATTAAAGACTTAAACATAAGACCTAAAACCATAAAAGCCCTAGAAGAAAACCTAGGCAATATCATTCAGGACATAGGAATGGGCAAAGACTTCATGACTAAAACACCAAAATCAATGGCAACAAAAGCCAAAATTGACAAATGGGGTCTAATTAAACTAAAGAGCTTCTGCATAGCAAAAGAAACTACCATCAGAGTGAACAGGCAACCTACAGAATGGGAGAAAATTTTTGCAATCTATCTGTCTGACAAAGGGCTAATATCCAGAATCTACAAAGAACTTAAATTTACAAGAAAAAAAAAAAACAACCTCATCAAAAACTGGGTGAAGGATTTGAACAGACACTTTTCAAAAGAAGACATTTATGCAGCCAACTAGCATATGAAAAAAAGCTCATCATCACTGGTCATTAGAGAAATGCAAATCGAAAACACAATGAGATACCATCTCATGCCAGTTAGAATGGCGATCATTAAAAAGTCAGGAAACAACAGATGCTGGAGAGGATGTGGAGATATACTTTTACACTGTTGGTGGGAGTGTAAATTAGTTCAACCATTGTGGAAGACAGTGTGGCAATTCCTCAAGGATCTAGAACTAGAAATACCATTTAACCCAGCAATCCCATTACTGGGTATATACCCAAAGGATTATAAATTATTCTACTATAAAGACACATGCACATGTATGTTTATTGCAGCACTGTTCACAATAGCAAAGACTTGGAACCAACCCAAATGCCCATTAATGATAGACTGGATTAAGAAAATGTGGCACATATACACCATGGAATACTATGCAGCCATAAAAAAGGATGAGTTCATGTCCTTTGCAGGGACATGGATAATGCTGGAAACCATCATTCTCAGCAAATTAACACAAGAACTGAAAACCAAACAGAAAACCAAAACCAAACATGTTCTCACTCGTAAGTGGGAGTTGAACAATGAGAACACATGGACACAGGGCGGGGAACATCACACACCAGGGCCTGTGGGGGTTGTGGGGGTAGGGGAGGGATAGCATCAGGAGAAATACCAAATGTAGATGACAGGTTAATGGGTGCAGCAAACCACCATGGCACGTGTATACCTATGTAACAAACCTGCACATTCTGCACATGTACTCCAGAACTTAAATAATAATAACAAAATATCTAGGGTACTGCATTTACCCTGTTATCATGTGCTGCAAATTATCACCATTCTTTAAAGCCCAAATTCCAAAGCTTTGAGGTTGTATTATGGATGTCGTTTATAACTCCAATAAAGAGAATATACAAAGAAAGGGCCTTGGCCCATAGCACAAGATTTGTGAATGAATGCATGTTTATATATTTTAAGTTACAATGAAATGTTTAAAGTATGTAGGTATAATTTGTAATAATTCTTTGTTGTCACTGATCTTTAAAAATTAATACCTAACATTTCTGCTTATATCAAAAAAAGAGGGCTTCATGTTCTAAAATAAAAATGTTCTCATTTTAAAAGACTCAATTGTTCTCCTTACTTGGATGGGTTTTGTAGGCAGGTAATTAAATACCTAGGGAGGCACAGCCCTGTCCCACTAGCATCACATGGAAGGTGACTTACCTGGAAACTATGATGCCATTCACTTGGAGGAACTTAAACAGGTCCTGTGCCTTCTCCCGGTCCTTGAACTTTTCCTTGGCAGTCAAGGTGTCATATGGTACCAGAAGAGGGTGACTGCCACCACCTGGGGTCAGTAAGGTGAGAGATGACATTTGGCTCTTCCTTTGCACTTCTGGGAGACCATAGCTGCCCCAGTTCAGCTTCTTTAGGGGATGCTGTGAACTCACTCACCTTTGCTCTCCAGCTCCAGCTTCTTCTTCTTGGCCCAGATATTGTGATAGTTCTCAGCCACGACCTCCACCATTCCCTGTGTCCCACCAAGAAGAGCCAAGTCAAAAAGAAAGAAAGCAGGCAAGCTGGCTTCATAGCTGCTAGGTCATTTCAGGCAGCCTCGGGAAAAGCACACCACTGAACACTAACAGCAGACGGCCAAGGGCTTCCCATCATTAATTAGTCTGTGCTTATGTACCTCATTAGTTTCCTATCTTCCCATACACATAGAAAACAATTTCTAACTCTGTCCTTCCCTTGTAACTTATTATTCTGGCAGTTTGATGCATTTATGAGAAACATCCATTTCCACTTGAACCCGCATGCTGGCAGCACATCATTTTTCACAGCAGCTTGGTATTGTACTCCTGACCTCAGACGGGGAGTTGGGAGTGCGGGCCAAGAAAAGCCTAGAACCCCTGAAAGCCTATAGCTTAACAAACTAAAAATAATCACATTTTAAAGGAAAGTGCTGTAAATAAGATTTCTCTAGTAGAATCCATCTTTGTAAGGCTTGTAAAGCAGTGACTTAGAATGAAGGGTGTACTTTGGAAAGAAACTTTCTCTAAGGTCCAAGGGGCTGGTCTGATGGACTTCCAGAGGGTGAGTGCTCCAGGCTAGGGCAGGCCACAGCCACCAATGTGTACAGGAGGGGAGCAACGGGAGGAAGCAGCTTAGGGCTTTCAGTTTCAACCCCTTGGTCTTACATTCCTATATCCTGCAATGATTGCCTGCCTGCACCATCACAGGGAGCTCCAGCAAACCCACTGTGGGACGTGTGGGCTGTCCTTATGTTTTGGGGGCCTTACAATGACCAGCAAGCACCTCCATTGAGGTGCTAAATTTCACAGATTTTGTCCTAGCTGTCTTATTTATTTTGGGTTTTGATACAGTATAGTCAGCCTTCCTTAACCATGCGTTCTGCATCTGCGGATTCAACCAATTGTAGCTTGAAAATATTTGGAAAAAAATGTGTCTGTACTGAACGTGTACAGATCTTTTTCTTGTCATTATTCTCTAAGCAATACAGCATAACAACTATTTATATAGAATTCACATTGTGTTAGGAATTATAAATAATCTAGAGATAATTTAAAGTATATGGGGGGATGTGTGTAGGTTATAGGTAAAACTATGCCATTTTATATCAGGGACTTGAGCGTTCGTGGGTTTTGGTATCTGTGGGAAGTCCTAGGGTAAAGCTTTCATGGATACTGAGGAATGACTCTAGTGCGCTGGTGGTGCTTCCTACTGAGTCAGCACCCATCATGAAGTCCTTGGAAGAAGTGCAAAGCCTCTCCTTCTTGGAGGATTGGTTCACTCTGCAGAGACTTTCCCTGTGGCCTCTGCACAAGATGACCATCTTCAGTTTTGAATTTTAGTGGCGATATGTTCTAGGCATCCTTTCCCTTTTTTCCCCCTTTAACTCTTTGGAAGGTAATGCATCCTGCACTTGAAAGCAAGTCATGCTGGACCTGGGGCACTGACCTGGAGCTCTCTGGAGAGCACAACGTTTGAGAGGTCGAGGGGAGCAGGACTGTAGCTGTTGCCCTAGGAAAGCAAAGGCAGAGTCACTGGGTTGCCATTATTTTCCTTGTTCTTATCAGGCATCCCCAACTTCAGCTGTCAAAAATGTGTCCTGAAAAATCCCCAGGGTTCATCTTAGATGGTCCCACCTATGATGCCCCAGGCAGAACATTCCCAGATTCTCCATGGCTTCCATCGGCCCAGCGTGGGCCTCTGGGTGTGGTGTTATACCTGGTTGGCCTGGGACACACTTCGAAGCTTCTCATTTTCCCGCTGTTGAACCAAAGCTTCTCCCTCTTTGGTCCTCTCCACAGTCCAGCCCACAGCCAGCATGGTTTTCAGGGACTCTCGGGCAGGCCAGCGATAAATTTCCTTCTCCTAGAAGAGAATTTGAGCAGAAGCACTTTGCAGAACACACCCCAGCATTCTCCCTGGCCCATCTCCGCATGGAAGGTGCATCCCACTGTGGGTGGGGGTGCTAGTTAGCATCAGCCTTCTCTCACAAGGTCAAAACATCCTTTGTGGCATCTTACCCGAAACACAGTCTTTCTGGTGTTTTTAGATATAAGACCCTACAGTCTTTCCTGCCCTGGGAGGAAATGTGCCAGACATTATTAATGACATTATCTACATTCTGTAGACGAAGAACAGGAACAGGAGAGTGACTCCTCATGTTCTAGTAGTTGTTGAAGATTGTCAAAATGCATCTGCATAAAGCTCTCCTGTGAGTTTGGGAAAGATAATTTCTTAGATTTAGAATTCTTGTGGGCTGGGCACGGTGGCTCACGCCTGTAATCCCAGCACTTTGGGAGGCCGAGGCGGGTGGATCACCTGAGGTCAGAAATTCGACACCAGGCTGGACAACATGGTGAAACCCCATCTCCACTAAAAACTCAAAAATTAGCTGTGTGTAGTGGCACATGCCTGTAGTCCCAGCTACTCGGGAGGCTAAGGCAAAAGAATTGCTTGAAGCCAGGAGATGAAGCTTGCACTGAGCCAAGATTGCACCACAGCACTCTAGCCTGGGTGACAACAGTGAAACTCTGTCTCAAAAAAAAAAAAAAAAAAAAAAAAAAATGGGTGACAACAGTGAAACTCCGTCTCAAAAAAAAAAAAAAAAAAAAGATTTCTCTTTTGGTCTATGTACAGTTTAATAGGTAGTCAACATGAATGCAAAGATACATACACCATCCTTTACATGTGACACTAGGCCTAGGCCTAAAGCTTACTAAGAATCTTACAGATTGCAAGATAAGAATTCAGAGTTGAGTTAAACCAAATATGTTAATTAATTAATTTATTTTTTTAAGCAAAAGATGCATTCTTTTAACCATATTTTCTTGAGGATTCTCTTCTCTATTACCTGTATCTTCCATGTATTAGAAATCATTTTTGGCTGGGCATGGTAGTTCACACCTGTAATTCCAGCGCTTTGGGAGGCCGAGGTGGGAGGATTGCTTGAGGTCAGGGGTTCAAGACCAGCCTGGCCAACATGGCGAAACCCCGTCTCTGCTAAAAAATTAGAAACATTAGCTGGGCATGGTGGTGCATGCCTATAGTCCCAGCTACTTGGGAGGCTGAGGTGGGAGGATCACTTGAGCCCAGAAGGTGGAGGTTGCAGTGAGCCGAGATCACACCACTACACTCTAGCCTGGGTGACAGAACGAGACCCTGCCTCAAAAAAAAAAAAAAAAAAAAAAAAAAGAAAGAAAGAAAGAAAGAAATTATTTTTGTCTGAATTTTTTCTTTTTCTTTTCTTTGAGATGGAGTCTCGTTCTGTCACCAGGCTGGAGTGCAGTGGCGTGATCTTGGCTCACTGCAACCTCTGCCTCCCGGTTTCAAGCAATTCTCCTGCCTGACTAATTTTTGTATTTTCAGTAGAGATAGGGTTTCGCCATGTTGGCCAGGCTGGTCTTGAACCCCTGACCTCAAGCAATCCTCCCACCTTGGTCTCCCAAAGTGCTAGGATTACAGGAGTTGAGCCACCACACCCGGCCTTGTCTGAATTTTCTCCAGCAATTTCACTGTGCCTTCTCCCTGCCCTGCCCTAACCAAACCCCTTCCTGGTTCAGTTCAGTTGCAGAACTACAAATGCATTTTAGCCCAGCCTCAAAGTACTGAACAATGCTTCTTTCACCAATGGCCTCTCAAAGCCAAAGAACAGAAAGTGAGGCTGGGCTCTCGGAAACTGGTCCTGAGGCACCTGCCCACTGGCAAGCTTTTGAACAGTTTACTGAGTCCTAGATGATGATGTTGTAGGGACGTGAGAGTGAACGTGCTCTGAACTCCTCTGATAAAATCACTCAAGGAAGGAAACAGCATGGTCACACAGTGTTACCAGAGGCCTGTTTCTTACCTTCTCCGTTAATGTCTTGAAAGGCCTTATCAGTGGGTGGGTCTTCACATTTTCATCCAGGGAAATCCCATATTTCCATCCACTCTGACTCTGTAGAAATGTTCTCAGTTCAAATATCCTTGGCACACAAAGAACCCCGCTATGTGACCCAAATCCCTGTTTCTATTTTCATGGAGCAAGTGGAATAATGGATAGTGACAGGGCTTAGAAATTCTCCTCAAAAATGCCTAATTGATCTTTTCAGGCCATCAGGCTCTCCGCCTCCTGAATCTTGAACTCTGCTCTTTTATTCCTTCTTGTTTCAGTTGCTGTCCTCTCCACTTTCTCACTTGTATTTCAGGCCCACTTAAAACAGCATGTTTCAAAAGGCCCTGGGAATGGTGCTTCTCAGGTCAGAGTACCCCCCTCGCAGGAAGAACAGAGGCTAGGACTGGAAGGCCTGGGAAGACTGGACCTATTGCCACTGCCTAGAGGGGCCATTTGCCTTGCAACCCTCGCCTGCCAGTGCCAGAGCAAAAGTGCAGTGATGTGTGCTTCCTAGAGTCACAGAAGTTTAAGAACTTTTAGGGTTATTCAACAAATATTGGGTGAATGTCTTCTATGGTACACACCAGACTCTGTCCTAGGCACAGTGGATACAGAGATAAGTAAGAGCCCCTGATTTCTGTAACTTCACATCCCCAAGACTCCTGGCTGCTCTTTCTCAATCTCTGCTCCTGTCCATTTGTTAAATGTGTATATTTCCTAAGTTTCTGTCCCTTCTCAAAGGACATATACTTCCTGGGTGATCTAATTGAGGCCCATGGTTTCAGTTACCACCGAGAAGAGGCTAGTATCAAATGAGTACTTCCAGCGCAGAAATTCCCTCCTAGTTTCAAACCTATTTAAGCTTTGCTTGGATGTTCCACAGGCACCCCTCAAATTACTTCTCTACCTGTCTCCTCGTGGGTCCCCTGGATGAAGTGGAGTGAACAGCCCCAGCTTACACTCACTTTCCAAGCCAATGACATGGGAGTCCTCCTTGACACCACTGCCTGTACCCCTCCCATCATTTGTCTGTCTGTCTGTCTGTCTCTCTCACCCACTTCCCTGCTAGTGTGTTAGTTCAGGCCACCATTAGCTCTCACTGGGGTTACTGCAAGAGCTTCCTAAGCAGCCTCCCAGCCTCCAGTCTTGCTGCCTCTCCATGGATTCATTTTCTACACTATTGTCAGGGGATAGTCAAAAATCACAATCATTTGTGGGCACACTACTGACTTCGAATGTTTCCGACAGCAAGCTGCCATCCTGGTAAAACCCAGATGTTTTCAAATGACCTGTAAACCTAAAAAGGTGATCATGTTGACCTCTCCAGACTTATTTCTCACCCTCTGTCCCCATCCTACTCCATGTCCTAGCTATACTGAACCATGGTTCCCTAAAGCCAAACTGTCTCTTGCCTCCCTGGGTCTGCACCTGCTGTTCCCAAGGCCGGCAGCGCGCTTACCTCCTTGTGACAAATGGCTTCCACTCATCCTTTAGCACATGCTGTAGATGTCACCAACTCTGGGAGGTGTCCCTGGACCCCCAGTACTGGATTAGGGACTCCTATGTGTTCTAATCCTGTGCTCATGCTCACCATAGCCCTGAACAAGCTGCCCCACAATGGCTGGTTCATTTTGTTTCTCCCACAAGATCATGAGGCTTTTGAGGGCAAGGAAAATACTCTTTTTCTTGTGAGATAATCAGCGCCGCCTGGTACTGGTGAGCAACATGTGTCTATGCCCTCATGAAGCTTACAATCTAGTGGCAGAAAGAGATATCAATCAAATAACCACACTAGTAAATGTAAAATTGATAAATAGAATAAATGTGTAGATGTTTAACTGTTATAAATACAAATACCTAAGCATGCTATGAAAGTACTATGAAAGAGAAGAACAAGGTGCTAAGAGGGCCCAGAGCTGAGAAATCTGAAAAATGCCATCCTAGGAATTCATGCTTGGAGTGATATTTGCAGGATGAGTTGGTGAACGCTGTGAGAATGTGTGTGAGTACAGGCGGGTATCTGGCAGGCTCAGGCAGAGGAGGGTCTCTGGCATGTGTAGTGCACATGAAAGAGAGAGTGAGTCTAAAATAAGGGGAGGTGGCTGGAGGGCAGAGGGCAAAGGAGGAGATGAGGCTACAGATGGTAGCAGAGGTCAGATCAGGCAGTGCCTACCAGGCCATACCAAAGATTTTGACCATTATCTTCAGAATAGTTAGAAATTATGAAAGGATTTTAACAAGGAGAGGGGCTGGGTAGGAGAAGCAGTGGTAGAATATGTATGATTCAATTTGTGTACTGAAAGTCTGACTTGCTTGCAGTATGAAGAACAGACTGGGCAAATGCACTTGGGGAGACCTGTAAGGAGCTTATCCCAGTCGTCTGGGTGAAAGACGATGGCAGCTTGGACTGAAGTCATAAGAACAGAGACAAATATACAGATATAAGAGAGACTCAGGAGTTCAAATCCACATGGTTGAGTGATGGCTTGGCTAATGCTGTGGGCTCCTGGAGGTGACTCTTCTCCCTAATTCACAGGCTGGCCAAACGGCCATAAGCAAAGAGTTCTTAGAAAATGCAGATGCTCTAGAGCAAGGGCCACCTGGCTATGCCCCCTAAGCCAAATCTAGCTGGCCACCTTTTTTTAATTAATAAAATGTGATTGGAACACAGGCACCCACTTTTGTTTATGTTTTCTCTATGGCTACTTTTGTGCCGCAACGGCCAAGTGGAGTTGTTGCAATGGAGATGGTCTGGCCCTTGCAGCCTCAAATGTTGACCATTCAGCCCTTTACAGAACAGATTTGCCAACTCCTGTTTTAGAATCATGAGGTATTAGCCCATTCTATAGTTACAATGATAGCTGTTATCATCAGCCCCCAGTAGACTCCTGGAAGGATGAGCTGAGCCTACATCCACACAGAGGCTGAGCTGGTGGTTCAAGGTGTCCCTTCTCTGTGGGCACATTGTATGGAGGTGGTTTTCTGTGGCTTTGCTGTGGACATGGGTCCACTGTTACACACTGTAGGCTGCAGCTGAGAAATGGCCCCAATCCTTAACTGGCTGCCCACAGGAATCCTGGATATCCTTGGCACAGTCTTCCCACTTTGCCTGCCAGTGTTAAAGGGTTGACACAGCAATGAAACTTATTAAACAGCCTGACCTCATGTGGTGAGGAATTTTAAACACCAGATGGAGAGCCTTATTAATAAGGGAGTGTCTGGGAGTTCTACCACTGCCTACCATAAGAAGACGATTGCATGTCTTCCCTAGAATAAAATCCAGCCTTCCAGAAACATGTAAGGGTTAGGCTTTCAATTTCATTTTTTTTTCCAATCTGCATTCAAAGACAAAAATTAAATAGAAGACTTCCCATTCCCATTAAGCATTTACATCAAACACATACAAGCCTGTGTTTGGGCACAACTCCAGTAAGTAAATGTTAAGAAAGAAGTTAACACTTCCAGAATTGATCATTTTCTTGAGAAATACAAAAGCAACACCAGCAGCTGCTGTCACCTATTTCTTTGACCTCCACCAACCCTGGGAAATTGCTGCTCAGAAATAATGAATGCTCTTGGCATGGAAAATCTGTTACTTAGACAAATCAGGCAGATTTCCAGGACTGGGCCCTTTAATGTTCTTGGGCTGTTTTTCCTTCCTGACGATTGTCAGTTGGATGATAATCCCTACCTTGTCACAGGCCCATTTATCATGTGAATGCTCAGCATACTTGGTGACGATGTATTCCAATTTTTCAGGCAAGGAAAAACTGTGAAATGAGGAAAAAAAATTACAACCTCCCCAAGCACTTCAGCCAGACATAGTAGAAGATAGTCAGAACTACCAATCAACCAGCTGTCAGAAGGTGGATTTGATCAGCCAGCCAATCCCAAAGCTAAAGCTGGACTCCAGGCGCAGTGACATTCCTGAGTAGGGGTGGCATAGCCAGGGTTAGGTCACAGACGCACCCAAGTCTAACCATGGAACATCTCTGCAGGAGCCTTGGCTGGGAAGGCCTCCTGCCATGTGCTCCGGGGTCTCTTGGCTCCTGGGCCAGACCTGTCTTGGTTAGACAGCGAGAATCCAAGGTAAATGGCCTGTCATCCTCTGGCTACAATCTGGAAATGGTAGAAATGGGTAGCCAGAGAGCCATATGTTATGAAATAGTGGTTTTCTACCTTTTGGGGCTCAGTGGCTCATGGTAAAATACTAGAATTTTGGGGCCGGGCGCTGTGGCTCACGCCTGTAATCCCAGCACTTTGGGAGGCCGAGGTGGATGGATCATGAGGTCAGGAGATCGAGACCATCCTGGCTAACACGGTGAAACCCCGTCTCTACTAAAAATACAAAAAAATTAGCCGGGCGTAGTGGCTGGTGCCTGTGGTCCCAGCTACTCAGGAGGCTGAAGCAGGAGAATGACGTGAACCCAGGAGGTGGAGCTTGCAGTGAGTTGAGATCGCACCACTGCACTCCAGCCTGGGTGACAGAGCAAGACTCCATCTCAAAAAAACAAAACAAAACAAAACAAAACTAGAATTTTGGAAGTACAGTAGACACCTGCTGTTTCTGTTTTCCCAGAAAACAGCTCTTGTCCCTTCTGTTGGTATCAGCACCTACATTCCCTTTGCATTGCACAGTCTTCTTATATTGCATGCAGTGTTATGTGAACTGTCACCAAGGATGGGCATATGACTGGGCAAATCAGACTTTCTCTCCACGGAATTTAAGTCTTGAGTTGGGTGAAACTAGGGCAGTAAATTCTTCAAGGTGATTCACCCAATGGGGACACCTGAAGATTGTCGATTTCCTCCCTGTGCCTGATTGCAGTCCTTCCCTGGTGACTATGTATGCTAAGGCCAGGTTGGCCTTTCACTAGGTCTTGATAATGACCCCATATTCTTGCAATAAGGTGCTTTTCTCCTTAAGCCAGGGTTAGTCTCCATTCCTCACATTACTCAAGGAACTATGTTGATGTCACAGGTACACTGGAATAAATCTGAACTCTCAAAATAACACAGAGCCATTAACACACAGTTGCTAGAGTATAATGTTTTCTCAGAATGTTTTCAAAAGCATCCAAGTTACTATGCCATTTGCTTTGTCTTTCTTTAGCACTGTTACCTTTTTATAGGCAGAACCCTCCCAAGTCAGCACCTGCCTTCTTTGGCCCAAGCTTGATGGTTCACCATGCTTCTTACCTCTTACTTACAGCAGTTTCAATTCTGTCTCACCATCCCCACAGCTCAAAGCTCTTTCCAACGGAATGTGTGTTTAATTGTCCCAAAGACGAATGTTATACATTATCAAAGCAGACAGTCCCCCTGGGAAGGGTTCAGGCTTTCATTTGAGAACTACTGCCATGAAGGACAGGTCCAAGGGGCTCATATAGGCTCAGGCTTACTTTCCCTGCTCACTGTGAAGCAGTTTTAGAGCTCTTCATTTAAAATGCACCTGGAGCGGACTGTATACCCTACAGCACATATTCATAACTGGGCAGAACTACCACAAACCAAAACTTAGCAATATTTTGCCCAAGGGATAAGCACACCTCCATGGCCTAGTCAACACCAGTGAGAAATTCTGGAAAATTACAGGGAGAAAGTAAAAGGTGCAACGGTAGGGCTATTCTGAAGCTCCAGCATCCCTCGGCATGGCAAAGAGCAGGTCCAGCTTTTCCAATGAGGACCCCACACTGTTCTGCCATCACACCCCAGCCTTGCCAGGACACAGCTGAGTGTTATTTTTGGAGCTGTTGTGATGTATGATGCTATTAGAACCATATGAGCCTAATTCACCAAGAGCAAAGATATTGTCAAAAAGCTCATTAATAAATTAATTGCATAATTTGTCAGGGTAGTTCTCTCAGTGCCTCAGGAGACATTTATGTGTGGGAACGTCTATCTCTGGTAAAAAATAAACCAACTCTTTCCTCCCCCACCAAAAGCCCAGAATATAATAATACAGATATGTATTAAACCTTGTGCCTGATGGGACTTGACACATCAAGAGAAATGATGAACAGTGTTGGCGGGAGGGAAAGAGGTAAAGCTCACATTTCTTGCTACCCTCTGGAAGAAAACATTGGCTACTGGACGAAATACAGGACCAGCTTAGAGATGATTCTGGACTCACTTCATGGTGTTGATAGGTTTTGGGTCAAAGTTGCCATCTGCATCCACTGAGATCTGTTTCTCCAATGTGGCTGTGATTCTGGTATCTAAATAATCTGGTGGCAAGGCCCCAGCTATAGCACTGAGACAAGGCAGGGCCATTCGGAAAAGATCTGGGTCATATTTCTGTAAGGGAAAAACAAGGCCACGTTAGTAGAGAAAGCAGAACCACGCCCTTAGATAGAACCAATCACCAATCAGCTGAAAACAGAAATAAAATACGCGCATTTATCCAGGCTAACCAAAACGGGAAATGTGTAACCCCTTAAATATTTTCTGGTGGAAATGCAGGTATCCTTGGAAAATGAAATAACACTATAAATCCTCAAGTCACCATTTGCTTTAAGTTGAAAAATCTTAAAACAGGTTTAAATCAATATCTCCTAAATGACTAATTTCAAGACTACCTAAGGGTTAAAGTGACTAGGCGCTAGGCCAGAAGTGACTATAAACTTGTCTGCTAAGGATGGTCACAGAAACGGACCCAACTTACAACTGGAGAGGGCACAGTAAGCTGTGCCAAGCTCTGCAGTAGCTGATATGGGTCATATGTTGACATCATCAGCAGGCTGCTCAATATCCATCACTCTCTCTTGAACCCAGCCAGAAATGAATTTCAGTCAAATGGCATGGGGTTGGGAAGAGCTTTTGATCTGCTTATACTAGACCAATGAAATCCAGGGGTAAAGAAAATTTAAGTGCAGGTGAACAAGCTATGTGCATGTTCTAGATTTCTCTAGGAAAACCAGACCTACTCATTTTCTACCTTTAAAGCTCCTGACCTCACAAGCTGGGTTAGGGGAAGTGGAGCAAAGTCTAAGAGTCAGAGCTCTACTTCAATCACACCGTTCAGTAAGGCCTGGGATTCAGAGGCTCTCAGTTCTCACTCGAAGCCTCCTCAAATGAGTGCTTGCAAAGAACCTCTCCCAGAATGGCTTAAGGTCTTCTGGAAATCCCCTGTCCCACCATCACAGCAGATGTCAGGACTTTTCCTCTTGGCTCGAGCCTAGTGAAGGTTGGCAGGCAGGAGCCACACCAAATCAGGGGGAAACGAATGGGGAGGTAAGACATCAAAGACTGACATCAGATGATCTGTGTGGAATTCACTCTGGTAGTCACTTTCCCTCGTACAGCTTTGTGAACGTGAAAATTTATTCAACTACTCTGAGGCTTTTCTTCACCTGTAAAATAAGGATTTTGAGAGTTTCCATTTCAGAGAGATGGGCAAGGATTGGCGTAATACGCTTGTGAAGTACTTAGCACAGGTCCTGGCAAATGGAATGCTAAACAGATGATGGCTGTTATTATCTGTAGATGCTGGAGCACTGAGATGCTCTCTTTTTGTTCAGGAAGTACTGTCATTACCTTATGGGACAGCGAGTCAAAAATCCCCCAGAAAATCTTCTCCGTTAGGTGCAGCTCTTCTTCCACAGCTAGCCCGTAGCTCCCCCATCCTGAAGGCAGGCAGTAATACTTCCAACACTGTTCATAGTGATTCGTTAGAAGCTGAGAGGTGCAGAACAGGACAGACCAGCGGGGTGGCATAGAGAAAGTCCACAGGCATCAAAAACATGCAGGAGAGAATCAAGTAGTAAGCAGAGATCATGAGAATGAAACATGCGAAACAGCTGGGCTGTCTACAAAGAGGCCCTTCAAACACCGCTGGGAACAGTCTGCTCTCTGCCTAATGAGCTTGAGCCTGAGCGGATCTGCCTGATTAATTCTTATGCCTCCTAATGTGCCCCCTAGCAGTTACTAGAAAATGGAGAGGAGCCATTTCTAGTTCAAACCAGAAAGTGCTACCTTCTGAAAGTAGCCACTGTGCGCTGTTCTAGCCAGTCAGGGGTGGAAATAATTTCTTCTGGGACCTTTGCTTGTAATTCTGGAAGATCTTTGGGGGATGCTGATATGGGGAGAGGATGGTGGGCTGCAAGTCGTGGGTCTGAAGATTTTCTCTTATCAATCACTACCCGTTGTTTCCTTGCCCCCACTCCCCGTGCCCGCTCCCTCTCCCCTCTCTCACACCCCAGTGACTTTACAGCAGTTTCACATCTTGCCAGTAGAGGGCAGAAGTTACCAGTAATGTTTCCATCCCAGCAGGTGTGATCCATGTCCTCCAAGAAAAATCCCACAGATTTGAGAGGTAAAAGTGAGCTTATTGAGTGATATCAATAATGCCTCTTCAAAGCCAGTATCCAGCTGGCAGCAAAGGCTTGCAGAGGAAGCAATACCAAATTAAGATGGTAATACTTTAACTATGGTTTTCAGTTAAAGTATTTTTTTGAGAGGAAAACTGGGGCTGCTAGAGAGTAGAATTAGCCCTTGGAGGACTGTGGAATCTCTAAGAACATACAAACGTTTTCTGCCTGGCATGGAGACAGGGGATTGAACTAAAGCCCTCTGGGAATTCTTGTTATCACAGTAAAATGCTGCCTGAAATGCTTGCTTGGACTATAAAGAAAAGTGCTGTTAAAATCATTAGGTAGGATTTTCAGGTGTGGCTAGCCATTGCTAACACTTTTGCATATGGGAATATGGCAGGTGCCTCAGAGATAAAAGATAAAAAACACTGTCTGCTTGGGTGGATGACTGATTCTGGTGTCCTCCCACCAGGCCCAGATGCCTCCAGTGATAAAATATTTGTAATTTATGAGAAAACCAGAAACAAGACAATAAAAAAAAAGGGAAGGCCAGGCATGGTGGTTCACACCTGCTGTAATCCCAGCACTTTGGGAGACTGAGGAGGGAGGGTTGCTTGAACTCGGGAGCTCAAGGTTGCAGTAAGCCATGGCTGTGCCACTGCACTGAAGTGTGAGTACAAGAGCGAGACTCTGTCTCAAAAAAATAATAATAAAAGAGAGGGGTCTGTGGTCTTTTTGTTAAGAAAGAGAGCCAGGCGCAGTAGCTCATACCTGTAATCCCAGCACTTTGGGAGGCTGAGGCAGGTAGATCACTTGAGGTCAGGAATTTGAGACCAGCCTGGCCAACATGGTGAAACCCCATCTCTACTAAAAAACAAACAAACACAAAAAAATTAGCTGGGCATAGTAGCATGTGCCTCTAGTCCCAGCTACTCAGGAGGCTGAGGCAGGAGAATTGCTTGAACCTGGGAGGTAGAGGTTGCAGTGAGCTGAGATCTCACCACTGCACTTCAGCCTGGGTGACAGAGCAAGACTCCATCTCATTTAAAAAAAAAAGTAGAAAACAAACAAACAAACAAAAAGATTTCTTACAAAGAAGAAAAGCACAAAACAGTATGGAATAGAAAAGGGACATTTTAATCAATTTAATGAAAAACCACAGGGCCTTCAAAGCTTTTTGAGATGAACACATTCTGAAAACCTAATTACACTGGGGAAGCACAAAATCTAAGTCCCCGTATTAACTGCAGCTAAATATCAAGCAGTCAGTGGAAAGCAGTTAAAGAAAATTGGAGCAATTTTCTTCAACCTCGGCATTCAAGAAAGGACTTGGTTTTGTGGGATGTATCTTGTTAGCTAACCATCAACTTAAGGGAGTAAAACCCATTTAGCATGTATTTTTCCTTCTAAATTGTGAAGACATCACATATTACAAGGCAAGTTTCCTGTGCAATAGACTGTATTTCTGTAACAATAGTGATGTTTACCTTGAGAGGCATTTTGCAGTATTCATTGAGTTGCGGCACATCAAAAACGAGGCGTCGCAGGAGTTGCTGTAACATGGAAGGCCTCAAGTGACTGCAGTATGAAATGAGAAACGTAGATGAATAAAATGAAAACATAAGAAAAATAATAAAGGAGGAATGAAAGAAACACTGAACAATAAGCATATTACAGCCAAGCCCCAAAACAGCTCCTAATACACAAGATCTCGGATAAACAAGAGTAGATGATGAAACACTTGAAAAGAGTACAGTTAAAATTCAGAAAAAGAGTGCTAATGAATTGGGATACCCGAAGTGGAATTCTAATTGCTATGTGACAAAATGTTCTAGGATATATGCATACTCAAAATATAGTCACTGATTATGTGCAAAGAATATAACAGAAAGAAGGTGCAGTTCATTTTCTAGTCATCTCTAAGGTCCCCTGAACTCTGCAGAGGGAGAAACTGGCGTTGAGCAGCTGCACAGGTGGAATCTGAGGCCACCTACTGGTGTGATTTGAAGAGATCTTTAAAGCCCTCTGCCTTACGATCTGGGCCATGAAATTCTCACTACTGGAATCATTTGTTTGGGGTAAGGCTTTGTTCTCAAAACAACTCTGTTAATAGGCAAACACAGTAACTATTTAAAGAATAATCTATCAAATTACAGAGTTCATGGCACACATAAATTTTGAGGTAGAGAAAGGAGAGACAAGCAACACGAATTTTGCTTTTTTTACACTGCCAAACTTTGAAAAAAACCTAGTGGAACCTATGGTTTTCTCCAGAGAAAGGTGTACACACATAAACACAATTTGGTATATAAGTTCAGCTCATGAATCCCTGGATTTTTTCCACTATTGCCTAAGGAGCTACGGAGGTAAAGCTGACACCCCTTTGTTAAATGTTGGAATGCCAGGGAAGAAATCCTTGGAGCATCTACAATAAGAAGGATGTATACAGATGGAGAACAAAAGTCGTCTGTTTCACAACTGTTTCTGGAGCTGGCCTTGTGATAAAAAGCCCCGGGGTGAAAATACACAGCAAGTAAGTAGCCTTGTCTCGGAATCCAATAGTTAGAATGCAAAAATCACTCAATGTTTCAATTATTCAGCTAATTAGCAATTGTCACCTAAGATTCACTAACTTGAATACAAAGAGTGCAATAAATCTGTAATTCTGTGAATTCCTGACTTACTAAAATAAACAATGAAAAAACCTAGTTAAGTATCAGTTTGCCTGCTACATCTAGAGCTCAAGTGATCAAGAAGAAAAGCTCTAAAAGTACAGTAATAGGGCTGTGAGCTCTACTTTTTGTTTGATGTAAAATTCTAATTTCTCGGCCAGGCGCGGTGGCTCACGCCTGTAATCTCAGCACTTCGAGAGATCAAGGTGGGGTGATCACCTGAGGTCAGGAGTTCGAGACCAGCCTGGCTAACATGGTGAAGCTCTTTTTCTACTAAAAATACAAAAAATTAGCCAGGCGTGGTGGCGGGTGCCTATAGTCCCAGCTACTTAGGAGGCTGAGGCAGGAGAATTGTGTGAACCCGGGAGGCGGAGTTTGCAGAGAGCGGAGATGGCACCACTGCACTCCAACCTGGGCGACAGAGCGAGACTCTGTCTCAAAAGAAAAAAAAATTGAATTTCTCCAAAGTCTGATTCTTTAGAAATATTTGCAGCTCAAATCAGTCTCACCAATGTGACTTTGTTATTAGGAAACAGCTTATGTTGGGAGGCAGGGGTCCTTGGTTGATGTGGTTTCTAAAATACACCTGGAGTTCAGCTCCAGCAAAAGGTGGAACACGATCGCAGCTGTTATTGATGCATTACCAACCAATTACAAATTAAAGCTGATGGAAACGATTTCTTTTTGTGTAAACTCATTATTTACTCCATTTTCTACCGTTAAGAAAATAGAGGCTCATAAAAACAAATAATGGGGCATTAATCTTCCTTTTGAAGCAGCAAAGTGCAAAACCTAGGTACCTCATTAATTCCTGGAGGTTAATTGGTGTGTCCACTGAAATTTGTCTCTCTTGAAAGATCAAAAATATTCTAATTAGCTTAATTGTCTGCCAGTTATCATAAAAATCTTGTGTTGAATGAAGCAGTAACATAATATTAGGCCTGGTTTTGGAAGGAGATCTCTGGGAGAAAACCCTTTTTGGGGCCTGGGTCGAGGCCTCCTTCCCATCAACCAGCCTTTACTCCCCACCCCAAGAAAATAATACTATGCAATGACACAGCTTGTTCCATAAAGCAGTTAAAGCCTGTAGGCCTTAGACAATACAAAGACAGTAAATACAGCTTCATTTTAAAAAGCATTTTAAACATAGTGATCATTGTTATATTTGAAATATAAGCATGAGATTATCCTTTTTACAACATTTGAAAACTGTTTTGTAACAGGCTTGATTTTTCAGAGCAGTTTTTCGTTCACAGCAAAATTGAGCAAAGGGTACTCAGAGTTCTCATATATCCCTGGCCCCATACAGGCACAGCTTTCCCCATTATTATTATTATCCCCCACCAGTGGCACATTTGTGACAACTGATAAACTTATATTGAAACATCGTTATCACCCAAATTTCATAATTTACATTAGGGTTCACTCTTGGTGTTGTACATTCTATTGGTTTGGACAAGTATTTAATGACATACATCCATCATTATACTGTTTCCACTGCCCTAAAAATTCTCTGTGCTCAGCCTGTTCATCTCTCCCTCCCCCAACCCCTGACACCACTGATCTTTTCACTGTTTCCTTAGCTTTGCCTTTTCCAGAAAGCCATATAGTTGGAATCATACAGCATGTAGCCTTTTCGGATTGGCTTCTTGCACTTAGTAATATGGGTTTAAGGTTCCTCTATGTATTTTCATTGCTTGATAGCTCATTTCTTTTTAGCACTGAATAAATTCCATGGTCTGATGTACCACAGTTTATTTATCCATTCGCCCACTCAGAAACATCTTGATTGCTCCCAAGTTTTGGCAATTATGAATAAAGCTGCTACAAGCATCTGCATACAGGTTTTTGTATGGACATAAGTTTTCAACTCATTTGGGTAAAAAAACCAAGGAGTAAGATAGTTGAATCATATAGTTAAGAGTATATTTAGTTTTGTAAGAAACTGACAAACTACTTTCCAAAGTGACTATACCATTGTCACTCCCACCAGCAATGAATGAGAGTTCCTGTTGTTCCACATCCTTGTCAGCATTTGGTGTTGTCAGTGTTCTGCATTTTGGCCATTCTGATATGTGTGTAGTGCTATCTCATTGCTGAGATTACCTTTTGGTGTGATGTTCTACTCACATCGATGTGAGGATCGATGAGTTTTTTTTTCCAGGTAGCCCTAGCTCCCCAATGCATAGTAATTTCATCTGTGATTAGAGAAGAACTCATTCAACAAGAAATCAAGACCATACTCAGCTGGCCCCTAAAGGGGGAAGGCTGTTGATCCTCTCTCTGGAGTGACCTACAGCAGTGATTCCTAATCTGGACTACATATTGGAATCACTTGGGAAGCTTCAAAGGCCAGAATCTTGGGTCCCATCCCTAACAGTTTTGACTTTTTGGGCTCGGATGTGGCCTGGGCACTGGGATATTTATTTCGTAACTCATCAGGCATTTCTGATATGCAGGTGAGAAGGAAAAACACTGGCTGAAAAATAGCAGATCATAGTCTTGGCCTGTGCTGCTAAGACCTGTTGAAAAGGTCGTCTTCCTTGGATTCTACCAGACTTGACTTAGATTCCTGAAGACCCAAGGCTCTTGGGGTGACTTTACCTTTTGTCCTCAGCTGGCTCTGATGCCCATCTGCAGTCATAAAAATTATTGCCTTTAATTCCCCACTGTGACTGGAGGTTTTCTCTTTCATTTGTTGCTGGTCTTGGGCGGCCTAGAGGTAGGTCGCTTTTTTTTTTTTTTTGAGATGGAGTCTTGCTCTGTCGCCCAGGCTGGAGTGCAGTGGCATGATCTCGGCTCACTGCAAGCTCCACGTCCCAGGTTCACGCCATTCTCCTGCCTCAGCCTCCCGAGTAGCTGGGACTACAGGCGTCTGCCACCACACCCGGCTATTTTTTTTTTTTTTTTGTATTTTTAGTAGAGATGGGGTTTCACCGTGTTAGCCAGGATGGTCTCGATCTCCTGACCTCGTGATCTGCCCACCTCGGCCTCCCAAAGTGCTGGGATGACAGGCGTGAGCCACCGCGCCCAGCCGGTAGGTTGCTTTTATTCACACTCAGAGTCTGGCTTCTATGTAAGATATGCTCATGTAGAGGACAGACACGTCTGCTTCTGGCTCTATCTTGAGAATGAAGAGAATGAAGACAGCCCTTAATCTGAACAGTTTAGGCCTGAAATAGTCTTCTGGTCCATCAACCATAATGGGTAAAGCCTAAGCTGTGCCCTCTCCCTTCCCCAAAGGGAAAGATGAGCCTCAAGGAAGAGCCTGTGGCAAATAGGGGAGCCAAGCACATCCTATGAGATGTCTGGGGGAGGGCTGGTGTATGACAATGGCCTGGAAGCTTCCTTAGACTAGACCACCAGTTTTTAGATTACATAGGAAAATGCAGTTGACCTGGATGCATACACAGAAGTAACAACATAGGATATGTACTTACTTGCAAATGGCAAGCAAACATTCTTCTATAGTGTCCCTTTGTGCTTTGGTGAGGGAACGTCCCTTGGATAGCCTGTATATTGTCTGCAGTGTGGAATCAATCAGAGAGGTGCAGTGTTCTGTTCCGGCAAAGAGAGGGGCACATCTTGTGAGGAGCGGGAGCACAGCAGAACATATATACCTATTTAGTGCAAGCGCAGCCTCTGTGGTGCTTAGGGAAACCTAGAGAAAGAAGATTGGGACACAGGTTAATTGCCCTGAGGAACAGAGCAAAGCTGGCTCTGCACAGAGTTCCCATGTAGCAAGCTGTGGGAGCTTATATATGTCCACGTTGCATAGCAAGGCAGTGAACAACTTTCTACCTTATCGGCAGTTCTATTTTTCTTTTTGCATTTTCAATGAAAAAAAAAATCAAGTTAAAAGAAAGAACAAAAAAAAAAAAACACACACAAAAAAAATCATAACAAAGGCTAGCTGGCTCTAAGTCTTCCCAAATGATCCTATAAATATCTGTTCCCTTCAAAAGAATTTTGAACTCATTAAAATCAGCTGATGGCCAGTCTAACCCAACATTTTGATGCTTGCAAAGTCTAGTTGCCAGGATACTACATTACTATTCTGGTTTTCGCTCTCTTTTCTCACCTACCAGGGACTCACACACTGTAATTTTACAACTGTAAGATTAGTGAATGGTTATAGGCCAAGCAGTTTCTCAAATTCACCAGTTTTGTGAAAGCGAAAGTGGAACTCTGACTCCTTTCAGTTAATTGGTGAGCGCTTCGAGCAATTCACAATCAATACTGACATTAGAGTAGACCCTACTAAAGGGAACCTAACTCTGCATGGGCAACGTGGAAAAGGAACAGAAACTTGGGACTCCTGTACAACTCTAACATAGTTCTTGCTTACAATGCTCTTTGATGTACATTTAGACGGATGAATGGAATACAAGGAAAACCCATTTAGTGACATTAAGTATAGCCAAAGCATGCTTTACCACCATCTTTGAAAACTATAGAACTTTCGAAAGAAACCTTGAGATCCACGGAGATGAAATATTGCCATTTCCTGTGATTCCTGCAGTCATTCTATCTGTAACATACTTTGTATAACTTATGATTTGAAAAACCATTTTCTTTGAACTATATACATGTCTCATTGTTCCTATAAATTATCTAAATTATCAAGTTTGTCTCCTAGAAACTTCAGTAATCATGCTGGGAGAAACAGCTAATCTTTCACATTTATCACTTTAATATACAGACTTAAAATGAGAAAGGACAGAGCTTTGATTTCAGTAGATTATAAGTTTTCAAAAGAGAATGCATGAATGTCTATGTGTTAATGAACTGAATATAACACCTTTTTGTTGTAGATGGTGTTTGGACAAACATGTGATTGAACACCAGATACTAGAACAGCATTTGCTGTTTATTTGATTTATAAAAACATTAAATTATTTGATCAGGAAGCTTGGGGAGATCCCATGAGTTAAGAAAATTATTTTTAAAATCAAATAATTTATAGAAAAGTTCAAAACAACAGCAGTGGCAGAAGCATTGTTTTAATTATTCACAAATAATTATTCACAAATAATTATTCATAATTATTCATTATGAATAAAAAATTATTCATTGTTTTATTATATCAAAACGTTGGGTTAGACTGGGTTATTCAGTATTAGGGATCACACACCCTAATACTGTCATATATACCATTTATCATCACCATACCACACGTGGGAATGAAGCTCCCACTCAGGTTGGGGCTCATATTTCTTTCCATTTCTGGATAACCCATGCAGGTGGAATCCATCCAAGTTAAGGTATTTGCCGCTGACAACCCATCACAGAGCTCAGATTTCTATCTCTGTTGGACACCAGGTGGAGCCTTTGAGAAACGTTATAACTAAAAACAACACTAAACTGGAAAGATGTTTTTTAGACTTACGCAGATCTAGTTTGTCTTTTCTCCTTGGACCTATGACTCCTGGTGTACCTTTTTCTGCTTAGTTCTGACTTGTGGCATCTCGTATCTGAGCTTTGTAACTCTAGGGGCCTCCTCTCTTGATGTTTGTTGATGGTGAACTACCTTATCTATCTCACCCTTGATTTCCAAACTTATATTTGCCTTTGTCCTCTTGTATTGACCTTCGTCAGGCCCCTGGCTTCAGACCTATCCATCCTGGTGGTCAGTACATGAAACTGAGAAGTGAGAGTGTGAAGAGTAATGTCAGCCTATAATGTTGCCAGCCAGCCTTTTTCAAAGGCAATAGAGACATGGTCTCACCAGAGGGTGATTTTGTCCCCCAGGGGACATCCGGTGATATCTGAAATTGATTTTGGCAGGGATTCGCGGTGAACTGGGGTGCTACTGATATCTAGTGGGTAGAGGCCAGGGATGTGGCTAAACGTTCTACAATGCACAGGACAGCCCCTTAACATTTACTGTCAAGGTTAAAAAAACTCTGCAATTGAGGGAGTTGGATTTGGGGTCAAATTTACCTATATCTAAGTCTCTGGCCCAATAAATTAAGATCTTCCATTTCATGATACCTCTATTTTCTCACCCATTAAAGTAAGCTAGTAAAATGTAATTGGTGAGTAAACAGGAAATATTTGCTTCTAAGTCCAACATTACTAATTTCACAATGATGGGAACGATAATTTTTGTTATTTTTGCAACTTACTGTATCTAGAGAGGCAGAAGCTCTTAGGTCAGGTAAAAATCCAACCTCCAGCAAGTGGAGCAGAAAAGTTTGATCCTTAATGCCATAAACGCGGTCCAAGAACAGCACCATAGGTGCCTTGTGGTCAGGGCAGAAGTTGGCCGCCATATCTGGCTCACTGACCGACCCATCTGAAAGACACACAGAAAACGTAATTTCCCTTTTTCTATCTCCAAAGTCTCAAAAGGTAACACAGAGCTTGTCTGTCTATAGCTTATTCTCCCTATAAGGGACAAGAATTTTGGAAAAATACAGATTGAGCATCTCAAATCCAAAAATCTGAAACCTGAAATGCACCAAGATCTGAAACTTTTTGGGCGCCAACATGATGCTCAATGGAAATGCTCTTCAGAGTATTTTGGATTTTGGATTTTCAGATTTGAGATATGCGACTGGTAAGTATAGCGCAAATATTGCAAAATCCAAAAAAATCCAACACGCTTCTAGTCCCAAGCATTTAAGATAAGGAATACTCAACCTATACAGTGCTGCGCTGAAGGCAGCTTGTACTTTGTTGAAAAGCCAGTTTAAAATTCCAGCCAGTTGTTAAACATGCTCATTATTAAAAATTAGAATTTACAATTAAGTAGATATTTTAAAAAGGTAACAAATACTAGAGCTCATTACTTCCTAATTATTTCACTGCAAACTATACTCTTGAGGTTTTTTGCATCAATTGTATTTGTGTGTTAGGAATACAATCTAATGGTGCGCCATGTCCATTTTCTTCCCAACTCTGTGTTCAGTGACATTACATTGGTGGCTTGAAATTGGCCATGGTGAAAAAGTTTATACTACACAAATGGGCAAATGCGAGGAATCAGGGCTCGATTTATTGCTTTGTTGATTTGAAACATAAGTGAGGGAGAAAACATGAATGAAGACAGATTGTTTAATATGTCATGTCTGTAGTTATTACATCATAAATAGAATAAACTTCGAGGACATACTGTTGCAATATTTGGAAATAATCGTCTGATTTAGGTGAAATGTAAATCAGGTCATCCAAGAATTCTAATCCTAATCAAGAGGTTCAAAGGTGAAGTGGGGAAATACTATGAAGAAAATAAAAACTGCTTGAGCTGGAGAATAAAGACAGGATTTCGAGTGAGGATAGAAAACAATTTCCTCTTCCTGTTTTCTCGACACTAAAAACTAGGAAAGAGGACCCCCAAATGAGCACGCTATAGCCACAGCATATTTAAATACTGTACCGGAAAAGTGTGGGACTTCATAAGGAACCCTGAGAGGACAAAAATTAAGTCCGAGCCAGCCCAGACTCTCGTCCTGCCCAAGAATCAGCGTCAGGTTCCAGCAGAGCCAGAGAGAAGGGGCCTTCCAGACTGCAGGCTGCGGCCTCTCCTGCCCTGTGTACCAGGCGGAGCTGAGCCTGAATGGCTGAAATTGACTTCCTCTCTCACGCGTGCCTGGTATGGTGGGATATTAGTTAGTGTTTTGTGTTTGGGAAACACTGAGTTCAACATCTATTTGCTTTATCTTAAGTTTTCTCAGAGATGTAATCATTTTACTGTGATTATACTAATGTGATGTATTCCACAGCATTTCCTAAACTTATTTGACCCCGGGCCCCTTATTAATATGCACACCTATTAATATCTCCCACAAAAACCTTCTGTGGAATATCAGTTTGGGAAACATGACAACGGTTGGAATCATATGTTTTCAATTCTTCCATTAGCCTGGATAATGGATGAGGCAACTCAGAGAAACAACACTTCGAGGAGAGTATAAGTTTTGCAAAGATAACACTGACTGATGTCAAATGTCACAGGTAGCACTGGGGGAAAACACTTTTATGATCCTCAGCCATAAGGCATGCGACTGTGGCTGAAGACAGGCTGTGTGGGGGCCCGTCTGTGCCCCAACTGCCTACACAAGCTGGGGGACCCAGGGGAAAACGAGAAGGGAGGCCGTGGTGAGAGCTTTTGCTTGTCCCATTCCATCAGCCTCCCTCAGAGGGTTGGCATGCTCATAGGAGGACAGCAAGGTCTGTCTGTACCTGTGGGACACAGGGTACAATTGTCTTGACACAGACAAGAGAGCAGATTGAAGTCATTACTTCCGAATTATTTCACTATGAACTATGCTCTTGAGGTTTTTTGCATCAGTTGTATTTATGTGTTGGGAATACAATCTAATGGTGTGCCATGTCCATTCTCTTCCCAAATCTGTGTTCAGTGACATTACATTGGTGGCTTGAAATTGGTCATGGTGAGAAAGTTTATACCACAGAAATGGGCAAATGCTAGGAATCAGGAGTCGATTTATTGTTTTGAGATTGCTTCTTGAGAAGATGAGAGCAGCTGGCTAGAGCCTAGAGGAGAAAACTCATCACAGGAAAAAGAGTGAGGCACTTGCCCTGTGCAGTCTGCCCTGCAAGTCAGGGCCTGGGGGCCACTGTGCTGGGGACAGAGTCCTGCCCCGAGCCAGTGGCTGCTGGGAGACTGCTGCTGCAGCCTGCAGTCACTCCCCTTACCTTTGTTGAGGGAGGGCAGTTTCAAGGGGATGCTGATGATCCCAACCAGGTCTTCTGTGGGGACCAGGGAGCGCAGGATGGACCTGATGCGGATGGCTTCCCCCTTTCCTGTCTGGATGAGCTGGAAGATAGGGTTGAGAATGACATTAGATAAGTGAGGTTCCCACACCTCCCTCTACCCCACCTCCAAACCTCTGGCAGTAAAACGGCTTAAGGGCAAGGGTCCATTTCTATGTTTCCCTAATTGCTACAGACACTTGTGGCCACAGGGAAAGAGGAGAGTGGCCTCTTGGTTTTCCAGAAGAGGTGCTACTGATGAAATAACTGACTAAAGACATTGCTTGATTCCTTTGCTGTTATTAAAGTGGCCATGAGGTTGTGGTATCAGGTCCCAGGAATAAGTACATGGCCTGCTGGTGGCTTCTCAATGTGACTGCACTGCCGGAAGTGCTCAGTGGCCATGACAGAAGTGTTGACAGTGTGGCCACAATGCCAGACTCTAGAAATCTGTTTTTTTTTTTGGGGGGGGGGGATGGAGTCTTGCTCTGTCACCCAGGCTGGAGTGCAGTGGCGTGATCTCAGCTCACTGCAAGCTCCGCCTCCCAGGTTCACACAATTCTCCTGCCTCAGCCTCCCGAGTAGCTGGGACTACAGGCGCCCGCCACCACACCCGGCTAATTTTTTGTATTTTTTTTTTTTTTTTTAGTAGAGACGGGGTTTCATCATGTCAGCCAGGATGGTCTCGATCTCCTGACCTCGTGATCTGCCCATCTCGGCCTCCCAAAGTGCTGGGATCACAGGCGTAAGCCACCACTCCTGGCCTCTAGAAATCTGTTAAACGTAGAAATGGCTTATGAATTTCAATTTCTAAGAGTTTGATTAATGCTGGGGATGACGACTGGGCAAAAAGGGTGTAGAGAATGTCAGAGAGAACTTGAGGGGCTCAGCGGAGTTATCCCGGCTTGAGTAGCCTGATCCACCCTGACACTGATGGGCCAACCAGCACGTACAATGGTGTGCATGCATATCCCCCTGCACAGGCAGTCTCTGGCGGGGTGTAGCAGGCGTTCAGCTGGGAACTGAATGTCATAGGGTCAGACTGTCCCCAGGTGGGCTGGATGGTATGCTGAGATACGATGCTTGGTGCCACCAGGGAAAGGAGAAGGCCCGCCCACGCACCCTGGTGCCACCTCCATCTCCAAGGGTAGAGAAGAGGTGGTTGGTGATGATGGCATCCTTCCCTCACCACTGATAGGGCAGGACCCACAGGAGGGGTCCTAAGAAGGGATGTGTGTGTGTGTGTGTGTGTGTGTGTGTGTAAGGTGTTGGAGCAGAGAGGCAGTAAGGAAGGAAGAATGGGGCACTGCAGATGGGGCTCTGGTGACTGAGCTATCCCATGCTGCCTTCTTGAGAAGCAGCAAACTATAATGTGCTTTCTGATGTGATGAGAGGTGATCAGGAAAGCTAGAGTGTGAACACACAGGGGTCTCTGACCCTCCCCACCCCCGCCAAGACTGTAGAACACCTTAGTGTTTTCTGGGCTCCCTTCCAGGTTTCCTGGAAGGCACAGAAATGGAAAAACAGGCCTAAGTGGGTAAGGGTCCTTTATCATAGTAGGAATTGGAATCCTAGGAATTCAGATCAGCCTCCCTTATCAAGATTTAGAGTTGCTTTTCATAGGAAAAGCAGCTATTTCCTCTCTTATGATGTCAGACCTTATATGAAATAAGGCTTATTCTTTCAGCCCTCAGTAGAGGTGAAAAAAGAAAAGAACATACTTTCTAGTTCAAAACTAGAAGTCTGAGAAGACATCTCATAAAATAGAACCATCCTTTTGTGATGTTTGCAAACTCTACCTCTGGGGGAAAAATTCAAACACCAACCACAGGAAGAGTCTGCCTTCCTGGGGCCTAACGCCACAGTCATCAGGAAAGGGATCTTCTACATGGAGCATCCTGATGGCCATGATCCAGAATCAAGTTGCTCCCATTTTGACCAAATTGAGGCATGTCAAATGGGAGGCTTTTGAAATAAACTGTGCAGAGGACATGCTCAACTAGTGCCACAGAGAAATCACACAAGACACGGATCTGCCCGGGAGTCCCTCCCTAGAAAGCAGCAGAGTCACGTATCAGAGGTGGAAACTACTTTTGAAACTAGCTAAAAGGGACCTAGAAAAAGGCATGTTAGCAAATGCCAGAGACAGAGGAAGAAATGAGGTTCAGGAAATCTATAGTGTTCTTGGCGTAGGTTTCTCAAAACTGTTCTCTGGAAGCTGTATCACTTACGTGCATTTCAGGAGCACAGCGGCCCAGTAGATCTATAAGGGCCGAATAAAATGACATGATTGCATTGCCCATATGCACGATTTCTTCTTCCTCTTCATCGTCCTCCGTGCTGCTGAGAGAACCAACAGAGGGGAGGTGTGAGGAAGGTTGGCAGGCACTGCCACGCTGCGAGACATAAGCTGCTTGATATGGAGGCACTCTGCTCTTCTTGCATATCATACATCCTTTCCCTTGGAACCTCGTCTTCCTCTAGAAGTTGACAAAGTGGTTTCATTCATTAAGCTCAAGGAACCCAAATTTTTGTCCATGACATTCACAGGATTCCATGAATCTTAAGGCATGAGTACCGACATGAGCTGATCATCAGACCATAACTCCTACCAACCATTCATTCCCTTTTCCTCTCTGTGAGGGGAAGATACATGGAAAGCACATTGGACCAGGAGTCAGGAGGGCTCAGTCCCTGTCCTGGCTCTGTTGCTAATAAGCTATATGACCTTGGGCCTCAGTTTTTTTCTCATGTTGCTTGAGGAAGTGGCGAAAGCGTATGTGTAGGGTCCTTTCCAGCTCTACCAGGTCTGATGACAAAGAAAAAAGCCAACCGTCTAAAGAGTTTCTGCTGCTGGGTTATGCCCACTCTCTAGATTCTACGGTCTAACCTAAAGGCTGTGCTAAAGAAAGGGACATGATCATGAGACTTGATAAAGGGAAAGTAAGACAATCAGACAATCTACCAACTATATCCTTAACATTTAAATAACAACATTACAGTGCTGTGACTTTTCACATTTTGCAGCTGGTTTATTTATTTATTTATTTATTTTTAGAAGTCAAATCAAAACACTTTCTTAATTAGTCCTCATGCTTTCAGAAGAGGAAGTGGAGGCACTATCTGTTTTTACAAATGAGGTATGGGACGAGACACCGTGGGACAAAATACTGAAGGAAACATGCTGAAGTTAGACAAGGAGTACAACCTTGGTCCAGACCTTTAGCTTCCTACCCCATGGTGATACTATAGGGAGGCCAAGAGTTTGCCCACTTTGTGATTTCCAGCTGCGCTGAGCGGAGTAGAGAAAATGGAAGGGGGTGAAGGTGATGCTGATCACTAGCCTTACTGGGAGAGTTAAGACAACACTGTTCTTGATGAAGGGTCAATGTTTTAGCTGTAACTGTTAAGAACATGTGCTTTCTCTATTACCTCCTAAATCATCCGTATACCAATAATATCTGAGAGCTCACCAACCGTATCTGTGCCGGAAGGGAATTCCATTCACTTACACTTCTCTTTTGTATCCTTGAGAGGGGAGGTCGAGCGCTGGGTTCTCAGAGATCTTAATGGCACCCTGCATGGCCGCCAAGAGCCCGTTTCCCCCCTCACCCCGCAGGGCCGGGCCGAAGCACTCTGGGCGTCTGATGAGCAGCTTGACCACAACGCTGGCGTTTTCTTCCACACTCTCACCTAAGGAAGACATGCACTGTTTCCTTCTCAATGAAAAGGACAATCCCAGAATTTATTTCTAGTTGATGAGGCTGGGAGAACAGTATTTTGTTCAGCTTATCACCTACTCTGTTTTTGGTTTAGGTCAGTCAAGTGGGCAGTGGGAGTGGAGAAGGAACTAAGACATCTGTAACTGATTGTGGTCAGTTAGTTATAAACCCCACTCACTGCACTTGAACCAGCCTCATCTACTCTTGAGATTAGGAGTTGACACTGATGGAGAAAAAGGTGGCTTTGATAAATTGGGTCAGGATCTGTTTATTTAAAGTATTAAGATCCACCATTACACAGCAGGTTTTTACTCTTCGGCTCAGGATTTTGTACCGTAGAGATTATTTCCATATATTTAGGTCCTCAGAGGGCAGTTAATAAACTACTGAGTCTACCATGGAATACTGATTCATTCACAAGTGACTTAGAGAACAGAAGGACTTTACATCTTGATTACCTCAATGAGGGCATGCAAATCTGCTTCCTTCCTTGAAAGGAAGGAAGATGGTTACTCGAGCTGGTGTGCTTCAATTAACGTTTGGGGAAGTGACATATCAGCTTCTGACTCTGTTACCCTAATACTCTCACAGAGTCTAATACCTAACCTAGGACAGCCAGGTTTGTATGGAGGGACTTCAGGTCATTTCTGGAATCATGTATCCAGATGAAGAATCTGCTTGGTAAAGTTTTATTGGTTATTCCTAAACTTGCTCTGTGGGAAGGCAGAGGTTAGAGAATTGTATTCTGTGGCATTTGTTTTTGGATGAACCATAGATAATGAAGATAGGGTCTCATTTCCTGATAAAGTGATTAAGTGGTAGAACTGGACACTTAGGGATAGCCATTCTTTCTTAGAGCCAATACATGTATTCAAAAGTGGGTTGGTAGCTTGTTCGAACAACTTAATAAAAAAAAAAACTCTGTCTCAGATGAAATCCTAATTTGTATCTGAGAATTCATCTCTGAGCCAAGACTCAAGGGCAAGACTTTTTTTCACGTTGTGTTAGCTAAAGCCTAAAGAAAAACTCTACAAAATCATAAGAGGTACCTCATTTGTGTCTGAGAATTTATCCCTAAACCCAATACTCAAAGGCAAGACTTTGATGTTATGTACTGGAAGCTTGAAGAAAAACTTTTCTACAGAAATACCCTAGGTATTTCTTGGAGAACTGAGCGATAATCGAGGTTACAATGTGATAAGCTGTTGTATTATTTATTCTCGTGCAAAAAATTCCCTCAAAATATTGGCAGGCTAGAACAATAAATATTTGTTATCTCGCAGTATTTGTATCGGTCAGGGATTTTGAAGTCGCTAAGCTAGGTGGTCCTGCCTTGGGATCTCCCATGAGGTGGCAGCTGCCGTCTTCCGAAGGCCTGTCTGGGACCGGAGCATCAGTTTCCACGTTCACTCACACAGCTGTTGGCAAGAGGCCTCAGTTGCATACTGGATGTTGGGTGGAGGCCTCAGTTTCTCACCATGTTGACCTCCCCATAGGGCTGCTTGAGTGTTCTCATGATGTGGCAGCTGGCTTCCCACAGAACAACTTATCCAGAAGGACAGTAAAGCGGAAGCCAAGCTGCCTTTAATAACCTGGTCACTTATTGTTACTTAGTCATATCCTATTCATTAGAAGTGAGTCACTAAGTCCAGCTTACATGTAAAGGGAGAATTAGGCTCTGTATTTTGGAGGGAGGAGCATCAAAGAATTTATAGACATATTTTGAAACAATTTTAGCAGTTTAAGTTCTATTTAATACAACATTTTATGAATCAACTTAGAAGTGTTGTGAGTAAAGCATTTTTTTTTAAGAGACAGGGTCTGGCTCTGTCACCCAGGCTGGAGTACAGTGGCATGATCTCAGCTCAGTGCAGCCTCACCCTCTAGGGTTCAAGTGATCCTCCCACCTCGGCCTCTTGAGTAGCTGAGACTACAGGCACATGCTACCACAACTGGCTAATTTTTGTTGTTGTTGTACTTTTTTGTAAAGACAGGGTTTCACCATGTTGCCCAGGCTGGCCTCAAACTCCCGGACTCAAGCAATCCTCCTGCTTTGGCCTCCCAAAGTGCTGGGATTACAGGCATGAGCCACCACACCCTGGCAGAGCATCTGAATGAGAACCCAGAAAATCTTCTTGTTCCAGCTCTTTAGCTCATCACTGTGTGAATACACACACTGCACAATCTCACTGGATCTTTCCCCTTTTCAGATACGCATGCTCCATCTAGTTTTAGAGTGACTCTATTAGTCTAACTCGGATGCAGAGATTTCTCCCATGATGCTCAGAGGAATGGGGATGGGGTGGGGTGGCAGCTGAGCTTGCTGTCCGAATGCCTGTAATTAACTCAGGCTCACCTCTCACACCAAACTCAATCTTGAACATACCAAATGTGTCTCACAGCCCTGAAGAGTCTACCTCAGACCACAGGTGTAGTCCAGTCCTAGAGCTTGGCTTGCTGACATCCTCTTTTGTCACTCAAGCTTTTGCACTGTGGGCAAAATCCAAGATTGTAAGCATGTACCACTCGAAGTTTTAGAGTTGTGTAGCTCAATCCAGAAAAAAATTTATTAGACTGAATTTAAACAGCTAATCAGCTTCCATTCACGGTTTTATAGCTCAATCCTTCAAGAGTCTAAAATTTTTGTAAAGAAGTGTGTCTTCAAGTTCTATCCAATGTATCACACACCAAAAAACAATCAGTTTTTATTAAACCAGAATCCATGTGAAGAAAATTCTCAGGAGATACTAAAAGGGTAAAATTATCATAATAATGGGATGGTGGAAAGAATCAACATATTCTGGAAAAAGAGAAACCAAGGAGAGGTTGAAAGACATTGTACAGTTTGTAGAAGACCAGAGAAGGGTATGATGTCAAGTGCTATGCCCATGCTCTCCTATCAGTTGAACCTACCATTTATACCTAATATAGTTTACTCACAGGAGGGATACTTACAGAAAAGCCCCAGGAGAATCTACATTTTTAAAAGCCAGTGGTCTCAGACATGGACGTATCTCACAGTTCACTACTTTCGAATGGTTTTGGCCTCCAGTACTTATCAGGTAGCACATACAATCAGCCCTCTCAGTTGTAATTTCTCACTACAAGAATAATAAAGCTAAAACGTTGAAATTTTAAATATAAAAAAAATGGAGGAAAAAACCCAACTCTGTTAATCAAGCTTATTTGAATACTATAATTCTTTCAGTTACCTGGTGGAAATGCTTGTGGGTCAGCCACCGATTTTACCAGCATGTTGAATTCAACTTAGCCTTTCCCACAGTGATTGGCATCACGAAGTTAGTGGGATATAAAACCACAATATGCAGAAGTTGAAAAATCAGACTGTGAGTTCTACGTTGAGCTTGCGATTGAAATTCATTTGCCCAATTAACCTTATTTTATGAGTCTCAGGCCTTCAGAACTGAACTAATTGGGTCTGCTCGTGCAAGTGACCCAGGAAGCCGGCCCTTGATTACTGAATTATGGACATCTGTGGAGAATGCAGAGCACGCTCTAAGACGAAGGAGCTGAAGTGCAACCATTGCTGCTAATTAGACAGGGGACCAAGGAAAAGAATTTCCAAAGGCTTCCCAAGGCAAAGAGGATGGCATGATTAGGAGGGAGAGACAGTCTCTTCCTAATTACCTGTAGCTCAGCAAGCTTCACTGCTAACCAAATCCATTGTGGTAAAGCTAGATATTGACCTTGAGGGCATTTTTCAAGGGGGAGAGAGAGAGACTTCAGGTAAACTAGTTTTGCCCAAGGGCTTGCAACAATGCTTTCTGCTTGAGTTCTAATATGAATAATGAGCTTAATAACAGCATGAATGTTCACAGTGCCTTTCTTCAAAGGCTTCAACACTGTCTTCATGTTACTGTTTTCTTTTCGATGTTCCTGAATAGTTGGATGGAAATGGAAATGATTCTCCCCATTTTACCCTGGTAAAACAGTCATACTCACCACAGGGACAGTTAGCAGGGAAATAATTATTTAACCTTCAGCCCATCACTTTTCTCACTCTCTGTGTTCTAACTCTAGTTCCTGTTTTAAAGTTCCATTGTCTGGAACACTGTTTTTCTTCCCATTCTTTTGATGTAAACCGTCAACTTAGGTAACTCCATTTCATCCTTCAGGAGGAGCTTAAACATGGGAACCCCAGAGGACCTGTTCCTCTCAAACACCCTGTCCTCTTCCTTTGTGCCTGCTTTCCCCATTAGACTGTACATGCCATAAGAACAGGGCCTTGTGTCTGAATTATCTAACACTGTGTGCTCAAGGGTCTTGCTAACATCTGGCATATCACAAACATTCAAAAAATATATTTCTTCAATAAGTCAATAGACTTTATTGAGACTCAAGGCAGAGACTTGGAATGACTGGATGGAAAACCAAAGGTGGCTACCCATTGTTCCAGTATCCCAGGCAATTATCAGCCTCTGTTTACAAGAGCCTGCATCATCTACTACCCCAGATTTCAATTAGTCCTAAAGAAAAGAAACATATTCCCAATCAAGTCCCACCTCAGTAAGAGAGAACACGGGGCTTCAGCATGAATGAATGTACTGACACTCATTTAATTAATTTAGAGAATCACAGGGGCAGGGTAATGGCCAGGATCCAACACCTCTATTTTCTAAATGCCATCTTTGATAGGGTGCCAGGCAACTTGTATGAACTAAGTGATTCCAAATAGTAAGGACATACCATCTTCTTTTTAGGGCCTTCCAGCCTGGGAAGGGATGGACTGGAGATGTGTCTAAGAGCCACTGTGATAGCACAGAGAGCAAACCAGGAATTGTTTGCCCATTTACTAATGAATTCAACTATCCATTGAGTCCACACTACATGCTAGTAACTGATCTAGAGACAGCAGACAAGCAGTAACCAGGACAGTCAAGCCTGAACTCCAGAATGAGACTAGTGGAACAGAGCCACCCCAGCAGACCTGTGGACCTGCAGCAGAGCTTTCCCACCACCTTGCAGATATGTAAGAAATAAATGCTTATTATTTTATGCCTTTAGATTATGAAGTTATTATGTAGCAGATGCAGGCCAATATAAGAGAGTAGAAGGAGGGAATTCAGTTCCTTCTACACAACTTAGAGTGGCCCAGGTATAAGATAATAACAACTTGGAGTAGAAAGTGGCCAGTGGAGATGGAGAGAAGATAGATTTAAGATATCTTTTAGATGCTGAATCAACAGAACTTGGTGATGGACTGGATGTGGGAATAAGGAAAAAAGTTGATTCAAGGATGCTGTCTAGACTTAGTCTGAGTATCTGAAAAGTTGGTGGAGCTAGTTAAGGAGATGGAGAATCCTCGGGGAAGAACAGGTTTTGGGTGGTAATTACACACTCAGCTTTAAGATGTACAAAATTTAAGATGCGTATTAAACCTCCAAGTAGAAATACCAGGTAGATAACCAAGATATACAAGTCTGGGGCTCAGGGAAGAGGACAAAGCTGGCAAAGTACATCTGGGGATCATCAGTGTATACGTGGAATTCAAAGCCATGAAACCATGCAGGGTGGATGGTGCAGTAGTAGCCCAGATATTTTGAAGGCCAGTATTTAATCGCAGAATTGTGCTAAGATTTTGCCCATGTGTCTAGAGTTTGGGTCTATGTAGCTTTTTCATGAAATATGCCAAATAAAACTTGAATGCAATAGAAACCTGAAGTCAGAATTGAGGTGTGCTCTGACAAAATATGGGCATTCTCAATAGGATGATGAAAATCAGCCTTTGATGAGCACAAGGACCATAATACTGCCATTTTGTGTGAATAATGTTGATGAAGCAGATTTTTTTTTTGTTTCATTCAGCTTAATTCTAGTTTTATTGAAGTATCAGGCTTCATTTACTACTCTTATCAATGAAATGGTTGATGAAATCCATATACGTATATTAAGTAGGTTCTGGACTTTAGAGTCCACTGCCAAGACACTCAGTTATCACTATCATTGGAATCCCACAGGGGCCTTGGAGGCAAGCTGCTGAGAAATCCACTTAGGGTGAAAAGAATGTAGCTGACATCCTTTCACCCCAGCCAGCTTTCCTCATTTTGGTGCTCTGGGCCTAGGTTTGCCATTGGCTTCTTTATTTGAGGAATTTGTTTTCTATTACTGGTACTGTTTTGACTGTCTGCTTATTTCTGGACTTTGATGCTGTTTCACTTTGAATTTTTACAGATGGAGGCACATTTCCTTGCCTCTGTCACTCGAAGCCCTTTACCTGTCTGATAGATTTCCTTTCCTTTTCTCAGGTATAAAGATTCCAGGGAGTCCAGTGGGAGAACGAAGAAGGTAGGGTATGCAAGACTGTACACGCTTTATACTATGGTTTGAATGATGGTGCCTCCTCCGAAATTTATGTTGAAACTTAATCCCTAATGCAACAGTGTGTTAGGCCATTCTTGCATTGCCATAAAAAAATACCTGAGGCTGAGTAATTTGTAAAGAAAAGAGGTTTAATTGGCTCATTGGTTCTGCAGGCTATACAGGAAACAGGGTGCCAGCAACTGCTTGGTTTCTGGTGAGGCCTTGGGAAACTTTTACTCATAGCAGAAGGTGAAGGGGGAGCAGGTGTCTCAGAGAACGAGAGAAAGAGTGGCAGGAAGGTACCACACACTTAAGCAACCAGAGCTTATGAGAACTCACTAGTGTGAGGACAGCACCAAGCCAAGAGGCATCTGCCCCCATGATCCAAACATGTCCCACCAGGCTCCACCTCCAACATTCAGGATGAGAATTCAACATGAGATTCAGAGAAGACAACATCCAAACCATACGAAACAGTATTAGGAAGTGTGGCCTTTGGGAGGTGATTAAGCTATAAGGATCTCTGCCCACATGAGTGGGATTAGTACCCTTATAAAAGGGCTTAAAATTGAAGGGATGTTCTCTTGCCCTTCAATTGATTCTGCCATGTGAGGACACAGTGTTCCTCCTCTCCAGAGGATGCAGCAACATGGTACTATCTTGGAAGCAGACAGCAGCCCTCCCAGACATCAATCTTACTGGTGCCTTGTTCTTGAACTTCCCAGTCTTCAGAGCTGTGAGAAATAAATTTCTGTCTTTATAAATTATCCAGTCTCAGGTATTTTGTTGCTGCAGTATAAATGGACTAAGATACCTTACAGTTAGTACAAAGGTGTAACATAGATGTTAAGAATCCAGCTGCAACCAGCCATATCTCAAATGTACCTTATATTCTACCTTCTTATCACTCTAGCATGATGTATCTCCTGAGTACAACATTGCGATGTTGTTCCTATTTGTCTTAAACTGTTATTTAAATCTTTTGCCATTGGTTAATTTTTCAAGAGCTTGCTGAATCTTTTCAACTGTTTTATAAATTTGAGAACAAAACTATGTGTCACACATTTAGTCCTAACCATGCCTAGTCTAGTACCAATCACACTGAAGAATGGTTAACATGCTCTTTCTGACTCTAAAAACATGAATACAAGGGCAGAAATAAACCAGATGATTCTTAAGTGTCTACACCTTATATGCCCTTCAAAGCTAAGATGACACTTTGTACTCTCAACCCTAAAAGATGTATGTCTCCCAGCACAACAGTCTATCCATATGCTCTCCCTTTAGGACTTTGTTAAACTATATCCATTTATTTCAAGATGTTATTCAACACTTGCCTTCTTCCTCATGCATCCCTTGACTAATTCTACCAGATTCCAATAAACACCATCATTTTGGCATGCCAATGTCTCATGTGTCACTATGTAGGTAGGTGTGGTTGAGTACAAAGTTTTTAGTAATTACTCCATACATGTTTCTGATCACTCTACTTGGGTTTTCTCTGTTTCCTGCTTTGAGTTGTAGGAAGTGACTTCTGGGCAGGACTTCTAGAGCATCACGTTTCACAGCCCCTCATAGACTCTTCACATGTCACATGATGGATGTCCAAGTTATGGCCACTGATAATAAATCTACCTAGGAAAGCAGATTCAGCAAAGCTAGGAGATATTATGTTCCTTAAACTAAGTTTGTAGTCTGGGGAAGATATCGCTGTAACACTCCAAGGACTCTAAGAAAACACAGAATAACTTTTCCCTTTTTCTTGTGGATTGATAGGAAACCTTTTCCTTCTCAGAATCTACAATAGGAAGGGATTAATCACAGACACCCAAACACATCTGTGCTTAGCCTGGCTACAGTGCCTGCAACTGCCGGGAAAATAGAAGCTTAACGACTTCATTACTTCCAGAGTTAAACACAACCCAAGGCTTCTCAACAGCTAATAAAAATAAAGTGAAGCAAATTATATGCCTTAAAACATTTTCTTAAAGACAAATATTTAAGAAGATTTACTACAAACATTAAGAAATAATAGTAAATTAATGTTAGAAAGAGTTTTCTAATTCCATTATTTTGATATATTAAAAGCTTTTGATATGGCTTAAAATTTTTAAAATTAGCACCAAACAGTGATTAAATAATACCACAATTTTTGACAAGCTCAAAGGAGAAAATGTTGTTTCTCCTTGTTGATTAGGGAGACAGGAAGACAACAGTGCACAATGGTTCATAAACTGTGGCCTCTGGAGTCAAACTGCTTGATTCAATTTTTGGCTTTACTTTCTACTACCTATGAGACTCTGGGCAAGGTATTTAATCTAAGCTTCAGGGTCTTCATCTACAATATGAAGATAATTGTATCCACTTGCTATGGTCTGAATATTCATGTCCCCCCCACCCTCCAAAATTCATGTTGAAATCCTAACTGTCCAGGTGACGATATTAGGCAGTAGGGCTTTTGGTGGGTAATTAAGTCATAAGGGCAGAGCCCTCATGAATGGGATTTGTGCCACTACAAAAGAGGCCCCAGAGAGCTGCCTTGCCTCTTCCACCATGTGAGAACAAAGTGAGAAGGCACCATCTATGAACCAGGAAACCTCACCAGACACTGAATCTGCCAGCACCTTGATCGTGGACTTCCCAGCTTTCAGAAGTGTAAGAGATAAATTTACGTTGTTTATAAGCTACCTTGTCTATGGTATTTCGTTATGGCAGCCTGAACAGACTAAGATGCTTCCCTCATTGGATTGTGGTATAATTTAAGTTAATATATGTAAAAGTGTTTTGAACAGTGCCTGGCACATGGTAAATGCTCAATAAGTGTTAGCTGTTATCATCCTCACCACAACCCTCACCACCCCCATCATTACTCACCATCATTCACCACACTCACCCTTATAACCCCCCTATATGATCATGCACCACCCAACCATCATATCCCATCATCACCATCATCATCACCCACCACCATCACCATGCCTACCTTCACTAACCACCACCCACCTCAATCACCCTACAACTCACTATAACCACTGACCAACTATCATATTCCACTATCACTAGCATCATAACCATTCATCCCCCACTATCACAACTCCCACTACCACTCACCATTACCCACCATGAACACCCCATCACCCACCATAATCATATACCACCACCCACCATCATCTACCATCACCCACCATGAATACTTCCATCATCTGCCATGATTCCTTATATCACTTTTATCTTACATTGCTGAGCAGAGTTCACAAAGGTATTCAGAAAGTCCTTTTGAATCACCTTTTAGACATAAGGACTTATAAAGGGCTTTGAGATCCCAAAGAAATCTGTTTATTACAGTTTTCCCATTTCAAATGCCCTACCACTCTCGTAAAGATCATGAACAACAACTATCATAACTACAAGTTTATAAGGTTTGTGGCACTGGGCTGATCTAAGTTTTCCATGGATTATTTCATTTAAGCCTCACAACTCTGTGAGGCATACATTATTATCATCTCTGTTTTACACATAAAAAAGCACTGAGGTTAGGTATTTTGACTAACTTGCTTAAATTCACACAACTAGTAAATGATAGAGCCAAATTTGAACCCAAGTTACTCCATTCTCTACTCCAAACTCTTCTGTAACGTTCTGTTGTGATTGAGCCACTATTCCTCCTCCTAAGTATTCAGAAATATTCTCATTTTTCTTTTTCATACTCTCCACATTTTTCTTTTTCATGCCTTCACCTGTGGCAACCTACTGTGAAGCATTTGAGCTACCAATGGACTGCAAATCTACTTAGTTCTAATCTGTTGATTGATTTCTATCCTACAAATTCAATTAGGGGTATCTCTATATGGGTATTGTACACAGAAAAATCAATATAATGTGACCCAAGCCAAGCTTATTACCTTCCATCTCAAACCATTTTGCTTCTTCTGACATCCTTATTTCTTTCTCTCTACCCTCAAAAATCTCTAAGCTTCAATGTGACCTCTGTTCCTTTTCTCTCAACATACCTTGGCTCAGCCATCATCATCACCATTCAGTCCTTGATACAGTTTGTATATTTGTCCCTGCCCAAATCTCATGTTGAATTGTAATCCCCAATGCTGGAGGTGGGGCCTGGTGGGAGGTGTTTGAATCATGGGGACAGATCCCTCACGGCTTGATGCTGTCTTCACAACAGTGAGTTCTTAAGAGATCTGGCCATTTAAAAGTGTGTGGCACCTCCCCCTTGCCTTATGCCTGCTTTCACCCTATGATGTGCCTATTCCCCCTTCACCTTCTGCCACAATTGAAAGCTCCCAGAGGCTTCACCAGAAGCCAAGCAGATGCTAGCACCATGCTTCCTGTAAAGCCTGCAGAACCACGAGCCAATTAAACTTCTTTTATTAACAAATCACCCAGTTTCAGGTATTTATTTAGAATAATGCAAGAATGGACTAATACTGAACATTTGTACCAAAGATTGGGGTATTGCTATAAAGATACCTGAAAATGTGGAAGCAGCTTTGGAACTGGGTAGGTGGCAGAGATTGAAAGTGTTTGTAGGGCTCAGAAGAAGATGATAGAAAGTTTGGAACTTCTTGGAGACTGGTTAAATTTGTTGTGACCAAAATGCTGACAGTGAAGTCCAAGCTGCTGAGGTCTCAGGTGGAAATGAGGAACTTATTTGGAATTGAAGCAAAGGTCATGCATATTACACATTAGTAAAGAACTTGGCTGCATTCTGTTCGTGCCTTAGGGATCGATGGAAGTTTGAACTTGAGAGTGATGACCTAGGGTATCCTGGTGGAAGAAACTTCTAAGCAGCAAAGTGTTCAAGAAGTGGCCTGGTAGCTGGGCACGGTGGCTCATGCCTGTAATCCCAGCACTTTGGGAGGCCGAGGCGGGTGGATCACAAAGTCAGGAGATTGAGACCATCCTGGCTAACACGGTGAAACCCCATCTCTACTAAAAATACAAAAAGTTAGCCAGGCATGGTGGTGGGTGCCTATAGTCCCAGCTACTTGGGAGGCTGAGGCAGGAGAATGGCATGAACCTGGGAGGCGGAGCTTGCAGTGAGCCAAGATCACGCCACTGCACTCCAGCCTGGGCGACAGAACGAGACTCAGTCTCAAAAAAAAAAAAAAAAAAGAAAGAAAGAAAGAAAGAAAGAAAGAAAGAAAGAAAGAAGTGGCATGGCTGCTTCTAACAACCTATGTTCAGATGTGAAAATGAATAAATGACTTAAAGTTGGAAATTTATTTAAACAAGAACAGAGTGTAAAAGTTTGGAAAATTTGCAGCCTTGCCATGTGGCAGAGAAAGAAGAGGCTTTTTCAGAAGAGGAAATCAAGTAGGATGTAGAGCAACTACTTACTAGAGATATTTGCATGACTAAAAGGGAGCCAAGTGCTAACATCCAAGATAATGAGGAAAAGGCCTCAAAGGCATTTCAGAGACCTTCATGGCAGCCCCTCCCATCATAGGCCCAGAGGCTTAGGAGGGAAGAATTAACTTGTGGGCCAGGCCCAGGGCAGCCTCATGACATTGCTCCCCATATATCCTGGCTGCTCCAACTCTAGCTGTGGCTCAAATGGGCCCAACTAAAGCTTGGGCTGCCACTTTGGAGAATGCAAGCCATAAACTCTTGGCAGTTTCCATGTAGTGTTAAGCCTGTAGGTATGCAAAATGCAACAGTGGAGAACACTTGTCAGCTTCCACCTAGATTTCAGAGGATGTATGGAAAAGCCTGGGTCCCCAGGCAGAATCCTGCTGCAGGTGTGGAGCCTCACAGAATACCTCTACTAGGGCAGTACAGAGGGGAAATGTGGGGTTGGAGGCTCCATGCAGAGTCCCTCCTGGGGTACTGCCTAGTGGAGCTGTGGGGAGGGGGCTACCACCCTCCAGACCCCAGGATGGTAGAGCCACTGGCATGCCTATAGTCCCAGCTGCTCGGAAGGCTGAGATGGGAGGATTGCTTGAGGCTGGGAGGTCGAGGGTGCAGTCAGCTGAGACTGCACCACTGCACTTCAGCCTGGGTGACAGAGCAAGACCCTGTCTCAAAAAAAAAAAAAAAAAAAAAAAAGTGTATGGCACCTCCAGCCTCTCTACTCTGTCTCTCTTCCTCCTGCTTTCGCCATGTGACATGCCTAGTCCATCTTTGCCTTCTGCCATGATCGGAAGCTCCCTGAGGCTTCACCAGAAGTTTAGTAGATACCAGCACCATGCTTCCTATAAGGCCCGCAGTACTGTGAACCAATTAAACCTCTCTTCTTAATAAATTATCAAGTCTCAGGTATTTCTTTATAGCAATGCAAGAATGGTCTAATACAGTCCTGTGAATTCCACCTCAGTAATTTCTTTCGAATGTATCTCTTCCAGTCCATTTTACCAACACCATAATAATTTAGAAACTCATTATTCTAACCTGAGTACAGAACCCATGAGTGGGTATCAACCCATCAGTCTCTCTTCTGTTAAAAAGTTTTACAGTTCTCTACACACTGAATCAATACTAAACTTTTCAACTTGGCATTTAGGTTTGCCCCATTATAACCACCTACCTTTTAAACTGCATGTCTTACCAGTGCCATCCATGCATCTACCCTCCAGACTAAGGTATCTTAGTCTGTTTTGTGCTGCTATAACAGAATATCAAAGACTAGGTAATTTATAAAATATAGAGGTTTATTTGGCTCATGGTTCTGGAGGCTGAGAAGTCCAAGATCAAGGGGGTACATCTGTTAAGGGCCTTCTCACTGCATCATAACATGGCAGAAGGCATCACATGGCAAGAGAGTGTGCACAAGAAAGCAAGATGTTGAACTCGTGGCCTCCAGCCATTTTATAATGGGCATTAACCCATTCATGAGGTGTTGGGTCCTCATGACCTAACACCTCCAATTAGGCCCCATCTCCCAACTCTCGGGATTAAGTTTCTAAAACATGCTTTTTAGGGGACACATTTAAACAATAGCACTAGGTTTCCTGAGCACAGCATGCTTTAGCCTTTGAGCTACTGTACATGCTGCTTCTCAACTGAATCTATGTATTTGGAAACTTGACCTTTCAAAGCTTATCTCTAACATCACCTCCTCCATTAGGCCTTTTCTGATCTCCTCAATAAGATATGTTTCCCCTCTTGAACCCCTTCAGTGCTCTCTCCCTGCCTTACTCCACTTACTTTTATTGTAGTGATCTCTGTCCATGTTTGCTCCCCTTAAAAGACTGAAAATTCTTTGAAAGGAGAAGCTGACATCCTTTGCCAAAACTAGACACGGCTACTGTTAGATATGAGCTCTAAATTTCTTTTCAAAGAATTAATATGTCATTATGTTCAATTCTTTGCCTTCTACTTTCAAACCTAACTTCCTCGTAAAGCAAACTTTTTCGATTACCTGCTCCACCCTGACTCATTCTGATCATCTGCTCCACCCTGACTCATTCTGATTACCTGCTACCTGCTCTGTCCTGACTCCCGCCGAAGCACTCACCCCGTCATTCTATTTAAATCGGCCAATGGGAATTAGTTTAGCCTGTGCGGTCTAACCCTAGCCAATAGGGGAACGACACAGCAGCAGGGGCCACGTGCATCAGGAATAAGAACCCCTTCCCCTCCTTTGTCCAAGTGTGTGCTCACCATTGCTCCATCTGTAAGGGCGCACCCTTCTAAAGAAGTACCTTGCCTTGCTGAGAATTAAAAAGAAAATTTAATATTCAAGTGCTATTTCTTTTGTGGCACCAAAACTTTATATATATAACACTATTATAGAGACAAACATTAAACTGAAATCCACAAACATTTCTATTGATGGGCCAGTTTGCCAGAGTTTGTTGCATTATAAAATTGCAGTGCAGAAAATATATAGAAAAGATATAAAATAACCTGAAAACAAAAGGGGTGGACCAAACCTTTTGGTCTAGAGTTTAGTTCAATATTGTTGTACCTAACCCACAAAAGCAAGTGTTAGAATTTAGCAATCCAGGTAGAAGAAGAGCCAGTCGATTCCTTTACCTTCACGATCCAGGTAGATGGTCTCATAAAATGACTCAAAAAGCTCTTGATCTTGACTGTGAAGGTGACCAAGATGAATAAATTGGTCCTGCCTTGATCAGATTTGTCTGCAAACAATCTATTTACATAATTTGGCGAGCTGTATAAATTCTTAATATCCATTTCATACACCCACAAATTTGCTTTACTCCTACAGTAACTCTGTGTTAATTCTGGACATGTGATAATTTGGATACAAAGTGAACCAGGCTATTAGAGGATACTCTAAAACTGCCCTCAAGAGAAGAAAATGGAGGTTAGCAAAGCTGGTGATAAACAAGAAGGATGCAGTGATGAATACGCAGAGAGAAGCAGAGAGAGTTGATTAGGAAGTTGGCTGGGTGGGTTCCAGGGATAACAAGCAACCACCTCAAGGCCTGCAATCTAACCAGGACAAGGAGAAAAGAAACCATTTAAATATTAAGACTATAGTATAGTACGGTGAAGAAAAGTAAGCAGGTGAAATGGGAGGGTAGAGAGACAACAAGAAAAGCACACGGGAATATAATGATCACATTATATCAACATATTTTGAGACAAATTCTTATACTTAGAACAACTGGCATGATTGTGTGTTAGCTGCAGTCTCTCTTTGAGATCACCTAACCTGCTTAGTGCAATTTGTTAGCCTGGAACCCCAAACTGAGAGAACAGAGAGGGACTACAACTATAATGTCAATACAAATGAATTAGTATTATAACAAAAATTCTTAGGAGACAAGGCTCATTTTCAAGAAAGTACCCTACTTATTTACATAATATTCAGCATATTATTCCAGAGCAACTAAAGAATTCTGGTTGTGTTGGAATTCACTATAAATGGGAGGTAGATTGTATTATAACAAATAATATTTAGGGTTGTTATAGCAATTTTTTTCTCCTGGGAGTTTACTTATCTTTTACAGCTACTCAGTTATACTTGATTTTATTCATTCATTCATCCATCCATCCATCCATCCATCCATCCATCCATCCATCCATCCATGTATCCATCCATCCATCCATCCATCCATCCATCCAACAGTCCAGGGATCTAGATGTACATGTGCATTTAGCTCTGTGAAACAGGTGAGGTATTAATAATGATCTTCATAAGGCCCCCTTTTACAGTGCAGAGAGATGACACATCCAACCTCAGGCGGTGAGTTTCTTGCTGGACCTGGGACTAATGCTCAGTGCTCTGTTCACTGGACTCTACTCTTTATCCTTGTCTGGCCTGATTCTGAGATTTCTCTTGCCAGCCACCAAACACCTGTGATTCTCCCTAAGATTTCTCTTGCCAGCCACCAACCCCCTATTTTCAGATAAGAAGCAATGGAAAGGATATCCTTTTCCTTGTAGGTATCCACGATCATGCTATTCTGGGTATAAAAGGTATGGAAAAATGTGGGACTCACTGTTCACGAAGACAGCAAACCTCAGGAAGGACAGGTAGCGTTCCCCTTCAATGGGGTTCCAGCCGACATCAGGGTATCCTTTGGCCAGAAGCATGGGGCAGCTCTGTAGGCCACAGCCTGCCAAGTAGGTCACCACCTGCCAGAAACAGTACAAAAGTGTTCTTTCACATGCATTAGGATGGCTATTAAAAAACACACCTCAAAAAATAACAAGTGTTGGTTGAGGATGTAGAGAAGTTGGAACTCTTGTGCATTGCTGGTGAGAATGTAAAATGGTACAGCCACTGTGGAAAACAGTACTACAGATCCTCAGAAAATTAAAAACAGAATTGCTATATGATCCAGCAATTTCACTTCTGGGTATATACCCCCAAATAATTGAAAGCTAAAATGTGGAAGCAACCCACGTGGCCACTGACGGATGAATGAATGAATAAGCAAAACGTGATATATACGTACAATGGGATATTCAGCCTTAAACAGGAACAGAATTTTGACACATGCTACAACGTGAAGAACATTGAGGACATTCGCTAAGTGAAATAAGCCAGTCACAAAAAGACAAATACCGTATCGTTCCATTCATAGGAGGTAATTTGAGTAGTAAAACCCATAAAGACAGAAAGTAGAATGGTGGTTGCCAGGGACTTGGGGGAGGGGAGGGAAGAATGGAAAGTTATTGTTAAGTGGGTCTAGAATTTCAGTTTTACAAGATGAAAAGAGTTATGGAGATAGATGGTGGTGACAGTTCAACAACATTACAAAAGTATTGAATACTACATACAGTTAAATATACAGTTAAAAATGATCAAGATAGTAAATTATATATTTTGTGTATTTTAACACAATAAAATTTAAAAATAAATCTTACACGTATATAAGAAACAAAGAAAGAAAGAACTGCTCAAGTTTTTATTTTATTTTTTATAAGATAGCTGTGAGGCCTGAGAAATTCTAAGAACTGAAAGGCTTCCATTTCCCTGGAGGCTAGAAAGAGCCTCCAATTCATTTTTTGTTTCCAAGTGATTAACAAGATTGATTATCATTGTTATGTAGGAACACACCATGTACTGTCAGTTCCTGGTTTTTCCAGTTCTGGCAAGAGGGAGCTGTCATTTAAAAATAAGCCTAGCTAGCGTACATCTGGGGAGACAACAGTGCAGGAAAAGAAGGACCCACTGGGGGCGGGCCATGTTCACTTGGCCATGGTATTGCAAGGCTACAATATTCAGTCACTGACTGACCCAGAGTGGGCCCTTGAGTAATCAGGGGTGTCTACTCTCGTTCTGCATCCACAACAGCTGTCCAAAGTCAAAAGCCAAGATGTTAAGGTTGGGATGGCCAGAAAAAGAGATCCCCATTCATTAAGGACTGGGATTGGTGGTGGTCTCTTTGCTTCCAGGTTACCAGACACTTATCACGAGATCTCTGTGGTAGGACCTTATAGACGATTTTAGATTCTGTTCTACTTTTCAGCAGCTTTCAGGCAAAAAGACTGGCAAATACACCTTTGATTAAAACGCAGTTGCTATTCTAATTTCACCTTTGATATCTTATGTATACACAGAGAAGAGAAGAATCCACAGTGCTCCAAAATCCTCAAAGTCAGGGATGGTGTTTTTAAAGAATTTTTTAACCTCCAGGGCCTAGCACATAGTAGCTGTTCAATAAATGTTTGTTCAATGAATCACTTACTTGCTGACGTCAAATATTCTATTTTGCAAGTATAATAAAAATAAGGCCAAACTCAGCAAGAATCTATCACCATACTTTTTCCTTCTTAAACCAGTACAGATAATATTCTGCTTAGAGTTCAGATTTAATTTTGTCTTTAAAATGTCAGGGAAGCATCAATAAGGGCCAGAATTGGGCAGAGTTTTCAAGATTGCAGGTGCAGACATTTCACAGGCTGCTATAATTGCCCATATGAGAGAGAGAGAGAGTGTGTGCATGTGTGTGTGCGTATGCGTGTGTGTATGTGTTGGGGTAGGGCTACTGTTCAATCCTAAATGATCTAATTTCTGGCGTGATCAATAGAAGGAAGAAACTCCAGCATACCAGTCCTTTGCTGTTCTTTCCTGTGAACCAAACTTGGGTAATTTCCTGACATTGGGCTGAATAAAGTCTATAGCAGTGTGCTAAGCCACCCCAACTACTTGAAAACGCTGTGGCAAACCTCATCCCCTTTACAGATTTCCTGAAGCGCCCATTTCTTCCCTCTCCCAGCTTGCTGGCCTGCGCTAATCACATCTGACTTCTTCCAATGGAGGCTCCATGTCTTTGCTGAGCAACATTGTTTCAAAAGATGAACTGAGGCTGAGAATAGGATATGGAGTTCAAAACCTTGTGGCATTGCCTTGTCCAAAAAGACCCATTCAGCTGCTTTTCACACAAGCATCGGTTATCATCACACCACCTAAAACACTGAGCTATTTATTGTCATCTAAATGTATGAATAACAGAGTTTGGCTGAGGTCTCTCCCTCTAGATGCAGAGACCATGAATAGACACAGCATTTATGGAAGCTCTCACGACAGGTGGCATGGTGCTTGAGTCTTGTGTGTATGTAGGAGGTGGCTGGTACCCTTCACAACACAGGCCTACAGAGCCTGGAGGAGCAACTTTTAACATTTCCCTCTGGTCTGGTCATTTTCACTTACTCCGTTTGCAGCTGGGATTGCTTATTAAAGTTAACCGTAAGTTATATTGACTGGGACTTCTTTCAGCAGATTTTTTTTTTTTTTTTTTTTTTTTTTTTTTTTTTTTTTGAGACGGAGTCTCACTCTGTCACCCAGGCTCCCAGGCTGGAGGGCAGTGGCATGATCTCGGCTCACTGCAACCTCTGCCTCCCGGGATCAAACAATTCTCCTGCCTCAGCCTCCTGAGTAGCTGGGACTATAGGCACCCACCACCATGCCTGGCTAACTTTTGTATTTCTTTTTAGTAGAGATGGGGTTTTGCCATGTTGGCCAGACTGGTCTTGAACTCCTGACCTCAAATGATTCACCTGCCTCGGCCTCCCGAAGTGCTGGGATTACAGGCGTGAGCCACCACGACTGCCCTCTTTTAACAGAATGTTAAAAAGCAAGGTTCTTCTATTATGGTATTATTATGGTATTGGGTTGTTTGATAAACATCATATTTGATAAGGCCAGTAAATAGATTCTTTCCTTGATTCCTGCTTTTAACTTAATGATTTATAAGGGACCCAATGAAGTCCATTGGAAATACTGATTGAATCTGACAAAATAAAAAAAAATGCTTTCACTTAAATTTGTCGCCTCAAAATATTATTGTAAAAATGTCTGATATTTCAAAATACTTTAAAGAACAAAATAAAATGACCAACTCAAAGACAAACCCCTCTGTCATGGGCTAAATTGTCTCCCGCAAATTTCATATGTGGAAGCCCTAACCCTCAGTATCCCAGAATGTTTCTGTATTTGGATATAGGGGCTGTAAAGAGGTGATTAAGTTAAACTGAGTTGTTGGGGTCATGTCCTTCAGGAGGAGGAAATCTGGACACATAGAGAGATACCAAGGATACGTGCACACAAAGAAAAGACTACGTGAGGACACAGCAAAACAGTGGCCATCTGCAAGCCAGGAGGTGAAGCCTCAGAAGAAACCAAACCTGCGCACACCTTGATCTTGGACTTCCAGCTTCCAGAACTGTGAGAAAATAAATTTCCGATGTTTATGTCACCCAACCTGTGGTACTTTGTTATGGCAGCCCCAGCAAAGTAATATCCTCTCTTATTACAAGGAAAGTTCCTCCCATTAGAAATATGCTGCACAAACACGGGCGTTTTGTCTGTCTGGTTGATGATAGGCCCTCAGTAATTATCAGTTGAATGCATTTGAAATAGAATTTACTAACTGAAAAATGTCAACGAATTATTGGTGGGTAATTATCATCTCATCTTAATAGATCAGACATGGTTTTGCAGCTTGGCCAATGATTCTCTGCCAAGGCCTGAAACAGCAGAATCTTCGTGAGTGGTAAATCTGTGGTCTGTGTGGCTGCCTCAGCTAGAGGAAGGCCATCTGCTGCCACAATCGTTTAATCAAGACAACCCCTCTCTCTCTTTCCTCACCCTGTCTTCTTTGAGCCACCCCACGTTCACTATGTGACACGAAGAAAAAAATGTGTATTTATTTCTCAATTTTCCCTCTCAGCTTCTCAGATACTAGATTTGCTGGGTTTTCTCATCCTTTTGGCTGCTCCTCTTCCTGTTTTTTGTTGGTGCCTTTTCTTCAGCGACTCCCTTAAATATGCTGGTGGTCCTCAGGGCTCTGGCCTGGCTATGCTTCTTTTCTTGCTCCAGACCAGCCCCTGGAGTCACCTCATGTACCCCCAGCGCTTCAACCACCCTCTGTGTGCTCTATCTGCAGCTCAGAGAGCTCTCCTGAGATTTACTGCCAGGTCGTCAATTCCCTACTTGACAATGCCATTTGGGAGCCTTGGGGCCCCTTAAACTTGACAGACCCCAAACTCATCGCCGGCCTCCTCAGATCTGCTCTACCTCCTGCACTCCTTGGAGGAAAACATGGGCTGAACTGATATCTAATTAATGGCTGCAATTTGTCCTCTGATAGATCGGTCCCCTGGCTTCAAACGCTTCTCACACCCACTGCATCAATATTAATTGAAGCCAGCACAGTCTTGGGCTTTGACTACTACCAAAACTCTCCTCCTTGCCTCAAGACTTGTTTCTGTTCAGTTCTTCTTACTGAAACTGGGGTGTTTTCTAAAATATGAATCGTACTGTGTTGCCCCTTTGCCTAATACTCTCCAGTGGTTTCCACCACTCTTGGCTCTACGGTGACCTCCTGTAATAAAATGGGTAGGAGCACTGCCTCCACAGCCCAACGCTCTCGGTGCCTGGCTGTGCCACTGACTAACCGCATGACACTGAGGATGCCACCCAATCTCTTTATGCCTCCACTTCCTTGCCCGTAACTGGCAGGCAACAATGAAAGGGCTTGGTCTGAGGGTCACGTGAGTTCATTTGTGGGAAGCATTCAGAATAAAGCCTGGCACAGTGTATGAGCATGAATTTCTTTTAGTAATAGAAATGGCAGCATAAGTTCAATTCCTCACTGCTTCTGCTGCATTCTCACCTCATCCCCCAGGTACTCTGTGCTTCAGTCATACCCAGTCTCCTATTCCCCAGCACGCCATACTCTCCTCTCGGACATGCAAACATCCCTGGCATGCTTCCCCAACAATGCGGCTGATCAGCTTCTACTCATCCCTCAAGTCACGACTGTTTCTGAGTGACCTTCCCAATCCCCTAGTCAGGCTCAGGTGCCCTTTTCCGCGTGCTCCCAAATCCCCTACATAATGATGACCTTTGATTTGTCTTTGACTTGCCCACGTCCCTCCTCTCCACCCCCCTCCCCCTCCAGGTTGCTCTTCTCCACTCAGAAGGTCACACTGTGAATCCTGTCAGCCCTCCGGTCAAGGACATCATTTAAAGAAAGGGATGGGGAAAAGACGTAGTGAGGCCGCCTCAACCAGCTCCACCACCAGGAGCTTCATCCACACTCCCAGCAGAGGGCAGCTCAGTTTGTCTCAGTTACACATGGAAAGGACACTGATTATACAGTATTCTGCCACATCTCTTCCTTCCATAGGTAGATTTATAAATCTGTAAATTACGCAGAACTTTATGAGGAACCACGGGCATCTGGTAATGTTCCATGTAGACCAACGAGGCTGGGCTTCCACACACGAAGAACACAAATGTCCACATGTCTCTGAAGTTGGCTACCTGTGTTCACAGGAGATCCCTTGGTCATAATCGTGCTGCTACCGGTTACTCACATTCTTCCACACTTTCCCTACAAGCCCACCAAGATGACGATACAGTGACAGAGACTCCATCCGTGGTCTGCTTATCCTTAGCTTAGCTGCACTACAGGCCGAAGAGAACACCACACTGCCTCCCCAAGGGCCGGTTACCTTCTCGAGGTCTGGTTCCTCTAAGCTCAGCGCTAACTCATTGTTGTCCATCACAGAGGAAGCTGCCACATCCAGCGGGGTGGATCCCCTCATCGACGGGGAGGCTGAGGGAGGAGGGGAGAATTAGCAAGAAAAGGACAGAGGAAGACACTCAGTGCTGAGCTGAGACTGCAGTGCACATAAGCGGACAGGAGAGGGCAGCAAACACATTGAAACCTGGTTTACATGACCGTTCTCCAACGGGACAGTCCGCTTGCATTAAGAACAGCTCTATTAGCTATCCTTCCTCCCCACATTCATTGCCATGAATACGAATTAATAGAAAATCGGTTCACACTACCAGCCAGGACCATGTATTTCCAAGTGCTTTGCTAACACAAAACTTCTTGAGGCCCCCATATCAGATGCCACTCGACCAACTAAGCCCAGTGGAACGTGTATATTTCTGGGGCTACCACCTAGAGTTTAAAAATAGCATCAAACAGCATTAGCTCATACAGTTTCACCAGGTCACCAATGTTGTTTTTGACTTGTTTGTTTGGTTCTCAGGTTAGAATTAAGAAAAACTTCAGGTGGCATTTTACAAAAAGGTTAGTAGCCTGAGGTTGCATTTGAGAAATAAAAACCCGTGAAACTTCAGTTTTCAAGGGCAAGTATTTTGTGTATTACACACATTCATTTCGTTTATATCCAGAACAGTGAGTAAGGCATATGCATTGACTTGCTTTTCTAGTGGTGGTGGTGGATTTACACCGTTTATCCACGATTGCTCTTGGCCAGTCTGCCTCCCCGCTAAGGAAAGCACTTGCTGGGAGGTTGATGGACAGGTATGCAGCCTGCAGCCAGCCTGCCAAGACGAGATCCGATCCATGACCTTGGTCTCATCAGCACTGCTCCCTGGTCAGTTGAGTGGGCTGGGAAGAGCTGTGCCCCCAGACTATATCTGCAATCCCAGGGGCATTTTGTAAACCATGGGCCACTGGTCCCAAGAGAGATGAGGTAAAACTGTATGACTTTGTCAACACTAAACTGTCACCAATCTTGGCTGGTAGCAACATCTCTACTTCTGTTGGAGAACGTTCTTGTGGCATCGTTACTTCAATTGTTTTAAATCAGGCAGTCTCTTCTAGTATTTACAAATATCCCAGCGTGCATGTGGCTTCTTTCCCTGTATTTTCCTAAGTGGTCAAAAGGGGGAGTGTAACCTTCGAGTTTGGATGTGGAAGTTACAAGAAGACTTACGCACCTAGGCCAACACTGCTATTCTCCAGAAGATAACTCAGATGCTCAAACATGGCCTTCTGATTTTGCCGGCTAATTCGACAGAAATAGCAAAGGAAACGGCAGCAGCTAGCAACCATCTTTGGAAATGCAATCTGTAGGGAGAAGTAGAAAGTGTCAGACAAAAGAATCTATCATGAGGCCTTTCTGAAAACTGTGACCTCAGAGTCTTAAGTGGGTAAAGTGTGAACACTTGGAAAAATGAACTTTCTCCTTCCATTTTTTTTCTCAAGACTTATTCATAGGAGTTATAGTTCCTGAAATATCTTTCCTCCAAGAGAAACAGATGTCAAACAAGAATCCCAATCATCCTCGGAAGTCATGTGAAATTGCATGACCTTCTACCAGGCTATTGTTTCCAAGTAGGAAGGGAGTGGACAGAATTCAGAGACAGAGAGAGATGAGAGAGAGAGAGGAGAGAGAGTGAGTGAGATGAGAGAGAGAGAGGAGAGACAGAGAGGAGAGAAAGTGAGGAAAGAGTGAGGAGAGAAAGAGGAGAGAGTCAGGAGAGAGTGGGGGGGGGGAGAGAGAAAGGGGGGGAGAGAGAGAGAGACAGAGAGACAGACAGACAGACAGACAGACAGACAGACACAGGTGATCGTAGACACATAACGCCCACCAGTATATCAAAGCCCAAGTGCCCTGGGTCAAGGCTGGCCTCTACAGTTACGCAAGTCTGACAGGCATCGCTCTCTGAGTCTTCCCTGACTACTTTTGTCATTGATAATTGCTCTTCTATGGGATTCCATAGCACTTGTAATTTGATTCGTGCAGTCTAGCATGAAGACGCCACGTTATATTACTGTTGATTGTACTTGGCTTTTCTACTTAACAAAGTAACCAGCATCTCTAGGTTGGGCCAAATCTTAGTTTTGATCCTACAGTGCTCAATAAATGGTGCCAGTGTTAACCTTGCTCAGGATCCTAAGACAACCTTGATTTCCTCCTTTAATATCACAGAGGATGCTCTAAGCAATAAGGTTCAGAAACTTATAGTCTATCTGCTCGCTGAGGCATCCAGACATGTGCTCAGAGATCTTCTGGAGAGATTTCACTTTCCCAAGAGATCAGAAGGAAGCCCATGAGGAACGTGACCCTGGCTTCTGTTCCTTCTACACACCCACCCCCTCCCCAGTAGCACTGATGAAACTGCACCAGAAATCATCCCTTCCCAGGACCCTGGCACTCTGGAATTTCCAACATTTGAAGCCATACCCTATCTACTGCCTGTGGAAGCAGTTTAACCGTGAGGAGGACCCCAGCCCAGCTGGGATAAATGTCCAGTTGTGTCCTATACCCACAACTCTCCCCTTAGCAACAGGAGCTCCCCCTGATGCAGGCTCCTTATGAGGGAGCTGGCAAGGAAACCTGGCTTCTTCAGGAGTTCGGTTGACAGAGGAAACATCAACACTTCTGGGGAAACACTGCCAGGATCACTACTGGGATCTTGTTCTCCTTTAGAACAGCCTTCTCCTGACTCAGCACAAAACACACCAGGCTCCTAAGTGGAAGTGAGTGATTCCAGCTTGGAAAGAGCAGGGCTGCCGAATACGGGAAGTAAACTTAGCAACTGAATAGCTCAGTGGGATTAATGAAGAAAGTCTCCAAGCTTCAAGAGCTCTTACACAATGGGATTCCATCCAGCAGCATTATCCCATCGCTTGGCTCCTTCTTGGCACTGTGCCTATCCCTTCCTCTCCCTGGAAGAGAAACTGAGGCAAGGGACACCAGCCACGTGGCTCTGAACAAGTCACCTCATGCGCTCCTGCCTCAAGGGACAAGTTCTGGCTAGGTTCTCCTTTTAGCATTACCTGAGATTTCTCTGTACCCAACACGTTCACCATCACCTCCATCACCGTCTCGTGCATGCCCAGGACTCTCATGAGGTTGGGATGCTGGTAAAACACCTTGTTGTTCATTATGTCTCTAGGATAAGGATCAGAGACAGTCTTCAGCACCTGCTTATTTATATGCTATGAAAATTCAGGGATGAGAACACACAAACACACGAGAGGGCAAAATAATATGAAAGTAACAGGTTGAAAAGATAATAAGAAAGCACTAGGTCAGCTGGAATATATGTGGAAGGCCATTTTAGCTGACTGAAATATTCTGTGCTCCTCTATTTCTAAGTACTTGCTTTTTCTCTTTGAAACATTTCTTTCTGATGACCTATTAAACATCCCTTGTTTTATTTTTTCTTGTAATAATTTTAGATATCAATGAAGCTTTTGGACAATAGTCTTTAAAAACTCACGACATTAAGATGTAAGAACAATTACATCTTTAAGTCATCCCATATAAATTTACAGAGTAAAGCTGCATGCAAATCAAAATACAGAAACAGCTTGGTAATTTGCTGTGTACTCCCTTGCTGGGTGGTTACTTTCTGGCTGCCCATTCCCCCTCTCTTGAGGGTTGCAGGAAACACCACCTGCAATTGCCAGTTTTTACTTCTGCTATGTCTACTACGAAGGCTGGGGAGAGAATAATTCTCTAGCTGTATTCTCTTCCCATAAAAGTCTCTTCATTTATGTAAGATTTCTCTTTGGAAATGAATTTGACGAATGAGTGCATTTCCCTCCAAGGATCCTGAAGGTCCCTTTCCTGCACCTTGGTGATGCTCCTTTGGTATGCTGGCTCAAGGGTGGTAGGATGAAAAGTTAGGTAGGAGGTTGTCTGTAGGTCTAGTTCTTGATTCTAATAAAGTAAAACTGTAGGCTGGTTAGTGAATCTTTTTGGGCCTTGGTGTTCTCATCTGCAAAACAGAAGTGCTACCCTACATGATTATAGGAAACCCTTTTGATGTCTAAAATGCTATGAATTTTTTTTGACTACATGGCTTCTAAGGGAGAGCCATGAGCTACTGTTAAGGGGAAAGTTATCTCAATGAACTAACAAAAATGACTCTAGGTTAGTCCTGAGAAAAGGGAGAGATCAGGTGGCAATTTTTCAGAGGGAAGTTTCGGAAGATTTCGAGTCAAAAGCTCAGGTCCTCAGATCATTTCTGTCTTGGGTTGAACACACTGTCCCTTCCTCCAGATGTTTTCATGGGCTCCCTGGGGCTATTTTCAAAAGATTAAAACCAAGTAACTGCTTTTCCCCAAGACTCCTCCATACTTTTAGCAATGCCTTTCACTGTGAGTAGTTGGGTCTCTCAGGTTACAAAGGATATGACTCCATGAGGAGTGAAATTGCAATCAGTTCACACAAAGATTTAATATGATTTGATTCCACTATATCCCTATATCAAGGTAAGTCAGTTTTCCCACTTAAAGCTCCTAGAGGGAACAGCACGTAACCGTGAATCACCTACCCCAGCCCATTGATCATGAGCAACTCCTCTTCCTTGCCCATCCTGACACTGAGGAGGGAGCGGATTTGGCCCAGGGCAGCCAGCAGGTTGATGGTGTCGCTTACAGAGGTGTGGCTGATGGTGTAGGTCTTCCGCAGTGCCTGCAGCAGCTCCCCGATGCTGTCATACTGCCTCCGGAGGAGGTTGAACATCATTCGGACCAGCTCTGAATCCTGGATCTGGTCCTCCTGGGCCCAGCAGATCATCGTCTGTGAGATGAGTTCCTTCAATGTTGCTGGAAGGACAACAGGAGGGAGCAGGACTGTGGCTGTCATGGCTCAGGGAGAACTGGGTGTTTCAGCCACATCATGCAAATAGAAGACACATCATTGGTTGAGGTTACAAAATTCTTATTATAGGCAATGTGCAGTGGCTCATGCCTATAATCCTAGCAATTTGGGAGGCTGAGGCTGAAGGATTTCTCGAGCCTAGCAGTTTGAGACCAGCCTGGGCCACAAAGCGAGACCCTGTTGCTACAAAAAAAAAAAAAAAAAAAAAGCTGGGTGTGGTTGCACACGCCTGTAGTCAGCTGCTTGGGAGGCTGAGGTGGGAGGACTGCTTGAGCCTTGGAGGTTGAGGGTGCGGTAAGCCACCACTGCATCACCGCACTGCAGCCTGGGCAACAGAGTGAGACTCTGTCTCAAAAAAAAAATTTTTTTTTGTATTTTAAGGGTGGGTTATGACATGCACAGAAGTAGAACATATCATCAAAAGACAAATAAACCGGCTATATAACAATAAAAGAATATCCCAATTATGAGTTGAGGGTGCTAACTATTCTATTTTGATTAAACAATATTTGCATCCACACTGGGCTGAGAGAACAGATCTAAAGGCTTTACAACCGGACATCTGAGCATCATCCTAAAGTCTGAACAGACTTTTTTTGCACTGGATCTTTGGCAAGAGTCAGCTGACACTGCATCTTGGACTCCTCTCATAAGCATCAAGAGAAAAAAACCACAGTGACTTTGAATTCAGAATTTATTGGGGCTCATACTGGTTTCACAGAAATTTTACTGTCTATACAAGTAAAGGAAAGATCACTGAACTGGGACTCAAAACAGCTGTGGAACCTTCAGAGGTTATACTAAAAAGCCCCTGAAAATTGCTGATTGGCATTGGCATAGGAGGTAAAGAAGGAAGAGGACCTGTTGGAATGGCCGGGAAGGCACTGCTTACCCCTTCCCTTACCATCCACACTTCCAGAAGATGACAGAGGTGAGACATGCTGCTCTTAAATCACAAATGCATCCTACCCTGGCACTGCATATCACAGTCCTACAAGGTATGGATGGCAGGAAGATCCTTAATTCAGGCCAGGCAGTGCCAAGGGGACAATGAAGGTCACTCAGTCAATCAGTGAAAGAAAGGGGAGTAAACAGATCAGTGCTTCTGGTAGCCCGTGGCATCTCTAATAGTCGAGGTTTCTACTCCACATCACTATAGATGGCAGATGTCTGCTCTATATACAGTCTTGGCTCATCGTAAGGATATAAAAATAGAACTCAGTTACCAAGCTTTAAAAGAGACCTAGATGTAACGGATTAATTTAACTTACTGCTGTGTCTATCAACCCTGTGGGTGTGTTAGATTCAGATGGGACACATAAACTGAAAACCTTAAAAAAGGACACCCAAGTCAGAGAGAAGCACAGTTAAAGGATGTTCTCAAGAGACCTCACTAGGCAGGGACTGCAGACTAATACCTGTTAGGTTAGATAATATCTGTATCCTCTAGGGGCGAAGTCATTTAAGGGCTATGCTGGGCTCCTTGTCAGAAACCTGTTTCCTCAGAGTCCAAATATAAAAGTTCCTGCATCTCCTAGTTAATTCACATGTATATATTTTGGAGGAGAAACCCTAATTTTATTGTCTGTCATATTGTTTAAAAAAATCTAGGCCAGGCGCAGTGGCTCACGCCTGTAATCCCAGCACTTTGGGAGGCCGAGGTGGGCGGATCACGAGGTCAGGAGAAGGAGACTATCCTGGCTAACACGGTGAAACCCCGTCTCTACTAAAAATACAAAAATTAGCCGGGCGTGGTGGCGGGTGCCTGTAGTCCCAGCTACTCGGGAGGCTGAGGCAGGAGAATGGCGTGAACCTGGGAGGCGGAGCTTGCAGTGAGCTGAGATTGCACCACTGCACTCCAGCCTGGGCGACAGATTGAGACTCCGTCTCAAAACAAACAAACAAACAAACAAAAAAAAACCTAGTAATAACAGATTTGTACAGAAAAAAGCAAATGAATAGTAAATGAGAGCACAAAAGAAATAATTTAAATTTGCTATTTTTTTTCCATGATATTAGGATGATAGTGCCTGGCTTCACGGTAGGATTTGTTTGCTGGCCAAAGCCTGCCATAAAACTAAGGCTTTCAGTGTCTGTCTACTCTGCTGGTCCTTGACAAAACTTTTGAGATTTTCAAGAAAAGTAATGTCCTCCTGGTGCTCCGGAACTGTGCTGAGCTCCACCAACCCATCCACAAAAGCGTTTCCACCCCTTTGTCCTCAAAGAAATAATACAGGGCCTAGTCCGGGGACTCTGTGTTGAGTGTGTACTAGTGCCCTAACATCCAGACTTGCCATTGGACTGAAAGCTAACATCCTTGATGGAGAAAATGTTACTCTCCACCTGCTCTTGTCCAAACTCATCCTCTGATAGTGACAGCACCAGGACCTTCTTGCTATCATTCTTCATAACTTCAACTATGAAATTGGGAGTTGATGTCAATTCAGAATCCTATTCTGCAACCTACAGCCCTTGTGAGGGCTCCTCCTCACCATCAGACTTGCGTGGGATGCTGTTGATAATGTTGAAAGTGACAGAGATCTTTCCCCTGGCAACTTGCCATGCTAATTTAGCTTCTGTTCCATTTAAATTCTAGCTCCCAACTTCCAGACCTCTTAGGGAGGGAATGCCTCTTATGCTTCTCGATTTCCCTTTCCTCCTTAATTTCATCACTCAGGAACTCAACAGAAGCTTTGTCTCCTTTGGTGTGCAGCGCACAGCCGCTGTAGCCCCATGCACAGGGCCTAGGAGGGCCTAGGAGGCCCCAGGAGGCCAGGCTGCCATGCAGACCCCACACACATGCACACTGAGCAGCGCAAAGGGCCGGGCACAGGACCTGGGCGCTGCTGGAGTGGTGGGGCAGGCATGGTAGCATGGAGGGCAGCAACTGCGGAGCCCGGGGCACCAGGCATGCAGCATCACAGAGGCGACCACCAATACGTATGGATGCACTCCTAGTTATTACTTATGTAGTAAGAATGAAAGCAAGACAAAAACAAAGACTCTTGGACCCAATTTAAGTTTTTCTAGTCCCGTCAGTACAATTTCCTCTAAAACCTATACCTTGGCTTGAAAGAATTATAGTTCTCATGACTAACAAAACAATTCTCTGCAGATATAATACATGCTATCCCAGTCCCTCCCACACTGGAAAAGCAATAATCAGATCTGGTGGAATTGCTAACCTGCTCAAGGACCATCTTCTCTTTAACAGAGAATTTTACAGAATCATAATAAAACCAAGTACATATGAGTTTCCCTTAACCTGGCTTTCAGATTAATTCAGGATTTAGGTAAGCTGTTAGCCTCACACTGACTCAAAAATCCAAACAAATATTTATGGCCTAGAGAGCATGTAAAGCAAAACACCTCACTAGAGGGCAAATGGGAAAGGAAACACCCTTTTAGCCTCAAAGCATGGGGCAGCAAACACCTGCCACTCCATTCTTTGTCCAGGCAAGCCTTCAAAGTAAGTGTCAGAGAACGGGATAAATATTTATGTGTGACCAAGCTAAAGTACAGTTAAAAAAAAAAAAAAAAAAAAAAGTAGTCCCCAGGTCCTGCCAGAAAAGGAGGCAAGACTTACCGCTGCGTTGCTGACAGGCAGATGTAATTCCATGGAAGGCCTGACATTTAAAGCCATATGTACTGGAAAATGTTTCAAATTGTGAGACCAAGGTGCAGTAAGTGAGAGAAACAATAACTATGAAAAGAAATAAAATTCAGGGGGAGAGGGGCAGAAGGGGACATTTTCAGGAGCCATGAAAAGCACAACATATTTTGTCATCTGACATATACTAGAGACTCAGGACCCACCAAGCAAACCCAGGCACAACCAATGAACTTCTCAAGGTCTAAACACTTTTGGGATGGAGAAAATGGAGCTTTATACCCCTAGCAAGCAATGCTACTAAAAATTCTTCAGATTTTAATTAGCTCCCGTGCCTCAGCAGCAGAGCAGCCAAAATATACCAGAGTCCAGAAGTTAAAAAGAATACATTTTCTAGACTGTGTTAGGCTCTCCATATACCTGTATATCTGATGATTAAAGTAATTAATGCATATAACCATGGATGGCACATACTGCAGGTTTAATAAAGGTGAACTATTACTGACATCTCTACCAAGAGTCATAAAAATGTGATCTGCAGAGCCCTGGGGGCCCAAGACCCTTTAGATACCCTTTAAGTCCAAATGTGTTTTCATAAAAATTCTAAGATATCGTTGGACTTTTTCATCGTGTTGATAATTGCACTGATGGTGCAAAAGCAATGCTGAGTAAAACTGCTTGTGCCTTAGCTTGAATCGAGTTAGCAGCACCCAACTATATTTTTTATTGCCACACTTCCAGATAAATGCGTTTCACAGAAGGATGTCCTGAATAAAGCAGTAAAAATTATTAATTTTATTAATCATAAACTCTCGAGTTTACATCTTTAAAATATCCTCTGTGATAGAATGGTACAGAGAAAGAAAAGAAGTAAAGCACTTCTGCTATGTATTAAAGTTCAGTGTTTTTTCTGGAGGAAAAGTACTTGTGTGATGGAGTTGTGAGCTAAACTAGCTGCTTATTTCATGAATGCCATTTTAAATTAAAGAACAACAAACTATGGTTAACCTGAAAAAATGAAAAAAATGAAATGAAAAAAATGAAAAAAGTAAGCCTTTCACTTCAAGTGATAGTATTTGTTGCCAATAATGAAATTTGACCTTTCAAGTGAAAATCAGAATTTTGAAAAATGTTTAGCTGCCACTGGGAGCTCGACAGCTTCCCAGTACTTAAAGACTTTTCTGATTAAGCTGTCTATACTAACAAATGTGATTTTTAAACTATTTTATAATGAAATGTGTCAAGATTTTGAAGTTCTTATTAACTCAATGAACCAATAATCTCTCAATGATCAATGAATGACATTACAAAAACATTCTTAGGTAAAAGATCCATTCAATGTGCAAGATAGACCAATGAATTGTTACATAACAAAGTACAGACATCTAGTTAATATGGTTTCAGATTCCACATGCCAACTAACTTTTCAGAAACTACTACTTGTTCAGATATAGTTTTAGAGAAGAATATCCATAATTATTGGAAAAGGCTATGAAAAATACTACTACCCTTCCAATTATGTATTTAAGGCCATTTTTCTTCCTATTCTTTAACCAGATATAAGAATCCAGCTGCCTTCAATTAAGTCAGACATTAAAGAGATTTATAATCATGCAAAGAAATATCACTTTGTTTTGAAAAATTTAGTTTTCATAAAAGTATTTTTATGTAACAGGTAATAAGGTTTTTATCTTTAAATTAATAAATATTTAAATATTTGTCAATTTTAATTTTAAATTTGGTAAACACTGATAGATATAATCCACATAAACTAAAGCTTTTGGGGTTCTCAGTAATTTTCAATAGTGTAAAGGGGTCCCAAGACCAAAGGGTTTGAGAACCACTGATCTATATAAAAGGGCCTATGCTGAAGTGAGGCTGTGATTGGAAACCAAAGCTTTCCCTCCAGCTAAGATGAAACCTGTTCTATTAGGCTGCATGATTCTGATCAAGTAGCTGAGACATGAACCTAGAAAGCTACAGATTAGGAAGCTTTCCATGTTTACTTCTGAATGGGAGGCGGGCATGTGTGAGATTAAATGTGAGCATCTCACGTAAGAAGAATATCTCATGTAAGAAGAGTATCTCATATAAGAAGAGTAAGACACCTCACATTGAGAAATAAAGTGAGGATTAAAGAATCATTATTTTGAAAATTGAATCCTGGCAGTCAAGGGCCCTGGCTATTATTCATTCATCACCAAAGGGCAACCTGCTAGCCTGAAGGGCTCCTAATGCTTTTTTTCTCCTGAATTTGAGCTTAAGAACAGTCATCTTCTAAGCAAGGAGGGAGCCAGGCTTGTATTATGCTGAGGCTGCATGGCTTTCTTCAGCCTGCTCTGCACACGCACAAAGGTGGGCTGCAGGCTGGAGAGGGAGGCACTTAACTCTTTGTCTCCAACATTAGCTGATCCTTCAGGAATGACTTTGCTTTTATTAATACTGGAAACCAGAGCTGTCAACTATAGAAGGCTTTGCCCTGAAGTTGATATGTGTCCAGGACTCAGGACATACACCAATTCACAAGTTTCTGCCTATCTTCATCTGAATAGCTGAATTAACCCCAGTCGTGCCACCTCTAAGTTAGCTTTTAACTGACCAGCATTTTCTGGGTATCTGTTACATGCCCAAGGTTAAGTACTCTACAAGAAACTATTTCAAGACACAATTATTATCTGCTACAGCCTAGCTGGAGAAACTAATACATGTGAAGCATTTAATAAAAAATAAAGTGTAAAATAATGAGTAAAACTGTATTGTCTCAGACAATTAGGAAATAAGACAATTCATAAGAAGGTATAACTCCTATAGTAACACATATATTCAAAAGAAACTAGAGAAGAGAAACAATAAGATCTCCCTCTTTTCTTCCAATGGCTTTTTTTATCTGAAGTTTTTTATATTTCTAGAATAAGCCTCCATTACATGGAGACTAAAGAAGCAGGGAAGAAAAAGCTCTATCAGGAAGTTAAAAGAGGGGCCTTCCAAGTGATACCAGAAATGATCTGATGAAAAAGACATTATGCTTTGCTATGATTATTTTGGAATGCTATGTTCCTTAGAGAGATGATTCATACATATAGTACCTGTATGTGTGTGTGCATCTGTGTGTATGTGTGCATGTGTGTGTACATATATATACAGTATCCATGGGAGAATGCTGACAATTTTGGTAGGATTTTTTTTTTTTAATTTAAGTTATAGGGTACATGTGCATAACATGCAGGTTTGATACATAGGTATACATGTGCCATGTTGGTGTGCTGCACCCATCAACTCGTCATTTACATTAGGTATTTCTCCTAATGCTATCCCTCCCCACTCCCCCCACCCCACAACAGGCCCCGGTGTGTGATGTTCCCTACCCTGTGTCCAAGTGTTCTCATTGTTCAATTCCTACCTATGAGTGAGAACATGGAGTGTTTGGTTTTCTGTCCTTGTGATAGTTTGCTGGGAATGGTTTCCAGCTTCATCCATGTCTCTGCAAAGGACATGAACTCATCCTTTTTTATGGCTGCATAGTATTTCATGGTGTTTATGTGCCACATTTTCTTAATCTAGTCTATCATTGATGGACATTTGGGTTGGTTCCAAGTCTTTGCTATTGTGAATAGTGCTGCAATAAACATATGTGCGCATGTGTCTTTATAGTAGCATGACTTATAATCCTTTGGGTATATACCCAGTAATGGGATTGCTGGGTCAAATGGTATTTCTAGTTCTAGATCCTTGAGGAATTGCCACACTGTCTTCCACAATGGTTGAACTAATTTACACTTCCACCAACAGTGTAAAAGCATCCCTGTTTCTCCACATCCTCTCCAGCATCTGTTGTTTCCTGACTTTTTAATGATCGCCATTCTAACTGGCACGAGATGATATTTCATTGTGGTTTTGATTTGCATTTCTCTGATGACCAGTGATGATGAACACTTTTCCATGTGTCTGTTAGCTGCATAAATGTCTTTTTTTTTTTTTTTTTGAGATGGAGTCTCGCTCTGTCACCCAGGCTGGAGTGCAGTGGTGCAATCTTGGCTCACTGCAAGCTCCACCTCCCAGGTCCACGCCATTCTCCTGCCTCAGCCTCCCAAGTAGCTGGGACTACAGGTGCCCGCCACCACGCCTGGCTAATTTTTTGTATTTTTAGTAGAGACGGGGTTTCACCATGTTATCCAGGATGGTCTCAATCTCCTGTCTCGTGATCTGCCCCGCCTCGGCCTCCCAAAGTGCTGGGATTACAGGTGTGAGCCACCGTGCCCAGCCCCCCATAAATGTCTTCTTTTGAGAAGTGTCTGTTCATATCCTTTGCCCATTTTTTTTGATGGGGTTGTTTTTTTCTTGTAAATCTGTTTGAGTTCTTTGTAAATTCTGGATATTAGCCCTTTGTCAGATGGGTAGATTGCAAAATTTTTCTCCCATTCTGTAGGTTGCCTGTTCACTCTGATGGTAGTTTCTTTTGCTGTGCAGAAGCTCTTTAGTTTAATTAGATCCCATTTGTCTATTTTGGCTTTTGTTGCTATTGCTTTTGGTGTTTTAGTCATAAAGTCCTTACCCATGCTTACGTCCTGAATGGTATTGCCTAGGTTTTCTTCTACGGTTTTTATGGTTTTAGGTCTAACATTTAAGTCTTTAATCCATCTTGAATTAATTTTTGTCTAAGGTGTAAGGAAGGGATCCAGTTTCAGCTTTCTACATATGGCTAGCCAGTTTTCCCAGCACCATTTATTAAACAGGGAATCCTTTCCCCATTTCCTGTTTTTGTCAGGTTTGTCAAAGATCAGATGGTTGTAGATGTGTGGTGTTATTTCTGAGGCCTCTGTTCTGTTCCATTGGTCTATATATCTGTTTTGGTACCAGCACCATGCTGTTTTGGTTACTGCAGCCTTGTAGTATAGTTTGAAATCAGTAGTGTGATGCCTCCAGCTTAGTTCTTTTTCCTTAGGACTGTCTTGGCAATGTGGGCTCTTTTTTGGTTCCATATGAACTTTAAAGTAGTTTTTTCCAATTCTGTGAAGAAAGTCATTGGTAGCTTGATGGGGATGGCATCGAATCTACAAATTACCTTGGGCAGTATGGCCATTTTCATGATACTGATTCTTCCTATCCATGAGCATGGAATGTTCTTCCATTTGTTTGTGTCCTCTTTCATTTCATTGAGCAGTGGTTTGTAGTTCTCCTTGAAGAGGTCCTTCACATCCCTTGTAAGTTGGATTCCTAGGTATTTTATTCTCTTTGTAGCAATTGCGAATGGGAGTTCACTCATGATTTGGCTGTTTGTCTGTTATTGGTGTATAGGAATGCTTGTGATTTTTACACATGGATTTTGTATCCTGAGACTTTGCTGAAGTTGCTTATCAGGTTAAGGAGATTTTGGGCTGAGATGATGGGGTTTTCTAAATATACAATCATGTCATTGGCAAACAGGGACAATTTGACTTCCTCTTTTCCTAATTGAATACCCTTTATTTCTTGCCTGATTGGCCTGGCCAGAACTTCTAACACTATGTTGAATAGCCGTGGTGAGAGAGGGCATCCCTGTCTTGTGCCGATTTTCAAAGGGAATGCTTCCAGTTTCTGCCCATTATGATATTGGCTGTGGGTTTGTCATAGACAGCTCTTATTATTTTGAGATAAGGCCCATCAACACCTAGTTTATTGAGAGTTTTTAGCATGAAGCGCTGTTGAATTTTGTCGAAGGCTTTTCTGCATCTATTGAGATAATCATGTGGTTTTTGTCTTTGGTTCTGTTTATGTGATGGATTACATTTATTGATTTCTGTATGTTGAACCAGCCTTGCATCCCAGGGATGAAGCCAACTTGATTGGATAAGCTTTTTGATGTGTTACTGGATTCGGTTTGCCAGTATTTTATTGAGGATGTTGGCATCGGTGTTCATCAGGGGTATTGGTCTAAAGTTCTCTTTTTTTGTTGTGTCTCTGCCAGGCTTTGGTAGCAGGATGATGCTGGCCTCATAAAATGAGTAAGGGAGGATTCCCTCTTTTTCTGTTCATTGGAATCGTTTCCAAAGGAATGGTACCAGCTCCTCTTTGTACCTCTGGTAGAATTCGGCTGTGAATTCGTCTGGTCCTGGACTTTTTTTGGTTGGTAGGCTATTAATTATTACCTCAATTTCAGAGCCTGTTATTGGCCTATTCAGAGATTCAACTTCTCCTGGTGTAGTCTTGGGAGGGTGTACGTGTCCAGGAATTAATCCATTTCTTCTAGATTTTCTAGTTTATTTGCGTAGAAGTGTTTATAGTATTCTCTGATGGTAGTTTGTATTTCTGTGGGATTGGTGGTGATATCATCCCCTTTACGATTTTTTATTGCGTCTATTTGATTCTTCTCTCTTTTCTTATTAGTCTTGCTAGCGGTCTATCTTTTCAAAAAACCAGCTCCTGGATTGATTTTTTTGAAGGGTTTTTTGTGTCTCTTATCTCCTTCAGTTCTGCTCTGATCTTAGTTATTTCTTGCCTTCTGCTAGCTTTTGAATGTGTTTGCTCTTGCTTCTCTAGTTCTTCTAATTGTGATGTTAGGGTGTTGATTTTAGATCTTTCCTGCTTTCTCTTGTGGGCATTTAGTGCTGTAAATTTCCCTCTACACACTGCTTTAAATGTGTCCCAGAGATTCTGGTATGTTGTGTCTTTGTTCTCATTGGTTTCAAAGAACATCGTTATTTCTGCTTTAATTTCGTTATTTACCCAGTAGTCATTGAGGAGCAGATTGTTCGGTTTCCATGTAGTTGTGCGGTTTTGAGTGAGTTTCTTAATCCTGAATTCTAATTTGATTGCACTGTGGTCTTAGAGACAGTTTGTTGTGATTTCTGTTCTTTTACATTTGCTGAGGAGTGCTTTATTTCCAATTATGTGGTCAATTTTGGAATAAGTGCAATGTGGTGCTGAGAAGAATGTACATTCTGTTGATTTGGGGTAGAGAGTTCTGTAGATGTCTATTATGTACGCTTGGTGCAGAGCTGAGTTCAATTCCTGGATATCCTTGTTAACTTTCTGTCTCGTTGATCTAATATTGACAGTGGGGTGTTAAAGTCTCCCATTATTATTGTGTGGGAGTCTAAGTCTCTTTGTAGGTCTCTAAAGACTTGCTTTATGAATCTGGGTGCTCCTGTATTGGGTGCATATATATTTAGGATAGTTAGCTCTTCTTGTTGAATTGATCCCTTTACCATTATGTATTGGCCTTCTTTGTCTCTTTTGATCTTTGTTGGTTTAAAGTCTGTTTTATCAGAGACTAGGATTGCAACCCCTGCTTTTTATTGCTTTCCATTTGCTTGGTAGATCTTCCTCCATCCCTTTGTTTTGAGCCTATGTGTGTCTCTGCACGTGAAATGGGTCTCCCGAATACAGCACACTGATGGGTCTTGACTCTTTATCCAATTTGCCAGTCTAGATCTTTTAATTGGGGCATTTAGCCCATTTACATTTAAAGTTAATATTGTCATGTGTGAATTTGATCCTGTCATTATGATGTTAGCTGGTTATTTTGCCTGTTAATTGATACAGTTTCTTCATAGCATCAATGGTCTTTACAATTTGGCATGTTTTTGCAGTGGCTGGTACTGGTTGTTCCTTTCCATGTTTAGTGCTTCCTTCAGGAGCTCTTGTAAGGCAGGCCTGGCAGTGACAAAATCTCTCAGCATTTCCTTGTCTATAAAGGATTTTATTTCTCCTTCAGTTATGAAGCTTAGTTTGGCTGGAATGAAATTCTGGGTTGAAAAGTCTTTAAGAATGTTGAATATTGGCCCCCACCCTCTTCTGGCTTGCAGGGTTTCTGCTGAGAGATCCATTGTTAGTCTAATGGGCTTCCCTTTGTGGGTAACGCGATCTTTCTCTCTGGCTGCCCTTTATATTTTTTCCTTCATTTCAACCTTGGTCAGTCTGACGATTATGTGTCTTGGGGTTGCTCTTCTCAAGGAATATCTTTGTGGTGTTCTCTGTATTTCCTGAATTTGAATGTTGGCCTGCCTTGCTACATTGGGGAAGTTTTCCTGGATAATCATCTTTGTGGTTTTATCTACCTTTGGTCTTTGATGCTGGTGACCTACAGATGGGGTTTTGGTGTGGATGTCCTTTTTTTTTAATGTTGATGCTATTCCTTTCTGTTTGTTAATTCTCCTTCTAAGAGTCAGGTCCCTCAGCTGCAGGTCTGTTGGAGTTTGCTAGAGGTTCACTCCAGACTCTGTTTGCCTGGGTATCACCAGTGGAGGCTGCAGAACAGCAAATATTGCTGCCTGATCCTTCCTCTAGAAACTTCATCCCAGAGGGGCACCCTGCCTATATGAGGTGTGTGTTGCCCCCTACTGGGAGGTGTCTCCCAGTTAGGCTACATGGGGGTCAGGGACCCACTTGAGGAGGCAGTCTGTCCATTCTCAGAGCTCAAACACTGTGCTGGGAGAACCACTGCTCTCTTCGGAGCTGTCAGACAGGGACATTTAAGTCTGCAGAAGTTGTCTGCTGCCTTTTGTTCAGCTATGCCCTGCTCACAGAGGTGGAGTGTATAGAGGCAGTAGGCCTTGCTGAGCTGTGGTGGGCTCTGCCCAGTTCGAGCTTCCTGGCTGCTTCGTTTACCTACTCAAGCCTCAGCAATGGCAGACGCCCCTCTTCCTGCCAGGCTGCCGCCTTGCAATTCGATCTCAGACTGCTGCTCCAGCAGTGAGCAAGGCTCTGTGGGCCTGGGACCCGCTGAGGCAGGCACAGGAGAGAATCTCCTTGTCTGCCAGTTGCTAAGACCTTGGGAAAAGCGCAGTATTTGGGCGGAAGTTTCTCCTTTTTCCAGGTACAGTCTGTCACGGCTTCCCGTGGCTAGGAAAGGGAAATCCCCCGACCCCTTGTGCTTCCTGGGTGAGGTGACGCCCCACCCTGCTTCGGCTCACCCTCCATGGGCTGCACGCACTGTTCAACCAGTCCCAGTGAGATGAACCAGGTACCTCATCTGGAAATGCAGAAATCACCCGTCTTCTGTGTCAATCACGCTGGGAGCTGCAGACCAGAGCTGTTCCTATTTGGCCATCTTGGAATGGACTCCCCAATTTTGGTAGGATTTTCAAACAGCAATGGAGGGACTTATTTCTTGTGAATATATATGAATCTCTTTCATAAACAAAGAGCATTAGAGATGTTAAGAAGAGTTACAACTAAATACTGATTTTATTTCTGTTGCTTTACTGAGTTCATCTTTAGAAATGCTACCCTTTAGTGACTACAAAATACTTCAGTATTCATAAGAAACATGACTCTCGGCTGGGCGCGGTGGCTCACACCTGTAATCCCAGCACTTTGGGAGGCCGAGGCAGGTGGATCACAAGGTCAGGAGATCGAGATCATTCTGGCGAACACAGTGAAACCCCATCTCTACTAAAAATACAAAAAATTAGCCGGGCGTGGTGGCGGGCGCCTGTAGTCCCAGCTACTCGGGAGGCTGAGGAAGGAGAATGGCGTGAACCCGGCAGGCGGACCTTGCAGTGAGCCAAGATCGCGCCACTGCACTCCAGCCTGGGCGACAGGGCGAGACTCCATCTCAAAAAAAAAAGGAAACATGACTCTCAAAGTGGGACAGCCATCAGAAGCAAGATGACATTGAGGTGAAGAGGTTAAATCTACCATTTGCCACAAGGTATGGCCCGTCTAACTCTTTCACACACACACACATGCATGTGCACACCACTTAACCCCACTCAGAACCACCACACATAATAAGGACGCCTCAGCAGACCTTGTTGCATCTCTAGGATTTTTATGCACTGACTTAGCAGAATCTCAAGAAGGCCTTGCCAAGTGCACTCGATGGTTTGGTTCATGGGATTATAATATACTGTTCTTTTCGAAAAGGGACAAGAAAGAAAAATATGTTGCCAGGCACATATTTTCTGATGAGAAATAAAGCAAATCCTCTTGAACAGAATGTCTTAGGGAAGCTAGTCATGTACAGATGGTTTCCTTGATAATTATAAATGGCTTCATTTATGAGATTATTATTAACATTCTAATTCACTTCACTTTTGCAATTAGTGTAATTAGGGGTAGTCACATTAAGGCAATGATATCAAATATATGATCTATAAGCTGCATTTTAAATGATTATTCAGGCTAACTCAGAATGGAAATATTTCCAAGGCACTGTATTGTTTAGGGAGACTTGATGCCTGAGGGATATTTCAAAAAGGAAAAAAAAAAAAAAACCTACTCATTACCTAATTTTGGACTAGTCAGACCTTTTACATAATAACAAAGAGTTAGAGGGTCTTTAAATTTGAGCTAGCCTTAGTACATCAGTTTGGAGTCCAGGTGTCACTTATTGTTAAGTTGTTTATTGCCCTCCACTTGTTGTTTTGTAACTTTCTGCTCTGACTTTAGAAACCAAGCCCACCATGTGTGACCCTTATGAGAAATTCTCTAAAGATTCACCTACCAAAGTTGGTGTAACTCCTTTTTAAATGGTAAAATTACCAGCTTTGCAATGCCAACTACCATAAAGGAAAGGTCACTTATTTTCATGGTGCAGGTTTAAATGTTTAGGCTGCAGGGGTCTGTAAATAATCTTTTATTTCTTCCTCCAAATTCAGATCACAATCCAAGTGGCCATCACGCAATGAAGTACATTATGATCGAAGAGTAGAGGTTGGCCACCGGCAAAGCAAATCCCTGCAGCTTACAGATCTCAAACCTACGCTGGTGTTATATCTTTGTGAGTGCTCTTAAATCTGGGTCAGTTTGGAAGAAAAAGTCATCCAATCACTTTGAGAAGAGGGAGCAAACAAAATTGCACCACACTTAGGTTACACTTAGAAAGCAATTTATAATGCTCACATTACAATGGGAAAAGAAAAATAATTATGTGCATGTAAAGGATGTACACTTATTTTTAAATTCTAAGTGATTGAAAAGTCAGCTTGTGGCATGCTGTAAATGCTCTGGAGGCATGAACAGGTGGTAGATAATTTTGACGTGTAAAGAACAAGCGTATTTTGACCTCTACTTTCTTTCTCCCAGTAGTAGACTAAATAATGTCCCTCCAACTCCCCCAAAATGTCCATGTCCTAATTACCAGAGGCTATGAATATGTTACCTTACAAAAGAGACTTTTCAGATGTGAAGAAGCTGGGAAAGGCATGAAATGTATATTCTCCCCTAGAAAGTCCAGAAGGAATGCAGCCCTACTAGCCTACTGTTGACTTGTGACCTCCAGAACCGTAAGAGGTAAATTTGTGTTGTTTGCAGTACCATTAAGTTTGTGATAACTTGCTATAGCAACAGTAGAAAACTAATGTACTCCAGCTGTTAAGAAAGTCTTGGGTTGAGGATGGTTAACTCTTTTCTGAGGCTACAAACCAGACTGGAGAGTCTCTGTTAGAAAGCCATGACAAATGTGCCCACAGAAACTGGGACCCAAGAGAGATACAGTCTTCTATGTATTGTTGAGGCAGCTGGAGTAAATTGCAGGGCTATTGAGGTAACTGAGGTCTGCCTGAATCTGGCTCAGAGCTCTTGAGAAGCCAGAGCTGACATTAAACACAGAAAGCACCTACTGCAGAACTGCTGTGCACCATTAGGTAACGTATGTAGATTACAGACAGCACAGTCTCCAGTTTCTAGAACACAGCTTTTCTTTTTGCCCTGTTCTCCCTCTGAAAATCACGAGCCAGAACCAGCTGTATGTCAACATTAACCCCTGAATAAATTAAAGACGCTGAAGATGTAACCATCATGCATAATGAATATTACTGACCACATACATAGCACCCGTTTGTCTCTTCTTCCTTCTTAACAGAACCCTGCTTTTGCACAGGTTTCTGCCTCTCCAACTTACAGCCTATGCTCCTCAGGAATGTAAAATGACCCAAACTTATTTCAAAAATAGACTCTGTTGACTTAAGTCAACTAGCATGTTCCATTTTCTAGGTCACACTCTGGTACACGGATTGGCCTCTGACCAAGTTTTTGTAATCAAAAGTGATCTCGGGATCCTTGCTTGCAATACCAGGGCAGGATAAACTTTCTCACTTTTCCCCCGGACACTGTAGTGCACGGATATGAGGCCCAGAACTGCAGCCACCATCTTACTGCCAGCTCGAGGGCAAAGCTGGAACAAGAAGCAAGATGACTGCCTGGAGAGTGAGCAGAGCCACTGGATGAACTCAGTCCTTGGCTGGCTCCATCGCTAAACTCACAGATGTCAGCCAGTGAAATCTGTTAATGGCTATTCTACCTGAGTTGGGCTTCCTGTTGCTTGTTTGCTGAACGCATCTGAAAAGATAAATGTGGAGGTGAAGTTCTTATGATCTATGCTTTGTATACTCATTTCAGAAGCTGAGGTATACAAACTTCCAAGTACCAGGACATCCAGCTGAGCACTATTTTATTCAATCCTTATATTCCCTAGCCGCCACTCACCAGGATAGGAGCTATTATTATTCTCATTTTTCATATAGAGAAACTGAAATATACAGAGGTTAAGGAAGTTGCTAATATTACAATCAATTAGTGAATGTCAGAGCTTGGATTCAAACCCATGCTGCTGGAATCTAAGCACATCTACCTGATCATCTTAGAGCTGTTTACTTTCAATAGCTCCATAAAACTCAGAAAAACAGTTATCTTTATTAATGCTTTAACTTTATATTATACTATCTAGATGATGCTCTTTTAATAAACCATAAAATGGATTCAGAAATAAAATCTCCCAAATCATAAAGCTTTAGTTCTTTTTCTGACTCTCAGCTGGGCAGATTACTCATTTTCCCAGAGCCTTGATTTCTTCACCAACAAAATGAAATTAGCAATATAAAATTTATGTTGAAGAAAATGAATATAAGTGTGGTATGGGAACAAGAGTACTGGTCAGGGAATAAGAGTCCTTTGTTCTAGCTCTGGCTATGTGACCTTGGGCAAGTCACCTACCTCTCTGTGTCTCTGTGCCCTTCTATGAAGTCAAGTCACTTGTGGCTTAATATTCCATGGTTCTATTTCTATCTGACCCATGGAGCTCTTGAAAGGGTTGTGTCAATTTACTAAAATGGCAAATGAAAGCCTTTGGCTTCATTGGGTTAAATTAATAAGCATCAAGAATTTTACCACCACATTTTAATGCCCTATTTTGATGGTACCCAGCTTGCTTTTCCTAACAGTAAAACCTGAGGATGAAGAAGTAAAATCTCAAAATTCCAGTGGTTACTCACTACGGTGAGTAAGTGGCCATTATCAAAGCATGACTGCACATCACTAATCATTTACAGCGAGGAGATGAGCTGTGGCAACTTGATGGCCTTTTTGATGACTGTCCTGATTGCTGGCAGAGAAATGAAGCTTCCTGTGTCAGGGGTCAGGTGATGCAATAACACCCTCTAGATTTAGTTGGGAAGATTTAAGGGGTCGGGGGAACTCATGCCCTCTGTGGTCTGTGCCCTAGAGCATCCTCTAGGCCAAAAGTCTGATCTGAATTACAAAGTCATCAAATATCTACTACTTATTAGCAGGGAAGGTCAGGGAAGAAGTTAAATCCATGGACTTCAAGAGGACTTTTGAAGAATTCATCATGCAAATTTCTCTGTGCTTCCCCAGGGCCTCTCTGGCCCAGGTTGTGCAGTAGGTACCATTTTGGCCTCATTTTGCTAGAACAAGGATGTTGTGATTACTCAGAATAAAGTCACAAGGCTCTCTGCAGTCAAAGGAAAAACCTGTGAAGATAACCCGGAGCATTGCTCTTGGGTGATAAGAAGAACTGCTCTGTTTACAGCGTGTCATCAGGGCACACGAACAGGCACTGGCTGTCAGACCCCTCGAGGCGCGTGATGGTATAGGGCTGGCCCCAGGCTCCACAGGAAACAGCAGGACACATCTCAGGTCTGTATTTAATTTTTGGGTATGTACACTTGTATCTTTCTATATTGGCTTCCTTGGCTGAAGAATAAAAGTTCAAACTGCCTTCTAGAACATCCTACCTCTCATTATCATAATGTATTAGTCCATTCTCACACTGCTATAAAGAACTACCTGAGATTGCATAATTTATGAAGGAGAGAGGTTTAATTGACTCACAATTCTGCAGGCTGTACAGGAAGCATGGCTGGGAGGCCTCAGAAAACTTACAATTGTGGTGGAAGGCAGAGGGGAAGCAAGCACATCTTATCATGGCAGAGCAGGAGACAGAGAGCGCCTATGAAGGGGGAAGAACTATACACTTTCAAACAACCAGATCTTGTGGGAACTCTATTATGAGAACAGCATGGGGGAAGTCCCCCCCCCCATGATTCAGTCATCTCCCACCAGGCCCCTGCTTCAACACGTGGGGATTACAATTCGACATGAGATTTGGGTGGGGACACAGAGCCAAACCATATCAAATAATATAGCCAACATTTACTAAGAGCTTCCTGTGTCCGAATCTTAATTACTGTGCCTGAATGATCATTCGATCCTCACCATTACCATGTAAAAACTGACAAGACAGGTGTGGCATGGACGGAATTTCCCCAACGATGATGGCCCTTCTTAACCCAAGCCTCACTTTATGGTTTCTTTAGGCAAAGCAACGCTTCAATTGAATAAACAAATCTAAGTTCCTATAAATAGGTGGTGTCCAGAAGGCGTACTGGATATGGAGCCTCCTGACTCTATCCGTGATTGGCTGTGAATCCCACAAAACTGCCCCAGTCATACTGGCCCACAGAGCTTGGCTCTCAGGACAGGCTGTGTCTAGATAGGCTCATGACAGGTGTGTATTTCTGCTAAATCTGTTTCTAAATTTCCCTCCGTCTGTGGTTTTCTACCTTGAGCAGAGCCTCCACATCTCTAAGGATGGAGACAAGAGCAGAAGCAAAATGCTTCACTCCCAGAACTGCTTCCCTAGCCAGACAGATACCCATATCTGACAGAGGCAGCCCTGCAAGCCGGTAAGACTGTGTTTGCAGCCTGATTCTGCCAGTCCTGCTCTAGAGTCCCAAGGGGTTTCATCCATCAGACTAAGATAATTAGCCTGTTTTTGAAATCTGTCAACCAGCCTCATAATCACTTTTTCAATACATGTAGGCGATTAAATGACCGATGATGATGGTGGGGAAAAGAGCACAGTGAGGACAGAGGGCGTCTGCTGATGTGTTAGGGAGGGATGCCTCTGAAATAAAGATGAGGCAGAGATGGCACAGCGAAGGACTCAGGGACCTGGGGCCTCTGTCTTCACTCAGCTGGGAAAGTCATCGAATTGCTTTTTAGTTTCAATATAGAGAATAAGTGATTATGAGGCAAGCTACTGGCCATGTACCCTAAACATCCATGCTTCCCTATCCCCCTCTCTCCATCCCCATGGCCCCCTTTCCAGGCATCCCTGCACGGTGCTCTGGAAAGAGTGTGGGTCCGGGATACGGAATGCAATTCAGATCTTGGCCTTTTTCTTACTTGTTGCAAGACTTTGTCCGAATTATTTTTCTACCCTCAGGCTTAGTTGCCTAGTGCATAAAATGGGAGCCTAGAGGTCACTATACTTGGTTGCTTGTTGCGAGGATAAAATCAAACGAGGTAAGGTGAAGTGCCAAGCGCAGTACCGGGCACAAAGGAGGTACTCAATTACGTGTTCGACTTTCTCTCTCCTGAGAACCAAACTCTCTTCCCCATCACTAAAGCACAGGCTACCAAAAGAGAGGGCCTGACAATGATTGATTAAACAGATCACAGAATACTTTTTAAGCATCGATTACTGTGAAGCACCATTCCAGGAGCCCAATACAATGAGTTTTTATGCCTGCGTTGCCACCTGTGAGGTAGGCAAGTTGCTTAACGCCTCGGAGTCCCCGTTTCCTCATCTCTAAGCTAGGACTAGTAATGTCTGTTTTGTTTGCCATGCAGAGTGTCAAGGCAAATCAGACTGTGTGGAAAATCTTCTTGCAACCTCTATAGAGTTAAATAAAAGTAAAGTTCTGCCCTTGTTCCCACACTGACCCCATCTGCATGTCCATTATGCACTTGACCATCTCTCAGGCGACTATAATGCTCTCTTTAATGCCTTATTCTTCTTCACATTTCTAACTGGGTGCCAGGATATGGCAACCCTACCTCTAACATGTCTGACACCTCAAAAATACTTTTTGTTGTCACCACCTTTTCTGTTGCTGCTGTGACAAATTACCACAAACTTAGTGGCTTAAAACAACAGAAATTTCCGGTCCTATGATTCTATACATGAGAAGTCTGCCCCAGATCTAGACTGAAATCAAGGTGTGACAAGGTGCAATCCTTTCTGAAGGCTCTGGGAGACAATCCATTTCCTTGCTTTTTTTTTTTTACCTTCTAGAGGCAGTGTACATTTGGTGGCTCGTGACCCCTTCCTTCAGGAAATTTAAGCCACACCCTTCTCATGTTGCATATCTCTGGCTCTCTTCTGTCAATCTCTCTCACTCTTGAGAACCCTTGGGATTACTTTGGGTCAACTCCAATAATCGAGATTTCCTGATTAGCACTCTTAATTCCATCTGCATTTTTTTTTTTTACCATTTAACCTAACATATCCACAGGTTCTAGGAATTGGGATGTGAACATCTTTGGGGGCAATTATCCTGGCTACCATACCAGCCTTATTCAAGTCCTCAGAACCTCTCACCCAGAGCACTGCGATGAAATCCTAATGGATGCTCCTGTTCCCAATGTCTCCCTGCTGCAGGGAGGGCTATACAAAGCTGGTAAGGGCTAAATCATTAATTAAAAGACTATTGTCTTGCTAAAGCAGCTTGATTTGTGCCTAATATGGCAAGTAATCAGCAAACAATAGCCAAAAAATAGTTAAAATTAAGCGCTTACTATATGCCAGACACACATTTAAGCAATTTGCACATATTAACTAATGTAATGCTTATATCAACCCAATGAGGTAAGTATGTATATGCCATGTCCATTTTATAGATGAGAAAACTGAGGCACAGAGAAGCTGTCTCATGCTCAGTCTCCTGGATATCATGAATTTTTGGAGAAGTTAATAATTTAAGACTAGGTAGCCTAACTCCAGAGCCCTGTGCTCATGACTATCTCAGTATTGTTAAGTAAATTAATGATTTAGTCCTTAAGCCATTTCATGGCCATTGCCTATAGGGGGCAGGATGTTATTACATAAGTGACAAGGATGGGCGTTGAATTCAGGTTGACAAAGTTTTGAAGTTTTATGCCACCTCTGTGTGGTTTTGGAAAGTTATTTACTCTGTCTTTACTTCAGTTTCAATTGTAAAATAGAAATAGAATTGTGTATTACAGATTGTTCTCATGAGAATTAAACGAGGTAATATTTATGGAAGTGCTCAAGACAATGCTCAGGACAAAGTGGGTACCACGTAAGTGTTAGCCCCTCCCTCCCCACAACTGGGAGACCAAGTATTACAAAATACATGGGTATAACAAAGAGTAACACTCTAAGCCTGCATACGGTTTAGCTGCTGGATTTTTGAGACAGAATTTTCGCTCTGTCACCCAGGCCGGACTGCAGTGGCACTATCTCGGCTCACTGCAAGCTCCGCCTCCTGGGTTCACCCCATTCTCCTGCTTCAGCCTCCCCAGTAGCTGGGACTATAGCCGCTGGATTTTTCAAGATGTTCTATATTCTAACACCACTCTTTTTTTTTTTTTTTCCATTCTGACCCATTCTATTCTTTTTATAATTCAGCCAATCTCAACTTGTTGCCACTCCTGTATATGACATGAACTTTGCTGCACATGGGCCTTTGTTGAAGCAGCTTTTTTTTTTTTTTTCATTAAAAATGCCTTTTCCTTCTTATTTTATCCATCCATCTACATTCTTCATGGATAATTTCCCCATCTCCTCCTCTGGCCACCTACTGTATTTTGTCTGTACTTTTATTACAATACATCCAACCTCATGATTATTTTGAGTTGCCTAGCCATACCCATTTCCTCCTTTTTCTGAAAGGTCCCTGTTTTCTTCTTTTTTATGAGCCTCAAGTGACCAATATTCAGTTGGAGGTCAAAAAGATTTGTGCCATAGAGCTGAGTGTGGAAACAAGTACGACATGTTCCCTGCATTAAGACCTGGTGAGGAAAACAAACACATATACAAATACCTCGCATAACGTGGAAAGTCATACATACACTACTAGAAATTCCACAATATGGAAGGGGTAGAGGGAAGAAGAATGAGTTTGAAAGACTTCACAGAGGAGGTGTTTGTGTGTGTGTGTTTAGGGAGAGGCTCTTTGGAGAGAATTTAGAGAAGAGGCTTAGAAATACTGCCTGAGCTCTGCAGATGTACTTACTACTAAGTTATCTCACTTTGCATGTGCGTATTTGTGTTGAGGGGCTAGGACTTATTTCCTATAGATGTTTTCTTCTTCTCAGCACTAAACATGCTACAGCATTTAGCTGGGAGAGAATTTTGGTTTAGGGCTCCTAGGCTGTTCAGTGAATAGGCAAGAGGGAACATACATAAGGACTTTGGGGCTTGACAGGTTCAAGGTCACCTCCAGTTCTGGTCTTCATTAGGAGAAGAGTGGCAGGGGAGAGCAGGCACTATTCAAGGCCAAGAGTGCCACCTAATCTCTGCGAGAGGTAACTTTCTGTGGCAAACAGCACAGGGCTAAAGACAGAAGAGGGATGTTCACCTCCTTCAGAAAGACTCAGCCATGCTCACCTATAACTCAGTTCTTAACTGATGCCACCCAAAGCTGAATTGCAATGGGTCATCTCAAGACCTCTAAGCATAGAGATAAGATGCCAGCATGGAGCTTCCTTCTCCCACGGGGAAAGCATTCAACAAATGGCAGAGATCAAGAATTTACCGAATTTTAATCTGTAAAATTTGACAGATGGTTTTTATTTTGTTAATTTTAGAATTTAGGAGAAATAGATGGTCAGCCTCTTCTGGAAGAATAATTCAGTGCCTATATATTTACATTCAAGGAAATGCTGCTTAAACTGCAGCGTTGGAAAAGTACTGGCCAGAAGGAACAAGCAAAACATTTTCTAGGGAATTTTCTGGATGGAGATACGAAAAAAAAAAGTGACTTAGTACAGTGGCTACTATTGTTAGATTTTTTCACTTGTTCATTATCATTTGATCCTTTGATAATATTGTAACAGCTTTCATTAACAATATGGCTTGGAGTTAATTTAGGCAAATCCCTTCAACATTGAGCCAGCTAGCAGATTTCAGAATGTGAGTTTCAGGACACTGTTGCTCTCTCTTTCCTAGAAAAGTTGTGGCTTCTCTGCAGGTCATTGGCCAACATCAACTGCTCACAGCAGAGGGACTGCGGGGTGAGCCCACCACCACCTTATCTGAAAATGATTCAGATCCTTGGTTTGGTGAACTTTTAAATGTGAAAACACTGAATTCCGTTGGGTTCAGATTTTGAGTCAAAACAGTGAGATATCTCACAGATGTAGCAGGCAAGATAAAAAGAGTGATTTTAAAAAGCCAGTCCATATGTGTTTGTAGCTCATGGTATGTATGCTGGTAAGTTCTTTGGCAAGGGTACAGTGGAGAAGCACAGTACAATACAAAGAGACAGAAGACCTGCCTTCAAGCCATAGCTTTACTCACTTTACGTACCTTGGGTTGGTGACAATCAGACACCCGGACGTTTTTCTGGAACGGGTAAGGGTAGAAAGAATAAACAAGTACCCCTTAATTCTTCTGAGTCCTGCTTCCCCCAACTATACAACGGAGGAGTGTAGAAAACTAACAGCAGTAAATGAATATGTGTGGAATTATTCAGTAAACTGCCAATTCATTGTATAACGTTTCTAACACTATCTACACTTTTATTATTTCATCAAATGCAAGGGTAATAGAAATCAGATACGCAATAGCATGAACAAAATTACCAATAATTTAAAGGATTTTGACCCTTTAATGCATCTGGTTCTGTAATCAGCAACCTTGTCTCCATCTGATCATATTAAAAACAATTTATGGGGGTGGTGGTTGTTAAACCACTCTCTAGAATTTATTTTAAAATGCCAGGCTTGAGTGAGGGGATTCATCACGTCTGGAACATTCAGCAGAGAAGCCAAACATGCCTGATCACTTTAACCATTTCGTCTATTTCTGGGATCCCAAGATAGAGTACTTATGACACGAAACGTGAACCTCTCATAACTCCTCCTGTGGAAGGGAAGAAGCATGAGGTGAAGACACGCAGTCTCATACAGGGCTGGCCTCTCGAGTGTGCATGTTTTGCCAAGACAGACAGAATGTGGTCTGTGTGCCTGAGGCCTGAGGTAGAGGGGCTGCGGACTGCAATCCTTGGTGCCCGAACACCATTCACAGATGTAGGGGGAGGCTTCACAGAGGCAGGTGACAAGTGACTTCATCTGACTGACTCCATTTACCTCACATGAAATGGTCACCTGGTGGGACCCCCCCCAGCCATGACAAACTGTTAAAAAGAAGGTGGGAAAGGGCCAGCTGTGGTGGCTCATGCCTGTAATCCCAGCACTTTGGGAGGCTGAGGAGGGCAGACTGCTTGAGGTCAAAAGTTCGAGACCAGCCTGGCCAACATGATGAAACCCTGTCTCTACTAAAAATACAAAAATTAGCCAGACATGGTGGCGCATGCCTGTAATCCCAGCTGCTCGGGAGGCTGAGGCAGGAGAATCGCTTGAACCGTGAGGTGGAGGTTGCAGTGAGTGGAGATCACACCACTGCACTCCAGCCTGGGTGACAGAGCAAGACCCTGTCTCAGAAAAAAAAAAAAAAAAAAAGAAAAAGAAGGTGGGAAAGAAGCAACCACTTTCAAAAGAGACTCTCAGCAGGTGATACAGGAGACATATGGGTAACTCAGCCTATTTTCAGTTCTCCTTTGGCGGTAACCACAAAGGGAGCCTAAACTCACGTTTTTGTGGCTTTAGAGTGCTGCTGGCACATCCTCACAAAAGACCCGCCCTTTCCAGAGTGACTGATGGAACTACCCTATCAAGGGTTGCCATTGCCAAGTCCCCCATACCCTCTTCCAGAGGTTTCAATACTTCCGATGACGAATGGTGAGATTTGTTCCCTTCAGAGATAGTCTGACAAAGATGAAAGGTTGATATAAAGGGCAGTAAGGGCAGTAAGATGTATGAACCCCAAAGTAGTGTTTTCAGACAAACTGATCCTATCTTGACAGTCAATTGCTCTAGTCTACGATTTGAAAGCGTGTTCCAAGATGGATAGAAATAGGAAACAAGATAAAAAGCAATGATATTAAACCTGAGAAATTCCTTCTTCTTTAAACGAATGATAAATTTGCTGAATCTGTACCAAGGAGCAGGCTGATTATATATAATACTCAGACAAGACAATCTTCCTCTTGAAATTTCATGTCCTAGAGACAGTCTAACGGCCCTGCAGAACAAGTTATAATCTTGTTTCATCATGGGTCAAAACGGTAGGAGTCATCTATAGTATAATCTAGACAAAGCTCGGCATTGTTGAAAAATAGGAAGTCAAAGTTTCTAGGATGCTACATTTTCAAAAATCATACCCCAAATCCAAAAACAACCCCCCTCAAACTCATATCCTATATCCTTTACAAACTCTCTTTTATTATTATTTTATTTTCTCTCTGGGGCAATTTTCAATGCTAAGGAACCACAAAGGGAAGTGACAGAAACAATAATCGTTAAGAAACAATAATGGTTAAAAGAAGAAGACTATGGAAACCTAAAAGAAGAACAGACATGTATTTACAGGCACCTCTAAGTAGAACACGACAGCAAGAACAGACACCAGGAAATCCATCTCAGTTTTCAGGACAGTCTGAAAGTAAGTTTCTTCAGTCAGAAGAAAGGCAGAACCCAAAATACATAACAGAACCACCAGCAATTATAACATACTGACCAGATGCTTTCTTTGAAGTTAAGCAGCCCCTATCTATCTTACAGCATTTGTTTAAAAAGAGTTACCTTAATTAAGTCTTAGAAGAGCACACTGTCATTTAAAGGCAATGTCACTTACTGGGGCATCTCTCCTCCTCCTCCGTCGGCTGCTCCTTCTCTGGCTTGGGTGGGCCTTTGATTTTGTAAACCAAGGCACAGAGTTTTCCTGTCCAGGAGGTGTCCTCCTCCTCCTCTTCCTCTTCTTCCAAAGGAACCCCTAGCAAGCCACAGAACAGGGAGAAAATCCAAAGCAGTGCATGAAACCATCATAGTGTCAGAAAGAACATTTAAAAAACTGCTTCCCACCCTTCTGGAACTTTCTAAAGATACTACAGGCAACCTCTCGTGAATAGTTACCTATCTTATAGCTTTTGAAAAAAAAAAGATTCATTTCCTGTTTATCAGAACATCAAGTAAGTTTAATCCTAACACAGGTGTTTTGAATCTGTACCCCCAAAACCTCTGAAAGAGTGTAAGGGGGATTACATACACTCTTATAGTGTTGAAACCTCTGGAAGAATGTTTGGGGGACGTGGCCCTAGAATCTGCAGAAGAAGTTAACATTGAGTTATTTCAAATGAAAAGCTTATCAATTACCCATATATTATTAAACCTACCCATGTACAAGCAACACAAATGCTGAGCGCTGCTTAAAACCAGTAGGTACGTATCCAAGTAGAAATTGCTGGCTGAGAAGCCTTAAGGGCAGAAATTACTAAACACACACACACACACACACACACACACACACCCCTAATAGCTAAAAAGCAAAGAGATCACAATCTTGTCTCACCTGGAAGCTGAGAGTCCCAACTAACTTTAAGCAAATTAGGTGAGGTTTATATAAGGATCAGTTATCTTCATTCTTTTGCTAGAAACCCTGTTTCCTCTCTATATCTCAGCACAGGCTCTTTTAGGTAGAAGGAATTTTGGTCATATATTCTGCCAGGGTTACTTCCTGTATCTTTTCTGACACAAGTAGTTAGGATAGAGTCACGTCTTGAAAGACAGTATTGCAATTTTAAATACGAAAATAACTTCCCAACCTCCCACTAGCTTTCTAATGAAGGAATCAAAAACAGACTCTTCCTGGACAAAGCCTTTCTCTGGGCAGCTCACCACAGTGAAGGAGAAGGTCCTCATGGAAATCATACAGCTCCTCCCGAATCTCCTCTGGGCAGGGGCAGTTCTCTCCCAGTTGAAAGTTAAGTAGCATGTTGATCTTTGAGAGGCAAGAGAAGAATAGCTAGTTGGTTCTCAATGTTGGCCAAGGGAACTCAGATCCTGCCTTAGACAGACACTTACATTCTTTTCAAATTTATTTTGCTTAGTGATTTTCTTTTTTTGGTAAAAGTGGCCAATATTTAAAAGTAGCTTTCACCTTTTCCTGATTCTAAAAGTAACTTACTAATTGTATAACATTTGGAAAATACCTAAATAAGAAAATTTACTGTGATTCCACCACCCCGAGATAACTACTGTTAATATTTTAGCTAATGTCTTCCTGACATTATGTAGGTATACGCACAGAATGGGATCACATTCCAGATACACCTTTTAAAAACCAGAGTTTTCCACTTAATGTTACTCGAACATTTTCTTACTTTCTTAATCCAATTTTTAATAGGTGCATTGTAATTATATGGAAGAATTATAATTTATGTAAAATTAACTCTGTTATGACATATTTGTTTCTATTATTTGTCCTTATAAAGCTGGTTTGAGTTTCCTTTAAAATAATTTTTTTTTCATTTCTCTGATTATTTTCTTAGAATAAACTCCCAGAAGCAAAATGACTAGAGGAACAGGTTTGCATATTTTAATGTTTTTTTATATGAATTTACAAATTGCCCTTCAGAAAGCTTACAATTTGCCTTATTAACAAATTTATACAAGTGTGTATTACTATGCCATCTTCGTTACAGTAATAAGAGTTAACACATTTTCAAATATTTTCAATTGAATGGGTGAAAAATGTCCTATCCCTGTTGCTTTAATTTATGCTTAACTGGTGAGGTTGAAATTTGTTTTTTCACACATAAAGATTAATTTTATTTTGTATTTTATAAATTTCCCATCCATGTTTTTCCTCTATTTTTCTACTGGGTAATTATCTTTAAAAAATTTGCCCTTGAGTGCTTTGCATACCTCTAGATTTTTAACTTTTTATATACTTTTATACTCTAAATGTATTGCCCAGTTTTTGATCAGCTTTTAATTTTGTCTAGAAGTTTTTTTTTTTTTTTTTTGAGATGGAGTCTCGCTCTGTCACCCAGGCTGGAGTGCAGTGGCACAATCCCGGCTCACTGCAAGCTCCGCCTCCCGGGTTCACGCCATTCTCCTGCCTCAGCCTCCCAAGTAGCTGGGACCACAGGCGCCCGCCAGCACGCCCTGCTGATTTTTTTTTTTTTTAAATTTTTAGTAGAGACGGGGTTTCACGCCAATCTATCATTCTTTTTAGTTTTTGTCTCAGGGATTTTTTTTTTTTCAAGACTGAGTCTTGCTTTGTTGCCCAGGCTGGAATGCAATGGTGTGATCTTGGCTCACTGCAACCTCCACCACCTGGGTTAAAGTGATTCTCCTGCCTCAGGGTGCCGAGTAGCTGGGATTACAGGCGCGCACCACCGCACCTGGCTAATTTCTTGTATTTTTAGTAGAGATGGGGTTTCACCATGTTGGCCAGGCTGATCTAGAACTCCTGACCTTGTGATCCACCTGCCTTGGCCTCCCAAAGTGCTAGGATTACAGGCATGAGCCACCGCGCCGGGCCTGACTCAGGCATTTTTAGTAGTTTTTGTGCTATGGACCCCTCTGACAGTCTGGTGAAACCCATGGATTGCTTCTCTGATTAATATTTTAAATGCACAAAATAAAATACATAGGACTACAAAGAGAAATAATTATACTGTAATACAGGTATCAAAACTATAGAAATCAAATTTGTGATGTAGTAACATATGTACTTATTAACTCATTAGAGAAAATGATCTAGTGGCAGGTCTTATATCTATCCACTGTGGTCTTGAAGTAGTAAGGAATGAAAATGATCTTTCTAGATACCGTAACCACTGTAATGTGACATGAAAAAATGTGCAATTTTGGTTGGTGTCAAAGTCAGGTGCTTGTTTTGCTGCCAATATTAAAATAAGAAAAGAAATGCTATCAGAGATCAGTGAAAATAAAGCTGTCATTCATTTTCCACTCAGGTTCCTGGATCTCTGAATTCTGCCCATAGGGCCACGATCCCAGGTCATTGAACACCTGGAGTGACAGAAGAAATAACCAGAGGTAAACATTTTGCTGCCTCAGCCAGGATAACCCAAACTCCTTTTGTTTAGGATTTCTAGGTTGGAAAAATTTGCAATCTCTTATTAAATCATGAACCTTATGTAGCATTGTTAGGAGGAACTCTACACAAAGATCTTACTGCAAACCATATTTTGCAAGTAGGTAGAGGTATTGTTTGTAAGAAAAAATATCCACAAAACAGGTTGGGTCACGTTTGTGGTTTTTCTGTGAGGTTAAATTACAGTAATTATATTAACAACATATGGTGATTTGTTGTCGATTAAATAAAAATAAGATTTGAAGATCTGGTTTCTGAGTTAGAAAACTAATTTCTTTACTAAAAGATCTTTCCTTTGGCAGAACATTTAGGAAGCAGGGGCTTCCCTGCTTGTGGGACATACAACAGAAAGCTAGGTTGAGCTGAATTTTCCGCTGCAGGTCATGCCCTTTAATAACGTCCTCTTGGAAGTGAAAGGCCAGCTGGCTATGCTTGGCTAACTTGACAGCAACCCTTGGACTAATCTCAGTTTTACCTTCTTTTGTACTTAGTTATATCCCCCATTTTCTTCCATCTCCCTGAATACTCTCTGGACATAGGGCTTAAAAATCTGTTTTCTCTTCAAAGGTTGTAGAAGGATATCACTGTTTTAAAATTGTAATTTTCAGGCATCCTATTTTCTAAGTGATTTTGCATTGCTATTCTCTGAAATTGATCTAAATCCACCATATCCTTTGATGACATTAAATCTTCCTGATATTGATGACTCTATGGGTAGGTGCCTTATAGAAGTGAATACTCTGAGAGGGATGGCAGGGGGACAGCTGAATCTCATAGCGGTAAGTGTCCCTTCTTTCATTTTCATTCTCAGACCAGCAGTATCAGCATTACCTGAAAACCTGCTAAAAATGCAAAAGCTTAGGCCTCACCCTAGACATACCGTATTAGAAACCCTAGGAGTGAGGCTGGGCACAGTGGCTCATACCTGTAATCCCAGCACTTCGGGAAGCTGAGGCAGGTGGAGCTTGAGGTCAGGAGTTCGAGACCAGCCTGCCCAATATGGGGAAACCCGCCCCTCTACTAAAAATACAAAAATTAGCTGGTCATGGTGGTGCATGCCTGTAGTCCCAGCTACTTGGGAGGCTGAGGCATGAGAATCACTTGAACCCAGGAAGCAGAGGTTGCAGTAAGCTGATACCGTGCCACTGCATCCCAGCCTGCATGACAGAGTGAGACTCTGTCGCAAAAAAGAAACCCTAGGGGTGAAACCAAGCAATCTGTGTTTTATTAAGCCCTTTAGATGATTCTGATGCTTGCTCAAGAATCACTGGTCTAATACATCAGTGAAGAATTTCTTGAGTTACTGACTTCTGAAATGAGTCTGAAATGATTGATCAGAGGATTGCTTAGAATACTAAAGGATGGTACATACTCATCATCCCTTTGCTAGATGTAAAATGAGAAAGTCTTTTGGATTGACTGGAAAAGATTATTTGCACTGTGCCAAATGCACAGGTATGCTGTTTTGTCAGGAACTACTCTTGAAGGCTTTACAAATGTTGTCAAGCTGCTTTTAGACTGGCAGTGGATCTAAATGGTAGCCCAAGAGACAGCAGAAGGTATGGAGGCAGAATGGGGAAAGGAAGTGTGTGAGTAAACCTTGTCCTTCCCAAGATCTGGAACCATGAGCAGCTATATCCACGAGGACAGTGTTGGGTAGGCAACCCCAGTCTTGGCTGGGAGAAAGAGATGCCAGAAAACATGTGTGAACTCCACTCATTGGGTCACTGATAGAAGCTCACAGAGCCTGTCATGAAGCAATTGCAAATATCTCCAACAATAAAAGTAATAGTAGCTCGCTTAGTACTTACAGAATGCTTACTCTGTGATAGGCATCACACAAAGCAATCTAAATGGGATCCTTGCAGGAACCCTGGGAGCCAGATGCAAAAATTATCCACATTTTGCAGCTAAGGAAACAGATACAGAAAGGTCATGTGGAAGACCACACAGCGAGCAATGGGGGAGCCAGTTTGGGAACCCACAGCCCAAGGCCAACATGTGTTACCATCACCATGTCATTGTGTCTTCTGTTATTCACAAATACATACGAAAGAGCCAGAATATGCCCAGTGAAATAGGGAATATGCAGATCTATTGCCAGTCTAAAAGCAGCCTGATAACATTTGTAAAGCCTTCAGGAGTAATTCTTGGGAAAATAGCACACTTGTGCATTTTGTGTGGTGCAAATGATCTGTTCCAGTCAATCCAAAGGGCTTTCTCATTTTGCAAAGGGATGATAAGCTTTACCCACTCATTAGCCAGGCTGGTATCATTCAAGAGAGTCTTTTGAAAGCCAAGATATGTCATTCATTTTTAAGCCAATATAGATATCTATGTTTTAAAATAGGTTAGGAAAGTAACTGGATGGAGTTGTAGTTCTGCCATTAACATAAAATGGTGGTAACTATATTGACAACACTTTATGGACAGGCTGCTTGTTTTATATACATGTATGTATGCTTACTCTATGACAGGCGTCATGCTAAGCAGTCTAAACAAATTATCTCATGTGATCCTTGCAAGAACCCTGGGGAGGAGATGCAAAGATTACCTACATTTTGCATCTCCCTCCCAGATGTATACATACATACATATATATATATATATACACACACACACACACACACACACACACATACACACACACATATATCTATATATATATATGTGTGTGTGTGTAAATATAATCCAAAGATCTGGTTTCAAAACAAAAACTACTTCCTTCGCTGAAAGATTTATCTTTTCTTTTGAACACTTAGGGAGCAGTGGCCAACCCATCTGCAAGGTCTAAGTGAGCCACTGAGCAGCGGGGAAAATGGAAACTCCTATTCTACAGAATGTGCCTCCCTCATTTAGAAATTTCTCACTAGGATCTTGACTCTTCTTAAAGAAGCCCTTCCCATCGGGGTAAGGCTAACCCCAAGGTGGGTACTGTAAAGAATGAATACAACAAATCACAAAGATGACTCACTCACTGAGTCCCCTTCTCCAGGCTCCATGGAGCTGGGGAGGCTTTGTGAGAGAGTCGTGCCACTGGCAAGGGGGTTTAGACACATTAGAAGAAGAAGACTGTGTGCCAACTCTCATAAGCAGGGGCAGGTTGACCCTATTCTGTTGGTAACTGATAGACAGGTAGTGACTTCTGCAAGGGTTGGCAGAAATCCTTCTGAGTGGTGTATCCTTGCTGAGGAGACAACTGAATCCCAACAGTGGTCTGGTCTTTGAATCAGTAATGGAGGCATTGGAGAGGGTTAAAGAAGGGAGGAAGCCCTGCCACATGTGCAGTTTAGAAAGGGGTATTTTCCTACCCAAGAGAATTGGCACATATTCCTCAGCTTTCAGGACTAGGCCTGTCTCCTGGTATTGGAGAGGGTTAAAGAAGGGAGGAAGCCCTGCCACATGTGCAGTTTAGAAAGGGGTATTTTCCTACCCAAGAGAATTGGCACATATTCCTCAGCTTTCAGGACTAGGCCTGTCTCCTGGTATTGCAGTGGGTCTTTTCATCTTCCATAGCTCTTGAGGCTGCCCCAGAGACCATAGAGGTTTCATGTGCCCTGTTCCATAGGTCTCAAGTTCTTCCATAGGAACTGGACGGAGGCTCAGGAAGGACCCTCACCTGCTCCTGTGGGGGTGAGCGGAACTCCTTGGTCTTCCGGGCAGTCAGGGCCGCAGACATGTTCAGGGCCTGCATGAGCTCATTGTAGCGGAACTTCTGATTTGCCTGCAGCTTGGAGACATAAATGTCACCAAATGCCACAATGGCCTCCACTCGGTGCTGCAGCTCACAGTCGCAGAGATAGCTGAGGAGCTCACACATCTGCAATGAAAGTATTATATAGATAACACTTTGTGTACTTTGGTGAGGCTGCCAGCATCCCCATTTTACAGACAGTAGCACTGAGACTTAGACAAAGTAAATTGCCACACAGTAGCCATAGAGCTGTTACTCAAATCTTCACCATTAAGTCAAAGGCAATAACAGAAAACAGCTCACTAAAGACAGAAGAAGTCTGCCTATGGAGAGAGAGAATGATATTTCTAAGAAAATAGTTTCCCAGGAAGCTGAGTAGAAAAACCAGCTCCAGATCATGCACGTGAGTGCTGCCTCCCTTTCTGAAATGTTCCAGTCCTGGAGGATGGAAAGTAGAGATGTTTGTCCTTCTCTCCATCTTTCATTGTTTTTTGCACTATTTTTCTGGGATGAGTTGTTTTGGATTGTTATTACCAATCTTATCACTGTTAGAACTTATTCAACAACAAGCACCATAATCATCAAGCACTCTTGGTCAGTCACTATGCCGAGCACTTGACATACCTTACCTCCTTTAATCCTCAGTGTGTTCCTGATATTTTTATCAAAGCAGAAGATCTATTAACCTGCCTCCACTTAACCACCTGCAGCTTACCTGCAGCTTGACGGATTCGGGTAATCGAGTCTGCAACAAGCCTTTGACAGGAGCCTCCTTGCCGGCCTTCTCCCCAGCCTCCACAGCCTTCTCCTCCACCTGGGTCACTTCCTCCTTTTCTGCTCCCTCCTCTGTCCCCGCACTATGCTCCCCAAACACAGAGGGATCAATCAGGAGGAGGATCTGCCGAACATCATCATCATCAAACACGCCCATGACCAGCAGGGTTCCAATGAGTTTCAGCACAGGCACAAACTGGAACTCCACAGACCCCCCTACGGGGTCTCGGATGTGGGCCCCGCTGCACTGCACTGCCTCTGTCAGCATACTCAGAGCCTTCGTCCTGAGACTCTCCAAGGGAATCTCGGGGCTCTGCTTTTGGTGATCCTCACCAGTCACAACAAAGCAAGGGGTGGAGAACCTGAACCCGGGCTTGAGACATGTTCTCAGGCCCACCCCAGGCAGTCCATGCCTCTTGGACTCGTCCGGGAAGAGGCGGATATTCCTGGTGGTGCTGGTAATGGGGATGATGTACTCGTTCTTCATCATCAGCTTTCTCTCCTTGGCGTTGGCCAGGTGGATGCTGATGAGCAGGTCATAGAAACCAGATCGAAGGAGGCCGGGGAGGTACTTGTTGTCAATGGCATAGAAGAGCTGGGAGAGGTCCACGTGGCTGCACAGGGCGTAGGCCACGCGGCTGTTTCCCAGGGCGCACACCGCGCTGTAGAGCCTCAGCGTGTGGTAATGGAACCGCATCAGGTCCTCCTGCTCACAGAGCTCCAGGATATCCACACACCTGAGGACAGGACGAGCAATCAGCCACACCAGGGGTAGAAGAACCCACCAGAATCCAGCTATTTCACCCAGCCCAACAAAGGCAGGGTGGGTGGAAGGATGGAGGGGTCTCTGCCACAGTTTCTCTTATGGCTTATCATGCCTCTCTCAGCTCTGGTCCATATTCCAGTTCCTAGTACTCCACTGTATTTAACTACAAGGCTCTCAAAAGCCTGCAAGACACTGATTTACCAAATATGAAAGTCCTCATTATTAGGAAAAAATCCGAAATTCCCAAACAGAAAACATTCACGTATATGAGAGTGATGACTTGGTCGTCTTACTTGTAGGATCAAGCAGATGTTGCATTTCCCCCAGAAATGTAAAATCTCCTCAGAAAATGTAGATTATGCTTTCTGTCAGTCTACCGTCTACATCAGGGGTTCCCAATCCCGGGGCCATGGACCGGGACCAGCAATAGATTTTCATAGGAGTGTAAACCCTACTGTGAACCGTGCATGCGAGGGATCTAGGCTGCATGCTCCTTATAAGAATCTAACGCCTGATGATCTGAGGTGCAACAGTTTCATCCTGAAACCATCACCTCTACCCCCTCCCCCAGCCTCACCCACCACTGTCTGTGGAAAAACTGTCTTCCATGAAACCAGTCCCTGGTGCCAAAAAGGCTGGGGACCACTGATCTGTATCATTTGTATAAAGTCCAATCTACCACTATCCATGGGGTGTTCCTCCAACGACCTGAAAACAAACACACTCGTTTTGTTTTCACAAACATACTCTGCACTCTTTTCCAGAGAGGAAACACCTTTCAACCTGAAACCAGTTAACATTATCCAGTTGGCTCTCTCTTTCTTGACTTAGAGGTCTGTTTGTATGTTGCTCCCTTGTTTGTGTGGGTTCAGGGCCTCGGCTCTAATCTCTGCTTAGATTTTCCATTTAGTCTCACGCCTCCTCATGGATTTGAGGACCCCGCGGAATTGACTTACTTGGCTGGGCTCCTGGTCTTTTCTGCCCCTTTCCTGCCATGGCCTGCCCTGCTGCTCGTGACCCAATGGGACACCTAAATGGGACCTATGCAGGTGTCAAATACCTCCACCCTTTCCCATTGCTCTGCTTTTTTATTCAAAGAGGTCAAGGGATGGCAATAACCGTAACATTTATTTCTTACTATGTACAGAAACTGTACCAGATTATACCTATACGATCTCATTATTTTCCTCCCAGAAACCCTTTGGGTGAGCATTTCTCTCACTGTGTAGATGAAGAGAGCAATGTTCAGAGTACATAAGTAATGTACCTAAGGCCACAAAGCCAGAAAGAGAGAGCAATGGGATTGAACCCCAGCCATAATTAATAGCACCTCTTAGCAAGGGGAGACCAGGAACCTGATTCCTGATTCTCCAAGTCAAGCTAGAGTCTTCCCCTTCCTGTCATAAATGATGCATATTTCAAGGTAAACTGGTTTTTAATTTAAGGCATGGCACTGTTCCTTAATACCAGGCACTAGGAGCTGCAACAAAGGCCCTGTGGCAGGCACCTCGTAGTGTGTTTCCTGCTGTTTCTGAGTAATGAAAGTGGGAAGGAACAGAAACTGAGGCACTGGGGAAATCAAGTCATACTGGGACTGAGCAGGATCCGACACAGATGCTCCTGGTTTCCTTCTGGGCTGGCTTGGCTCTGCCTCACCTGCCCCCTCAGGCCTGCCCCTTCCTTCGCGGGCCCCTCTGGTACCTGTTCTCCTCGGGGATGTGGAGTGCCATCATCTGCAGGGGCTCCAGGCACTGCACCACCCAGCCGTGGCGCTCGCTCACACGCTCGGTCTCCACCTTCAGGAAGCTGTTGGGCATGCGGCTCCAGAGCACGGGCTGGATGGTTTGGACGTCCAGCCGAGGTGGACACTGTGGGACTGGGTTCTTCTCTTCACTCCTGAATATGGCCGCTGACAGGGGCATTGCATTCTGGGGCACGTGGGAAAGGCATTGGAAAAGAAACACACAGTTGCTGGATGATGCACCCAGACATTTTAACCAATATGGCCAGTATAAATTAAAGAGGGACAAATGTATCCAGGGATCTCTAAGGGCTTTACCAGCATTAATTAGCATTTCAAATAATGGGTTATATGAGCATTAATTGATTCTTTCAGCACCCAAAAGAGGTGGGAAAAGGGGAAGATAAGAATGCATATTCTACCATCTGAATGCCACAGGAAAGGGCAGGGCCTGGGGGTGGGGGGCTTATGGGAAGTGAACAGGCTTCTCCCATCTTCTGAGGCCTGGGATTTTCCCCCTAATGGTTAGTGCTGCTTTCTCTTGTCATGGCCATTAGATGAGAGGACAAATAAATACCTTCAGCTTTCCAAGTTCAAACTGAAACAAAGAAGTACTTGTAGGCTGCAGGAAGACTGCTGGAAACACTTTGGTATTAGGCTCCACCTGGAAATCAAAACAAATCGAAAGCTTTGCCCAGAGCTGGACAAACATCACAGCTGGCTCAGCCATTGGGTGTTTTGGTCAACAGTCTCATTCCAATGACTGCTAGCTGTCTGGTCATTCTCCACTGCTCAGAAATTTGCAGAGACCAGTTATCTATCAGCGGAGATTGTCACAATTCCAGACCTTAAACAGTGTCTCCACTCAGGGCTGAATAATCTCAGGTCCTTTCACTTTTTCTCTCAGATACCTGTAGCCAGTAGCTTCCTCCAGTGCACAGGACAGGTAGGTGTGAAGCTAACTCCCCACCAAAGGCATACCTGCTGCTGGTCACTGAACAGCGTGATGTGCTTGCTCTTCACAGAGCCCAAAGACACGTGGCACATGGCAGCACCATCATTCTCCACACCTGCCCATAGGAGATGATAACTGGGATAGGGTGGTGACTCAGGCAAACCAACATTAGTCAAGCAAGCCCATGGAGATCCCATGGTAGGGTTTCTCAACCTTGGCACTGCCGACATTTCAGGCCAGGTAGCTTTTTGCGGTGGGCGCCATCCCGTGCACTGTAGGATGTTGAGCGGCGTCCCTGCCCTCTGCCCACTGCACATCAGCAGCTCTCTCTGCCCCCACCACAGTCATGACAACCAACATGGTTCCCAACATTGCCAAATGTTCTGTGAAGGGCAAAAGCACCCCTGATTGAGAAACACTGCTCTACAGGCAAAGACTGTGAGGTCCCTCACTGGAATAACAAAAGGACACTGTCTCCCTCTCAAAGCCCTCATTCTCCCCGGGTTCCTCTGGACTCCTCTCCATCCTCTCCACCCCCTTTGCACTCTTCAGCATTCCAGTTCTTCTGTTGAAGGGTTTGGCATTTACTGATTGTGCTGCAGCTGCCACTTAGATGAAACATTAGATTTATCAGTGTACCACATCAGGAGCTCCAGGTATTACTTGCTCCCTTTGATGGAGGAGCAGCCTCTGAATTCCATATTACTAAAGTGTTTTCAAGAGAGTCACTGGAGGATGATGGAAGACTACATAAAGTCTGCTCACACACTGGGACTTTAATTCCACCAACTGAAACCTTTTAGGCTGAAGCAAATATAGACATTAGGAAATTCTTGCAACCCTCCCCATCTATAAATGAGGGGATGGCAGGTGTGCTAGACATACCCTAAGGTGACCCCAACGGGTCATCATTCCCCTAGAACTTGTGTCTTGTTTTCAGCAAATAGAATGGCAAAGAGGAAGGACCTGTCACTTCCTAGATTATTTTATGTAAAACTTCATCTTGGTGGACTGGAGAGAAAGCTTCTCCAGATGACCTTGGAGATGTGAGCAGCTATACTGTTAGAAGGCTTACGAGAGGGCCACGGAACAAGGAATTCTTGGGGGCGGAAGGCGGGGAGAGTGGCCCCTGGCTGCAGCCAGCATGGAAACAGGACCTCAGTTCTACAAATGCAAGCAATTGAATTCTGCCAACAAGCACGTAAGCATGGAAGAAGATACTGAGCTCTAGAAAAGAAGGCAGGCTGGCTGACACCTTAACAATATCCTTGTGAGACCCTGGACTGAGGACCCAGCTACACTGTGGCCAGACTCCTGATCCACAGAAATCATGGGCTAATAAATATATGTTATTTTAAGCCGCTAAATTTGTAATTTGTTATGTGACAACAGAAAATGAGTACAGTGAGTTTTCTTTTTGTCAAAGCAATTGTCACAGGTTTTCTTTAAATAATGAACTTCCTCAATGTATTTAGACATAAGAGCTACAAAACCACACATTTTTATGGCTGTGACTTAGAAGATTGCATGATTTAGTGCTATCATTTGTTCATGATGAAATAGGCTGGATTGGTTAAACCCCAGACTTTCATTCAGTACATGGTCCTTCTAGTACACAAAAGTGGTCTCACATTTCAGGTAAAAATATTTGACTTATACTGGATGTTCCATGGACGATATGAAGAGATAAGTGCCAGTAAAACCAAAATGTTGGAGTAGTCTGCTAGTACTGCCTGCCTCTGCCTGAAATAAGTTTGTAAATGACTTTCAACAGATAATGATGTAGTACCTATTATATACTTGCTTTGTGCCAGACCCTGAGTTCATGGTGATGAGACATGAATAGGAAATTCTGATTTGATGTTGTTCTGATTTTAGCTATAAGGCAGGAGTCGTCCCTGGGCTGGCTCCCAGATTTCTCAAATGCCCAATATGTGACATCTAGAACAACTTGTAGGCCTCAAGTCACTGCAAACTGAAGGGAGCAGAGCTCCTGTGGCTGAGGAAACTCCATCTGGACCGGTAGGAAGCCCATGTGTTTCTGCTAACAGGGAGAGAGAAACGCATTCAGTCGAATCACACCAGTATAGGGAGCCATAGCTTGAAGAGGGAGTTGTATTTTCAGGTCCCTCAGGACTGGTTCCTGAAAACTTCATAAACTGCCCAAACTCCAGGGCTCTCCTCAACCCTCCCTGCAGAAAGTAAGTGCTTTGAGAGCATTTAGGATGCCCTGGGATAGGTTTATTTTCCACCACGCAGAGTACAGTCTCACATGATAAACAAAGGAAATGTCTCTTCAATCACTAAAACAAGAAAAAAACACAAGTGTGGGCTCATGAGGGTGTAATAAGGATAAAAATGGGCAATTGGTGGTGGGGTAAGCAGGATTCGAGAAGGCCCTCTGGGACCCCTGGTGTTACTCTTATGATCATGCTATGTTGCGTGGCAAAAGGCATTCTGCAGATGTAATACAATTGTACTAACCATTTGGCCTCAAGATAGGGAGACCTTGTTGGCCTTTTCAAATTGCATGAGGCTTCTAAAAGCAGGAGTTTTCCTGCTGGAGGAAGAAGGGAAAATCAGAGAGAAAAACTGGACGTGCCCTTGTTGGCTTTGAAATGGAGGGGGCCACGTGTAAAGGAATGTGGGTGCCCTCTGGGAGCTGAGAGTGGCCCTGGCTGATATGATAGCCAGCAAGGAAACAGGGGCCTCAGAATCTATGACCTAAGACCCATAATCTCAAAGAACTGCCAATACCTTGAATAAGCTCAGAAGTGGATTCACCTTAGAGCCTCCAGATGAGCCTGGTTCAGGCCCAGGGCACACTTTGTGTTTGGCCTTGTGAGAATCTGAGTACCCAGTCAAGCCTGCGGAACTCTGAAATAATGTGTGTTGTTTTAAGCTGCTAAATTTTGTGGTAACTTGTCAGGCAACAATAAAAAAAAAATGCCTACAAGGTGATTTCCCAGCCGTGGGTCAGTCTGGCAACACATACTCGGTGAGCATTCACTAGATGCCAGGTACTGTTTCATGCATGGGGAGGCGGCAGTGAGCACAGGAGAGGGCCTCTGCCCTCAAGGAGCTTACCTTCTAAATGAGGAACTTACATGCCCATGGATTGCACAACCAGCCCAGATTTAGCACTGCCGTGGTATGCCACTGACATTTTCCCTTTTGTATTTGAGGCACCTTTCATCACTGGCTGATCTGTTTTGTCCTTGCAATAATGGACATTCTTTTTCTAATCATGTGTGAAGGTCATGGCACAGAAATGGGCCTGAATTGAAAGCTAACCCCTCTTGTAAATCCAAACCTCATAGCTGCCTCTGTCTCAGACTGGTGTGCCTGGAGTGGCAATCACTGAGGAGTATCTCTTGAATGTAGATTTTATTTCTCAAATTCGCCACTGATTATATTAAGTGGACAGAAAAATGTGTTCAAATTGTTTATCACTATTTAATGGGGAGGTCTAGAAACATTGTTTGAGAGACTCCTTCTCTCATTATTTTGGTTTCTAGTCCTTTCTGAATCTGAAAGCCAGTGTATAAATATTGCTGGACTGTTCTTCTTGACATAATTGAAAAATGAAAATGGCTACAGCTGTGGAATAACAATGATCCCACTGTCAGGGACCAGATGCATGGCAGGACACGTTACTGTCTTGCCTGGAATGAGAAGGGGGCTGGCTGGGTGTGAACCTCTCAGGTTTCTGGACAGAGTCCTGATACTGTCTCCTTTGCAGCAGCATTCTTAAGGGCAAGAGTCAGGACTGGGATCACTGAGCAGGGTCATCAGGATTTCTATGCACGGGGTGGAGGAAGGCTCTCCAGGAGGTAGGGTACCAGCACCCAGCCAAAAGAAGACAACTGACCAGCCTATGTCACCCAGAAGGATGGTGAAAGGTGGGCTAAAGCTGTCACAGTGTCCTCCTCTTCAACATCACAGGTTCTTTCCTGAAGCAGGCAAGTCACTGCTGCTGCAAATGCCATTTTAAAAAATTAATTTTTTTTTTGAACTTCCAAAGATCAGCTAGTCTTAAAAGTTATGAGATGCTTTAGCGTCCTCTGCAGCTCAGGGAGGACCCTTCAGTTAAACTCATTTCTAAAGTTAATGGGAAAAAGCTAATGGATTTTGAAGGACAGCAGTAATGTATATAAAACATTTCTCAGGGGATTTGGGGGTGGAGGAGATAGAATCATGAAAAAGTACTAGAAGAATAATACTTTACTTTCTGCCTCAAAGCCTGGCTTTGTGAGTGCATCTTTCTGGAAATAGCTGGTTGGGCCCCAGCTGCTGAAGCAAGCGTGCCAAGTGGTGATGATTCCACTTTCTCCCAGGAGGAGGAGGAGGTGCAGAGAGGGTCATGCACTGCAGGAGGTGCTGGAGAGACAAGGTGGCGGCCTCTGTGCCAGCAGGCTGCTCCCCGCCCCCAGGAAGGGTTTGGTCCATCTGTTCTTAGTCAATGAACATTTCAGATGGGAGGTGGCTACTCTGTCTGCTGTCTACCTTACCCCCTCTCTCCAACCACAGGCCAGAGAACTGGCTGCCAAGAGGCTTTTCAGCCTGAAGGCTGTAACCTGAGGCTGATTTAAGAATCAGGGGTTTTATCCATGTACATTATAGCAGGATGTTTTTAATTTGCTACAGTTAGGTAAACTGGTGACCCTGAAAAACTGTCGGATGCCCTAAGTACTGCATGCCACTCTCCTGCTCAAAAACCTTCAATGGCTCCCCGTTTCCTATCTATATCTCCTTAGCTTTCCAAACAAATTTCTTACCAATAACCGTAAGAGTCCTATGCGATGTTGTCCACAGATCCCCAAACACACTTTCTGCTTCCCTATCTCCATAATACTTCTTGAGCTATGTATTCAACACTCTTCTCTTTCTACCCATGAAAATTCATTCTTTTTTTTTTTTTTTTTTTTAAAGACAGGGTCTTACTCAGTCACTCAGAGTAGAGTACAGTGGAACAATCATGGCTCACTGCAGCCTTGACCTCCCCAGACTCAAGTGAGTCTCTTAGCCTCCTGAGCAGCTGGGACCACAGGTGTATGCCACCACACCCAGCTAATTTTTCTATTTTTTGTAAAGCTGAGGGTCCACCATGTTGCCCAGGCTGGTCTCGAACTCCTGAGCTCAAATGATCTGTCTGCCTCGGCCTCCCCAAGATACTGGAACTACAGGTGTGAGCCGCCATGCCTGGCCCGTAAAAACGCTTTTTCCTTAAAAAAATAAATAAATCAAGATTTCTCCTTAATGAACATTCTCCTGACTGCTTGTGATGGAGTGAGCTCTTCCTTTTTTGAACTCCTATAACGTTGTCTGTCTACAAATACTTGTGACTCTCCATTCTACCTTGGAGAGTCAAGAATGTTTAACGTAGACATTAATTCCTTAACCTCCCATCTCCCATAGTTTGCTCTGTGGAACTCTAGGTTCATAGAACATTATTGATTCTTAAAATTAAAAAAAAGTGCTTTTCTTTGTCAAATAATTTGAGAATTGCTTGGTTAGATAGGTTTCTTTCTGAAGTATTTCTCAAATATTTCAGTGTGCTAATAACCTTCATTACAAAACTTCAAGAGGTGGATGTGATACATGGCAGTTTCCCAAGCTTACCTGGCCATCAAGGATGAAGAGATCAGGCTGCTTGTGGTTAATGACAGGTAAACCTACATGTGTATAACAGATGGTTTTCCTGAGTAGCTCTATGGAAGTTCACAGTCCAGGAAATGAGGAAACACATTGTTTATATAAATGTATTTTTTTTTTTTTGAGATGGAGTCTTGCTTTGTTGCCCAGGCTGGGGTGCAGTGGTGTGATCTCAGCTCACTGCAACCTCTGCCTCCCAGGTTCAAGCGATTCTCCTGCCTCAGCCTCCTGAGTAGCTGCGACTATAGGCGCGGGCCACCATGCTCAGCTAATTTTTTGCATTTTTAGTAGAGACAGGGTTTCACTGTGTTAGCCAGGATGGTCTCAATCTCCTGACCTCATGATCCCCCCGCCTCGGCCTCCCAAAGTGCTGGGATTACAGGCATGAGCCACTGCGCCTGGCCCATAAATGTATTTTTAAAGCATCTTATAAGGTAGTCATAGGGAATGTGGATAACCTTTTTGCAAAAGGGATATTTCCTGGCAAATTAATCCTTTTTATAGGTTTCTATTTTGAGTACAGAAGTTTCTTAAAGTGAGAAGTATTTTTGTTCACCTTTACATCTTGTATCTTGTATAGTGCAGGTAATAGATAAGGCTGCACAAGAAATGTTTATGAAATAAATGAATAACATTTACAGCTCAACACCAAGGAAAAGACTTTTCGTCTTCTAGAAAGACAACCAGCATACTGGATCAACCAATAACTATGATTGCCCAGCCTTTTTTTCTCTGCATACAATGAAGTAACTTTGTTGTTGTTTATTTGTTGTCCTAAGTGGCCCATGGCCCACGTGGGCTCATCAGCTTGACACGCTGTGGCAGGAATGCTGAGTACGGAGAACAAAGAACACAGTGATAAACACCAGGCCTGGGATAGCCCTGTTTCGGCCCCAGAAGCCGCCCTTACCTGGTAGCAGGTGCCCAGTTCCTTTCCATTGGCTGAGAAGGACAACATGCCCATGGCCAGATCCACGAGACAGCCGATCTCCAGGTCCACATTGCTCCGATTTGATCTCTGGGAACTGGCTACAATGTCCCCACCCCAGACCATGTAGCAGTTGCTGCGTTTCACACTAGGAGCCAAGACAGGAAAAGGCACAGAATCTGGACTGGGGCAGTTTGTAATCAAGACTCAGGAATGAAATGAAAAATGAAAATGGCTACAGAAACTTTCCTAGGAAGCTTTCTGTTCAGCCCCAAATACTTTTTTTTCCTTAAATGAGTTTATTTAGCTTCAACCCAATTTACTCAGACACAAACCACTCAGAGTAAGGATGTGGCAATCTATTCAGGCTACCTCCTTCCAAAAAGCACAATGTTCAGAGAACTGTTTCCAGACTCAATGTCAACACACCTTTGTGAAACAGATCATGGGAACGGCAGTATCCCACCAAAGAGACGGGAAATTGAGGCACGGAGTGAATGACCACCTTCGGCAAACTTATATGGGGATTTGGAATAAGAGGCAGAAAAAAAGTCTGGGTTCAGAGTCCCAATCTGGTAACCAGGGCAAAAGGCTGTAAAACACTTGAAAACTCGGGCCCACATTCCTTAGGATGGCCGGCCTGGGCTCCCTACAAAGTAGTTTTTCTCTGACACCTTGCTGCTACCTTGACTTATGAACCCCTGTACTTCCCCGTGCCTTAGAGTTCTGCCTCCCACACTACTGGCTAACCATCAACTTAGGTGCCTTGCTTAGCTTTCTGTCTACCAAACCCCAGCATACAAAACTCCATGACAGGTATTTACACTTAAAAGCAAACTATAATAATGAAAAAGTCCTTAAGAATCCCAAAGCCTGATTCCCTAACTGCAGGATTTCACATCCCAGGTGAGCTGTGGAGATGTGCAGTGGCAGAGGTGATTCTCAGAGCCCCCCACTGTGGGCAAGAGATGGCCGATTCTTTCTTCTTCTAAGCCCACACTGGTGTACGTCAGCTCAGGCACCTGGTCCCTTGAAGTGACATGACATGACTTTTCTCAAGTTAAATAAAAGGGTGATGCTATACCTGATGCAAGAGCAGCCCCTTTAAACATCTTAGGGTCAGTCTGATGTGACTCAGCTTGGCTTCCTGTTGTGGTCCTCAGCATGGAGGGCAAGGCCACATAGGGGCAGGGATAGTACATTTGGCACTGTGGGGTGGGTAGATCCTGGAATAGATCCTGTAAACTCTGAGAGTTGCTTCACCTCTCAGGATGATGTTCTCATTTGAAAAACCAAGGGTTCAATTAGGATTCTCCGAGGTTCCTTCTGCCTCTAGAAGTCTATCACTTTCCCCCTTTGTAAGCATGCATTAATCTCCTGTCCTCTCCTTTGGGACAATGATGGGTCTGCTCACTTCCTGTGAATGCCCTCAGGCAGGGGCCAGTGCAAATAGCCTCTTTCAAAGAGTTATAGCATTATTAGAGTTCTATAACTGCAGCCATGTTAGTACTACTTTTTAGTGATTAAGGTGCTAACCATACTAATGACTAATACAGAATTCAATTAATAATGTAAAGGGACATGGATGAAATTGAAAAATAATCATTCTCAGTAAACTATCGCAAGAACAAAAAACCAAACACCGCATATTCTCACTCATAGGTGGGAACTGAACAATGAGATCACATGGACACAGGAAGGGGAACATCACACTCTGAGGACTGTTGTGGGGTGCGGGGAGGGGGGAGGGATAGCATCGGGAGATATACCTAATGCTAGATGACGAGTTAGTGGGTGCAGCACACCAGCATGGCACATGTATACATATGTAACTAACCAGCACAATGTGCACATGTACCCTAAAACTTAAAGTATAATAAATAAATAAATAAATAAATAAATAAATAAATAAATAAAAGCTGTGGGAATGTGAAGTGGCTCGCTTTGGTCATACATTAAAGGGCCAAAATTCGAAATGTCCTAAAGCATCTGTAAACGGATTTTGTATTTATTTCTTATTACATAGGACAAAGAAGTAAGAATTATTGAATGTGTACCATATAGTATGTCTTATCCTAGGTGCTAAAATGTCAGTTAATGTTCACAGTAAGTATGGCCACTGAGGCTCAGATAAATGAAGTAATCAATCTCGTATGGTAGAGCCAGCAAACTGGAATTATAAACTCAAATGAGGTGGACACTTCTGCCTTTTCTTCTGGCTGAAGAACAAAGCCTGGATTGGTCAATTACTTTAGAATACTTTCCTTTCCAGTCTAAACCAGATGTTGCTTATAGCATCTATTTTGGCTCTCACAATGATGGACATTCAATAATGGGAATAATAATTATACAGCTGACCCTTGAAAAACATGGGTTTGAATTGCATAGGTCCATTATACGTGGGTCCACTTATAGGTGAATTTTTTTCAACCACACATAGATTGAAAATGCAGTGTTCACAGAGTGCAAAACTCACGTATAGGGAAGGCTGACTTTTCCTATACCGGGGTTCAGTGCTGACTGAGGTCATTGAGTATGAGCGGATTTTGGTATAGGTGGAAGATGCTGGGGCCAATCTAGCTCATATACCAAGGGATGACTGTAGCTGATATTTACTGAGTGCCTGAGTTGAGGCACTGTCCTAAAAATTTTTCTATGAATTAACTTATTTAATCTTCACAACACTCTGTGATAGAAACTATTATCCTCATCTTTAGATAAGGAAATCGAGGCCCAGGGAGGTTAAGTGACGGGTCCAATGTCATACCCCTAAGAACCCAGGCAGTTTATTCTAAAGCCAGCACTTATTTTTTTATTTTTATTTTTTTTGAGACAGAGACTTGCTCTGTTGCCAGGATGGAGTGCAGTGGCGCCATCTCGGCTCACTGCAACATTCACCTTCTGGGTTCAAGCGATTCTCCTGCCTCAGCCTCCCGAGTAGCTGGGATTACAGGCACACGCCACCACGCCCAGCTAATTTTTGTATTTTTAGTAGAGACGGGGTTTCACCATGTTGGCCAGGATGGTCTCAATCTCTTGACCTCGTGATCCGCCCGCCTTGGCCTCCCAAAGTGCTGTGATTACAAGTGTGAGCCACCGTGCCCAGCCTAAGCCAGCACTCTTAACCAGCTGCAGGTCCCTCATGACACAGTGACTGTGACTCACCTCTGGCTACTAGTCTTTGGTGAGCCAACATTCTCTAAAGGGCACTGATTGCAAGACGTTCCTGTCTTCGTAGGGAGCAAAGGCCAGCTTGAAAAACAACTTATGACATCGCTACATATGGCTGTATAGGGAAAAGATGCTCCTGTACCTCACGTAGGTGGGGAACAGATGGAAACCACAAGCCATGGTCTCTTCAGTCACCTCTGGAGCACATCTGGCCAACAATCCCTTCTCTGGCAGCAGTGCCAGCAGACCAGTGGGAGGGTATGGGTATGCCTAGAACGCGCTTGCCCTGAAGTTTCCTAATTTCTATTTGGTGGTTATTATTCATGAAGTTTCAATGTCTCTTTTATTCCTTATGCTTTCAACCATTATAAACTCTTGGGAGGAGGAGTTCTGAGTATATCAGTTAGTGTGTGATGTGGTATATCTTTTTATTTCTTCTGAATCAACTTCTCTCAAGCACCCAGAGATTTTCTCTGTCTTGTTCTGATGTTGTAGAAACTGGGACTTGCCCAGAAGTCCTGGAAAAAAACTCTGAGAGAGATCACATACCCCATTCTCTGTCTATATTTTCCATCTCTGGGTCACGATTTATATACATGATGAAACACTTCTCTATTTTCACTAGCACTTTTTCTCACTGTCATAGTACCGGTTTGTTTCTTTGAAGTCTGTGCTTCATTTTCTCCTTTTAAGAGAGGCCAAGATGTTTCCTTCTTTGGGTGTGGGGTGGAAGAAAAAGACTAGGGGGAGGGACTGAGAAGCCCGATGGCTAACCCTGCCACTTGGGAGCCCCCTTACCTTTCATGGACCCGGCCTCTTTCATCCCCTAGGGTGACAGTCACTGTGCAGTTTTTATTCAGGTCAAACTTTTCACTGTACAAGTGATAGTCTGGAGTCACCCATCCGACCCAGACACAGGATGGATCCTGTCCAGCAAAGATGCGGATGGCATAGTAGCACTGCTGTGGAGAGACCGCAGAGGGGAGTCAATGGCCCCCAGCCCCCATCCAGTTGAAGATAGGGGACCCAAGAGGCAGAAATAACACAGCAGCTCACTTGGCCCCCCCTTTTTTTTCTGGAAAAGTGCACACTAGTAGAGGTAGGCTAGATGCTAGATCTGGAAGGAAGGCTGAATAGGGATTCCGGCTTCCTAATTTTTCCTTTCTATTTTGCTGTAGCATCTGGCAAAGCAAATGCTTAAGCTAATCTACCACCCTTTGCCCAGAAGACACTGGTGCTGAAATCAGGAGATGCTGTGGATGGAAGCAGTGGCAGCTGCTCAGAATGGCAGCACAGAGCCCTAACCCTCTCCTGGGCACCAGGGCAGATCTGAGCTGCAGGAGAGAGCGGGCACAGTCCCTGCCCTCAGAGAAAGAGTGGTCAAGGGTCAGAGCATCCCTGTTACACTTTCTCCTTCTAAAGGGAAGTCTAGTGCTTTTTTCTGGAAAGTCTTGAAAGAGGTTGCTTAAGAAAGAGTTCATCTCATGGCCAAATGTGCTCTGTGTAGCTGTCACACTCAACTACAGTCAGTATTGAGAAGTACAGCAGTTTTTGGCAGGGCTCATACAATTCATGGGGTTATCACTATATTACAACAATAGCTACAGCTCTGAGGCAGGTGACTAGCTCATCATTTTCCTTATGAAACTGAGCAGATTCATTCTTAATGAAGTGGCTCTTATTTGTAGTCTATCAAATTTTCTTGACCGGAAGAAAAAAGGGTCGGCTAGACAAACCTGGGCTTGAATCTTGACACTGCCAGATATTCATCATGTGACTTTGGACAAATCATTTGTCCTCTCTGTGCATAATATTGTGTGGAATATTATCCATTTCAGGGCTTGCTGATTAATTTTAAATGGAGATTAAATGGGAAGGCAACAATGTGCCGAGCACAGTGTCCCCCACACACTGAGTGAGTGATTCACTGCAACAAGAATCTTATTCCTGATGAGAGTTAACCTACAAATTCAGGATTGTTGGATAACTTTACAGAAGGGTTGACACACATGTCTTCCATAGGCTTTTTTTTTTTTTTTTTTTTTTTTTTTTTTTTTTTGCCAGATGCTAAAGAAGAATGATAGAAAGAAAAATCAGGAGTTGCTTTCTGACTACTGTCTAGGGACCAAAAGTAGCTTCCATCTTCTGCGATGGCTTCTTGCTCTTCTTCTCATTTGATTGCTTTTAACATCACTCCTAGCACTGCACAGAGACATGGGGGAGCTGACTCACAAAAGTTTACACAAAAAAGGCAAACCAAAAGATTTAATTGAGCGCCCTCCAACTGATGCTCATTTCAATCAGAAAGGCAGTGTTGGATCCCTGATGGCAAATGGGCAACAAGTACCCAGTGATGCCCAGTTAGGAGCTCCAGGTAGAGCTTTTGCTTTGCACTGAATAACTGTCTTTCCCCCACTTGAGAAATGCCACAGATGTGTTCTGGAAGCATCAAGATGGATATTAAAAGACGGAGTAATTGGCAATTAAAGAGGATCTCTAGACGGATCTTTGCTGTAAGGGGCATATTACCAGGTACAACAAAGAATCAAATAATTAAAACCATAATTGAGCACATTTACTTACTGTTGTTGTATGAGAGAGTATTTCTTGCATCTGTTTCCTGGGGGAAAGATAATCCATGTTTTAGTTATTCAGCTGTATTGAGAATCCCACAGTTCCGACAGGCAACTTGATCTACCTTCAATGATCAAGGCAAGTTTAGGAAACTGGCTACTCCCTAAACACAAGTGATTGCAACCAGTCTTGGGACTTATTCATTTGCAAGCTGTTAACACAAGGCAGGGATGTGACTCCCAACTCTTATCCCTCAGCCCAGATGGTAAGTTAGATGTTAAGTTGAGAGTGAGGACGGAAGACTGCAATAATATAAGTAGGGATACCTCTGAATAGGTTATCCTATTCTCACAAGCAGCTATGCTTGTTTAAAAGCTTGGTAGAAAGCAAAACTCTAGAGGAAACCCCAACAAGACGGCTCCAGGCAGCAGACATACATCAATGATTAAAAATAGACATCAGGGGAAAGAAAGACAGCAAGGGATATGTTACTAATCAGGAAGAAAGAAGTCACATTGCCCATGAATCACACAGCTGCAGAGTTGGACAATGCCCATAGTTATGCAAAGAAGGCAGTATCTGCCTCCAGAAACTTCTAATTGCACGCAAAAGCAAAAATAATTGCACCCTCTTAAGCACTCACAAAACACAGGAATTGTGGGCAGCAAGGAAGGTAGGGGCTCAGAGTTCAAGAAGAGCAGAAACTTTTCCACCAGATGTGTCTGTTTAGCATGATTGGTGCCTTAATTATGCACTGCACAAACACACACGTGTACTTGCATGTACATGCGTGCACATACATTCTCATTTTCTTTTTTACCTGACTGAAAGCAGAGAGAACCCTATCAGTGGAGTTCCTATGCTGAGTTAGGGTAAAAAGCAGAAAGCCCACTTTACAGGAGATACAATGAGTGCCTCTGAGAACTGGAGGCCTCACCCTCACCTTTTCTGGAAAGCTTCACTGTCCAGACAGGGGCTGTGGCTGAAGGAGGAGTGGCACTCGACCGGCATGCTCAAGCGGCAATAGATCATGTCGGCATTGCTATTCTGTGTGCCAAATGTCTTATGGGTCACCTTGAGACACGGAGGGCTGTCCATGGTGCCATCAATCCTCATGACCTGGAAACATGACGAGTCCTTACCTTGACATACCAAAGGGCCTGACCTTGACCCAGTCCCTTTTTCCCTCGTGGACATGCACATGGCAAGGCATTCTGTGAACTATAGAAGTAAGTTGTGTCCAGTGATAACCAAACTATGATTCTCATCATTACTTGGGCCTTGTCCTGTAGGAAGAAACAGATCTGCTCCTGGCTAGGGAAATTAGAGATTTAAAAACATGCTCACTGGGTTCTCTGTAAGGCCAAGGGTGGAGAATAAATGCCAGAGGGGGGTGGCATCTGGGAGACACAGCATAGTGTCCATAGAGGCTAACCTTTTAGGTCAGGGGGCAAGTGGCTAAAGAAGATAATCTTTCCAAGGACTATGCTTGTCACTGGGCATGAAAACATCTAAGGGAAGGGGAAAAAGTGATCCCAAAGCTCGGGAAGGATGTCCAGCTCCTGAGGAGGGCACCCTCCCCACCCAGCCCAGCTCTCATCTCTGCCACAGTCATGGCCTGAAGGCTGAGGCTCCTGGAGCCTCCTCCTAATACTAGGAAATCAGCAGTTCCTAGGCACAAGCATTGCAGGGGGCAGAGTTAGGGGAGAAAAGGTCAGAAATTGATTTTTGCAATTTGTGTGTGGAGAGGGAAATGGGGGGATACAAGGGAAGTGAACTGAGGCTTACAGTAATAATTTTCTTATAATCTGAGCCTCTTCTTTGCTCTCTATAGAACTGTTCTTGTCCTGGGTCCTATAAGAATACTTCAATTCTGTTTTTCTAAGTAGAGGGCCTCTAGGGGTTCATGACCTCCAACAGTTTAAGAGTCACTTTTCTAAAGTAATGGTTAGGGAGGAATCAGAGAGAGAAAAGTCTCTACTATTTAACTGAGGAAGAAAGTGGGGCATTAAGGTTGATGCTTGCTGAATTCAGATGGGAGGATGAGTTAAGGAACTTACAGTGAGGTTGCAGCAAACCACTGAATCTACCTTGACTAAAGCTGCAATGGGGCTGATCTGTCTGGCATTTTTTTTTAAATCAACACTCTCCCCCTATCCACCACGGAAAAACCATGGTCTGTGAACCAAAACAGAGGCAAGTCTTAGTCGATGTAGGGCCAGAACTAAAGTTAGGCTCCTTACAATCTTTGGCTCCTCTCTGCTCCCCCTAGAAGACGGGGATAGATTAATCAATGATCAGACGTCAGCTTAAAATCCTGGCAACACCATCAAAGAATTAAATAGGTCCTACAAGACATCAAGTCATGAGTGGGTAACAACATACATGTTCAGTATATATAATCTTGAATATAGGTATGGAACTTTTAAATTTTTTTTTAATAAAAAAAATTGTTTCAAGAGACGAGGTCTCTCTCTGTCACCCAGGCTACAGTGCAGTGATGTGATCATAGCTCACTGCAGTCTCGAACTCCCGAGCTCAAGGGATCCTCCCACCTCAGCCTCCCAAGTAGCTGGGATTACACGTGTGAGCCACCACACCCAGCCCGAACTTAAAAAAAGAAAAAAAACAGAAAAGTTTAAGGTCTCCGAATACTGTATTACTAGGACAATACAGTATAGGAACATCCAGAGCAAATCCAGTGGCCCAAAATGTTGAGAGTTGATCTGTAAGGTTTTATGTGCAAGGCTGATGTCTCTCGTAAGATGCCACTGAGCTGCCCCAATTAAGATGCCTGCAACTGCAGCTCTGAGGGCCAGGGGGGAGGTGGCTGGTAAGTGGCCAGGGCATGGACTTAGGTAAGCAGCTGCCTGTTGACAGGAGACTTAGGGCAAGCTTAGGGCCTTGGCCCACCTGACCTGCCAGGGCCACACACATTGTGTAACATTACCTCTATGTGTGGATGATCCTTTGGCACGTTGACAAACGTCGGGAGGCGCTTGCTGAACCACATAGCAACATCTCTGTTCATGTTGACAGCAAAAGGCTCAAAGCCCTCTTGGAGACCGCACATGGTATAAAACTTGAAGGTACTGGCATCTGTCCCGAGATTCATGCGGCCAATCTGAGATAGCCCCAGACAGCAGATGGGCACGAAGCCTGCGGAAGAGTTAGAGAGACCTGCTTTAGCCCGAAGGCACCATCCCAGGAAACTCTGAGGAAGCTGAATCTTTGCTTCCTTAAGGGCTTTGACTCCCAATAGGAAAGATGGGACACAACCCGTTCTTTCTTTCTTTCTTCCTGGCACATAAAATCAACAACAGGAGGCCACATGGAGACCACCACTGCCCATGGTACATAGGAAAGATAAGACAGCTTGGTTCAAAATGACTTGGGAAAAGCAATGATCCAGTTAAGAATATTTGTAAGATATAAATAAATATCAACTGGAAAGGCAAAACCAGTAAGAGAAAAAGTGAAATTCTTTATCTGTCCCTTAGTTAAAATTGATCTTAGGCCCTGGGAAAATTTAACTACTACCCAAAACAATGCAGTGAGCCTAAAGAATGACTTGGTGAGATTTTTTGCCACAAAAACAAAAAGATGGGTAACTATGTGAGATGATGAATATGTTATCTTGCTGCACTGTAGCAGCCTTTTTACTATCTCTATGTATTTCATAACATCACGTTGTATACCTTAAATATACAAAATAAAATTTATTTAAAATAAAAAAAGGATGACTTGGTGCAAGTTGCCTGACTTTTCTGGACCCCAGCATCTTCCCCAGTGACATGAGAGGTCCTTCACATTTCGAGAGTAGGATTCTAAGGAGTTTTAAATGCTAGCACTAGGATTGTGCTTGTTAACAAAATACAATTTACAAACACCCAGTTTCCTAGCCCACTCTCCTCCTCACCTACTCAGGAAGGCAGAGTTTCAAGCAGGAGCCAGAGAAAGCTCCTCTCTTCCTTCCTACAGCTATCATCTCTCCAAGCTCACATCTGTAGCTTGATCGTATTAAAAAACTACCACTCAAAACAGACCAAAGCAGAAGTTCAAATTGTTTGGTGTTCTTGTTTGTGGGCTATTTATAAATCATAATTGTGGACCAACAAATCAGCAACACAGGGAAAGCGCTAATTATGTTGGATTTGGGAGGATGTGAGAGGCAGGCAGGTGGCTGGAGGACCGCTGGAGGCTGCAGAGAGCGCCTGGAAGGGTAGGAGAAGTTCTGAGGCTGCTGGATGAGGCAGGGGCTGGAGTTCCCTACAGAAGAAAGTGGTGTCACTCCCTAGGATAAGAGTGGTCATTTCAGGGGACATTTAAAAGCCAATTTTGGGAGCATTTACATCTAACAGTAAAAACTTTCTTTCACAGACACCAAGGCCAAGATGCACTCTTCCTAGATGGGAGGCTTATATACTGTTATCTAAGCCACGAAGTTTCTATGTAAATAATAAGTTACATAAGTGAAACGTAAATCTCTTGCAAGCTATGTGGTTGATTTTAGAAACTATAAACTCACTTAGGATACAGACGTGTTTAATACCGTGTCTAAATAAAAGAGAATGTCAATGCAGTCCTAGCAAAATGGCAGTGATGTTTGTAGAAAAAGCCTCCTTGCAGCACTGCCAACTGAGGACAGACTAGGACCCCTACCTCTCAGGACAGTCAATGGACTGGTCCCTTGGACAAGCACCTGTGCATGTAACATCCTGAGCACTGCTATGCTTCTGGTATTTTTGTGATAGGGGCTGCGATGGATGAAACCATCTCCTTTCTATAGACAGAGATGTTTATAAATAAAGAACCTTTGGAAATCTGATTACAGTGTAGAATAAGAATTGCTTGCCAGTAAAATTCCTAGGCTCCGCATTGGGAAAGATGGTTTTGCTATGTGCCATGACAAGATGTGAAGGAAGAAGAAACTACCCCAATCCCAAGGAGCTTACAGAAATGGGGACAAGGAATGGAATATAAAAGAGGGGATGTGTTTGCTGCAAACCATACCTAATCTCAAGACAGTATTTTAATTATTCTACTAAGGGAGGTAACTAGACCAAGAAAACCACCAGTATAGGTTTATCTTGGAGCCATGAACATGAAGATCATGAAATAGTCCAGCCCTGATGTGAGCACAGAGTAGGACAGCTTAAGAAAACCTCTCTATTCCATTCTCCATGAACCTGGATGGTGCAATAAGCAAGCAGCAGGGGTAAAAGCCTCAGTGGGAAGCAGCAACAATGAAGATTTGACCTCAGGACATGAAAATAATGTCCTAGTCACAGACCCATTGACAATGTAAGGGGGAAAAGGTAATAATTGCATAAGACTTCTTTTTTTCTAAGGATGTTGAGCTCCTCTTCATTCCTAAGCACCAGTAGAGAGGACAGCACTTTAATAAAGCTAAAACTAAGAACATGAGGAGTTAATGGACTTGATCACAGTCACGGGAAGGGCAAGCGACAAAAATGGGATGAGATCCTTTATCCTCGAGTCATAGGCCAGCTGCCAGTCAGTGTGTGAGAGGGAGTGAGTCTTCAGGGGATGAATGCCCCAGATTTAAACAGTAGTTATGACCAGGGCCAGAGGACTGCATTCACTAGAGAGTAAAGTGTTGTCCCTGTGGAGCAGAAGCCCTCTCTACAGGGAGAGTTGCACACTCCATGGGAAAAGACAGGGTAACAAAAGTCATGGATGCAAGAGCAATGGGAGGCACAGAGTATTGGGGACCTCCAGGAGGCTAAGTGGACGCAGCTGGGCCAGCTCTGGAAAACAGCAGCAGAAAAGCTAAATCTAAGGCTTGAGTCAGAAAAGAGAAAATCCGAAAGGACAGAGAGGAAAGATTAATTCTCATAAAGCACCAGCGCTTTCTCTTGGAGAAAATGATTCGATAACTAGATACATTTAATCAGCTCCCTCCACCTGGCTAAGAGGATCTAGCTAGTATCTCCATTTCTAAAACTTCTTTATTTGAGGCATTTAAAAATCTTGTAACTTTATAACTCTTCATGAAAGACAGATAAGGGGGAACAACCATGGCATGATAAACCACAATAGCAAATATTTACCAAATACCTTGTAAATGTCAGGCTTAGTGCTCTACAGATACATCTCATTATTACTCCAATTTTACAGATGAGGAAACTGAGGCCTGGAAAGTGGACTGGGGCTCAACATCTGCTACCTGGTAAACTGCAGAGTCAGCATGTGAACAAAGTTGCCTGAGCAGGAGTCCACAGCAAGCAACGGGGACTGAAGCCAGGATGCCTGCTTTCTAACTGTCGTCTAAGCTAACTTGTTTTGAGTTACATTGCTTTTCAAATGATTTTCCAACGTGTCAGGGAGTTCACCTGTTTGTCTCTAGATTAGACAGATGGAGACCCATAACCACAACACGCTCCAGGCCCCGTAGAGGAAAAGGGCTACCTGTACACAGCTCACCACATGGCTCTCTAGAATTCACCTGGATAAAAGGACCTACTGGGCAAGGTCATGTGGCATTACTATCTGTCATATAGAAGGATTTCCATGTTGCACACAGCTTAATGAACCCATAGCCTCAAATGAGATTGGAGAAGAAGAAAATATAATAAGAGGGCAAAGAATACCACCTCCCTACATGCATCCTAATAGATATGATTATGCTGACAACTCTGAAGAGGTTTGAGAAGAAAATTTGCAAAAGGCACAGTCTTCGGCCAAGATGTATACAGAAGTTCTTGTCCCAGGAAAGAAATGGCAAGAATATATGCATTTACATTTTGTACAGGACCCCCAGTTCTGATACACTTGGTATTATAAGGCCTCATACTGGTTTTCTGATTAGGAAGAGGGAGAGCAGGGGGGTAATCTTATAATTCCAGGAGATTGCAAAGAAATCAGCTCTCTCAAAAATCCAAAGGACAGATCCACTTTCAATCCATTTTAAACTAAAGGAAGACATAAAAGAGAATAGCTACCAGCAAGGGAAAAGCTGACATCTTAGAGAGAGGGAGGTAGATGACCGCTCAGACCATTCCTGGGGTGTTTCTGGGAGTTTCAATCCAGCAGCACATGCTATACCCATTCCTTCCCATTTCCTGGTAAGCCTTTCAAAGACAGAGTTACAGGAGATGACAGGGAGATGGTCACAAGCCTTGTAGAAAACAAAGGAAACAACAGGCCACGCTCCCCTGCCACAGCCGCTTTCTGAAACACAAGACCCATCTGGAGAGAGAATGACAGGGGACCCTGGGTACCAGCGTGTGTGCCTGCAGATGGCAGTGACACTTCCTGCAGATAAGTTTCATTTTCTGCCTATTGAAAAGCTGCCAACAGAAATGAGGGATCTGTTAAACCCGACAGGTCAATGGGCAGGAACAGCCTGGGAGGCTGCCCCTGCAGACACCAAAGCTGTAGCAAGAGGCAGCATGTCCCTCAGGGGAGTGCCTGGCAGAGAGGCAGCACAGGAGACCACACCAAAGCCTCTTCCAGATGTCGCATTCTGAGGTCTAGCAGAATGTTCAGGATTTTATGTTCCTTTCCTTTAAAGAGAGGAAAAGAGAAGGCTAATAGCAAAGGGTTTGCCTTGGAGGCTTCTGAGCTCTCAGATACTTCTAGGTGACAACAGTGAGAGCTGTGATGGTCCAGTCCAGGGACCAGGGGAGGGAACATTAATTAGAAAATTCTAATGAAGCAGATAAAGGCATATAATCTATGATGCATAAGAGGATGGAAATGACAACTTGTAAGGAAGCCAGAGGTAAAAACAGCCATGAACTACAGTATCTGTCCCCACTGCTTCCCCAAAAGGGCAAAAGGCTTCCCATGGCCCAGCTCCCACTGGGGTAATGACTGAAATCAAAGCTGACATGCTGGTGACCAGAAGAACACAAGCACGTCGCGCATTTTGCTTTAAGGGGTGGGGGGAGGTAGGCGCCACAATGCATAAAATGTTTTATTTTCAACAGATGCTTTTCTTAACAACTCAAGGCAAGAATTGCTACCTCTTTCCACTTGACGCAGAGAGAGGAGAGATGCTGTGTGGTTATTCCAGGCCTTGGGGCTACTGTTATCAAAGAATGGCATGTCGACTTCCTTATAACTACCCTTCCACCAACTCACAAGGCATTGCAGAACTTCCTTATAACTACCCTTCCACCAACTCACAAGGCATCGCAGAACTGAAAGAGCTTTCCAATTATCTTGTCTCTGTGTTATTAAAGGGCAATATGATACGACAGTATAATGTGCTAACACATTACAGTACAATTCTATTATTAAACAGCATCCTAATAATACTTTGTTTTTCTGAAGGTCAAATCACATCCCTGTACACAACAGGCCTATGGGACATCACTTTCATTAAATACAGATGCTCTCTCAAAGCCGGGTTATGCTCAAATGTCCCTCCCCTCTATAGTATTCCTCTGCTCAAACCCCATTATGGCCCCTCATTTCCTAGAGGGTGAAGTCCAAGGGTGCTTGGCTCAGAGAAGACAATAGTTTCTTGAACGAAAAGGCTGAGTCTCAGTATTTGAGCCTATAATCTGCACCTTATCTACCTTTCCAGCTTCATCATCCATACATTCCACACACAAATCTTCTACCCTTTCCTATAGCTTCCTGGAGCCACAGAACTACTCTTGTTACATCCCCTGTCAGGACTAGCCTTCTCCTTACACATAGACATCTCGTATTCTGTAGTTAACATGCAATTCAAATCCCATTCATATAGACTTTTCATTCTGTATTAGTCACTTGTCATTGATAACTTACTGCTCTGCATTATTATCATCTTTTTTACAACTAAAAAATGAGCTCCTTAATACTGCTACTACTCACATTTGCATATGCTTTAGACCACTGCTCTCACACTTCAGTGTGCATGCAAATCACCAGAGTGTCTCGTCAGAATGCAGATTCTGATTCTGGTCTGGGGTGGGGCTGAGATTCCTCATTGCTAACAAGCAGACCATACTTTGAGTATTAAGGCTTTGGACTTTACAAAGTTCTTGTAACTCTGCACAACATATGAGATTCTCATCTCCTCCTCAGAGTTCAACAGACAAGTAACCTCTTCCAGTTCACACAATAGCAGGGCCTGGAAAAGGCCCTGATTTTTGGACTCTTTCTACCCCAGGGAACGACTTTCTTTGGAGATGTGCCTGAATCTCCTAGGCTGTTTTCCTCCTGGCCTCAGAGGGAGGGCACTGCATGAGGTGGGTGCTTGGAAAGCACCTGGTGGTCCTTGTACACTGCCCTGATGTCCACCCACAGAAATCCTCTCCTTTGCCTCTGAACCAGCACACAGGCCATTCCTTCTTCTGGCAACATCATTCTCACCTGTCTCCAAAAACAGAGTTATTTCTTTAAAATTTTGATTTTAAACCTCTTTGGAAGGCATTAAAATATGACTCCATTTGACTTTAGTCATTTGTCTTTTTAGGAAAATACAATGGACTTGTAAGCTTTTTATTTCTCCAAATATTTGGCTCTTAGAAAAACCTTGAAAGGATGAGAACACATGAACACAGGAAGGGGAACATCACACACTGGGGCCTGTTGTGGGATGGGGGGAGGGGGGAGGGATGGCATTAGGAGATATAGCTAATGTTAAATGACGAGTTAATGGGTGCAGCACACCAACATGGCACATGTATACATATGTAACAAACCTGCATGTTGTGCACATGTACCCTAAAACTTAAAGTATAATAATAAAAAAAAAGAAACACCTTGAAAGGTACAGTTGGATATGCATACTTTAAACAATAGGTGTCTGAAAAAAAAGTGCAAAAGTCATTTATAAAGCTAAAAATGCTCTGTAAAGAGCATGTATATTACATACACACAGTTTCATGTATTTGTGCTCTCTTGCCTATGCAGTTGTATTGTTTTAGCTTTCTAGGTAGGAAATGTTTCTTTCTGTAAAGTCTCAGAAATTTAGGGCTACAAGGAGCCCTCATCATCTACAGAGATAAAAATGAGTTCCTAAATGGATAAATAAAGTCAACTAAGATGTCCTGGGTAGGCAGAAGCAGAGGCAGGTGAGCGTCCAGGTCTCCTGATCCAGCACAGCCCCCTTCTCGTCCGTGAGGAGGAAACAGTGTGGCAAAGCACCAGGCATAAGGGCATTCACACAGCAGGTGTTAAGTCACTGCCGTTTAATTTTATATCTGGGAAGAACATTAGATTTTATTTCATCAATGCTTTTATTCTCTGATATAGATGAAGAAAGTAAAACTCAGAGAGGTCAAACAGATACTCCTTGGGAGCCAATGAGCTTGTTAGGAGAAGTCTACTGACTTGCAGTACACTCTTTCCCCCATATACCAACAGTCTTGTGTACATAATGTAGTTATATAGACAAGAAATAATAAGCTCCACTTCCTCCTTTGTGTAGCTGGAAGCGTGCCCCTGACTGTGGTCTATTCATGGACATTAAAAAATGCAACTCTGGTTGGGTTTCACAGTGTGTCTGAATTTCAAAATAAATTGTATTTCATTCAAGGAAATAGCTAAATCTAACTTTTGTGTTTCAATCGTTCTCTTCAAAGCATCAAGTTCAATTACACAAACATGCAGACTGACAATTCAAATCAGAATAAAAGGATAATTCTTTAATTCACTGATTTTTCTCTCCTGTCAAGGACATTAGTCATATACAATAAGTGTTTTCTTTGTAATACTGGGAAACCTGGAGAATCTTAAAATGCCAAGACACAGGGGAGGGAATTAGCTTCTTGGTTAACCTATCTGAGAGTTCAGAATGTGTATGTATGCTGCACACACCAACTATCACTATTATCTCCCCTAATTCTTTGAAATTGCTAGTCTATGGGATCGTCTTCACCATTAGGGTTTTCAAATATGCAAAGGACAGTGTAGACCGAATAAGGAAGTAGAGCAGCTCGCTCAGCTCTCCCTATATTTTCCTCCAGCCTCATGGAGCTGGGGTTGGCAGAGGGTGTTAGATTTACCATTCTCAATCTCGTAGTCAGCGAAGGCAAGTTCAGAGCCTTTGTTGGTGATCAGCAGCTCCCCATTCAGTGTGAAGATCATTGAAGCATCATCCAGGTTAATCATACATCCGACCACATCCCCTGGCTGCCAGGTACGCCCAAAATACCCACTTCCTTGATGCCAGCGCTGGCCCTAGAAAACAAGACTCTAGGGCTTAGAGAAATGGAGTCTCTAGAAGCCCCAGCAGCTGGAGAAATGACCATATCTTCGATATCTCCTAACTAGCAGTGGTTACATGATTTCTAGGGGACACTCAAGGATAACCAACAAGGAGGAGTGGTCTATGTTATAAATGAAACCAAGACACACAAGGTAGCCCAAGTCTCTTGATTTCTAGTCACAGCTATGGCAATAATCAGGATTCTCTCTAGGGAAAACTGGTAAGATTTCCTGACATACTAGCTGCATAGTGATCTTTGTGTCACCTCTGGAGTGGAGTCAATGGGCTTGGGTGCACAAGCAGATATGAAGGTGATTGTAGAAAGGATTTGGGGTACAGTGCTCCCCTTCAACAGAGTGAAGAGCAAAGAAACAGTCACTAGGAGATGCTCATTCAATGTCTACATTAGCCAGTGGTGGTGGTCACTCACTTTGAAGCCAGAGATCCAGTAATTTGAGCTTCCAGAAAAATGTTTGGAGAAGGAAAACTTGGTCTGAGGATGGGTGTTTGCTAGATATATAAACTCACCCTGTTGCCTTCAAACACAAAGGCTTGGTCATCGGCCCCCAGCTCGACATCAGGCCGACAGCCTGGCCTGGCCCAGCCGACTCGCATGTCTCCTCCAGTCACCACCTCAAACTCAAAATACCACTTTCCAGATCTCACTGCATAAGATCGCTCTACCCGGAAAAATCGGATCTTGTCTATGCTGACCTTCTCCACAGCCGAGTCAGCTATTGTGAGAAGGAAGGCGAACAGAGGGTGTGGAAGGGAAAGAGAGAACATAGACCTTTAATAATTAGGTAGCACTACTCAAAAGAATTTGATGAGAACATCTAAGACTGACCATAGGTCGACTACTATCCAATATGGCATTCTGTTCATGATGATCGTCATCATCATCACCATACAAGCTACCACTGACTGAGGGACTGCTTCATAGTAGATCCTTTAGAGACCACTTCTCAGTTTTCCCTCACAATAATCCTATGAGGTAGCTAATATTGTCCTCATTTTACTGATGAAGAAATTCAGGCTCAAAGAGGTAAAATCATTTATTCAACATCACAGAGCCCATGAACAGAGGAGCAAAGGTATAAACCCAGATTGGACTTCAAAACCATCCCCTTAATGACTTACAATTCTGCCCCTGTGGCCTACTGTGCCTCCTGGGGCATGGGATGACAATAACAGGCTCATCAATTTTAAGCTGTTGTTCAGATTGGAGATGTGATTATCTGATCTAAAAGTAAGCTGATATTCACACATTTGGAAAGTAAGATAAAAAAAGTGACTTGGTTTTTGATCAGGTATTCTGAAAAGCTCAGCTACCCTAGAAGATAACCTATTCGTTGTGGGAATAAGTCATAGAAGTGTTCATTGCAGAAAATCTGTCAATGGGATGATGGTTTATATCAAACATGGTCTCCCCGATAACAATAAAAAAAAATCACACCATTTAGTCTAGTGCTCTTCAGCCCCAATACTATTTCCAATAGTACAAGTTAGACCTATTTGAAGTTAGGATGCCCCAAGAAGAGGACCTGTTTAGTAAACTGGGGCCAGAATAAACACTCTCAACTCATTACCTAGTTCTTGGTCTGATGGCTCAATGTTATACCCGTAACCAACAAAAGTGCGCACAGCTTCCCGCAGGCTGTCCCTGTTTGACTTCTTGGTACGCTCATCCAGTAATGCATATGGCACCAGACGGGGATTTCTTTTGTTCTTCAAATCCTATGTGAAGCCAGAGAAAAAAGGTGCCAAGAAAACATTTCACCTTCACCACAGCTCACCCTATTCACACATTCCCAGCAACAGTCCTGGCTTTCTGGCCGCTCTAGGTCTATTAGCTCTCCCCTCAGTGCCTTCACATTTAGCAATGTACATATTTGCCACTTCTCCTCCAGATTAAGTGAGTATAAATGGAAACATTTTACTAATGCTGAAAGCTAGCATTAAGAAACACTTTTGGCCGGGTATGGTGACTCATGCCTGTAATCCCAGCACTTTGGGAGGCCGAGGTGGGTGGATCACTCGAGGTCAGGAGTTTGAGACCAGTCTGCCAACATGGTGAAACCCCATCTCTAGAAAAATACAAAAATTAGCTCGATGTGGTGGCACATGCCTGTAATCCCAGCTACTCGGGAGGCTGAGGCAGGAGAATCACTTGAACCTGGGAGATGAAGGTTGCAGTGAGCTGAGGTCATGCCACTGCACTCCAGCCTGGGTGACAGAGAGAGAGTCTGTCTCATTAAAAAAACAAAACAAAACAAAAAACACTTTAAATAACACCAGTCTGTGAATAAAATGAAGCATCACAGAATTGGTTAGAAACCTCCATTCCTAAGGCAAAGCAGCTGGAGATTTGTATAATGATTTCCCTATGGAAGATCATGTCATGATTTAAGTTGCTATAGCCTCCTCATGACAGCTTAACAGCCTTCATGGAGAAACATCGGAAAAGGTGGCAGAGCCACAGTGTGTTCATTTCATGGCAGAGGACACACATTTGTAGTAATGTCCCTCTCGGTTCCTTAGGAGGGACTAAGAAGACAATAGGGACAATTGTAGTGATAAGTCACCCAAACTCATATGTATAACATGCTGTTTTGAACCTCTTTACTCCGCTGCTCCTCCTCCCCCCATAGTTTGCATAGTTGTGTTCTTCCTGGCTTCCAGATGTGTGGCTCCGGTATGAATTAACTATGTGCGCATAGCCACTCCTGAATGTCCCTGATACTAACCCTACCATTGGTGATTACTAAGATGAGAGAAACCATCTCAAGGAAAGAGGTGTGCCAGGTGGTTTGGGACTAAACTCTGTCTAATTTCTAGCTGTGCTCTGGCTTTCAGGCTGCCTCCTGCTCAGGCCAAGACCTCTGCCCAGAAATCGTTGGCCCAATGGACTGAAGTAAGGAGGCAAAAGCTTTTGGGCAGGCTGGTTTGCTGCTGTGCTGGGCTAGCTTCCCCTCCATTTCATCCTCACCAGTAGATACGTGGGACTATCCCAGAAATACTGCTGAGCTATGAAGTGACTATTACAAATTCTGTCCAGCCCCATGATTCCATAAATAATGAACACACTGAGGTGTGAGGGATAGAGTGCAAAGGCAACCTCTTCCTTCTGATCTAACACACACCAAAGCAAAACGGCATGTGGATGATCATATCTTCTAAGTTTTCCAGCACGCCTGACACAGAATTTCTTACCTGTTGGATGCCATAGGTCCATCCTTGTTTTATTCTGTCTTTTGCCCAAACATTGTGTGCATTTTCTGCAAGCTTATCCACTAAAATTTCTTGAGGAGGTAACAGCTTCACATCAGACAAATCCAAAGGGGCTGGCTTATAGCCGTTGGACATCATATAGCTACAAGTAAATGTAAAAGTATACATTTTTAACAGATCTCCATGAGTTTCTCATTCCGGATTTTAGACCAAGAGCACATGGTAAGAACGCTACACAAATAAGGCTACAGTCACAGGTCCCACTCTTTGGCTGAACGAATAGCTCAGCTCTGTTTCAAGTCTATAGATGAAGCCCCCAACCTACCATCCTTCTTCCCAACATATGTAACATATTTCAAAGAAGACTTGAAAAAAGCAGATGGTCAATACAAACCATCTTTATTTCTACTAAAACTACTTCTGTTCTCTAGAAATAATGGGCACGTTCAGCATGCTGCAGCATTACCAGAAGCCTGTCATCCCACTACAAAAACACAAAAAGTCAAAACCAGATTGGCAAGAACAAGACCTTGAGTCAAATGTCTCCTTATAAATCAGCACAGAATAATCACTCAGTCAAAAAGTAAAGGCTAAACTTTTACTTTCGGAATTAAAAAAAAGAATGATGTCAGAGTATTTTTGAACTTAAAGTGATCTTAGCAGTTAGCTGTCCAGTCCAAGAGTCACAGCCTCAAATGTCTGTAAGTTGACTGACAATGGGAAGAAGTGGAAGAGCTCTACGTAGACACATCGTGTAAATGCAGAAGACTAGGGCACACTGCGGAGTGAAACCTTAGGAAAGCAGATTGTCATAGCCATGTGGGAATATGAGTTTAAAGGTATATATGGCCCCAGGGCCATTGACTGCCTAGGCCAGAGCCAGAATCCAACAGTGATGAACCACAGACCAGGGCTCAATCCATCCAGGACCTCTGAGCAGCATGAGATGCAGGGTCTATTGTAGGTAGGTATAAGATAAAGTTCTGCATCCACCTTTTCAGGATGCTGCCCTTGGGCAGAGTCAGGATGCACTGACTGTTGCGTCCTGACCTCAGCAGCTCTGGCCAGCAGCCTGTTCCTCCACTGCAGCCTGTCAGATGTGCTTTTCTTGGTACTAGGAGTTGCGTGTGTGAGAGTGGATCTTGGAAGTTTAAGAGGAAAGAAGGGGGAAGATAAACGTTTGATTAAAGCTGGCACTGCTTGGCTCCTAAGTAATGATGACACCTGTGTGTGAATCCATCTGCATATCTGCTGGCATGCATGAGAGCAAACAAGCAAGGGAGCCAGTGGATGTGCCGCTGAGCAAGCATTTGAATGTGCAAGGACAAGAAATGTGCAACTGTGTCTGAATGTAGTGGGAGAGAGGCAGAGCAGGACACAGGCAGATATAGGGGGTCAAACGAATGGTGGCAGAGATACCCCTTCCACAAAGGACTTACAAGGCTGGTCCAGTGCCAGAGGAGTGACTCTCTGTTATGGCTGGGAACCACTTTTCAGTTTTTGTGCTGAATGCTATTCTTATAGATCTAAGACAGTGCATCCATCTGACCTCCTGGCTCAAAACTAACAATATTAGTGTGAGGTCCAGGTGGAAGGGGCAAAGAGAGGGAAAACCCTGAAATACTTCTTCACCAGGCTTCTATCTGAGGGCTTCAGTGCCATCTAGGAAACAGGGGAGCCCTTCTGAGCTGGTGCTAGCAACTATGTGGGCTGTTGTCTGTCTTGGTACCACCCTCCTGGATTAAAAATACAGGCCGAAGCACTGAAGTCTTGAACCATTAAAAAAAAATCACCTACTTTTTGGGCAGTTTGACCTTCTTGAGATCCTCCTCAGCAGCTGGGTTAACATGAGCAATGTGGCACCCCAGGGCCAGGAGGGTTCTGTGACACAACGGAAGAAGACTATGGTTAACTGCAGTGTTAGGAACAGCAGGAACCCTAATTCACATCCCAGTTGAAAACAGACAAGAGCCATTCATTTAGCCCAGGGTTCAGTAGACTTTTTCTGTAAGGGGCCACAGAGTAAATGCCTTAGGCTTTGTGAGCCATATGTCTCTGTCACAGCTACAACTCTGTGATTACAGAGCAAAGCCAGCCATAGGCAATATGAAAACCAATGAGCTTGACTCTGTTACAATAACAATCTATTTACAAAAATAGGTAGCTGGTCTGATTGTCCCAGGGGCCATAATTTGTCAACTCCCGATTTAGATGATAGCAAGCATAAGATTACAAAAGAGAAATGTGTTAACTGCCCCTCTTGGAGACATTTTTCTATTTTATAAATTTGCATTACAATTATATGCCTCTTCTAATTCCATGGAACAGATAGAATTCTAATATCCAGCCCACAGGTCAGCAAATATTTACTGCATGATGCCTGTAAGGGCATGAGCTGTGCTTAAAACCATGAAGTACAAAGCCATACCCTCAAGAGGTGCCAGTGTAATTGAAGGTATCCCATGTAAGCCTGTGGGACAAGGGACCTTACGGAGCATCGTTATGCCAACAAAACCACAAAGTTATAATGTTCTGCAGTGACAACTAGAGAACAGGGAAATACAAAGACAAGAGAACAGGTAACAAGCCCCCAAAGAATTCAAAATGGGAGATAACAATTTAGGCTAGAGAAGTTAAAGTCTAAATTAGGCCCATGGGTAGCATCACGGAGAAGCGAAAGTTATTTTAAAATTGAATTTTAGTGTATCAGATCAGGTTTCCCAACGGGTTTTAGAAATGCTTCATTTTTTTTTCCTTTATTTAATGTGAACTGCAGGAGGTACTTGGTCCTTTGATTCTAAGTTTCTTTTCTGCCTCTTACTTTTTCCCTGTCCCTAGCAAATAGCAAATGGTTTAAGAAATATAGTCAATAATAATGGTGGATGGTTATGCTAAATCCTCTTGTGACATGATTCATCATCATCTCCTCTAATTTATCAGAATGTGCCATGTTTTCAGGCAAGAGACATATCTTTGCAGTTTAGTTATAATGCATTAAATCATCTATTCATTGTTTGTAAAACTTCAGCTCAATTAAATACTCACTTTAAGGTTTCAGTTGACATTTGCAGGTTATAATTCTTCTCAGTTTCGGGGAGCTTTGAAAACTCCACAAGGCAAGGGTGTTGTCTTTTATTGTCATCTCGTATCTAGGTGGTGACATAAGAAAGAATGTGATTTAAGTTTTGACAGCTGGCACTGCATGGGAAAACAGAACAGAACATACTTTGAAACATGGCCCAGGCAATCCATATCAGGCAAGAGAAAGACAGCAACTTGCTAATCGGCAAACAGATGATCTCTCTAGTCAATGAGACACACAGTCTCCAAGTTGCCAGTGGTTTGTGCTCCGTGGATTTATTTCTAGACAGGCATCTGCATTTCGAACATACTTTCCGAAAGAAGCAGTGCTACACGTGGCAGCCATGCTCTTGTTCCTCCAAAATTCATGTAACCATAACGTTTCTGAAGAGGAACATTCTTCAGCATAGGACAGGCTACAGAATCTGGACCAGTGCTGTGCAGTAGAACCAAAAGTCAGCCACAAACGTGAAGCACATTTGTAATTTCAAATTTTCTAGTAGCCACATTAGAAAATCAAAAAGAAAAGTTGAAATTAATGTGTTTTGGTTAACCTAATAAATGCAAAATAATCATTTTAACAAGTAATCAATATAAGAAATTATTTATGAGATATTTTACTTTTTCCCCCACACTAATCTTCAAAATCTGGTGACTATTTTACACTTTTAGTACATCTCAATCCAAACTAGTCACACTTCAAGTACATGTGACTCAGGGCTTTGTATTAGACAGTACACTTCTAGACATTAAGTAATTCATTCATTCAACAAACATTTGTTGAATGCTTGTACTACATGACAGACCTTGAGCTAGATATTAGGAGTTCAATGGTGAAGCCATCCTCATGTGAGAATATTTTATGGTAGCTATATAAATACACAAGTGTGGGAGTGCAGAGACCCTGTCAGTAACTAAGCTAGAATGTGTGTCATTTGAGAGAGTCGGCGTTATAGGAAGCTTCAGAACTCACCTATCCTTCTGCCTTCAGACATGACCTTACACAAATCATGGAACACAGTCAATTTACATTCTCTCTGAAAAATGATTTCCAGTGAAAGATTCCCTATCCTCCTCTGAGTGTCCATTAATCTTAGTGACACATCTGAAAACCATATTAAACAAGTTCTGATTCAAAACAATGAATCAGCCACTTTTCACTATCCATACAGAGATGACAACTTTTCTTCTGAAGGAGAGATGTGAGTATTCTGAAGCAAGTGCTGAGAAACAGTGCTATATCCCGAATAAAATAAACCAGTATTTGGGATTAAGAAAGGGGAGACACTTCTGGTTCTGTCTGTGAAGACCTGGTCTCCTCAGTGTTCCTAACTAGTGAATGCAATGAAAACTAGGCGTGCAGCAGGAAGAACGGTTCCAGGCAACAAGGCAATCCCACCCTCCACCCTAACCTGGCCCTGAGACACATACCTTGCCGAAAGTCCAGCCAAGTTCTATTTTATTCATTCCCCAAAGCTCATGGATGTTTTCAGCTAGTCTGTCTCGGATCTTTTCTAGGTGAGGTGGCAAAACAACCTAAAGGAAAAGGAGCAAGTGAAAAGAATCGATTGTTTTGAAACCTATCATAAAATCTATAGGAGTTGGGCACCCCACTTGAATTGGCACATCACCCAGGAGGAGCTGCAGTATCCGACCTCACTCTGCCTGACCCACATGCTCCCCAGCCCTCCTCCCTCTTCCTTTCTTGGCTTCCTCTCTGCTCCTTGCTGTCTCTCTGACCATTGCCTCTTAGTCTTTTCTGTAGGTGTATGTGTTGAATGTTCTTCACATGTGAATACTTGCCTCACCCTATTTCCTCTCTACATGTTCTCTCACCCAGTAGATGATCACTCCCAAGTCAGGCCATTTCTAACCATGGTCTCTTTTGAAGTTTAGACTCATGGTTCCAGCTGCCTACAGGATTTTTCCATTAAAGTGAGCTCAATATGTTACCCAAAGCTGAATTCATTATTTTTCCTTCAAAATCTTTTTTCTCCTCCTGTTTTTATTTTCGCTTTTTGTTGCATGGCCCCACTACCTCTTTAAGCCTGGAAGTCATCCTATTATCCTTCCCCTGGCACTACTCCCCCATCGAACCAGTCATGAAACCTACCATGTTCATTTCCTAAGTGTCCTTCTGAGGGATTCCCTTCTCTCCATTACTGAACCTCATTATTTTCTCCCTGGACCATTCCAAGAGCCTTATAACTGGCCTCCCCAGCTCTCCACTGATCTATCCTCTACACTGCAACCAGTGGGACAAGTCTGCAACAAAAAATCATGTCAAAACACTCTCTAGTGTCACCCAAGTGTTCCTTGACACTAAGACTAGATGTATTAACCACATACACAGTGCTCTTCTTTAGTTCTCATCACAGTCTCTACAAACATATCCTTTTCAAACTTCTTGAAATTCTCCCAAAAGACCACATTGTTTCACAGTTCTGTGCCCTTGCATATGCAACCTTAACCCTTATTAATACTCCCCACCATATACATCACACACACCCTCCACCACACACCCCCCTTCCTCAGCACCTGGCAAATACCTTCAATGTTTATCCTCCTGCATTTAGTTCAAATGTCATCACCTTTGAGAAGTCTCCCCTGATTACCTAAAGGGAGAGTTCCTCTGTATTTTCCTGGTGTTTTGCTCCTATCTCGCCACAGAGGTCACAAACTGGGAGCCTAAGTTTTGTTTCCTCTCAGATTTTTTATTATTATTATTTTCATGTTTATTGGTTGACAATCCCTAAGAAATGGGAGACTTCATATAAAATTCCAGATTTCTCGTTTCTTTTGACAACTTAGAAGATGGCTAACACGGGACCCACACTTTTGTCTGGCATCTGTCAGCTGGAGCTGAGAACTAACCATCCATTTCAGGAGGACTTGCATGCTTGAGTGTCTATGGGTTTTCCAAGTGCATGGTGCAAGCTGCTGGTGGATCTACTATTCTAGAGTCCGGAAGATGGTGGCCCTCTTCTCACAGCTCCACTAGGCAGTGTCCCAGTGAGGACTCTGTGTGGGGGCTTCAATCCCACATTTCCTTTCCACACCACCCTAGTAGAAGTTCTCCATGAGGACCCCACCCGTGCAGCAAACTTCTGCTTGGACATCCAGGTGTTTCCATACATCCTCTGAAATCTAGGTAGAGGTTCCCAAACCTCAATTCTTGACTTCTGTGCACTCACAGGCTCAACACCACGTGGAAGCTACCAAGGCCTGGGGCTTGCACCCTCTGAAGCCATGGCCTGAGCTGTACCTTGGCCCCTTTTAGCCATAGCTGGAGTGAAGTGGCTGGGTCACAGGGCACCAAGTTCCTAGGCTGCACAAAGCAAGGGGGCCCTGGGCCTGGCCCAGAAAATCATTTTTTCCTTCTAGGCCTCTGGGAGGGGCTACTGCAAAGGTCAATGACATGCCTTGGAGACATTTTCCCCATTGCCTTGGTGATTAACATTCGGCTCCTTGTTATATATGCAAATTTCTGCAGTGGGCTTGAATTTCTCCCAGAAAATGGGTTTTTCTTTTCTATTGCATCGTTAGGCTACAAATTTTTCAAACTTTTATGCTCTGCTTCCTCTTGAATGCTTTGCTGCTTAGAAATTTCTTCCCCCAGATACCCTAAATCATCTCTCTCAAATTCAAAGTTCCAAAATGCCGCCAGTCTCTTTGCATAGGAGGAGCGACCTTTACTACAGTTCCCAACAAGTTCCTCTATCTCCATCTGAGGCCACCTCAGACTGGACTTTATTGTCTATATAACTATCAGCATTTTGGTCAAAGCCATTCAACAAGTCTTCCCAATCAAAACTTTACCTCATTCTTTGGAACCCTTGTTGAGGCCAGCATCTTCTAGAAAACCCTATCTAACACACATGTTTCTGATTACTTGCTTACTTAAGTCAGGAGAGGCAGCCCAGACAGGAGTCACACTCATGCTTCTACTCTCTGCCTGCTTGGGCACCAGCAGCCCTGCATCCATGGATAAGCTCCTTCAGGCCTTGGCCTTCAAGCTTCTTGTCTATGAAGGAGTCCAGAAAATGCCACAGTGGTATAAGGATTATTTTGAGCTGAAGACTTTGAAAAACAAATGATACAGGATGGGGCTTTTTCTGGACTCCTCTTATCTACCTAAAAAAAGAGCCCCCCAAAAGAATTCAACAATTTTTTTCCCAGGGGAGATTGACTTCTACCACCAGAGAAAGGTCAGCATCACACCTAAACAGGCTCTATCACAGAACTATCGTATCTCCTATCTGTTCTCCTTAGGAATCATTTATTTTTCACCAAAGACACTTATTTTCCCAGAAGTGCCCTTCTCCCCTTCTCCTTTCCCTATTAAGATGGTATATAAGCTCCAAATTCTAACTTCCTCCCTGAGCCACATTTCTTTGTGAACTCCATACCAGGTGATTAAAATGTTTTTTTCTCTTGCTAATCTGTCCATATGAGTTTAATTCACAGGACCCCAAAAACAGAACCTAGGAGGGTAGAAGAAAAGTTTTTCCTCCCTGACATCTAGAATACACAGGACCCAGATGATCTAATTCTTAGAATCACCTCTAGCTCACAACCCCCTCTCAATTTCCTATCAACATTCTCATTCCCCATTAAGGTACTCTGTGAAGCAGGCAGAGAAATACTGAAATGATATCAAAAGTGATATAGTTTGGCTCTGTGTCCCCACCCAAATATCATCTCGAATTGTAATTCCCACATATCGGGGGAAGGGCCTGTTGGGAAGTGATTTGATCATAGGGGCAGCCTTCCCCCTTGCTGTCCTCATAATAGAGTTCTCATAAGATCTGATGGCTTAAAAGTGTGGCACTTCCCATTCGCTGTCTCTCTCCTGCTGCCTTGTGAAGACGTGCTTGCTTCTCCTTCACCTTCCACCATGATTGTAAGTTTCCTGAGGCCTCCCCAGCCATGCAGAACTGTGAGTCCACTAAACCTCTTTTCTTTATAAATTACCCAGTCTCAGGTAGTTCTTTATAGCAGTATGAAAATGGACTAATACATAGTCATTAGCCACAGGAGGTAAGAAGCAGACTCATGAACACATACACATGGATGAATGTAATAGGGTCATACGAATATTATGGGAAAAATGCATGCTAGAGAAAGTCTCTAGGCTAAAAGAGCTATATTGGGGAAATTATTAATCCCAAGTGCCTTAGAGGCATGGTCTCTTTTCATTTATTTTCTATAACACCTAGAATAGTGATTCAAATAGCCCTGCTGTGTAGAAAATGCTGAAAGCTCTTGCATGCCCCTTGTAATACCATGTGAATGTGTCTCTCTCAAATTACAGACCCTGGAGGGGAAAGAAAATATCCATTTAACAGCATTTCCAAAGCCCTTCACGCTATTCCGTTTCTCTCCCTTTTATTTTCCAACTCTTCTCCTACTTGCTCCTCCCTCTTCCCAGAGCCCAGCCATATGAGAATACGCATTGCCACCTGTCTATACTTCTACTTTGTGTTTTTATTTCTAGGCCCTTATTTATACCATTTCTTTTATATCACCCCTGGAGACCCTCCCTCCCTATTTAAGCTTTTTAAAGGCTCTAACTGAATTCCACCCTTACCACACAGACTTCTAGAAACATTCTAGCCTAAAGGATTTCTCTAGTATTTACTGGTGCATACTGTCCATTTTGCATTTATTACATTTGGCCTTTTAAAAAAATAATACATTTGCTTCTTCCATCTTTAACTTGGTTGAGAATTCCCAGACAATAAATATTTCTGTCTATCCTTCACAGAATATAACACACGTAGCAGGTGCTCAACATGTTCACTGATTGAGAAATCCTTAAAGACCCAATTGATGCACATGGTGAAAATGTGAGGAGTAACAGTTGTTCACATTACACAACAATTCTGGAGCATGTATATTAAGAAAGGTTCAAAAACAAGAAAGAAAGAAGTATTTAACTCTATTGCTTCATCTATATGGGTTGCCTTCTGCGGGCAATTTGAACCTACCTGACTGGTGTCTACGGGGCATGGGATGAAAGAGGCTTGGGAGAGGAACTGGGTGGTACCCAAGAGATCTCTAATGCCATCAGCATCACGTTTATATTCTTTGACAGGCTCCAATCTCATCTTCTCTTTTGGAAGTAAGGCTTCATAGCAAGGGGCATAGCCAGAGGGAGGCAGGAACTTAAACTCTCCATGACGTCCACCCATAAGGAAACGTACTCTGTCATTTGAAGATAGCAGAAATACAGAGGTTAAAAAAAAAATGCAGCCCAAATAAGTGAAAATTAAAGATCAATCCCTACCTCCCACCCTCAACATAATTTTGTTGAGAAGTGAATGACTTCAGGTTAACCACAGCAAACATCATCCAGTATGTAACAAAACAGCAGAGGGGTAAGTGAGCATCAAGGCTGATCCTCAGCTGACCCATCACGGCTAAGTTCCTAAACATTTATATACATAAACCACTAGGTTTTTAGAACCAAGTTTATCTGTACTCTAATAGGTAAATAATTACTATAGATATTATTGCAGTATTGAAAAACATAATAGTGATGAGATTATTCTCTGTAAAGATCATATAAAAATTAGTGTGATAACTTCAACTCTTCTTGAGGGAGATTATCCACACATCAGTTAAAGAAAGCATGACGTAACTATGTGGAGAAAGTATTAAAATCTTATTTTAATATTCAGGGGAAAAGACTAAGTAACATCAGAGTATTAATCACAAATGGTACATGGCTGGCGAGGTTACTTAAAAATGTTACACTGTGGAGACCGCATTTCCCCGAAGCAGCCATACGGGGGCGACTGTGAGGAGGCAGCCATGGCTGTATGGGCACAGATAGGCATCAAGAGTTTGCTCACTGGGATCCCAGTGTCTTTCTTAGTATCATCCTCCTGATAGTACCCAGTCCTGACACCCTGGCCCACCTCCTGCAGTGCTCACTGGGACTTCCCAACGAAGTGGGGAAGGACACTAAAGGTCTCACAGTAATAGCAGGCAGGCTCTGATTACCACCACGCAGAAGTCTTTCAATATTGTAATTCAGCATTCTGGCTGAAAGTCAGCCTCATATATATGGGTTAGGTTAGAGTTAGACTGGACCCTAAAGTTCCCCATGCAAAAAGAAGGTGAAAATAAGCTATTTCAAAATGATACTTCATATGATCCCAGGTTTATAATCAGAAATAGAGCTTTCACAAGTCAACTGCAACCACATTAAATTGATGAGGAAATACAACCAGTTTTCCATAATTAAAACATGGCGAGATATGGAGCTCTGGAGGTTCAACAGTAATTGAACACTGGAAAAAAGCCAATATATATGCAGTGTTTATGTACAACATTCATTCCCCTGCCCTTCTCCATTTTACAAATCTTTACTGAGCCCATACAATTAGCACTTGCTTTTGTACTGGGGATTCAGCAATGAACAAGGTATATGGCATCCCTGGTGTCACAGAGCAGGTATTCTAGCAGACAAATAGGTGTTAATTACTGATTGGGAGACATCTGATGGGGTTTTAAAAAGGGAGATGTGAAATCACTCAGGTAAGGGGTTGGCTGCTAGAGATGGTGTCAAGGAAGGCCTCTCTGACATGCGAGCTAACTCTGAGGGGTAAGGAGAAATCAGTGAGCTCAAGATCTGGAGGAAGAGCATTTCAGGCAGAGGAACAAGTGCAAAGGCTCTGAGGTGGAGAAGACCTTGGGTGGATCGGATTAACAGAAAGGAGGGTGCCGTGGGTGAGAACACCATGAGCCCGAGTGGTAGGGCTGTATCAGGCAGGGTCTATGAGCCCCGGCAAGGAGGTAGGATTGTATTCCAAATGGAAAGCTGCTGATGGGTTGTAACATAAGGAAATATAAGATTCTCCTAGTTGCCCTATGCAGATAGATCTGGGGACCAATTGGGAGACTCTTGAAATAGTCAGAGGGAGATAATGGTGGGTTGGACGGAGGTGATCCAAGCAGCCACATCCAGTTTTGTTTTGGAATTAGGCTTGTTCGGAATTGCTCATGGACTGAGTGTATGTGTGGAGGGGGATGAGGTAAACGGAGAAAAGTTATGATTTGGCAAAACTTTCACAACAGGATACTTTCCAGTGGGCCTCACTTCCTTTCACTGGAACGTTCTGGTAGGGCAGCCTTACAAGATATTCTCAGTATTGGCTGCATAATTGTGATGGTGGAAATATCCTATCGTGAAACTGGAAAATAAAGCCTCTTTAAGTAAAGAGGTGCTAAGGTTTTTTTCCTTCCCAATAAGAGCAGACACTTTATCTGAAAAGCATTTTATAAAATGCTGTTTTAAAATTAATTATAGAAATCATACGAAACCTCCCAATTTCCTATTTTAAGGTACTCAGTAATAATGATATAGAGTTAGAATCACAATTGTCCCTTGTGAATGCGCCTACATTAAGTGTTATGTAATAGGACACAATCTATGTGTATTAAGAATTTGAACAATGAAATTAAAACAAAACTGAGTCATTAGCCTGCAGTATTACTAATTTAGTGAACCTCAGGAAATAATGACTAAATCTTAAAATTATTTGTTGAGAACTTCCCAATTCAATTGCAACATAACAGATTGTGTACTGACATATGGAAACCATGGGATAAAATTGGATCTTTCTGGGCAAAGAATTAGTGTGGGAAATTTTCTGCCTCTCTCTTCTCATTGAGCATCTTTCCTGTGAGCAGCTGAATGCCTAGTAGCTTGTACAGCAAGTAAGTGTATTCCATTACTCACTAGCATATGGATTCCAAGAACAAGTAAATGATCTCTTATGAGGATTTCTAGAGGAATTTAATTATTCATGAGCTCTCTTGCTAATTGTTGAGTTTCAAAATTTCTCTTAGGTTTTAAAATCTGCTGGATAAGATAACAAATCAAGAAAAGTAGAGTTTCAGGTAGCATTTAATGAGAACAATGCTTAGTTTTTATATTCAGTTATTAAAAGGAGACTGATCATTTGGTTATAAATCTGAATCTTATCTTCTCTAATGGCCACATAAACTGTAAAATAAATTAACACAGGCAGGAATCAGTGTTTACTGCATACTGAAGCTTTGGTCTTTAAACATCATCGTGCAGTGCTTCACTGGGTAGAAGAAAAGGTCCTGGATTGCTTCAGAAGTCCTGCAGATGACAGTCCCTGTGCCCTCAGCAGGCAGATTGAACAGACAATGGTCCAAGGCACACCCACCACCTGTGGCTCCTCCCCTCACTGCCTGTGAACAAACTGCCCAGAGTCTGTGAGAAGCGATCCAACAAACCGCCACAAATATTGAAGGTCCCCTTTGTAACTTGCCCTATGAGATCCAGATTGATGAGATCAAAGGTAATAACTAGGGAGATAAAATTCAGGTTTGAAGGGAACGACCGAAAGAAGGTAACAAAATACCTGAAACTCATTTTAATTATCTGAGTATATGAAAGTGGGCTCCCCTCTGTCTCAGAGTTTTGGTTGAGGTCCCACAGTTAGATGTATGAATCCATAATTCAGAGGATGCTAAATATTTTCACATCCTAAAGTAAAGTGCTGAGTCAACTATGTAGTATATACAAAAACACTGTGAAACCAGTTCTATCAGCCACAGCCTATCACACACCTCTAGACGGATAAAGGAAAGAATTCCTTTGGAGAGAACTTTCAGGGAGAAAGGGAGAAGCGTTCTCCCTTTTCGGAAGCCAAATGATAAGGGTTTCAAGAAACCACGTGGAAGCTTGACAAGTGCCCTCTGGAGTTTACTGAGGGACACATTTTCCTGGTGACAGAGCTGACAGCGTGAGAAAGGGCTGCATGGAAAAGAGGTGCCCTTTCGCTCAGGGTGACGCCAAGGACTGTGCTCCCTAGAAGGCTATTTAAGGGCTCCATGAATGAGCCCACCATCTGCCATCTTAAAAAGGGACTTCCCAGAAAGGCAAATGTCTGAGTAGAGATCAGAAACCCAGGGGCTGGGGGATGTGGGAAAGGGGATCTGGAGGGAGGTGTAGGGTCAGCCAGAGGGAGCAGCCAACAGAAGTGGTAAGGTTTGTGTCAAAAGAACTGTGGTCAGAAGTTCCCAGCCTGAGGCTAAGAAAACTACAAAAGGGTCCCAGAAAAGAAAGAGGCAGCAACTGTACAACTGCTACACAAAGACTCAGTGCTACCTGACAATAGCACTGACTCCATCAGACATGCCTATTCTCCAGTCATCTCTCCCTGGGTCTCAACTCTAGAGGGGTCTGCAATAGGAGCTGGCCAATCAGGGAGGGGCAGACCAATGTGGAGAAGCAGCTGCCTCATACTGCAGGCCCAAGCTGGGGGAGGGCTCAAGCTGTAAACTGAATACAAATTTTGATTTTATATTCAAATAGATAGAACTTTCGAATTACTGACAAAATTGTTCTTGTTCCTAAAAGTAGTAATAAAAGCTACAGGACCTACCCGAGAACTTCTCCAGAGCATGGAGTTACAGGGGTAGAAGAAGAAACAATAAAGTTAAACCTACCAGTCCACTTCTCTCAGTAAATTGTTACCTGGCACTTCATGTTTATCTTTTAAATCCTTTGCCTCATTCACAAACGAGAAATGTCCAATTGGAATGTAAATCTCCCCTCTCTACATGTTTTCCTCCCTGGCTCCTTGAGTTCCATGGAATCAACCAGCATCCCCAAAATGTTAAATTTAAAATTAAAAAGAGAATTTAATAATTGATTTCATTACAATTAGTTCCTCTTTATCCTCAGATTTTTCTCTACATTAATGGATTTAAAAAATCAAATTCATTAATCTATTTAATCCATTCCACCACAGCACTTGTATCATTTTCTGGGGTTCTTCCTATAACTCAGATATTTCATCAGCTCTCAAAGATTTTTTCCTTCCTAAAGTGTTTACAGTAAGCGACTCTGTCCTTAGATTCTTTCACCTCATAGATGAGCAATAGCTTCAGTAAGAGCTGCCTGGGAGTAGTGAAGTTTTGGGATGTGTAGAGGAAATTTTTATTTACTTGACTAATTTTGAAAACACAGGACAAATTATATTGAAAAATCTCTGCCAGCATTTTCAACTTCGTCTTTGAGATTTGTGCATTTTTGCTTGTTAATTTGCAGGAGAGATGGGTCTACCTACTACAAATTCCCAGATTTGAAAGATTGACCCATTAAGAAAAAAATATAGTAAAAATCATGACAAAGCTGTGCTGTGCTCAAAGGGGGTGACTAACTTTCCTTTCGTTGGGCTATCATATTATTATTCAGAGCTTGCTAGCAAACGTGTAAAATCATTTTAGTCTTGCTAGATGTCTCACTACTGTTATCTGCTATTGAATTCCTCCCAGAGAGCTGGGATAATGTTTCACAGAAGAAAAGGATACAAGCTGTGGTTAAGAGGAGAAAGAATGAGCCAGCTTTTGCTGACCTGAATTTGACTCATAAGTCACGATTCATAATTGCATCTTTAGCCCCTATCGCTAAGACTGGAGAACAATCTGAGTTATGGACATTCCCACATTCATATTTCTTTCTGGCTAGTGTTTGATGAAAGCTCAGGGCAATCCAGCCAGTGCCCATCATGTTCTCTGAAGAAGCATATTTATCTCAGCAATAATTTCCACAGCATTGACCACAGCAAGCTGGAAATAGCTAAGCTGTTGGTTACCTGAATTTTAGCCAAGTCTGGAGAATACCAACAGAAAACAAACAGCAACCACAAATACTAACATCTTTGGATATGGTTATTTTTATAAATTAGAGCTGGCAAAAGAGTTACATAAGATGATTAAACAGATTTATGGGGAGTTTAACTATAGCCATAAAATATATTCTATGATGACTAACTCATTAATTTTCTGCAAAAAAAATTAGCACCCAAATTTCACTATATACTATGGCTTTCTGTATAATGCTCTCTATCTGATTCATGCCACTTGTGGGGTGTATATAAGATCCACTTTTAGTAAGAGCTTCCTGGCATCTAAGTAATTCAACCTTTTCGGTGGGCTACAAGGTACATATACCTCATCCCAAATTCTATTCTATAATGAATACGGTTGTTACACTGGGGGCCTACTGCCCTAATAATACTGTCTATAAACAAACCACATTGAGAAGAAAACTATGGAGGCATATTCATTAAGAGAAAAGAGGCTATGACATTGATTTGTGGGTTTTGTCAGTAATTACTCATGCTAACTTTGACTTCACTGTGGGTAAATCTAATTGAAAAAGATTTTTGCTCTTCATGTAGCTTTGCTCTTCGATGACGGCTGGCAGGGACATCCTAATCAGGTATTATTAACAACATAGTTTGTAAGTATAAAAATTATTTTAAAAATTCAAGACAAGGATCTCAGTAAAGACCATCAAACAGGAGGAAACAGGACTGTGAAAGAGAACTCAAATCTAACTTAGAAGCCATACAGAAGTTAAAAATAAATATGAGAAACAACTCTGAAGACTTCTATGATGGGAGAAAAAGAATCTCTTTCTAGACAGGTGTAACACTTTGCATCTTGCTGGGAGAGATGCTATAAAACCAGGCAAGTGTTCTACAGTATTGGGTGAAACAATAATTTCTTTTCAATTTCATTATAAAATACATTTTTTTTCTGAGTCAGAGTCTCACTCTGTCGCCCAGGCTGGAATGCAGTGGCGTGATCTCTGCTCACCGCAAGCTCCGCCTCCCAGGTTCACGCCATTCTCCTGCCTCAGCCTCCCAAGTAGCTGGGACTACAGGCGCCCACCACCACGCCCAGCTAATTTTTGTATTTTTAGTAGAGACGGGGTTTCATCGTGTTAGCCAGGATGGTCTCGGTCTCCTGACCTCATGATCCACCCGCCTTGGCCTCCCAAAGTGCTGAGATTACAGGCGTGAGCCACCACGCCCGACCAATACATTTCTTTTCAATAAGATACTTTAATTAACTTGGAATTCATATTGTGGTTTCTCTTTCTAGCTCTTTGTTCAACTGAACTAAAGTAGTACAGAGAAGAACTGCTGGGTTTCAGCACCAAATCATACTTTACCAGTTGATGTAAGAATAACACTTGGGTTGTAGAATACCCAATCGGTTTATTTTGATTTATAAGCAACTGGCTAGCCCCCAGTACAGGTCCTGCACTGACCCTGACCAAGGTCATCATGTGATGCACTAGAGGCATTTCAGTAAAATGTATTTCCCAACTACACAGACCCTGTGATTCCACCTCTCTTCAAATCACAACATGCTGTGAGACCCGAAGCCAGGAATATATCAGAGCTCATAGTTTCCTGAGAGACAGGAAGCTTGAGTGACTTCAAGCCCCGCTGCACACCCCACTGGCACTGCTTTTTAGCCTTCCACCTGTTCAGCTGCTATAAGCAAAAAGCTCTCAGAGCTAAGCTGTTGGTTCTTCAAGTCAACACATCCAGACCCTTTGGTTTCTTAAATTTCCTCAGCAGTTGTGCCTCCTAAATGATTAGTCATCTCATTCTTCTTCTCTTGCAACTTTGCTTCTCCTTTATCTGTGCACTCAGAAGGCTGCATGATCTGCTGACCTAGACACCAGATCCCAGAAATGTCTTCTACATGTGGATACCTTTCAGTCAACTATTTTTTCACCTGCTAACTGCGGTTCTTGTCAAGAGGATTCCAAAAAAATCCCTCCACTACCCTCTAAAAAATCACAGACACAAAAATCCTATCTCATTGTTCTGAGGGAGACGGAAAGGACGAACTAATGATTCAGAATCATTATGCAACATTTGAGAGCAGATGTACCATTCTCTAAACACAAAATGTGGAAAAGTTCATTAGCTAGTAGACTGGAGAAGATCCCTTCTCCATAGACCTAAATTTGCCTAAGTAGTTTTTTCAGATGACTTGCTTGTGAAATAGGTGTACTCCCTTTGAAAATAAGTAAAAAACAATGAGTGGACATGGGCAAAATAAGTAAAAGTGGGAGGAGTATTAATGGTGGGTGACCAAGGCCACCAGCTACACATGCAAATGCAGTCCTGGGAACTGACTACTCAGAGTAACCTTGTTTCTTCAGGGAAGTTCCTGAGTCAAAGGATGTATGATCCCAACACTGTTGTGTTGTATTTATATTTGTACTCATTCTCTTTATTCCTAAGGAGTGGAGTGGGGAAGATGGAAAATAGGGCTAGAAGGTCCTTTCCCTCTTCCAGAAGGCTTTTGCTCCAATCAGATTTTTCTGTGCTTACAGCGCCTCTCTTGTCAACAACACTCCCCGTTTTCCACATGCTTCTGATGGCTGTCAATGAGAATAGCTCTATGTGGTATCCTCACATATTTAAAAAGGAAGAATTGGGATGAAATATCCTCAGCACAGAAGAACTTTCAACTCTTAGAACACAGTGCCTACAGATAGTGTAAGATTCCCTGGCTTGAATATGTGATAAGAAGATTTTCAACCTCAGTAAAGCTTTACTCTACTGGTTCTCCATTTGTTACAAGAACCTCAAACAATGCCAATATATAACTTCAATATATTATATCCATTTATATGAATATGTTTGTAAATATGCTTGTGTATATATACAAACATACACACACATCTGTCTCAAATTCCAAAGGTTGAGTACCATTCGCAAAGGACAATTCTTTATTTCTAAATAGTTTATATAATTGAAACAGAACCAAAATCCTACTTTGGAAAACATATAAAGATATCTTGGTTTACCAATCCACCTGAGGTGCTGAGGCCTACTGGAGTGGTTTCACCCTGAAAATCCCCTCACTTGGACCTGGATCCCTGAAATGGTTTCTTTGTGATCCCAGATCTCAGCTCCTGCTTCCCACAACTCTCCTCCTGCCATGACCCTTTCCAGGGGCTTCCATGGACACTAGTATGATTCTATGTTGACTCCAGTCTCCTGCTCAATTGATTGTGATCTCTTTAAAATACAGGGATGAAGAATGGCTGAGAAAAGTTTGGGAAAGAAGGGTTATTGTGGGGTTTTGCCTTACAGACATTAAAATGCATAACGTGGTTAAAATAATTAAAAATAGCATCCAACTTGTAGGTACAAGGAAAGAGGCAGAGAAATAGCAATAGTATATAGGAAAGCAGCATGCATAGCACAAGCCCAATTAAATGAACAATATTTAACTGTGTATATAAAAAGCTAATATGATTATCTCTAGGTGGTACTATTATGAGTTCCTGGTATTTTCTTTGATTTACATTCCTTTTGTGAAAAACAACAACAAAAAACAATAGGAAAAAACCCAAGTGTTAAAGTATAAATCAGAAACTGGTAGAAATATTTCAAACCAATAAAAAACAGTTTAACATCCTTAATATAAAATTATTATACATAAACATGTAAATATATTACATATACTATATAAAGTCAGTATATCCAAAATATGTAAGATATCTACCAAAAAATAAATATCAGAAAGGCTGAGAACACAAAGTTAGCAAAAATACTGTGCTGGAAAAAGTACATTAAAAATAAGCATAAAAAATGTTTCACCACATTCGTAATAAAAAATAAAAAATTAATACTCTAAGGTACAATTTTTCCAAATCAGCAAAGATTTAAAATAATAAGTAACAGTAAAAATTAATAAGGATCCAATCAGTTGGATGTTCCCATATGTTGCCTTAAATGATACTGCAAGCCCAAATCCTTTATCTGAAATCATTAGAGATGTGCTTCAGACTTTGGAATTCTTTAGAATTTTTTTTAAAAGTTACCCGTTATGTACATTAAGCAGAAACTGCAGCCAGGTGAGGGGCAGTACATCATAATGAGACACATTAATATCTCTGCAGTTAAACATATAAATATTCACAAGAAGTAGAATAAATGAAAGACTGAAAACAGCCTCATTTCTGCTGATGACAGTTTTGTCACAAAATGAGTTCAGGTTAGATTTTATTACAAAATGAGTTATGAACAAATTTATGGTTTTCAGAGCTTTTTAGATTCTAAAGTTATTGATAAGGAATTCTGAACTGTTTAGAGAATCTCAAAATCAATTTGGCCACATAATTATAAATTTAGACTTTAAAACACACATGCATTTTGACCAAAAATGAAATTGGCATAGACTTGAACAGCAAAGTAATGGCTGTATCATGAAACAGCCAAATAAAGGGCTATTATATGGCTATAAAATCATTTTGAGGATCTCAATGACTCAGGAAAAGGCTCATTATTGTTGAATAAAAGATAATCAAGACATACACTTCATATTCGGTGTAATACCAATTAAAAAATGATGTATATTTGTAGAAGAAAAGACTTGAAAAATATGCCAAAGTATTAATAGAGATTATAGCTAACCATTGGAATCATAGGTGATTTTTACTGTGTTGTTCATAACTATGTCTTTGAAGTTTTTCTTATAATGAGCATGTAATACTTTTATAATTATTAATTTTCTACACAGGATTTATCCTATTAATCTTACTGTTTATCTGAGTACATAATACAACCCCTGGGGGAGGTTCTACCAGTAGAGATGGAGCAAATGACTCTAGTTGGCTCTTGCCCTTGCACCATCACTGTCCTGGGGAACTTAGTTCACAGTACTGAAGCCCTGAAGGAGACTGCTGGCTTCGCAGCTCACAGTGGTGGCAGGGAGGTGGGGTAACTGCTACTCTCCATGAAATCACAGCCATAACTTACTTGACACCTGCTGAAAAGCTCATCACAGGGAAGAAGAGCCCATCTGTGTTGAAGTTCTCAAACATCCCCTGCACGGGTTGCCCATTGATGCGGAATGAGATGCTGGGCACCCCGAGGTCCAGGCAGCAGCTTACCACGTCATCCGATCTCAGGAGGTGCTGGTTGATGGAAGCCACAGCTCTGGGTATCCGGCCTGGTGAGGAAAGAACAGGAAGAAGGCTGTGGAACTCTGGAGGCACCTGCTAGGCTGAGAAAGGCTCAGAGGCCTCTGCAGGAGGTGGGGAAGTGTGATGGGCACTCAAGAGGTCCAGAGGTACTACTGCATTTGAAATGCAACTTTCCTTTTGTTTCCTTTTGTGTGAGATGAGCAATGAGAAATGAATTCCTAAGCTGGCGAGTGGGCAGACACCATGCCTGATTTGCGATGAGTCTCAGGGGAAATGCTCAAGCTGCTAAGAATGAGAAATAACAAAAACTTAACGTGCTCAATGTGTGTTCAGACTGTGGCCTGGTGTCTGAAGTAACAGACAGACTGCTTTTGCTGGTGTAGCTCGCTCTTCAGAAGTAGCTGGTGTGTGTGTCTGTTTAGTTCTAAGTGCCCAAAGACCTTCCTGTCTTCTACTTCCTCAAAAAGATTAGACTGCTCTAGGGTTGAATAGAGAAGCCATCAAAGAGAAGAATGGCAAGGCCATCTAGCCATTAAACTATGCTACATAGGCTGGGCACAGTGGCTCACGCCTGTAATCCCAGCACTTTCGGAGGCTGAGGCAGGTGGGTCACTTGAGGTCGGGAGTTCGAGACCAGCCTGACCAACATGGAGAAACCCCATCTCTACTAAAAATACAAAAGTAGCCGGGTGTGGTGGCGCATGCCTGTAATCCCAGCTACTCGGGAGGCTGAGGCAGGAGAATCGTTTGAATCCGGGAGGCAGAGGTTGCGGAGAGCCGAGACCGTGCCATTGCACTCCAGCCTGGGTAACAAGAGTGAAACTCCATCTCAAAAAACAAACAAACAAAAAACTATGCTACATAGTTTGCTTATTTGTTTTAAAGAACTTTATTATTTCGGATAAGCAGGAAAACACATTGCCAGTTATACTCTGAATTGATTAAAAAACTTCTTCACATCTCTTTCATTAGATGATTTATCATTTCCTGACTTAAAGTAGTGAGGAAAATCACCTCCCTGCTTTCCTATATCATCTTATTCTGGAAATTCTAAAAGTAAATATTAATAATTAAAACCACCTACCCCTCCCCTCTCGGGTTTACATTTCTATTAGAAAGAGAGCAACGAAAGAGAAGTTAGGTTTTAAAATAGAGTTTCCAGCAAAAGATAAAAAGATATCTTGTTTCTTGATTACAGAAATAATATGTATTCATTATAAATGGTCACCATTTATACAGGAAAGTATACAAAAAGGCTGGGGGCTCATGCCTATAATCCCAGCACTTTGGGGGGCCAAGGCAGGCAGATCACTTGAGCTCAGGAGTTTGAGACCAGCCTGGCCAACATGGTGAAACTCTGTCTCTACTAAAGATACAAAAATTAGCTGGGCGTGATGACGTGCACCTGTAGTCCCAGCTACTTAGGGGGCTGAGGTGGAAAGAGCTTGAACCCAAGAGATGGAGGCTGAGGTGAGCTGAGATCATGCCACTGCGCTCCAGCCTGGGCGACAGAATGAGACCCTGTCTCAAATAAATACAAAAGAAAAAATATAACTCCATAAAAATGCTTCCAAATATATATGTACACACTCTATTTTGATGGAGTTATATATATTTTATGGAGTTATACACATACACATTTTTTTTTCTTTTTGGAGACAGAGTCTCACTCTGTCACCCAGGCTGGAGTGCAGTGGCACAATCTGGGCTCAATGCAAGCTCCACCTCCTGGGTTCACGCCAGGAGGCTGCCTCAGCCTCCCAAGTAGCTGGGACTACAGGTGCCCGCCACCACGCCTGCCTAACTTTTTGTATTTTTAGTAGAGATGGGGTTTCACCGTGTTAGCCAGGATGGTCTCGATCTCCTGACCTCGTGATCCGCCTGCCTTGGCCTCCCAAAGTGCTGGGATTACAGGCGTGAGCCACCGCGCCCGGCCCCACACACACACTTTTTATTCAAACTGGGGTATAGTAGGTTTTTGTAGCTTGTTCTACTAATTATATCTCAAACATTTTATTGTATAATACAATATTCATTAGAAATTTAATTTTAATGGCTGTATAGTATGCTATGAAAAGGTAATATAAAAAAATCCCCACCTGATGGATATGAGTTATTTACAAATTCTGTACATGTATCTTTGCTATGTAATATTTATAATCCCAGTTTAGAACGATTTAATGTTTTCTGTGGTTACTGCTAGTCTAGTTCAGGTTGAGCATCCTTAATCTAAAAATCCAAAATGTGAAATGCTCTAGAATCTGAAACATTTTGAGCACTGACATGATGGCACAAGTGGGGAACTTCATACTCAACCACATGTGATGGGTCACCGTCAAAAAAGTCAAAATTTTGTTTCATGCACAAAATTATTAAAAATTTTGTATAAAATTACCTTCAGGCTTTGTATTTACGAAACATAAAGGAATTTTGTGTTTAGAGTTGAGTCCCATTTCCAAGGTATCTTATTATACATATGCAAATATTCCCAAACCCAAAAAATCTAAAACCTGAAACACTTTTGGTCCTAAGAACTTCGAATAAGGGATACTCAACCTATAACAGATTCTAAACTAAGTGGTGAATTTTTAAATGGTGAAATCACTGTGCTCTTTTTAATTAATAAAAAAGATTAGGTAGCTCCCTCTAATTAATTTGGGTAATTGACAAAGCCATATTGCATTCCCTCCCACTCTTCCACAGGCAGTAATGAGGCTCTCCTACGTGCCAGATACTACACCTGGGACTGGGGATCAAAGACAGAAGACCCAACTCATGCTCTTAAGAAGCCCATAGTCTGGTGGGAAATGGACATTTAAATACAAAATAATAACGATAAATATTGGAATGAAGGTACGTATGTGTTGCCTTCTAGAGGGAGAGGAAGATGCCTGGGAATCTGTCTGGGAGCATGGGACAAGTTGAGACTTGGAGAATATAAAGGTCTCTAGAGAAATGAAAGGAAAGAGCAAGAGGAGTGTCTAACATAGTTGCAGAATGGCTGGAGTTTGGTAAGGCTGGAAGCTGAGGGTTAATGAAGGCTGGATGAGGGAGATATGGTGGGGCAATAAAGCCGGACAGGAGCATCCAGCTTGGACCACCTGCACAGCAAGAGTGCTGCTACACATAATGTACTCAATGCATATTGGCAAATAGTCTGGAGTGGCCTTAGACTCTGTTTTTATAACTTTAATACCTTGCTTCACCACTGAGAAAGAGGAACAACTTCCTCATTGAAGCACCTATAGGTAAAATTATTTAAAAACAAAACAAAACTGAGCCAAAGTTGAAGAGTGTGTAGGTTTGACATCTTTCACATTTCTCCATTTGAGGACACTGAGTACTCTTAGCTCATTGTATGGAGTTTAGATACCCAAGGTTCTAGGATCTTTTCTTCCTCCTGTTCAAGTCCTTGTTATGAAAAAAATCTATATATTAAAATTCAGCAAAGCTTGCAGTAATTGTCTCACTTTTAAGATTTATTTTACCATTAAAAACAATTTTTTTTCATTAGTTTAACTTCTGGAAAATATCACTGTAGTTACTTCAACTTTTTTTTGAGACAGAGTTTTACTCTGTCACCCAGGCTGGAGTACAATGGCACGATCTCGGCTCACTGCAACCTCTGCCTCCTGGGTTCAAGTGATCCTTTCACTGCAGCCCCCCAAGTAACTGGGACTACAGGTGCACGCCACTGCCCAGATAATTTTTGTATTTTCAGTAGAGATAGGATTTTACCCTGTTGGCTAGGCTGGTCTTGAACTCCTGGCTTCAACTGATCCTCCCACCTCGGCCTCCCAAAGTGCTGGGATTACAGGTTTTCACCTCGTTGGCTAGGCTGGTCTTGAACTCCTGGCCTCAACTGATCCTCCCATCTCAGCCTCCCAAAGTGCTGGGATTACAGGTTTGAGCTACCACACCCAGCCTACTTGAACAAATTCTAAGAAATATTTGTGAACTGAGGAAGACCAGGAAATAATTGAAATGCTATGCTGGACAATTGTCTTTAAACATATTCAGATCCTTGCTGGATAAAAATACAAATTCCAAGGTTCTTTAATGTTCTAAGAATCATACAAACTGGGACAAAACTGCCAAAGTTGAATCGTGACTCCAGTGTCCTCTCTCACGTCCTCTGAGGGTTCACTGTTGGCTTCTATACTGGCCTGAGGCTCGGCCACTGAAGACAAAGAACAGCTTTCATGGGGGATGCTCTTCATCTGCAGCAGGGCTTTCATACCAACAGGAGCTGAGCTCTGAACTTTATTTAGCCATAGCTGCCATATGCCCTCCAGAGGAAATATGGCTGGGAGAATTTCCCCCGTCTGGCTTATTCTTTCCATTGAAAATAACCACCAGGAGGAGCAATTATGCCCATGTGGTGAAAGACACTGTCTTTTCCCACCTTTTCTCTAAGAGACTGGGCTCAACGTAGAAGTTTCCTTTGGAACACTTGCTAAGAAAAGTTATAAGCAAATTGAATCCATAGGCTGGGCCTATTTTTAAAGCTTGTACAGTAGAGAACAGAGTTGGGACTAATATTATCTAGAAATGAAAGGGTAACTGTTGATAATCACTGGATATGAAGGATATACTTAGCAAGTGCTTAGAGCAATGTCACGGGAAGACTATTTGGATAAGAGAGCCCATTTCATATCATATTCACACTGTAAAAGGTCATCTGATGACGTACACCTCACTTTAAAATGTGAGTAGTATGAAGAGTTTGAAATAGGAAAATGATGGAATGGTGGCATTGCTTTTGCATAGTGTGTTTTATAAATCTTCTCACATGCAGAGAAAGTAATCTCCACCCCTGTGAGGGCTTTCATGGCTTAATAATCATTTAGGAAGGGTCTTGTATTCCACATTTAGACAAGATGCAAATCCTTTTGACTGAGCTGCAGTGAGATAGCAAAGGGAGGTTGGAGGGGCCTTGGAATCACACAGGACTGAGTTCAAATCCCAAGCCCTTACCTGCTGCATGAACCAGGACCTATGATTTTACTAGAAGCTCAACTTCCCCATCTGTAAAATGGGCACAGTGGTACCCACAGGGATGCTGTAAAGAGAGTTATTTGTAAGGTACCATTATTATCCTTTTCACTTTAATGAAGTAAATAAATGATGTCCTGTGTACCACTTAAGAGGCAGTTTATCGTAGTGGTCAAGGGGTTTCTGGAACCAGACTGCCTGGGCTCTAGTTCTGGCTCTGTCACTTAATGTGTGACCTTGGGCAAGTAACTTACCTTTGTGGACTCAAGTTACCTAATCTGTCAAACAGGAATAACGTCTACCTCATAAGACTGCTATGAGTTTTGAATCAATTAATTTACATAGAGCGATAGAAGAGTGCCTCACACACTGTAACCCACAACAAGTGCTATTTGTTTGTGTTTTTTTCAACTCCAGGAACCTTAATTATTAGGCTAACAGTAGAAAAGTTCGCCAGGACACTGTAGGAATATTATACCTTTTATAATATTAGAAAAAAATAACAATATGGGAAATTATAGCATTGAGGGCTGAATCCAAAAAGTGATTTAAAATCTACTTTCTTTATTCAAAGACAGTACTGAAAAACATGCACATTTTAAAGTATGTTTAATGTATTTGACCCTTTTAGAACAACCAGCAGAAATGTGACACTATGGAATGAAAAATCAAACTTGTTTCAGAGAGCTTTTCTAAGAGCAGCCTCAAGTGCTTTTTATGATATTAGGAACTCTGAATAATTCTAGAGACCATCCACTGCAAGAGGCCAGTGGTTCTTATCTCTGCCAGTCTCAAGAGGAAAAACCGTCCCCTGGTTTGGAGGCTCAGGCCCACCTGAAGTGCCCAGGAAGCTTGGAAAGGCCATTCCAAACCCGATAATACGATTTTTTTTAAAGGCCACTTAATTAGATGCTGCATATCTTCAATTAACCTCAGGGTGTATTATTGCAGAATTTAGTCCCTTCTGATGAGTAACGAGGCAACTGGAAACAGCGATGCTCAGCACTTGCACAGGTCCAGGCACTGCAGAGTTTGGCATTATAACACAAGCACAAATATTTAGCCATTTGGAATGACAGGGGATCCAAAGACAGAAAAGCGCTGTTCTTCTGCAGCTACTCCTCGGATCTCGTCCACATAGGACTGGGGTTGGAAAGGTCTGAGTCACAGTGGGCTGTGTTTTATAAACAAATACCCTGGAACTCATCTTAGTTGGGAGACAGGTGAAGTCCCCTTGTGCAGATCTGACTGCAGAGGTAAATTATCTTGAGGAGTCAGTAGTCTTAATAAATCAGGAAACACAATTTTACTCCATTCATTCGCTTCCATACTACTCATCTCTTGGGATGGTCAATTCTTTTGCTTATTTCAATTCTGAGGAGGAAAAAGTGGTTAAAGGGAAGGGGAGATATGATTCCTCCTATGAAACTTCCCCCAGCCAGTAACATACTGTGTAGGCTGCTCTGAGCAGAATTCACTCCCAACTGCTATCCTGAAAGCCCCATTGAGTCTCCATCCAGAGAGGGAAAGTGAGACCATCACGAAAAAGAGCCATTCCTCCAAAGAGAAGATCACAGTGTCTGAGTTGACCCTGGACTCTGTAGGGAGGGCTAGACAGAGTTGAGGAGGCAGATGTTCCCACAGCTGACGCCTGAAAATGACTTCCCAGGCTTCCATGGCTAAAAAGGCCTATTAAGGCTGCTTCTCCCCTACACAGAGAAAAAGCTCATTCATACTTCCAGGATGTCACTTTGAGAATTCTTTTCTCATTCAGCACGGAACTGGGGTTCTTTATTCCCTTAGATATTCCTGGGGTAGCCCTAACTGGGCTATTCTCATGGTCTTGAGTGAAGTACCAAGGACTCTGGATTTGGTCTTTATAACTGCAGTGCAATTCATAGATGACGATGGAAGGTAGCTCATATTTACTGTGTATCTAATGTGTGTCAGGGACTTCATATTTCTTATTTAAATTTCATAAGAATCTTATAGTATCCTCATTTTATCAGAGGAAAACTGAGTCTCTGAGAGGTTAATTTGTCCAATATAAAAAAAAGAAACATTAAGTGGCAGAGCTAGGATTCAAACCCAGGCATAACTCCAAAGCTATGCTGTTTGTTCTTGACTTTCCATTGACAAAGTGTTAGAGGCACTGTAATTCTTTCCAACTACTGCAAAATCTATTGTACTTTAATAAGTATGTTAAAGACATACTTCAGTATGTTCAAGGCAGTGGCTTAATTTATGCACACAAATAACTTTAAAGGTAATGACCTGGGCATTTAAATCTCAAATAAAAGGAGAATAATTTATCACGACCACTTTCTAATATATCCCCCTATCTACCCACCATTCTCTCCTGTAGTAAGTTGGAGTGTTATTTCTGTTTCATTTCTTCATCAATTACCTTTTCATAAGATAGTCTGAAATTCATGGCTTCCCTGGTGGGGGACATCAACAGAAACTTTATTTCTTCAGCTGAAGAAATATTCCTGACATATTCCAATCCCTTCTGCAAGATATATGTTCCCTGTGTGCTCGTTGGAGAAGTCAGAACGATGCCCAGACCCAGGAAAGCTTTGGGTTTTGGTGAGAATGAAACATATAAAACTTGGAGACACTGGTTTCTCCATGTCTCATCAGATGCTGGAGACTGAGGGATGAAATCCCTTGAGTACACCTACATGCCAATATACCATCAAATGCGGGCCATTTCAGAGAGCCACAATCAGTTTTTGAAAAGCTGAGTCACCAGCCTTCTTCCCACTTCTCCAATCACAGGAGCCACTGCTAGTGATGTTCGGCATGAGCCTGGAGCACCCAGCTTCCTTGCCTTCAGAGGAGACAGGAGGGATGAGGGAGAGGATGGGGAACTGTACACTCCTGGAATGATACACAATTAAGACAGGATGTTCAGGTCCTGAAATGCACAGAGTAGCCCTCTATGGATGCACCATGAATGCGTTCTATGCCTCCTGACTCACTGATGTATTCATTCCTCAAATTTCTACAAAGGGATACAGGAATACAGTAAGTGCCCCATGCAGTGCTGTAAAGTCAGAAAAAGACTAAATTTTTTTCCTTTGAGAATGATTAGTTTCTCTTCGAAACAAGGGTCCAATTTGCTTCACCCCAGGGTCTGGGTATGCTTCATACTTCCTTAGCCAATCTCCATGCAGAGCCCTCTCAGGTGTAGCTGGGCTCCAGAGAACATTCTTGGGCTATGGTGGCAAGTTGGTGGGAGATAGGTAGCAGTCAGCAGGAGTGTGAAACAATTTTTTCAAGTCAGTCTTGTTAATTCCTTCACAGACTTAATCCTACCACATTCAGGAGCCGCAAAGGTGCATGAGCATAAGGATTCTTTCTTCTCAGATCATTTCTTCAGAGACAGTTTCCTGTGAACCTTATGATATCTGATGATAACCTAAGCTTAAGGTCACTACTTCATAGCCACAGACTCAGTGGCTCCGTGATAACACTATGAGAACAAAGGGAAGCTCCACGTTCCATGAAGAATTAGGGAAGGTTAAGTTGGGAGGATGAGAGCACAAGATAAGACTTTCCCTTCACATGACCCCATCATCCTGCCATTTTGAATCCACTTATGTCAGGACCACATTGTCCTCTGGGACACACAGAACATGAACGAAGGCTTTTTTTCATTCTTCCCCCATGGCAGTGATCCAGGATAAATAAGTATACAAATAAATGTTTACAGCATTCCTAAAAGTTTTAAAGTGTTGAAGCTGAATGCAACATGGCTCCTAAAATAACAACAACAAAAAAATCCATATGGACCAACTGAAAATGAAGACCAATGAAAAGAAGCATGCCATTGGGACCTGAGCTGACTTCATCATTGGCATCAGGCAATTAGGTTGTAACTAGAAAGCTAAGGGAAGGAAGAAAATGCGATAAGTTATGTAGCTACCAGTTACAGAAGAAAATATACAGGTTTGTCCTGTAGAGGTAAACTTTTCCTTTGTACTGGATTTGAGGAAGAATGTGTGTCATGGTTACTTATGTAACGGGCACACGGCACAATGCTTACGTAAGGGATTTCTATAAGGGACGCGACGGCTCCAATTGCAGTTTTGCAAAAGATACAGAAAATACACGCTTTGGACAACAGACAGGAGAGGTAGGGCTCTTCTTCTTGATGAAAGCCTGAGAGTTAATCTCGCGTTTTTCACCCAGGCAGAAGTCAAGACATTCCTCCACAGGCACGGGCCATGGACATGCTTGGGAAAAGCATCAATTATTTATCTAAAAAAAGGAAGCCCTGAATTCGTTTAAAAAGGTTAGCACCTATTGTGTGTTAGGCATGGATCCAGACATTTTATAAATTGTATTATGAAGCAACAGGCTGTGTTGACAAGATTATGGACTTGTAGTCAGGTCTGGATCCTTCCTAGTGTGACTTTGAATAAATTACTGAACCATCTTTATGCTTCTGTTTACACGTTTGTCACATGAGGTCAATATTTTCTACCTTAAGGGCTCCCTGTGAGGATAAAATAAGAGAAAAATGAGAAAGTATGTAACTCACTGCTCAGTGAATAAATGCTGAGTCTCTGTTCATATAATCCTAACGATTCCGTACAATAAGGCTCATACAGATACAATGAGCTTGAGAGAAGTGATCTGCACTAGACCATGTAGCTAGGAACTGTCTGAGTAATGGTATAAATGAGTCTTATTTTAATCTGATACTCTTTTCCACCTAACCGTTTAATTAATTGAGACTCTTGAGTCTGTATCATTTCAAATGGAAGTGGTCATTTCAGCTTGAATAATTTGAGCCTCCATCATTTCCAGTGAGATTATGAGCCAAAGCTTTAGCAAGGTACTCACCTGACCAAAGGTGAAGTCCATCAAAGCCATAGGAGTACAGGTCATCACCAACACCATTGCCTCCCCATCCTTCTCCACCTCCTGGGTATGGGGCATAGCCTGAAGAAGAGGCCCAGCCCACCCGCAGATGTGTGGGCTCTGCTGTTAGGAAGGGGTCCACCTGGTCGATAATCAGCTCGAAGTACCACTTCTTGTACTGGGCTGAGCCCTCCGCAACTCCCAGGAAGATGTTTGGCCGGATACTGAAATTAAACATGGGCAAGTGGCATCAACACACCCTTAAAAGCTGAGAAAGCAAGTTGAACCAGACCATAGGAGGCAACGGCCCATTTACACCTAGGACAAGAGCAATGCTGTGTATTTCATATTGCTCAAAAGATGGGAGGGATCTCTAAAAGCCAGGAGTCTGGGATCAGTCTGGGTAACAGAGACCCTGTTTCTACAAAAATTAGCTGGGTACGGTGGTGCACACCTATAGTCCAAGCTACTTGCGAGGGTGAGGTCAGAGAACTGCTCGAGCCTAGCAGTTCAAGGCTGCAGTGAGCCATGATTATGCCACTGCACTCCAGCCTGGGCAGCAGAGTGAGACCTTGTCTCCAAAAAAAAAAAAGACTAGAAAAAGCTTAGGACCCTCAACACTTGATCAAGTTCTTAGTGTGATGCAAGAGGACAACATTTTCATTACAAAACATAAAGGATGTTTCTTTTAATATTCCATTCAAGGCAACCAACGTTTACTGAGTGCCAACCATGGGCAACGATGCTGAAATGTTATACAGATTTGTACGATTACAAACCTTTGTTTTTTAAGTTAAAAAAAAATTTACTTGAATTCCATTTTTTGGTCAATTGGTATAAGCACCCTTATTTTCTGTATAGCAGCTTTGTTACCGAAGCATTATTAATAACACTGGTCTCTTAAAACCATTAAGAAGTCATTACTAGGCAACCTCATTAAGGGAAAGAGGTTTTAATGTATCCAGCAAAGTGGTTAAAAGCTTAAGATACACCACTTAGAGTTTTTATGTTAGGAATCATACTTTTAGAGACGAACTGTTCTTGGGCTGGAGCTATGCCCTATTTTGGGTAGGCAAAGAAAAACCAGGCTGGCACCATGAAGAAAGTAAGTCTGTTTGACAGCTCAGGTCTTTGGGCCACTCTGCACTTCAGAGGGAAGATTCTATTCTTGCCATTGTGGATTAGTGTGTAGGCCTAGGTAGAAAGTGGTTACAAAACCGCAGACCTGCCTAGTCCCAGTCCAGTGAGTTCACATGACTCACGTGCAGCCACATGCATGGACTAGCAAGCTAGGGGTCCTGCCTGGGACCCTGCTCTTCACCCTGATCCTCACAGACAGCAGTCAGATACATGGCCATGAGCCAGAGGATGCAAGAAGCCACAGTCTCACTTGGGACATCCATTCTATGAAAAGATTATAGAAAAAAAGTTGGTATATAAAAATAAATATGAATATATTATGAAGTTATAAGAGTTGCATTACTGTTTAAAAGAAAACATGGTAGGCCACCCCAGGTCAAATTCTTTAGCACTCAGATGCTACACATACTCTATCCTCAGCTACTTAAACAGAAAAGTTTGAGGAATTCTGCTAAAGGTGTTGGAGGCCCTAGTCATAGGAAATGCACATTTGCTTGGTCTTGTCTTATGTACTTGTACCACCATGGAAACAATGGGTGGGCAACTTTGGAGTTCAGATCAGCCCTCTTTTCCTGCCTGGGGACAAGACAGGCAGAACTATGCTTGACATTTGGAATGATGGTGGTGGCCTTACCTGGTTACATCGTTAATCAGTCGTGTCTGCAGGAGTAGGTTTCTCCGGGGCAGCAAGTTGTCACAGATCAGATTCTGGTTGGCTCTCACTGCAACCCCATTGCAGAGACAGAGGGAGCACAGGATATCCAGAACCTGCAGCAGGACACACCCACCAAACCTTAGGACCACCAGGAGGGCACAGCAGGCAGGACCACCACAATGCATGAGGGAAGGAGTCATGAAGGGTGGGGGCTAGGTGACGGGTGGAGAGCCAGCTCAGAGCCAAGGAAGCTTTGCCTCTTACCCAGAAGGAGCAAGTGATGCCTCAGAGCCTACTGCTTCTTGGGAAAATGAGTCTGGGCCTCTTTCTAGCCCCTCTGTTCTAGTCTTATGCCCCTTCCCTCCAAACTATGCACACCATCGGTGGCCATTGCTCTATTACAGTAAGTAAGAGGCTGTGCTCTGAAGACAGACTGTCTAAGACAATATCCTAGCTAGGCCAGGACTAAGGTGTGGCGAGGCATCTAGGGCACAAAATCCAGGCCCTGCTCACTGTCTGAGCTCTGAAAACACAGAGCAGAAGGATAAAAGGCCCTCTGTGGACTTCAAACTCAAGGAGCACACTCTCACCCAGCCCTGATGGTGCTTGGCACTGAGTATTAGTGGAGGTCTTAATAAAATTTTAAGGCCTTAAATAAAATATTACAGGTCTTAATAAAAAGGCACGTAAGATTCCCATTTGGCTAAGGTCTTGCATGTAGCAAGCTTGGGAATCTCTCGTAGGTGGGGTGATGGTAGGGCAGACTCCTGTTCTTCGGTCTTTTGCTGTGGTATCATCAAAACTCATGAAGATACCCTTTAATTTCTGGAGATTGGTATTCTAAATATTTTACCCGCTCTCCTTCTCCCATCTAGAAGGAGAACAAACTTTCAAGATCCCAGGTGGCCCATGAATCTAAGTCATTAAACTGCTTTTGCCCCTTGTTCCCACTTCCTAGGCAGCTGGAAAACAGTCTCTGTTTGCCTTGTCCTGCACGCTCACCTCTCCTCTGTCCTCTCCTTGCACTGTATCCTCTTTCATTCAGATTTTCTTTGTTCCTATCATGGCAAAGCGAACTGTGCTGGGCCAGTCAGGCTCTCTTCCTCCTGCTCTCCTTCACAGAGAGGAATGTGCAAACAGCAGCCGATAAATAACAGCCACGATATGGCAGGTTGCACCAACAGAGAGGCAGGCAGCCTCATTTCAGTCTCTCAGAGTGGCCACTGAAGACTCAATGCTTAGTGGGGTTTGATAGCTTCAAGGTGTTCATGGCATTTGTATCCATAATTCTCACAAACCAATTTTCTACTTGACTCCCTGAATGTCAGTTTTGTTCCAGATAAATACAAAGCACATTTACGGGACAAGCAGAAAAGAATCCCAAATGCAGTTTTATGGGGGACTCTTACCATTAGCACTCTATGAAAGACATCAACTGTGGAAACTTGAAATCCAGAGGCTAATTTCTCACCCTAAGAAAAGAGCCATAGATGGCCAGGAAATGAAATACTTTTCAGTCGGCCTATTACACATTTCATCTGTTTTGCCTTGGAGTGATGGCTGTGGGAGACTTGCTGTCACAGCCAGAGGGAAAGCAGGGCTTAATCCACATACAGTAGGAACAGCAAAGAGAAAAAGGCTCTGTAAAAAGCACACAGCCTAACAGAGCAGTGCATCATCTATAAATAAATGATGCCACTTAAAGAATCAGAGTTGACATTGTTTAGGTTTTGCTTTAGGAGACACTCCTTCAGGTAAAACTGGGGAATGGAGATAAACTTCCTTTTCTAAAATAGTTCAAATGGGTTTGTGAAAGGAAAATACCTTGGGCCCCCAAAATCACTAAGGAAAACTCAAGCTGGAAACTGCTTAGGACAAACCTGCCTCCCGTTCTATTCAGTCACTCCTCCGCTCACTGAGATAGATGCATATCTGATTTGCCTCCTTTGGAAAGGCTAATCAGAAACTCAGAAGAATGTAACCATTTGTATATCACCTATCTGTGACCTGGAAGTTCCCTGTCTGCTTCCAGTCTTCCTGTTTTGGCTTCAAGTTATCCTGCCTTTCCAGACTGAACCAGTGTACTTTTTATATATATTGAGTGATGTCTCCCTAAATGTCTAAAACCAAGCTGTGCTCGGACCACCTTAGGCACGTGTCGTCAGGATTTAATGAGGCTGTGTCACGAGCGTGTCCTCAACCTTGGCAAAATAAACTTTCTAAATTAACTAAGACCTGTCTCAGATTTTCTGGGTTCACATTTTGGTAACCACGGGGGGGATCCTGAGTGGAGGTGCCCCTGACCTTTGACGAATCTCCTATCGGTGCTTGGTACCAGCATGAGCTAACCTTATGGCTTAAACCAATAGGACAATTTGCTGAGGTCTGAGAGTACCCCCTCCAGAGAATCCCTAATATCCCAAAACTTCAGGTTGAGATCTAAAGTCTGTTTTGCTGTACAACTCCTTTTTTTTTTTGGAGACGGAGTCTCGCTCTGTCTCCCAGGCTGGAGTTCGGTGGCTCGATCTCTGCTCACTGCAAGCTCTGTCTCCTGGGTTCCCGCCATTCTCCTGCCTCAGCCTCCCAAGTAGCTGGGACTACAGGCACCCGCCACCACGCCTGGCTAATTTTTTTGTATTTTTTTAGTAGAGACAGGGTTTCACCGTGTTAGCCGGGATGGTCTCGATCTCCTACCTCGTGATCCACCCGCCTCAGCCTCCCAAAGTGCTGGGATTACAGGCGTGAGCCACCGTGCCCAGCCAACTCCTTTTTTTTTTTAGTTTTACTTGCTTCCAACAGGAAGGCAAGTTTTCCTGCTTCCATGATGATGGAAGGCAGGTAACTCCTTTATGGAGTTTGAGCTTGCTTCCAACAGGGAAGATGAGTTTTTTTTTTTTGTTCTGCTTCTAGGCTGGCAGACAGCAGTCTACAGCCTAAGACCCATCACTAGGTAAGAAACTGGTTTGGGATTCTGTCTTGCAAATTCCTTTTAAATGACTACAGTTAGCATTTAACAACCAGCTGGTGTTAATTTCTGCTTACACTTAGAGTGCTCAGAAATTGTACAATTTGTGTGATCGTTGTTAGTTTAGCAGCATTTTGTCCTAGCAGAAATACGGTAATAAGATTTAAAAAAAATTTTTTTTAAAGGAGCTCAATGGTTAAAAGTCAGCTTAATTAAAAGGCTAACATCCAAGATGCATGTGTGCATGTGTGCGTGTTTGTATATGAAAGGTCTTCATGTTTTTGGTTTTTTGTTTGTTTTTCTCTCCTAAGGCCTTGTCTTTTTTTTTTTTTTTTTTTTTGAGCAATTTTTTTTTCTTCTCAGTTAACTGAATTCCGTTTTCATCTGATTTTTTTTTTTTGTAATTAAAATAGTTATTGCAACAGAGGCTACTCTTGGGTTTTTAAGGAAGGTGTAGTTTAATTTTATGTTTAATTTGGCTCAAGAAAAATAACAGTGTCTCCCTCTAGCACCACCAGACTTTTTCTCTCTGTACTTTATGATGTAAATTTTGCTATTTGATTTTCACTTGAGTTGTTTCCCTTAATGTGCAAATTTAAGGCTATTTAGCTGACAATTGCCTAGGGCTGTGAAACAGGTTATCAAGAATCTGAAAGTCTAAGACAGGAAAAAAAAAAGTGGGGGAGGAGTCTTTATAAATCTATAAAATGTACTTCCACTGGCATGCCTCATAAGTTTTTATATGTATTTATTTTTTCCGTACAGAATGTTTTACTACTAACAATATATAAAAGAGCTCTAAATAATTGGCTTAAAAAATAAAAGCTCTTAAATTATATACTAAATAAGACTAAATAAATGCTTTTTAAAGTTCCTGTTTAGACCTTATTTTAAAGTTCCTATTTAAAGACTAAATAAAATGCTTTTTAAAGTTCCTGTAACTTAAGTAAAATCTTTTTTTTTTTTTTTGAGACAGAGTCTCACACTGTTGCACTGTCGCCCAGGCTGGAGCACAGTGGTGCAATCTTGGCTCACTGCAACCTCCGCCTCCCAGGTTCAAGTGGTTCTCCTGCCTCAGCCTCCTGAGTAGCTGGGAATACAGGCGCCCACAACCCAGCTAATTTTTTGTATTTTTAGTAGAGACAGGGTTTCACTATGTTGACCAGGCTGGTTTCGAACTCCTGACCTCGTAATCTGCCCACCTCAGCCTCCCAAGGTGCTGGGATTACAGGCGTGAGCTACTGCACCTGGCCAGTGAAATCTTTAATAAATAAGCTAGCTTTAAAATTACTGGTAAACTACTATTATAAATGCCTTAAGTATTGCCCAGCATACATTTTTGTTTGTATTTATTCATCAAGCAATTTCATACTTATCCCTGCCGAAATACTGTAAGGTGTCAAAATTTGGCATAGGGGTTACAAAACTACAAGCCCAGCCCAAAACAGAATAATCTTTGCTTTTGTAATTTGTAATAAATAAGACATTGATAAGTGTTTAATGAAAATAGTTGTATCTTGAATTTAGTAAGATTACTGTAACTTCTAATCCGGTGGCTTTAGGCAGTCTAGTCCACAGGCAACAAGGAGGTTTGTTTTGGGAAAGAACTGTTATTGTCTATTTCAAAGCTAAACTACAAACTATGTTCCTCTCAAAGTTAGTTCGGCCTATGCCCAGGAATGAACAAGGACAGCTTGCAGGTTAAGAGGGAAGGGTGGGGGAAGAGAAGGATAGGGAGAGATTTGTTTAAGGATACAAAATTACAGCTAGATGGGAGGAATAAGTTCTAGTGTTCTATAGCAAAGAGATTATGGTTTTTGCCATTGAAAGTAATGGCAAACTGCAATTACTTTTGCACCAATCTAATAGTTAACAATAATATATTATATGGTTTCAAATAGGAGGATATTGACTATTTCCCACACAAAGAAATGATAAATGTTTGAGATGGTGGACATGCTAATTACCCTGATCTGATTACCATGTATTATATGTATCACAACATCACTATGTACCCCATGAACATGTACAAGTATTATTCATCCACTTAAAATAAATAAATAAAAAGAAGTCAGAAATCCAAAAAAAAAAAAAAAAAAAAAAAAAGAGCAATATTGAGTTGGTCAGATCAAATCTCTTTTCAGTGTCTCAGTTATAATTTTGCAACGGCAGTTTTATAACTTTAAATAATGACTGTCACAGTTTTCGTGAATAATCTAGGTAAACAAAACAATTAGGTAAATGTAATGGCACAAATATTTGTAGACAAACTGGTCATAATTTAGAATATAAAGCTATATTAAATCAAATAATAAATATTTCACTACTTGGGTATTTTCCAATAAATACATATTGTAGGAAAACATTATTGTTAAAGAAAAAAAAAGTGTGTCCTTAAAAAAAAGTGAACAAGTTTTGTCTAATTCAAAACTTAAAGGTTATGTATACAACAAGGTGAAAGGAACCAGGAATAAAAAAGATGTAAAGAAAGTTATAAAAATAAAGAGGCTTTTTTTTTTTTTTTGAGGTGAAAAACTTAAAGAGAAATAATTTTATATAAGAAAGAATCTTGTATGGTAAATTTAGTCCTAAAATAAAATCACTGATTTTTTTTAAAAAGGAGGGATGTTCAGAATAAATCAGAAAGTCCAACCCTGTCATGAGCAGTCAGTGTAAGTCACAATAAGAGGATTTACACTTTAAAAAAAATTCACACAGTCAAGTTGTCATATGAAATTTTGGTTTGCTTAGGGAAAAAAACTGAGATAATTTTTTTTTAAAATTAAGGTTATTACATTATTACATCCATGTATCTTCCTGTATGTGCTTTTAAAGTTCTTGTAACATTGAGTTACAGGGCTCTAACTCCTGGGTCTAAAAAGGACACCAAGTCCTGCTAAATCTTAAACACTGATAGCAATTAAAGGCTCATCTTCAGGCCCGATAGAAGATGTCAATCAAAATAAACTGCATTCCTGAGACACACAGCAAGAAATTAAAGCTATTCAACTCCTCAAGGCCCAGGGACTGTCTCCAAACAGGTGGGTGTGTAAGATTATAAGATTGTAAGGTGGGCCAATTTTGAAAGATAAAATAAGTGCAGTTCCTCTATAAACTAATTATTAATGTCAAAGGCAAACTGATGCAAAACCAGTATATGGACCCCTGTGTCAGATTAACAAGGTTTTCTTGAAGCATTAACCAACTTCTTAATAAAGATTATAAAGGTTATAAAAGGCTTACAGAAGTTATATTTTATAATCAAGATTACATTTTATAAATTGTTTACAAAAGTTTGAAAGCAAACGTAATTGACTTCATGCTGTTTCTATTAGGGCTTCCTTGTTTAGAAAATTAAGTCTTCTCTCTCAAAGAATGAAGGTTTTCACTTTTTGAAATGCTTGAATTATCACTTAAATAAATAACTTTACAATGACCTGTAATCCTATTTTGTAGTATCAAGTGTTTTAAACCTTTTATATTTGACAAACTTTCTAAAATCAAATTATAAATTATGTCTTTTTCTAACCTAATCTTTTAAGACATTAGGTTCCCTAAAGTCCAAAAATGACATAATTTAGCTTATTTGGTATAAAAATTATACAGGAAGCATTGTCAAATATGAAATGGTATTTGGTTTCTTTGGGATATATTTGTATAAATGTGTTATTGGTGTGTATTCCAAAATTATGGAAAACTCCTGTAATTCTGATGTACCTTAGTGTACATTATCAGTAATAATCATAATTGTCATTTTAAAATTATTGCGTGCCACAGAGGTAACAAATTTCCTTGTCAGTTGTTTCTTTTAACTATGGCTGCCTTAAAACTTTTTTTCATCCACAAAAAGCTGTCTTGTTTTATCTTGTTTGAAACTTTCTCTAAAAGGTGGGTTTATAATCAGCTGTAGGACTCTAACAGGTGCACTTAAATGCAGGTTTTCTGATAACTTTGGAAATTGTGACATTGGAATAAAGGAAAAAACTTTCAGAACTCTCATGGAGAGCTGAAATGTTCATGGCTATCAAACATAACAGGAGTTAACTGAATTAACTGAAGCAACAAAAAACTGAAGTAATCTTTTTGACTGTTTGCTTCAAATGTTGCTGATACTTTGTTTTGTTTTACAGAGTTAAGAAAACCTTTAAGCTATTTACGGCTTTTAACAATTGAGTAAAGAACAGTCCTGTGAACAAAATTTGGAGCATATTTGTTTCTCTCTACCTAACTTCTCCAGAATTTGGAAACTATTTGTGAGTAGTCTCAATTCATGGCAATAGAGTTATTTGCATAAGTGCAATAAGAATCAGTTTTCTTTTGTAATAGGGCACAGTTGGATACACTGGTTATTTTACCAAGGCTTTGACTGGAATGGTGTGCTTTCCTTTAAGGAATCAAACTTGACTTATGGAGCCAATAAGGCCCTTGGAACAAATGGCCTCATATTTTGTGTACACAGTCCATTTATAGGGTTTCTGAGGTAAGTAAAGAATGTCACTTTCTGACACGTGCAGAAGCCCCAGGTTTATCTTGGACCCTCCAGAGGAGAGGAAATTCACCCAACTCATAGGTATTTGATGGTACAAATCCATGGCTGGGCTCAGCTTTAAGAAGTTGTATCTGAGATTCCTGCTATGGAACAAAGTTCCATCAAAGCCCATTTAAAAGCCTATGTAAAAACTAATTACCCTTGCTGCACTGTATACAAATAATTAGGCCAAGTATAATAAAGCAAACCAGTCCTACCATGATTTGTCTTCAGTGAAAACGGGAAACTGCAGAGAGAAAAATTATGTTTCAAGTAGACCTGTTGTTAGATTCTGGTCTGCCTTGTATTTTTTTCAATTTTTATTATTTTCTACAGTTTGGGACTGAATTCTAATTTTTCCTGGTTAAAAGTCTTCAAAATAATGTTTTCAAATTTTTTCCCTTCTTTTTTCCATTTTTCCTAATTTGGAGTCACTGAAAACTAAGCTGTGCTTTCTTAAAACCCTGTGTACCGAAGCCAGACAACTTAAATAAACTTCAGAAGAAAATAACAGCAACCTGTTTACGTACATAAGCCACTTTCATACCTGCCTACTAATGTATGGACTTCAGAGTAATGTGGCCTATATGGATTTTTCCAGGATTTTTCTTTTGTTCATTGTTTTTTTCTCTCCCTTCCTCCCCACTGTTTTCTGTTCACAGGATGTGGGATTTCACAACCTCCTAAAAATTAACTTTTGGGACCTACCCATCTAGGAATAAACCCTTCTAGCTATGAGAGATCAGATGAAACCTGAGACCAGAGACTCTTCTCTTGTAAAATGCTTTCTCCAAAAGATTAAAAAAACAGAAAAGTGGGGAAATGTGAAAGGAAAATGTCTTTAGCCCTCACAGTCACTAAGGAAAACTCAAGCTGGAAACTGCTTAGGGCAAACCTGCCTCCCATTCTAGTCAAAGTCACTCCTCTGCTCACTGAGATAGATGCATATCTGATTGCCTCCTTTGGAGACGCTAATCACAAACTCAGAAGAATGTAACCATTTGTGTATCACCTATCTGTGACCTGGAAGCTCCCTCTCAGCTTCCCGTCTTCCTGCCTTTGCTTCAAGTTGTCCCACCTTTCCAGACTGAACCATTGTACTTCTTACATATACTGATTGATGTCTCACGTCTCACGTCTCCCTAAATGTCTAAAACCAAGCTGTGTCCGGACCACCTTCAGCACATGTCGTCAGGACTTCCTGGGGCATGTCCTCAACCTTGGCAAAATAAACTTTCTAAATTAACTAAGACCTGTCTCAGATTTTCTGGGTTCACAGGTTCTTCAAAAAGAAAAGGGAGTGCAGATAAGTCTAATCCACCATGGGGGGCATTCAGACATTGCAACTAGAGGCCATCTGTACTTTCTGACTGACGGGGTATCTTGGTGACCGCTGGAATACCTGGCTGGAGAGGCAGGTATTGCTGAGTATTCACCAGACTCCATTTTCTTCTCCTTCTGAACATACAAAGGCTTTATTTCCCACCCTTCACTTGCAGGTATAGGGGACTAAATTCTGGCCAATCGGAAGTGGGTGGCCCCCAGGAGTGGGCCCCACCATCCTTACCTTCCTTCCACTGGATACAGATATCCAACAAGGGATTCCAAAGCCCAAAGATCTCCTTATTTCAAGTGTGATCCCCAGAAGAGCAGCACTGGTACCATCTAGTTCATCAGCAATAGTGCTACCATTCTAGAAATACAGATGCTTAGCCCCAGTCCCACTCCGAAATTACTGAATCAGAGCCCTCATGTTAACATGATCCCCAGGAGACTTGTAAACACCTTATTGTCTGTGAGGCTCTGCCCTTAGGGGATGGTGAAGCCAATAACCACACTCAATCAAGCCCTCCCACTGGCCTTGGAGAGTCATATGAGAAAAAATAAATTTTGACTACGCTAAGCCACTGACAATACGGGGTTGTGTGTCACAGGAGTTAGGCCTCCCTAATCAATGGCCCATTTGTGGGGTTCATTTGTTTCTGGTTTTCATTCTCATCATTGATACCACATTTCATTAGAGAGCCTCTCATTTTGCTTTTTATCTCTATTACTGTCTATCCCAAACACAAGCTTATATGGGAATTATACTTTGAAGATAAATACCTACGGAAACACTGTTTGGCTGCTGCATTTTTGTCACAGCTTTCATCTGTAAAAGCAGTCTGATTAAACAAATGCTAACTATATTTTTTCTGAGATTTTTATGCCAAGTCCTATATTTGAGAAATGGCTGCTATTCAGCCCCTCCAGGCTAAACCTTTGATTCCTGATTTATACTTTCTGAGAATCAATGATATTACTATTTTATCATATATTTTTCTCAAAGGTAGACCCAAATCCTTGCAAAACAAAGAAGATAATAAAAAATATTTATCTATGGCAACTTTGAGCAGGTTTGGAGTAAGGCAGCTTCAGGGGCAAGTAGAAAATGCATACTTTATTTATATTAGCAGAATCTTACTCTGGAAAAACTACAGTGACTGTTAGAATTTTCATCAGTTATTCTTTTTACCAAATAACACAATCAGTGCTACTAACATAGTGTGTTATTAGTTGAAGGTGAGACAGGAGTAGATTCTGGCTCACTCATTTGTTCCTTTTATTCATTTATTAAACCTTCAACAAACACGTATGAATGCTTGCCATGTACAACATCTTAGCCTGGCGCTATGAGGATTACAAAGACAGTCCCTACCACAGAGGAACTTACAGATGTAAGAGAAATAGATGTGAAAAAATAACTATAATAGAAGGCAGACTGGAACAATTATTACAGCAGAGAACAAATCATAAGAAGAGAGGAGACCAATTCCAAATGGAATCAGAAAAAGATTCATGGAGGAAGTGGCGTTTGAACTAAGTTTTAAAGAGCAGACAAGAATTTTTTATTGATTTTTTAATTGACCAGAGAAGAATTTTGATGAGTCCTGGAAAAGTAGGGAAGTGAGGAGCTATTGAAGGATCCACAAGAGTGAAATCATTGAGAGGTCAAAGGGTAAAGTGCATTCAGAAAATATGGAGTGGGCACTGCAACACACTCCTGTCTTTTTCACTCCAAAGACTGTGTTCTTCCCCTATAACTTTTTGACCTCAAATCTGATCATGCTTTTGATGAGTGGCAGTTATTTCCATGAAAGGGACAAAGCTAACAACTTAAATATTTTAGCAAAGAAGTAAAGGTATAATCATTGCTACCATTATATGTAGTCTCAATTCTAAGCATATGATTGGAAGTGGCAAGGTACAGAAAGAATTTTTACATCTCAAACCTATGAGATGTAAAATTATATTTAAAGGAAAAATGTCATATCCTGAAGGCTACCTTCATGAACCCATAGGAGCTCTCCAATTCCAGTCTGTGAAACACTAACTTATTATATGAAAATGCCTTCGAGGCAATCCCATTTACAACAGCTGCCAAAAAAACAAAACCCTATGAAAATATTTAACCAAGGAGGTGAAAGACCTCTAAAAAAAATTACGAAACACTGATGAAAGAAATTGCAGATGACACAAAATGGAAAACCTCCCATGCTCATGGATCAGAAGAAGAATGAATATCTTTGAAATGACCATACTGCCCAAAGAAATCTATAGATTCAATACAATCCCTATCAAAATACCAGTGTCATTCACAGAATTAGAAAAAACAATCCTAAAATTCATATGTAACCAAAAAAGAACTCGAGTAGCCCAGACAATCCTGAGCAAAAATAACAAAGCTGGAAGCATCACATTACTTTCAGGCCTCTGAGCCCAAGCTAAGCCAACGTATCCCCTGAGACCGCACGTATATGTCCAGATGGCCTGAAGCAAGTGAAGAATCACAAAAGAAGTGAAAATGGCCGGTTCCTGCCTTAACTGATGACATTCCACCATTGTGATTTGTTCCTGCCCCACCTTAACTGAGAGATTAACCTTGTGAAATTCCTTCTCCTAGCTCAGAAGCTCCCCCACGGAGCACCTTGTGACCCCCGCCCCTGCCCACAAGAGAACAACCCCCTTTGACTGTAATTTTCCACTACCCACCCAAATCCTATAAAATGGCCCCACCCCTATCTCTCTTCACTGACTCTCTTTTCGAACTTAGCCCACCTGCACCCAGGTGAAATCAACAGCCTTGTTGCTCACACAAAGCCTGTTTGGTGGTCTCTTCACACGGACACACATGACACAATTACTTGACCTCAAATTATACTACAAGGCTATAGTAAGCAAAATAGCATGGTACTGGTATAAAAATAGACACATGGATCATTGGAACAGAATAGAGAACTTAGAAATAAAGCCACATAGCTATAGCCAACTGATCTCTGACAAAGTCAACAAGAACATACACCATGGAAAGGACACCCTTTTCAACAAACAGTGCTGGCAACTTTGGATTGCCATATGCAGAAGAATGAAAATGGGATCCCTCTCTTTCACTATATACAAAAATCAACTCAAGATATAATTAAAGACTTCAGTGTAAGACCTGAAACTATAAAAATCCTAGAAGTAAATCTAGGGAAAATTCTTCTGGACATTGGTCTAGGCAAAGAATTTATGACTAAGACGTCAGAAGCACAAGCAACAAAAACAAAAAATAGATAAATGGGACTTAATTAAATTAAAAAGCTCTGCAAAGCAAAATAAATAATCAATAGAGTGAACAGAAAACCTATAGAATAGGAGAAAATATCTGCCAACTATGCATCCAACAAAGGACTAATACCCAGAATTTACAGGGAACTCAAACAACTCAACAACAACAACAAAAAACAAATAATCCCATTAAAAAGTGAGCAAAGGACATGGACATTTCTCAAACGAAGACACACAAATGGCCAACAAGCATATGAAAAAATGCTCAGCGTCACTAATCATCAGCGAAGTGCAAACTAAAACCACTATGAGATGTCATCTTAACACTAGTCAGGATGGCCATTATTGAAAAGATTAAAACATAATAAATGTCGCTGAGGATACAGAGAAAAGGGAATGCTTATACACGTTGGTAGGAATGTAAATTAGTACAACCCCTATGGAAAACAGTATGGAGATTTCTCAAAGAACTAAAAATAGATCTACCATTTTTGATCCAGCAATCCCACTACTGGGTATCTACCCAAAGGAAAATAAATTGCTATATCAAAAAGATATCTGCATTTGTATGTTTATCACAGCCCTATTCACAATAGCAAAGACATGGAACGAACGTACATATCCATCAATGGAAGATTAGAAAATGTGGTTTATATACACACACACACAATGGAATACTGTTCAGTCATAAAAAAAGAATGAAATCAGATTTTTGCAGCAACATAGATGGAACTGGAAGCTATAATTTTAAGTGAAATAATTCAAATACAGAATGTCAAATACTGCATATTCTCACTTATAAGTGGGAGCTAAATAATGTGGAGATGCGGACATAGAGAGTGGAGTGATAGGTGTTGGCAACTTGGAAGTGTGGGAGGGGGTAAATGATGAGAAATTGCTTAATGAGTACAATGTACATTATTTGGGTTGGGGTTACAATAAAAACCCAGACATCAGCACTACACAATATATCCAGGTAACGAAATTGCACTTGTACCCCTTATTTTTTTTATAAATAAAAAAAGCAAAGGAAATGCTTTCTAGGGTGAATTTTTCACTGCAAAAGTTTTGTATTTAGATAATTATAAAAATAAAATCACAAAATTAAATATATTCTCACAGAACATTTGGATTCTAAAGAATATATTCACAGGCTGCAGCTTGAGAAACACTGGAAAGAATATTCAACTTCTGCTCCTAGTTTGTCATTAATTAGCTGTGTGGCTCCTGGGAAACTGCTTAACGTCTAAGGACCCAGGCCCCGGCCTTCTTTCTGCCACTGTCATGTACAAATAATAATGATGCTATGTCATAAGGTCGTAATGAGACCTGAATAAGATACACATGAACACTGACAGCAATAACTGGCATTTGTTAAGTGCAAAATAAATGCTGGTTATCATTACTGTTGTTGCTCTTGTGGGAAGACTTCTGAGGTCCCTTGTGGCTTTAAAATTCTGCATATTTTGAGTCATTGTCTTCACCGAAAACTAAGTGGATTAGTCAGAGACTCCTGAAATTCTAGGACTGGAGACAACAATGCAGCCTGGAGAGAAAAACATGACCTTGGCATTTTCCAAGCAAAGATGAAGTGTTGCAATGGAAGTCTGGCCTCCACTCAGCACATTCTTTGCAAAATGACCACAAATACATTAGTGATGGTTTGAACCTGTTTTTTCTCTTTGAAAATGAAAGCTATCCAATGGAATAGTACCTAAGGAAGGATCTGAATTCATGACAAACCTTTACCCAAAAATCTATCCAAAGATGGAAAAGGAACATCTTTGAAAAGACTCTTATGTACCGAGATCACATTGCTTTAACTTTTACATTACCAGAATTTCTCTAACAAGGTCTTGGTTCTAGAAGATTAAAGGCTACTCTGATAACATATCAGATCAGGCATTGATTTCTAGCAAAATACTTCAGCTTGATGGGCCTCAGTTTTCTCAACTGTGGAATGGGTAGAATAGTAATCAACTTGCCACCAAGTGACATGCATCAAATGCTTTGTGGCTTTTGGCTGAAAGAAGCCACAACAAAGTTGGTTATTTATTAAGTACACTATGTGTTCTAATAATAAAGAAACCTCTGGGGCAATGAAACGAGAGCAGCTTTCCTGTCAAAAGGCTTCTCTGACATTTTCACATAGCCCGTGGCTCCTAGCATGTGTTGCTCAGGTGCCTATTTATTATTCTCATTACACTTCGCAGACAGGAAGGAATATGTTGGAACGCAGAGAATCTGGACTGAAGCGGAAGCTTCATGTTTGCCTTTGATTTGCTGCATTTGGAAAAGCGATTTCAGATCCCACGTATTTATTTTATTATTTGTCAAGCAATTTCCCACATGCTAAGGACCATGGCTTTCTGCTGCCCAAGGCTGATGCATGTCATACAGTCTATGCTGCCGAGTCTCAATCTCCCGGACACACTGAGCTGTCTCAAATACGCAGTCCCCCCAGATGATGACAAGCAGAGACTGCCAGTGACGAAGCCTACTTCTCCCCACTCTGTAGAAGCACAGCTGCAGTCCCACATGTCTCATCATGCCATCTGCTCTGAAATACACCTCCTGAGCCGTTGAATATCGCATCTGGCCACTAATTAGCACGATAGCCCCCGTGTGTGCAGATGTTGAAGGGTCAGGAAAAAAACTCCCCATATTTTAGTAGACTTTCCCCACAGATCACTGTGTCTTAGAGATATAACTTCATAAAAATAGAGATGTTAGAACTATAAGAGATCTCAAAAAAATGATAATAGCATTCCACTTAGTGAGATGCCCTTGTCACCATTTTACAGATGACATAACTGAGGCCCCAACTCATATAGCTGCTTTGTATAAAAGGGAAGGACCAGTGGCTTCAGTTCTGCTTGCACACGCACAGATTCATTTACTTCATTTGGTTTCACTCATAGTAAATCTGATTTTGTTTAATAACAAACCACGTTGCTAAGACTTTCTACACTGTTTTAAATCTGATTTCTTCATACCTTTTCTATACAGCTTGTTATAAGCTGTTTCACTACGAAGTTCCTGGATCCTAGGGTGAAAGCCAGTCCCATACGGCTGGCCATGTGCAGACAGAGCCTACTGAGTGTCCCACAGTGAGCTGGTGTTAAGGGTTAATGATAATGAGCAGCGATTGGGGAGCTGTTGGAAACCCAGGGCACCATCCAAAGTCCAGTGTGGCTGCCCAGCTTGGAGAGTGCTTGTATGCGGGGAAAGTCTTTTTCCAGTTTCCTAAGATTTTTATCAAAGTCAAGAAAGACTAATCAACATGCTCTCAGTAAAACACAATGGTCATGAACAATGGGGAGGGAAACACCAGGCAAAGTCAATCACCGTTCTTTCCACACCTACCTTGTGATTCCGCCCGTGCTTATCCAACAGGGAGATGATGGACTTGATGTGGCCCTCTGCTATCAGATTTAAGGCTTCTGGGCTTTCAGTTAAGATGCAGTGCAAAACTTCCAAGATACCTACATGAATGCCACAAACATCAAATTTGGACATTAAATGCCCTGCAGAAGTGACCACAATTTAGAAACCTGAGTATGAACAGTCCTTCCTGAGGGGACAGGATATCATCAATTCTTTGAATCTATCAAATATTTCCAGCCAGAAAAAAAAATGCATCATTTCCGGTAGACTTCAGAGCCCCCTGGGAGCCAACCAGTCTGTAATTTACTGGTGATTTTAATTCAGCACAAACCCTATCTCCCGCTTCCTGGACAAAGACATGATCTTTGTATGTCAAAATACAGAGAAGCAGCTATAAAATAAAATTTTTCATTTGATCAAACCACATAATACTTCATTTAAAAATAGATATAAAAGAAGACGTCCAGTTTACTATAAATTCTAAAGGTCATTCAAGTAATTTGGAAAATATTCTGAGTTTCTCCCAAATAAGAATTTTTCTAGGAACTACACTAGAAATTATTTTTATTTTAGGTCTACTCATGTATCAAACAAATTGTAAGCTCACACAATAAAGTCTATTTGGCTTTTCCCCCTTTTTTTTGGCACACTGGATAGGTTATATAAGTGAAGGCTTAAGAAAAACTAGTGCCTCTGCAGCCTGGCACATACACGGTAATATCATGATTGAAATTCAAGGGAAGTAGGTGGCTAATAGCTTAATTAGTTTTATTAGGAAAATTTCTTTTGATTCTGTTTTTTTCTCAATGTTTTCATAAGTTACCCTGAAATGTAATCTAGCCCATAAGACCAAGGCACTGAAGAAAAGAGAGGCTTAGGAAGACGTGTGTAGGTGGATGATCCTTGGGGGAACCTCTCTTGGCCGGTCTGTTAAAGCACCTGTCATTTCTACACTGTGAGAAAAGCATCAAAACCCTTCAGCTTTCCCATGAGGGGCCTATACCTGCCATGTTTACTCATCTCGGAGGAAGCAAACTGCTAAGCCCTGCAGCATGGTCACTTCCCAATGATGACCACACTCTTGGCTCAGATTCTCCATAAGTCATGAGGGAGGACTATAGATATGATGTGAAGGGTGAGTCACGGGAGAGAGGGTGAGTGGGGATCATTTTTCCTCTCATCCCTGTCATTCTTCACTCCCGCTTTTAGACTGTAAGAAATAGTTTGGGCAACATTGAAAAGGGTTTAAAAACCCAGAGAATAAGAATATAATGGGAGTTAGAAGGAGACCAGGATCACTGGGTGGGTGAGGTGGCGGGGAGGAGGGGGGTGATTAATGGACCCAAGGATTAAAAATGAAGGCACGGAATAACAATGAAGGCACAGAGTAAAAAATTTAAAAAGGAAGGATTGTTGAAGTCTGGGTTAGAGTTGTTAAATAAAGTCGTACAGGTGCCAGGAAGCTTGAAGACTATTTCTTTTTAATTTTGAAGTATGATTTGAGGATTGTTTGCAATCCACTGGAAAAGATTCAACTTTGTTTTCTTTTTTTACAGAAAGAAAAAAAACACCCTTCATCTTTTCTAGTTATAGTTTCCTGTCAATTCTCACCTGAGGAAGATTCTAGTCTGTCCAATTTACTGATGAGCCAATCAAGGTTATTGGAGAATTGAGCGCAATTGTTTCTGTTTCCGCGAATGAGAGCAGCTGCAAACAAGGAGATATTTGATCATAGAGGTTAAAGGATATAATGATGGGCATGAGAACTTGGAAAGCTGTCGAATACTTCACTTGCTTAGCGACTAAAAGGAACTGAATGCCAATCTCACCCTATCTAGCCCTTTGACACAATTCTTTCTTTTTTTGTCTTTTTTTAAGTGACAGTCTCACCCAGTCACCCAGGCTGGAGTGTAGTGGCTCACTGCAGCCTCAAACTCCTGGGCTTAAGTGATCCTCTTGCCTCAGCCTCCAGAGTAGCTGAGACTACAGGCATGCACCACCATGCCCAGCGAATTTTTAAGTTTTTTTTGTTTGTTTGTTTGTTTTTTGAGATGGAGTTTTCACTCTTGTTGCCCAGGCTGGAGTACAGTGGTGCAATCTCGGCTCACTGCAACCTCCACCTCCTGGGTTCAAGTGATTCTCCTGCCTCAGCCTCCCAAGTAGCTGGGATTACAGGCATGCACCACCACACCCAGCTAATTTTTGTATTTTTAGTAGAGACAGGGCTTCACCATGTTGGCCAGGCTGGTCTCGAACTCCTGACCTCAAGTGATCCACCTGCCTCAGCCTCCCAAAGTGCTGGGATTACAGGAGCGAGCTACCATGCCTGGCGTAAATATTTTTTATTGAGATGGGGGTCTCACTATGTTGCCCAGGCTGGTCTTGAACTCTTGGTGTCAATTGATCCTCCTCACCTCAGCCTCCCAAACTGTTGGAATTACAGGTGTGAACCACCACACCCAACCTCTTTCTATACTTAGAAAAATAAAAATCTAGTATTGACTCACTTTACAAGTATTTCCAGAGAGTCTGCTATGTACCAAACACCTGTCCAGTTGTTCAGACTAGAGCAATGAGAAAGGGAGGGAGATTCCCTGCCTTCATCAAGTAGGCAATGGAGACAATAAATGCATAGAGTAATGAAATTACTTCAGATAGTGATAAGCAAGAATTTAATATTGGCTTGGTTACTGACTTAAGAACTCAACTTCTTGCAATGTTTTCTTAAATTTAGCTACAGATTTATTATTCTTCAGCGCTAAAGGAAGGCATCCCAGTGAACACAGCTGGAAAGGTTGGCTACACAGTAATGGATGAAAAATAGCAACATGTAACTATAAAATATCTAAAATATATCCCTATTTGACAGTGGTTCTTGAGTCATGGTCCCTGGATCAGCATCACCTAAGAATTTGTTAAAAACGCAAATTCTCAGGCCTCATCCAGCTTTACTGATTTAGAAACTCTGGGGTGGGGCTCGGCATCTGTATTGTAACCAGCTCTCCAGCTGACCCTGATGTCTGTTCCTACTTGAAAGCCACTGGCAGATGATACTGCAGAGAGAGGGAGAAAATATGCTGTCATTTGAGTTTTACCAATCTACACCAAATAACCTTCTCTCCACAGGGCAAAAAGAGTAGACGCAAATCTGGAACAAGTCCATGTAAATTGATTCGCCCACAAGTAGCTTGCCCTTCACATGATACGTTTGAATTGGAATTTCACTGAGGCTGATACATGGCAAATTTAGGATAAAGAAAGGCCTCCTCCAGGGCCTCAGCTTTGTATCTTCAGTCAGTAAAGGACACAATTCAAGTCTGAGCTCCTAACCTCCTTTTCAGATCAGTTGCAGCAAGGAAGTTAAGCATAAGAGTCCTGGAGTTAGACTGCTGGGTCTCAAGCCATAGCTCCATCAGTTACTAGATGTGTAACCTTGGGTTATGAGCATCTATGTACATCGGTTTCTTCATCAGTGAAATGACAATAATAATAGTAACTGACCCTTAAAGTGTTGCTCTGGAGTTCAAAAGCGATATTTCACCGCTCACAAAGAGATCAATAATTGTTAGGTATTATTGTTAAAATCATGCCTACTGGGTCAATACAAAACATTAGAGTTTGAAGACACTTTACAGGGTCATACAGTGGCAATTGATCAGTACTGTGGTAATCCAATCAGCCTCAACCCTAAGCTGGGGAATAGGTCCGGACTGATTTCTCTGGGCTCCCTTCTGGCCTAGCGAACTTCCTATGATAGATTTCCTCTCAGTGGGACACACACTTCAGAGCAAAGCCCTAAAGTACTAGCTTATCACAGTGTCTGAGCAACTCCTGGTGGCCGCCTTCTTGCACAGGCTCATACTGTCTTCTCTCTGCCTCCCACCCATAGGCGGGTGGCCTAGGCCTATTGGATGGAACCTGTTGTAGCAGGCATCAGAACTTCACTACACACTCCATATTGTGAGAAGATAAGCTTGTTGCTGGAATATTCTTACTTCCCACCTTTTTCTTTTCACCAAAATGAAATAAATTACAGGCCAAAGCAGTGAGAATCATGACTAACAAGTGGACAAGTGAGAGGGCACAGATTTAAAAGAATAACAATTCTTAAAGTGCAGGTGATATCTTTGCAGAAGTTTAAAACTGGAAGACATCATAAATGTGTTCTAGTCTCGTTTCCTCATGAAAGGTAAGGAATAGAGGTTGAGGGAGTGTAGATGTCTGTCAAAGAGTTTCCCAGGTAGTTACAGGGAAACTGATTATCATCTGCTTCCACTGGCTGCTACTAGTTAACAGAATGAACAGCTGGGTTAAAATTGAATGGTTAACAAAAGACTTCTAAGGAATGAGGCAGTCCAAGTATCACAGGGTTAATGGCAAGTTAAAGACAATCTTGGGATTGCACGTGGAAATCCCATGGAAATCATCCCAGGGAGAAGGCACTGTATGTGTACTTACCCAGCAATTTGTAGAGGAGGTTCAGAATTTCTTTCCAGGCCATGCCACTCTCTTCCCTTGCAATCCCTGCAAAGTGTGCTACGCTATTGTAGATATTTAAGCGGTCAATGCAATTTAAGACAAGGGCCAACATTCCCTGAGAAGGAGAGTGGAGGAAAATGTAAACATTGCTGATTAAGAAAGCACAATCCCTTTTGCTCTTTCCCCTCCTGTATCATTCACCTTTTAAAGCTGAAAATGCCAATATGCAAATAGACCTTCATGGTGCCAGTTGGGTTTTGTTTTTTTTCCCTCCTAAAAACAAAATATGTATTTTTATGTCTGAGAGACCTAAATAGCATCCATTTGGAGAGTGAGTCAGCAGCCTCTTCTGACGGGTTGCCCCCACGTGCTTAACTCAATCCAAGGACATACTTAGGAAGAGGGAGGGTGAATGAGTTTCACAAAAACCTGCTTTCAGTCTGGTGTGAAGTGGTTCTGACTCACCCAGAAACAGCTCTGGATATAGTACCTATTTTTCTCTTAAATATCAAGTAAGTTCAAGTTCCATTCAGATGCACAAAACAGCCATGCTTGCTTCCTACCTCCCCACCCCCCCGGCCCCCTGCAAAAAAAGGGGATTTAGAAACAATAGCAGTACAAGAGGATCTTCAACCACTTTTCTAGCTAATTTGAAATACTATGCCACCCAGTAAAAATCTGTGCTAGCTGTTCTTAGCGCATGGGAGGGAGATGGTAAATGGAATTTCAGTAGCCTTTAAGTCATAGAGAATGCCCCTGAGGCCAAAGTCTGGTTAGATCAGAAGACTGAGCTGGGATGGTTTACATCCCACACCACTAACTTTGGAAATGCCCAAGGGACAAGCCCTGTGCCCAGGCATGGCAGGCCCAGAAGTACAACCATGGCCTGTTGGCACTAAATCATCACATCTCCGAGTCTGGAAAAGGCTTGTGGCTTGTCTGTGGTCACACACAGCTGGAGATGGAACCAGAATGAGGTCCTGGGTCTCTTAAGCCCCTAGCTGATATTTTCCTCATGGCCAGGCCCCACTCCCAGTGACTCAGATGCTCAATTCTGACATAAGACAGCGTCTTCTGTGTCTTTTAAACCAGCTTCTCAGGTATTCTCAATGTGGTAGAATCCAGGCATCTGTATTTTTCAAACAGGTTTCCCAGGTAATTCTAACGTTTCCCAAAACTTGGGAATCACAGCCAATGTCATGCTCTCACAGCTGAAATTTACTGAAAATGTATATTTGATACACATGTGGCACTGAAGCTTTAAAATGTAATCTGGTTTGAACGTGCGAGCCATTGCTAATGTAACCAGGTTTGGTGGACAGGGAAGGTTGGCTTCCAATTTCCCAGCTTCCAAATCTCTCTTGTCCTCTGGCTCTCTCATAAACACGTGCATGCAGAAAGACAAAGCTAAGTTGTAGTCACAGGGATATTCTAGCTCTGGACACTAAGTGAATTTCAACTTTTCATTTTTCGACTTACCTCTTCCTTGAAAAGATTTTGTCTGTTTTTGAGTGAGCGGAGCTTGTTCTGCTTGTCTTCATGTCGCATCTCCTCCTCCGGGGGCTGGAAGTAGGCGATCAAGTCCTGTAGGGTCTGCAGGACTTCTTCTATAGGCAGGGTGATGGGGGCAGCTGTGCGATTGTTTCCGCTAAAAACCATGAGATTGACATGGTTTAGGCACCAGCCAGCAGCAGGGCCCTGATGAACACCCACTGGGTCCCGCTCCTAACAGCCCCCCACGGTGCACCATGAGTTGCTTCCTTGGGCGGCCACTGTACCAGCAGCTACAAAATGAAGTTTCCCAGATATCAGAGCAACAGAAGGAAATATTCACAATCAAGTTTAAAGCTATTTTCATAAACAAGGGGAAGTGACTCCTTTTAGCACATTTATTTTCAAGCAACTTATAACTCATCCTGTTAATATTACTGTAATATTTCAGCACATAGCATCAATGGGTATTCACTGAATGTCTAACCATGATTTCCCTGTAATCTAAAGAGGTAATTTCAACTGTGATTTTGACAGTGACTCTTCTAACTATAGCAGATGCTTCCCCTTCCATTTACCCCTGGTTGTCTGTCACACATTTTTTTTTTTTAATAAAAACATTTAGAAAAAATAAACTTCTTAACCCATGATTCTTTTAAACAATCACACCTTCTTGGCATTGATTAATCCTAAGGCTGGAAGGATTTCTATCACTGGGTCTTTGCCTCTATCTCCATGTTAGTTTTGTCTCTCCTCTTGCACCCCCTCCACGTCTCTATGTGTCTTCTGAGATCTCTGCATGTGTTTTTCTCATCACGTTTCTCTGTGTACATGCCTGCTTTCCTTCACTCCATTTGTTGATGGTTCCTTTACTTTCTGTATCTGTGGTCCTTTCATCTGACTTTCCTCTCCCTGTGTTCCCTCTTTGAATATCACCCTCCTTTCTCAGTGTCCCCTGTCTCTCAAACATCCTTCTTCTCTGCCTTGAGGTCTGTCCCTCTTTGTTTCTTGGTGTTCCCCAACCACATGTTACCTGCCCTTCCATCTCTCTCTCCCTGTTGTGTTCCTCCTATTCCGCAAGTTTCTCTGTCTCTTTTTCTGTTTTAATCTCTGCCAATTTTTTGTAATTAAACCCCTTCAACACAGAGAGAATACAAAGCACCATAGATAACAAAATGACCCTTCATTTCCCCACCTCCTTGAGCAGTACACCTGGGAGCCTCTCAGAGGGCAAAGGCTATGAAGAGGAAGGGGAAATGGACCTTTCTCTTGTGGGTTTGCATCATAAGGCCCTGAGTGATTGAGAATTGGCTCAATGTGCAAGTAACATCACGAGGAGTTTTTTGTTTTTGTTTTTTTTTTTTTTTTATTCTAAGTTCTGGGATACATGTGCAGGATGTGCAGGTTTGTTACACAGACGTGTGCCATGGTGGTTTGCTGCACCTAACAACCCCTGACCTAAGTATTAGGCCCGGCATGCATTAGCTATCTTTCCTGATGCTCTGCCTCCTCCTACCCCCCACCCCTCGACAGGCCATAGTGTGTGTTGTTCCCCTCCCTGTGTCCATGTGTTCTCATTGTTCAGGTCCCACTTATAACTGAGAACATGTGGTGCTTTGTTTTCTGTTCCCGAATTAGTTTGCTGAGGATAATCGCTTCCAGCTCCATCCATGTCCCTGCTAAGGACATGATCTCATTCCTTTTTATGGGTGCATAGTATTCCATGGTGTGTATGTTCCACATTTTCTTGATCCAGTCTATCACTGATGGGCATTTGGGTTGATTCTATGTCTTTGCTATTGTGCCTAGAGCTTCAGTGAACATATGTGCACCTGTATCTTTATAACAGAATGATTTATATTCCTTTGGGTATATACCTAGTAATGGGATTGCTGGGTCAAATGGTATTTCTGGCTCTAGGTATTTGAGGAATTGCTACACTGTATTCCATAATGGTTGAACTAATTTACATTCCTACCAATAGTTTAAAAGCATTCCTATTTCTCCACAGCCTCGCCAGCATCTGTTGTTTGACTTTTTAATACTTGCCACTCTGATTAGCATGAGATGGTATGTCATTGTGGTTTTGACTTGCATTTCTCTAGTGATCAGTGATGTTGAGCTTTTCTTCCTATGTTTGTTGGCCACATAAATGTCTTCTTTTGAGAATTGTCTGTTTATATCCTTTGCTCACTTTTTAATGAGTTTTTTTTTCTTGTAAATTTAAATTCCTTGTAGATTCTGGATATTAGACTTTTGTCAGATGGAGAGATTGCAAAAATTTTCTCCCATTCTGTAGGTTGTCTGTTCACTCTGATGATAGTTTCTTTGGCTGTGCAGAAGCTCTTTAGTTTAATTGGATCCCATTTGTCAATTTTTGCATTTGTTGCATTTGCTTTTGACGTTTTTATAATGAAATCTTTGCTTATGCCTATGTCCTGCATGGTATTGCCTACATTTTCTTCTAGGGTTTTTATAGTTTTGGGTCTTACACTGAAGTCTTTAATCCATCTTGAGTTAATTTTTGTATAAGGTGTAAGGAAGGGGTCCAGTTTCAATTTTCTGCACATGGCTAGCCAGTTCTCCCAGCATCATTTATTAAATAGGGAATCACTTCCCCATTGCTTGTTTTTGTCAGGTTTGTCAAAGATCAGATGGTTGTAGATGTGTGGTCTTATTTCTGAGTTCTCTATTCTCTTCTATCGGTCTATGTGTTTGTTTTTGTATCAGTATCATGCTGTTTTGGTTACTGTAGCCTTATAACATAGTTTGAAGTTGGGTAGTGTGATGCCTCTGTCTTTATTCTTTTTGCTCAGGATTGTCTTGGTTATATGGGTTCTTTTTTGGTTCCACATGAATTTTAAAGTAGTTTTTTCTAATTCTGTGAAGAATGTCAATGGTAGTTTAATGGGAACAGCATTGAATCTATTAACTACTTTGGGCAGTATGGCCATTTTCATGATATTGATTCTTCCTATCCATGAGCATGGAGTGTTTTCTATTTGTTTCGGTCATCTCTAATTTCTTTGAGGAGTGTTTTTTAGTTCTCCTTGAAGAAGTCCTTCACTTCCCTTGTTAGCTGTATTCCTAGGTATTTTATTCTCTTTGTAGCAAGTATTAATGGGAATTCATTCATGATTTGGCTCTCCGCTTGTCCGCTGTTGGTGTTTAGGAATGCTTGTGATTTTTGCACATTGATTTTGTATCCTGAGACTTTGCTGAAGTTGCTTATCAGCTTAAGAAGCTTTTGGATTGAGATGACGGCGTTTTCTAGATACAGGATCATGTCATCTGCAAACAGAGACAGTTTGACTTCCTCTCTTCCTGTGTGAATACCCTTTATTTCTTTCTCTTGCCTGATTGACCTGGCCTGAACTTCCAACACTACGTTAAACAGGAGCTGTGAGAAAGGACATCCTTGTCTTGTGCTGGTTTTCAAGGGGGAATGCTTCCAGCTTTTGCTCATTCAGTATGATATTGGCTGTGGGTTTGTCATAAATGGCTTTTATTATTTTGAGGTATGTCCCATCAATACCTAGTTTGTTGAGTATTAACTGTGAAGAAATGTTGAATTTTATCAAAGACCTTTTCTGTGTCTATGAAGATAATCATGTGATTTTTGTCTTTAGTTCTGTTTATGTGATGAATTGTGTTTATTGATTTGCATATGTTGAACCAGCCTTGCATCCCAGGGATGAAGCCAACTTGATCATGCTGGATAAGCTTTTTGATGTGCTGCTGGATTTGGTTTGCCAATATTTTATAGAGATTTTCACATTGATGTTCATCAGGGATATTGGCCTGAAGTTTTCTCTTTTTGTTCATCTCTGCCAGGTTTTGGTATCAGGATGATTCTGGCCTCATGAAATGAGTTCGGGAGGAGTCTCTCCTTTTCAATTGTTTGAAACAGTTTCAGAAGAAATGGTACCAGCTCCTCTTTGTACCTGGTAGAATTCTGGCAGAATTCAGCTGTTAAGTCCATCCTGTCCTGGGCTTTTCTGGTTGGTAGGCTATTTATTACTGCCTCAATTTCAGAACTCATCATTGGTCTATTCAGGAATTCAATTTCTTCCTGGTTTAGTCTTGGGAGGGTGTATATGTCCAGGAATTTATCCATTCTTTCTCAATTTTCTAGTTTATTTGCATAGAGGTGTTTATCATATTCTCTGATGGTTGTTTGAATTTCTGTGGGGTCAATGCTAATATCCCCTTTATCATTTTTTATTGTGTCTATTTGATTCTTCTCTTTTCTTCATTAGTCTAGCTAGCAGTCTATTTTATTAATTTGTTTTTAAAAAACCAGCTCCTGTATTTGTTGATGCTCTGAAGGGCTTTCTGTGTCTCTATCTCCTTTAGTTCTGCCCTGATCTTGGTTATTTCTTGTCTTTTGCTAGCTTTTGGGTTTGTTTGCTCTTGGTTCTCCAGTTCTTTTAGTTGTGATGTTAGGATGTCAATTTGAGATCTTTCTAGCTTTTTGAGGTGGGCATTTAGTGCTATAAACTTCCCTCTTAATACTACTTTAGCTGCATCCCAGAGATTCTGGTACATTGCCTATTTGTTCTTATTGGTTTCAAAGAACTTCTTGATTTCTGCCTTAATTTCATTATTTACCCAGGAGTCATTCAGGAGCAGGTTGTTCACTTCCCATGTAGTTGTGTGATTTTGAGCGAGTTTCTTGAGTTCTAATTTGATTTTGCTGTGGTCTGAGACTGTTATGATTTCAATTCTTTTGCATTTGCTGAGAAGTGTTTTACTTGCAATTATGTGATTGATTTTAGAGTAAGTGTCATGTGGCACTGAGAAGAATGTATATTCTGTTGTTTTTGCATGGAGAGTTATGTAGACATTTATCAGGTCCACTTGATCCAGAACTGATACTGAGGTCCTGAATATCTTTGTTAATTTTCTGTCTCAATGATCTAATATTGACAGTGGGGAGTTAAAGTCTCCCACTATTATTGTGTGGGAGTCTAAGTCTCTTTACAGGTCTCTAAGAACTTGTTTTATAGATCTGGGTGCCCCTGCATTAGGTACACATATATTTAGGATAGTTAGCTCTTCTTGTTGAATTGAACTCTTTATTATTATGTAATGCCCTTCTTTGTCTTTTTTGATCTTAGTTCGTTTAAAGTCTGTCTTGTCAGAAACTAAGATTGTAACCCCTGCTTTTTTCCACTTTGCATTTGCTTGGTAAATTTTCCTCGGGCCTTTATTTCAAGCTTATGCATGTCTTTGCATGTGAGATGGGTCTCTTGAATACGGCACATGAATGGGTCTTGACTACTGACCCAGCTTGCCATTCTGTGTCTTTTAATTGGAGCATTTAGCACGGCTTCTTCTTGATGGCCAATTTCTAATGAGCTCTCCTAGGCATTTACAGTATATTTGCTTATTCACCAACTGCTAAATATTAATCTGCATACATGCTAAGGGAAGATTTTCATCTGGGCCCAAAGACTCAAAAAGTTCTGAAAGCAATCAGGCTGTGAGGTGATCATTCCAATTTTGTATTAAAAATGCCAAGTGCATGCAATGGGGAAGGAATAATGGGGGACTGTAAGCTTATTATAGGCAGGGAGGCACATCAGTGTGTATTCAACTCCTAGCAGTGCCTGGCACATTGTAAGTTCTCAGTTAGTGTTTGCAAATGACTACCTGGGATATTATTAGACACAAAAATAGTGGGGAAGAGAATGCCATGAGTACATGAGATGAAGGCTTGGCAGTATGAAACTCAATTTGATAGAACTTCCCACTTCTGAATTCAGTGAAGGAATGAATACATTTTCCTCAATATTTTGGTCCAGTTCCAGGGCTTACTTTTTGCTTTTTGTTTTAAAAACACTTTCATTTTACTAGAAACATCAAGGGTGGTCAAGAATAATTCTTTACATGATAAGAAAAGATGACAGCAAGAGGTTTATAGACATTTTTGTAGCTCGCTGAGGCAGCAAATGCACCACACAGGGAGTTGGAAATCTCAGGTCTCAGCCTTGCCACTGCCATTATCAGTGTGATATTTGGGTTGCCGCTAAGCCTCTTATGCTTCCATGTAGCACCTGGAAAATAGGAAAGGTGCACTCTTTGATTGCCAGGGTACTTCAGGTCTAATTTTCTGTCTGTTGGGTTCTCACTGCTGGACTACTTCATCTTGCCCCTTGAAGAAACATGAATATTATAGTCCTCCACTAGACTAAGGCAGATTCATTCCATCCTCAAAAAATAAGACATATCACATGCTTGGCATGGGGAGCAATGGTGAAAACAGACATTACTTCTGAAAAGCATCATGGCATTCATATTCTACTCTAGAAGAACCTCAGAGAGTAAAGCCCAATGTATAGAGATAAGTCAGAGCCTCAACTCAGAAACAACTACAATTAGCACCTATCCCTTCCCACCTTCTTCAACTCCCTATAGCCTGTCCCACTATATTCTTAGGCCTTTGCCAATGAATTCTTTTACTAAATTCAAGTGAGGTCCCAGGTGATTCTGAATATTTCTCGTAACATAATGATTTATTTGTTGTCTCTCTTCTAAGGTTAAACTTAGAGGACAGCTGACAGTATCTTTTCCTCAGCAGAGTTTTTCAGACTCCTTAATCGATCACACTGTTCATTCTACTGGACAGTTCCCAGCAACTCTACAGAGGATGATGAGATAGCATGATGAAATTTTAACCTCTTCGTCTTCATTTTTCTTTCTTGTTCCTTCCCTATTCCCTTAGCCTTAATGTGCTCCCAGAAGGCCACCCCTCCTCCTGGTTTCCGTGTGCACACAGCATACAAAGTTGGTTTCTCAAAAGAGATGGGAAAGAAGAATCTACTTCCAAAATGTTTTTTTCTCCTTCACTTCCTAGCTATCACAAAATCCAAATACTATAACTTTTGCAGCCCACACCCCCTCAGCATTGATATTTTTTCATTAGTCCTTTTTTTCTAAAATATCCTGTGCCTGGAAGAATCAAGAATTTCCCTCTTGAGGGTGGGACTTAACAGCTGAATAAAGAGCTCAGTAAATCTTTTCTCACACAAAATAATAAAAAAATTGGGCAAAATCATTCAAAATAACAATCTCTGGACTCTGGAAATTGACTAAAGGCATACAAAAAATCAAGTATTTATTTTATCTTATTTTTATTTTTTATTTATTTTTTGAGACGGAATTTCGCTGTTGTTGCCCAGGTTGGAGTGCAACGGCACGATCTTGGCTCACTGCAACCTCCACCTCTTGGGTTCAAGTGATTCTCATGACTTAGCCTCCTGAGTAGCTGGCATTACAGGCATGCGCCACTATGCCCGGCTATTTTTGTATTTTTAGTAAAGACGGGGTTTCTCCATGTTGGTCAGGCTGGTCTCGAACCCCCGACCTCAGGTGATTCGCCCACCTCGGCCTCCCAAAGTGCTGGGATTACAGGCGTGAGCCACTGTGCCCAGCCCAGTATGTGTGTGTATGTGTGTGTGTGTGTGTGTGTGTGTGTGTGTGTGTGTGTATAGTTTTTTTTTTTTAATTTAATGAGCCTTAGGAAGAACAGTTGGAGTCTATGGTGTTTCAGCCTGTTGATGCTTCCATCTCCCTCCCCCCACCGCCTCATGGCAAAACAGCTCTAACAGGGCAGAGTAGGCAGTGGGCAAGGCCACACACATGCTCGGGAAAAACTGGAGAGGACCCTAGCTATCTATTCATTCCCGCACAAGCAGAAAACAAAATCCAGGATAGAACTCTAAACTGCCTGAACCTCGAACTGTCATTCAGCCCACACACACAGGTCCATCAGCAAATAGTCACAGGCTTGTCTTGTAAGAAATACTAAGGGAAGTCCTTCAGGCTGAAAGAAAATGACACCAAACAGTAACTGGAATCCATGCAAAGAAATAAAGAACACTGGTAAAGGTAACTATGCAGTTAAACACCAGAAACAATATAAAAACATGTATCTTTCTTTTATGTTCCTGTAATTGATTCAAAAAACAACTTCATAAAATAATTATAAAACTGTGTTGCTGAGCTTATAACTTATGAAGATGTAATATATGTGGCAATATTATCACAAAGGAGTAGGCAAAGAATGGAAAAATGTTAATGCAAAGTTGCTTTGTTAAGTTAGTATTAATTTGAAGTGGATTATTTCAAGTTAAATATATATTAAGTTCCGTAGAGCAACCACTAAGAGAATAACTCCTCAAAAAAGTATTTTTAAAAACCCAAATTAATTAAAATGTCACACTAGAGAATATCTATTTAACACAAAAAAAGGTAGTAAGGGAGGAATAGAGGACCAAAAAATAACAAAAGAAACGTAAGAAATAAATAGCAAAGTGGCAGACATAAATCCAGTTATCTAAATAATTACATTAGATATAAATGGATTAAGCATACCAATGAAAGGGAGAGATTGTCAGACTATTTTTAAAAATGAAATATATGTTGTCTACAAGGGACACACTTTATATTCAAGGACACAAATAAGTTAAAAGTACAAAGATTGAAGACAATATGCCATACAAACAAAAAACACAATCTGCACATTGAAGACACCTGGAATGGCTCTATGAAGTAGACTTAAGACAAAACTGTTCATAGAGAAAAAAGAAAAATAGTTTAAAATTACAAAAGGGCAAATTTATCAGAAATATATATCTATTATAAACATACAAGCACCTAACAACAGAAACCAAAATATGTGAAGCAAAAACTGATGGAATTGAAGTAGAAGATGACAATTCAACAGTAACAGAAACATCAATACCCGATTCTCCACCAGTTAATGTAATAAACCATATTAACAAAGGACAAAACTATATGATCATATCGATAGACCAAGAAAAAGCATTTGAAAAAATCTAATGCTCATTCAAGATAAAAGCTCTCAACAAACTAGGAATAGAAGGGAACTTCCTTGACCTGATAAAGGGTATCTACAAAAACCCTACAGTCAATATCGCACTTAAGGGTGAAAAATTGGTGTTTCCCACCCTGTCCCCACCCCCACCTTAGATCAGGAACAAGACAAGAATGTCTGTTCACATCACTTTTATTCCACATTGTAGTGGATGTTCCAGCCACTGCAATAATGCAAGAAAAATAAATAAAGGGCATCCCTATTGGAAAGAAAAAAATAAAGCTCTTTTTATTCACAGATGACATAATCCTGTATGTAAAAAGTTCTAAAGAATCCACCTGCTCCCCAAAAAGCCCACTGAACTAATAAATAATTTCAATTAGGTCAATGACATAAGATCAGTATTTTTAAAACTTAATTTCTATATACCAGAAAATAATATGAAATGAAATTTAAAAAATTATATTTGTAGTAGCACCAAAAAGAATCAAATACATAGGAATACATTTCATAAAAGAAGTGCAAGACTTATATAATAAAAACCACAATATCTTCCTGAAAATAATTAAAGAATAAATAGACATTTTATGTTTGAAGATTGGAAGACTCAATGAGGATAACAGTCCTCCAAAACTGATCTCTAGATTCAATTTAATACCCATCAAAATTCCAGCAGAATTTTTTTTGGACAAAAATTAATAAACTCACTCTAAAATTTACATGGGAATACAAAGGACCCAGAAGCACCAAAATAAATTTTGCAAAGAAGTAAAAAAATTGGAGCATTCACTGTACATGATTTCAATACTTACTATAAAGGTACATTAATTAAGACAGTGTTATTTTGGAATAATGACAGGCATATAGATCAATGGAACAGAACTAAGCGCCCAGAAAGAACTCTTATATTTATGATCACTTGGCTTTTGACAAAGGTGCCCAGGTAACTTGATGGGGAAATATTGTCTTTCCAGAAAACTGTGCAGGGGAAAATCTGATATCCATATGGCCACACGCAAAAATATTAATTTAAACCTTTACCTGATACTATGCACAGAAATAGACTCAAAATAGATCATGGACCTAAATGTAAACGCTAAAATTTTGAAACTTTTAGAAAAACACAGAGGAGAAAATCATGATGATTTTGAGTAAGGTAAAGAGTTCTTAGATATGACACCAAAAGCAGAATCCATAAATATGTTAAATTGAACTTAATCAAAAATTAAAACGTTTGTGCTTCAAAAGACACCATTTAAAAAAATGAGAAAAGCCAAAGACCAAGAGAAAATATTTGCAAATCATAAATATGGCAAAAAAATTGTAATCAGAAGATACAAAGAACTCTCAAATTTTAAGACAAATGACCCAACTTAAAAAGGCAAAATACTTAATTACATTTTACCAAAGAAGATACATGAATGGCTAATAAGCACATGATAAAATGTCCAGTATCATTATTCATTCTGGAAATTCAAACTGAAACCACCACGATAATACTACTTCATAGCTACTAGTATGGCTACAATCAAAAAGTCAGATAGTAACAAATGTAGGAAAAGATGTAACAAAACAGAAACTTCAGACATTTCTAAGAGAAATGTAAAATGGTACATCCACTTTGGAAAACAGATTTTCAGTTTCTTAAAAAGTGAAACATACCCAATTGAATAAACAAAACATGGTATTTATATAGAATGGAATATTATTCAACCTTAAAAAGGAATGAAATGTTACATGTTACAACATGGACAAACCTTGAATATATTTTGCTAAGTGAGATAAGCCAGACACAAAAGGACAAATATTGTGTGCTTCCACTTATATGAGGTACTGAGAATAAACTCATAGAAGCAGAGAGTAAGTAGAAGTTATAAGGGGCTGAGGGACAGGAGAATAGGGAGTTCTTGTTTAATAAATACAGAGTTTCAGTTTGGGATGATAAAAACATGTGGAGATGGATAGTAGTGATGACACTAAACCTAAAAATGGCTAAAATGATAAGATTTATGTGATGTATATTTTACCACAATAAAAATACAACAAAAAGTTATACAAATTTATATGTGACTCAGCAATTTCACTCCTAAGTATTTACCCAAGAGAAATGGAAACCATATCTGAAAACTTTTACACTAATATCCATAGAAACATTGTTCTTAGTAATCAAAATGGAAACTATCAACTATTCATCAACTAAATGAGTAAAATGTGATATATGTGCATCTCTATCTATATAGATCTTTCACTCCACACACACATACATGCACACACACACACAAGAATACTCTTCACCAATAAAAAGGTGAGGAAACAAATGAATAAACTTCAAAAATATAATGCTAAGTGAAAAGGCCAGATTCAAAAGACAACATATTTTATGATTTATTAATTTAATGTATTAAATTGAGACAGAAAGCAGATTAGTGGTTGCCTAGGGCTGTGGGTGGCAACTAGAATAAACTGCAATGAGCATAGGAGATATTTTTGGAGTGATGGAAATGTTCTAAAACTGAACTGCAGTGATGGTTGTAAGGCTCTGCAAATAAATATATTAAAACTTACTGAATTGGCCAGGGATGGTGGCTCATGCCTATAAAGCCAACATTTTGGGAGGCTGAGGTGAGAGGATCACTTGTGCCCAGCAATTTGAGACCAGCCTGGGCAACACAGTGAGACCCCATCTCTACAAAAAAATTTAAAAATTAGCCAGGTGTAATGGTATTTATGTGTGGTCACAGCTACTCAAGAGGCTAAGGTGGGAGGATTGCTTGAGCTTGGATGGCAGAAAGGCTGCAGTGAGACCCTATCTCAAACAAAAAAAAAAAACAAAAAATAAAGTCTCACGGAACTGTATATTTAAAAGGATGAATTTTGTAATATGTAAATTCTACCTCAATAAAGATGTTTAAAAATAATTTTCCCATTGTCAGGCACATAACTCCCACTGACTTTTTAAAATAACAACTTTATTGAAATACAGTTCACATATCATACAGTAACCTATTTAAAGAGCACAATTCAATGGTTCACTAGCTTTTGGAATATTCAGAGTTGTGCAACCTTTGTCATCATCAGTTTCAGAATGTTTTCATCAGCTCTCCAAAAAGCTTTACACAGTAGCAGTCACTCTCCCTTTCCCCCTAAGACACCCCAGCCCTAGGTAACTCTTTCCACTTCTGCCTCTACTTTTTTCCTCTATAGATTGATCTATTCTGGACATTTTGGCCACGTGAATGAAAAAATATCCCAGGATAGCAGTTCTCAACTGAGGTTGATGTTACAATCACCTAGGGAGCTTCAATAAAATACTGGCATTTGAATCCAACATCTGCAGATTCTGATGCAATTGGTTTAAGATGTAGCCTGGGCATCAGGGTATTAAAACCTCCCCAGATAAATCTAGCATGTGGCCAAGGTTAAGATCTCTATTGTCAAGTTTAAATTTTAGCATGCATCAGCATTACCTGGAGGGCCTATAACAATATGAGTTGCTGGATCTTATTCTGAGGGTATCTGATTCAGTGTGTTTGAGGTAAAACCTGAGAATCTGCATTTTTAACAAGTTTGCAAGTGATGCTGATGCTCTGGTCCAGGGATGAACTTTAAGAATCTGTGGGAGATGTCAGAGCAGCAAGATGGAAGGAACCTGAGCCCTAGTAGCTAGGCCACCTATTTTCCCTAAACCACCTACCTACTTTATATTATTACTTAAACAAGAAGTAAAAGTTTACTCTGAACTGCAACAGCAGCCTATTCTATTTCCTAATACACATCCCTTGGACTGCAGTCCTTCAACAGCAAGAGAAGTCAAGATCTGAAAAAAAGTTACCATTTCATGCAAATTCACACATGTAATTTATACCCCTTGGCTTTAGAGAGATTTTCCTACAAGAGAAGAATGGTCTTGGAACACTGCACAGTTCACAACAGAATCAGTTTCTCATGGTAATTGGTGAAAACAATTCACAGAGTTCTGTTTTGGAAGCATTATTTAGACTGGAGGGATTATGATCCAAGCAGACAGTTCCGTTAATTTTCCCATTTAAGCCACAGCCACAGTTGGGTAACCCAAGGCTTCCAGTGCAAAACTACTTTGATCCAAACCATAGCAGCAATTCTGAATGACTGTAGAAACCCTTTCTACATAACACATGGGGGAGTGTATCAGTTCCTCTTTGCTCTCTCTCTTTACGCACAAACATAAAATGGACCTATGCACTCCAACTCTTTTCACTTAATTTTCATGCAGAGATCTTGGATATTCATCACTCCAATCTGAGTAACTAATGGGGCTTGGGCATCTGTTGAACAAAGGGTGAAGCTAGTAGGAGTTCGCCTATGTAGGAAATATGTTTCAGTCTCAAGCTCTTGATGGTAAAACTCTTTGCTGGTGTATCATTATTTCCTGAAAACATTCACAGTATCAAAAGGAGGTGGGTGGTGGTGTTGGCAGGCCACAGAGTCAAACTCACTAGGTAGAGGAGGAAAGGAGCTAACATACCTGACAAACTGGCTGAATAAGGCTGTAGTGTTCCGGATGATCCGAGCAGCCTGGGACTCCTCACGCTGGCATCTCTGCAGTGTTAATCCATCATCCATGTGGCCTTCCTGATGGAGTATGACCTACCCACAGGGCAAGGGACGGGAGCTCTAGGTTACAATTATTCCACATATGGGCAGTCAACATTTCCCGCAGTATTGCCCTCATCCCTCTTATTCCTTTCTCCAAATAAGCTCCCTTGGGTCCATTTTGAGAATGGGACATTAGTGAAGTTATTGCACCCATACGCCCTATTAGTGACATGTGAATCATTCCTTAGACACAGCGCTTTAATGAAAATGAAATTTTATGTGCCACCATGGTATGAGTTACCACATATTCCTCAGGCCTAGATTTGAAAGGGTGATAACATACCTCATAATTGATTTTTCTCTTAAAATGAACATAGAATCTTACCCTTGGAAATGGGAAAAGTCACTGTGTTCAAAGCCTTTTCCTCCAGAGATGAATTGAAGAAAAAGACAGACAATTTAAAGCAAAATTCTGTACTGGGATCAGGCTTGGTTTCTCAACTGAAGGCCAACTACGCTGAGTTAGTTAATTGCAGGGCTGGGGAAAGCAGCTCAAGGTGGTAGCTGGCTTCTCTTGGAGGCTAGAGAGTAAATTTGAAAGCATGGGCTCTGATATCAGCAGACCTTTATCTAGTCCTGCAATGCTACTTACCAGCTGTGTGACCTTGGGCAAGTTAGTTAACCCCACTTGCTTTGGATTTCACCATCTGCAAATAGACTTATCTTGGAGGGTTGGAGGATTCAATGATTTACATGTAGTGAATTGGCATGGCACCTAGAATCTAATAAGTGCTCAATGAGTGTTTGTTATCAGAGGCAGTATAGTACTGATCTTAGATAAGTTATCTGGAAGCTAAGAGTATCTACTTGTCACTAAGGATATCATGACACAATTTTTTTGGGACTACCAGCTTTTTGTGTGGAGGTCAGGGGCTTTTTCCCTTAAAATGATCAAGTATGGGAAGATGTTAAGTGAGGTAGTTTGATCCTGGTTCAAGTCAAGGTCAAATCCTGATCCAAGTTCACTGGCATGGTTTCCTCTTGATGGAAGCAAGCAAAGAGAGACAAAGTGTAGATCCTGGAAGTCTACATGTCAACACAGACAAAACATGTGGCTCTAGAAAATATCTATAAAATAAAGATTGTTGGTCTCTCTCATTTTTAGCATAAAGAAACAACTTACTTTCCTTTCCATGTGAAACATCTCTTCCTTTTTATTATTTTGAAGGTACTTCCTGATATGATGAAATAGAATACTGGCTTGTTCATTTTTGAAACAAGACTTTGCATCCCATCTATATACTGCAGTGTAAGCATTAGCAAAGGATACTGTTACCATCGGAATCACTAACTGTTAGAAAATATTACTTTGTGAGAACATCTGAGCAACTGGTTAGCAATGTTGCATTTGGGTTTAGCAATACATTGCCACTATGTTTACTTTGGCCTGGGTCCCAGATTTCTGGTCCTTAAAGACCGAAATTCTTAGGTTTTACTTGTTCAGATAACACATTTAAAACTGGCTGGGGGAAATGCAGTTGTTAGAATGTTGTTATGAACCCTATTGATCTCAGCAGCCCAGTTCCTAAGGTCCTTCCTTCTCTCGGAGAAATCTTACAACTGAAGAGCAGGGAGAAGAAGCCTAAGATGGGAATAGGAAAGAGGGTGCTTTAAAGTGGGTACTCATCAGGTGTTTCATTCTGTTTGTGCTCGATTGGTTTTTCTTGATTACTGTTTTGTTCATTTCATAAAACACAACAGATTTAGACATCCTTTGTATTTTTAGAGAGGGCACTTAACATGCTTCTTAGGAAATGAAGCAGTGTAGCCCTGTCAAGGGCTGAGCACCATCACACCAGCTGGAGAGAGTTTATAAAAGCACCTCCCAAATTCACACATACATTCTAACAGTTAAGTGAATCTGCGGGCTATGGTCCTAGAAGAGAAAGGCATGGCCAGACACAGTAAATCAACAATGCAAAATGAGATCTCTCCACATTTACAGAGTCCTTGGAGTGTGTCCCTGCCCACCCAGAGTTACAGCCAAGATCCACAAATTCCACTTTCATTAAATGCTACCATTGCCTTAGTAGGTTTGAAAAACTGTAGAGGCTCTAGATGGTATTACTGCACTCTATAGAGGATTTAAGTTTCTTCTGATAGGCTGGTAAGAATAGAGGATGGGTTTTTGGCATTTATTTTTTATTTGTTCTTATTCCCAGCATGCAGCCCTCATTCCCAGGGTGTAGCTCTTCTAAAGATCAACGGAAAGCCTACTGTATTTTCCAGGGCAATTCCAACTTGTCATACCCCGAACCCTGACTTGTATATCCCTAGTACTGTCATAATGTCAACATCTCTGCTTTGCTCTTCATTATCACAGCAGTTTCGCATTACTATTTTGGCTTCATACCCCATCCATGGTCAGCTTAGGATTCTAGAGGAAACTGCACGTAGAATTTTAGGCTCATGTTTTTGCAGTTCTCTCTACTCTGGACTCTTGGCACCTCGAGTCCCAGAAGCCTTGGCTGAACCTATGTCCAATCTGACTCTTTAGCACAACTGAGCTAATGCAAGATCCCATGCCCTAGTTCTGCAAATCAGCAAATGTGCTGAAGGAGAAAACAAAGATCAAGGTGGGCTCACCTTAGTGCACTTATGTTCTATGTGCAATATTTTGTGCTTATGTTTTGGGTGGCTTGGTTGTTGAAACCTTCCATTTTTTTTGAAGGTACTGTATCCAGCCTTTGCGGTTGTTTTCAGAAGAAGGGTTGGTCTCATACAAGCCAGATTATGTGGTCTCTTATTTATTCTATTTTCTATCCCCTCTTGATCATTTCATTTCCCCTTTTCTGGATATTTTCCTAGTCTGTGTTGCCTTACACAAAATTAAGATATTACCTTATGTTCATTCTCAACATCCTTTCTTATCATAACCTGCATTCTGGAAAACTTTTCATCATGACTACCTTAGGCTGCTATACCTCAACTACAGAGCACAGTGCCTCCTAGCACCTTATTCTGGGACTAGTTGACTATTTAAACCCATATTTTATAAGGGTATTTCAGGAATAAAAGCATCACATCCTTGACATCCATTATTTGGTTCCCACCAAAAGAAACACTGTTACGGCAATTGACTTTCTGGTAAATAGATGCTGCATGTACCCAAGCTAGTTTTTCTCGCTGGAGCTGGCTGTGATGCACCACTCAAATCAAGATACACTCTGTGGATACAGTGTCATTCCACAACATCCCTTCTTTCTGCCAGTGGGTTCCTGCGGGCTTGTTATTATGCAATCTGCATTTTCTCTGTAGAGATCTATTTAGTCTATTATGAAAACTGCACAATAACTCAATTATCCACTGAAATGAAGGCAGCAATGATGTGGATAATCCCAAGACAGCACATCACCAAAAGTCATTTAGATCAGGCTTTAGAGTACATTAAACACATCACCTCCTCCTCACAGATTTGCTGTGTATTTGTTTTTTCCCCCATTGAACATGGGGTCAAAGTATCCAAATTAGGCTGAAGTTTTGGAGAAACTGTGTACAATCTATCACAAAATAACTCTTCTGAATAGTAAGAAGTAAATCACAATCATGTCCACCTGGTTCTCAGAATCACTTCTATTGCCTAGTTGCTTCCAACTCAGGGTAAAACAATTGTAGACAGATATTCTGACTCTCACCTTTCTTTTTAGAGGTCCCAGGCGGGAAGTTTTGGCGTCTTGTGCTTTGTAGGTCACCCACAGACCACTGGCTATATGCTGCACAAAGCAGACAGAATCTCCATACTTGATTTCTGGAACTCCCATGCCTTCTATGTCTCGCTTGTGACTGGAGTCTAATTTCTCCTTGAGTTCCTAATTCATACACAAAAAGAAACAAACATAGGCATAGCTGATTAAATTAGAAGCTCAATATACAAAACGAATCACCTATGAAGAACCTGTAAGCTAGGCAACTGGTTACCAAAATAATCATGATGTGCCTGTCCAAGCCAGGATTTCAGAAAGACTTGTTTCCCTTATCTCTTGTTAATTGTAAAATCAATGGCTTTCGAGTTCTGGTTACTTCAGTGATTATTTAAATCCACGGGAAAAGGGGACACCTAGTAAGTTCTCTCTTCTGTTCTGATTTTGTGTAATTCTTCACTATATTTTCTACTTTCCTCATCCTGATTTATATACCTTAATAAGTAATCTGTTACTAGCCAATTAACTTATTTCCAGCGAGTGACATCTTCCATAATTGTAATGGTTATCTGTCACAAATGCACTGACTCAGAGGCTTTCATCATATCTATTGATTTCATGTAAAAATTTCTTATAAAAACCTGCAGAGAAAGGAGACCCTTTGAATACGCAGGGGTTACTACCGTGGCTTAAGCTAATGTAGTAATTTGTGTATCAGTCTCTTAGGGCCTCCTCAGTGGTGTGTTGTAGTCAAGCAGTTTCATTCTTCAGCTGTCACTGTTTCATTGCCTATTCTCCAGTGTGGAAAAGGGACTTCCTGTGCATCAGGTAACAACTCAGTGACAATCTGAACTACCTGTCACAATAGCGTGTCATGAGGTAGACCTCTGATGCATGGTAGCTTCTTCTCCTCCTCATCAATCAGGGCCTCCGTGGTTCTATTCTGAATGGTTATACCCTATTTCCATTTCTTCTCTACATCTTGCATTAAATTGCTCATTTGTAAAAGCCATTAAGCAGGCAGCAATTTGAACTTTCACAGAATAAAAAACGGCTGTTACCTATTTGCAAAAACATTTCTCTCTCTCTCTCTTTTTTTTTTCTTTTTGAGCCCAGGGTCTCACTCTGTCACCCAGGCTGGAGGACAGTGGTACAATCCTGGCTCACTGCAACCTCTGCCCCCAGGCTCAAGTGATCCTCCCACCTTACCCTTCCGAGTAGCTAGGACTCCAGGTGCAGGCCACTGCACCTGGCTAATCTTTTGTATTTTTGTTGTTGTTGTTTTGTGTTTTGCAGAGACAGGGTTTCCCCATGTTGCCCAGGCTGATCTTGAACTCCCGGGCTCAAGCAATCCACCCACCTCGGCCTCCACATTCTTCTCATTCTTAATAGTGGAACAAATAGCAGCATATGTATTGCGTCATTACCATGCTCAGTACAATGTTCTAAGTTCTTTACATGGATTAACTCTCCATAGTAGCCTCTGATGTAGCTACAAATGCCATTCCAATTTTACAGATGAGAAAATGAAGGAGGTAAATTTGCCCAAGATCATTCAGGAAGTAATGACAGGATTTAAACCAGGAAGTCCAGCTCCAGAGTCTGCACTCTTCTCCTACTCTAAACTACTACTCACTCTTCAAAACCCTGCTCAGAGGTTACCTCTGTAAAGGAAGAGTTAGTCTCTCCTGCTGTTCTTCCCCAGCACAGTCTAATTGCTTTATTGGGCACTTAGCACATCATAATGTAAAATGTGTTTGTCTATATGACATTTTCTTTTTGTCAGGCTATGAAAAAAATCAAGGGCACAGGCCAAATTTCAATTAACTTTGGATTTATAACAAAGTTCAACACCTATCAATTACTTAATGGACATATATTGAGAGAATATATAGAGCTGAGTAATTTTTCTTTCACATTTATTTTTCATTTCAACTCTTATTTTCCTTCAAGCTTTCATAAAAACAAAATTATTTTGCACAGCATTTAAAGGATCACTTGGAGCAATATTAGTACTTTACAAGAAATTTCTTTTTCTTTTAAATGTGTGTGTTGAAACATCGGCTGGATTATTAAATATGACTTATTTTTTTCAAGCAGCAACATAACATCCAAGGATAAGTATGAATTTTTCTTTTTTAAAAAGATTATTTCCAGAAAAACATATTTCTGATTTTATAACATTAGCTAATAGGAAAAGAGTATTTGATATATGAGATTTTCTTTATAGGCAATTCATCAAGAATGCATTTATTCTATAAAACAATGGATACTTGATTTTCACTGCAGAAATATTCATAGCTCTAGAGACACTCAAGCCAGTAACAGGACTGAAAAGATGCCAAAATTCTCATCTCTAATCTGCTCTCTAACCATAGCTAATGCAGTGGTTAAAAATTATGCACATCACAACTGTTAAATATGAATAATTACATTGATTTCTAATAGCTCCTGATTAAAATAACTCATATTATCCAACTATCAATGACTATGGTAACTTCATTACTTTCTTGCCTTTCACTTATTTAAACATGGCTTTGCAAAAAAAAAAAAAATACAAAGATCTGTTTTTCTGGAATTACTGAAATAAATGAATCATTATTCTGTACAGAAAGGAGTGTTTCTGTGTCTTTGTTTTTACAAAACAGCATCGGCTTCCAAATTCTATGGTAGTCACTGCAGTGGGCACTTCTAATGTAATAGAACGGCAGCAACAACAAACAAAGATCTAGAGACAAAATCCATATGCAACCCAATGCAACCCTAAACAATAATGATAAATCAGTAAAGGAAATTAAAGAGCTCAGTGATGGAGAGGCTTGATTTTATTGACAGCACATTGGTGATTTTCTTTTGACTTGAGTATGAACTAATGCTCCCTTCTGTTTTTACTTGAATATGGTCCCAGCTGCAGTCACCCTACTGCTAGAAATGGAAACTTTCTAAAAAACAGAGCTAATCCAATCATTCTCTTTCAATAACTCCCAAGTTCCTATGGAATACAATTGTTATCTCTAAAGTTCTTATATCCCAAATGCTCTAACAAAATTGGACTAAGAGTACTTCTATTTATTTATCAAATATTCCCCTTCTCTGGGCCTTTACTGACACTTTCTGTTTGGAATTCCCCAGCCTCACCTTGGCATCTCTACATCTGTATTGTTTATATTTCATATCTTCTATATATTACAGTATTTCAGTATTTTTAAAACCTTTCTGGCTGGAGAGAGACGGCCCTTCTTGTTAGAGGTAGCAAAGGGCTCAGCTGCATGCCTTTGATATGCAATCTAATCAATTCACAGCCAGACCTCCTCTAGCTGGTTCATACATTCCAGGAGGCAATATTCCTCTGCCTTCCCAAGGCCAGGTACTAGGCAGATAAGGACCACCTCTATAGCTTACAGCCCCCTGAAATCACTCAAACTAGCAAATCCCAAACTGTTTACCCCAGCCTTGCCTTGCCTTAACCATGGAAACCCCAACAAAAGTGGTAGTGTAGGCTGTCACCTTGCTTCTGCCCCTTGTCTGCCTCCTGACCAAAGCTGGTGCTTCCCTATGTGACCCTGCATGGTGTGGCACGTCTCCTGTTGCTAGGACCTGTGAGTATAATAAACTTTGTTTTCCTAAGCCTCTCCTGGGTCTCCTCACATGGCTGCACCTGACTGATGATCACATAAAGGAACATAGCACAACATCTCATCCATCAAGCCTTCTCTACTTAGCCAAAGCTGGAGGATACCTGTACACATTCTCTGATCTCATGGTTTTGTGGACCCTGAACGGACTGTCCTTTCCAGGGCCAGCCAATTCCTAAAATGGTCAAGGACTCATCTGGGTATGCAAACCCAGGACTCACCTTTTATATGCAAACCAACTCAAAGCGCATAAAGCCAACCTCCTCCTTTACCCTATGGACCCCCATTTCCCTAGACTAATCTCCCCAGGGCCGGTACCAGACAACTAATAGCAACTCCCATGCTCCAGAGCCTGCTGAAATTATTCAAAGTAGACAACCCTATGCCCATTTATCCTGCCTAGCCAGCCCATCCCTTTCTATGGAAACCACGAAAAGGCTTTCCCCCAGCTTCCCCTCACTCTCTCTGCCTCCTGGAGGACGGCACTTCTCTATGTGGCCCTGTGTGGTATGGCGTGTCCATTTCTCTTGGGAACTGTGAGTAACAAGTGTTCTTTTTCAATGCTGATTGTCTCCTGATTTATTGGCTTCATCATACCTGAATAATAAAATCTATATTTTAAAAACATGTATTGTTGTTGGTATACTAGCTGCCCCCTGCCAGATTGAAAATGCCAAAGGTGTAAAACTGGGATTTCTGGGTCAAATGGTATTTCTAGTTCTAGATCCCTGAGGAATCGCCACACTGTCTTCCACAATACCAAAGGAATATAAATCATGCTGCTATAAAGACACATCCACACGTATGTTTATTGTGGCACTATTCACAATAGCAAAGACTTGGAACCAACTCAAATGTCCAACAATGATAGACTGGATTAAGAAAACGTGGCACATATACACCATGGAATAGTATGCAGCCATAAAAAATGATGAGTTCATGTCCTTTGTAGGGACATGGATGAAGCTGGAAACCATCATTCTCAGCAAACTATTGCAAGGGCAAAAAACCAAACACCGCATGTTCTCACTCATAGGTGGGAATTGAACAATGAGAACACTTGGACACAGGAAGGGGAACATCACACACCGGGGCCTGTTGTGGGGTGGGGGGATGGGGGAGGGATAGCATTAGGAGATATACCTAATGTAAATGACTAGCTAATGGGTGCAGCACACCAACATGGCAAGTGTATACATATGTAACAAATCTGCACGTTGTGCACATGTACCCTAGAACTTAAAGTATAATAAAAAATAAATAAATTTAAAAAAGAATGTTCTCAAAAAAAAAAACTGGGATTTCTTTATATTTCATACGATGCTTAAAACTGGTTGCAAATCATTGCTTTATTGTTCTGCAGGCATTCAATCTGTATCTGTTTATCTGCATCAACCTTGTTTATGTTAGATGATAAGCTGATTCTAAGAAGGAAGAGGTTATCTGGCCTAATATGTGTTGAAGGGCAGTAATCATTATCCTCTGCCTCCACTGACAGCTTATTAAGGAAATGCTCATGACCACGTCATAATTGTCATATTAGTATTTGGCTGAGATGATCAAATTGCTACGACTGGTTTAATATTCCTGGAATATTAAATGTTTGGCTGGAGATGATCAAGTTGCCAAGATTGGTTTAATATTCCTGGAAGGATGAAGAAAGGAATTAGAACCCGGCCGGGCGTGGTGGCTCATGCCTGTAATCCCAGCACTTTGGGAGGCCGAGGTGGGTGGGTCATGAAGCCAGGAGATCAAGACCATCCCGGCCAACATGGTGAAACCCCATCTCTACTAAAAATACAAAAATGAGCTGGGTGCGTTGGTACGTGCCTGTAATCCCAGCTACTCAGGAAGCCGAGGCAGAAGAATTGCTTGAACCAGGGAGTCGGAGGTTGCAGTGAGCCAAGATCGCACCACTGCACTCCAGCCTGGCAACTGAGCGAGACTCCGTCTCAAAAAATCAATAAAAAATAAAAAATAGAGAAACTAGAACCAATAGTTGCCCAGGCCTGGTTCAAACTAGGTATTGCGCTAAGTACTTTACAATGAAAATGCCATCACGCGAATTCACCAGGGACCCACAAAGTGGTATGTATCACACATGACACTTTACATTTCCTCTAAATCTTTCAATGGCCCTATGGCTTGTATTATCCTACTTTATAGATGATAACACCAAGGCTTGCAGAGTTTGAGCAACTTGCTCAAAGCCACATAGTTGTAAGTAATAGAACATAATCCAAAATCAGGTACAATTCCAAAGCCAGGTATAATTCACTTGAACAGAATTTCTGAATGGTTACCATTACCAGTAGCACAGTTAACTAATTAATTGTACCAATAGTTTAGTTGCTTAAAGGTTAATATGAAGAAAAAGTTGAAAACATATACTACTATTAGAAAATGGCTTTAGGTTCATACAAATTTTGAGTTATACATATAAATCAACAAGCACAGCAAGGTGGTATGGTCTATATTCAGAGTACAATTGGAGTTTGGAAAAAAAAACAACTCTACCGGGGAGTTAGGGATGGTTTTACACAAGAATTTCTACCTGATGTGAGTGCAGCCAGGGGAGAGAGGAGTGAAGGGGAATGAGGAAGGGATTGGCTTTCTAGTAAAAGGGGCACCGCACGGCAAGAAGAATGCTGGAATCCAGAAAGAGATGAGAGCAAAAATTAAGGACTCTGAACTCTATTCTACAGGTTCATGTTTCTCAAGCTCATATTGTTAACAGACTTCGTGTGGGAAAAATATGACTGTGGACAAATACTGAATCTTCTTCTAAGAGTCAAAGGGAATATCATGATCATATAAGCTCTTGTTAGTCCTGTGGTAAAAACAAAACATCAGCATCAATGAAAACATCAAAATGACCTTTTGAACTCTAATGCAGCATTTTGTTTATTTCCTCCCACTATTATCATTGTTTGGAATGTCTCTTGGGAAAAGCTAGTGTAAGTAATGGAAAGCCACTGAAACACAGAGTTGCATCTTAGAATAACTATTCTGGCATCAATGTGAATGATGGGCTGAAAAGAAACATGGCTGGACATGGTTGAGTTGTAAGTTACGCCATTAGTATCTAGGATGATATGTGGAATGGAGTAGCTTCTAATTGATGCTTATTAATTAGAGTGAAATGTGTTATTTAATACAATTAAGCCACCTGTGTTTACAGATGACAAGAAAGTACCTTTTACAATACAGGACTGTAGGCACCCTGATATGTTTCAGAGGAAAAGTAGATATGGGAAGGTGGAGCCCATTCATGGATGCTGGGGTGAGCCTTCAAGAAACTCCTGGTTAGCCCACTATTTCCACGTGTCTCTGGAGAAACCTTGAGGAATCACCTTTGGGTTTATTTCTATATCAATACAGCCCCCTTAAGACTTTCTCATCTAGAATTTGAGATCTTCGTATTGCCCTTAAAAACCACACACTACAGGACATTGATAAGAGTCTAGCTGGCCTCAAGCTTTGTGTGGGAAGAGGAGGAACGCCTTCCTCTGTTTACTACATGCCGGGAAGCAGATTCATCTGCCTTATTGGGGAAGGCATATTTCTTCAGCAGAAGTCACTGTACTGGGCTCTTTTCTCCGTATTTCTCATTTAACCCTTGCACCACCACCTTGAGATAAGCAGCACTACTTCCATTTTATGGATAAGAAAACTACCAGGTCATCTTCATGGTCTCATTTAATCTTCACAGCTATCATTCAAGACACACTTTTTTTTAAATCTCTATTTTTCACAAAACATATTAACAGCATATGGCAGAGCCAGGGTTCAAACCCAGGCTTCTTCCACTTCAAAGCCCAAGGTTTTCCTTGACTGACTCTCTATATTTGGTCCACTTTGAACAATAAACACTAGAGAAAGCACATCAACTTAAAGTTTAAAAATCCTTTGTAGATTTTATTTAAAATGAAGCTGCAGTAAGTGATGTTGTCTTTAGGCATTTGAATCTTACTATCCATATTTTCTTCTTTCCCCTTCCCTCCTTTGCTCCATACCCTCCCTTTCCCCAGTGGATAACTTGGTGAGAAAACGGAGCAAGCAAAGGGACTGGCAAAAACAGCGCGGTTTCTGCACCAGAGTTTCAGAGACAGGTGCACCATGAGCACAGCTGTCACCTTGGTTAGGGGTGCTGTGGCTGCAAAGGTTAAAGGGCATGTGAAACGTAGGCAGGGAAGTCACATTTGGCCAAGAACACCATGCTTAACACATAGATGTTTCACAAATGTTTACTAAACTGAATTTAATGTTTTTATACAGTGAGAAAAAATTTACACTAATTGGGAACAGTGATAGCTCTATACCCTTACACTATCAAATAGGCAACATTCGAGAATCTATCCCAATCATTCAAGATGTATGGTGTAGTCATTTAAAATGGCTATTTAAAGCACTTTTAAAGTGGCTTTACAAAAAGCGGCTATATATAAGGCCTGCTTTAACATTATTAATTCACCCTTCCCTGAAAAAAATTCAATGCTGTAAACTGACATTGAGTCATGACATCTAAACAGACAATATTGCCGTGCAGGAGTAAATATTAAATCACATTATCTGAAATCCTTGTGGGAATGGCCTTGCAATGTCAAGACCATGGAAAAATGATGTGAAATCAAGTTCATAGAAATTTGACTTAGATGTTCAAAATAAAATGAATCTCTCTCATTGGGTGTGTACTGGGAAGAGATTACAGTAGCAAAATGATTACACAAGGATGGCAGGATGTTTCTGTAAAGATAATGGAGGTTGGCCAGGCACAGTGGCTCACGCCTGTAATCCCAGCACTTTGGGAGGCTGAGGCGGGCGGATCACGAGGTCAGGAGATCGAGACCGTCCTGGCTAACATAGTGAAACCCCGTCTCTACTAAAAATACAAAAAAATTAGCCAGGTGTGGTGGTGGGTGCCTGTAGTCCCAGCTACTCGGGAGGCTGAGGCAGGAGAATGGCGTGAAGCCGGGAGGCGGAGCTTGCAGTGAGTCGAGATCGCGCCACTGTACCTCCAGCCTGGGCGACAGAACGAGACTCCATCTCAAAAAAAAAAAAAAAAAAAAAAGATAATGGAGGTTAGAATGAAATGGATTTCACTCTATTTCAAGGTATGACCACACTGATGTAACCCTTCAGCAAGCATTTTTCAAACTTACTACAAGACATTCTGGGATGCAAAAATAAAGCAGGGTAGGGTATGTGTGGTCCTTGTCATCCAGGGCCTCCCAGTCAAGGAAGTGATGGCCTTAAGAATGCATGAGCAGGTTTTCCTCTCACAAAGAGCACTTGACACTTGCCTGAAAGCATGAGAAGGCGCTCACTGTGGTAGAGTGCAGAGGGGCAAAAGGCGTTCAGGCACAAGTTTGGTGGTGGTTAGAAAAAAACAAATATGTTCCAAGACTGATAAATAGTATGCCGGAGCTCAAGGCAACCTCAGGCAAGTGGCAAGAGACACAATGGAAGGGCAGGCAGCAGTCAGGTCCGAAAGATCTTTTATGACAGACTTCAAATGAAGTGCAAATTGATGAAGAATTGTGTTCCAGGTCTCACAGAGAGCAGATGAGAATCAAGGCCCGATCTAGGCTAACTTTGAAGCCAGGCTTTGTCTTACACAACACCACTCTCAGATCAAAGGGATAAGGCTGGGACGCTGTATTTTGGAAGTAATACTACATCCTAGCCCTCCAATTTGAGTTGCATCAGCTGCTGAAGTTGGGGGAAGGAGGACCTTGATCAAGATCACATCCTGCTCCTTATTCTATGTGATTTGTATAGCCTGCTCTAAGTCTTCAGTCTGATTCCATTTGAGCCAGGCCCCGGCCAATAACTGCAGCTGGTTGGTTCTTGGACTTGGTCACCTTTCAGCAAGGCTCAATCACACCTCCATCTTATGCACATACAAGATGCACTGGGGCACCTGCCATCTTCCTGCTAATGGCAGGCTGCTAAGGATGTTAGCACGCACCTGCAGCTGTCCAGTGGCCCCTAATTTAGTAGTCATAACTGTCACAAGCTAATGCAACCTGACAGAAAATGTGGACTGGGAAGCTCGTCATTACCAAATGACTCACGGCCCAGCACACCCAGTGTCCTCCCAAAACACATGACTAAAGCCCCAACAGTGCTCTTCCCAAGAGCCTCTTTTTCTCCTTTTTCAGATTCTCCAACATATGGAGAGGATCAGATGAACACCCTGCTTCCTCACCCTCTGCTCCAGTCCCATAGGAAACAGATGACTGTCTCCACCACTCCCTCAGCCTTCCCAACTCCTATGCCACCACACAGATCCTGAACCGCTATCTCAGGCTACCATTTGCCACCTGCTCTGTCACATAACACCTGTAGCAGGCAAGGGCTGGCAAGATGATTCAGTGCCCTTACATTGTTGAGAAACAGAGCCCCAAACCTCTTTCTGCTGGGTATTGTCACTAGCGCCCAGGGAGGGGAAGCACAGAGAGTGCATTTAAGGAAAGCCCGTGCCAAGCAAGGCAAGAATATGCTTACTAAGCAGGCACATGGAAGCCCAGGAAAATCAGGGCCTTTCCAGCGCCCTTCCCCCACAGTTATTTGGATGGTGTATGACAGTTATGTGTTCTCCACATGCTCTTCCTTATTGGGCAGCTTCACAGTCTAAGGTGCCAAAGCCCTGCCCACACAACGTCCCAAAGAAACCCTGACATCCAGTGGGAACACAGCCATATCTTGGCCTGCCATAGAGCCTAAGCCATTTTAATTTCCGTTCCTTTCAAATTGAAATGAAGGTAGCTAGGTTGAATACTACCGCATGGAGACTTATTTAAAATCTCTAGCATAGTGACTCCAGTGAAATGTAACCACATTGCCAAGTGCACAGGACAATGTGACTCATGGGTGACCTTTGCCCCCAGCTCTGCTATGCCGATGGCCCCCGTGGTACCATGACGACTTTCCAGCCATGCGCTGCTTGCTTCTCCATACATGGAAATGGAGGAACTTGGGGAGATAAGCAACGGACCCTTTGAAGGGAAATGTATTCAGAGGCCAGAAGTGATGTCAAGTGGAAGGAATGTTACAAGGTCTCTATGGGGCTCTGAGCTTTCCTTGCTTCCCCCAGAGACCACAGCACAGTGCTGAGCCATGCTCCACAAGGCTGAGCCAAAACGGAATAGAATGGAAGAGTCCCCTTGGAACAGGATCCTGCCTGCTGCCTGGAAGGCCGCCTGATACTGTGCTGGAAGAAAAGCCCCTTTTTGAAATGGTAAAGACCTCGAGGTCATTGTTCTAACCTTGGCAGCATATCCCGAGTGGGTCAAGGAGAAAGTGGGTAGAATGCTCAAAGAAGGAAAGGGCCAAACTGGCATTCTTAGGAAAACACTTGCTTGGTCATTAGCCACGATGAGTCATTTCTTATTTTCCACCTCCCTCTTCTACTGCCGCCCACCTTCAGCTCCCACTCCATGTCCCAGTCTCTGTTCTTATGACTTTCCTGTTGCTTTGTTTCACTGAATCTTTCAGAAAGTTGCATTGCTCTAAATCACTTCCTGGAGGCAAAAATATTCACTAAATAGATATAAATTTGAATTTAAAGAATCCCTCTTGTGCTGGGAATCTAAAAAAAAAAATGATAGCAAAGTGAGGAAGATATGCTCAGAAAACCAGAATGAAATCAGAGTCAATAGCCATTGGAAGAGAAGCAGATGGAAGATGACATTTGAGAGACGGTTAGGAAGATGTGAACAGGAAGCTCATGTCTTTTAATATTCGAAATAAAGATATGAAAAAAGCCCAATTCTGATATAGGGCAATATTAAAGAGAAAAAACTACATGCCAAAGAGTTTCTCTGCCTAAAAAGACCATAGGAGCACAAAATGAGGGAGAAAACAGACTCTGAATCCCTGCACCAAAGAAGGGGACAGTGCTGACTATCTTCTTCAGGTGCATTAGGAAGCAGAGATGCCCCACAGAAAATTCAGCTGTCAGCCTCACACCTAGTCATAGACGAACAGAATCCTCAACAACCCTTGAGTGAAATCATGGTGAGAACACATATCAAGATTTATTTCTGGAAAAGAGCAAAGAATGAAACTAAAGGTGACGCTCCCGAAGGAGATATTGAGCTATACTCTTAGGAAGTGCAGACTTCCTGCTAACTGTGCAAGCATCTGTGCAGAGCCCTTCTCATGCTTGGATGATCTTTCCAGAACACTCATAAAGTGACAGACCATCCAACTGTCTGTCAGAAGTTAGCTCAGCATGCAATTCTGACCGTTCAGCTAGATCCAGCTCTGAGTTAGACAGAGTAGAAGCTTGGCTGAACATTAAAGGTGGCGGTTTCTAAAAAAGAATAGTTGTCTACATACACATCAAACGGTAAAGCAATTAATTCGAGGTTAACCTAACTACCAGAGGATCCATTCTTAACGAAGGTTTGGGATGGATAGGAGAAAACTAAGAGATGTGGGGAGTAGGGATAGTTAAGGAAAAGAATGAGGAAGGTACTAGTAAATTTTATATATAGATATTAATAACTGCAAGATAATGTTATGTCCAGAATGTCTTCTCTGCATCATTAAAAAAATTTAAACAAATATAGCACTGAAGCTCATGCTTTTTACATTTACATCTTTTTTTTATTTAACAAATTACCTTTTTATTTAAACAAATGTAGCTCTGAAACTCATGCCTCCGTGTTACTATTGCTTTAAAGGAGTGAAGAATATAACTTGGAATTTATCAAAGACAACTCAGAATGCATTAAACAACAACAATAGTTTCCATTAGCCTTTGAGCAACACTGTCCATTCCTATGCTCCTTGCACTTTCCAGGACTTTCCACACTCTCCTTTTGCTCAAGACTTCAACCTTCATCCAAGGTACATATTCCTCCATGAACTCAATTCAAAAGATAAAAGAAGAAAGTGTTTATCTATCTTAGGGCAAATTTCCAATTTCACTTTGTTCCAGCCTACTTTCTTTTCCAGTTATAGTTCTACCTGGAGGTTTCTGAGTTTTCACTTTTAGAACAGGGTCAAAGTCCACTTTATCACACCTTACCTTTGATGCCCGGAAAGAGAAAGCTGTGGACTTGGTGTCTGACTTTGCCCGGTCTTGCAGTATAAGGCCTTGGTCTTCTGTCAAGGCCAGGTAGTGGCCTGTAGTGAGATGCCGGAGTCGGAAAGCCTGGCCCCATCTGATGTTACTGCCACTCCAGCTGGGCAGATGAAACAGACAAGAAATTGCATTTATACAAAAATAAGTCCTTTTCAGTATTTATCCTATGCTTTCTTACACATGCTAGCAGACTTATAACCCTTCTGGTGTCCATCCTTAAGGGAAAACGCACCAGGCTCCTGGCTTGCTGTAGGATTTCATGTCTGCCTACAACCCAGCATAGTGCTCTTTCTTGATGACATCAACAAGGAATGATCTTGAAGGCAGGTCAGTGGCTTCATACAACTGGAAGTCCCAGGTTTCCAATTTTTCCTTTACTCCACTGAAAGGTCTTGATGCAAATAATCACAAATCAATGGGAAGCTTGTCTTTGAATGGAAACTTATTTCTGGGAAAGCCTTTCCAAACCTGCCATCTGAACTAAAACGTATTACTACCACAAAGAGTCCTATCTTCAAGGGAAATAGTAAAAATACCTGCACAGCTTACACTTGCCAGACAAAGAGAGACAACAAACAAGCATAAGTCAACAATGAATTATGTTAAAAGGATAAATTCTATGGAAAATAAGTAAATCAGGATAAAAGGATTAAGACAAGTGAGAACTCATATTGAATACCGTCCTCTTCATGGTCCTTCATCAAAAGATCAGCACTCAGCAAAAGTTATGGTAAGTGTTACGGGAGAAATTATCCACTGAATAATCTAACTCAAAATTTATCTTTTTAAAATATTTGCTCATATGCAAAATACTTATCTCTTAAGAATATAAGGTTTAAGAGAGATGTGTGAAATTTTGAAACCACTCTCCACTTTGTCCAACTTTTTGAAGCATCAATAAATCCAAATCATATTGATAAAAGGCTTGAATTCTTCATGTTTAGGTCTCTGGGGAAATGAGCAAGCAATCATAACCAGAAGTACGCATACATACTTATTTTGACCTCTTAAAGAGTCCATTAAGCAAGAACTAAGGCCTAATGTCCTGCGAACAAGAGTATGTTACTCTCAGATTTTTAATGGGTTGGGAAAGAGGATGTAAATGACTCAAGCCAGTTAGTAAGTGCACGCTCCTTAAAACCGGTGTTCCTTAAACCATCAGCTGCCAATTTCTCAGAAAAAAAAAAACGTGTGCATATGTGTGTATGGTGTAAGAGAATTCCTAACATTCCCTTCTGATTGCCAATGGATTATCTTCAGGAGCCCTTGGGGGGCATATACCCTGCATGAGAGAGACTTATTTTGAACATATTTTCAGGGGGAGACTGAGCAGAAAGAACTAGAGGGAAAGGCAGAGAAGGAAAATCAGAGGGCGATGCTTAACCCTCCTCTCTCATTCCAAGCAGTTCAGCTCTAGCCTAACTTGCAAACCCTCTCAGCCCAGTAAAGGTCCTGCATTGAAAGTGATCCCCCTTCAGTAGTTTGAAGTTAACCGACCACCTGAGGTTATTCAAGCTTGTGGCTGGAAAGTCTCAGCCTCCTGTTCCTTCCACCAAGGGACAAAACTGTCTCTGAAAAGTTCTAGTAAGTACCTTTTTCTTCACACCTACATTTCCAGTGAAGTTTACATCTTCCTTATCTTATGCCATCGCGACCACCTGTCTGTGTGCCATTTATAGCTAACTGTCCACTGGAGCCAACAAAGCTACTGAGAGGAGACGGAAGACTTATCTGGGTTCCAGAGAACCTGTTTAAGAAAACAAATGGGAGAACTTGGATGGCTTTCAGTGGCCTTGTCTGAGCTTTCCTTTTATAGTCAGCTACTGCAAGGGCAGAAGAGCCTGCCAGCCTCAGAGTCAACACAGTGGCTTTGGAGATTGTGTGTGTGTGTGTGTTCTTTAAAAACAGAGTCACAGAAATATCAGAACTTAGCTCTAGACAAAGGACTTGAAGGAGTTTGACAGATGATGTGGAATGAATGAAATATTTAAGAGAACAGCCTGTACTGAAAAAGAAAGTAATCTTGAAAAGGGCATTCCCAGGCCCTCCATTACCTTATCCGAAGGGGTTCCACTCTCCACAGAGACCTGGCTCGAGTCCCAGCTCCCCCAGCTTCGTAGAATATCCTCCTGTGAGCAGAGTTGGAGATCAGCTCCTACTTGCATGACACTGATCAGCACCCGGGTGAAGAACAGCTCCCTGCAGAGGCTGTTCAGGTACCGAGCTTGTCTAAGCCCTTTTGGAGTCAGCAGAATGCAAAGCCAGAATAAGAGGGAAGACAGTTTCCCAGTCTCTCTCTCTCAGAAAGGGTCAAAGCAGCTAGAGGGGAGGGAACTGCTCACCATATCCATATCATGGGCATTTATGCATCATCAGGTATACAAGGGAAAGGCAGGAACAAGAACATCTCCATTTCTACATCAGGAGTCACGATAGCCCAGTTACACAATGACAGCAGACACAGAATGCTCCAATTCCTTCAGGTCAAGCTCCCTGATGTAGTTTTATATCTTTAAAAAATGTATTTGTACTTTAAAAACACCTATTCGACATAGTGTGAACTCATTTCCATCGTTCTAGGGCAGTTGGAACAAAGCTTTATGCTCAGTTGTTACACTGTTCACAATTTTATTACTGTACTGTTGCTTCCTTTCCCGTGTTAAGAATCATCTTTTAATGTGTTTTGAAATAAAATTTTTATTTTAGAAAAATGTTAGGTTTATCAAACAGTTACTAAAGATAGTCCAGAGAGTTCCTGTATGATCTCACTCAGCTTCTCCCAATGTTATCATCCTACATTACCAGGGTACGTTTGTCAAAACTGAGAAACCAACACGAGTATGTCATTACTAGTTAAACTCAAGACTTTATTTGGATTTCACCTTAATTTTTCCTGCAAACTTTTTTCCACTTCCAGGATATAATCCAGGATACCACACTGCGTTCAGCTGCCATGTCTCCCGTTCCCTCTGATCTGCTATGCTTTCTCAGTCTTGCCTTGTTTCTCATGACTTTGACAGTTTTGTGGAGTACCGGTTGGGTATTTTGTGAAATTGTGTCTCAACTTGGATTTGTCTGATGTTTTTCCAGTGATTAACAAAGCCTCAGTTTTTAAAGTTTTATTTTAAATAAATTCTGTATAACCTGTGATCGGGGCAGGTTGCTCCACATTATACAAAATTCACAGTTTAAGAGCATGTCTCAAGAACAGCGGTCCCCAGATTACCTGGTATACTGAATCCAGCCACTTTCTGAGAATCTTGTGACCTCTGATCAAAACTGATTATTTAACTGCATTTACATTCACTAACTTAAAATCCTACCTCCACCGTAGAGAATTTGTATGGATCACAATTGAAGTGGTCAAACCCAAGAGGAATCCTGATTTAGATGTTAGAGACAAGAGTTAGTCAATAGTGGTGAAAAGAAAATGTATACTTATTTTTTTTTTCTGGAGAAGTAGTATAATTATGAGTCGATTCAAAATATGAGCTTGGAAGTTAAGACAGACCTGGGTTTGAATCTGGTAGCTGTGTGATCTCGGGCAAGCCCCTTCAACTCTCTGTGTCTCAGTTTGCTTTCTAATAAGGGTACTTATAAAACAATGTTGTGAAAATTTAAAGGACTTTTAAAAATGTTTAGAAAGTGTTTTTTATAAATGTTTATAAACATGCATAGAGGAACACATTAATCATACAGCAATCAATGAAACATGACATCAACAATGGTTACCTCTGGAAGGTGGGATTACAGAGGCTATTTCTCAATCTTTCTCTAATGTACATGTTATCGGGAAATGCCCAATAAATATTAGGAAGAAAATCCGACGTTGCTTTAGAGTTCTTACACCCCAGGTGTCTCTGTACCAGGCCTAGAATGGAAATGATACTGCACCAACCTGCTAGCCACTTAGGAAAATTTGCTAAGATTCTCATTTATGCTCCTCTTTCTCTAGTGCAAGCTGAAAGGATCCCTTCAGGAGAAGAGGGTGAAGTGGCTCACCCAGGTCACAGGTGAAACAGCGCTGGAGCTGGAACTAGAAGATTCTCTACCCCTGACATCTGAAGGATTTGTGAAGGTTTGTTCTTCCCACCTGTGACATTTGGGCGGCTTGCTCCATTTAATCTCACAAGGTTACTGAGGTTGAAACAACTTGTTCTTGTTCTCTAAAACAATTCCAAGGAGAGGAGTATAGTGGGCGGCAAGCTGAGGTGCTTTTGAAAGCTTGGCTGACAGCTTAGCCTTAGCTTCAATAGGTTAAGTAACTTATCCCAGGGTGTTTGACAAGCCAGAGGCAAAGCCAAGGATCAGAGCTCAAAATGTTAGATTGTTAATCTTGGGTTTCCACTCTGGGTCAGTCTTTCCACATAGCCTGGCTGCTCTCAGGATTTACAGGGACTGAAAACGATTTCTTCTGGAGAGTCAGCACCACTGCAATGGAACACCTGCATGCCTTAGTGGCTGCTGGAGTCTTTTAGTGTGCTGTTTCCTATTCTATCATGCTCCCCAGATTTTGGCGCTCCTGGCCATGCTGGCCATTTCTGAGGGTTTACCTGACAATAGAAGACAAAGACAAGGCTTATCACTCACTTCACCTAGACGTCAAATAACACCAAGGCATCCTGTTTTGATTGAGACTAGCTGACACAAAGATTCAAGTTCCAGTGTGCTGAATAGCTGCTCACTTACCCCAGTCTCAAACCCTTCATGCTTCCTTATAAAATAAGCCTTATTTTTTTTTTGATGATTTTTTTTCCAAAACACAAATTAGAGCCTATGAAATCCTGGGCTAAAGAAAGGCCACCTTCATGTTTATTTAAATGATGGCATGCATGTCTGCTCCAGTGTGCCTATTGTGAAAATCCCTCTCCATCTACTTCACTCTTCCCATCACCTCCTTTCAAACACTTGCTGAGCCTTTCCTTGTAAGCAGAATTTTGCTGAATCACTTGAACAAAATGCCCACCAAATGACTAACCTAAGTAGCATAGTTTCTGTCCAGCTGTTTCTAATTTGGCTCTAATTTTGATGACAGGTGTGTGCATGTGGGTGGGGGCATGCCCATGGTAAATACTTCATTTTTTCCAGTTCCCATTCTTAAAAGTAGAACAGGAATAGAGAGAATGAACTAGGAAAACCCTGATGTATTCCCTCTTAGATACAGACAACCCTGCAAAACTCATAAAATCTTAGCTATTCATCCACCTGCAAACCTTCCCCTTGATGCAGCAGAATATGATATCAAAGGGACAGTAAATGGGCTATTGTATAGTTTCAATACTGAATAAAAGGCAAATCACAAGTGAACAGGATCACACGACAGGGTAGAGAATCCTTACTTCTAAGGAAAATCAGGTCGACCCAACTTCCCAATCGAGATAACTATCAACCGCTGGACCAGTGCCAGGGAGGCAACAAGTGAATTAAGCACAGCACTTTACATAGGTCTGTGCTTTATGTGTCCTAGGCACCCTTCTGGGTCACATCTGGTTCCTATGAAAGGGTATTCAGAGTAGACAGCAAGTAGGAAGAGACTCAAAACTATAAGGGATACACATTGCCAATGGGTGCTTTCTAAGGTGCATAATAATACATTCAAGCACATTGCTTCTGCGGGGGTCCTTGAGTACATCAATTAGGAAATGGTCCCTGATGGAGAGTCAGCAGCTCTGGCTTCTAGGCTTGCATCTGAAATCAGCCAGTGTGTGACCTGTGGCAGGAGCCTGACCTACATATTCTCCAAGATGTGAAGACTTGTGAGCCCACGTTTCTAATGAAGCAAAAGAAATGCAGTTGACAAGGTTCCTGTAGGCATTACACAAAAGGAAAAGAAAACATGATCACCGGATCAGACTCACTGCTGTCCCAAATTCAATCTAGTTTGGATCTGAGGTTTGATTTTTTTTTAAATATCAGATTTCTATAGTTACAAGGCCAAGCTTTTTTATGTTCTGTTCCTTTGATGATAGAATACCAAAAAAAACTCTTTAGTATGCGTTTAAGACTTGGATTCATATCGTCCATGTCATGGTTTTGAAATTTTGAAAAGCATTCATGAAGGGGTCAAGTATAAGGACAAGAACACATAGTCCTTGGCACAGCGCCCTCTAAATGCACCCTTGGCACCACCCCCTGCTAAATCCAGCTTCAGCTGGACATCAGTTTCTCTAATGCTATTTAGTCATAAAACCAAATCAATGAAGTCCACCTTATTTACTTAGCACATGAAATGGGAATAGAGATGATCTGTCTTTGAAGAGCCTGGTGAATAATTTGTTTAAGTGCAGAGCCAAAGAAAATGAAGAGATCTGGAAGCATTACAGAACTGCCTAAGAACAGCATGTGTACAGAGCTCCTCTTGTAAGCAAGCTGAACTGCCATTCCTGTTTTACAAACCAGAACCCATGGCTGGAGGAAGGTTTGTCAATGGACTGACATGTACAGAGTTCATATATGGCTAAATACAATGTAAACTCTTTAGTTTGAGTCATTTGAGACTGGAAACAGCTAGGGGAAGAATGAAGCTACTGACTTACCTGTGCTGGGAATCATTCTGGTCTGTAGATGGTATCGTCAAACATTCATCATGACCATGGAAAAGACGTACTACATGCCCACCAAGTAGGTATCCTGTAAGAGAATTATATTCTACTGTGAATGATGGGAAGTTTAATGAAGAGAATGGCATATTTAAAAAGGGTAAATTCACACAGGTCTGAGCCAGTTACGGTAAATACTGAGAGAGACACATTTTGATAACTACATATTCCATGAATGCAGGCCTCAGGCAGAAAAGACAGAAAAGTCAAAACAATTCTAATGTTGAAAGTTAAATAGGGCTTCAGAGGTGAGCAAGTCCAACATCAAAAGGTAAGGTGAAAATAGTGTGCCAATTGATATCATTAAAAATCAAAAGGAAAATTCAGTTGCTAATGTTAGGAGTGTCCAGTTGCTTAGGATGTAAGTACACCCAATAACAAATTTCTGGATAAATATCCACAATCTCACTGTGTACACTTTGTAAAAAAAATCCAAATCAGATTGCAGTCATGGGAAAGAAAGGTGCTGAGAAGGGGGTAGCAGACCATTCTTAAGACCCTTTAGGAGAAGGCAACATTCAAATACATTTAACAAACAGATCAAATCTGGTTGCTACTCCTACAGCACAAAGGGAAAGCAGAACTACTCTCCAGCATCCCTGAGTGAACAAGTGTAGACGCTTTCATCAACAAACACTTAGCCTTCAGAATAAGGAAAAGAATCTCAATAGTCATGGAGTTCAGAGATGGAAAGGAAACAATGAACTTCAAAGACATCATGACCCATTTGTCTTCAAATAAATGCTGAACCTTAATTCAAAGAACATAGTAGCAGGAGAGGGGCTCCAGTCCGAGCTTTACCTTGCTCCAAGAAATGGGATTTGTTATTCCTCTGAATTAAGAAATTCTCCAGGCTAGGCTGTTCTCAGGAGACATATGAACTTAATATACCCAATGTCTGTGTCAGAATTTTTAAAGGAAAAAAAAATCACATAATTAGATCACTTTAGGGGCTGTCTTAAAACTATTTTGGGTGCTGGATTAAAAGAGTAAGAATGAGCAATCACGCCAGAGGAGAAAAGGGTATTATTAGTGAATTTTGTATAGTGACAGTCTGTTATGAGTTCAGTTTTTTTACCTAGACAAGGCAAGTTTTTCTAAAATTCCCTCAAATATTCAGAAGTCTCCTTCCAATTTTCCTGTATCTTTTTGTACTGATAATCTGAGTTATAACCTCCTTTGCATTAAAAATGATTCATGATATATTATAGGGGATTCTTAACAGCTAATTTATTTAGAAAATTAAAGCCCTCCATGACCAACCTCTTGATTAAGCTCTCGTTCATCTCATGATGGAGAGGCCATGCCCCATTTGGAGTTTATCCTTTATGGTTTTTGGGCTCCTTCCATCAATATCCTACTCACACAGAGAACACTGCCAAGTGCTGGTGCATCATGACTTTTCTTAACTGAAATCTATCAGGGCCATAGTCAGGAAAGCAGCATCATGATGAAGATCACTTACGTTCTTAAGGGCTGAAGTGGGTTTCTCACCAGTGGATGCTGGAAGGACATTTTTCTACAGAGCAAGATGACTCAAGTGATGAGTTATCCAGACTATATTACAACGGCACTCAACACTTCTATAAGGACCTTTTGACATGATTTGCAAACACTCCTTAATTAATTTCCACAAGCCCTCTGTTGGGACCAGGAAATAATTTTATTCCTAAGGTGAAAATAAAAAATTTAACATGGAGAAGATTGAGCCAAAACTTTCTTGAGAAAGACTTAAACCCAGAGCTTCTTGATTCTTAATAGAAAGGGATTGACTGACAATAGACCCAGGAGGGTGGGTTAATTTTGGCACAAAGGAAGAGGGCTAAACACATCCTACCTTTTAAAGCCTTCCACTTGTTGCCAAAAGAGTTAAGAATTTGTCTTTTCCTGAGTCTTCAGTTTAGCTATCATGCATTCTGAAACTGGGGTATCACCTTGACAACTCTGTTTTCCTTCTTTTTTCAAACATGATAGAATAGACCGGCATTCCCAGTTTGAAAGTACTAGACTTTAATAGGGCTAAAGCCTGTGATGAGTATTTTTAAAAATTCTGATCTTGCTATAATGTGCCAAAATGTAACACAAGAGCCCATAGGTCACTGACATTTGATTATTCTTCTCAGCTGTGGTATTACCTATGAGTGAGGTAAGGCCAGTACATTTATTACACAACTTGAAAGGTGTATTGATTTTTACCTGATTCTATGAAATAAAATACGTTGAACAACGTTGGATGACTTTATTTCCAAGGGAAAAATAATTTCACCTCTTACGTTAAAATGGCCTTCCATAAATACAAGTGAAAACAAATGACCAAACACTTTTATAATAGAGTAAGTGCTTCGCCTGCATGGAGAGATGCATAAGGAGAAATATAAACCATGTCACCTTCTTGGCAAATAATCTCTTCTAAAACTGAAGGTGCTGAGGTCTTTATACTTACAACTAGTAAGCAAAAATAAAAATGTGGAAACTCAGGGAGAGAGCAAAGGTGCATATCCAAGTCCTGAATACACGTAGTGCTAAAACAGTAGTGGGCTCCAAGGGGTTAAAAAAAAAAGTTCAGGGATGCTCATGTAACTGGAAGTTAGAATAGAAAATAATCTGTACTGAATTCAGAGAAAGAAACTCAAGTGAGCTAAAATCAGGCTACCTGTGTACCAAGACATTCAGGTGAGATCTGGGAAGTAGCAGAAAATGTCAATGTATACAGCTCAAGAGAGATAGGCAGGCTCAGGGCTAAATGCATTTAAAGAAGCACACCTTCTTCGATGCTACTTCCTGAGCACGTAGGATGTACATTCCAGAGTGTTTGCATAAAGGAGGCATCCACTTGTATGTTACCATTTGATACTGAGAGATGCTGCAGCAGAAACAGAAATGAGACATCTTTTAAATCACCAGTCCAGTGCCGACAGAAACAGCTCACCTAGAACTTCAAGGATTAAATTAAACAGCCTTACTGTCATCTGGTTCTTTCTATACAGCCTGTGGGAGATTTCTCCACCTGATCTAGAAGCAGCTTCAAAGTGGGACACTTTATTCTGGGGTGAGGAATTATTCAGCTACAGAGATGGCAGACATGTGTTGACTTCATCCCCTCAGCTGGAGCTGATTCAACACCAACTCATAAAATGTCCATTCTTTGTAGGATAACTCACAAATGGGAAAAATTACCCAACACTTGGCCTAGGCAAAGTAAAATCTGCCCACAGATTTTACTTCAGTTGACTCCGTGAGAAGCTTCTCTGACGTTTCTCTCATCTTCAGGCATCCCCACCCCCAGACAAGTGCCTGACACAAATGGTGCTTTTTATTACCCAACCTCAGCTGCAAAATCTCACTGGCAACTTCCACTCTCTGCGATACCCCATGTCCTGAAACATTGTACATTTTCTTTCTTTCTCCAACATAAACTTATTTTCCTATATTCGATCCTTTCTTGTTCTTCCCTAAACAAGAGCTAAACAATGTAATAAATTCAGAATAATGGGAGTTAATGTGCATATAGCGCTTGGGGCATTTTAACAGTTTGCTGGATGCAGCACCATAATCTAAAAGAATAACAGGTTAGTTCCGGACACCATGATCACGTGGCAGCGGACAGTATTTAATCATCCCTCAAGTGCAGTTGACTATTGAACACGGGTTTGAACTGCACAGGTCCGCTTATACATGGATTTTCTTCCACCTCTACTCCCCCTGAGACAGCAAGATCAACCCCTCCTTTTCCTTCTCTTCCTCCTGTTCAATGTGAAGATGACAAGGATGAAGATCTTTAGGATCATCTACTTCTACTTAATAGACAGTATATATACTTTCTCTTCCTTATGATTTCCTTAACATTTTTTCTGTCTTACTTTATTGTAAGAATGCAATATATAATACATATATCATATAAAATATGCTTTAACAGGCTATTTACATTATCAGTAAGGTTTCCCATCAAAAGTAGGCTATTTCCCATCAAAAGTAGGCTATTTCTTATTAAGTTTTTAGGAGTCAAAAGTTTTAGGAGTCGAAAGTTACACTTTAATTTTTTATTGTGCAGGGGGTCAGCATCCCTAACCCCTACATTGTTTAAGGGTCAACTCTATATATGTAAAAGCATCTTATTCTATCCAACCTGCTGTGGCTCAGTTCTTCATGGCCATCTATTCCTAAAGGAAAAATTTCTGAAAACAAAAGACTCTTATATTATGAGGTACTTACAAGGTATCTTTCAGAGGACACGCTGACGAGGATGAGGTCATCGCCAATTCGAACTTTCTCTCCTTCGGACCTCTGTTTGGAAGCAGGATGTATAGTCCACCAACAGGCTTCTCCTACATGAAGGCTCCTTGAGTTAGTCATTGCTTCACAGAAGCCAGTGTCCCTAATTTTGCCCCTTGTTCTCCTTCCTCCTAGGACAACCCTTCACGTGCACACAAGTGCATATTCCAGACCTCAACTTCTGTTGGTCTCTAACCGTTCCAGACAGCCCCCCATCTGCTCTTGACTATGTCTGTCATTTTCATTTTCCCTAGAGACGGAAAAACAGTGTTTGGAAAGGAGTATTGGAGGCCGGAAACTATAGCAGCCTTTGAGTATTTTTAATGCAAATAGGAAAAATGCTTTTTATAGTCTTTCAAATTTCTGTTTTGAGAATTGACTCCAATCAAGATCACCAAGAATAAATAAATAAATAAGAATCTATGTCATTGGTCTACTGCACACTTACACACTTTCATCTTTGTCTCCCCCTGTCCTAAGGGAAGTTTTTTTAAAGGCTTACATCTGCAAGGACTCAGACAATAAGTGAGAAATTGATAGCAAAGAAGATAAATTGACATTTTGGAAAAAGGAAAGCAGGTGGAAGCTTTTAGCCAATAAAAAGTGAAAACCCAGGTCTTTCAGTAAGAAAATGGAGATGAAGAAACCATCAATAAAAAGCCAATTCCTGCTGCAGAATCTCAAGAAAGTCCCTGGACTTGGAAGCACCAGCTACCTGCGAAGGCAGAAAATGGGTTGAAAATGGGACTGGTGGAAAGGTTGAAAAGGACATTCAATTCCCTGATTCCTTTCCCTGCCCTGCACAGCCAGAAGACCTCTCCTCCTCCACGCGATAGAAGATTAGAAGTTTAATCCATGGAAAAGCCAACTACCAAGGGTCTGGTTTTGGAAATACCAGACATTGTCAAACAAAGAAGTAGAGTCTTGCTGAAAACAGAATTCAAACTTTATACCCTGATTAGTAAAACCCCACCTCCTTTCCCTCCCTCCCTCCACCCAAATTTGAGGATCACTCTTTAGGGAAGCCAAACTAGCTAAGATAAAACATACTGTGGTTTGAGGTCACCAGTGAAATGCTCAGGTCTCTGCCAGTTGACCTAAAAGTGAGGCTTAACAGACAACAAGCCTCAGCCAGCTTCTAGTCAGCTTTTACTGCCTTGATGAGAACATGAATGAAGACCAAGGACCACCTGACAACTGAGGAAGGCCTCTAACGGGAACCACAGAAACAAAGTGAAAAGAGAAGAGACTTGGAGAAAACAAAGATTATAGAGAACAAATGAAAACTTAAAAAATCTTATAATTAATAATCTCAGAGGACATTCATGAAACAGCTATATTAGTATCTATGAAGGATTCCTTCCAAGGAAAAGAAAAATACTCACTGATCCTGGAAAAAAAAACAAAAGAAAAGAAAAAGGTGGTGGGATAAAGCTGAAAAATTCTTCCAGAAGGAAGGAAGACAAAAAACAGAATTATCAAAAAACCAACCTAGAGGAATTCCAGAGAGCAAGAACTGAAAAAAACAGAGAGAGGAAATTAACAAAGAAATACTATTAAAGTTTTTTCAAAGCTGAAAAATGAGCATTTCCAGATTGAAAGAACCTACAGAGTCCCTAACACAGTAGAGATTAGAAACCCACTCTAAGGTGCATTCCAGTGAGATGTCAGAACAGAAAGAGGCCACGCCAAGACACATTGCTGTGGAATTTCAGACACCAAGGCACAAGAGACGCTCTTAGCTGCTTTCAGAAAATAAAAACAAGTCACACACAAAGGATAAGAAATCAGAATGTAGACTTCTCAACAGCCAGACCATTGGCTAGTAGAAAGCCTTCAGGAAGCTGAGGAAAAAAATATTTCCAATATAGAATTACAGTAAAGTGTGTATGACTTGTGAAGCTGTAATTAGGAAATTTTCAGACAAAAATTTAATCCACATGCATCTTTTCTGTAAAAGTTACTAGATAATGTGTTCCACCACAGTGAGGTGGTAAACCAAGAAGGCAAAAAACAAACAAACAGACTAAAAAACCAGAAAACAAAAACCAACCCTGTAAGATCTAATAAACATGGAATCTAGGGCAAGGCAACAGAAATTCCCTAGATGATGGCTGATGTTTCTAACAAGATGAAACTGAGAGAACAGATCATGCAAGAGAATCTAACCAGATTTTCACTTCTATAGGAAAGTTTGAAAATGAATACATGATTGGGTCACAAAAAAATTAAGCAAACAAATAAGGCAGTTATTAACTATTGGAAAACTCTAAAGTAATACAATAAATTACCTGGTCAGAATATATTATGTGGCTCATTTGCAAATAAAAGTTACAGTTATAGCAGTGAAAGTAGTTAATATTGATTTGATAGTTAAATAAAATAGATGAAAATCTATTGGAAGGATGGGAAGAGTGGAAGAAAAGCAAAATTTTTATCAGGACATCCACAGTTAATGCATAATCTAGAAAGAATTTTAAAAAGCATTGTTTTAATACGTATATTATAAACAAGTGGTAAACAATACTAAAAGAGCTGAAAGTAGATGCCCCAGAGAGGCAAGCATCCAAAGGAGGGAGGGCAGGAGACTGGTGTTTATAATAAGCTCAGGAGCACTATTTCTCTCTTTAATCTATGCGTGAGTACTACTTCAATTAAACTAAACACGACATGACAAAGAGGTTGAGCTCTACATTTGAAGGGGAAAATGTTGTATGCATCTTTAATGTTCTCTGAGGACCACCGAAGGGTGTCCACGATGAAGGGGGTCCTGAAAAGGAACACACAGAAAGAGTATTTTGCTTCCCTGCCCTCTCCCACACTCTGGAGCCAGGGATGGAGCTGTCCCTGAAGCAGTGGGATGGGCCAGTCCAAAGCCGTAAAATACAAAATAACACTTTTAGTGTGGGTATGCTTTAAGCATTTCTTTCCTCCTAAGTCTAAATTCTAAAGCTATATCTAAATCCTAAAAACAAAACAATTAAACAACTTTAAAAGGAGACCAGAATAAGTAATTTTACCCAAAATCAAGGATAAAATGATCATCAATTCTGTGTTAAGTGTGAGAATGTACAATTCAATGGGTTGGGGAAAAATGCTAGAATTGTTCAAGAAACTGCCCCCAAACTTTCTCCTCATATTCTCCTATAGTTTCAACTCCACTACTGGGCAGTTTACTTGTTTACAACTCTGAAGGGGTTTCTGAGCCAGAAGTGCATTCAGAGAACTAGCCAGACAGGAACAGGGTACCCTTCTGTTGGATTCCGTGTGAACCTCCTCCTGCAGTGAGGAGAATCTCCAGGTGATGCTGAACCTCATCTGAGTTGGAGGTGCATCCTCCTTGTCCCTCACAAACGCCAGCTAGCTTTCTTCAAGGAGAATATCACATGAGTTTGGGTGAGAGATGCAAAACAAACGTAAGTTAGTTTAGGCTCTAGGTTTTCATGAAGACCTAGTCAAGCCTTCTCTCCCTGTCTTCCGCCACAGGTAGCTTCTCAACAGCCAGCTTGAATTTGGGTTAGTTCTATGTGTTTGCCTTGTCTGTCAACAGAATTCACACCTAGTCTGATTTTAGAAATTTTTAAAAACTGATGAAAAGAGTAATGTTGCCACTGTTGTTTCCCTTTATTTTTATTTAAGGCTCTAACAATTAAAATAATTCTCTGAACACTTGACTAGAAAGCGGTGTTTCTCAATTTCTTTCCAATCTCAAAAAGTATCAAGTTATTTTACTGATATAAATACAGTGACCATATTTGACTTTTCTGATCATATTCTTCAGGATTGACAGTTGGTCTATATTTAGAAAGAAGTGTATATTCAGAGTGTGGCACTTCACTCACTTTGTAATTTCCAGCAAGGTCGACAACACCTTAGAGGAAATTATATTTTAAGACTAACACTTTGGCTGAAAACAAAGAAACTTTAAATCAAATTCAAATCTAATATTATTTTAGGACAAAAGCCATAATGGGCAAAGGCAGGGCCACTTTTTTGCTTGGTACAAAAACAGGAAGAGGAAGAAAAGAGCAAGAGGTTCCCTCAGGCACTCTCAGGACACCATTGCGCAAGACATGGAAACAGCAAGTACACGTGGTTTGGATGCTGGATTTTTTTTTTCTAGATCTATAAAATTAGGCAACCTGGATCCTTCCATTATGAACTGACCTAGCTTTAGAATAACAACATAGGCTCTTGTCTTTCTTTGGCTACCCAACATTGGAACCCTCTTCCTATTTAAGGGAGAATGTCATATTACAGACTGTATTCAAATTAGACTTTTCCTGCAGTGTGCCCTAACCTGTTTTCTCTTCCTTGGTCTCTGTTCCTACCCAATTTTCAAGCCTGAGGCTCCAGATTTAGTGAAGGCTCTACCAAACATCCTTCTAGTAAATTCTTATTCTTAACGAGTTAACCTGAATCAAGTTCTCTTGTTTGCAACAAAGAATCCTGTTTGGTACCTAGCCCAACCTCTAAATGGAGCAGAAATTCCACATGTAATGCCCTTGACGGATGGTCAGATTGTTCATGAATATTTTTAGCCACAGGGAGCACCCGATATCCCAAGGCCAGCTGTTCTCCTGCTCATTAATTGCTGATGTTCCGAAGTAGTTTTCAAAATTGATGTGAAATGTGCCTCCTTTCAACTCCTACCCACTGCTCTGTTGGTCTTTGGAAGAACCCCAGCAAGTCAGCATCTTGTTTGATATTACAACTTTGAATATCTGTAGATTATTATCTTAGTCCTCGGTTCTTTATTTTTGGTTTCCAGTGAGAACCTGTGTCATCCTGGTCAGCATTTTCAGCACCCACCTTTTAACTGTCAATATTTTTGACTATACTAAAAAAAAAAATAATAATCTATTGGTTCCCAAAGTATATGATGTATATCATTGGTGGGAGGCAATTAAATGACACTGACAAATACAGTGAGAAATTTATTTTCATTTTTACTACTTTTTTCTTTCGAGATGAAGTCTCGCTCTTCTCCCCCAGGCTGGGGTGCAATGGTGCGATCTCGGCTCACTGCAACCCCTGCCTCCAGGGTTCAAGCGATTCTCCCACCTCAGCCTCCCGAGTAGCTGGGATTACAGGCGCCTGCCACCACACCCAGCTAATTTTTGTACTTTTAGTAGAGACGGGGTTTCACCATGTCGGCCAGGCTAGTCTCAAACTCCTTACATCAGGTCATCCACCAGCCTCGGCCTCCCAAAGTGCTGGGATTACAGGCATGAGCCACCGTGCCCGGCCCATTTTTACTACCCTTTTAAGCCTTCTGATGCTTTCAAATAAAGTTTTACATTTGGAACTAGTGTATCATTAACATGTTATAATATTTGTCAACATCTCTTCAATTACTTAATGACATGGTTTTCATTATTTTACTTTTATGGCAAGCAAAAACAGTTTATACTTACGGCAATAAGTTTTGTCTGTAAAATTTTAAGTACAAAAGTAATTAAATTTAAATAAAATCATAAAGTAAATGATATTATAAAGGATACAGTGGAATGGCAAAATCACGATTACAGATGTCAATAACATTTGGAAAACACTACTTTAGACATAGCTTGTTCATTGCAGAACAAAATAGGACTACTCCTTTGATCTAGACACTATATTTCATTATTTAAGCCTTTATTACGATACCTTTATTTTTTGGCAGTCATTTCGTATCATTGGTTCTTATCACGAATGATTTGTTCACTTACTTTCAATACCTAACAACGTTAAAGAATTGTTTTTCTTTGAGATTCTGGCTGACTGTGGTAAAAACATTATGTTCTCCTTCATTCTTAGTTCCCGTGTTTCCATTACACATTCTTTCTCTAGTCCATTATTCTGCAATTTTTTTTCAGACCTATTTCTTAACCAGGTTGATTTGGAATCCCAAATGAGTAACGCATTCAGGGTCTTTCTCAAAAGCCCTTAGCCCAAGACCCCCGCTGAGCTCAAGAGATTTGGGAATGCTGACTCACCTGTGGCATGTTCCCGTAGACCTACATCAAAGGCAAGTTTGTCTGTCTGGGATCTTGATGTAGTCAAGCATGTTAGATACTGTGAAAGAATAGCAAATACTAGTGAAGTCACACTCTTCCATTGAGTCTTGGTATCTTACCACTAGTTAGCTTCTAGTTAAGTTCAACAATGAGCTACTGTGAAGACAGCTCTATTTATCTTGCTCATTGGAAAGTTAATTGGTACATGCCTTAATACAATACTTTCATTTTTAATTATTATTATTATTTTTAGAGTCAGGGTCTCATTCTGTTGCCCAGGCTGGAGTGCAGTGGCACAATCCTAGCTCACTGCAGCCTCAGACTCCTGGGCTCAAGCAATCTTCCCACCTCAGCCTCCCAAGTAGCCAGGACTACAGGTGTGTGCCACCATGCCCGGCTAATTAAAATAAATTTTGTGGAGATGTGGTCTATCTATGTTTCCCAGGCTGGTCTTGAACTCCTGGCTTCAAGTGATCCTCCTGCCCTGGCCTCCCAAAGTGTTGGGATTACACATGTGAACCACCCTATGCCCAGCTGAAAATACTTTTACAATACACTTAAAACCTCAAAGATGCTCTTACCTGATGACTCAGTGGTTAAATGTATAGAACTATATGTTATAGAAATGAGTTAGAAATATTAAAGATGCCTTAAAGATGTTGAGAAACTTTTTAATTAGGAACAATACAAATGGAACATAAATGACCAACAATAATAATAAAGCTAGATAACCTTTGATACTGCTATTTTATATAATATTATGTTATTATTTATCAAGAATGTGTAAGAGCCTGGAACATTATTTACAATACATGAAGCTAAAAAGTAATATATAAAATAGTACAATTATAAGTTAACCTGTACTCAAAAATTTAAATGTGTAGCAACCAGACTAAAAGGAATTACACAAAAATGAAACACAAGTTGATTTTGGATAGTGTGGAGGAACATGGATGACCTTCCCACTTCTGTTTTCGGTTTTTCAAATTTTCTATGAGCTTTAAAACTTCTCAAAATAATGGTTCTTTTTCTTATTATAAAGATACATGGGCAGGTAAAACTTACAAATGATTGTTAAACTAACTTAATAAAGCATCCAATGGCCTCCTTCACTGATGGGCATAGCAGCTCATCTTAGGATTAGACTGAGAGGCAGGTAAGCTCTTGGGATGTGCTTTCTAAGCCACAGTTCTAGTTCTCTGCGAGAGGAAGATGGAAAATCATTGCAATGTAGAAAGCCATATCTTATAGGCTTTATTCCCAGAGCTGTACTTAAAAGGAGCTAGCCAGTAGAGAGTATATGTTCACTGTGAGTAGAACTTTTTTTTAGGAGGGGTAAACTTCATGTAAATAATGCAAGTCTTTGTGTCACTACCATGATAAATTAGCTTGTTTTTGAAGCCATAAGAAGTATGCTTTTGAAGTTCTGTTTATTACATTTAGGTAAAGACAAATGTTGGAGTTTTATTTACCCTATAGATAAACACCAGATTCTGAAAGATAGTATCACCTTCTCAATTCCAGATATTATCAGGGTTCAAAGTTTCCCTACTCTCAAAAATGTCTCCATCTCCTACTTGGATACACTTCCGTTTGGACATTTTTGTTTTTCGTCTTTTGCCATGAAGGACTACAGCAGACGAATGTTCAGGCTGAAAAGGTCAGCTTCTTACCAGTGCTCAGAAAAAAAATATATATATGCTGCAGCAAATGAATTATTTAACAGGCAGCTGTTGCTCCTGTTGTCAGTTTGATAGTTCAAGCCTTGAGATGAACTTTGCATCATGCTGCTGGTATAAATGTGTAGAAATAGTCTTGAATTAACGTATCAGTTTTCCACTAGGGCTAGAGGAAAATGACAAGCCTTTCTTATACCGAAAGAAAGTGAGGATGATACACTATTGGAGTGGCATATAGTTGATTGAGTAATAATATTCTCCTTAATACTCCCTGCAAAACTACAATATCTGCCTTTTAAAATATTGTAAAATTATAATTTTTTATAAATTATAAATAAATTATATGTATTTAAAATGTAGCAATTTTTTCAAGTTACATTGAGGCATCATCCTTCTGTCAATTCTGGTTCTAGATCCCTGATTAGTAATAGCCATGCAGCTTTCTGTGACTGCCTTGCCTCTTGTCTTCCTCGTGTCTCTGGATCAGCATCACACCTGCAAGTTCTTCCAGGACTGAAAACAGTGAGTACCATTCTATTTCTCTTAGCTAGGTAAAGGAGGAGAACTGTCACAAAATTTCCAATTGATTGGTTTTTCTTCTATGCTGGTTATCCTTGTATACTAAAGCGATCTGTTACTCCATAAGCCATTTGATCATTTGTCAATTCAACAAATATTTATTGAGCATCTAGTATATCAAAGCACTGTATTTGGTGGGGTTATAGGTCTAGCAAAATAAGAAAGAAACATGGCCCTCTTCCTCAGGGAGTTGGAGGTGGGGTATCAGACACTGATGAAACAAAAAACATAATTGCAATTATTGCAAATTGAGGTAGGTCATATGTAGGAAATGCCAAGAGGATAATATGCTAAAATTAGTTATGTTCCAATTGTTCCTGCTGTTACGTTGTTATTGCTGGCTTCCTGTATTTCCCCCTCTTCAGTTTTTCCTTCTCCTTGAATGATGAAAGTGGGCACCAGAGCTGCTTACCATTCCGCTGAAAGAGTGCCTCAGGAGAACCGCATGGCCGTATAACAGGGTCCTGTGGCCACCTCCTTGTGCTGCCTGTGGGAATGAGGAAGAATAAGGTCAGCACATGCCCGTTGTGGCTTCTCCGGGAGCCAAGCAACACAATAATTCTGGGAGACAGACTACCAGGAAAAGACCCATTGCAAAGCTCCTAAGGAATTCATTCCAGAAGCAAGTGGCTGGTCTACGGGCAGAAAGAGACGTGTGACCACAGCCATGCAACATCCTTGGGAGAGGGTGTGTGGGACCAAATCTATTCCCAGAAATGGCCTCTGCCCAGGATCAGCAGAAACCCAGAGCTGTTCTACCAGAGAAGCATGTAAGTGACATAGGTACTGCTTACCTTCCTTTGAAACTTCTCAGAAGCGTTCAGAGTGAGAGAGAGAAACAAATGTGATGTAGCCATAGCCTAGCAACACAAAGGCAGCGTGGCAGGCGGCACATGGTCACATTCTGTGCCATGCAGTCTTTTCCCTTCAAGGCACTTATGCCTTCTGCCCACTCCCTTAAATGGGTCCTTTATACACAGATCTCACCAACGAGAGATGGCTCTGAAATCCAGGACTTTAAAAGGGTAACCAGTTATGCAGAAATAGGTCCTTCAGTTGAGAGACCATCTAGGTATCTTCTCTGCCTCACCAGGCAGTTCCACTTTGGCTATTTGCTCAGTGGCTGCCCAAACAGTGGGAGAGGGAGGCATGAGAGGGAGAGATGGCCCGACATAAAGCCACTGGTGTCTGTTTCTTATTCTTTCCCTGAATCTGATTCACACGTCACCATGCTGAACTGAATAGTACATGATAGGAGACAAAACTGTAATTTATTATAGTTAGAGGTGAGTAGGTCGCATGGAAAATGGAGATCTACAGAAAATTCTAGGAGTTTTTGGCATCAACATTTCCAGCCTCTCACCTAAGTATCTCTTCATCATGCTAACCAGCAATCAAGTTTTTGATCACACACCCTTTTTGGAGAAAATATTTGAGCATAAGCCCTCCCCTCCCCAAACATGCACAGAAAGAGAATCTAAAGCTTGAGATAAAAATTAATTATGAAGATAATTCTAGCATTTTTCTTCAAGGACACCTCTTATGCAGTCCATTTTATTCAGAGCTACAGACTGGCAGCCCAAGGACTGGTTTGAGGCTCTGCCCCTCTCCCGTGTCCACCTGCAACCACACCAATGAGCAATGCGGAGGAAAGGGAATCAGGTAGTGTGGAGGACAAAGCCTGGAGTAATTTTATTTCAATTCTATTTGGATTAATAGAATCACCTGTCAAAAAGATGATTTTTCGTGTCACATAATGAGCCTAAAGAAGAGAAAAAAGATAAACGTGGTATCATGTTCCAAAAAAGCCGGTAACTAAATATAAATGTGGCTGTGCTTTTTCCCACAGCTACAGAGATTATTTAAGTGTTCTCCAGGCTTTAATACTGTGTGGAATTACAATGCTCTTCACAATATTTTAAAATTTCTTGAAATCATTTGCACTAACTTTAGTTTCTGTATTTATAAATGTGTCAACAGCTAATGTTAAAATTAGACATACCAAATAATTTTCACATCTTGCCAATCTACCAAAAATTGGTCTTATCCACTTATATTATTACAAGTTAATGGATGGCTCCCGATGGCTTACACTGTGGGTGTGTCCTCCCAAAACAGTCCTACATCTCAAACGGATCCACTGACCAGCTTATACTTCCTACCTTCCTCCAACTCTTCTTTGTCCCTACCAACTCTCTAATCATAAGAAGAATTAAGAGTCACTGATCCCCAAAAGCTGGGGGAGGGGGGTGTCATGTTTTGAGAACCATTGCTTTCAGGGAACAAGCAAGCCTCAAGTGCTAGAATGGCAAAAGTGGTTTTCCTACAGAGCTTTTGATAATTATCATCATGGTGATTACTACCATTGGGCACACACTACTGAGGTTTACAGAGATTAAGTAGCTTGCTCAAAGTCATATAAGTTCCAAGTTCACAGTCAGGATTTAACAAAAGTGAAGGCACTTAACTATGTGCTATACTGTCTCCTTTTCTGAAGTTTGATGATGGGGGATGAGATTTGTGTATAAAAATGATGTTACAAATGGAAACACCTATTAAAATAGGTGAAGGCAGAGAGTATTGAAATAGACTAGGAGGATAAAGAGGTATCATGCAATGACCTTATTGTAAAAGTAGACCACAACATTCTGGTAGGACTGTTGACACACCTCCATAGTAAGAGAGAGGAGCACATGTGGGCAAAGGTCTGGAAGTGGAAAGAATAAAGCACATATGGGGACTTGCAGACCATTCGCTGGTTTGTGGTGGGGTGGATGAACAGGAGTAAAAGGACATGACACAGGATGTAGGTGAGGGGTGGCCAGATTATGGAGGGCTCAGACTGACTGGCTCAGTGGATGGACTTTGTTCCACAGCTAACAGGATACTGAAGTAGATTTTTGAAAGGACAGTGTCACAATCAAAATTGTACCTTAGAAAGGAAACCCTGACTGCAAAATGGTGGAAGAAATGGGACGGTCAAGCCACAGAAGTAGAAAAAAAAAAAATTGTCTCATTCCGTTTCCATGAAAGCATTACGAGAGGTGAGCAGACCAGAAATCTTGGTGTCATCCTTCACTCCTTTCTTCTTCTCATACTCCCCCATTAGTTCAAAGCATCTTTTGGTGCCACCTCCAAAAGATACTCTGTATCCCACTACTCAGCACCTTGCGCCTGCCAGTCTAGTCCATTCTATTGCCATCAGGTCTCACCAGGGTTTTGTTAATCACCGACCTTCCAACTGTGCTCCCTGCTCTGCCCTTCCTCCTTTCAGTCACGGCAGCCAGAGACATCCTTTAAAAACTGTCAATCACATCATGTTACTTTCTTGCTCAAAAACCCACAATGGCTTCCCACCATACTTAAAATACAAGTACAAAGTCCTCACTGTGGCCTCTAAGGCCGTGCATCAGGCAATTTTTTTTTCTGTAAAAGGGCAGATAGCAAATATTTTAGGCTTTGTGGGCCAAATATGATAGTGCCTTTTTTTTTTGTTTGAGACAGAGTTGTGTCCCTCTGTTGCCCAGGCTGGTGTGCAGTGGTGCAATCTCGGCTCACTGCAACCTCTGCCTCCCAGGTTCGAGCAATTCTCCTGCCTCAGCCTCCCTCCTGAGTAGTTGAGATTACTGGTGTGCACTACCACACCCAGCTAATTTTTGTATTTTTGGCAGAGATGGGGTTTTCCCATGTTGGCCAGGCTGTCTCGAACTCCTGACCTCAAGTGATCCACCTACCTCAGCCTCCCAAAGTGCTGGGATTACAGGAGTGAGCCACCATGCCCGGCCTTAATGTATTTTATTTTATTTTATTTTATTTTTTAAATAATTTGCCCTTTAAAAAACGTTTTAAAAACATTCTTCTAAAATTTTAAAAACCTCCCTTACCTAAAGGGTTGTACGTAAACAGGCCATAGTCTGGATTTGGCCTGTTGGCTGTAGTTTGCAAATCACTGCCCTGTATGACCTAGTTCCCTCATACCTCTCTAACTTCACCTGCCAGCAGCATGCTCTCCATCACATCCTCTGCTCCAATCATACTGGTTTTCCTCTGTTTTTCAGACACGCATGCTCCCACCACAAAGCTTCTGCACACGTTTCCCTCTGCCTGAAATGCTCTTCCAGGGTATTCTCATGGTTAATTTCCACCCTTTATTCAGTTCTGTGCTCAAACATCTTATGAGAGAAGTCTTCTCTGGTCAAGTCTTCTAAAAGAACAATCATCCTTACTCTGTCACATTTTCTGCTTTATTATCTCTTGTGGTATTATTTTTAATATGAATTTATACTCTCTCCCCCTAGAATATAAGCTCCATGATCATGTTGTGTCCTCTGCCGTGCCCACGTCAGTGCCCGGCACCATAGGAGGCATGCATTAAATATTTCCTGAACGAGTAAGTAATTAGGGGAGGTGGTGTTTTGGTTTCTTCTTACAGATGGAAAAAAAAAAGGCATAGAGAATTTAATAAACATTCCCATGATGAGCTTGTCAGCAACGTGTTTGGATTTGAACTTAGGTCTAACTACAAATTCTACTCTTTTCATTGTTTGATACTAATTCTGGAATAACATTCCAGGAAAGGTGTGATATGCTACATAGAAGATTGTGTGGGTCTGCTCACAAAGGAGGTCCAGACCTCAAGACTGGGAAGATTTATCGGGATGGCAGTCCTGTCCCTGCCACGAGTGACCTTGGCTATTACCATTGGCAGAAGGAAAGTATTTGGTTCCATCTCGCAGGATGGGGGTGGATCAGGGAAATGCTGGTAAAAGGCCCTGATGCCATGTCCAGAGGAAAAATGTTCCACTAGCTCATTAACTCAATCCTCTTGCCCATAATTTCAGAATTAATTTCCATTACTGACGTTTCTTCTAGTAGTTCCCAGAGGATATTGCTTCCCAGTCAGATAAACCAGATACGGCAACTAAGGAGGGGAGGGGACTATGCTTCTATCCAGCCACACACAAACGTTTCAATACTGTTAGAGCTCCAAACCAACTTCCTTTAACATCTTGAACCCTAAATTCCACTTTGGGAGTCCCAGGCAATAAGAAATCTTCCAAGGCCTCAGGAAGGCTCCTTGCTGAGTTTGTTTGGAAGGTCATATTCCTAGGAGGTCTTGTAGGGGATGAAGTCATTTTCCAAGCATGGATGTGCACTTTAATTTTCTCTTCCTTTCACACCTCAACTTCAGTTACCCTCTTTTAGGCTACAGAAGAAAGAAGTCTTTCTGGAAGCTCACAGAACAATATTTCCTGAACAGGCTGGAGCCCTTTTACATTGCCTGGGAGGTTTGCATTTCCTTTGACACAAGTGACAACTAAATAGTAATGATGCCTTATAAGTAGAAAACAATAATACTTAACAGTAGAAATAAACAAAAGCAAGTCACCCAGTATATTCAGTTAGAAAGCATAATGAAAGATTCTACTCATGATTTCCACAAAATGTTAAATTTTTAGAAATCTGCTTAGGTGAATGCAACCTTTAAAATCAAACTTCAAAACCTCATTGTATAAAATAAGATTTGATTTGATGAAATGGAAAGGTGTACTTTGTTACAGGATGAGAACATTAATATTTGTAACTGCTTATTCCCCTAAATTTAACTTACAGATTTAATACGGTTTTAATTACAATTCCAATGCGATATTTTGCAATTTCACAAATTGCTATAAAACTAATCTGGCAATATAAACAGTAAGGATTTTTTATTCTGAAAAGAACCAAGGTTTTAGTAAATGTTATGAAGCCAAGTTCATTAATTCACTCTGATACTCTGATTCAAAGAGAAAAATGTGGCACAATACAGACAGTCCGTAAACAGGTCTGACTATATCAAAGTGTAGCATATGACAAAGCAGATTTCAGTACAACAGGAGAAAGGCGGGGTTATTAAGCACAAGTCTCCGTGAGATGCGGATGGCAAATGAGAAAAGCTTTCAGTAAGATCCACAGGAAACATAAAAAGATAAGTTACAGATGGATAACATAATTAAATATTTCATTTTAAAATTAAATTCTAAAACAACTAGCATGCAACGGAAGAGTCTACATTCTTCACAGACCTAATACTTATCCATGCTTTGATGCATCAGATATACTCAAAGGAAATAGAAGACAGATACGATTGTACCAAAATTACTGAAATTCAGAACAATGGAAACACCAACATTTAATAGACTACAGAAAGACTTTGTAACACTATGACAAAAGGGTTACTATCTCGTTGAAATGTAGGGAAAAAAACTAAGCCTCATAGAAGTCGGCAAAGAATATGAATAAATGACGCATGTTAGAAGAAAATTCAAACATATGGAAGAGATTCTATCTTTTCTAGTAATGAAAGGAATGACACTTGAAGCAACTTTGATATATCATTTTACATCTGCAAAATTTGCAAAAGTGGGGAAAAAAAAGCTTAATGCTGTCAGAGTTGCAATTTAGCTGATGAGATTCCAGGCAAGGTGGTACGGAATACAACCCTTTTGCAAAGCAATATGGAAGTATATGAAAAGGGCCATAAGGAAGTCCATAACCTTTTCTGTAGTGATTCTGCTTCTGGGAGCAATTCAAGACAAGCAAAGAAAAGAGTGCACCCAGCTGTGATAAGAGCATTATAATAGGTGCAACAAAACAAAAAACCTGGAAAGAACCTAACTATCCCAAAGAAAAATATTACCTAGTAAATTATGAGGCTTCTTGAGGATGTTCTATGCTTTACCTATTAAAGAAGGCAATTATAGAGGTTATGTGGAAACACAGAAAAACATTTATGATATGCCACCGTGGGAAAAGCAGAAAACAAAATACCTTCAAGTATTACATATAGGCAAGAATAAGGAAACCTATGAAAATGAAATAGCCATTTGGCTGGCTGCCGAACCACTGAATTTTTCCTTTTCTAAATTTTCTTTAACACTATTACTATATCAGCATTTTGGGGAAAAGGATAGTGTGTGTATGTGTGAGTGGGGGGGTGGTGCAACAACATGGTACGTGTGTTTAATGAAATCGAGCATTTTTAAAGTATTTTGCCTATTCCCTGTACCTTCAGTTGCTTGTGGGTACGATTACTTTGCCAGGATCCTCAGGAAACCACTTTACCTACCTGAAAGGCAGATGGGGACACATATCTAGCATCATTGCTTTTAAGACACTGACTCCAGAGTCTTTCTTTACCCTTGGTGTTACATGGAAACGCTAGAGAGGCAGCCTTTATTGATGATACCTGACTCCCTTCCCCATAGCTCCCTCAGGCTCAGCTCCAGACTCCAAAGTAAACATCTCCTGCTGCAGGGATTCGTTGCAGTTGGGTCCCAAACCCAGTGGCTCCTCTGACTGTCCCTCTTCACTTTAAATCCCATTCTTGTTTTTGGGGACTTGGTGCATTCCCTGCTTCTCAAGGCTGCCTCACACAGCTGTTAGATTCTAGGTCTACCCTGCCCTACTGCTATAGGCTAGCAGATCACTCCCTTCTGGCCAAACTCCAAAGATCCTACTCAAGCAGACTGCTCTTCCAGGAGGGGTGGACAGATAGTGTGTCCGGAATTGGTTCCTTCTGGTGGGTTCTTGGTCTCGCTGACTTCAAGAATGAAGCCGCAGACCTTGCGGTGAATGCTACAGCTCCTGAAGGTGGGGTGTCCAGAGTTTGCTCCTTCCAGTGGGTTGGCGGTCTCGCTGACTTCAGGAATGAAGCTTCAGACCCTCGCAGTGAGTGTTACAGCTCATAAAGGTAGTGTGGACCCAAAGAGTGAGCAGCAGCAAGATTTACCATGAAAAGCAAAAGACCAAAGCTTCCACTATGTGGAAGAGGACACCAGCAGGTTGCCGCTGCTGGCTCGGGTGGCCAGCTTTTATTCCCTTATTTGGCCCTGCCCACATCCTGCTGATAGGTCCATTTTACAGAGTGCTGATTGGTCCATTTTACAGAGTGCTGATTGCTGTGTTTACAATCCTTTAGCTAGACACAGAGTGCTGATTGGTGCATTTACAATCCTTTAGACAGGCATAAAATTTCTCCAAGTCCCCACCCCACCCAGAAGCCCAGCTGGCTTCACCTCTCAATAGGGCTAGACAACACCTCTCCAGCTCAAATGACACCAAAGGAACTGATGGGGCATTTTCCAAACAAGCCTTGAATTGTAAACATCTGGTAACACGGATTTTTTTTCTTCTTTAATGATATTAATAGTTAATGAAGGATTTTGTGGTAGTAGACTGGGAATTAGAAAGTACAGCCCAGGGGTAGGAGGGGCACATCTACAGATGAGTATGGCCTGTGATGAGGAGTCACAGCCAGAGAATGAGGCAACAGGAGCTCGCTAAGTACAGGTAGCCATCCTAACTCCCTGAAACTGGTGTGAAACCCCAAAGAGCCCAGTGTGGGACACTTAACTTGTTTCTTCACCACCTTTTTTGGATCAGATAGTTAAATCCTCAACTGGCTAATTGCCAAACCCTCCTTCTCCTGAGCTGAACAAACATTCTCTCTACCTCCTGTGGCTCTCAACCTTGGAGTATAAAGCACTATACAGCGTAAGGTATCGTTCTTTTGACACCTTGATTTTCAACTCATAATGGGGTAATTAATACGAATCTAAAGCCGAGAGTCAGAGGTGCCTGAGCCATTGACTTCAGGGAACTTTGTGAAGAGGTTTTTCCCCCCTAAGAAATCTTCCAAGTGGGCCTGGACCAACTCAGCCAGAGCAGTACAGGTCCTTCACAGAAACATGCTTGAAAGGGGGCGACACCCCTGGCATCTTTCATGGGCATCTTGAGAGAAAAGTGAAAACTGAAACTGTGAAACAGAATTTTTTTTTTTTTTTGAGATGGAGTCTTGCTCTGTTGCCCAGGCTGGAGTGCAGTGGTGCAATCCCAGCTCACTGCAGCCTCTGCCCCCTGGGTTCCAGCAATTCTCCTGTGTCAGCCTCCTGGGTAGCTAGGAATACAGGCTCACGCCACCACACCTGGCTAGTTTTTTGTTTTTTTTTAAGTAGAGATGGGGTTTTGCCATATTGGCCAGGCTGGTCTCGAACTCATGACCTCAGGTGATCTGCCTGCCTCGGCCTCCCAAAGTGCTGGGATTACAGGCATGAGCCACCGCATCTGGCCATCAAATAGAATCTTAATGAAGTTCAGAAAACAGGAGGAAGGCACAGCATCTGAAAGTACTACTTCCCCCAAATTCAGTGATCATGGCAGTCTTACTTGGTCAGCTAGCAGTTGCCTTACTAAAAAGACAGGACCAAATGTCAAAGGCTACAACGTACAATAGGACAGCCCTTACCCCAGAAAAGAAAGTTGGCTGCATCTGGTGGCAGAAGGACCTATGGCAGTCACTCTGTCTGCTGCTGTGCTCTTGTAGAGTGACCTTGACTCCAGGGAGCCCCACCTTCGACACCCACAGTACTGCCTTCTTCCTATCTCCTCATATCACAGGACAAAAGAGAAGAATACTTGAAAAGCAGTGCACAGAAAGGCACTCCTTTGATTTTTTAAATACATAAACTTTGCCACTAAGCAAGGAAAACAGAGGCAAAATCAAACAATCCATCCCCCTCCGCCCACTACTGAATGTCAAATTTACCATTCCCATGGTTTATAGTTTACTGAATCCAGCTAACCCTCTCTCGGAAGTGCCTAGAATTATTTTTCCTGGATGAGAAGGTGGCGCAATCTCCTTTTTGTTCATGTCATTAGTTTCACAGCCACATGGAAGTATTTCAGAACAAAAGGATGAAAGGCCAGAGCCTAATTTGAGAAGGTATAAATTCTCAGTCACAGGCATCATTTGCAGCAAGAACCTGTACCCCAGTAAAGTAGTCTCTTCCAGGAAAACACCAACTTAGATACTGCTTTGCACAAGTTTAGCACATGGAATAGGTATAATCTGCGAGATGGCTCAGATGGGTTGGAGACTGCAAACGAGGTGCTATGGTAACCTAGAGTTGATTCTTTCCTGTGGGCACCTAAAGCCGTAGGAAGATCCCCTGGATGGTGCAGACTTAAACTCCAAATGTGCAACTGAAGACAACTGGGGAACCTCCTGCCTTCCAAGGCTTTAAAAATAAGAGCCTTTGCCCTATGAGAATCGATGTAGATTTTCTGCAACCATTTTCCTCCCCTTTTGTCCCAATCCATAATGGTTGGGGAACAAATTAAATGACTGAGTTTCCCACTAGTCCTGATACTTTTCAAACACTGCTTCTCAAACAGACAGATGAGCATTTTCCATTGAGGGGGAAAAGGTGGTCACTGGGATGTCTCCAAATTGGGCAGGGTCATCCTGTATACATCTGTGCTTTTCTTTGAACGCAGATGCCATGGAGAGAACAGTGAGCCAAAATGGCAACCCTAACACATGTTTCTTATTATGGTGTCTTTTAAAAGAGCAAATCGCCAGATATTTGTCAGCGTATTAATGACATTTAGATTGATGACAAGTATGCTTTGGAAAGAGGTGAGGCAATTTTTTTTTTTCCGAATTATTCCCACCACCTTCTCCTGTAGCTAATAGATTAAGAATCTGATGTTGCCAAATTTATTCTTTGCATAAAAGGAGCCTGTCAGCCAAATTTGTTTTCTAGTCACTGCTCTGGTTTCTGTTTGAACCACCCATACTCCTCCTCCTCATCAGGCTTCAGATGAAACAGTGGACCAGTGACCACAAAGGGTCAATATTAAGAGCTCTGCCCAATTATTTCCATTCACCAAATGTAGCATAATGAGTATTTCCAACAAAGAGTCTAACATTCAAAAAGTCCGATTACCTTGACATGAAAATTTGAACACTGTTTCTAATCTACTGTTTCTCTATAAAAAAACTCACTGTTCATCCTGAGGATTTATAGATAACAAAATAGGAGTAAGTTTTTTATCATAAAACCCTGCTGACTACTACTGTGTGTAACACCTTTACCCACACAAGCTATAAAGCAGAAGGTCAACTGGATTCTATTTTGTTATCTGATCCTCCTCCCCCTTTCCTGCAGTTCTTCAACTTACATGGGGTTTTTTCCCCCTTGGATGTCCCGTAACAACCAACCTTTATTTTTTAAAATCTATCTTTTTTGTACTGGTCTCAACTATGATTTTGCTAGTTGGAGATCGATTCATCTTGTTCTCTCTATATCCACATAATGAGCATGGGGCCAAGTTTATATTACCCAGCAAAACAAACAGCGATCTTGCTTTTTTCTTGAAGTATATGAAGTAGCCTTGGGTGGAGAGGCTGATTCTCCAGGGTCCTGTGTATGTGGGCCTGGGGGTAGATAGAACGGATGCTCCTAATACTTAGTACCTGTCCACGGACCAGGGGCTGTTCTGAAGGCAATGACATCATTCTTCTGAACCTCTCATGATTTCATTCTAGAAAAGTGGCCCTCAATCCCAGCTATAGACCGGAATAACTAGTGGAGATTTAAAAATGAATACAAAAGAAGAAAAAAAAAACAACATAAAAGCTGGGTCATTTTCATAAGATTCCAATTTGGTGGGCCCATGGTGAGGTCTGAGCTCCCAGGTAATTCAAATGCACAGTCAGGCTTGACAGTCACCCCTCCAGGACTTAGCCACATGGGACCCTTCATGTATGATGCATGCAGTCGGCAAGCACTTCTGTGTTCTCAGAAGCATCCTTTTGGACCAGTGATTGACTTTCCTTTTAATATTTCTCCGGAACTCCAAAGAAGCAAAGAACAAACATGATTGCTTGCCTTTGCTAACTTTAGGACTAATGTTTGACTCTCTCTGCTTCTCTCTCAGCTTTGCTTCTATATATATGATAGATAGAAAGACACAAATCCTTACTACAAAATCTATGTGTGGTGAAGACTGTAGATAAGCTTCTCAGAAGAAGAGTTTCCAGCCCACCATTGTCAACCCCAGATCCACCTGTCTTCACCACATCAAAGGTCAGCTGGACACTTCCTGAACTGCCCCCCATGCATTCTAGACCTCCCTCCCCACTGGTGTGGATGCTGCAGGGCCTGGGAAAAGATGCAGTTAATGGCAAAGCACAAAGCAGGCTGGGGAAAGGGACTTGCACTATTGCTTCCCTTACTACTTGGTCACCTCCCTCTGGAATTAGTCAGCTCTGATCTTATGTTCTCACTCTGGTTTCTGTGCTTTGCAGACCCCCAGAACTTAAGGGTACGCCTCAGCATTCATTCTGCATTCTTAGAATAGCATTCTACATTTCTCTCTGTATCTGCAGGACTAGTGTGTCTCAGAGTTGTTTTGAGTTGTCTAATGCTTGGACAGTGCTTTTCGCATGGCTGCTTTCCAAAGCCCACCTTTCAGAGGCTGGCTTAGGTCCAAGCATTCTTCTCATCCACTAGCTCTTCTGACAACTGGAAAAATAAAAGTTAAACAAAAAAACTCCTTTGCTGATCTATGAATGGAAGCTGGGACCCGGACAGAGCGAGCACCATCTGATCTATTTTCTCCCATTGTGCGGGGAGCAAATTTATCACACTGACAATGGGAGGATAACCGACTGGGGCTGACAGTAAAACCTGACTTCCCTTGAGCTGCAAGACACTGTGGCAGGCTTTGCAGCAAAGAAAGAAGGCGTATTAAAAGTAGCACCTGCAGAGCTCCTGCGAGAGGAGGGGGAGCGGCCAGCTCAAAAACACCAAGTATGGTTCACAATTTGAAAAAAAACAACTCCACAAAATTAATAAAATTAGTATCAGTTGTGTTGATGTTTGCCTCCTCCAGTGAAGAAAAAAAATAATAATTCAATCCATTTGCAGCAAGTTTGGTGGTTACCATTAATGTAATGTGACAACTTGGCACCGAAAAGAATGTTGCTGCTGATTTCTGCTCTTTCCACTGAGACAGACCACTGCTGACTGGGAATGATCTTCAGAAGCCTGAAGAAGGAAGCATGTTATCTAAGAGAAGCAGTTTGTGATGGCCCACAGTGAGAGGAAGTGCCAGAGAAACAGACAGATTAACTGACTGACTTGAGCCAAGGCAGGCTATATAAATCACTGGAAACCCTATCATTGTCCAGTCATCAATATGCATCCACAGCTGTTTACGCAACTTGAAGAATCAAAAGAAGATTTAGAAACCGTAGAAAATTGTGCCATGAAACCAGAGAACGGAAAGGACATACAGTAGGTGTTCCATAAGTGCCATGTTCCTCATAAAAATAATAAAGTCTCATTCTATTATTAAATCATGCTGTCATCAAGGTGATTTAACCTCTTTTCTGGTATCATACTAATATCTCCTCCAATCTCAGGCCAAATGGACTTGGCCTGTGATGGGTCATAGTGAGGGTAATAAATATATATCCCTCGAGCCAGAGTTTGATCTTTAATATTCTCTATGAAACAGAACCAGAGATATTAAAGAGTTATACAATGGCATGTCCTGGGGTAGAAAAATTAAGATGAGCCTGGGTCACCTTGTTGCTGCAAGAAAGCTGGGGTTTGCGCAAAGATATCAGCCATGATGCTGCAGAGGTTAACATGCATTCCCTTGGACCAAGCAAGGAGGATCTCAGTATCCAAGAGAAAACGACGACTGTATTTTGGAACACGTTGGGTATTTTAAAGAGATGCGAATTTAAGATGATACTAAAACAGGAATTGGTGACATGTTGTGTGAAATGGTCATTGTAATGTACAGTTACGTTACATTACAGCGAGTTTCCAATGTAGTGTTACAGCAGTGATTCTCAGTTCAAATTCTAATAGCCCCATACTGAAGCTTCTTTTTCAATCACTGGATTATAAAGACAAAATCAGAAAGGTTATTTAAAAGGTAGAAGAGGCTGGGCACGGTGGCTCACACCTGTAATCCCAGCATTCTGGGAGGCCAAGGTGCGCGGATCTCAAGGTCGGGAGTTCAAGACCACCCTGGCCAACACGGTGAAACCTCATCTCTACTAAAAATACAAAAATTAGCCGGATGTGGTGGCACGCGCCTGTAATCCCAGCTGGTTGGGAGGCTGAGGCAGGAGAATCGCTTGATCCCGAGAAGTGGAGGTTGCAGTGAGCCAAGATTGTGCCACTGCACACCAGCAGCCTGGGCAATAGAGTGAGACTCCATCTCAAAAAATAATAATAATAATAAAATAAAAGGTAGAAGAACACCGGGTAACATGTTTGGCTCTTGTCATCAATTCTGTTAACATGGTAACCCAGGTTGTTCTTTATTGGTTCCTTTTTTTTTTTTTTTAAGCCATTCTGAAAAATTGCAGAAGCTCCATCTGGGAGAGAATGCTGTGCAAGGTCTCATGGGTTACAAACTGGGTGGTCTGAGCCAGCAAGATCTAGTTACAGGGAGGTTCGGGAACATTAGGGATAGCATATTGTCTGACTCAGCATTCCCCTTTCTCTGAAGCCCACTGAGATTTGTAAGAAAAAATTGGATTTGGCCTGAGACTCTTTTCCTAGATCAAGTGAGTGCATTTAAAATAGATCTTACAGGCCAGGGGTGGTGGCACACGCCTATAATCACAGCACTTTGGGAGGCTGGGGTGGGTGGATCACTTGAGGTCAGGAGTTCAAGACCAGCTTGGCCAACATGGTGAAAACCTGTCTCTACCAAAAATTAGCCAGGCGTGGTGGTGGGCATCTGTAATCCCAGCTACTCGGGGGGCTGAGGCAGGAGAATCACCTGAATACAGGAGGCAGAGGTTGCAGTGAGCAGAGACTGCACCACTGCACGCTAGCCAGGGTGACAGAGTGAGATTCCGTCTCAGGAGGAAAAAAAAAAAAAAAAAAAAGTAGATCTTACAGATATGAGTCTTTTGGTTTAGAGGGATATACATGTATGTTAAAAACAGGATCATTTCGGGGGGGGGGGTGGGCATGCCTCTGTTTCATGCTAGAACCTGAGGATAAATTAAAGTAGCCTATATTGAATAAAACATGGGGGAAGCTGGAATACAGAAATCTCTTGATTATTTTTGGCATGTTTTGTAAGATACAGCAACTAGGACATTACTCTTCAGGAAAAGGGATTGAAGCAACCAATTTTTAAACATAGTTTAATACAAATATCATAATAAAGGTTTTTTTGTTAGAATTTTATCTTAGTAACAAGGCGTACCATGTGGGAAAAAGAAGTGAAGTCCAAAATAGACACCCTAGAAATTCCTTTTATACAGGGATATATGTTTGGAAAGACAAGTGTAAATGTGAGGAAGTGCGAAGTGGTATCTATTATGCACACACACACATACGCAAAATACTAAGGTTTGTTAATAGCATTAAAATGAAGTTAATATATTTAGAAAATAAGTGCACATTGATGAATTTTTATAGACAGACAAATGGGGAAAGAGACTGGCAGAACTGAAGAATGTTTTGTATTCCTGCAAGCCAAAAACCTAAGGCAAAACAATAAACCAGTTTGAATTGGATCTGTTTGGACCAGGGTTCAGCCCAGCGAACTTACCATTCCTGGTTACCCTGGGAACAGCTTATTTTAATAAAATCTCAGAAGAAACTGCAAATGCAATAAATAGTATTAGCAGAGGCCTAGGTAGCTCCACTTGGGGAAAGACATAGTAAGAAGTTCAGAAGGGATTTGTGCCATAGGAAAGACTGAAGTTATGAGAAGAGGAATTGGCATTCCATATACAACAGGTAGAGACTATATTATTGAGAGAGCTTGAGAAGGCTGCGGACAGACCTACGGTTTCTCCCACTGACTTTCAGTGAAATCTGCATAGCTAATAAAGCATGGATTTGTGTATCCCTATTGCTCCACCTGCCCTGCACCATCAAAGTGGTTGCCTGGGAACAGCAGTTGCTCATTCTCCTGGTGACCTGGGTCAGCTGCCTGAGGTCAGAGAGTTAATTGTGGCTTCGATGGTTTAGACAGTATCATTGTGGAGGTGAGGTTTTACAGAATCAGCTCCAAAGCTCTATTTCATCGACTCACAATGCCTCAGTCATTACAGCTCAGTTATTTGTACCCATCAAAAACAAATTCTGGAAATTTTCACTGATTTGGTCTTTATAAATTACATGAATGTATTAAATTATCACATGTATTCTGAAACTAGGTACATTATGTATCAACTATAAAATTGTTTAACATAACTGGAGATTTTTCTTTTTTGAGACAGAGTCTTGCTCTGTCGCCCAGGCTGGAGTGCAGTGGCGCGATCTCGGCTCACTGCAAGCTCCGCCTCCCGGGTTCACGCCATTCTCCCGCCTCAGCCCCCCAAGCAGCTGGGACTACAGGCGCCCGCCACCACGCCTGGCTAATTTTTTTTTTGTATTTTTAGTAGAGATGGGGTTTCACCGTGTTAACCAGGATGGTCTCGATCTCTGACCTCGTGATCTGCCCGCCTCAGCCTCCCAAAGTGCTAGGATTACAGGTGTGAGCCACCGCGCCTGGCCAACAACTGGAGATTTTTATACCCTAGCAGTGATTCTGAAAATTCCTAAAACCAAGTCATAACTTTAGAAACTAAACTATGAAGATATAAGGTGTAAAAAAAAAAAAAAGTAATGCATTCAACTTACCTTTCAAATAGCTCATCAAAGACATGAAAATGAGTATTTTAAGGAATGGCTCCACCATGAATAATTTCCACCTCTGGCCCCACCCAGAGAGCAGGACTCAGGAGTCAGCAGAGAGAAGGGCCTTTAAAAGCAAACTCCCAAAGGCTGTTCCTTAGAAGAAAACTCCGTGGTGCGGGCCTCATTTACACTGGGTCAGCTCTCAATTCATTCTTCTAGAACAACCCAGTTCTCCTGCCTACCACCCTCCACCTTTTCAAGGCAGATGAGCAGCAGAGAAACGGGGTCTGGAGCACCAAGCCTCCAGCTGCACATCTTTAGTAGGATGGCACCAGGTGATTCTTATCAGTGCCGGTGCCAATGCATGTTTCTCTCTCGAACAAAAACAAAAGGAGGGGCAACTGATGCCTAAAATCTCTAAAATCAAGTGCCTTTCCTCTTCAATCACAGAGGTAGTTATCCACAAAGAAAGAGGTGAATAACCACAACCAACAAGGGAACTGACTATCCAGGTTTCAGTAAGAACATTTTTTAAGGCATTTTTTTAAACCAAAACACCTATCTGATATTTGGGCAAAACTACTTAGTACATGGAATGCGTGAGCTGTAGGCAAGAATAGGCCTTACAGAACAAGTTCAAGAACAAGTACAATTTCAACCACAGGAATGAAACTAATCATCAATATAGGAAGGGTACTAAAAACCAGTTTTTCCCATTTTCCTGATGACTTATGAATCCTTCATCACGGGTAGACATTGATCCTGGGATAGACGTTTAGGAGCCACTCATTTAGTTCAGAGTCCATGTTTTGCAGGTGGGACAGCAAGGACCAGAGAGTGGGAATACCAAGGCTAGAATGTCCACCCCCTGCCTAGTCCAGCACTTTCCTCCCTCACACCAGAGCAACATCACGGAACTCAGAAACAAGGCTCAGCACTTTCCCCATCTCCCACCTCACTACAAGCCCAAGTACATGCAGTACCCACAGCAGGAAACTCTAGGTGGAAGCAGAAGCATTCTGCCTTCAGCTTTCGTCTTACTTTGCAGATAACCATTTCAGCCCTCTGCAGAGCAGAAGTGATTTTTACACCATGGTTCGCCTAAATATATTTGGTCTTATTCCCACTTTCTTTCCACCGATTCCACGTCATCATTTTAGCTCCTTCCATTCTAAAACCAGATAGTGGCAATCATAGGACTGGAGTGTTGGTCACAAGGTTTTTACTCAAGTAAGGATGAAAATGCCAGCTGAGATCAGGGTTTCTCTAGCACCAAGTTAACTTTTCTTTACCAGAATATCCAGATTGGTGCTCTTATTAAACTTTAATGAAATGGAAATAAATTGGAGTTTGCTCTAGTTCATTCAATTCTCACTACAAATATGTAATTTAAACTCAGGTATTTATTAAAAAGCGAATTACATGATCAAAGGAAAACTCTAATAAATAAACTGAAGAGTTTCTATTCTCCTAGGATTCAAAAAATTGCAAATGTGCTTTATTTTCAAAAAGTAAGCAGGTTTCTTAAAAGATTTCCCCAAAATTCAAATATTGTACAATTAAGGATTAAAACATGTTGCCAGAAACACAGCTGAAATTCATTTTTACAACCCATCTCTACTCCTGTCCCCCATGAAACAGTTATCTTTCTCAAAACTCTCAGCAAAATCTCTTATCAAAACATCTCCCTGAATAATAAACTATTTACCTACAGATTGTGTCCTGGAGAAAGCTTAGACACCCCCAATCCCTCCTCGTGCCTCTAAGAAACTTTAATGAAGATGTTTACATTTTTTTGCAATTAAAATATAGAAACAACCACCACCAACAACAAATATATTTAGTCCAGCCATGGAGAAGAAGCTCAGGCTTTCTAGATGACAGATACCATTATGACAAGATTATTTCAACAGAGCATTCCAATGTCCACAGCAAGGATGAACAGAATTCTAGTTTGTGTAACATTAGCAAAGCTAAATGTTAACACATTTGCAAAAACACCGCCAGGATCAGACAGGCATATTGATCTTAAACATGAGGTGCCGACTTCACAACACGCCCATTTCACCAAAGAAAAGACAGTCACACTAAAGCTGAAGCACTATATTCAATAAATGGGGGGACTTGAGAGAGTCTGGAGCTTTAAAAATCTATTCTGTGGGTTCTTTCACTTGAAAAGGCTTCTACTCAGCATGTGAAGAAATGTAAAAAGCTAGTTAACCTGAATGGTTATTCTTAATTGTTGAAGTTCACGTTTAATTCTTCTGCTGGTTCACTTTGGAGATATGGCAGGAGAAAGAAAATATCAAACTAGCTTTTTCCATTTTTATCATGAATTCCAGCCTCATGGAATAGCAGAGCTGGAGTTGCATAATAGCACTGGAAGAGGTCTGAAGCATCGAGAAGCTGAGATGAAGGCAAAGCTACACACTTGTGTCATCTCACCAGATTGAACCTATGATCACAGGCCGTCTAGACCATATTCAGAGCAAACAAGAGAGGCTTTAAAAACAACTTGCGGCCGGGCGCGGTGGCTCACGCCTGTGATCCCAGCACTTTGGAAGGCCGAGGCGGGCGGATCATGAGGTCAGGAGATCAAGACCATCCTGGCTAACACGGTGAAACCCCGTCTCTACTAAAAATACAAAAAATTAGCCGGGCGTGGTGGCAGGCGCCTGTAGTCCCAGCTACTCAGGAGGCTGAGGCAGGAGAATGGCGTGAACCCGGGAGGCAGAGCTTGCAGTGAGCCGAGATCGCGCCACTGCACTGCAGCCTGGGTGACAGAGCGAGACTCCGTCTCAAAAAAGTAAAAAATTAAAAAGAAAACAACTTGCAATGTTTTGAAGAAATAAAAAATGAGTCCACAGGCAAGTCATTCTAATTGGAGAGCAGTGGTAAAACAAACTGCCTGGCGACGAATTTCTATGTGTGCAGCCACCTCTAATTTCACAACACTGAAGGGTGAGGTGCACTAGTGGTTTTTTTTTTTAATTGCAGAGACACAAAGAATGGAAACTGCCCTGAACACTCACAAGTGAAAGGCCCAGTTCATGACAAATACAGCTTGAAGTCAGTTGTCCATGCACAGTACATGTATATTGAAGGAGTGAATAACATACCCATTCCGAGAGATCACTGAGCTAGCAAAATCAAAAACAAAACAGTAAATGGATATTTTAGCGTGTGCAGGTTTTGCTGAAAGCTTTCAACTTATTTGAGGAGTCTACTGATGCTTACTAAAGAGTTTTTTGTTTTTTTTTTTTTAAAAAGAGAGAAAAAAGAGGGTGGATTTCCTACCTGGTGAATATTTTGTTATCTTAGAGGTTTGCAAGAGCATTAAATGTAAAAGTTTGTTTTTCCTGTTTTTCTCTAGTACAGTGCTGATGTCATCAACAAACTATAAGCAAGCAACGTGCTGTCGCCTAAGTCACCTGTACCACTTTTTTATAACTAACATTTAAATAAGAAAATCCACCCAAGAAAAATGGTCAATACCTACATCAGGCAATTTGAAATTTCTCATAGAATTGCAATCAATTAATCAATCAGATTTTGCTTAGACCAAGAAAGGTGCTTTCTTACCATGAAGTAAGGTCTTCCAGATGGCATATTTTAACTAAAAATCATGTCATCAAAAGGCCAGTCCAAAAATGAAATGTGAGTTATTTGCACATATCTTCATAAATATCAGCTTATCAGGGAAACATTAAAATCCATTATATCAGCATAAAATCCTAAAATCATAGCATAACATGACAAAGGACAGTAAGGAGGGGAAAGGAAAGGGGGAAGAGGATGTACATGTTTAATGACAATTTGGTCTGTGGAAAAAAACACATTGAAACTTTAATTTGGAGGCCACTCATTTATAATAATATTTAATTTATCAAAATGATTCCTAGCTCTTTGAGGAAAGAAAACCTGTCAAATATACACGATATGTCCCCTAAAATTCCACGAGAAAATTCACAGGAGAACCTTGTCTCAAAAAAAAAAAAAAATTAAAATTATGTACTCAATGCTTAGTGCTTTAGGGTTGCTGTCCTGGATGGATTTTGTAAAATTCTCCTTGTCCACAGCAAAGAAGAAAGAGAATAAATACATTTATTCATTCTACCTAAATAAATGGGAGCCGAGGTCTCAAGTAATGGTTAATACAAAAAGGGGAACATTTCCACAGCTCATCAGTGATGGGCTATAGCCCACAGGACACACCAGAGGAAGTGACGTGATGACACTTTTCCAGTTTAACTTGGTACACTGCAACCATTACAGACCTGAGAAAGGACTTTGCATCTAAGTGATGGCATATAGAGGTGGGGAACCTAAAGCCCAGTTGGTAAGAGATTTGCTTGAAGTTAAATTTCCAGTTGGTGGCATTATTAAGACCAAATCTAAACCTCCAAACACCCAGCTTTGTCACCGAAACAGGCTGCCTGCCAGGAGTACATCTGTAAAATGAACTCTAACACAGGGCAGCTTTTAAAGCGTAGGTTTCAACAAGCTTTCGCACATGAGAGCAATTTTGCCAAGTTGATTTGTTATTTTGCGAGTATAAAAAAAAAAAAAAACATTATTTTTGCAGCAGGTGTGGATGGTCAGCCATAGATTTAAAAAGGGAAAGAACAGCATCTGAAACCAGAATGTTATTTTTCTCCCTCTTCAAGGAAAAAGCAGAGTCAAGTCAAGCAAGTTAAAAATTTAATGATGTGATATCCTGTTCTTACCAATCAGGTGTAGGGAGGAGGAGTGTCCCAAAGGTTAGAAGCCTGAAAGTCATCGGCACTGGGGTGGGGAGGTCCTGAGCAAGGGCACAAAGGATGTTCTTGGACAGCTTGAGGCAGTGGCTTTTTACCAACGAGTACAAAGGAAATTCAGGCTTTTAACACCTAGCATGGCTACTCTGGCTGTAGGGACTTGACACATACATGGGCAAGACCTAGGACTTACATCACAATATAAGCATGAGTGACTTAAAAAGGAAATCTTATGAACTCTCCTGAAGTGTAATCAATGCTTGTTAGATTTGACTCATTAAATTATGTATTTTTAAAAATGTAATATTAAAACATGTAAATGGGGATGAGGTTTAGAATTATGGACGCAGTTCCTCCATCAGTCATGTTTCCTCCTCACACACATACAAAATAAATTCTATTACCAATTTTTTTCTAACATTTCTAAAGGGAAGATAAAAACCTCAGAGTGAGATGCTAAATCTGGATGGTGGTGGTTCCCCTTTTCTTCTATGATATAAAAATGTTGGCAGGCACACAGGAACCCAGGAAGAAAGAAGTAAGGATCCTATTAGCCCTCTTCATTCTAGAGGAGTTTGCACAACATGTCTAAATCTTGGCACAGCCACAGTTCAGACTTTAAACAAGGGGCTTCTAATAATTCCCTTCATCAGTGTTTGTTTTGATGTATTTATCAGCTAGCAGTGTCACAGCAGATGCATTGTTAGCCAATTCTTTTTTAATGATGTTGCCACCTGTCACTAAATTTTTTGTGAGTTTATGAGATGAATGAATGTCCTGAACTTGGCTGCAAGGTAAATATCTCATGTATCTCAAGACATGCACTCTAAGGACCTTTACATGAATATAGAATAATGTATGTTTACGCTTCACTGGCCGTTTACAAGGTCACATGATACCAGGAGACAACCCCTAGCAGCCACAGGCATGTCATCTTCAAGAAGCAGTAACATATGACAAATGTGCCACACCATTTCACTAGCAACCATGCTGTGTGTGGTATTCCCTACTGTAAAGACAAGAATAAATCAAAGGAGCCAAAAGCTCCTTTCAGAGTTAATGGGACTATCAAATCACACAAGTAATACGGGGAAATGAAGAACTTCTCAGTGAGGATGTCTGTTATAAAGGTTCTTGCAGAAATAATATCTTTCCAGGTCACATTTCCCAATCAAGGTGTTCTGTTTTGTTTTGTTTTGAGATGGAGACTTGCTCTGTCGCCCAGGCTGGAGTGCAGTGGTGCAATCTCAGCTCACTGCAAGCTCCACCTCCCGGGTTCACACCATTCTCCTGCCTCAGCCTCCCGAGTAGCTGGGACTACAGGCGCCCGCCACCATGCCCGGCAAATTTTTTTGTATTTTTAGTAGAGATGGGGTTTCACTGTGTTAGCCAGGATGGTCTCGATCTCCTGACCTTGTGATCCGCCCGCCTCAGCCTCCCAAAGTGCTGGGATTACAGGTGTGAGCCACCACGCCCAGCCCAATCAAGGTTAAAAGGCTGCTTGTGTATTAGCATACCAGATATTTTAGCATCCAAAGTCAGGCATAATCTTACGTGTTCTGGACATGGATAAAGTGTCATGTTCACGTGGCAACTATACAATTAGTTTTATATTTTTATAAATACCATTTATATAATTCATTTTATATTTATATTTCATCTCTCTTTGTAGTTGTAAAGATCTGACATTGATGAAGTCAACTTTTAGAGAAAACCGGAGCCCTTATCGGAAGGAGTGCAGCTGGTAATTGTGTTAACCAAGGCCTTTCATTCCTAGAAGCATTATGCCAGTTCATGTCAGAACCCATTTGGAGTTAAGTTTAACATGCACCTAGTTGTGTAGCACAGGACTCTCCTTCCTTTGAGGAAGTTTGAATATTCCTGAAGGATCCGTATAACAGGAGGAAGTGGACCAGGGATGAACAGAGGAACCAATACTTTTATTTTCAAACTCACAGGTAGTTGTAGGCACTGATCTCATTTAATTCTCACCCAGTCCTAAGAGATAGATTGCATCTTGAAGATGTGGAAAGTAAGGTACAGAAAGGAGAAATAATTTGCCCCAGAGGTCACCTGGTCCAATATAGGCTGGACTGAAAACACATCTGCCTGACACTGAAGACTGAGCATTTTTTTCATCACAAATGCTGTTTGCTCTCACTTTAAAGTCATTTCTGTAGGATGATGGGGACTGAGGGCTTAGAGGGAGGTGGGGACATCTCTTTCGGCTCCATGTCCTGCTGAAGGTTGGTAGACACTGTAGGTCTAATCAATTGAAAATGTGAAAATACTCTAATATTTGATTGCAGGAATTTTACTTCAAACTGTAGCCATAAAATTGGCCACAGTGCCAAGCATCTATCCCTCGGTAATTTTCCCCAGAATAAAATTACATAGGATTAGATCAGAGGTGAAGTGATCCAAGGAGGAGCTGAGATAGGGCAGACTCTGAGAGGCACAAAATGTTCTCTGCTCCAGGTCCTCCTCATCACTGATTCTCCTTCTCAATATGAAGCTGGCTTCCATGTGCTACTGGCTGCAGCTAATGACATTTAAATAATAAAGAAACCTCTTTGCTGTTAAATTAGGGCATTTTGTTTTCTTTGTTAGCAAGAGAAATTGCTGCAGAATTGTAATCTTTGCAGAAAGACTTCTGTACAGTCAACACGTGAGTAAACAGCTGAAGTCATTTTTAAAAATGTCCAGTAGCTACACAGCAGTGAACAGACACAGTACACCAGGACCAATTTTTGACTAGAAGGAAAAATTATACTCTTCAAAGCCTCCCATTTGGTGGCAGTCATGATCATTAGTGAAAGCAATGTCTATTTAAGAGCAGAAAATGGCTATTTCCAAACAGAATGGAGTGGCATGCAAAGAATGCTCCATCCCACTCAAACATCCCCAGGCTCTCCAGAGAATCATTCTGCTCTGTCATGTTAACTCACTTCCTTCTTTATTTTTCCTCTTTTTCTTCCCTGCTGAATATTTTCTTCTAAAATCAAATTAAATACCAATAGTAAATGTGTACAGTAATTACTTCAGAAAAGCAAAATAATCAGACTCAAGAGATGATATAAAACTTGCATTTTTCATACGAAAGACTAAGAGCCCAGACGGAATTGTGAGAAAGTTCCAAGAGGGTTCTAGTACCTGAAGCTGCTGTTCAGGTAACTATTTTGTGGAGTCATCAATGCACAGTAAAGTAATATGACTTGAAAAAAGTACCTTCCCATCTGTGTTCCATCTCTCTTCTCAAGTCCCTTTTCTCTGAGATCTCCAGTGAATACTACTCCTTATAATAGTGATAAATGTGTCAAGGTGGGAAATAACTATTAGGTCTCTCTTCTCTTTGGCAAAAATAGAACAAAAGGCAATATGGAAAATTTCAGAGTCTGACTCAACATGATGATGATGATGACTCTATAGATATTAACAAAAATGTCATGGATCATTTATTTTGAACATGAGTTTTTAAAGAAGAGTAGATTATTCAAATAAGATTTAATGTATTGGTTTCTACATGTTGTAACTTATAAATGGCTTCTGAAATATATAATTATATTAAACAAACTTCTGCTATAACATGCCTGGTAATTAAGGTAGGTCTTATTCATATATTCTAAAATGAAGAGCTCAATTTTATTAAAGTGCGTCCCTCCATTCTACTTGGAACATGAATGATTACTTATTCCCCTTAAGACAAACCAAGTTAAGACTATTAAGTTCTTTGCAACAAGGAAAAACCAGAACTTTTGAATTTACTTTCTCATCTATAGGACTCTGAACCACTCAAGCTAAATGATAAAGAAAAAGAAGTCCTTTGAAATATACTTTTAAAACAAAACAGGATAAGAGATTAACCAAGAAATAATTCTCCAATTAACATAGTATGTCTTTGTCTTCTTAATTTCTATCCTGAGACCATGGTAGGCTGGGTCTAGTTTGATACTGAAAGTGGTGATATTTAAAATCAACTAGGTCTCCCTCAGCAAAGATTTCTTTATATGATACATCTTGGAAAAAGAAGAGTGATCAATTAAAAAAAAGTTTCCCGGCCAGGCGTGGTGGCTCACACTTGTAATCCCAGCACTTTGGAAGGCCAAGGTGGGCGGATCACGAGGTGAGGAGATCAAGACCATCCTGGCTAACATGGTGAAACCCCATCTCTACTAAAAATACAAAAAAATTAGCCGGGCATGGTGGCGGGCGCCTGTAGTCCCAGCTACTCAGGAGGCTGAGGCAGGAGAATGGTGTGAACCTGGGAGGCGGAGCTTGCAGTGAGCAGAGATCTTACCACTGCACTCCAGCCTGGGCGACAGAGCGAGACTCCGACTCAACAACAACAAAGTTTCCCTAAACTGGAAGTGTTTGAGAGTATGTGGAAGATATAAGATGCTGAGGTCAATGCAAGGAACGGGGAAATGAACCCAGACTGAGGCGAACATTAAATGAATAAAAATCTCACCTTTGTTAATGATCTAAGACACAAAGCAAACTATTCTCAGTTGTCTTACTAAAGCATACTGCTATAAATCAAAAGAGTGAAAACACACAAATATTTGGTATTAAGGGGCTTAGAGATCTAATTCACAGAACATTGTAGCCCCAAGAGATTAGATGTACCCAAGATCACATTAAGGGCTGGAGGATGGCCGAAATGTAAACATCGATTCTCTTGATTCTATGGTCAATTGTCTCTTCTACTACAAATGAGACATGTCCGTATTATGTACAACTTCAAGCGAGAACAAACTGTGCTACTAGGTAACTGCAAACAGTTTCTACCCACAGACAGTGTACTCTCCAGTAGCGAAGAAAAAAGACTTGCAATGACAGTACAGAGTGATAAGAGCTATGACAGAAAAAGTACCTAATGTTGTCCCAGCAACAGACTTGTGGGGTCAGCAGAGGCTTCTCAACTCATCTAATAACTAAACTAGTTCCTTGAAGGATACGTAGGGATTACATAAGGGAAGTGAGAGAGGAGGAGGGAAGCTGTTCCATGTGGAAGGAATAGGTGATATGCAGGATAAGAGGCAAAAGAGAACTGGCATGTTTGAGGCAGAGAGAGGAATTCGATGTCGCTGGGATACTGAGTACTTGGTGGGATGTGGTGAGAGATGGGGCAGGAAAGGTGAACAGAGCTCACCAACTCCTAAAGGGCTCTAAGCCATGTTTAGGAATTTGGAATTTATCTCAAAATAATGGGAAGACAAAGGATTTTAGAACAGGCAACTGTAATAATTGTATTTGCATTTTGGAAAGAACTGCTGAGTGGAAAAATGGGAGGAGGGGGTAAGTATAGGAGGAATCAAAGCAATTAATAGGCTGTTGCCGTAACGGAAAGGTAGAGGACAGTCATCTAATGGAGTATGGGGGAGTGAGGATGGTGGAGAGAAATGGTTGAATTTGAGATATTCAGGCAGTAGAATTAAAGTATTTGATGACAAATATATAAAAATGAACGTGAGTCATTAGGAAAGGGAAGAGTCAAAAATTATTTTGAAATATCTGGCCAAAGTCTTGCCCAAAAGCCTTCTGACATAGGCAATATGGAGCTTGTCTCTTAGTTGGAAGGATCATTTTACTGACAATGGAAACTCAAGACAATTCTGTACTTGCTCATCATCAGTGAAACCATCAAGTTCTGGACACATGTCAAAGACTCATAATTCTGTAGGAAATCATGTTTGAACTGTTGTAACTTGGTTGTGCTCCATTGGAGCAGTCATAACTCCCCAGTGAGGTTTTTCCAAGGAAAAAGAAACTGCCTCACAGGCATGCTCAATCAAGACCCTCTCAGCCTCTCCACATTCGCTGGTGAATTCTGGGATAAGAGAGGGGAGTAGGCTTAGCATCCTATGCCTTGCTCATGCAGCATTAGTGGTGGTCCATTTTCTGGTGGAAGCTGATTAACTCAGAGGAAGCAGAAGTAGGGTTGCTGAATAACACCAACTCAACTCAGGGAGAAAGATTTACTATCTCCATATGAATCATCTCAACAGTCTTAAAATTTTTCAGTTCAAAGTTGGATGAAATGTAGAATGTATTTTGGGGATGTGGTGCACCCCAATCCCAACCTAGGACACAATTCGGGTACTCACCCCTTCGCCGCCATTTTCACCTGTGTTGGCAAGCATTTCCTGCAGGGCTCTGACAGATAGGGACTGTTCCAGCACAAAATTGCAGACGCAGAGATCTGGAGGAATGTACTGTGGAAATAAAATCAGAATGAGGATACCTACTCATATCAGTTAGAGATCAGTCACGCAACAACATCTCAAGGGCAAAGAGCCTATGAATCAAAATGACAGTTGGATGGATGAATAGGAACGCAAAAAGGTGGCTTTCTCCTGTTCAAGATGGGTTTTAAGCTGGTTTCTAAAGAATGGTAAGAAAAGCCCCATATATCAAGGGAATAGTTTCCAACATGTCAGGATCGACTTGAGGGAAGGCTGATGGTTCATATGGAAGAACACAGACATAGCCTTGCCAAAGAAGGGAGAGGAAGGGAAGGCTGATCTACAGCCATGTCTGGGTGAGACCAGAGAAAGAAAGCCACCGGGATTTCATCCACAATAATCTGTAAAAGGGCAGTGGACAGACCATAATGTGGCTCTAGACAGTAGTGACCCTAATAGAGAATCCATTTATTTGTTAAGAAAACCTAGATAGAGTATAAAAAGAGGCCACAGAGGGGGTTAAGAGCTATATAAATATAGCATAATCAAAGGAATGTCCAGAACTTTAAGAATTGATGATCCCTATAACAATCATTCCAATTTATTAGAATCAGTTAACAGTGACCAGTTCACATCGTGACATTCATGCCTATTCTGGGACATTTCTTAACAGTTAAAGATAACCTTCTTTGCATACTAACAGTAGCTAATATTTATTGAGTACTTTATGCCAGGTACTGTTCTAAGGGCTTTGCATAGGTTAACTCATTTAATCTTCACAACCATCCTATAAGAGAGGGACTATTAATATTCCAGTTTCTAGCCAAGGAAACGAAGGCACAGTGAGTTTAGGTCGCCTGCCCAAGGGTTACATTTGGCTGAGTCAGATACAAATCCAGACAGTCTGTCTCCAAAGTCCATGTGCTTAACCCTACACTGTTCCTGCCACTAAGAAAAATATTAAAGTTTTTCTTCACTGTGAGAACATTTTAGATCAGCAAATATTCAAATATTTCATTTACGTAGTGCTTGATATTGGAAAAGATACAAAGAAATACAAAGCAAAACCACTGCCTTTCTGGAGTTTACAATCCCATTTCAATGACACACCATTTTCCTTGAGAATACAGCTTGTGATCACCTGTGTACCAATCCTTTGTTTCCTACATGATATTGGCAGAACATCAATACCATGAGAACAACAGGAATGAGGAATGAGGGCCAGAAACTACCGACAGCCATGCCTAACACTTCAAAACAGGTAAAGCTGTTTCCATGGAGCTCCACTTTAAAAGCTAAACCAAGTCTGCTACTAAGGCTCCGACAACCTCTCTAACTTCAGCATTTAGTTTTAAAATAAAAATAATGGAATTGACCATCTTTAAGTTCCCTTTAATTTCCGAGTGTTTGTTTATTCTTCCTCCCCTCCCAACTGCAATATTCTCAAAAATAAGATAATCGGCCTGCTGGACCCGCCTACAATTTTCCTTTATTAAAGTTTTAAGCCAGTAATGGGCAATCCTATTCCAAAGGCTACTGGCTCTGGGTGACGTACATTTTCAAGTACTTTTCTACTAAGGATTTGAGGGAGTACTTTTCTACTTAAATACTTTTCTACTCAAGGTCTCTATGCTGAGAAATCCTAAAAACCTAGTCTTAGAATTCTGGCAATACAGGAATTTGCCCAATCCTTTTTTATTAAAACCATTAACTAAGAAGAGATTGTAACAGAGGAAGATTACCGCCTTTATTTTGTGTTGCTCCCTTTGTTTTCAAAGTCTGTTCCCAAAGCAGGTAATTAACTCATTTGTATGGGACTTGAGCAAGCAGGCAGCTGGTGATGCAGGGCAGAGCTTCATGTCCAGGAAATGTTTGTACAGTACATACAGCATTATTACAAATAGCATACAATTATATGATAAAGCATTTCCTTAAGACCTTATACCATAAACATATATTGTCTAACTTAGCCTTCCAAAATATGATGCCATCTCAGGAGATTTTATAGAGATTTTTCTACCACTCTGCCTACCTGAATTTCATGTTCCCAGAACAGGAAGCATAAAAGCCATAGTTTGCTTGTTTCTTCCTCTTCCAATTCATCAGAATGAATGATTTGGAGATTTCCCATTGAAGAATGTCTGCAGTTATGGTTGGCCCTTTCAAGTCTGCTTTAAAGTTTAATTTGGCAAATTAAATGGTCACAACATTCATGCCCACTTTTACAATAACCTATTCAGTCTATTCTCTTTAAGACAGAAACCTTCATAGCTCCAAATGCTAAAGATTCTGCCCTTACATGACATCATGTAATTCTAAGTCAGCTTGCTTTCCTTCCTGTGTCTGGTTTGTTGAGACAGGAGACAGGAGCTCTCCTTGTCTCTGCCATCAACCATTTTGAAGGAGAAGCACTAATAGATAATAGGGACACTAGGCATGCTATGATTATAGCTGTCCTTTCAATCCAGGTATTGAAAGTCCCCAGGTGCTCACAATTTCATTACTGGCTTGAATGGGTATATTTAAACAGGACAATAGTGTGCATGGAGAGGAAGCCTCTCAAATGGGAGCACTGTACCTGCCACTAGTTTACAGAGTTTCCTGGCAGCTTAGTTTCTGTACCTCTGGTGTGTGGTCCCTGCCTGGACTCTCTGTACTTGGAAATAAGAGCATGCCACTCCAACAGCACACAAAACAATGTGTGGGCAGTGGTAAGGGAGGGAACAGAGCAACTGGAATGTCTGGAGAAAAACAAAACAACGAAAAACTTGTGACATGAATGGAGCACAGAGCCATCTGACCTGCTATGCCAGCTGCCATCCTTAATTAAACTCCAAACTGGCCTGAACTCCCACCTCCACACTCCTGATGAATGAGCAAAGGCCACTCGTCCATTAAAGCTAATTTGTTTGTAGCCATGAGAGTCCCCTAGGAGGCCAGCTCATTGTGTCTGTGCTGTGGAACCTGTGGCCTCAGTCACTCTACCTGGCAGGCACGGGGCAAGTGTTTGATGACTCTCAGCATGGAGAGAAGGGCTCTGTTGACATCTGTTCTGAAATAGCTCCTCATCACTCTCCCCAAGCCCTGCCCTGAACCTAGAGAAGCACTACATTTCCAAATGTCCTACAGGAAACCTTGAGAGGCCAGGGCCCTGGATAAGCCAGGAACTAGGATTCACTTAGCCTCACTATGTGGAAAACAGTAGGAGGCAAGGTCTATATATCCTCCATGCTCCATAAATCTATATAATGGCATATTTTTCTGGGGCTTATTGAATCCTGGCTAGTAGGAATCTGCTGCCCCTGTTTTGTAGTCATTTAGCATTTCTCTATCTGGCAATCCACAACATTCACTTCGCACTGTGCTAGCATACACTAGCCAAGCCCTCAGGGAAATGAGGTGGGGAGTTAATTACACAAAGGAAGACCATCACCTCTCTCCGTTGTACTGTTAACTGCAGTCTGTTTTGGCTTATATCGTTCTTGATGCATTGAGGTTTGTCTGTTTCACTAGACTGTGGGTCCCTTGAAAGAGTCTGTGCCTTATTCTACTGTTGGTATCCCAAGTACATAGAATAGTAAGCACCCAACTCAAGTCTTCTTGAACAGATCCTGTGTCCTTCAAGACTATCATCCAGGAGTGTGGTGCTGATTATGGCTGTGGCTGTAGACAGATTGCAATGACTCCTCAAGTCTCCTGCCTGTTATTCAACATGTCTTTCTTCTCCCAGTGGTCACGAGCCCCTGTCTCTTCTCTGTTAATCCGTCTGGTTCATACACGGTCATGCCTCAGTGATACACCTTGTAGGTGTGTCAGTGGCTCTGAAGGCACTATAGGGGATACCGGTGAAGAGTGAACACTATAGTGTAGGACTACCTGAAGTCAAATCTCTGATCGACTATTCACTAGCTGAATGACATTATGCAGGTAACTTAGTTTCTGTTACACATGCCTTTGTTTCTTTATCTGTATAATGGAGATATAATAGTACCTACTTCTCAAAATAAACTAAGGTTTTTTACTTAAACAGCTTAAAATAGGATCTGATGTGTACAGTAAATACTTAATAAATGTCAAGCATATCCAAAAAACAGCAATGAAATCAAAACTCAGTAACTCACTTATATGTTCACTAATATATTTTTGAAGTTCTTATTTGTATAAGAATAAGGCAAAATCCCTGCCTTACAGGATTGTGTGATTTAGTGGAATGTCAGTGAAGCAAATGAATAATTTTTGAAGTATGAGACAAAAGGCCCAGAGGTAAGAAAACATGTGAGGAAGCACACAGAGTTGAGGATGTCTGGAATGGAGAGGAGAGAAGGAGACAGAGGGGAAGAAAGAGCGGCAGGAGGGAGGGGGGGAGGAGGGAGAGATGGGGAGAAAAGGATGGAGGACAGGGAGGGAAATGGAGCGAAAAGAGGTAAAGAGGGGTAGAAAATGGGAGAGAGGAGGAGAGGCAGGGAGAGGAAGGGGAGGGAGAGAGAGGGAGGGGAGTAAGCATGGGGAGGTTAGAAGTGAGGCTGAGGAAGAAGTAGGTATTAGACTGGGTCTTGGGTACTCTTGCCAAGGAGGAGTTTGGGCTTCATTTTCAGAGAATAGGGTGCCATTAGAGCAAGTTATGTAGGAAATGATATAATCAAATTTGCATCTTTGAAAGAATTGCAGGTCCAGTGTTAGGAAGGCTAAACGGATTTTTGACAAAGGCATTAAGAACATACCCTGGGGAAAGAACAGTCTCTTCAACAAATGGTGCTGAGAAAACTGAATGTGCATATGCTGAAGAATGAAACAATACCCCACACACACCATATACAAAAATCAACTCAAAATGGATTAAAAACTTAAATGCAAGACTGGAAATTATAAAACTGTTGGAAGAAGACATCTAAAAATGATTCAGGACATTGGTGTGGACAAATATTTTATGAATAAGAAAGATCTCAAAAACACAGGCAACAAAACAAAAATAAATAGGATTATATCAAAAAAGCTTTTGCACAGAAAAGGAAACAACAGAGTAAAGAGACGGCCTGCACGATGGGAGAAAATATTTGCAAACTATTCATCCAACAAGGAATTAATATCTAGAATATACAAGGAACTCAAACAACTAAACAGCCCCCTCCCCACCCCGCCAAAAAAACTCAACTACAAAATGAGCACATGGTCTGAATAAACATTTCTCAAAAGAAGACATAGAAGTGGGCAATAGGTATTTGAAAAATGCTCATATCACTAATCAGGGAAATGCAAATCAAAGCCACAATGATAGTAGTCCAGTTAAGATGCCTACTATCAAGATGACAAAAAATCACAAATGCTGATGAGGATGCATAGAAGAGGAAACTCATACACTGTTGGTGGGAATGTAAATTAGTATAGCTATTATGCAAAACACTATGGAGGGTCCTTAAAACACAACTACCGTATGATCCAGCAATCCCACTACTGAACAGAAAATGATATCAGTATATTGAAGAGATATCTGCACTCCCATGCTTATTGCATATTACATAGCAAAGATATGGAATCAATCTGTGTTCATCAACAAATAAATGGATAAAGAAAATGTGGCACATATGTATAATGGAGTATTATTCAGCCATAAAAAAGATTAAAATCCTGTCATTCGTGGCAACATGGGTGAGTCTGGAGGACATTATGTTAAGTGAAATAAGCTAGGCACAAAAAGAAAAATACTGCATATTCTCACTCACATGTGGAATTAAAAGAAGTTGATCTCATAGATGTAGAGCGTAGAATGGTGGTTACTAGAGGCTGGGAAGGGGTGGGGAGAGACGCTGGTTAATGGATGTAAAATTGCAGCTAGCCAGGAATAATAAATTCTAGTGTTCTATAGCACTTAGGGTGACTATGGTTAACAATAATTTAATGTATATTTTAAAATAGCCACAAGAGCAGATTTTGAATGTTTCTAACACAAAGAAATGATAAAGGTTTGAGGCTATAGATGTGCTAATTAGCCTGATTTGATCCTTACATATTGTATATATCAATCAAAACATCACACTGTACCCCATTAAATATGTACAATTCTTATGTGCCAATTTTAAAAAGACAGATACAGAGGGCTAGGCTGAAGCAGAGAGATAAATTAGGAGGTTTTGCAGTCAACTGGGTAAGAGGTGACAATGGCCTAAATTAAAGTAGCAGCAGCAGGAATAGAGATAAGGGAATGGATTTTTAAAATCTTGAGAAGTTAGAGATGAAGCCTGGTGACTAACTGGATATGGGAGATGATGGAGCAAGAGTGGGAGATGAGCAGGTTTCTACTGGATGGGACAGAAAGCAAAAAGGACAGGACTCAGCAAGAACAAGTCATGGCAAGTGTCAGAAAGACCATGTAGACAGCATTTAAACTTGGCAGATAGCCCACTGGGACCTCTCATTTGGGCCAACAGAAAGGTGACAGGAAAGCGGAGAAATTTCTGTGGTGATGTATGGGTATCTCTGCAGATGTCAGCAGAGGCAGGCTCCTCTGGGAGAAGAGGAGGAATCTGGGGAATTAACACGTATTCTCCACAAAAGGAGAATTAGTGGAGGCTGGGCAACCAGAGTCAGCCCAATTAACCTCACTGTCCTTTCCCGTATTAGCCATGCAGGTAGTCAGTCCTTAGAGAAGGAAACAATGTACATTCGGTCCTGTACCAGCTGCTCTGGGGACAAACAAACAAAGTAAGGCATGGTTTCTGTCCTTCAAGGAATTTTTTTTTTTACCTATTTGAAGAAACAGATCTACTGTACATGAGACTTTATAAAACAATACAAAAAAAGGAAATCCAATGCTAAATTGAGAGGTTTGGCTTATAAAGTTGTGCAGGAACTTTCCCAGGGATGATGTGATTAGGCAGGTACACCCAGGCAAGAGCTTGGCCTGAGGGGTGGAGGATTTATTCATATATGGGCAAGAAGGAGTTCCTGCACATAGTAAGATCTCAAATTTTTGTTTAATGAATGATCCAAATGGAAGAGTTATTCTTTCCATTTTTTGTATTGTGTGTGTGCATTCTTCCCTTCTGTTTAAAATTTCATTAATTGAAGCAGCATTCTAAAATTACAGGCTTTACAGAATCTGTCCTTGTCTCCCTTTGCTTTTTCTCTCATCTCCTCAAAGAAAAAGAGCGCATATATGAGGATGTCATGAATGAGGAACGGGTGTGAGCAAAGGAAAGAAAAAGTAGCACACCACTGCACCAGGCCTTCAGTTTCCCCCTTTATGCTCTATTCATGCTACCTGAGACTGCCTCGTTCAGGAATAAATATGGGTGGTGTTCATTGTCATGGCTCTAGATTTCAGATTGTGTAGACACAGAGTCTACTTCTCCAGGGGCATTATGTCTGCTGGTAGAAGGTGGAGATGAACTCGGTCCCCAGTGGCCTGGCTTCTATATGCATTGCATTTACTCCATGACACCACATCACCTCAAACAGGGCTGACTGCCATCTCCCTATGATGGTTTTATATAGTCCTACTCAAAGACATGGATGAGAAGACTTCTCAAGCTCTCCTAGGCAGAAAACCACTATCGCCTCTAGAAAATGTCCCAAGTCAACCAGGCCTCATGGGGTACAGTGGAACTGGATAAGACCACATTTTCATGGGACAGCATCAGGATAGATGGAGACGGTGTGTGTAGTTTGTATTTCAGGACCTTTGAGCACTTTAAAGACGTTATCTCATCAACCTACAGCAAACCTGAGCTCACTTACAGACTTCCAATCAATTATCGATAACACATAATTATTTGCATTGTAGTTATACTTCAAAGGTGAAGCCAGTCATTAATATCTATACCTCATCTTAACCAGATTTTATTTATGTATTTGTGCAGTTAAATGCTTTTTAAGCCTACCTTTGTGACCTCTGGAAAGTTGTTGATAGTTTATAATGGAGAAAGTTACACGGTGAATGTTTAAATCTGATGCTGTTGGCTACTCTCTGGATTTCTACAAAAATAATCAATGGCTGTACAACCATATTAGAGGTGAGTCAATTGAAACACAAAGGAACTAGGTAAAACTTATATGGGCAAGTAGAGAAAGAAGAATAGAATCCATATATACATTTTAAATGTATCCATGAAACTATTTATACAATTGTACCAGGCATTGCACTAAGATGCTTTATAAATACTATGTCATCTATCCCTTACACCAGTGCTTTTAGAGAAGACGTTTTAAGCCATTTTGCAGGTGAGAAAGACTCAGAAAGACTGAAACACTTCCCCACAATCACACCCTGGGATGAACCTTTAAACCCTAAATTTCAGACCCAACTATTTCTGACTCATACTGCATCAATATCCCTGGAGATAGAGTTCCCATTCCCATGCCTATCCCAAGGTTGTACAATTCTAATCCCACTAGGCTACCTACCTCCCAACTCTTATGCCTTAAATGAAAGTTAAGGACTTTATACCCCGTTATTGACTGTACCTCAGAAAGCATTCTCTATTTTGGAATAATCTTTGAGAATGTAAAGACTATGGACTGAAGTTACTGGGACTATCAGGGCTCAAGAGCTCATAAAATCTATATTTTATAAACTTAGGCAGGTGGGAATATTTTCATTTTATGCAGTTCTAAAAATCTGAGACTGACTCACCATATAAGCTTTTTCTTCCAAAACGCAATTTAACTCTGGGGATGATGGTGCAAGTTTCAATTATGGACCACATGTGTGATTTTAAATGTGTATATATTCAGATTTTAAAGATTTTGAGAAAAGAGAGCTTGCCTGTTTGTGTTAAGAGCTGTTATTATAAAATAAAGTTAAAATGCATAAACCTTTCTTAAATTAAAAAGATATTTTGCTATGGTAAAAGATGGAAAGTTCTTCTGAAGAAAACTATAGAAGCTATTCACAACATTTGAGCTATAATGTTGTTTAGACACTGCTAACAAAAGCAATTATATGTACACAGTAAGATGCAGAAAATTTAAACTTATAGCTGGAAAATATTCTTTTTTTTGGGGAGGTGGGGTGGAAGATGTCAGTATCTTTTAAAAGAAGGAAGTAAAGAAAACCCCTTCTGATGTCTGAGGAATAAATCACAGAAATGCAACACTTTCAGCACAAAGACTCTCTCTAGGTGCTTCTTCATTCTAGGGATGAGTGAGCTGCCCCAAGAGAACTGACAGTGGTGAAAAAACACTATCATAGCACCAGGAGACTGCTAAAGCAGAAGCACTTGCAGCCATGAGCAGAATGATTGCTGTTTCTAGGCACTGTGCTGGCCTGAGGTTTACTCCAACACCACAAGGAATATTCAGAAGGAAAATGTTGGAATAAGTTGATCATGTGCAAGGAAATTGGAGAAGGTTATCAAATTTATTTATTTAATAGAATAAAAAGCTCATTCTAGAAAGCTTAAATATTTACTGAAGAAAAACGCTTGCTGAAGCTTTTCTTATGTAAGGGAGGCATCACCACTGCCTAGAAGCAGAGAATCCAAATTGCAGGACAAATATCCTTTGACAAAAGACTTGGTGAGAAATGCCAATCTAATGTGATAAAGAGCTAAAAAAAAAAATAGCCACAATCACTGTTTCTTTGCCTGTTCCTCAAAGGCCCAGATATATAGCTGTTAATTGACATTGATCAACAGATCCATTAAAGTCTAGCCTCTCTTGGAGGAAGATTTAGTAACTCAAGTGAGAACAACACTTGCATCAGTTATCATCATCATCATCATCATCATCATCATCATCATTATTTTGAGACAAGGTCTCTCTCTGTTGCCTAAGTTGAACTCCAATTCCTAGGCTCAAGAGACTCTCCCGCCTCAGCCTCTTAAAGAGCTGGAGCTACTAGTGTGTGCCACAGCACCCAGCTAATTATTCTTTTGGTGGTGCTCAGAGATTTCTCACAAGAGCTAAAACAGATATGTATAAGCTTGCTCTGGAAGGATTAATGCAGAAATACGGTGAGCCAAGAAACTCCTGAGCAGGACTGGCAAAATTTCATATTCCAGTTTTTCCCTCTGCCTGGCAGCACATGGTCGGCATGTTACAGAGCTAAGGTGCCAGTAGATGAAAAGTTGGAACCCTTGCACCTGGAAAAACAAGTTGTGTTGATGAGCAGCAACTAATACCTACTGTTGATGGACAGAAATACCTGAAACACTGACTCTTTATATGGTCATAAGAATATACAGCCATAAATAAGCAACCACTTAATGAGTAGCACAGGTACTACAATGAGCTGTGGAAACTTAATGGGAACGTACAATCCCTGGAATTCTAGCTTTCAATGGATGCTGTGATGAGAAACCATGAAGATGTTATTCCAAAGAGCTTGCATATCAGAAAAATAGCAGAGGCCAGGAGAGAGAAAAGGCAGAATGTCAAACAGGAGATAAAAATCAACCACAGTGTCCCATCGGTAAGTTAGGGATGTAAGCATCAGCGCGGGGAGGAAGGCAGTGTACATGATGATGCAGCTAAGATGAGGTAGGATCGGCAGAAACACAGAGAGATGGGGTGAAGATTGAGGGGAGAGGGGAGAAGGAAGGTCTAAGTCTCGAGCTAATGTTCAGGTTTTTGTCTCAAATTTTGTTTCACTGTACTTTTGGTGGGAAGAACACAAATGAGCTTTGCCTCTCCCAGGTATTCCTTTCCCATTCCACTTACACCCTCCTCCCTCTGGAATGATGATATAGTTGCTACAGAATTTACAAACCATGGAGAGGCTTTTCTCTATTACCAAGGCAGTGGTATCCAGCAGCTGCAGGATGGGAGAATCTGTGTCTCTTGGCCTTTTCATTGCATGACAGGAAGCGGAACACTGAGAAAAGCATTGTTAAGCGCCCACGAGAGCTGAGGAAATGCCAAACTGGAACTGAAGGTTGACAGACAGAACAGAGACAGAGTAGCCAGAGGTGGGGCTGTCTCCTCAGGTGCAATTGGCATCGGCATCGTTTATCACTTTGGGAGCACCTCTAGTGTACTGGGTCCTGCCTTGACTGCAGTATTAGCTGCATGCAGTTCATGGACCCAGGATGGGAAGTGAACACAAAGCTCAGGGCAATGAAAGCCAAGGACAACAGCTCGGCTTCCAAATGTTTTTGAGATTTTTCCCCAACGCCTTCTTCCTACTCTCAAACTGAATCCAAATTCCAATGTGGACATGTAGTTTTTATTTTTTGCTCCTACATGGCATTTTTTTTTTTGCATTGAGAGAAATAATATCTCTAGAAACCAAATTCTAGATTTAAAAAATAATTAGCAGCAGTACATGGACAGATATTCAAAAATGTTTGTGGAAAATACCTTTTCAAAAACCTTTGTGGAAATAAATGTTATAAATATTTTTCTCCAAAATGGAAAAAGTTCTCTAATCTCTCCACAGAGAACTAGATCCCATCCCCTCCAACTGTCTCATACTATCTGAGCTGAACTACCACCACTAGATGTTTACATCTGCAAGGATTTGTACTATACGTCCCCACTGCAAGAAAGCACGTAACACTCATCACAGACACTTAAAAATATATACACTGGGCATGGATTTAGCACTGCCAGTCAGAGCCTGCAGGAGTTAAAATGTTCACTTATCAGTTTTTGAATAGAATGGTAATAGAAAGACCTATCCCCTCCTCAGGCCATATCTTCTTCAATCATGTCATCCTTACCAGGAAGAACTGTAAGTATGGAAGTTGGGTAAAATGAAAGTGTTCATTGAACTGTGGTGATCTATTGGATCTCCTTCTCCCCAAATCTTTCCTGGTTGAAGTCATTGACATCTTTCACCCAGGGCATGAGCTGTCTCTGATAAACACAGGGAAACCATTAGGAGACTCAGTCTCCTCCTACTTGAATTCAACCCATCACTCAGTATCTGGGGGGACTGGCCAGGAAATACCACGTCTAATGCTACATCTGTCCAACCATCCAAGTTCACATGACTGGGCTTTCATCTTGAGCTCCCTTCCTCCGCTTTGCTGAGTAATTAACCAGGGTTACTGAGGTTCTGCATCAACAATGAAGACAGGGAAGGGGTGCTGCATGACAAATTATGGCCTTTCTTTTTCCCTCCTGGATAACTAAGAGTTATCTCCAATACATAATGGTTGAGTTCACTTGGCATCACTAGGCAGAATGAATGCATTGATAGAAACTGATGGAGCAATGCCACACCTCAAAAAGGAAAGTCCTTGCTCACAGCAACCTAAGCAAGGTCTGTCAGACCCCATGAAGATAAATGCTTCAGATTAGCCATTTGCTTTCCTGTGGCATTCATCCTTATGTTCTTAGTGAACTAGACACAGATGAAAGCCATGTTTGGCTGCCTATTAAACTTGTATATTTTGGAAAGGAAGCAAGTCTATCTATTACTATAGCAACCGGAAACCTAGGACATGTGGTTAAGAATGTGGGTAAGTTTGAATGTGCTGCTAATGAAGTCGAGATCATAGCTTTGCTTTATTTTGTGATGACACCAGCACTCCTAACCTGGCTAACTAGCTAGCTCCTTTGTCACTGAAGATATTAGTCAAATGACGAAACTGGTGTATAAGGTCAATGACTGCAAATTCAGCCCCACCAACAATTTCTCAAAGTGCAGGCTGTAGACCACCTGCATAAGAATTGTTGGCAGTTTATTTTTTTAAAAAAAGCTAGTTCCTGGCCCCATCCAATACAAAAATGAGAATTGATGGATATGTTCTTTCAAGATGGGAACCACCACCCTTCAAAGAGAACTCCGTGCCAAGCCCCATGGATACTGGCCAGGCTTATCTTTATGGAGAAGCATTCTTGACACAATTTGCCAAGGAAATTGAGTAGTGAGCAAAACCACAGGGCTCATTTTTCAAGTCAAAAATTGACCAGAGAAGGTTGTAAAAATTCTCATAAACATCAAAAAGTTCTCATCTTTCTTGACTCTTTTTTTTTTTTAACAAGAGTAATACTCTTTAGCTGTTTACTTGAAATTTTCTGAAGGATAATATTAAGCCTTCCTCTGTTCACTCCATTTCACAGCTTGTATTAAATTCTAAAAGCTCTCTTCATCTTTAGGTAAAAGAAGTTAAATTGTTTGAACCTAAATGCCACAGCTTATTAGGGTAATAATTCAAATTTCAAGTCTGAAGTGACTACTCTTGGAATTGAAGAGGTGAGGCTGAGATCAATTATTCCACCCTCAGTACTATTAGGCAGTAGTGCACCTGAACCACGCCAAAGAGATGATATTCTGTTCTATTTTGAAGTAGAAATATCTTGGGATGTACAGTGAAGTATTAAAGTAGGGCTTAGAGCAAAGATCCTTCATGAAAATGCTCCAAGAAGAAACAGAGCATTAGGTCAAGAGTTTCTTAATTTTGTCAACTGCTCAGTGGCCCAAAGGCAGCTGTTTGAGGGAGGCTTACAAACAGCTTTCCTGTACCAATTGTTCTCATCCTCTAAAAGCTTTGGATAAAGCTCAGTTAAATGGAAGAAAAGTGATTTGAAGACATTCTTATAGAGAAAGCAGCAAAATCCTGGAATGCCTTGAGTTAGGAACACTTTGTAATCATTCCCTGAAATAATTTGGATGAAGAAAAACAAATTCCCAAGGGTGTTTTGTTAATAAATTATTTAAAAATCAACTATTCGCTCTATGTCAGGAAGTTAAGAATAAAAAAGTTTTTTGTTTGCAAATGGTTCAAAATGGTTCAGTTCATAGAGTTTGGTCAGGTCATTATTTAAAAAGAATGAAACTGTAAGGAATGAATGGGCAAATGAGGTTCCATCTCACCATCTCAGTCAGAACGGCCATTATTAAAAAGTTAAAAAACAATAGATGCTGGTGAGGGTGCAGAGAAAGAGGAATACTTATACACCGTTGGTGGTAGTATAAATTAGTTCAACTGTTGTGGAAAGCAGCATGGTGATGTCTCAGCTAAAAGCAGAACCACCATTTGACCCAGCAATCCCATTACTGGGTACATACCTAGAGGAATAGAAATCATTCTAGAATATTCTATTCCACATGAATATTCATTGTAGCACTATTCACAATAGTAAAGATATGGAATCAACCTAAATGCTCACCAATGGTAGATTGGATAAAGAAAATGTGGTACACATACACCATGGAATACTATGCAGCCATAAAAAAGAGCGATGTTATGTCTTTTGTGGGAACATGGATGGAGCTGGAGGCTATTATCCTCAGTAAACTAATGCAGGAAAAGCAAATCAAATACTTGATGTTCTCACTTAAAAGTGGGAGCTAAATGGTGAGAGCTTATGAGCACAAAGAAGGAAACAACAGACATGGGTCTACTTGAGGGCGAAAGGTGGGAGGAGGGAGAGGAGCAGAAAAAATAACTACTGGGCACTGGGCTTAATACCTGGATGATGAAATACTCTGTACAACAAACCCTTGTGACACAAGTTTACCTATGTAACAAACCTTCAAGTGTACCCCTGAACTTAAAAGTTAAAAAAATAAGGAACATAAAGCTGTCGATGTAAATGTCTGAAAATCTTAATTTCTAAAAAAAATTGTAGGCATTTCCTTCATAAAATATTTCCTCATGTGACAGGTAGCAAAATTCAGGCCTGAGAGGTCATTTTGCATAACATTTTACAGCAAGTTAGAAGGAGAGCAAAGCCAGATCTCTTGAATCACTACCCAAAACAGTAGTATGATTTGTGAATTATGAGCATGCACATAACTTCAAAATACAACACAAAAGGTCATAACCATGACTTAGGTTTTACCTCCTGGTTTAAAAATATCCATGAAGAATCAAGATGACAGCTGTAACATGACTTGGGTTTTTGCTTGTTTGTTTGTTTGTTTTTTGAGATACAGTCTCGCTCGGTTGCTCAGGCTGGAGTGCAGTAGTGCAGTCTCGGCTCACTGCAACCCCCGCCTCCTGGGTTCAAGCGATTACCTGCCTCAGCCTCCCGAATAGCTGGAACTACAGGCACGTGTCACCATGCCTGGCTAATTTTTTGTATTTTTAGTAGAGACGGGGTTTCACCATGTTAGCCAGGATGGTCTCGATCTCCTGACCTCGTGATCTGCCCGCCTTGTCCTCCCAAGTGCTGGGATTACAGGCATCAGCCACCGTGCCCGGCCATGACTTGGGTTCTTAAAAGTCAAGTTCTAACACAAACACAATATACCATTTTATTTCTTCTTCCATGTAAAAACAACACCTAGAAAAGAGATGTTCTAATCACAGAAAAAAAAAAAAAAAAAGGCAAGACTGTGATCTAATTAGTAAGTTCAGGAGTCGGCAGAGGAAGAAAAAAAATACTGCTAATCGAGACCAAAATAGCAGCTATTAGGTCTAAAGAGCAAAGTACTAAGCGTGACAGAGGTGCCTATGTATGAATACCTATTCATAATTCACCTGGGGCCACTGGCCTGCTGTGAGCAAGTAAATGACAAATGAACAGCAGACTTATGGTGCTACTTTACACACTGAATAAATTCTTTGTGAAGATTCCCACCACTAAGGTACAGATTGCCTTTAAATAAAAAGAGGGGTTTGGTATTGCCTCAAGCAGATAAGTTATCAAGACAGCATTAATAACTCAAGTAGGAAGGAGGACAATATAGATGAGGAGAGATCTCAGAGTTAAAAGGTGGATGTTTTTTTCTTTTTTACTATGGGTTCAACAAATGACAAATACATTAATAAACTTGACATGTGTTGCACTTGACTTCTATGCTATTTCTTTAGATATCTATTTCCCTTCTCCATTCCTTGACTGTTAGAAATAGCAGAGCGTGAGGAGCAATGTGGATGTAGAAACAGGAAGATAATTTCCTGAAAGAAAACAGTTCAGCTGCCAATCACGAAGAACTGGAATGTGGAGCCATGTTTTTCAGAATCTGAACATAGTTAGGATTGCATCCCAACCCTTCACCTTGAAGTTGCACATGGATGAATATGAAATGACCCTTTTTGTTCTGCCTGCATGTGACAGCAATAATCCCTGGCACAACAGGAACAACGGCCTGATGTAGGCTAGTTTCTCAATGCATAGTGCCCACCATGGTCCCCATAGAACCTCACCACAGGGCCAGCCCACCATATGTGCATAAGATTTAACATTCTTAGTGAACTCTGTTCACCCAAAATGTTGGGCAGCAAGGCTTGTACTTGTAAACAGGCACTCTGGTAGCTAAGATAAAAAAGAATGTCTAGGTCAAACAAAACGACTACCCAGCCTCTATCTCCTACATGCCACTACATGCCCACCATGCTCCAGAAGACAGCAGGATTAAACCCAAAAGTCTCATGCCCTTGTTTTGTTTTCTTTCAGCAACTGCCACTATCTAAATCCTCTGCTGTATCATTTTTCCTCTTCTGTATTTTCATTTTCTTAGTTCTCTCACCCTCCATTCACCTGACTCAGCCTTTTGCCCATTCCAAACCTGCTGGAATGCCTACTCCGGGATCAATATGCTCAATCATCCACCCCACACTTTTTTTTTTTTTTTTTTTTTTTTTTTTGAGATGGAGTCTTGCTCTGTCACACAGGCTGGAGTGCAGTGGCATGATCTCAGCTCACTGCAACCTCCGCCTCCTGGGTTCAAGCCATTCTCATGCCTTGGCCTTCCAAGTAGCTGGGACTACAGATGCCCACCATGACACCTGGCTAATTTTTGTATTTTTAGTAGGTATGGGTTTTTGCCATGTTGGCCAGGGTGGTCTTGAACTCCTGGCCTCATGTGATCCATCTGCCTCGGCCTCTCAAAAGTCCTGGGATTACAGTCATGACCCACTGCGCCCAGCCATCCATCCCAAAGTTCTCCCTGAGCACCACTTCTCACTCTGAGCCTGAACAAATGAAACTCAGGTCCTCCCAAAGGACCCTGCTTCTCTTGGGGACTTCCTAATCACAGGATACTCATTCTCTCACCAAATAACTCAGGCTCACAAGGTGGGGCCTATGCACTTCTGCTGCTCAGCACTGGTTTTAGATCATTATTCTTCTACAAACCGTTAACTCTAAGATTTGCAAACCTGGCAACATCACCCTCTACTCCCCTCCTCTTTGATGTTTGTGTACTTTGACCTATTATTCCTTTACTGAAATCTGTCTTCTCTTCATTTCTGCTCCTAGTGATTTGAACATTCATACTGATAAATGGTTTTGTGTCCCCGCAAAAGATATGTTGAATTCCTAACCCCCTGTACCTGTGAATATGACCTTATCAGATATAATCAAGTTGAGATGGAGGCCCTCTTACAAGGTGATTGATGTCCTTTATACGAACAACAAAATGCTATGTACAGGCAAAGACGTGCACAGAGAAAAAAGCCACGTAAAGATGGAGGCAGAGATTGGGGTTATGCTTCCACAAACCAAAGAATGCCTAAAGCTACCAGAAAATGGAATGGGCAAGGAAGTATCCTGCCCTAGAGACTTTGGAAGGAGCATGGCCCTGATAACACCTTGATTTCCAATTCTAGCCTCCAGAACTGCAAGAGAATAATTTGTTGTTTTCAGCCATCTAGATTGTGGTAATTTGTTACAGTAGCCCTACTAATGAATGAATATTCCATCTTACAACTCCTCAGTTATTTGGCTTCCTCTTTATCAACGATCTTCCACGCTCCAAGTCAGTCACACCCTCTCGTGGTCATACACCTAGGGGTTGTTTCTATGAAACTCCTCTACTCTGAGACCTCTGACTGAGACAGGCCACTGTCTAACCATGTACTCATCTTCCAACTTGCTCGCTCACTCATTAAACTACTCTCCCTACTATTTATATCCTTTATACATTTTCACTCCTATCTTTTGTTCTTTCCTCATTCAACTTAAATTCCAAGATTCCATGGTCCAATCTCCTCAACTCTTTTGCCCCTTTGTTGTTTATCATACTTGCCTGGCAACACTTTGATCCTGGCTGAATTTAACAATCCACTTTCTTCATGCCTGTGCTGGGACTGCTGCAGAGAGTGACACAATCTAGAAAATGCGTAGCACTAAAAATTCATGGTCGTCATCCTCAAGTGGTCTTCAACCCTATGCTCTCACACTATTTGGAAATGCCATTATTCTTCTCTAGGCAGCTCCCTCTCCAAAACTTTCTGCACAAAAACCTACAGATCCACCCTCATCCTTGACGTTTTCCTTCCTATTCAATGAAACATGAGTTCCTCATTTATTTGAAAGTCAGTTCCTTGTCTCTGTTCTTAACGCCAGGCCTTTCCACCGTATCGGCAATTTTGCACACTGACCACCTCTTCCCTCTCCTGTATCTCCTCTCTTCTCTTTTCCACATATATCTTCCCCTCAGTATTTAAACATTCTGAAGTCTTTCCTATTTCAAAAATCCTTCCATTCTAAGACCCTATCCTGCCATCATTCTCTTTCAGAGATGCCTCATTGGTTGTCTTTATTTTCTTACTTTCTTCTTATTGCTCAAGTTCTCTAAATTGGCTTCTGTCCTCACCACATGCCATTGAAAGAGCTTCCTCCAAGGTTGTCACTGGCCTCCATGTCACTATATCTAATGGACATGCCATCTTCTCCAAGTGGTATTCTACCCTATGACTATATTCCTTCTTGATATTCTTCTCTTGATTTCTGTGACTTCTATGACACACATGCCTATTTCTTTTCTGATCTCTCAGGATGTTCCTTCTTATCGTTTATTTCTCCATTCATTTTTAATTATTGACATTTCCCAGGCCCTCCTCTCTTTTTAATAAACATTTTCTGTATTCACTCTCATAGTGTGATTTACCAACTCCTTTACTAAGGAGTTACTTAAGCCAGTAACTCCTGAACATTACTTCCATCCCAACCTCTCTTTTGAACTCTTAAGTCATATATACAGATGCCTACCAAAATTTTCTGTTGGATGTCTTACAGGCTTTTTGAATTCCACATGACTAAAATTTAGTTCATAAATTCCATCTCCTCCCTCTGTCTTCCTTTATCCCTCCTCCAATATATGCCCTTTTTCACTCAATGATATGTCAGCCAGTTACAGGCAGCTAAAACCTATAACTCTAGCATCATACTTGACTCCTCCTACCTTGATCCCTTTGCCACTCCATGAATTCTGTTACCCATACCTGAATTCAATGTAATCCAAGCCTATTCATCTCCTATTCACATGAGGAATCTACACAATGATCACAAGTCTATGTTTTCCTTCAGCAATAAGTCCCTATACATGTTCAGCTCCCATCCTTGCTACTTCAAAATCTGTGCCCTCATCACCTATCTTTTCTTTTGCATATGCCAAAACCATACTCAATTTAATTCCGTCTCTAGTAGTGCCATCTATTAGAGAGGAAATTAAATTGAGTGAAGCTTTGGCATATGCCAAAGAAAGTTCTATCTTTTGCATATGCCTATAGTTCTATCTTTTGGAATCTTCTCTTTCCTTTTCTAGGGCCCTTTTCTTCTCTTCCTAGAAACACGCTTGTGTCTCTTATGAAAACTTTTTCTTCACAACTTTAAAACTTTTTCTTTATAAGACTTAAATTCTACTTCAACCGTCATTTTTTTTTTCTCTTGTTCATTTAAACACTCAACTTCTTTTAAAGAGCAATGAATACTCATTGATGAGATTCTGGTTCAGGTAATAGTGGAACTACCTATAGCAAAATAATCCTCTTGCCAATAACAATGATACATTCTGGATAAATATTTAAATAAATAACTATTTGAAGGCACCAGGGAGCAATCTAGAACTGAAAGGAATATTACTTTTTAAAGATGAGAAGCCAATCAGGTGCTATAAACATTTAATTAAATTTTCTTCTAAGGGTACTCTCCTGTTCATAGGATCCATGGGGAATAGATGTCAAGAAAAAGGCTTCTAGGAAGTAAGAGACCTGAGTCTGGGGCTACCAGAATGTCTGGAAATAGAAGAGGAGAAATGTTAGGAACGATGAAACCACCATAGATTAATAAAACCCAAGATCAGTATACAAATTCCCCTCAATTTGTTTGCCAACTCATAAGCTATATAAGACAGCATTGCTAGAAAGCAACAGCTAAAATGCTTAGAATAAGCAAAAGTTTCAACAGCTACTTATTTCTGGAATGGCAAAATTTGGTTTTCAAGTCTGGCTATTTAGAGGTGTTTAGAAAATACTGCAGGCTTTTCATTAAAATCCCAAAAGACTACATCTGGAGACCAGGAACAGCACCTTAGAACTAAGGGCAAAATTAAAATGGAGCAAGCTGGCACAAGATGAAGGAGGCACACTAGTAATTTAACTGCCAGCTACAACAAAATACAATATTCCTCAGGGGGCAGACAACAGAAACCAGAATAACTATAAAATATCATCTACAATGTTCAGTATAAAATTTAAAAATACTAAATATTAAAGGAAATAGGAAAATGTGACTTATAACCAAGAGCAAAGTCAGTCATTAGAAGCAGACCTACAGACATTCAAGATGTTGAATTGGTAGTCAAGGATTTAAATAATGATTATAAATTTAATAATGAATTTACCAAAAAAATGGGAATAATGGGAGAAGAGAGAGATAATGGAAGGGGAGAAAGAATAATGGAGGAGAAAGAAGAATCTTAGAAATAAACAGAAACCTTAGAAATAAACAACGGCAAACTTTAGAATTTAAAAATAAAAGCCTGAAATAAATTCATTAGAGGGGGTTAATAGCACATGTACATTAAAAAAGGGAATAAATAAATATAAAATAGGTCAATGGAAAGTATTCAGGCAGATGCATAGATAAAAAAATAGTTGAAGGAAAAATGGATAGAGTCATAGTAACCTGTGGAACAATATAAAACAATCTAACATACAAGTAGTTGGAGTCCCAGGAGAGAGTAAATATGGCACATAAAATATTTTAAGAAATAATGTCCCCCAAATTCTATACTTAATGAAAAACAACAACCAAAAGATCCATAAAGCTCAGCTCATCAAAATCCAGGCAAGATAAATTTAAAGAAAACTACCCTCAAACACATCATTCAGATTGCTAGAAACCTGACTGGGCACAGTGACTCACGCCTGTAGTCCCAGCACTTTTGGAGGCTGAGGTGGGAGGGGCACTTAATGTCAGGAGTTCGAGACCAGCCTGGCCAACATGGTGAAACCCTATCCCTACAAAAATACAAAAATTAGACAGGCATGGTGGCTTGCGCCTGTAATCCCAGCTACTCAGGAGACTGAGGCAGGAGAATTGCTTGAACCTGGGAGGGGGAGGTTGCAGGGAGCGGAGATTGCGCCATTGCCCTCCAGCCTGGGTGACAAGAGTGAAACTCCATCTCAAACAACAAACAACAACAACAACAACAACAAAAACCAAATTGCTAGAAGTCAAAGATAAAGAAAAAAATGTTAAAACTTTCCAGAGGAAAAGGTTTGTTACATATAGAAGAATGATGATAAAAATGAGAGCTAACTTTACATCATAAACAATGGAGGCAAAAGGGCAATAAGATGCCATCTTCAAAGTGCTGCAAGAAGAAGAAAAAAAACTAAATAATGATTTTTTATCCAGAGAAAAATCCTTCAAAAACAGGGACAAAATAAAGACATTCTCAGTGAAAAAGAAGCTTGGAGAGTTTGTCCCCAGCAGATCTGAAGTATAAGAAACACTAAGGAATATCCTTCAGGTTGAAGGAAAATGCTACCAGATAGAAATCTGGATCTAGAGGAGAGAAAAAAAGAGCACTGAAAATGGCAAATACATTAATTTTATAAAAGGTTTTTCTTTCCTTTTATTTCTTTAAAAGACTATTGACATTTTGAAACAAAAATAAAAATGTGTTACACATTTTAAATGGGTAGAAATAAAATCTCTGACAATAATAGCACAAAAGATATAAGGGAATTTGTATAAATATGAATGCAAGGAAAACTGTGATAAGTTAACGATTTATATTTTAATTACTAAAAAAAAAAAAAAAGTATTCCAGGCCAGGCCTGGTGGCTCACTCCTGTAATCCCAGCACTTTGGGAGACTGAGGCGGGTGGATCACCTGAGGTCAGGAGTTCGAGACCAGCCTGGCCAACATGGCGAAACCCCATCTCTACTAAATATACAAAAAATTAGCTGGGCCTGGTGGCAGGTGCCTGTAATCCCAGCGACTTGGGAGACTGAGGCAGGAAAACTGCTTGAACCCAGGAGGCAGAGGTTGCAGTGAGCTGAGATTGCATCACTGCACTCCAGCCTGGGTGACAGAGCAAGACTCTGTCTCAAAAAAAAAAAAAAAAAAAAAAAAAGTATTCAAAAATAATACTAAGAGGTAGAGCTAAAAAGCCAACAGAGAAGATAAAATGTCATAACTTTACTTTATTTAAAGGCAAAAAAGGAGAAACAGAAGAACAAAATCCAGAGGAGACAAAAGAATAGCATGAAGGTAGACTAAAACCTGAGTATCTAATTATTACAATAAATGTAAATGAATAAAACATTCCAATTAAAGACCAGAGATTGTAAAATGGGGTAGAAAAACAGTACTTACCTATATGTTGTTTATAAGGGATACATTTTAAATATAAAGATATAAATACATACATAAGGTAAAAAACTGATGAAAAAGATGTACCATATAAACAGTAAGCATAAGAAAGCTTATGGCTATACTAGCATGAGTCAAAGCATACTATAAGACCAAGGACAAATAGGACAATTTGATAATGACAAAAGGATCAATTCATCATGAAAAACAAAAATTCTGAATACACATGCACCTAATAACAGAGCTTTAAAATACATGAAACAAAAGTGACAGAACTAAAGAGAGACAAATCCTCATAGTTTTTAACACCTTTCTCTCAATAATTGATAAAACAAGCAGACACATTTCAGTAAGGACATAGAAGATTTGAACACCCCTTTTGACCATCTTGACATCCATAAAACCTACATCCAACAACTACAGGACACACCATGTTTTCAAGACACCTGAAACATTCACCAACATAGACCATATGCTGGGCCATAAAATAAGTCTCCATACATTGAAAAAGATTGGAGTGATACACAGAATGTTTTCTGAGCACACCAGAATTAAAATAAAAATTAGTAACAATTAAAACTTATATCCCACTGATTCATTGTTTAAAACATCCACTCACTAACACTTTTTATCTAACTCCCTCTGACTCTCCTTAATATTTTACTTTTAAAAGTCACAAATATCCTCCTGATTCTTACATCCAGGCTTTCAAAAATTCAATTAGTTAATTCAGTACACATGGGCAACTTAACTAAGCCAATCAACATTTTCTGAGGACCTAATATGTGTATGACCCTGTGCTGATACTAAATGCTACTGCTTAAATATAGCACTTCTGATGTGTTAGGAACTGCTGTAAAGCATATTACAATTTTGAACCTGTGTCACTGAATCTTCATAATAATCCTATGAGATGGGTATAGTTTGAAGGATGAAGAAACTGAGGCAGAGAGCAGTAAAGTCATTTGCCCACGGTCACACAGCTAAGTGTTGGAGCCAGAATTACCAGTCCAGGCAGTCTGACTCCAGGGTCAAGTTTATTAAGCACTGTGCTATACAGAGCTATACAAAAGTCCTTGATGTCAGTGCTCACAGACTGGTGGAAAGGCAGAAGAAAAGTCAGATAAACTGTCACAAATTAAAGCAGTAGATGTTTTGCACCCCTCCTCCCCAGTCTTACCATGTCTGGGTACCTCTATCCCAATATAGAGGCACATAGTAATCTGCCTTAGATCCCTTTAGAAACTTACTTTGAAGAAAATACATGATATTCTCATTTATATTGTAAAATATTAGCTGTACAAAAATTTAACACTGCTTTATGGCTCACTCAAAGCATTTGCATTTTACTAGTTCCTGTTTGATTTAAGCAACATATATATTTCTAACTTAGGAATGCCAGACAGTCATAGGACAGATGTAGAAAAGTTGTGGGAGGGGTATGGAGATGTGCCCAGGCATTTCTGAAGTCTAATTACATGGAGTAATATGGCTTCTTTACCCTTATGTAAGCTGGATCCACGATACTCTTTATTTCTGAATATTACAGAAATTAGACAGTGATTCAGGTTTGGAATGAACAATCTTCATGAAGTCACTTAACTCAGTTTAAATTCTCACACCTTTCTTCTCTGTAAATGAGGACAATGTTTGCTTTATAGAGTCATAAAGAGTAAATGAAAGCAGTAGGCACCCACAGCATTACTTGGGACATAGCGCATGATGCCTGATAAATGTTAAAAAAAAAAAAAAGTCAAAATCTCCGCTTATACGCCTCTTCATATTACATGATAAGGGAGTTTTTTTAAAAAAAAGTTTTATAATAGCCTGGTCTTTCATAAGATCTCAGGTCCATAGAGAATACTATGTACTAACATACATCAGAAGTTCAAAGAAGGCTGTACAACCTTAGGATGAGTCTGTCTCTGCAAATCTTCACAGACTTAATTTTTTAGGAGGAAACAGTAATCTCTTTCTCAGCTAAAGAATCTAAAAATAATAGAAAATAAGTTATTTTTAGCCAAAGATGCAATCTTAATTTATGTCATCTACATAATGATGTTTGTACAACAGCTAATGTTTAATCCTGGGTCTTCAGAGCCTACGTAACTCTCAAACAATAGCACACTATTCCCCCCCCCCCCATTCTCCAAACAGGAGATGAAAACAATAAAATGAAAATTTCCATTGGATTTGAAAACTGTATTTTTCAGTTTGAAGAAGCCATGATCAGTAAGAAAGAATTCCTCAAAAAAGAAGTGGGACTTCACTGTTAGATACCTAGAGCCTCAAGACTTTAGACATGCCACTGGCTTTTTAAAGGGCACTAAGGTAAATTGTTTTACTCCACCTTAGTTTCTTCTTCCTTAAAATCAATGAAACAAACCTTGGTCTGTTGAAACTTATTTTAAACAAAAAATAGTTCTCATATTCTTCCCATTTCTTGATGATGATCTACTATTAAGAAAGGTGGAAGTCGGGATTTGGAAGGGTATTGGGGTTCCGGATATATCTAACAAGGCCGTACTAGTTAAATAATTGTCATCATTGAAGATTACTGTGGGGTAAGTGTTATGACTTCTTAAAAATCCTTTTGCATGAGAATTTGACCGTCAGTTAACTCTCCAGTTTTGTTCCCATGGTCACTTGATACAACCTGTATGTAAATCATGTTACCAGGGTATATTGCTTGTGGTGAAAATGATCCCTGATTGATAGCCTGCATGTGGACTGGGAAGACTATCAATACGTATTTTAGAAGGGCATATTCTTGGAGTGCAGCGACTCTTGTAGCTGGGGCTGCCTTTGTGGAGTCCTCAAAAGCTATGCCTATGGAATTGTTACAGATATATTGGTTCCTATGGTACGTGAGGCTTTTAAGCCATGGTGACTCTCACACCTGCCTGATGTGGACCCTCTCAAGCTCTTTCTACCTGAGCTGTCATCTGGGGATTGGAAATCCAGAAGCCAGCCCCTGAATTGCTATAGGGGTTTCTGCCGAAATGCAGTACTTGACACATCCCAGCTGGCAAGCCATGGTTTCTGTCCTATGTCCTTCTGAGAAGACTGATGCCAAGTGGTCTATGAGAATCTTATGAGTATGGATGTAAAGTTGAACCAAACCGCCCCCCCAACCCCCTCAAGTGGACACTGCAGATACAGAATAGATGAGATATAATGTGAAGGACCAGAGGGAAAGTATTAAATTCCTAGTGCCTAGGAACACATTTTCTATTGAGTAAAAAGGAAAGTAAATAAACATTTGCTATCGATAAAATGAAAAAGAAACATTTCCTCTCTCTTTTTTCTGAGTCTCTGGTTATAGCCCCTAGTCTTTTTTTTTTTTTTTTCTTGAGACAGAATCTCGCTCTGTCGCCCAGGCTGGAGTGCAGTGGCACCATCTCAGCTCACTGCAACCTCCACCTCCCGGGTTCATGCCATTCTCCTGCCTCAGCCTCCCGAGTAGCTGGGACTACAGGCGCCCGCCACCACGCCTGGCTAATTTTTTGTATTTTTAGTAGAGATGGGGTTTCACCGTGTTAGCCAGGATGGTCTCGATCTCCTGACCTCGTGATCCGCCCATCTCGGCCTCCTAAAGTGCTGGGATTACAGGCGTGAGCCACCGCGCCCAGCCTTTTTTTTTTTTTTTTTTTAAACAAAACAAGATACCTTTAAATTCCTGAACCTTTGCTTATTTGAAAGGGAGCTGAATAATAGTGCTTCCATCAATTAATGGCAGTTTCAGGAGACCTTCAAGGAAGGGTGGACCATGGCATACAGGAATCAAAGTCCTGGGAGACTTCCCAAGTGCTAAATACTCTTCATGTCTACAGCAAGTGTTAACGATCTTATTACACTCGTGCCCTTTATTCTTCTATCCTCTCACTCCTTTGCTTCCATATGATCTCCTTCTCTCAGGGTCACACACCAAGAATAGTTTTTGAGCACTTTATCTCTTTTTTTCTCTGAGGTCTTTCTTCTCCATAGAATTCATCTCAATTTTCTCTGAGTCTCAACTAGCTTAAAACACCCTTGACTAGAAATGCCCAAGGTCACCGGTAGGCTCTGTAGCCAGCTGAGAAGAAGGATATTTGATGTCTGTGCCTCATGCCCAGTGCCAAGCTTGGAAACATACCTCCTCACCTCACTGCATGACTTCCATTAGGATCCAAGAACCTAAGAATGGCACAGCTCGTTGAGAAATTTGATGGTAGAGAATTAGGGCAACTATTTAGTAATAAGGGAGAAGACAACCAGCCAAAAGAGAGGGTTGCATAGCTACAAATGACTGCAGGAAAGAATGAAGCTCTTGGAACCCGAGTTCCTCTAGCAGACTGCTCCCAGGAATGGTGACAAGAAATTCTGAATATCTGCTCTATCCTTACCGTGAATTTGACCCTGTTTCTCTGTGAGAACCCTGATGGCGCACTTCCCTCATGCTACATATAAAAGGGGCGCACTCAAGCAAGGATGGTGGGTATGTCAACTGTAAACAATTTGCCTATCATTTTGGGAAAGCAGTTTAATAGCGTTCATGCTTCTGACACCATTAATTCTACTCCTGGATATTTACTCCCGAAAGCCAAAATAAACCAAGAAAACCATAGGCATATTATTTTTTTTACCATTCATGAAGACCATATAGCAATATGGAACTGGCTGAAATAGTAAAGAAAAAACCCAAAACAGAGAATGTCTGAATAACCAGTGTGAGTACAACTTTGAAAACAGACAGGTACACATGGGCAAAGGCTAGAATGAAAAACAAATGAAAATAGTTGTGACAAAGTGGTAAAATTACGGATGACACGTATCTCTTTTTAAAATTCTTCAGTCTCATCTTGCTTGAAATTTAGAATGACAAATTAAAATAAGAACAATCACTTAGTTAAGTGGATGTTAGGAAAGACATTTCCTCATCCCCAATTCATCTATGAGTGTATGACTTATTGTTTCTATGCCTGAGGGATACAAAGCATTCTCAGATTACAACACACTGTTGTTTCTAATCTAGCTCAGGTAAAACAATGATAAATACAGAGACATGTTTATAGAATTATCAATAGTTAAATGAATTTGTAATTCCAAGACTTTCATTCTAAACTCAAGATTTTGTAAGTTCAGGGCTGATCCGTGGTCCTTCTGTCTTTTACACAAAATCAGACCTTGTAAGTCAAAAGGGATAACAACTTTATACTTAGTATTATTATCAACTCTAGCTGTTAAATGTACTGTACTAGTTCAGTATTATGTGCTTTATATATATTATTTCTCTTTATTTTCACAGTCCCCCTGAAAGGTAATTAGTTTTCCTTATTTTAAAGAACAAGAAACTAAGTCCCAGTTTAAATGTCTTGTACAATATGAAATCATAATAACCAGTGGTTTTATCAAGCTTACAATGCACTAGGCAATTTACGAACCCATTTGATCCTGACAGCAATCTTATAAGGTAGTTACTATAAAATTCCCATTAAGCAGATGAGAAAACTCAGCTCAGAAAAGTGAGGTACCTTGTCCAAGGTCCTGGTTTAGCCAGCAAGTGGTAGAGACAGGATTCCAACTTTGACAGTCTGGCTCACAGCCTGTGCCCTAAAGCAGGGTCCCCAACCCCTGGGGCCATGGACCCAGTTCATGGCCTGTTGGGAACCAGGCTGCACAGCAGGAGGTGAGTGAGTATTACTGCCTGAGCTTTGCCTCCTGTCAGATCAGTGGCAGCATTAGATTCTCATAGGAGCATGAACCTTAATGTGAGCTGTGCACGTGAGGGATCTAGGTTGCACGCTCCTTATGAGAATCTAATGCCCGATGATCTGAGGTGGAACAGTTTCATCCTGAAACCATCTCCCACCATCCGTGGAAAAACTGTCTTCCATAAAACTGGATCCTGGTGCCAAAAAGGTTGGGAACTGCTGCCCTAAAGCACTGCCCTATATCCTACTCGATGGATGACTAGAAAAAGATACCACTTGTTTTCTAATTTAGGTCAACACACTTCCCATTGGATTGTCCTGCACCTCATTTGGCAGATGAGAAAATTGCAAACATGAGTGACTGACTTGTCCCATGGTCACATGAGTAGCTCATGGTTGAGAATTAACTTCTTGACTTCTAATCTAATGACCTCCCTATTATCCCAGACTGCCGGGAATGAAAAACAAAACAAAACAAAACAAAACAAAAAAACAAAAAAACCTAGCTAAGAACAAAAGCAAATGAGAAAAGGCCTTAGGAAAATCAAGTCAAAGATCTTTAAAACGATAAAAATTTTCCTTGTCTCTCTTCTATCCCATATATTTTAATGGGACTCTGGTTCATGTCTATCCTTATAGATCCACAGATCAGTGACCTACAAGGGAGGGAGAAGTACAAGAGGGGCTTCTGGAGGACGTGGCCATCACCCTGGACATCTGGTGTTACAGATTTCAGCCAAACTCTCTGTGTATGTCTGTGTTGTGTATGTTTATGTGGAAAATGGCATGCCAATAGGTGGGTCTTTTGGAAAATGTTACCAATTTCTGATTTTTGTTTTCGGTTTTTTAAAAAAAGGTTCTGTGAGAAAAACTGAGCTTAGAGGGTGTGATGGTGGGTTTTATGTCAACTTGGCTAGGCCATAGTGCCGTTATTCAGCCAAACGACACTATAGGTTTTGATGTGAAGGTATTTTGTAGATGTAATTAACATCTGCAGTCAGTTAACTTTAAGAAAAGGCTATTAGCCTTGATAACTTTGGTATGCCTCATCCGATCAGATGAAGGCCTTCAGAACTGAGATGTCCTAGAAAAGAAGGAACTCTACCTCAAGATGACAGCATTAACTCCTGCCTGAGTTTCCAGCCTACTGATATTAACTACAGATTTCAGTCTCACTAGCCCCTACAACTGCAAGAACTAATTTCTTAAAAGAAATCTCTATACACTTATATACTTACCTACCTACCCACTCACGCACTCACTCACCCATCCACCCATCTGCCCATCTGCCCACCATCCATCCATGCATCCAGTTGACTTTGTTTCTCTGGAGAACCCTGACGGATATAGAGATTTTCCCAGGACTGAAAAGCACTGCAAGAATGCTGAGCACATAGATCCACTTGACACACAGATCATGAAAAGCAGAAACAGCCTGAAAATGGAGAAAGAAAAGTTCTGCTGAAAAGACACAGCATTATTGCCACCATGCAGGCAGAGACCAGTGCAAACATTACTCTCTGCCCTCGTGTCACAGTGGGCAGACAGTTACAACAATCTCAGCGCAGTCAGAACTGAAAGGGGTGTGCTCACTGTGAAACATAGGCTCAGGCATCTGTGAGTCTCTGTAGCAATAGAACAGCAGCAGGGAATAAAGAACACGCACTCAGATTTCTAGGAATTAACAGCAACAGAAAGGCATTCTGGGAGTATTAAGACCTCCTCGGTCAGCACTGACAGTGAGCTCAAAGCCTCCCCAGAGTCCTGGACAATACTGACAGGCAAAGCACCTCTAATTCTTCATAGGGCTCTGGGTTCCTACATCAACGATTCCTAGGCTTGTGGAAAGTTATGGTTTAAACCAGATCTGCTTCCCATTTAAAAAATAAATGTGTCCTTTCAAATGTTGTCCTCATCACCATCTCCCAGCCGTATCTCCCCTAAATGACTTTGTCAGACGCCAAGGTGGAGGAAGTTGCAGGGCGGACAGCCAATCTCACCTTGGCTTCTGAAGTGGGTTCCAAGAAGCACAGGCGATTCCCAAGTCCCTCGGCTGCCAGGCAGAATTTCCTCTGCTCCTTATGAATGGTGGCGATGCACTGGAGTACCACTTCATCCTCCTGCCAGGAGAAGAGAGACCCAAACATGAGTAAGGGGAACTGCTGAGCCAGGCCCCGAGTCACCTTCCTGTACCTGAGTCAGGTAAGCCACCAATCCCTGACAGCCACGTGCTTTTTGTTTTTATTTTTAAACCTGATTACGGAAGGAGATTTTTTATTCACAAGACATCACGGAGCATCTACCGTGAGTCAGAACTCTACTTAATCCTGGGGTGAGGTCAGTGGGGGCAAGTACACATACAGCCAAGGCCTCACTTCTGAGAGCTGTGCAAAGCATATGGTCTAGGTGAGCTGATGATTTCAACACTTGGGCAAATATGAAAGCAAATTTATACAATCTCTCCAAATATAGAATAAAACAATAAGATAGGATTGAGGGGAACAGAGAATACAGACAAGATCAGAGCAAGGTGGGATGAGTGGAGGGAAAGTGTTGGGGTTTCAGGTTGTGGAAGAGGCAAAGTATGTTTTGTTGGAGGAAGGCAGTGTATGTCGTGGGCCACATATTTGCCAGAGATGGTAGAGGAAGATATGGAGGGTGAAGGAGATGGGTTTTAGACTCACAGAAAAGGAAGATTAAAGATGCCTTGAAGATCAGGTAAGAGGAGGAGGAACTGAAGGTCAAGTAGAAGAACTGTTTTGAATTCTCAAGGAGTAGACCTCCCTCCTAAATATCAATCCCAAAAGCAGCCCTCCTAAAATTTCAGAGGCCCTGGAAAAGAGGCAGCCCTCCATCTACACCAAAACATACACTTCTTGCACAACCCTACCTGAGGTGGAGAGGAAAACAGTTTCCATACTAAACCTTCCATTCCTGCCCCTCCTATCTGTCAGGCCATGCTCCCTAGTCACCACCACATAGCTTTGGATTTCAAGCAGCAAACAGATTTCCAGGTGTGGTTAAGTTATGGAAGTGACCTGGGGGAGCCAGCTGGAGCCTCCCTCCTTCTGAGCATCTGGCCATCCATTGCCCCATCTCACCTCCATGTCCTTCAGTATCAGAGATTGTCTTGTTGGAAAGTGTCACCAGAGTGTTGGAAAGGCAGATTAAGTAGAAATCATTTTTCTTAAACTGTGTCTAGAATGTGCCTATGAAATGAAAATAATAAAATGGTCCCACCTGGTGAGAGTGCGAAGCAATTCACGATTAACAGACCCCTACAAAGATATCTGCTTGTGCCCAGAGATAGGTGAGGGGCTACAGGGGAATGCAAGAAGCCACAAGTTGTAGATGTATGAAATGAAGAGTGGAAAAACATAGCTCCACAGTTTTACTAGCACTGAAATGTCACTGTTCATTATCTAAGTGAGTCAGAAACAAATTCAGGAGTCTTTGCTTATAGTAAAATCAGAATTCATGGTCTTCATTTTAATTGAGACTGAAGAAAACTCCAGAATATCACTGCTTTAAAAGTGGGGGTTTAGTGAAATCTCTGAAGAGAGTGAAATTTTTCCTCAGGTGGAGTGTGCCCCTAGATCCTGTATCAACCAGGGGCATTAGGATCCTCCTAATGGCATTGGTGGGCAGGGGCGGGTGGTGAGGTGCTCTTAGTTGCCAAGATGACTGAGATGTGCTGCTTGTGTTGGAAAGCAGGGGCCATGGAAGTTAAGTCATCAGCAATGCAAGAGGTAGTACTCAAAACTTAACTTTCACACCCAAATCAATAATACTCCCTATTGAGAAATAGTTATGTGTCTCCCCCACCACAGTTAACCAGTAAAAAGAAACAAAACTTAAAACACCCCAAAAAACTAAAGGAACAACAACAAAACTCAGGCATTTAGAAATCAAAGAAGTGTAATTATGGATTTTTTTTTTTTTTTTTTTACAAAGGCATGAAAGTTGACAGTTTTCCCATCAATGTGTGCCTTTGAGGTTCTCTTTTCAAGATCTCAATTCTCTTTCCCTTTCTATCCCCCAGGCACCCAAACCACCAAGGCTTTGACCTTGCAGTAGCTGCCTTGGGGTCTCCCTATTTGTATTCTGAAATTTCCCCATCCTATAAGTCACATCCCAAGCTGCCAAGAAACTAATGCAATAACCTGCCCTGATTTAATTAATAGCAATTTGCAGAACAGCAGCCCTGCACACATGTGTTCCTAGGTTGGGGCTCTGGTGACACACAGATGGGTATGGGACTCTGGGCCAAATTGATGCTTCTCCAAACGATTTCTACTCTTTCCCACATTCTATCTGGAACCTTCTGCTCAACCATGCTGACCTGGCTGCAGACACCACCTGGAGTGGCAGCCTGCACCTGCCTTTGCTTCATATAGCAGCAATTATTTCCATAAACCTTCAATAGACAGACATCTGGAGCCTTTGAGTGCCTGACACTGAAATCTTTGCACTGAATTCTGTTTGGGATTATGAGATGAGTTAATTCAACCCATCTGATTACTCCTCTTGCTCCTGAGTAAAATACAGAACACAAGCTCTCCAATTAGAACACAAGCCTTTCTCTTCATCCCTGTACTGGTTTGCACTTTCTCCCCTAGAATTATCCTCCCTCCTTTTTTCTCATTTTGCTTTAAATCAGATCTGGGCATTGCTGAAGGATGTCATTTCCAAGGAAGCACCCTTACTCGAAGGCTGCAAATTCTTCCACATTTTGTATCTCCTTTTCCCAGAAGTCTGCCTACTTCTCACATGTCCCGATGCCAAATTTGGACCTTACTGTTCTACCCACGTGCAAAAACTCTTCAGTTGGACCTAATGATTTCCACCCTGTTTTGGTAGCACAGTATCATGAACCTTCCATGTCATAACCTAGAATGATCCCACTTCTACAATCCAGAACTGGACTATCCACCTTTACAGACCCATTTTCTCTCTTGCTTTCGCATTCCTTACTTTTACTAGATTTGCTCTATTTTATCAAGACTTCCAGTTCCTAGAAAGTGCTCTCATCTCCATTATTTCCTCTTTCTCAAGGAGGACTGTTGATTTTTTTTTTTTTTGATAGAGAAAATAACACAACTCTGGGGTTTTATGCCACTATAAATGTATGATTTCCTGGTAACTTATTTTCAGCTTGTTCCAACTCTATCTCACTGGAACAAGACCACAAAATTTTCCTTTTGTAGGCCTCACAGCAGATGCAACTCTTGTCAATATAAAATAACCATACCTCCCCCATCTTTAAAAGAAAGAGAAACAAAATAAAGAGAAGAAAGTACTAAGTTAGAGGGTGCAATAATAAGCAATGGTGGTGGGGGCTGGGGGGACACTAAGACCTTTCAAACCCAGCCTCTGTCTTTTAGGATAAGAATATGATTCTCTTTAGTCATCGGGAAATACTATCATTAAGATCACATAAAGGTTTCCTGCTTTATACCAAGTAAGCCAAAATGTCTCTGCCTGGATTTCAGGTGCCCCACAGTTGAGTTCTACCTGACACCTCTAGCTTTGTCTCTCCTTCATTCCTATTGCCTTACTGTCTCCCAAATAAGTCATGCCCAGGCTCCCTAAAATGCTCCTTCTTGAAACCCCTCCATTCCCGTATTCATCTCTGTATTCTTGTAGTGCTCCCGCCTTTCTGTTGGATCCTTCCCATCTCTGTTTTCTTCTGCCATCCCTAAATATAAGGGACTGCTCAACGATTGGTCTTTGTCATTTTCCCTTGGCAATCTCATTCATTCTTCAGGCTTCCTGCTTTACTTCTGAGGAGCTGTTACTCAGTCTGTACCTCCAACCTGGTGGTACTCAAGGGTTCCAAACCTCCATCTATTTTTACCTGCGGACTTACCAACACTTCAAATCAACATGTCCCAGTGCACTGAAAGGCTTCTTTTTCAGTCTACCTATCCTTTTACATTCCCCAAGTTTGTCAAGAGCACATCCAACCTCTGGGCAACCTCAGCTTACACATCATTATCTCGTATCTCTGAGTCCTCCCCTTTTCCTGTATCACAGCAAATGGGCCAGCAGAAGGAGAGACTGGAGGTCTTGAGACCAAGACAAGGCTATTATTTGACCCAAAGCATTATTCCTTAGTCTGCTACCAGAGGCATAGCTCTGGCCTTATTTTCTTGCTGAAAATCCTCAATGGCACTCTCAAAAAACATAAACTTCCTGAACTAGTATCTGAGGCTTCCACATTTCCAAACTATCAACCTAACTTCTTCCCTGTAGTGTTGGGTTTCCCTATTTCCATGCCTTTGATCATGAAATCTCTGAAAAGCTGCCCTAACTTGCCCTAGTTTTCCATGTCCATATATTACCTATCCTTCTAAGCTTAGTTTAAATGCCACATTCCTTTATGAAGCCCAAGTAATCTCTCTGGTCTCTGAATTTCCATAGCAATATCACCATACTTTTTGCAGTGTGACTTACATGCATGCCTTCTCCCCCACTATATGTTTTTAAATGGCCAACATTTACTGATCCCTACATGACAGGCACCATGCTTTACGCACAAGAACCCATTTAAGCTTCACATCAACACTATGTAAGCACTACTGTTGTCTCCATTTTGCAAATGAAAGCCTGTATAGAGCAGTTATGTAACTTGCCTCAGGTCTCATGGTGGCAGGGGGCAGAGCCTGGTATCTAATCCAGGCAGTCTATATTGATGCACTTGCTACCACTACTTCCAGCTGACTTTGTACCCCTCAAAGGCAGGATCACATCTGATTCACATTTCTGCCTATCACGATACTCACCACTGTGGTATCTGATGTCTATTATGCACCCAATTATAATTTACAGAATGGGTATTTTTTACACTGTAACCCTATTTAATTATAAACTCTATTAGAGCAGAAAACTTCTGCTTTCCCATCCAAGCTGGAAACATAATGTGTTTTGTAAAAATGTGTTAATTAACTGGGATATGGACTTGGATTACAAGAAATTTCCCTACTTTCACCCACATAACAGGGTCATTTTCATTGATGAGTCAGAACTGAATAATTGAATAAAAAGGGAACAGATGCTGGCATTTAAAATAAAACAATGAGGCTTTGGAGTCCATAGCTTCTATTTCTTAATTATTATTATTGATAATGATATCAACTATTCATTCTGGACTTCTGTGCCAAACACTATGCTGACATTTCCTCCTAGATTAAATTAAACTTCACAACAACACAATCACTTTAAGAATGAGAAAACCAAAACTCAGAGGGGTTAGGTACATTTAATAACAGTGAATATTTAATGGCCAGTCACCATGTGCTACCATGTTATAGCATCTCAGTTTAATCCTTTCCATCATCCTGTCAGGTAGGTGCTAATATGCTCTCTATTTGATAAAGTGGTTGAGGCACAGAAAGGTTAAGTCACTTGCCCAGTGCCACACAGCTTGTAAGTGACAGAGCCAGACCTTAAGCCCAGGACTATCTGAATCAGGAGTCAGTTCTCTACCATGGCACCAAAACGGGCTCTCTTACTCTAAGAGACTGACCTTAGCAATAGGTATGAATTCATGTCTCTGATTCTAAAGCCCATGGTGATGGTGTTGACAAAAATAGATGCTCCCAGCCCTGTCACATGATCAAAGCACATTGAAACATAACCACATCACAGAGCACAAGGCCAAAGAGAGCAGCCAGAGTGCTAAAATAAATAAATAAATACAACAAGATTTCTCTATTCCCCATGATTGCAACACTGGAAGGGGTAAACATCAGCCCAAAACTTGCTGCAAAGGGAGAAAAATGAAAATCCAAGGTATATCATATGTCAGCCTCCCTCCAAGCTATGTGGTTCACACACGCCAGCTATTCCTGTCATAGATTCAGCTTGTGGTGGTGTTGAGTGATTGTCCCTGAACAAGGATATACAGCCTTTGGCTCTCTTTGCTTAGATTTCACATTGTCACAGGTCATCTCTGACAAAGTCAAGTTCTTTCTACCGTCCTCTGGCCAAAGAACTTTGAACTTGAAAATGAATGGATCTTGCCTATTTTATCCTTACAGCTTTCTTTCTTATACCTTGGCTCACAGCCTGAAGGCCAGAACAATAGAGAGACATCTCTGCTGGCTCTGAGCTGATGGCTGGGGAACCTTGGCTCTCCCGCTTCTCTACGGGTCACCTGTGAAGAACTCTCTGGAACAAAACAAAATGGCTGACAGCCCTATTTAAGGTAGATCACCAGGCAGCTGATGACAGCCCTATAGTTAGATCTGCAAATCACTGGTACTGAGCAGCTCATGACCAGGAGCACGTGGGACAGAGTGCCATCCAGCAGATTTCATGTTTAAGTGCAGACATTATTACTGCAGAGGAAAATCCATAACCGTGTATTGCTTTAAAAGGGAAGATGTTTCCTACCTACTCATCTTAAACATCAGGCACTTGGGGAACTGATAAAGTTAAGCTACTTTCTAAATATATGAAAGATATGGGTGTGCACTTATTCTAAGACTTTACCCAAAAGCCTTTCTTAAATGAAAAATAAATGGGCTTTTTGGAATGATGAGACTACACACAGATTATTTCACAAGAATGAATGACAAGGTCGTTTACTTGTGTGTTCTAAATAGCAATCATTTGGATTATTTGCTTCCTTCATTTCTAAGATCTTTAGGGGTAGGAGCCTCTCCTTTGTCTATGAATCTTCAGTGCCTAAAATACTACCTGGAACTGAATAGAAAAAGCACAAATATTTGTGAATTCAATGAAAGAATCGTATGTTCTGAAAACGACTACTTATATTAACAAATATGCTCATGTATAAAAATTCCAAAATAAAGATCCTTCTTAAAGGAATTTATGATACCCTGTTTGCTTCTACAATAGACCCATGAGACATAGAAATATTATTAATCTCATTTTGCACACATTATGAAAATAAAGCTTACAGATTGAAGGAGAATAACTCGTCCACTGTCCACCTCTCAGACATTGCATCTCCAGCAACAATGTTTGAAGTTTTGTTGTTACAACTTACTGTTTTGGTTTTTGGATTTATTATCCCTTTAGTACTTCTTATTGTCTTAGAATGTGTCAAGAGTTAGTGAAAGCTACCCATCTCCAGTTTCTTACTACTTGTTGTTAAAAAATGAAATAAAATGGAAATTTCAGGATACCAAGAGGCAAACTGACAGACTTATTTATCTTTCCTTTTTAAAATACGTTCTTCATTTGGCTTGTAGGATACTATTTTGTTTTTTCTATTCACTAGCACCTCATACTCAGTCTCCTTGGTTGCTTCTCCTCATTTTCTTCCCTCTACTGCTACAGTGGTGCTCCAGGACCAGTCCTCAGAGTTCTCTTCTTTACCTGTACTCTCCCCTTCTTGATTCCATTTGGTTACATGGCTTTAAAAAACAGGTGTATTTTAAGGAATCCCAAGTTTGTGCCACCACATTAAACCTCTTCTCTGAACTCGACTTGTGTTTCCAAATGCTACTCAACATCTCAACTTGGATGTCCAATAGGCATGTCAAGCTTACTATATCCAAAATCAGATTTCTGAGTATCTCCCCACATATGTTCCTTTTGTAGTTTTCTTTATTTCAGAACATTGGCAACTCTATTCTCTGGGGTTGCTTGAGTGAACGGAGGGAAGAGACGGAGAGATGAAGAAAGGAAGGGAGGAAGACAGAAAAATCTTGAGGTCATGTGATTCCTTTCCCTCTCTTACCTCACATCCACACCATCAGCAAATTCTTCTCATTCTACTTTCTAAATATATGTGATTGTACCATCTTGCATCCTCTTCACCACCACCACCTAGCTCAGCCATCATCTCTTGTCACAACTACTGTAATCACCTCCAAACTTGTTTCTCACTGCTGTCCTCCACACAGTAGCCAGAGTCTTTTAAAAACCTGAGATCGCATCATTTCACGACTTGAAAGCCTCCAATCACTTTCCATCTTACTTAAGGAAAAGGCAGAATTCTTATCTTACTATGGCCTACAAGGTCCTAAAAAACGCCCATCTTGAAACGCAAAGCAAAACCTGTTAGACTGGCTATTACCAAAAAGGCAAAAGTTATGAAGTGTTGGTGAGCATATGGAAAAAAGGGAACCTTTGCATGCTGGATGTACACTGAAAGCCATTCCCCGGGTGGGACTGGAAATTGGTACAGAAGTTATGGAAAACAGCAAGGTGGGTTTTCAAAAAATTAAATATATAACTGCCATATGATGAAGCAATCCTGCTTCTGAATATAGATATAGATATCTATCGATAGATATAGATATACAGATGTGTATATATATATATATCTCCAAAGAAAATGTGATGAGTATCTCAAACAGATATCTAACTCCCATGTTTACTGCAGCACATTCGCAATAGCCAAGATACAAAAACAACCTAAATGTTCATTGACAGATGAATGGATGAACAAAATGTGGCACACACACACAATGAAATATTATCCAGCCTTAAAAAGAAGGGCATCATGTCACTTGCAATAACACAGATGTTATTGGATCCTGGACGGCATTATGCTAGCTGAAATAAGCTATGTGCAGAAAGACAAGTACTGCATGATCTCACTTTTTGTGGGATCTAAAATAGTCAAATTCATAGATGCAGAGTAGAATGGTGGTTGTCAGAGACGGGGGGATGGGGACACTGGGAAGATGCTGGTCAAAGGGTAAAAAGTTTCAGTTATACAAGGTAAGTAAGTTCTGGAGCTCTAATGTACAGCACGGTGACTCTAGTTGACAATACTCTATCTTATAATTGAGATTTGCTAAGAGGATGGAGCTTCAGTGTTATCACACACACACAAAGGTAAGTATGTGAGGTGATGGAAATATTCATTAGCTTGATTGTGGTGATCACCGCACAACGTATATCAAAACATCAAGTTGATACCTTAAATAAAAATATATCAATTAAATATATAGTTTATATTATATAGGAAATACATTATATACATTATATATTAAATACATATTATCTATATTTGTATATATTTACATACATATAAATGTACATATATGTGTATGTGTGTATATATATATCTCTCCACCTCCCTACAGTCTCTCTTCTGTAACTCTTTTGCTTGCTTGGTTTTATCTATACTGGTCCTATCCTTAGAGCTCAAATTTTTGAAGCATTATCCTCCCTCAAAACCTTGTACTTGCTGTTCCCTTCATGCAGGATGTTCTTCCCCCACATACCTGGAGGGCTCCCTCCCTCACTTCCTTTAGGCGTCTGCTCAAATGTTGCCTTGTCAGAAAGGCCTTCCTTGATCACACCATATAAAATTATAGCTCCATTTTCATGTTGCATTTCCAATCTTGCTTAATATTCTTTTCCAACTAGTATTTACCTCCTAACAATACAGGTTTATTTCTAATCTCTCTCCTCCTCATTAGTAACCTTCATGCATATGATTCTGTTCACCATTGTATATTCAATGCCTGAAACAGTGCCTGGCATATGGTAGGCACTTACGGAGTCACTGAATGAAAGATTAGTCATTTTAGTTCTTACTAAGTAGTAAACCCCCGAAAAACCTGGGAATTCATTACATTCCTTTATTCTTTTTGCTGAAAGTGTCCAGTCTTTGGTCTCAGCTGGAATTGTTTGCTTATGGGGACTGACAAAAGAGGCACCCACAGCTTACAGGACCCTTTGGGCTCCAGCAACAGGGAGGACTGTTGTAATTCCTCTTTACAACTTTTCCCATTACCAAGAAGGCAGAGGTTGGAGCTTGACCATAAAATCTACTCAGCTCCCATGGCTTCATCTCTTATAAAACTTGCAAGGGAGAGCAAAGGAGAAAGCCTTTCCCTGAGTTGATTAGGGAGATGTAGCGGCATGCAGGCATTAGGGTTTACATATGCAATTAATTCTCTCTCAGGCAGAACATGCTGCTATGTAACATGGAAGAATGCAGTGACCTATTACCTATGACATTTTTCTCCAGAAATAATAATCAATTTGTTTAAGTTTTCTATTCTCATAGGTTGGAAAAATAATGATCTAGTTGCTACCCAGAGAATTTCAGGCCCCACAGAAGGATTTTCTATAAAATGGTAACACTGATATTCTGGATACATCTCTCCTACCCAATCAGAACACAGCAGGTGAGTGACCACACCCAAAAGCTTGCACACACTCCTTTGGTTTCATTATTCTTTAGATACAACAGCCATGGAGAAGAATGAATGGAAGAAATCTCAAATACTACAGCAAATCATAATTTTTACTCTCTAACCTCAGAGGTAGCAAGGGTCAGTAATAAAGTTATGGCAGGAAAGTTTTGGTCTCTGGTTCTAACATTGTTCTGAATTTTTTTTTTTTTTTTTTTTTTTTTTTTTTTTTTTTGAGATAGGGTCTCACTCTGTCACCCAGGCTGGAGTGCAGTGGTGTGATGACAGTTCACTGAAGCCTCGACCTCCTGGGCTCAAGCAATCCTCCCACCTCAGCCTGCTGAGTAGCTGGGACTACAGGCAAGGTGTGCCTGGCTAATTTTTGTGTTTTTTTGTAGAGACGGGGTTTTGCCATGTTGCCCAGGCTGGTCTCAAACTTCTGGGCTCAAGCAATCAGCCTCCCAAAGTGCTAGGATTACAGGTGTGTGAGCCACCACACCTGACCTGAACCTTATTTGAAGAAGGACATATGACCAGGACACTTTAACTTTTCATATTTCCATCATGAATGTTAATGAGTTTGTGGCTGTGTCTCCATCATATGATGCACTCTAAGCACTGTGGCTCCAAAGAGACAGAAGAGCATCTAAGCCTGAGGCCACCATGGCACTAGCAGGGAGATCCTGACAAATTGTGCAATGGTATCTGTGTTTGTATGTTATCAGATCTATGGTATCTGCATTTGTATGTCATTAGATATATTATTTATTTTTAAGTCAATTTATTTTCCTGTTTATCGTTGGTTCTGGAATCCTTGGCTACTGAGTTAAGACATAATGTCTTCCCTGGGCCATACAACTGACCAACGACAACCCATCTACTTTTAGCAAGATCTTCTAACAATACTTACCCTCAGGGGAGAAGGCCACAGCACATCCACTTTTGTTTTTGGGAAATAACTAATTTATTGAGATTCTTTCTACTTGTAGCGCCTCATACAGGGTGCTTTCTGGGATCTTCCCCTTTAACGTTTGTAGAAAAAGTAAACAAAACTAAAATACTCGGCATGTAGGATACTCTTTGAATATCCTTTATGTGCACACTCACTGCAATTTACTGACATGTTGTCAGTAAATTTGTCAGAACAAACCATCCAGCAATTTCCATACAAAATCTAATAACCAGGGAACACTACCTTTTTCAAAAAAAGATGCGCTATAAAGTTAGTAGATGTTAATGAAATTTATGGGCTGACTTTTAGAAGGTTAAGTCTTTGAAAACAGGTCACTTACAGGCAAAATAAGTGTTTCCAAAATTTAATGGAACATATAAGGCCTCTGAACTGTCCTGTCCAGGACTAGTTTCTTAAACAAACAAACCAAAAAACATAAAACTTCCGTTTTTTTTCCAGCTCCATTCAGAACTAAATCATGCATTCATTCAGGAAATATTTGTTTTATGGTATTGGATATGGTGGTGAACAAGGCAGGCATGGCATCCACCTTCATGGAGGTCACATTCCAGGTGGATAAAGAGCCCAGCTTATACATTAAGCTCAGACAGGCTTGGGGTTGCACTGGTTTGCAGAGATGGTGACATAATTCAGGACCAGAAGAATCTGAGTAAGACAGCAGGAAGAACACACGGATGTTTGGGCTACTTCTTTCTCTTCTCTGACAACTTTTCTGCCCTAGGCTGAGCTGCTGTAAGTAAATGTTTCCATTGGAAAACTTATCCCTTTATGTTGCAACTCTTATATTTCTTATTTAATTCCCCTCTCACCAGCATGTTTAGGCTTAGAAGGCGAGGATCATATCCTGGCCATCTCCATCTGTTTATCTTGTATCCCTAATACCGATCATATGGAAAACATGTTGAAAGTACTCATTGAATTAAAATAATGGTTAGGAGAAATAACAGATTAGAATTGTGGGTCAAATAGAAGAAAAAGCTGTGAACCCAAAGTATCTACTAAAAGAATCAAAACCAGACACTGTCCAGGGTTATAAGACATTGCCTCGTGAAGAGACAAAGTACCCGTGAAACTGGAGTGAAGCCTATTTCTGCTGACAGAATTCTCCTCAACTCATTCTCCTGTTGTGGGACTCAGTGTTTAGTTCCCAGGGTCTAGTCTGTGGTTAAAAGTTGGATATTAGTAGGCCGGGCGCGGTGGCTCACGCCTGTAATCCCAGCACTTTGGGAGGCCGAGATGGGTGGATCACAAGGTCAGGAGATCAAGACCATCCTGGCTAACACGGTGAAACCCCGTCTCTACTAAAAATACAAAAAATTAGCTGGGCGTGGTGGCGGGTGCCTGTAGTTCCAGCTACTCGGGAGGCTGAGGCAGGAGAATGGCGTGAACCCGGGAGGCGGAGCTTGCAGTGAGCCGAGATAGCACCACTGCACTCCAGCCTGGACGACACAGCAAGACTCCGTCTTAAAAAAAAAAAAAAAAAAAAAGGTGGATATTATGTGCCACAAATTCCCACACTTGAAGGCTGTGATACAGTGGGGCTGTTCCTGTCACAAATCACGGAATAAACAGCACTTAGGGAAGTGGTGGGCCAAGCAGGAAACAAATTTACCAAGACTCCTGCAGGCACTGGTTTGAGTACTTCATAGTTCATAAACTCCTAAAAATTCTGTTCCAGATAGCTGTCATTATGCCCATTTTACAGGTAAAGGCACTTAAGCTTGGGCTCAGACGTATTAAGTCAGTGCTCAGAGCAAGACGGCGATTTCTTTTGTTAATTATTCCTTAATGTATCATGCATTTATTCAGTGCCCATTACACACCATGCAGTGCTAGGCCCTCAGAATACAAGAAAGCTTCAAATTTAGTAAGTAGTGCTGTAAATCCAGTTCTGTATGACTCGCTAGGTCCTCAGAATACAAGAAAGCTTCAAATTTAGTAAGTAGTGGTGTAAATCCAGTTCTGTGTGACTCCAAACTTCAAGTTCTTCCCAATTTACACAAGGCTGTTTTGTGAAGGAAGCATTTCAGTCAGTTGCATACCAAATGTAAGGTTGCAATATGTCCATCACTCACCACTCCCACTTAGTGATACTACTTTTTCAACTTCTTACTCATAGTGTAGCAGTGGGCATTGCAGCCCGAAGGCTTTAGTTAAAGGAGCAGCTTCCCTTTCTTAAATAAAATATGAACAGCCAATTGTTTCTCCAACTTAAGTCTGATGAAAACACAGCTTCAAGCCCAGGGGCCATTCTCTCTGTCCCCTACCATGTCCAATCACTCTGCTGACCTGCTGACCATATGCCCTGCCATTAAAATTTCTGGAGCATATTCTAACAACAGGCTCAGAAAATGCACCTGTACTGCAGTAAAAGTTCTTAGAGTGCTTAGCCAAACCAAAATCTAGTCTAAAAACCAATAAAATTAGAAGCATATGAGATACAGTTAATTTATTTAAGCATGACTGCTTGATTCCTTTTGTAACCGAGACTAGAATTTGTTCCATATCCTCATCATATTGCTTTTTTCCTTTTAAATATACTCATGTCTGGCTTTGAATCCTCACTTGCAATAATTTCAATCTCAGTCATGTTTGGAGAAGCTTTCCCCTCCCTAGAACTGTTTAATAATCCCAGGAGAGTTATATAGTATACAAATTTAGAGCAAGGCAGCTGGTCTTCACTTAAAGATTGCTGTCAAGATACCCATTGTCCAAGCCTGCATGGTCCATGTGATGGCAGGTGTCTACCACCTCATCACCATTTTCAGCCGCAGACTGTGATACCCCAAGTCTTGGTGGCTTCAGGGTCAGTGCCCAGGTCTCCAGCATCTTGGCCCTCATAGACCCTATGTCTTCTGGAGAGAATAATGGTCAGAGTTGCAGGTTTCTGCCACCTATTAAGCCCTGCTGTGCTCTTACACCAGTCTTAAACCAGAAAGCACAGCTTTCCCGGGTTTGACTATTTGGTCTCCACTTGTCCAAGCCTCAGGGACATCTTACTAATACCACCTGAATTTTTATCTCCAAGAGACTTTGAGAATTAAGTCTCAGCCCTACCCCAGGGCAAAAGGGAACCCCAGGTCTCCAGGATACAAATCCTTGCTTGTCCAGGTGAGGAAGGGATATAACTCATTTTTATTCTGCATTGTTTTACCAGAATTTTTCTCCTTTTGATGAGTCTACAGGAAAAGAACAAACTTAGCTCTGCTATGAAGCCGTGGGGCTCAACCATATGTGAGCATCATACTTATCTGGAGCACCTGTAAAAATATATTGATGCCTGGGCCCTAGCCCAATCCAAATGAATGACAATCTCCGGGGAAGGGTGGATGCTGGGCCGGGTATTGAAGCACTTCCCAGGTGACAGACACCAGTGAGGATGGAGGACTCCTCCATTGACTCAGGTCAGAAGTGACAGCTGGGGAAGTTAGAGAAGGTTGGTAGATATATACTAATACAGGCACGACATCACAGGGGAAAATAAATGAGTTCTGGATATGACAAAAAGAAGACAGTGGTGGGAAAGATCAGGTATTGGGTCTTCATTTCCTTTCAATCAATAATCCAAAGGCTAGGCCATTGTTGACCCCAGAAAACCCCAGTCACCAAAGGCTACTGTTTGCAGGTCCCTCATTTGGTACATTACTCTAAAATAGAGCCTGGTTTCTTTTTTCTCAAGGCCTTTATAATACTGCCTCCTAGGACTTCTCCCCTGGCTACAGGGACTAGATAGGAAGATGATAGGTCAGCTTTAAGTGAATCATCAAGAGAAACTAAACACCTTACAGACTTCTCCAGAACTAGGGAATCATGAACTTACAATGAACTGAGAAGTTTAAAACAAGAAAAGTAGCTGTATTAGTCATGGTTCTCCAGAGAAACAGAACCAATAGGAGATATACACACACAAATATACACACAGATTATGAGAACTGGCTCATGTGTCTATGGAAGCTGAGAAGTCCCACGACGTGGCCTCTGCAGGCTGAGAACCAGGAAAGCTGGTGACATAAGTAGTCCTGGAGTTCAAAGTTCCAAGAACCAGGAGCACCAATGTCCAAGGGCAGACAAAAATAGACGTCCCAGCTCAAAGACACAGAGAGTGGGAGAATTTGCCCTTCTTCCACTTTTTTGTTCTATCTAGGCCTTCAGATGGGATGATGCCCCCTCACATTGGGGAGGGTGAGTACAAAGTGTAATTGATCTCCTCCTATCCCACTGTCTACCCTACCCAGCCCCTGGCAACCACTCTTCTTACTTTACTCAGCTTACTAAGTGCTCATCTCTTCCAGAAACACACTCACAGACACACCCGGAAATAATGTTTTACCAGCTATCTGGGCATCCCTTACCCCAGTCAAGTTGACACCATAAAATTAACCATCACACTAGCCAAGCAACCAGCAAGAACTTATTGAATGTTCTCAATGTACCTGGCACTACTGATGATAGGAAACATGCTGATCCTTATTTTCCTTTCCCCAATCCACTCCCAAACTGCTTCATGACAAGGTGTGAATGACTTTCTGATAGCTTCAAAGGACAGCAAGTAAAACTATTTTAACTTTTAAAATGAACACATAATTGCAAGTTTGTGGGGTAGAGTGTGATGTTTCAATACATATGTTGTATGATGATGAAATCAGGGTATTTAGCGTATCCACCACCTCACACATGTATCACTTCTTGGCAATGAAAACTTCCAAAATCCTTTCTTCTAGCTATTTTAAAGTATACGATATTGTGAATCGTAGTCACCCTACTGTGCCATAGAACAGGAGAACTTATTCCTCCTAACTATAACTTTTTACCCATTGATCAATCTCTTATCCTCTTTCCCCTTCTTCTTACCAGTCTTTGGTAACCACTATTCCATACTCTACTTCTGTGAGATCAATTTCTTTAGATTTCACATATGTGTGATACTGGTCTTTCTGTGCCTGGCTTATTTCACTTAACATAATGTCCTTCAGGCTCATCTATCCTGCTGCAAATGACAGGACTTTATTCTTTATGGCTGAATAGTATTCCATTGCGTATATACATTACATTATCTTCATCTATTCATCCACTGACAGACACAAGTTGATTCCATATCTTGGCTATTGTAGATAGTGTTGCATAAGAGTACAGATATCTCCTTGACATACCGATTTCAAGAAGAATCAAGGTCTCTCTCCCCACAATAACACATTTCCTTCTCAGCGGCAGGAGTCAGAATGGCTAAATAATGTTTCAAAGCTAATATGTATGTATCTTAATTTTCTTTTGGCACATTTTTTTCCATTTGAAATAGGGAAATAAATTTTAATCTTCTTCCCCAAATTTGGGGAAAACATAGTTACACAATAGTATTATACAATGTCAAATAATACATTTACATGTATTCCAAACATTTAAAAAACCATAGTTCATCTACAGGTAGCTACCTATTTGTCGAACACAAACAAAATTCTAGTCATTATGCAGTATTTATCATCCCAGGAATTGAGAGACTTTATAACTTTGGATTCTAATTCTCTAAGTCAGTTTAGAATTAAACACCAATATTCACATCTTTTATATAAAGCAAATTAATGATATAGAATGGCCCCTATTTTATCATACAACTGCAACTATTGTTGCTCTGATGATTTCTGATTCAGCATTGAGCCACTGAAACAACACAGCAAGAGATTTCACCAGGAATAGGTGAAAGTAACACTCATCTCTAGCAAAACCCTGAGAAGGTGCTCATGGCCCCATTTCTCATGCTTTGTCATTATCAAGTTCTTTTGTGCAAATGTAACCTCCAAACCAAGATAAGGGATGGAAAAATGGTCTATGTGGAAATGGAATCAGTGTTTAGGAGTGAAGCACCTCGGGAGCCACTGAATCCAAACCTCTCAGGAATTCAAGACAGAAGTTCAAACTGCTCTCTTTGCAAGGGAAGAAATTCACATGCAAAGCACCAAAAGATAACCTGGGCAACCAATCACACAGCAGGGCTTATAAAAAAAAGACGTAATGCTATTTTGCACACTTCTTTTTCTGATTAAAAACTTCCTGTCACGTGCTTGCCCACTCTCTGCCTACAAATAGTGTCCATTAACTAGTTAATCCTCTTGGCATTCTGCACGATCAATTCTTTGGGCTCTGTTGAAGTTATTCAGCCTGGAGCATTCCAAGCAGAAAAGAAATTTATTATTCATCTGCAACTATGGGAAGGATTGATATATGGAAGATGGTAACCATCCATTATCCAGCGAAGTGAGAATGAGACAGACTAGCCCTAAAAATATAGCAGAAGAGATCGAAATGAGATATGAGAAAGAACTTACTGAAAGTGAGGGTTAAACACTACTATAAATTTTCAAGATTAGATTACAGTTATTCACACACAGAATACAGAACTATCTTCTCTGGGATATTTAAAGTGTCTTGTGATTAGTATTCTGTAAGAATACAATCTAAGGAAACAGTCATTAACAAAAGGTTATATTTGGTCAATTTATCCAATTTTAGAGTCTTGATGCTTGTGTACTGATGGACTTGAGCTTCGTGGCTGCATATACACTTAAGCCTGCCTCCATTATGTTTAGTGTGGGATTATGTGCAATAAATAGGAAATAAAATATTTTTCCTGTTCTTTAACAAGGTAGACATTTGTATCTAATACTTTTTTTTTCCAGGACCAATATCCAGAGACCAAGTTTCTTGGCCTCTGTTCCTATGACAAAGCTGCATCCGTTTGTTCTACAATGTGTGATACTGTCTGTTCCTGCAGCCAATTTCTTTCACTTTAGATGGCCAGGAACTTCCAATTTGTCCTATATGAGGGACATCTTCTGACCTTGTCTTACTTGACCTATGTGGCAAGGGACACCGTACATCTCTTCATTTTTCTGGAAACCATCTTTTCTTTTGGCCTTTAAGGCACGTACTCCTCTCCTGAAAAGCTTCCCATCCTCTCATTCAGCCTCTTGTGCCTTTAGAGGTAGAATTCCTCAGGCTCTGTCTTCAGCCTCTGCTCTTCTCACACTACTTACCAAGTGACTCCATCCAAGTTGACGATTAACTCAAATCTCTTTATTTATAACTCCTAAACATCTTATCTGACCTCTAGACCCTATGTTAGATTGCAGGCTGCCGGTCATTTCCTTTGGATGCCCTGACACACTGCAAGTCAGTTCATCCAAAACTCACATCATAATTGTTCCTTCCCACAGGTGTTTCTTCTGCCCTCCCTGCACGGTGACAGGTGTCATCATTCACCCACACACCCATGGAGAGAACTGGAAGTCATCCACAGCTGCTCTCTGTGTTACACATTCAATTAGAATTTCCTTTGCTTCTCTCCGTTCCCACTGCTGTTTCCCTAGTTTAGGCACCTAGGATTTCTATAATAGCTTCCTTACTGAGCCCAGCCTTGTTTCTCTCTTCTCTGCTCCAGACACAGTGATATGCAAAAAGACAAATCTCAGCAGCTCACTACATTGCTTAAAACTCTTCCATAGTTTGCCAATAACGTTCAGGTTTTATAGCTGAAGTTCAAGTTCCTCCTCATCTAGTTCCTGCCCTCTTCTCTATAGCCTTAGCTCCTACCCGCCCCCACCAACCCTGACCCAAATGCTCAACTTCAGCGCTATGGAGCTATTGCTGCAGTGCCACACTTACTCTTATCTCTGAGCCCTTGTATATGCTGTTCTTTTGGCCTAGGATGCATGCCTCTATCACACTTCTCATTTTCTCAGGCTTGCATCATATACATCATCTAATCTGGGAGGGTCCATCATTGTGCATGCATAGTGCTCCCTGCATACTTCTGGGACTACATTTATTACCTTTTACCTTAACCGCTGTTTCGCTTGTCTGCCTCCTCCATCCTTGGAGATGGCAACTGTGTCTGACTCATCTCCGTGCCGAGGATAAGGCCTAGCAGAGAGGATATGTTCGGTAAATGCTTAATGACTGGATGATGGATGGAGTTTTGCTTGGCCAGGGTCTTAAGTTTAAACTCAGCATGTTACCGCCAATATACTCACAGGTTAGCTTCTAGTTTTTATTTTTTAGCCCAGGCTACTGTATGGGGAAAGTAGGTAGAAAGAAAAGGTCAATGTTACCTGCAGTGGGATAACAGTCAGGTTTAAACAGTTTTACAAGCAAGCACCTTAACTGCCTCCTCTGGCCAGTTACTTTAGTTTGGGGATACTCAGTCAGAGTGCCGTTAGTCCTTCTTAGTCTTCAATTTCTCTCTTTACTGGATGCTCCATGTCAACAGAAGCCATGTTTTCCAATACTCCAGCATCTTCGCAAAACTTTGTCAAGTGAGCCTCCCACCTCACAAATCACTGAAGGAACAGACCAGAGGGATAGCCTCCAGCCTCACGCAGAATTCTTATGATGTCTGCTTAGATTCTGAGCTATTGCCAATTTTCAGGTCCAGTACCACTGTCCAAGCCTCAACCTGGCAAGAATTCAACAATTCTTCATTCAAAACAAGTCAATCATTTACCCGCTGGATCCTAGGAAAGGACCCAATGAAAAGAAAAGGCTGTGTTTGACTCACTGTTCCTCTCCAACAGAGTCAAAGGGTTAATCATTTGTGTGCAGTCTGGGTTCCTTGATTGTAAATTAACTTTTTTTTCATATGAAAACACAGGAAGACATTAGTATTATTTCCCTAATACTTCTTTTAGAAAAAACATCCTTATTTTTCTTTCCATAGAAAAACCAGGAAACTGCGTGTCAACTGTTGCAGAAACACAAAGACGATGAAACTCCACATGCATATTTTCCAAGTATACCAGGATTTGTGGTACAATAGACAGTTAACATTTGTATACAGATATACATTCTTTGGGAGAATCATCACTATATTACAGCAGTTGTTCCTTTTTGCACCAAACCTACAGAACTGTTGTAAGTCTTATTTTATATTTCTGCTTTTTTATGGACAAGCAATCAATATATAAGACTTTCTCACCCAGGCAATCATGGAAGCAAATGTTGTTTTCTTTAGCCACATACAATGGTAGGAATATTATGCAGAGATTGTTCTAGAATATACAAAAGTCCCCAAGCAGCTAAAGTACTTTTAAAGCTGAAAAATGCTGGTAAAATCAACTACATCTGGGCCAGAATCAGAGGTAAATCGACATAGAATGCCTAAAAGCCATCTGAATAGTAATTAAGGTTTATTTTTTTTTCTACAAATCTTACTTTAATATAGCACTTAACCTTTCAAATGTTCTTAAGCCAACAAATGGATGATTTAATAAAAGGTCTTAGTTTATTTTGAGCTTTGAGATAGAACTTGTTGCTTGACTATATTCCATTTTGAAGCTTTGGCCTTGCAGTTCAGGCTGCTGCCCCTAAGGAAAAAAACCCTAGTTTCAAGTGCAGCAAACCTCACTGGAGTCTTCAAAGGAAGGAGAAAGGTTGGAGCCAGGAGGCTTCTGGCAAATGTTGGTATGAAGATTTGCTTGCAGACAAGTCAAACATTCAGAGACTGAGCCTCCATTGACCCTAACAGATTGCTGTAGGTTTTTCTGTAATTAGGAATAAAGTATTACGGTGTTTTTAAAGTCTGTCTTGTTCACTGATTAATTTCACTACTTTAATTTTCATATAAAATCCATTATAGCAGGGTAGGAAAAACTACCAGGTTCTGAAATCAGACTGTTTGGGTTGGAATCTTCTCCCTGAACCTCACCATGTAACTTTTGGCAATTTTTTTAACCTCTCACACCTCAATTTTTTTGGCTGTGAAATGGAAACAATAATAGTAATTTATTCACACATTGTTTGAGGATTAAATGAGTTAGTAAATATAAAACCTCCAAAACAGTACTTGTATCTAACAAGTACTCAGTAGATATTGGCATTTTGTTATGATCTATCATTATATTTAAGAAGCCCTTTAAGAATAACGAATACTCAATGGCCTATGTCTTCTTATAATAATAGAAATAAGTAGTCTGATTTTCATAGACATATTATTTCTAAAGTTGCAGCCAAGATTTAGAAGAAATGGGACGGATTTTTTTTCTCTTTGGTTGCTTTTCTGGCAATTGAGATGCTGCTTTAAATCTAAGCAATATAAATTATCCTTGATAGATTACCGATCCAAAGCCACAGTATCAGTCCCGCTTTGGAAAGTTGGAAGTTAAAAAGAAATATCTTGTTTCTGTCCTGCAATGAACTGGCAGCACTCTGGGTGATCACCAGGGCTGAACCAACAATAAGAAACGTTCCCTTTCAGCCCTGATTTGTACCCCATAACTGAGCTTACTCTAAAAGAAAGGCTGGATCGCAGCCTTTGGAACCAATTTTAATTCTGAAAGAGGCAAACACACATGGCCTGGCCCCAGAGTCTTGTCCCACTATCACGTCTGTTTGGTTGTTGGAGCATGGAGGCCCTTTCCGGGCCTTCAACCAGACTTCAGTGCCTTAGACAGTTTGATTAAGTCTGTGATTGTGATTTAATTTTTAAAAAGTCACCAGAATGAAATTCCAAAGACTCCGGTTTGAGTACTGATTAGATTATTCACTGGCTGCATGGCTTTGAGCAAATCCCTTAATTTTATGAGCTTTATTTATCAACTGAAGTTAATAATGACGAAGTCAAAGACTACTGTGAAGAATAACAATCATACATGAAGATGCATCCTATAAACTATAAAGCAGAAATATTAATAACTCAAATTTTCAGGCTTCAACTTTTTTAGTCTCTCACTTTGCATGGGATTCCATCTTCCTTGCTATGTCACTCTGGACTTGACTCCTGTCTGGACTGGACTAGGCTTGTCTTTGGACTTGACTGTGACCTGAAGATCTTCCAGCCTCTTTTCCATCCCGGCAAGTTCTGGCACGCTGCTGCAGACGTCACTGACGCATTAATAATTCTGGAGTTAACATAACCTGCTTGTCCACCTCACTCACATGATTGTGGAGCACATTTTTCCCCAGTTTTTTTTTTTTTTCCAAAATTTAGGTTCCTTTTCCAAGACAATCTTGACAATTTATAACAGAGCTATGCAGCCAGTGGCCACTCTCATCCGTTCATTTTATACTGTCCAGCCTCTATCAGGCTAAGCTAATGGGAACTGTTAATATCCTGAAAGATAAGTGGGGAAGGGGTAGAGAGAGAAAGGAGCAGAACAGGGTGCCCGTTTGAATAGAGGTAATGAAGGTCACTGCTATCTACTGGGGGAAAGGGGAAGGAAGCCACCATTTATGGAGTGCCTGTTATGTACCAGCTCTGTGCCAGGCACTTTATAAACAGTACTTTATTAAACACTGACAGTGATCTCATTTGCATTTTACATGTGAGAAACCTAATAAGGTTCAGACTATCTGTCATTTACCCAAAGCTACACAGTGGTAGAGATGAAATGAGGATCCAGGTTTGCCAGCACAGATTTGCCTCTAACAACATTGGGTTGTTTCAGGTGCTGCAAGGAGTCTCCAGTAAGGACCACAGGATGCTCCATTCTGCTTCCCTCAGTGATCACAGCAAACCTCTGAGGGAATGGGAGTAGGCACTGGAACTTGTAAGCCAGAAAGCCACCAAACATGCGTCCTACCTTGGGGCCTTGAGGAGTAAGTGGAATAGGAGACACACAGGATTGCACTGTTTCCTGTGGTTTGCGCACATGTTTTAGAAGCTCCCCTTTTTCTCGGCACATGCACATGAACTAGGGATGACTAAAACCCATTTACTTGACATGAAATTCATGAAGCCAGGACTCAGTACTCTGCAAGGTAAGGATGCTGCAAGGTCTGCAGTGTAAATAAAAGATACATACGTAGCCCATAAGCTGACATTGTATTAAAAAAAAAAGAACCCTCAAAAAATTCAAGAACAGAGGGTGCAAGGAACTCAAGGAGCTCTGCCTAGGAATAGAGAACGTCACTCTGCTCCAAACAGTTTTGTCTCAGCACCTCGGGCTCTGTAAACTGCTGTGTGGAGAACTTTGACTTAGAGAAGCTTGAGATGAGGGCGGGAGGCAGGAGTGTCTTGCTGCTTGCAAAGCTACAGGGTGTACAGCCTGGGGCTTGGTGGCATCCAGTCCCTGCCCTCTCTGCCTTCTAGCCTTAGAAATCCATTATGGTTATAAACTCACAATCAGAGTCTTGTTTTCCCAAATAAAGTACAGCCATTAGATTCAAGAACTAATTATTTAGCAGGATTTTTATCTCTAAGGACATCACAGAATCTCAGATTCTTGGTCAGACATCTGAGCCCACTAAGCTGTATCTGAGTGAAGCCATGCAGGGTGTGGATGCCCCTGGAATTCTCCCATTTGAGAACTGTAACTGCTAATGCTCACAGTTGCCGGCTAATGCTCACAGTTGCCGGCTTTTTTTTTTTTTTTTTTTTTTTTTTTTTTTTTAGGTATTAATGCTCTAGCCGCAGTAAGGACAGGAAAAAACAGGATTGAGATAACAGATAATTTATGGATACTTTGCCTCTAGAAGGGAAGGGCAGAGCTGCCACTAAGCAATAATTCAAACTAGGTTTAACTTTCCTTTTGGGTATTCTCCACCTCATCCAGACCCTATTCTACTTCCTCGGCTGCCTTTGTCCCCCTCCTCCCGGTCCCGCCCAGGATTTGGGGGATCTTTATGCTTCCCTCTGGTTAAATACCTTCCTTTCACACCAGCATGAACACCATCTTTGAAGCAAAGAGATCCATGCTCGAAAATGACTGACCTACCCTATACACCTTGCCAAAACTTCCGTTCTCTTGACGTTATTGCAAAAAGCAATCTGATTAAACTTAGAGGAACCATCAGAATTCTTTCAGGTTTCATTATGGCATTTGTGTTATTTTTATATTCAGCATGGGACAACACACGACACTGTTACCTTTTAAAATACATTACTAATAAAACAAATGTATTTCTATAATATATTTAATATTCTGCCCTCCCATTCACACTATGTTATGTAGAAACCTCTTGAATAGCCTTCAGTGATTCCTGCCTCCTGGAGCTCACACCCTTGTGCAATCCCTGCCCGGTGAGTATGGGCTGGACCTAGTGGCTTGATTCACGATGTCATTGCCAAGATTATGTTACAAGGAGACTGTGAGTTTCACATTGTACGACCCCTCTTTCTGTCTCGCTTGATCACTGTGGAATCCACTGCCTTATGGAGGGGGTCATGTGGTCAGGAATGGATGTCTCTGGTTAACAGCCAATGAGGACCAGAGGTCTGTCCCAGCTAGGTGAGTAAGCTTGGAAGTAGATCCTCCCCCAGCGGAGCACTAAGGTGACCACAGCCCACAATGACACCTTGATTCAGCCCTGTGGGAGAACCAGAGCCAGAGGTTGCAGCCAAACCACACCCAGATTCCAGGCCTACAGGAACTGAGGTAATAAGTTTGTTGAAGTTGCTAAGTTTGGGGATAACTTGCCACTCAGCAATAGACAATTAATTACTCTCTCTGCCACAAGTTTTGAGTAGTGAAACTCTTTCCAGGACTACTTCTCAGGCCCTTGCGTCACAAATACCTGACATTTGTGGCACCACTTCCCTTTCTAAACCTGTGGAAGACGAGGATAATCAGTGACCACGTTCTCTCCCCCACACTCCAGGCAGCCACAGCCACTTCCAATCAGCTGCAAGGGGCAACTGAGACAGAGTCATTGACCCTCAGGAGCTGACTGCACAAGAAAGGTGCTGCCACCTGTCAGCCTCCTCACCTAATGAGGCCAGAATCCGCTTCCCAAAACCATAATTCTCTTACTCTTTGATTGTTTTCTCCCCAGGAGGCCAACTGCACTGAAATAGTGAAAATACAGATTAAAGTTGATTTCTGGATAAACTTCACCTTTGGTCTAGCAGCAAAAGGCCCTCATCATTACTTTGTCACCATCTGTGGAAACTCTTGTACATACTTTTTATTTTATGTACATTTCCTTGTTAGTGCTCAGCCACCTTCAAATCTCGCTCTCAAGGCTTTGCCTTTGTTTTTCTCTTCAGAAATGCCTGTTTCTCTGAGAGGTCTACAATAGTCTCCCCTGATGGGGGTGTTTTATAACTCACAGGGAAACATGAACAAATGACTGGCCTCCTTCACCCTTTCAGGGTCCTATTCTTGTTCACTGGTAGATTGGGTAGCCTCAGGGCAAAAGGTATTATCCTGCTCTTAGTCCCACTGAAACATGACTCTGATCTGGAAAAGGGAGAGGAGCAAAAAGCAGTCATGAAACACAAACTGTCTCCATATTCTCGAGGCCAGCAGCTGGCCAGACGTCTGCTTTCCTGAGAGGGGCTGCTTATCCTCCCGGAGGCCCTCACTGGAAGACTCAGCCACCTCAAGTCACTGGAACCAAGACAAGAGAGAAGAAACTGAGGCCAGGTTGGTCTGAAACAAAACCTCAGATAATTTGCTTTGCTCTAATTTAACCTCATTGTAAAAGGCATGTAAGTTGAAATTACAGTACAGGACCATTTTCTATCTCTTACATTGGTAATTTTGGAAAATATATTTTTATTATTATCCTGTCTCTGCTACTTTCTAATTTGGGGGACCCAACTTGGGCAAATTACTTAATTCACTGAGCCTCAAAAAGAGATTTGAGTTTAACCCATGGTAAGTGCATGCTAAATGGTACTTATTACTATTATCATCTATTGAAGTAAACAAAAAGTTATGAGCTGGGCTTTAGAATTATGCTGAACAAAAGAACTTTCAGTGATGATGGAAATGGTCCGTACTCTGTGGCCACTAGTCATGTGTGGCTATTGAGCCCTTGAAATGTGTCAGATGTCACTGGGGAACTGAATTTTTATTTTATTTAATTTAACTTTGCCTAGCTACATGTAGCTAGTGGCCTCCATCCTGGACAATCTTATCTGTGACAGTCCTTTCAAGGATGATCTTATCTGTGAAAAAGCCCATCGTCTCATGTCCTTCCCAGAGGGAGCACAACCCAATGCCTGCTCTGACCGGAGTACTGCAAAATACAACCTTAACCTCCTAAGAAGTCCAAAATCCCAATACTGCTCGGAGGAAAGTAAGTGGGCATGGGGTGGGGAAGGAAGTCCTTTCAGGAAAAGAGAATGCTCCTGACCTACCTTTAACAGAATGTCCAGTTCTCCTGTTGCTTTGAAGACTGCCCAGTTCATACCCAGTCATCCCCATTCTCAACTAGTCACCCTAATGGCTACTGGCTGAATGAAGTCGGGGGGTTCTCTGTGTGAAGGTAATTAGAGTACAGGAATTTATCATCATGAATACCAAGTTCTAAGCAATGAACAAAAGGTTACCTTTATTGACACTACATGAAATAGAAGCTGTCTCCAAACTAATACTAACACATGTACATCCCACCTTTTCTTTTACTAAGCACTTATACTACGCCAGGCTAAATAATAGAATGCAAAGTTGAAAACGGCCTTTGGCCTCATTTCTCTCATTCTAATCAGGGCTGCAGATGCAAGTAAAGAACTGTGGTGCAGGGTGAGACGCACTCTACAATGGCATAGAAGAGTCTGCCATCAACTCCATTTGTTGGGGAAAGAGCAGGAAAAAAGTTTTCTGAGAGCAAGAGGCAACAGAGCAAGGTGGTGAAGGCGTTGGAGAAACTGCCTTCTACGATATATGTAAGAGAAGGAAGAGTAACAGCTGTTAATGACACTAAAGTGCTAAAAGGAAGTTGTAAGTTTCTGCACTAGAGTGAGTTTTCTGGCAGAACTAATTAAGATTGGGATACTATTATGGGCTGAACTGTGCTTCTCCAAAATTCATATGTTGAAGTCCTAACACCCAGAGTACCTCAGAATTTACCGTATTTGGAAACAGTGTTTTATAAATGATAATTAAGGTAAAATCAGGTCATATGGTGGGCCCTAATCCAATCGCACTGGTGTCTTTAGAAGAAGAGATCGGGACACGGACACACACAGAGGGCCGACCATGTGAAGACACAGGGAGAAGACAGTCATCATCTACAAGCCAAGGAGAGAGGCCTCAGAAGAAACCAAATCTGTTGACACCTTGATCTCGGGCTTCCAGCCTCTGTAACTGTGGGAAAATAGATTTCTGTTAAGCCACCCAATCTATGGACTTTATTGTGGCAGCTCTAGCAAACAAATACAAACACATTAAGCTTATTTTCATACCCAACTTTCACCCATGTAAAGAAATATTAGTATTTATTCTAAAGCTTCCATATCTGAGAGGGAAGAGCTCAGTGGTCCTAAGTCTTCGATTTCGAAAGAAAATCTCAATCTCTTGCCTGGTCCTTGTGAGGAGAACACTAATCTGAGCAAGAGAATCAGAAAAGCAGAAGTTAGTGAGGTCAGTGGTAATTAAACGAATTTTCTCCAGGTGGCAGAAATAGTCCCTAGTTTTCATTCTGCACCTCGCCATGGATAAAGTAAATATCAAGCGTGGAAATAACTTTGAAGAAATTGCCTCCATTATCCTCAGGACTCTAATCAAATCTGGACAATCACACTTAAGCCACTCCTGAGAGTTCATGTAAAGGTTTAAAGGAAGCAAGTCTACAGCATTTCCTACTAACGCGTCTCAGGGTCCCAGAACATTCAGGATCTTAATGTTACATAATGTAAAGTCACTTCTTTTGCTCTTTATAACAGTACAAAAATCACGTCAATTTTCTTCTGTCTGTAAAATGTACAAATCCAGTACCTAATAAGGATGAACTAACTTGACTTTTAACTTTCATTAAAAAAAAAATAAACCATTGAATTCTTCCTTTGTGTTGCTTCCAGGAATCTCAAATGGCTTTCGTGTGTGTGTGTGTGTGTGTGTGTGTGTGTGTGTGTGTGTGTGTGTTGGTGGGGAAAGGGTGGTATTTATTCTTGTAGAAAAATGAGATGAGGAGGGAAAGGAATTTATATTCATCATCTGAGACTGGAAAACGGAAGTGTAGTTTCCCCAGAATTTAATGATATTTACTAAATCTAAGGTCTACACCATGTCTCTGCTACATTCCCTAGAGGGGACCTAGATCAGGAAAAATCAGATATGTGTCTCTACTGGGCTGGCTGCGTACAGGCATTTCAACATGAGTATGTCAAAAACAGATCTCGCCATTTTGTCTCCTGTCTCCCCCATCTCTGAAAATACCAGCATTCGCCCAGTTGTTCAAACTTCAAACTTAAGATTCCTTCTTGGTTCCTCCCTCATCCTTATTCCTCAATATCCAGCCCATCAGCGTTCCCTATCACCGCCAACTCCAAGACATATCCCATGTGTCCCCTTCGCATCACCCTCACTGCTAAGTCTCTAGCCCAAGCTCTCACCACCTCTGCTCTGACCACTGCAGTGGCTTCTCAACTCACCTTCCTGCTTCCATTCTTGGTCCCTCCAGCCTGCTGCCTTGGCCAAGAATGGAATCTTTGCAAAATGTAAATGAAATCATACCACTCTTCTGCTAAATATCCTTTGATAGTGTCCTTTTAGGATAAATCCAAACACCTTATAGTGCCCTCTAAAGCCCTACATAGGCTACTCATTGTCTTCATTTCCACTTCATCTATCAGCACTCTCCCTTCAGGGCACAGGGGCCGCGCACTCCAGCTTTTTTTTTTTTATACTTTAAGTTTTAGGGTACATGTGCACAATGTGCAGGTTAGTTACATATGTATACATGTGCCATGTTGGTGTGCTGCACCCATTAACTCGTCTTGCTTTTATTCAGCTCCTTGAACGTGGCAAGCCTTTCCCTTTCAGGGCTGCTGAACTTACTGTGCTCTCCACCTGCAATGCTCTTTTGCCAGCTTTGCTGTGTGGGTGGTTGACCCACCGCTCAGGTCTAAGCCTCCAATGTAATTGCCCCAACTAAGACAGCTCTTTGCCCTTATTCTTCCTCACACCATTGCTAATATATATCAGAGCACCTGCCTCAATCCTTACTTATTCATGAGCTTACTTGTCTCTTCCCTACTAGTATGTAAACTCCTTGAGGGCAGGGAGGCTCCATCTCCTTCATCCCCATATGTCTAGCGCTAAGCTATGTGCACAGCTAGTACTCAGTCGATAGCCACTGAACAAACATAACCAAGGAGTAGGGTCTATGGTTTTATCACATGGAAAGGCACTTACATTTTCCTATTTCTCTGAAAACAATAAATGAAATTAGCAAAATAAATATTTCTTAAACCTTTGGTTTTTCAGAAAGCAAATTAAAATGCAAATTGGCTGAACTTGAGGGGGCTGCTTAGAAAACTTCCTATTCTAACAAGCTTTTTGCTCCCAGAGCAGAATAATTAGTGTCACCTGTCTACAACAGGTCTGTGACAGCCTCTTGGCCCTGGCTTTGTACATGAACCCCACAGGGAACCCATGAAATGGAGAAAAAAAATCCCACCAAAAACTTTTTACTATGGGTCTCAATTTAGTTTTCCTGACTAAAAATTTCATTTCCAAAGAATGCTAACCACAAAGCCCTCAAATTCATTTCAGGCACACTGGGCGTCTTGCAATTATCACTCCAATATAACCTACAGGGTGTGAGTAACTAGATTTCACACGGTGGCTGCCTCCTGCAATATCTATGGTGTGTCGGAATGCAATAGATTTTCAAGCTGTCATATAGGGAACTCCAGATGAACTGTCAACACAGACGCTGAAATCTCCAAAAATGATAACAGGAGCTAAGGATGATGGCAGAAAACAAGAGGAGAGTTATAAGGAAAATGTGATAAAGAGCTTCCCACTTCCTGGGCATGTGGCAGAGGCACAGCCAGTGAATTCCTGATGAGTGAGCAAAGTGGGCCCATTTATTTTGTGTCTGTTCCATCATTTCCAGACTCAGGTGCCCCATGTCTTGTAAAACAATAAAAGACCTGACAACCTGATAATTACTACTCTGAACAGTGTCAGAGGAGCGATGTCTGTACTGTCCTAGGTAAGCAACACACAATAGGATATTGTCATGTTATTAAGGGCTGTTTTCTAATTTCTCGGGTGGAAAGAGTGGTTAACCTCTTTTTAAATGCATTGCAAACTTTGCTTTACTAAACATCCTATATTAAATAAAATTTAGCCATTGTTTACAACTTGGGCTCATCATAATCAAATTATGTCGTGTTCTTAATGTTGCTGGTAGCCTATCTTAACAGTTCCAGGGCACACTGATCTTTCAATTTTTCTGACTTCCAGGGTTTAGTTTATTTTTTAGCTGTCAACTAGAAATGCTGCACTTTTGTTTATGCAGGTTTTTTTTTTTTTTTTTTTTTTTGAGGTGGAGTCTCACTATCTCACCCAGGCTGGAGTGCAGTGGTGCAATCTCAGCTCACTGCAACCTCCTCCTCCCTAGTTCAAGGAATTCTCCCACCTGAGCCTCCAGAGTAGCTGGGATCACAGACGTGCACCACAACGCCCAGCTAATTTTGTATTTTTAGTAGAAACAAGGGTTTCACCATGCTGGCCAGGCTGGTCTCAAACTCCTGACCTTAAGTGATCTGCCCGCCTCGGCCTCCCCAAGTGCTGGGATTACAGGTGTGAGCCACTGCACCTGGCCTTGTTTATCAAGTTTGTAATTCCCTTCTTTCTCCTACCTTCTAATGTGTCTGGAAATCACCATTATCAGGACAATTAGAACAACTGTGTTCTACTGTAAGAGCAAATATGCTTTGTTATAGCCCCTTGTGGTGGAAAAACACATGGATTTAGTGTTTTGGCTTTGCAGCATCTATTTTGGCTGTCCAGAGGTTTTTGCTTATTATTATGTTTTAAATGTTTACTGATACTGGATGAGTGCCCTCCAGATAAATGAAGTACTGCTATGGTTAAAATTTCTGTCTAAAGCCTGTTTGGCTTGAGGAAGGCATATAAACAACATGTGACATTTTCAGGCCATGTGCAACCTGCTGATATGGTCAGGCGGCTATAATCTGTGGTTTTAACTGTCTTTGTTATCAGCATCACCATTATTACATGACACTTCTTTGCAAACTCACTCCCCTACTTAATTCTGCTAGAAGCAGAAAACCATTACACACTGAAATTCTCAAATAGTTCTCTGAAGTTGTTTCTTTTCAAATTTTAGAAGCAAAGAGGCATTAAACACACTTAAATTTTTAAACTACCGAATATTAATCAAAATAAAAATAATAAGCAAACATGCTCAAAGGTAAATTGTAGTTCCCAGAGAACATAAAAGTGAGATAGCATAAAACAATGTAATTAATTCATGGTGGAAATTTCAATTGCTTGACTGAAATATTGTTTTTACAACCATCTTTTAGCTATATTTCCTCTCTTAGAAAAAAGGTAATTTATTACATTAATTAATGTATCATTGGAGTCAACTTTCACATAGAAATGTGAGGGATACATAATACCTAATTGAGAATTTGAAAATTGTTTTTATTTGCTTGGCACACACTCAGAAGTCACTCACTGACAGTAATACCAGTTTCTGGGTTTGATGTCTCTCTGGCTTCATCTTATAGGTAACGGACTATGACCCAGCTGAGCAGTAGACAAAATGAAACTTGGAAATTCCTGTGGATAATCCAAAAAGTGATAACTTGCTGAATGACATTCCAATGATATGTCTGAAAAATTACAATGAACATGTTTTTTCTCTTCTTATCCTGTGTCTTCTCTTTCCTACTCTCAAGGAAATAATTCAGTCACCATCAAGAGGCTCTCATGAAATCCAATACAGCAACCATGTAAGGATCTGGGACAGGTAATTCACATTCCACAGCAGTAAGGTCTTAAGACATTTGCAGAAATAAAGTAGAAGAAAGTATCCAAATGTATTAAGTAGGGCATTCACTTAAAAGCTGAGGTCTTTTAAACAATGAACTTCTAGGGAATGAACATTTTGTAAGCTTAATGTTATGATCACAGAGTTTTGAGAAAACACCTGAAAGAATGTGTTTAAGTGTCTGAGAGCCTAGACCCTGAAACAAGAATAAATGGGTTTAAGTCCCCACTTCTACCAGCTATAAGACCATGAAAAAATTACTATCTGCCTCCCACAAATCCCCGCCTATCTTCCCTCATCTAAAAAATGGGAATAGTAATAGAACCTATGTCATTAGGCTGTCAAAAAATTAAGTCATCTAATATATTTAAAGAACTCAGAACAATTCCTGGAAAATTATATGTGCCATACAGGCATTGACTAAAAAGCACCCATTATAGAAATATTCATCCTAAGTTTTTTTTTTTTTTAATCAAAGTGACATTAGTTAATACTGTGGCTGAAAAGGATGGTCAGAAAATCAGACTGAACAATTTGGCAACCAAGGATAAGGCTTGATGTGCAATTTCCTCTAAGCATTCTTAACCTTAACTGTAACCACAATTGCAAGAAATGAATTTCACTCAGCCCTGTTTTCAGCCTGCCTAGAATGATGGCAAATTCTCACCACTGAAGTGACCCTGAAAATGTGGCTGGCTGGGCACAAAGTGCTTGATAATGACAGAAACCATTCAGCTGTGCTGTGTACGTAACTGGGTAAGAAACAACTGTCACACAACACCAAGCGACTCAAGAAATCATCGTTACCACCACAAGAAAGAGCCAGTGAGAGTCTTACTGCTCCCAAATCCACAGCTCTTAGCACAAATACTCTCGCTGCTGTCTGACCATTCTTTTCCTTGTTGCTGTCTATGTACTTGGAAAATGCATGTATTAACATGTTTTCACTATTTGCTTATTTCATTGTGTCTTATAATGAACCTTCTGGACCACATATATCAAGCTCATCTGCATATTTAAAGAGCCAGGTTTTACGGCTCTACCAAGTTGAAATAGAACCTCTAGGGATAGAGCCTGGAATTGTGGAATTTTGAATAAGGAACTCCCAACATATATAGAAATTCCACGTTGGAGAATCACTTTGATAATGTAGGTTTTAAAGTTAGCACTACTGACATTTTGGACCAGATCATTCTTTGTTATGAAGGCTGCTCTGTGCATTGCATGATATTAAGCAGCATCCTTGGCCTCAACCCACTAGATGCCAATAGCACGCCAGCTGTAGGAACCAAAAACATCTCCAGGCACTACCTAATGTCCCCTGGGGGCATAATCACACCTGGTTGGAAGCCACTGAACTAGTCTATCCTAAAACAGGCATGGGACAGAGGCTATGATGATTGCCTCAAAGATGTGGTTCTCAAGTGCTTACCTATGTACTTCCTTGTTTAAATGGGTTTGAGTCAGCAGTCCATATGAAGTTGGACTCAATTTTTGAGACAGGGTCTCACTCTGTCGCCCAGGCTAGAGTGCAGTAGTGCAATCACAGCTCACTGCAGCCTTGATTTCCCAGGCTCAAGTGATCCTCCCACCTCAGCCTCTCAAGTAGCTGGGACGACAGGTGCATGCTGCTATGCCCCATTAATTTTTAAAATTTAATAGAAGCAGGGTCTCCCTATGTTGCCCAGGCTGGTCTTGAGCTCCTAGGCTCAAGTGATCCTACCAGCTTGGCCTCCCAAAGTGCTGGGATTACAGGTATGAGCCACCATGCCCAGCCTAGACTCAATTTTAAAATGAAAAATTGTAACTAAAGAATTTAAAACAAATTCGTTTTTATCTACCTGTCGCTATCCATGCTTGTATACCTACAACACATAAAAAGGCATTTTTTTCCATAAGAACAAGCCCATATGTTAATGAATGAAAAAGGACTAATGATAGATAATATTACCATAACTATGATTTTTTTGTGTATATTTGCCATATGTTAGTCAATGAGCTAAGTACTTCATATGGATTATTTCAACTCATTCTCTTAATAACCCCATGGCATCCATATTATCATTCTGATTTTATTCATAAGGAAAGTGAAGATTTAGGATTAAATAACTTGTCCATGATCACACAACTATTTTATGGCTGTAATCAATTTAGTCTTCAAACATTTTGAATAAAGATTAGAAATAGGAAATACTCCCTAACTAATTTTATGAGATTAAAACCACATAGGAGAATACAGGAAAGGACAATTAAAGACTGTTCTCATATATGAGCATCAATTTTAAAAAAATGATGGCAAATTGAATCAAATAGAGTATGAAGAAGATATATAGTACTTTTAAAAAGCATTTGAACAACCACTCACCAAGAAACAGGAATTTACAGGAACTTGCTCAAGTCATGCACAATGATAAAACACTTGACGTAGCCCCTTTAAAAATTAAAACAAATCAAGTATATTTACTGTTGTTGGTTCTATTCGACATTCTACTGTGCAATATGGGAAAAAGACTGTCATATGAAGACTATACAATTTCTTTTATAGAAATGCCAAATAAACCCAAAGATAAAATATTAAGAATTTTACAAGATGGCTAGTTCCAAGATCAACATGTTAAAAAGCAAAAGCATTCCTATATCTCAGCAGTAAAGGATTATAAAACAAAATTTTAAAAAAATTTAGCAATAACAAAAAAGGAAACCAGACAACTATATTAAAAGATTACAGAACTTTTTATCATATTTTTTTTAACATTTTGAACTTCGAGTTACTAATACTGCTCGACTCTTGGGTCATTTATCAGCATCGGCCCATTCTCTCATTCCTATTTCCATTCAACAGTGACCACAGAAAAACATCCTAATGTATTTGTTATGTATCCTTTTGTTTGTATGAGTTCTTGTAAAGTGCAGATTACTGTTTTATGTGCAGGTGTATTTTTGTGATGTAAATAATAATGTGCAATAGAGTCCATTCTTTTAGTTATTAGGTTTTGTAACTCTATCAGTTTCAGGAGAAAATTATATAAAGACATTGACGAAGACCTGAATAAATGTACCATGCTCAAAGATAAAAAAGATATTGTGGAAAAAAAAGATACTGTGAATATGTCCATTATCCTCAAATTAATCTATAAATTCAATACAATGTGGTGAAACTACCCTGTGTGTTGATGCACATGTGTGTGTAACTTGACAAGTTAATCCTAAAAATTATATGGGAGAGAAAAGGAGCAAGAATAGCTGAGACAGTTGAAGAAAAAAGAATAATAGGAAATGGGGTTGGGACTAGGGGGGCTTTCCACACCACACAAAAAGACATTTTTAAAGTTATGCTTAGTGAGACAGGCCAGGCACCAGACACATCAAGACAAATACTGCATAATCTCACTTATATGTGGAATTTTTTTAAAAAGGAGCTCATAGAAGCAATGAGTGGAATGGTGGTTACCATGGCCTGGGGGTGGAGGATGGGGAGGGAAGTACGGAATGGGAGATGCTGGTTACAGGTACACAGTGTCAGGCAAGGGGAATAAGTTCTGGGGATCCACCGTACATCATGGTGACTATAATTAATAATAATGTATAATTTACTTCAAAATTGCCAAGAGATTTTAAATGTTCTCACCACAAAAAAAGTATGTGAGGTAATGACTATGTAAATTTTCTTAGTTCAAAAAACATCACATCGTTTCTGTCTAACCAGACAAATTCTGGTTAGAGGTTATCTCTGAAGAGGAGAGAGAGAAACACAATAATACACAATAAATACATACAATTTATCATTTGTCAATATATAGATATTTGGGAGGCTGAAGCAGGTGGAATGCTGAGGCCAGGAGTTCAAGGCCAGCCTGGGCAACATGGCAAGACACTGTTTCTACAAAAATTTTAAAAAATAGCCAGGTGGGTCTGTAGTCCCAGCTACTTGGGAAGCTGAGGTGGGAGGAATGCTTGAGCCCAGGTGATTGAGGCAGCAGTGAGCCATGACTGTGCCACTGCACCCCAGCCTTGGAGACTGAGAAAGACCTTATCTCAAAAATAAAAAATAAAGTTATAGTAGGATAATGTGGTATTGGAGAAGAGGTAAGTATACAGACCAGTGGAAAAGCAGAGTCCAGAAACAGGCCACTGTGGCAGAGACTGTAAGTTGGCTCACTCAACAGTTATCCCAACTCCATTCTTCCTTGTTTTCTTCCACAGTGGAAACTACTCAACTCAATGCTCTATTTTAATTCCCAGCCTCCTTTCAGCTAAGAGTAGTATATATAACAGTTTTATACAATAAAATTTAGGGATAAGGTCTTTAAAAAGATTTTCCCTTCCTGAAAAACTAAAAGGTAAATCGTAACAAGATCAGGTCTTTGACCTTTATACTTCTCCTCTTCTTCCTGACTTGAACACAAATATAAAACCTGGGAGTATGGCAGCCATGCCGTAACCATGAGGAAAATGTTAAGGATGGCAATGATGTAATGTAAAAGGAGCCTAGGTCCTTGATGACACTGCTGAGCTGCTATGCCAGCCTCAACGACTTTGCTCCAGACCACAGACCACTTATTGCATGAGACAAACTCCAGGCTTAATAGGCCACTATTTTTTTTCTATTTTTTGCAATCAAATTGAATTTTCACACACACACACACACACACACACACACTCTCTCTCTCTCTCTCTCTCTCTCTCACACACACACACACACACGGAATCTTGATATTGACAGAGTTGAAAGTATAAATCATTACAATAAGTGATGCTAAGACAACTAGTTAGCACATGCATAAACAATAAAACTGAATCCGCACTTCACAACTCACACACCAATTTCAGTGGATTAGATATTTAAATGTAAAAAGAAAAACTTTGAAAATGTTAGAAGAAAATATTTTTGATATTGTGGTAGATAAGGACCACTTAAAAACAACAAAAAAAAATAACTTAAAGGCTAATACATCAAATTGCACCAAGATTAACAATATGGTTTTGGCTGGGAGCAGTGGCTCATGCTTGTAATACCAGCACTTTGGGAGGCTGAGGTAGATGGATCACAAGGTCAGAAGTTCAAGACCAGCCTGGCCAAGATGGTGAAACCTCGTCTCTACTAAAAATACAAAAAAAATTAGCCTGGCGTGGTGGCAGGCACCTGTAGTCCCAGCTACTTGGGAGCCTGAGGCAGGAGAATGGTGTGAACCTGGGAGGCAGAGGTTGCAGTGAGCCAAGATCGCATCACTGCACTCCAGCCTGGGTGACAGAGCGAGACTCCATCTCAAAAAAAAAAAAAAAAAAAAGAATATGGTTTCATGAAAAGGCAGATAAAGTAACACATAAGCCACAAACTGGAAGATCTTTGTAAAACATAACAGGTTAACAGTTGTAATGTCCAAAGAACTAGTATGAATTATTTAGAAAATATAGTAACCCAAAGCCATGAGCAGGTATTTCAAAGAAAAAACCAACACCAACATATAATAAATATATGAAAAAGATGCTCAACCTTGATGGTAAAATTAAAGACACAGTGTGACACTATTTCACTCCATCAGATTTGAAAAAAAAGGAAATCAGTATAGCAAAGATATTGAACAAGGAGGGCTCATATACTTATGGTGGCAATGACAACTCAAATGAACACAACCTTGAAATATAACTTGCTATATATGATATTGAGAGGTGAAGCCAGCTGGGCTTCTGGGTTGATGGGGACTTAGAGAACTTTTCTGTCTAGCTAGAGGATTGTAAATGCACCAATCAGCACTTTGTAAAGTGGACCAATCAGCACTCTGTAAAATGGACCAATCAAAACTCTGTAAAATGGACTAATCAGAACTCTGTAAAACGGACCAATCAGCAGGACGTGGGCAGGGACAAATAAGGGAATAAAAGCTGCCACCCCAGCCAGCCGCGGCAACTCACTTGGGTCCCCTGCCACGCTGTAGAAGCTTTGTTCTTTAGCTCTTCATAATAAATCTTGCTGCTGCTGCTCACTATTTGGGTCCACACCACCTTTAAGAGCTGTAACACCGCGAGGGTCTGCAGCTTCATCTCTGAAGTCAGTGAGATCACGAACCCACCGGGAGGAACAAACAACTCCGGACATGCCACCTTTAAGAGCTGTAATGCTTGAGGTCAGTGGCTTCATTCTTGAAGTCAGCAAGAGCAAGAACCCACGAGAAGGAATAAATTCCAGACACAATATGGAGGAAGAGGCATATAGCCCATTTGACCCATCAATTTCATTTGTAAGTATAAATCCTGAAGAAATTCTCACACAAGTATAAGAATGTTTATTACAGTAGGATGTGAAATAGCACACACACACATACACATATCCAAAGCCCCAAACTATCCACTGACTGGAAAAAAGCATAATGATAAATGTACACACTGGAATACCACCAAGTAGCTGAAAATTGATGAGAACCATATATATCACTATAAGTGAAACTCACAATATTAATAAAAGTAGTTCCAGAAAAATACAGAGAGTATGACACATCTATATAAAAATTATAATTATCAGAGGTTGAAGAATCAGGAAAAATAACTAATGGGTGGTTCTAGGCTTAATACCTGGGTGATGAAATGATCTGTACAACAAGCCCTAGTGATACAAATTTACCTATAACAACAAAGCTGCACATGTACCCCTGAACTTAAAATGTAAATGGCAGGGCGCGGTGGCTCACGCCTGTAATCCCAGCACTTTGGGAGGTCGAGGGGGGCGGATCATGAGGTCAGGAGATTGAGACCATCCTGGCTAACACAGTGAAACCCCATCTCTACTAAAAATACAAAAAAAAAAAAAAGCCAGGCATGGTGGTGGGCACCTGTAGTCCCAGCTACTCGGGAGGCTGAGTCAGGAGAATGGCGTGAACCCGGGAGGTGGAGCTTGCAGTGAGCCAAGATCGCACCACTGCACTCCAGCCTGGGAGACAGAGCGAGACTCTGTCTCAAAACAACAACAACAAAAAATGTAAATGAGAAAAAATATTTTTATTAGTGTTGGGAGAAATACCTACAGCAAACACTAAAGAGAAGAGAATGACACATTCTGGTTAGAGGTTATCTCTGAAAAGGAGAGAGAGAAATACAACTGGGGAGGGGCACACAGTTATCGGTAATACCCTGTTACTTTAGCTGAATAGCAAGTATGCGAGTGTTCAGTTTATCTTTATTGTTTGTGCCTTACATATGGGTACTAGATATTTTTACTTGCATAAAATATTTCATAAAGTTATCAAGGCTTCAAACTCTACTTTCAAAAAAGTTGCCATGAAATTGGTTAATATTGTTCTCTATTACAGAGAGAAGATAAGTTTTAGACATGTGGAAACATGGAGAGGAATAAGTGGATTCAACTGAGTTCTAACACATTCTGGAGTAAATACCCTTTGAAATCTCTTAATGTGCAAATGACAAAACCTCTTGCAGCTAATACAAACTATAAGCACAGGACCCACCAAGACAACGGAGGTGATTTGCAGAGCAAACTTCTGACGCTGTAACTGGCAAACAACCAACAAACAACTGATGAATTTCACTGTGGGCAAATAGACAATATTTTTACTGAAAATACAATCTACATTTACTGGTTTGATGGGCTCTCTCTCAGGTACAACTTAGGAAAGAGACCTTGATGATATCATCAACTATTTTTGAAGACATTGACCCAGTGTGCTGTTACGTACAAAAACATCCCAACAAAATGTCAACTACCATCAGAAAAGGTGCAAACTATTATCCTAGGATTTTGGAGAATGAGGGTGCTTCCACAGTTGGAATGCTGTGTTAAGTTCAAATTGGTGCACTTGAAGAAAAATGTAATGGAGCTGGAGGAGACAAAAAAAGATTAAGTATAATGATTAGGTGGATAAAGTTGTGTCCAGTGAGGTCACACTAAAATATGAGAGTCTGCCAATCTGGAAAATGGGACTTGAAAAAAAATACCACTAAAATGCATCAGTTTACTTAAAAATATGGATGAGGTAACCAGCTGCTTGTGGAATGGGGCATCCCAAAGCTTGAGGTAAGGAAGGGGAAGCAAATACATTGAAAGCCTGAAATGTACTAGCTACCCAGTAAGGTGCTTTCTCACACACCAGTTTAGTTTTCTAATACTAAAAGTAATTTGTATAGGCTAATCATGTGAAACTTGTTACTTCAAAAGATGCTACACAGTCAATATATAAATCAGCTACTTCTATATTTTTACTTCTTACCCTTGTTCATACTCCTACAACTGCATTTATTTACTTACTAATCTATCTTCCCTAATTGTCCTTTAATTTCTTTGAGTGTATCATTACTTCTATGTCATCTTATATGTCCAGCACACAATACCCAAGAAGTTTAGTGAACGTAATATGTACTTATTATATAAAATGTTGAATGACCAAAATAGCTTTAGATGCAAATCCAAGCATGCATTAATGGTCTGCTAATGAAATAAAGGATTTGGGGGGACATGCCTAACATTTGATACTAATGCCTGAAAAAGCCAAATCAAACAAAGATACTCTTCTATAACAATGACTTTCCTGTGGGAGACAAGTGAAGCAGTATAGGGACCCCTCGGTCCAACCCCAGGTGGCAGTTTTTATGCTTACTACACACCAACCAAAAATACATACCTGAATACATACAGCATAAAATACATCTCTATGCAGCAGATAACAATGATTTGGAGAGTCCCATTTTATCTTCCTCTAGAATGTTTGCATGAGTCAAAGACCCATGAGGGAAAAGGTCAATATAGGCCTCAGGTAATGGACAGACCAGTTGAAGAATTGATCAATAAACTAATTTGATTCAGCCCACACAATGGACATTATTTCCACGGTTCTAAGACTAGATTAATTTAGGCCAAAGAGTTGGATTGTATTGATTTTTCTATCCTGACTTCATATAAGCCAGACATTGAAAAACTAATTCGATGTGGAATTATTGAGACTAGAAAAATCTTCTCATCTCAGCCAGTCGCGGTGGCTCACGCCTGTAATCCTAGCACTTTGGGAGACTGAGGCAGGCAGATCACGAGGTCAGGAGTTTGAGACTAGCCTGGCCAACATAGTGAAACCCCATCTCTACTTTAAACACACACACACACACACACACACACACACACACACACACACACACACACACACACAATTAGCTAGGCGTGATCGTGGGCACCTGTAATCCCAGCTACTCTGTCTCAAAAAAAAAAAAAAAGAAAAAAAGAAAAATCTTCACATCTAATGAAATTTAAGTGGGTCTCTGTGGTCAAAAATTCAGAAAACCCGGTTGACTATCTCAAGAATCGTTTCATAGTCACCTGGAAACAGGATTTAAATGCAACAGTGCTGCAAAACTCAGGAGTAAGCATCTTAAGACAAGAAAAAGTCTTGGAACCTCAAATTTTCCCCAAACAGATGAGGCTACAGGGTGAGGGCTGACAGGTTAACATAGATGCACTGTTTTGAAAACTACATTTATGTAGTTCAATAACATCCTTTGTGTTCCCCAAATACCACACTGTTCTTCCTTTTAACTAAATGCAGACACTTGTTTTTTTCCCTCCTATAGTAGTCATCTTTTTACATCAGCACCTATGATTTTTATGATCCTCACAAGCTCCTGCTTGTGATGCTTATCTTGGCTTTCTCCAAAAAAACTATTCAGCCATGAGGGGAACACATATTTATTTTCATCCAAAACTGCATAATATTTGTAAGACATCTATGAGTCAAACAACAGCCAGCATTTTATGAGTAGCCAAATCTGAAGGCAAGGTAAGCAATGAGTGAGGGTAACCCAGTGACTTACTAGTAGAAATAATTCCTATCTACTCCAGTAAGTCTTGCTGTTTCTTATCTGAAATATGTTGACAGATTACTTGATGATGCAAAAACGTCTCCTGGCCCCACAAACTACCCAGTCTCACCATAAAAGAGGCAACGCTTTACTTTTTGGTTTAGGCTTAAATTAGATCAGTAATACATCAACACATACTTTTTTGGCATTTCAAAGAAGGCTAAATCCTCTATGATTATCCTCCATCTTCTATCTCTGTTGTCGCCCTCATTTCTTTTTCAGGCTGGAGTGCAGTAGTGCATGCTCGGCTCACTGCAGCGTCAACCTCCTTGTCTCAAGCAATCCTCCAACCTCAGCCTCCTGAGTGGCTGGGACTACAGACGCACACCACCATGCCTGGTTAAATTTTTCATATTTTTTTTTTTTGCAGAGAGGGAATCTTGCCATGTTGCCCAAGCTGGTCTCGAACTCCTGGACTCAAGCAATCTGCCCACCTCAGCCTCTCAAAGTGTTGGGTTTATAGGTGTGAGCCACTGTGCCCAGCCCCTCTCTTCCTTTTCAGAAGTAGAAATGAGGTTTATCTCCTTCCAGACATATCTATACATACATACACACACACTTATATGTATGATTGTACATAAATGTAGCTGCAGAAACTATATGGTATCTCATAAAAGGTATGTGATACTTTTTTTTCCCCACTCAATGCATCTTAGAGATCCCTCTGTGTTGAGCTGGATACAGATCTAACTCATTCTGTTTAGCTGCTCCATAAGTGGTTTCCCATGGATATGGAAGTACTTTTGCTTTTGTTACGTGGCAGTAGATATTCTTATGCTTACCTCCTGCTAGTTATACTGAAGAAGTGCTGGATTGGATAGATACTTCTAACTCACCTCTTAAAGTGGTGGTACAATTTATAATCCCACAAGCAATGTGTCAGTTACTCCACACTTTCACCCATTCTTGACATTACAACATTTAGAGCAATTCACTTTGACAACTCTTTTTTGAGCCCCTTAGTTGTTCCTCTAGGCAGTAATAGGTAAGATGGGCCTAAAAAAATAAAGGGTAAGAAAGCAATGTACACTCTCTTCTGAGGCTGCCGGCAGTTGGAGAGTTAACTGAGACAGAGCAGGGACCCACTCTTGGGGGCCTGCCAGACATGTCTCACCCCCAGAGCACAGAAATAAAGGAAAATCTTGAATTTCTTCAAGGGAAATTCCTGGCACCTAGCCAGTTTTGAGAAGTAAATGAGCAACGTGATAAGCAAGAAGATAGTAGTAGCTTAAAACAATGGCCAAGGAAGGTAGAGTCAGAAGAATGTTTTGCTCCTTATAGAAACTGAAGATAACATCTTAACACATGTCCCCGAGTTGTTTTTCAGAAACCCACATCGCCACCAAATGGATTCTCTGGCACGTAGACCTCAGATAAGGGAAACTGAGGACAGAATTCTGACCACTGTTCTTTGTTCTAAATTTCTTTCTAAGGGGCCTGGAGGAGGTCACGTCCCTAAGTCAGTGCTAACATTCTTTCTGCTGACCCTACATTTTTAGATAAAGCTCTCCCTCCTCAACCAATTGTAAATCAGAAAATCTTCAAATTCGTCTATGGATCTGTGGGTCCCCACTTTGAGATGCCCTCCCTTTTTAAGTCAAACCAATGTATAGCCTCGATGTGCCGATTTATCACTTTGCCTGTGACTTCTGCCTCCCCACCTTTAAAAACCCTTATCTGTAACGCATCAGGGAGTTCGGGTCCTAAGCATTAGCTGCCCGATTCTCCTTGCTTGGCATTGTGCAATAAATGCCTCATTTTCGCTCACTGCAATCCTGATATAAGTGTTTGGCTTTGCTGCACTGGGTGAGTGGACCCAGCTTGGTTGGATAACACTAACAGTCATCTATCTCAAAACAAATAGTGTACACCTCCTCTTCGTGTTTTTTGCTGATGTTGGCTGGAAATTGCACCCACTCACGTGCCCTCCTTCCCCTCTCATCTTGGACCAACCACCAGCATACCCAGCCAGAAGGCCCTGTGGGCCCTAGACGACTGGCTGGCCGAAGGTACACTAGAGAACCAAAACAAAGTCTTTTTTCCCCCTGCTGCTATTCCCATTTCCCAAAGAAACACTAATAATAACCCGTCTTTTGAAAAGAAATCTTGTTTATGTCATACAATATTTAACAGAGCTCTGCCTTTCCAGAAACCAACTGTCAGTGCTACCCAGTCACTTAGATGAGCTTCCTAAATTATTCATTCCATTTCTGTGATTTTCTTATACGTGCTTAAGAGTTCTCAATAAATATGTTTACGTAAAATGTATAAAGGAAGAAGTTCTCTCAAAATAGTGTTTTGGGAGCGGATAATAAAGAGGACCGTTGGTGTGGATGCATTCAGAGTGCTGAGCCGTGTGTCCTGTAAGAGATTCATTAGAGCACAATGAAAACATTAGAGACAGCAATGGCCTGTTTAACCAGTCAATTAGGGCACCATTAAAAGTGCAAATCCGATCATCAGCGTCTGCCTTTCAGAAGCCCAGAGAAAGAAAGAGGAATCCTTCAGCTTTGTGTTCCTGCTGTTATCTCAGATTTTAAAATCTTTCTCAGAAGAGGCTGACTTTTACAAGGAAGGTGTAGTCTATAAGAAAAAACGTACATCTCTTTGAGCTGCGTGACAATCCTTAGTGACACCTATACTTGGCTAATGTAGGGTACTCATCAGGCTGAAAACATGTTCCCTTGCTTCTTCCCAAATTTCCCTACCAGCTCATAACCGAGTGGAGACAAAATCGTAAGTCCTCTGGGGACCCTGGTGGAACAACTCTTAAAATTGCTCAGACACAGTTGAAAGATCCCTCCCAGACCTCCTGCATCATGTTTCCACGATTATTCTAAGGGAGTATGAGAAAATGAAGGATGCGAGCAGGAGAAAAGGCAAAACAAACTCCTGCCGTGCCCGCCCACTAAACAAAGTGTCGTTTTTCCTCCAGGATGCCTCAGCCACTGGGCAACTTGACAACTAGGTTCCCGTAGAAGTGCTGCTCCTGCAATTCCCAAGCTCTAACAGTAAAGAATCTCAGCAGCTTCAGGAAACAGAAGTCATAGGATGTTCAAGTCACACTTGGGGACCTGGTATATTGTGTTAATCTCAGGTATTTGAAAAGTTCTGTGAAAAACTTAATGTGGTACCCTATACAATTATGCTAACAACTTTGACTTTTTTTCATTAACATGTATCCCCTGAACTATAACTGTTTATTACTCATTTTAAAAATATGAAGTCACGGAAAAAAATCCTCTAACTTAATTGGGTCTGACTATGTGAATGCTAGAAAATAAGGAATCAAGTAATCTTAGATTGAAACACACCTGAAAAGTTTTTTATTTTTTTGCTCAACTTCCTCTTGGAGGAGACAGAAAAAAAACTCTGAATAAACTAAGATTAAGGTTTTGTTTCCACATGGGTATTTATGCTGCCTTAAATGGATATAGGAAAACCCAGAAATGTAGGTCTAAGGTATTTTGTTTTTATTATCTGTCCAACAAGAGGATTTTGTTTATCTGAGATATCTGGGTGAGGATTATTAAATTACTAAAATCTTCGAAGTACAAAACTTAATATCTATCTGCACGCAATGACTTTTCATAAATTGAGAGAAAGCAAAACCTTTCTTTGAGCAGAGCTTTTTAAACCCAAGAGAGCACCTATCATCAATAACTGAATGTACACATGTTAAGGATCATTGTGCCATTTGATATGGAATTAGCTCATTAACTCGAATGCAATACAAGAGACAGGGACAGGTAGAAGAAGAAGGAAATGTGCGCCATCTATATGATGAACAATAAGCTTATCTGGAAATCCTAGATCATTCACTATTGGGGTGGCCTTCTACTACCACAAACCAAAGACAAAGACACAAGCCTTACCTTCAAGGAGCTTACAATACAAAGATAACAGACAATGCATGGCACCATGTTATATCTGATGATAGGGATTGATAAGGGAGAAGAGGTCAGGTCAGAGAGATCTCCGTTTCTGGGAGAAGCAAGGATTTCAGAAAGGCTTCAGCAAGATAGTAGTTCCCACATGAGCATTTCCTGTCTACTTAAGGCCTGCCCTTTGCTATTCTCTTTGGATCAGAGCTTCTACCCAGAAATAAGACTGCCCAGCGGAAATGGGGGAAAGGAGATACAGCCATGAGGCTCTTTAGCGTCTGACTAATAGACTCCAGTTTCATGTTTTATATTCACCAATCTCAACCTGCTCTTTCTACATCTGGCTTTCATTGTGATACCATTGACTGCTCGGAGATGTGAGGGGAGCTTTGCACAGGTGCATAAATATTCATTTCAGAGAGAGCCATGAATAAACTTCCAGTGATGTAATACAACATCTAGTTCCAGAAAATAAAGTCAAGAGTTTGAAAAAAGATTGTCATCCCAAACAGTATTTTTCAAAATGAGAATACTAGTCATAAACCTGCACTGAAGAGAATACCCATAACATATACACAAAAAAAATGTAGTTGTGAGCAGCATTCTTTATTACTACCAATCAGAGTTTGAATATTTTTCATTTGTTTTTTAGAGATGAGGTCTATGTTGCCTAAAACTCCTGGGCTCACGTGATCTTCCTGCTTCAGCCTCCGAAGAAGCTGGGACTATAGGTGCACACTATTGCACCCAGCTTTGAATCATTTTGGCCTGTAGTCAGAAATATCTTAACATCCATTCATAAAATGAAATTGGGGCCAAATCCAACAAAGAGTGGAACATTAAATTTTGATACTACTGTACTTTTAGAGTGAATACCCACAGACTCACATACCCACACACTTCTATACCCTGTTCAGTGCCTTTCTGCATATCCTCCTGGATCCCTGTAACCATCAGAGGCCTCTCCAGCTGGTAACTATAGAACCCAGCTGTTATGAACTAAACGTTTGCATCTCTCTCTTCTCCCAAATTCATAAGTTGAAGTCTAAATCCTTCATGTGATGGCATTTGGAGGAGGGGCTTTTGGGAGATAGTTAGATTCTGAGGGTGGGGCCTTTATAAATGGGATTTGTGCCCTTATAAGTAGACAGAAAGACTAGAGCTCTCTCATCCCATCATGTGAGGATACAAGAGAAGCCAGCAGTCCGCAACCCAGAACAGGGCTCTCACCAGAACCTGATCATGCTAGTACCACAATCCCACACTTCCAGACTCCAGAACTGAGAGATATAAATTTCTCTTATTTATAAGCCACCCAGTCTGTGATATTTTGTTATAGCAGCCAGAATAAACTAAGATGCCAGTAAATAAGACTAAGATTCCAATCCTGGTTCTGCCACTAATCAGCTGGTAATATACTTAACTACCAGCCTCAGTTATATCTTTGTTAAATCCAGACGATAAGAATACCCAAAAGGGTTATATGTACATAAAATCACTTAACCATGTATCTTGTGTAGTTTTTTAAATTAAACTGCCTTTAGTACAAAAAGTTACACCTTACCACTAAAAGGATAAGAACGTACTACTTCCAGGAGCAACATTTTCTTTAACAACTGGCTAAAAAATATGGAATAGTGCCTGTAGCCTGCAATCTTCTGAACTCAGCAACAAAGGCCCATCCTCACTTCTGAGCCTGGATCCAACATCATCTGAAATCTGGAAGCCAGGCTGAAGAGTACCAAAGGACCACAGGGGATGCCCACATTTGCCATGTTTTCTTAAAAAAAATTAACATTTTTCAACTCAGTAATTTCAAAGTATTGAAATCAAAGTATTTTAAAGTATTAATTCAATTCCTGATATTTTTCTATTTTGCATCACCTGTCAAGAAGCTCGTAAGTTTTACATCTAATTTACAAAGAATGCTTAACATATACTTTTGCTGTAACTTTTCTCCTGACTCACACTGCCTTCTTCTCACGTTAAATACCTCTTCAAAATAATGCTACTGATTTGTAGCTTTAATTAAGATTTTTGATCTTTACATAACATCAGAGGGTCAGGGAGCTCAATTACAAACAATGTAGGAACATATCAGTATATTTTCTTTAAAGATTTAAAGAATAAAAAAACAGTCCAGGCACAGTGGCTCATGCCTGTAATCCCAGCACTTTGGGAGGCCGAGGCGGGCGGATCACGAGGCCAGACAGTCCTGGCTAACACGGTGAAACCCAGTCTCTACTAAAAATACAAAAAAATTAGCCGGGCGTGGTGGCGGGCACCTGTAGTCCCAGCTACTCGGGAGGCTGAGGCAGGAGAATGGCATGAACCCGAGAGGCAGAGCTTGCAGTGAGCCAAGATCACGCCACTTCACTCCAGCCTGGGCCACAGAGCGAGACTCCATCTCAAAAAAAAAAAAAAAAAAAAAAAATTGTGAGTCTCAACCTAGTAGAAGCTTCAGACCAAATGGTGTCAGAAAACAGACCGTAGACTATAGCAGACAACACAGGGTTATTTTGTTGGTGTTTACTTCTGAATTGCTACCTATTGTGGTCTCCCTCTTGAATCCTTTGCAAACAGCAGGATTTCTCTTCTCTCTGTAGTTTTAGATTTCACCAGAAATTCAGAAGCTGAGTCAGGACTACATGTGGCCCCATCTGCCAAGCAAGAAGGCTGAACTGTTTTGGAAATAACAATGACGACAGGAGGAGTCAGAATTTCCCACAGCCTCTCCAGCAAACAGACAGACTACAATTGCTCCAACTAGATTTTACATTCCTCAAAGCCACAGGACAAGCAAGAACATTTATCTTGAAAAGCCTCATTAACAGAAACATCTTATGCAATTCTTTATCTCCTTTAGGGGGCTATTAAAGTGACTTACACCAACTGGGTATTCAACAGAGTTGCTGAATAAATAAAACGCGGTCGAGATCAACACTAGCACACAGGATTCATCCATGGTGCACTTTTAAGGAGTCTGTTGACTGTATGGCCACATGAAAGGACAGGTAAGTTTTAAGATGTGGAAACTCTTCCCACAATCCTAACCACACCAAGTTAGAAAACAAGGGAACGGGGCTGATTGCTGTAGGTAAAGTTATTCCCATATTCCCATTTTCTTCTTCTTGTTTTTTAAAATGTTGCCAGGCTGGACTCAAACTCATGGGCTCAAGTGATTTTCTTGCCTTAGCCTTCCAAGTAGCTGGGGCTACAGGCACACACCACCATGCCCAGCTTCTCATCTTTGCATCTTGATAGAGGCCCTATAGTGCTCATCATATAAATAAGATATGATAAATAAGATAAATAAGACACAGAAGAGTTCACAAAAACCCCCATGTGATGACAGATAATCACTCTAACAGAGATAGGTGAGTCTAGACCCAGTCCAATATATGCCAGGTGGGGCTTCAGAGAGAGGAATCTTTTTATAGGCTTCAGAGAAAGGATAATTTCCTTATATGTGGCTCAATCAGGCAGATGGGAGAGCATGCACTGAGCTATCAGTCACATGCTTATCTGGTCTACACTGGCCAGTGGCTTAGGAGGGCAGCAGACAAGGCTAGTGACCTGCGCTGCAAAGGGCCTCTTACAGAGTACCAAACAGTTTGAAGTTTGTTTTGAGAAAACAGAAATTTGAAGTGGCTCAAGCAGAGAAGTTCCATAATCAGGTTTTTAGAAAAATAAGTCTGCAGGCCGTATTAATAGCACCCCAACTAACCCCATTTGTCTATGTGCCAAGCAATGTACTAAGGGCTTGACCTGTCTTGTCTTCACAATAGCCCTGTTGGGTAGGCAATGTTGTCCTCTTTTATAGGTAAAGAAACAGGTGTTCATTGAGATTAACTGACTTGTCTGAAGTGTCATGGCTAGTAGTGGCAGAGCTGGGACTCAGACCAGGTTCTCATTCTGATGCCTGTGCACTTAAGCACTATGCTGTACTGCCTGCGGTATTTAGGAGGAATGAGAAAAAGAGGAGATCAGGAAATGAGGGAACAGCTTGCAAGCCCCTGTACTAGTCTAGCCCAGAGACTAGGGACATCTGAACCAGGGCAAGGAGAGTTCAGCAAGAGTACTAGCAAGGCATACTGACATGGCCAAGAGCTGCCGTTTAGCAAACTGATCCTGGGTGCATTGGAGGATATTTCAGAGCAACGGGTTTTCTTACTTTAAAATTTTTAGAAGAATGCTTCAACTGACAAGCCTTAACTTGGAAATAAAAGTCTATAATCAATTATTTTCTATGGCAAAAATAGGAACACTTAAGAAACCTCATGAACAAAAATGGGTTCAAAGCTTATTACTCACTACAAAATATTTTTGCATATTCCAAATCCAGGGTGCATAAGAGCACAATGAGATTCTACTTCACACCCACTAGGATGGCTATGACAATATTAAAAAAAAAACAACTGGAAAATAATAAATGTTGATAAAGATGTGGAGAAATCAGAATCCTCATACATTGCTGGTGGAAGTGTAAAATGGTACAGCCTCTGTGGAAAACAGTTTGGTGGGTCCTCAAAAAGTTAAATGTAGAATTACCATGTGACCCAGAAACTCCACTTCTAGGTATACATCCAAAGGAACTGAAAGCAGGGACTCAAACAGATGCTTACAGGCCAATTCACAATAACCTAAGGTGGAAACAATCAAAGTGTCTGTCAACAGATAAATGGATAAACAAAATACAGCCTATACGTACAATTGAATTTTATTCAGCTATAAAAAAGGAGTGAAGTTCTGATACATACTACAACATGGATAAACTCTGGAAACATTTTGCTAAGTGAAATAAGTCAGACACAAAAAGACAAATATTATATAATTTCAATTATACGAAATTTCTAGAATAGGCAAATCCATAGACACAGTAGGTAGATTTGAGATTACCAGGGGCTGGAGGCAGGGATGGAGAGTTATTGCTTAATGGTTGCAAAGTCTCTATTTGTGGTAATGGAGATGTTTTGGGAATAGTGGTGATGGTTGTAAAACATTGTGTAAGTACTTATTACCACTGAATTTTAACCATTAAAATTAAAACTTGTTAAAATGGCAAACTCAATGTTATATATATGTTACAATTTAAACTCCCTTGAAGCAAAATAAAAACACTAATATGCAAAGTTGTCTCAACTACTACAAGAGGGAATAAATGCAACCTTGTCTTGTCTTTAGGTCTATGTCAAATGCAAATATGCTTAGAACTAGATGCCTTTAAAATATATTATTCAAACCAATTCAATGGCTTTCTGCAGGCTAATATTTAAATTATTTTACAGGGGATACAAGGCCTCTGCTGATCTGGTTCCTACTTACCTGTCCAAGCCCAGCTTCATCTCCCATACTACCTCTGCTATCTATAAATTCATGGCCCCACGATACAGAAGAGTCCCAGGATGTGCCAGGTTCTCTCCTCTCTCTCTCTCTCTGCTTGCCCACGCAGTTCTGTGTACTTAGAAAGGGTTCACATACCACCCCTACCCCAACTCTTATCATCTAGCCTAATGAATCCATGATCAAGCCTTCCCCACACTTCTGAAGCTCCTTTACCCATGGCCCATTACCTTGATTTATCCCTCTGCAATGGCAATCATAATATTCCAATTCCTCATTTGCGTGTCTGTATTCTACTACACTGTTACTTTATTAAGAACATGAAATATGCCATTCCATGTTTCTCTACAAGGACTAGTATTCCATAAATGGTTTTTAAATAAATGAGCAAGAGACTAAGCCCAGCACTCAGCTGGGGAGTAAAGATTCTGATCACCTGTATTCTAAGACGAAGTCACTCACTGCTGCTGCCTCATTGTCCTTCAGTGGACACCAAGTTTAAGTATGAATACCAGGTGTCAAGTAATAAAACAAAAACAAAAAAACCATCAAAGTCAGAAAAGCCTCAAAGGATCACCCGCACAGTGAGACTATCCACACAAACTGGAACCTGAGGAAGTTCTGAGAGGGCGAGTGGGAAGGAGTTTATTGAAAATGTGCTCCATGTGAAACAGAATTGTTCAATTATAATAATGAACTGAAGTAGCACTGCGGTGAAGGAAGCAAAATCTTAAGGTGAAGAGTAAAAATGTTAGTAATCACCCAATACTACCAACCTCAAATGAGTAATTTCATGATTCTTATCTAAATATGTCTGTTTCCAAGCAGGTCTTCCACATTTTATGGGACTAAATTAAACCTCCTTTAAAATTCATCCATTTTTCTTTGTTCTGCTTCTACATCTGACAATTGGGTTACTCTGAAGTTCTACCTAACAGATGGAACTGATATAAATAGGGGATTTTCCAGTCATCGAAAATAAATGCTTCTAAATAATAATTCACAAACTAATACTCAGATTTATAAACTCCTGTGAGTTTGGTCACTATGAATTAGGGCCTCATCAGCATGACACAAACATAATTAAAAGTAGGGCATTTGGTCGTTTGGCACTGAGAATCACATCCTGTGTAATGATGTCTTTCAGGGCTTACGGCTCTTCCTTGTGGCTAACATGAGGGTTACACGAAGCAAGACTTTGTCCTGGTCACCTTTCTTCCTCCCCTGTAACAGGCTGGAGGGCTGCTATACTCCCTAGATTTCTCCTTTCATCATTAGCTACTTTGAGCTCCACTCCGTTTTTATTATATGCAACTCCCATTTATACTATAGTTTCTTTTGGAAAACTCATTGCACATCCCCAACAGCCAGCTTGAAAACAAACTTTTTGACCACTTTTAAGTTGGAGTCTATGTATTGCCTTTGGCCAGATTGGATGGGAGTCACTCCTGATGATGTGTCCATTGAATTTCTGTGCTACTGCCAAAAAGACCCTTTTTTACCAGCATGCTGGATCCTTACAGAATTAGACACACATATCAATACCCCATCCTTCTGCTTTTTGGTAGCTTATCAAGAAACCAAGGGGAAGCCTGAGCCATTGCTCTGCTGTGGCAGGCTGGAGCCCTGCCCAACACTTGGAGATGACCGTCTGGAGGTTCTGGATCTGACCTCATGGAGGTACCACCTGACACCACAGCAGGTGTCTTGCTGGTCTTCAAGGCATTCCAAAAAGAAACAAGCTGAACTCTGCTGTGATTCAGTCCCCAATGGCCTAGCCAAGTAATTTACCTAAAGGTCACGACACATGTCATCAGAACCTCACGGAAGCTTTAACATGCTCATTTCAGAAGGACGTGGCTTGGCCTCGTCCTAAGTGTTCAGGGACAGAGAAGGCTCACACATGCCCTTCAACAAGTCCAATTTGTAAGTCCTCACTCATGCTCCTCAACTCTCATACCCGAGGGCTGAACCTATGTTGCAGCTGATGCTACAGCTAGAGTGGTGAGCAGCAGGGCCTAGGCCTGGATCTCAACTCCTGTTCCCTGACTTAGCCCCATGCACAAACCTGGGATTGTTACTCATTCCCTTTGAGTCTCTGTGTTCGCAGCTTTAATGAATGCATCACATATAAATCCTGCAGGTTTGAAAAGCTGGCCAAAAGACAGTACTGCTAAGAACTGATCATTACAAGCATGAGGGACAGAAGCTTGTTCTTTACTAATTACTGAGACTGATTCATGAGCCTGGCTCCCTCTAATATGCTGCCCACATACCTGTTCTCTCTACTGACTGGGCTGGCTTCTCCTTGCGTCTCTTCCATTTTAACTTAACCATTTTAACTCCCTCTGAAAGCTCTGGGGAACTGAAGCAGTAAAGAGGCAGCAGCTCAGCGGGGTCCTGGAAAGATTGAGGGCTGAGGCCAAGCCCACAGAAGCTACAATGGAAAAAAACACTCTTGGCTTAAAGTCAAAAGATTTTAAGTTGCCATTTTTGCAAAAATAGGCTCTGTTTATTTGGCGGTTAAATAAAAAATAAAAAAGATAACACTGTTCATTCAGGGGTGGTGAGAAATGATGGTAATTCAAAGCCTTGGATGCCTCTGAGTCCTTTTACATTGTGGCTGCTTTGTGCTCATTGTACCAAGAAAAACACTTTTCACAGTCCTGTGGCTTGGAAATGAGATGTCCCTCTCATATTGGTCTGTTGTTTTTAATTTAATTTGTTGAATTGTAAACATAAACCTCTAGGCACTAGCAACTCTGAGAGAAAGGATGGCCCAGCCTGACTCCTGAAGGACCTAGAGAAAAATCAGGTGAAAGCTGAAACCACTCTACAACATCCCTGCCACTCCCTCACCCCCATTTCACATTAGCCTCTCATCCTGCCCCATTAGGGTATTTGATTATTGAATCTTTTTTTTTTTTTTTTTTTTTTTTTTAAGAGACTGAGTCTTGCTTTGTCTCCAGGCTGCAGTGCAGTGGCGTGATCTTGGCTCACTGCAACCTCCACCTCCCGGGCTCAAGCGATTCCCCTGCCTCAGCCTCCCAAGTAGCTGGGACTACAGGCGCATGCCACCATGCATGGCTAATTTTTTGTAGTTTAGTAGAGATGGGGTTTCACCATGTTGGCCAGGATGGTCTTGATCTCCTGACCTCATGATCCATCCACCTCGGCCTCCCAAAGTGCTGGGATTACAGGCGTGAGCCACTGCGCCCAGTCGGATCTCTTTTTATAGTATAGATTGAGACAGAGTTCACATTTCGTAGAAGTCATTCTTTCAAAAGAGTACAAGTCAGGGGTTTTCAACATGTTCAGAATTATGCACCTTTCACTACCATCTGATTTTTAAACACCAGCACTCCCAAAAGAACCACCATATGCATTAGCAGTCATTCCCCATTCCTCCTTACCACCAGCCTCTGGCAACCACTAATCTACTTTGTCTCTATGGATTTGCCTATTCTGGCCATTTTATAAAAAGAAACACACAATATTTGTCCTTTAGTGACTGGCTGTTGAAGTTCTTTTCCAATCCTCTCCATATGCTTTTGTTCCTCTATCCTTCCCTTATAATATGGTACATGCCTTAGGGTTCTTTTCCAGGTCCTCTGCTCATTCCACTCTTTACTTCTTGCCTTGGTAATCTCTCCCTTCCAAAGACTTTCATTCCTCTGCTGAAGTCTCTGATCTTTATCTCCAGCCTAGATCTCTCAACAGGCACTGCCTCTTGGGCATCTTTCTTTGAATTTCTCATAAAGTTAGAGGTCTAAAAGTAAGCTCATTGTCTTCTACTGATCTTTCAAAAACCCCTCCTCTGCCAGCATTCCTTATTTCACACCATCTACCTTTGTTTGGGAATCAGAAACCTAGACATCATCCTAGAGGCTTCCTTTACCTTTTTATTATCCACATCCAATTATCACCAAGCCCCTATAACCTTTCCCAAACCATACAGATTAGATTACTTCCATCCTCAATGTCGTTATCCTAGTCCAGGCCTTGGTTTTTCACCTGGATTCATGCAACAACTCCAAACTGGTCTCTGTGCCTTTAGTCTTGTCTCCTTTCAACCTACCTCTAGGCTCAGACTGATTGCAAAAGCAGCTCTAATTAGATAACTCCCTTGCATGAGGTCCTTCTAAATACCTTACACAATCAATGACATCTTCTAATATCTGTCCTCTGCCTCTTTCTCTGGTCTCCTTATGCACCCCTTTTAAATCTAAAATTCAGCTTCATTCCGTTTCTCCTCCAATTCACCAGGATCTTTCTTAGTTCCAGGCCTTTACTACAGAAAGAATGAATGAATAGTAAGTGAAATCCCTCCTCTCGTGGCTCCCCAAATTGACCTTTTTGGCCTGGATAACCCATTCGGACTCAGTCATCTTTGTAAGGTAATTTTCCCTAAAGAAGCAAGACCCCCAAGAAAAATTTAGGTGCACCTCCTCAGTCTACCATGCAGCACACTGCATGGTACAGGGCAGGTACTCAAAAATGCCTGCAGAATGACTGCTTACCATCACAGCAGGTAGGTAATGGACATGGTGGGATTTCATTTTACCAACAGTAGGTTCTGATCTAGATTATTTTTACTTTCCTACTTCCATATCGGCATATTTCATCAAGGGGCCTTATCAGAAGCAACAGCTTCCTTTCTTATAAGGTAGGCAAAGAACTAGACAAACAGCAGCTCAGTTTTTAAAATTTGTGAGATTGTTTTTAAAAAAAAATCGAAGGAAAAGAACATGCTGCAAATTTAGAGATCTGAGTCTAGTGCTCCATCTGTCCCTGACTTGCTTTGCTGAAACTGACTTCTTGTGCCTTAACTTCTTCTGCAAAATAAGGATAGATTTCTACCTCATCAGGATGTTGCAAGAACAAATAAGACACAACATGAAGGTACCTCCACTCTGAATGGAATGGTCTACAAGAAATCCAGCAGATTCACCTTGCTCTTCTATGTCAATATAAAAATATTAATCAACTTACAAGTAACATCACAAACAAATGTATTATGTTTTGTGGGACTTATAAACAGACCCTGGGCTTGAGACCCCATGGTCACCTGCTAAACACTCAAACCCCTGACATTCTGATTCTTCTGTTGGTTGCTTTGCTGCAGATAAGGAGGAACCCAATTATATTTTCTTTTTAAGCTTTGCTGGATGCCCAACACATCCATTTCCCCTCTCCCACTCTCTATGCAATGCAAATTCTTAAAACAAGGCTTGATTCTCCAAAGGAGAAAGTGTGATTATGGTAACACATTAAGAATTGCTGTGGAAAGTCACCTATTGTCTGATAAATTCATAATTATAGGTTGCATCTCCGTTCTCTTAGAGGCATCATAACAGTCTTAGTTTTTAATTCTGCTGGTGGAGAGGAAGACTCTAAATCATTTAGGAGGCCAGCTGTGTTGTACTTCAGCTGCAAAATACGAAAGTTCTCAAGTGTGCTTGGCATATATTCCGAGCTGAAGCATACGCTGCTTATGCAGGCAAAATGTCCTTGTACTGCAGATGCCTGGTAAAGTTACATGGGGATTTTATACATATGTAGTACATCAACACCAGCGCCCTCACTGATGAGTACACACTGCATCACTTTTTCCTTCTGTTTCACGTCTTGTAAGTGGGCACAAATTCAAGTTGGTACCATACTACCATGGAATTTTAAAATTAAAAGGAGCCTCAGCAATAATCCAAACGAATGCAAAGTTTTAGAGATAAAGAAAATGAAGCCCCTAAAACGTGAGAATTTTATGTGCTCACACTGTCAGATAAAGGTACTATTTGTGCCTTAGGTTTGACAGAGCCTGTCAGCAGAAAGGTACTTTCCTTACATCTTTTCAAACTAAGTTCCAAATGAAAGCATACAGATTAAAAATAAATGAATGATAGATGGAAGGAAGGAAGGACAGGAGCCAAAAGTTTATGATTAGAGGCAATAGAGTCTAACGTCTGACTGATTACTTCCTGGCACACAATGCATCTCCAAAAGCCAACTTTTCCACCTGAAATGGATTTCCCACCCCTTCCCGAAAGTCAACTGCAAGCAGGAGCTGGACTGACACCTCTAAAATGATTTGGTTGAAGAATTTCAATGTGCTTGGCCTCTATTACTAAAAGAGGCAGAACTGAGGGCTTCAGCGACCTCAGTTTCTCACAGTGGCTTTTTCAAATTTACCTGATTCTCCTTTGCCTAATAATTCTTGCTTCTCAGTCCCTGCCCAGGCTTCCTCAGGAAGCTTTTCCCATTCATTATTCCCTCGCTTTTATATCTCTAATCTCTTTCTTTCTACTTGGTCCTGCTCCCCGGCCCAAAGGCTTAAATGCATATAAAGCACATATAAAACACATAAGCAGGATGGCTGTACACCACACCACACCTCTTTGTCCTCCCATCAGAAGCTGCTCACCTTTCTGTGTTTGCCTGCACCTTGGAGCGTCTGGAAATAAAGCCATCTATCCTCATATTACCTCTTCTTTGCTTCCACTAATTCCTTAACTCATTGCGTTCTGGTTTCTCCTGTCCTCATGCTAGCTTATTGCCTTGATTCTCCACCAAAGCAATTCAACTTCCAGATCCTGTCTTCTATACCACCTAAGTATTTTGTGAATGTGTCCCCTTGGCTTTATCTCTACTCCCAGTGTGTAAAGTTAGGGCTTGGTTTTTCTGGGATGTCTATCTTTGCCTTCCCCAGTTCCTTAGTTACATTGCTTCCAGGGGGTAGGTGTCTTAAAACACAAATTTGATGTCACTGCTTGTTGAAAAACCTTATTGACATATCACTATAGGTTAGCCTCATTCTATAAGATAAAGTCCAGTTTCTCCAACTGCCCTTCCAGGGTCATCTTTCCTCCTCTTGCTACCTGTCTGGCCACCCTCAACTCTTGCTGAAACCCACTCTGTCCAGCTCTTCCATTTCTCACCATCTTCCCTTGTGCTTTTTTCTCTACCTGAAAAATGCTCTTGCCATTTTCTCTACCTGGTCTATTTCTACTCTCGTTTAAAGTCCAGTTCAAGACCAATAATGAGTAAATCAGTAATAAAAGATGAATCAATAATAATAAAAAAAAAAACCTGCCAACGAGAAAAAGCCCTGGACCAGATGGATTTGCAGCCGAATTCTATCCGATTTACAAAGAATAGCTAGTACCAATCCTACTGAAACTATTCCAAAAAATTGAGGAAGAGGGACTCCTCTCTAACTCATTCTATAAAACTAGTGTCATTCTGATACCCAAATCTGGCAAAGAAACAATAACAAAACTATCCCTAATGAATGTAGTCCAATATCCCCAATGAATGTAGACACAAAAATCATTAACAAAATACTAGCAAACTGAATCCAGCAGCACACTGAAAATTCACCATGATCAAGTGAGCATTATATCTGTGATGCAAAGATGGTTCAACATACGCAAATTGATGTGATTCACCACATAAGTAGAATTAAAAACAAAAACCATATGATCATCTCAATAGATGAAGAAAAAACATTCAATAAAATCCAACATCATGATAAAAACCCTCAACAAACTAGGCATCAAAGGAACATACCTCGAAATGATAAAAGCCATCTATGATGAACTCACAGCCAATATCATACTGAAGGGGCAAAAACTGAAAGCAACCCCACTGTGAACCGGAACAAGACAAGGATGTCCATTCCCACTGCTCTTATTCAACATAGTACTGGAAGTCCTAGCCAGAGCAATCAGTCAAGAGAAATAAATAAAAGGCATATGAATAGGAAAAGAGGAAGTCAAATTATCTCTCTTCACTGAGGACATGATTCTATACCTAGAAAATCCTAAAGATTCCGCCAAATGACTCCTAGACCTGATAACTTTAGCAAAGTCTCAGGATACAAAAATCAATGTACAAAAATCAGTAGTATTTCTACACACCAATAACGGTCAAGCTGAAAACCAAATAGATGATACAATCTCACTTACGATGGCCACAAAAACATAAAATACCTAGGAATACATCTTATCAAGGAGGTGAAAGATCTTTACAGGAGAACTACAAAACACAGCTGAAAGGGACCATAAGCAACACAAACAAATAGAAAGACATTCCATGCTCATGAATAGGAAGAATCAATATCATTAAAATGTCCATACTTCCAGAGCAATCTACAAATTCAATGCTATTCCTATCAAATTACCAATATTATTTTTTACAGAATTAGAAAAAACTATCCTAAAATTCATATGAAACCAAAAAAGCCCCAAATAGCCAAGGCAAGCCTAAGCAAAAAGAAAAAAGCTGGAGACATCACATTATCTGACTTCAAACTATACTACAAGGCTACAGTAACCAAAATAGCATGGTACTGGTACAAAAATAGACACATACATGAATAGAACTGAATAGGGACTACTGAAATAAAGCTACACACTTTAAACCAACCAATCTTCAACAAAGTCAACAAAAATAAACAATGGGGAAAGGACACCCTATTTAATAAATGGTGCTGGGAAAACTGTCTAACCATATGCAGAAAAATGAAACTGGATTCCTACCTCTCACCATATATGAAAATTAACTCAAGATGGATTAAAGACTTAAATGTACGACCTCACACCATAAAAATCCTACAAGAAGATGTAGGAAATACTGTTCCAGACATTGGCCTAGGCAAAAAAGTTATGACTAAATCCCCAAAAGCAAATGTAACAGAAACAAAAATTGACAATTGGGACCTAAGTAAGCTAAAGAGCTTCTGCCCAGCAAAAGAAACTATCAACAGAGTAAACAACGAACCTACAGAATAGGAGAAAATATATTTGCAAACTGTGCATCTGACGAAGGACTAATATCCAGAATCTATAAGGAGCTTAAAATCAAGAAGAAAAAAACAAATAACCCATTAAAAAGTAAGCGAAGGACAGACATTTCTCAAAAGACATACAAATAGCCAAATATATGAAAAATGCTCATCATTACTAATTATTAGAGAAATGCAAATCAAAAGCACAATGAGATACCATCTCACACCAGTCAGAATGGCTACTATTAAAAAGTCAAAAAATAACAGATACTGGCAAGGTTGTAGAGAAAAGAGAATGCTTACTGCTATTGGTAGCAATGCAAATTAGCTCAGCCCCTGTGGAAAGCAGCTTGGAGATTTCTTAAATAACTAAAAACAGAATTACCATTTGACCCAGCAATCCAATTGCTGGATATATATCCAAAGGAAATTAAATCGTTCTACCAAAAAGACACATGCACTCATTATGTTCACTGCAGCACTATTTACAAGAGCAAAGACATAAAATCAGCCTGGGCGCCCATCAATGGTGGATTAGATAAAGAAAATGTGGGATATATATACTATGGAATGCTACATAGCCATAAAAAAGAATGAAATCATGACCTTTATAGCAACATGGATGCAGCTGGAGGCCATTATCCTAAGTGAATTAACACAGAAACAGAAACCCAGATGTTCTCACTTACAAGTAGGAGCTAAACATTGGCTACACGCAAAGATGGGAACAATGAACACTGGGGAATCCAAAAAGAGGGAGGGAGGGATGAAGGTGGGGAGAAGGGTTGAAAAACTACCTATTGGGCACTATGTTCACTATGTGGGTGATGGGGTCATTCGAGACCCAAATCTCAGCATCACACAATATACCCAGGTAACAAAGCTGCACATGTACCCTCAAATCTAAATTTTTTTAAAAAAGGAAATAAATTATGTCTTGTAAAAAACTAAATAAAATTGAGTCTAGTTCAAATGTGAACTCCTCTCTGAAGCCTTTGCCCACTCAGTGGTCTCACGGTCTTTCTCCTCTGTTCTCCTATAGCACTGGTACACTTCTCTATTACAGCCCTTACATACTGTACTGTAATTTAAAAAAAAAAAAAAAAGAGTATCTCTTTCACCAAATGGTAAGCTGCTGAGTATGTGGAACATATGGAATCTTTATTCAACTTTGTAATTCAGGTCCCTTACAGTCATGCAAATTATTAAATGAAAGAGAAAAGGGAAAATATGGAAATATCTGAAAAATTTTTACAGCTGTATACACACATGAATATCCATGCCCGTGCTGTCCTATAGAAATACACTGCTAGACACGTATGTAATTTTAACTTTTCTAGTAGCCACATTAATAAAAAGTAAAAAGGACTGGTAGTTCAATCGTATTTACTCAACCCAATATATCTAAAATACCATCATTTCAAGTTATAATCAATAAAAAGTTGTCATTATTGAGATACTTTGCATTCTTTTTTCATACTAAATCTCTGAATTCCACAACATGCCTCTTATACTTAACACATCTCAGTTTGGACTGGCCACACTCCAGGTGCTCAACAGCCACATGTGGCCAGTGGCTACCATACTGGACAGAGTGTCTTATTAATCCAAATGCATTGACATATTTGAGGGAGTGCCTATATATAACCCAGAAGTTATCAGGCACAAAGATGATTGGCAGGTTATTGATAAACCACACAAAGTACTTATTAAGGCCGGCGCGGTGGCTCACACCTGTAATCCCAGCACTTTGGGAGGCCCTAGGTGGGCGGATCACGAGGCCAGGAGATCAAGACCATCCTGGCTAACACGGTGAAACCCTGTCTCTACTAAAAATACAAAAAAATTAGCAGGTGCCTGTAGTCCCAGCTACTTGGGAGGCTGAGGCACGGGAATGGCGTGAACCCAGGAGGCAGAGCTTGCAGTGAGCTGAGATCATGCCACTGCACTCCAGCCTGGGCGACAGAGCAAGACTCCATCCAAAAAAAATAAAAATTACTTATTCAAATTTCAAGGTGCCTCTCAAACATGACACATCCTGTCACTGCTTCTGAGTCAAGATTCAAATATTGTCTGGCTTCACTCATACCCAAAATGTTGAGGAAGCTGTCTTTCTTGGTCTGGGAGCCAGAGTTGTTTTGTTATATATTTAGAACTATAAGCAAGATAACCATGAAGACCTCCATATCTTACATACTGTGGGTCAGCACAGTCTTTTTTTTCTCTTTGGTCTCCAGAACTTTAGCTATACAGACCCAGCACACAACACAACTTTCTACCACTAGCTTACAATACCACTCTCCAAACCATTTAAAAATCTCAGCTCGAAGTCCTTATTTTCCAGGAAGTCTCTAGTTGTTTGCCTCTTTTTAATCACATTCTCTTTTCTCTCTAATATTTTTGTAACTTTATCATGTAATACTTTAAGTCAATGAAACTTTTATAATTTTATAGTATGACTAATTAATTTCTGTTGTTTAACAAGGGGGTGAAGTAGAATCTGGGACTCCTGAAGGTATGAATATATAACAAGTAGAAACAGATTCATTAGGTAATTTGATATACATTTTAATGTTTTATTAGTGTAGTAGCATTCATTCTAAATGTATCTGAGAGATGTTTAAATGACATTAATCCTGAGAAACCTCCTTGATGGCCTGCCATCGTACTTGGAATTCCCTCTCCTTACTTTGCAAAAATAGCCACTAAGAGCTTTTTCAAATATAAATATGACAATACTCTAAGTTATTAAGACTATTACCAATCATGGTAAAAAAGTTAATAGGATAATGAATCCCAAATACATGGGGAACAAGACAGGTAAACTTTGATGGGAAAGGTGGCAAAGAATGACTCAGGGGCCCAGAAACAGCGCAGAGCTGAGCGGGGAACAGGACCACAGGGCTGCTGCACAGCATGGGGGCACCAGGCACTGGGTAAGGGCCTCAATGCAGAGGCCCTTTAAACACATTTGACCCACTTTGCAATTTTGACCACTCCTAGATCACAAGTCAGTCTGCAGACCACATATCTCTTTTCATGAAGATAACAGCCCCTGCTGGCCACACTCCTGTCCCTAAATCAGAACAGTGATATCTCCTTGACCTGCTAAGAAAGCTCTGAGGAAGCACACAGAGAGCTCTCAGTGGCAATGACAGGACTGTCTTGTTTGCTCTCCCCACCTTTCGTCTCATGACGCTTCCACTAGGAATTGGACTGTTTTCTCTTGCTTTGGTTTAAGAGTTCTTCACACCTTTTTGGAAGTCACACTTGTTATAGCATATCCTTCTAATGTTCAGTCTTTGAGAAGCTTCTAGAATATGACAAACTCTTGCCCAAGACAAATCTTTTGAGAATCCAAGTCAGTGAGAAGACTTACTGGCCAATACAAATGTGTTTTTACTAGGTTTTCTAGGAAATGCAAGCTCCCTCCCTTTTCTCAAACGGCATAACAAGGCCTCTCCTAGAAGCATACATGCCAGAATTCAAGAGGTTGGAAGAACATCTCATTTTTATTTCTTCAAAAGAAGAGAGCCATTTTATCCATGAAATAATATCCTTGGAATTACATCATCCTAATTATCAGGATGGTACAGTTGTCTTTCAGACCCAGAGATGGGTAGACCATTTCTCATTCTCAAAGAGCACAGAAGGAGAAAGATGGAGTACATAGGCTAGTTGCTTGAACAGAATTTTTTTCTCATCATCAACACTCAACCCCAGCTGCCTTCCCCCAGGAAGACTGGTTTTCCTCCTCCTTTGCATGACACAAATGCATACAAACTTGGTTTTCTCCATTTAACAAGCAAATCTGTTTGCAAACAGGAAGCTGTAGAAGTGGGAGGGTGTGAAACAGGCAAACCGGAGGACAGTTCTGAAAATGCAGCAGTGGAATGGGAGCTTGATTTAGCCACAGTACTCAGCTTCAGAGAGTTACAACCAAACCAGCCCATCTCCAATACTGGGCCTGGTCTCCATTGCTGCAGAAAAAGGCCTGAGTCCCATATTTCTGGGCCTGGTGACAAACCCTAGACCCAGAAGAGAAACCGTGGGGCTCTCCTCTCCTTTCTCCAGAGGGCAGGGAGACTTCTGCCAACACACGTGGCCAGGGTGGCTTCAAAGTGATCCTACTGGTGTAATTTACAGATTCAATGCCATCCCCATCAAGCTACCAATGACTTTCTTCACAGAATTGGAAAAAACTACTTTAAAGTTCATATGGAACCAAAAAAGAGCCCGCATTGCCAAGTCAATCCTAAGCCAAAAGAACAAAGCCAGAGGCATCACACTACCTGACTTCAAACTATACTACAAGACTACAGTAACCAAAACAGCATGGTACTGGTACCAAAACAGAGATATAGATCAATGGAACAGAGCAGAGCCCTCAGAAATAATGCCACATATCTACAACTATCTGATCTTTGACAAACCTGAGAAAAACAAGCAAGGGGGAAAGGATTCCCTATTTAATAAATGGTTCTGGGAAAACTGGCTAGCCATATGTAGAAAGCTGAAACTGGATCCCTTCCTTACACCTTATACAAAAATCAATTCAAGATGGATTAAAGACTTAAAACGTTAGACCTAAAACCATAAAAACCCTGGAAGAAAACCTAGGCATTACCATTCAGGACATAGGCGTGGGCAAGGACTTCATGTCTAAAACACCAAAAGCAATGGCAACAAAAGCCAAAATTGACAAATGGGATCTAATTAAACTAAAGAGCTTCTTGCACAGCAAAAGAAACTACCATCAGAGTGAACAGGCAACCTACAAAATGGGAGAAAATTTTCGCAACCTACTCATCTGACAAAGGGCTAATATCCAGAATCTACAATGAACTCAAACAAATTTACAAGAAAAAAACAAACAACCCATCAAAAAGTGGGCGAAGGACATGAACAGACACTTCTCAAAAGAAGACATTTATGCAGCCAAAAAACATGAAAAAATGCTCTCCATCACTGGCCATCAGAGAAATGCAAATCAAAACCACAATGAGATACCATCTCACACCAGTTAGAATGGCAATCATTAAAAAGTCAGGAAACAACAAGTGCTGGAGAGGATGTGGAGAAATAGGAACACTTTTACACTGCTGGTGGGACTGTAAACTAATTCAACCATTGTGGAAGTCAGTGTGGCGATTCCTCAGGGATCTAGAACTAGAAATACCATTTGACCCAGCCATCCCATTACTGGGTATATACCCAAAGGACTATAAATCATGCTGCTATAAAGACACATGCACATGTATGTTTATTGAGGCATTATTCACAACAGCAAAGACTTGGAACCAACCCAAATGTCCAACAATGATAGACTGGATTAAGAAAATGTGGTACATATACACCATGGAATACTATGCAGCCATAAAAAATGATGAGTTCATGTCCTTTGTAGGGACATGGATGAAATTGGAAATCATGATTCTCAGTAAACTATCGCAAGAACAAAAAACCAAACACCGCATATTCTCACTCATAGGTGGGAATTGAACAATGAGAACACATGGACACAGGAAGGGGAACATCACACTCTGGGGACTGTTGTGGGGTGGGGGGAGGAGGGAGGGATAGCACTGGGAGATATACCTAATGCTAGAGGACGAGTTATTGGGTGCAGTGCACCAGCATGACACATGTATACATATGTAACTAACCTGCACATTGTGCACATGTACCCCAAAACTTAAAGTATAATAATAAATAAATAAATAAATAAATAAATAAACAAAGTGATCCTACTGGTGACAACCAAATTATTTGATGGAAATCCACATATCACCACCTGCTCTCTCTCCAGAAGCCTTAAATAGAGCCAGGGTTTCCGCTGTCGATTTGTCTCCCACTGAGAAGAGTGGCATCAAAGCCCAAATTCAGCTTGAGAACATACCTTTGGCACTTGGAAGAGGTCACTGGCAAGTCCGTGCCAAGAACAACCCATGGCCTTCCCAGCCTCAAGCCAAAGGGGTTACTAAATTGAAAAGCTGCATGGCTTCACCAGAAATTACTGAATCCACAAGCCCACAACTGTATCCGAGAAGAAAATAAGCCTACCTCATTTCAGTGATAATATTTATAATCTCTTACTCGCCTAAGTAGTTATTCTCAGTAACTAAGAAACTATACACAAAGTAGCCTACTGAATGGCAGCAGCAGGTGTGGCTGACACACTGGGAACCTAAGTTGGATATTACCTTCACAGTAATATGAGATTTCTTGACAGACAACTGTGACAAATTCTTTCTTGGGGGTTAACTTGGTCCTAAAATGTCTTCATGGAGCTGATTATTACTACAGAAAACATCCCAAACACAGGAAAGATAGGCTAGACCCTTGCCAAGTGTCTGACAGTCTTGTCCCTATTTTCTTGAGGCTTGCAGTTGAGGCATGGCCATCAGTGTGGTATGTGAAAAGCCATTACCGTGCAACCAGAGGGAGGAGACCAGCACAGGACCATGATTTTCATATGAAGACACAGCCTCTCAGAAAGCTCCAAACCTCAGATACCCTCATAAATTTTTGTGTGTGGGCAGTCAGGAAAATGAACTCCTAAGGGGAAGTGGAAGTGGTCGTAAGTTTGTGATTCAGATTTTGGCAGCTTTGTCAAATTAGTAAATAACTAGAAATAATAATCTTCAGCAGAGTCAGTGGGTTGACTGGGAAGATAGCACATGCCCAAGGAACAGGTGGCACAATTTCTTCACCGTGTGCATCCCATCTGAACCATCCTCATATCTCATTCTGTCTCACATCCATGTGGCCACAGAAATTCCTCCATGTAAATATGAAAAGAACGTATAGATTTGTTTGCTTCAATATTTGCAGTGACAGATGTCTGTCATCAGACTTCTTAAAGGCAGGCTGCACAGCTGCCTGTGTTACTTAATGCCCTAAAGACATCAGTGATGGCTGAGGGTTGTGTAGAGACAAGGAAAATACATTATTTAAATTTAGTGTGAATACTCCTAACTTTTCTCAGGGGCTCAGCAAGACAACTTCAGCCCTAGGTAAGCAGACTTTCAAACAGCCAGAGCAAGACAAATCCAGGTAGGGGGCACTTAGAAGTAGGCACCAGCAAGAAGCCAGCTTCTCAGCCAAGGAGGGAGGGTGGCTGATAGGGTTGGTCTGTGTCCCCACCCAAATCTCACCTTGAATTGTAATAACACCCATGTGTCAAAAGCAGAGCCAGGTGGAGATAATGAATCATGGGGCAGTTTCCCCCATACTGTTCTCATGGCAGTGAATAAGCCTCACGAGATCTTATGGTTTTATAAATGTGAGTTCCCTTGCACAAGCTCTGTTGCCTGCCGCCATGTAAGATGTGCCTTTGCTTCTCCTTTGCCTTCTGCCATGATTGTGAGGCCTCCCCAGCCATGTGGAACTGTGAGTCCATTGAACCTCTTTCCTTTATAAATTACCCATTCTTGGGTATATCTTTATTAGGAGCATGAGAACAGACTAATACAGTGTCCATGGTTCCTCTCGTGGCCTTCCACCCACTGCCATGCTGTGCGGGGCCCATGCCACTCATATCACTCTGAGACTGAAAGAATTTACAGTGGGGAATTAAATCCTCTGAAAGACATTTATGCCTCAATTCCCACTCTCCCCAACAATTAGATTAAAATAAGGCAATCAAGTACACACAGACTTCTCATTGCTTTCTGAGACATCGGCTTTCTTCACCTGACAAATTCTCTTCTCAAATCTATTACGGATGGCTGGTCCTGAGTTTGAATAATGAGGATGAACCTTTAGTGACAAAAAGTTTGTCTAAACTTGTAACAAATCATTTTTAACATCTTGACACGTAGTGAATAATTGGCTTCCACTATGGAGGCTACCTGCCTGTTCATTCCAATTCAACTCAAATGATTCTAAATTAAGGAGCCTTGGGCCTGTCAAACCAAGTGTTCTCAAGAATCAAAGGCTCATGTTCAGTTATTTAAAAATACATGAGGAGCAATAATGCCACTGAGGGTGATGAGCTAGCAGATCAGCCCCAAGGATTTGCTTAATCAGTGCTGTGGCATAGATTCCCCAGGCGGTGGCATTAGATGGGCCAGTTATACTGTTCTTCCCACTATCATTTATCACTGTGCACACAGCCCCAGACCATGTTTACACAGTGGGATATATGGTTTTTCTATGTTCAGAAAAAAACAATAAGGGAATATAAATAGTCTCCTTCAAATTGACTTCTATGTTCTTTGGGGTTTATGCCTGCTTTGAGCTGCTCGAAGTAAGGGAAATAAATTCCAGGATCACTGGATCACAGGCCCTGGTGTTTTCAAGAGTTTCTCAGATTACAATCCTTCTTTAATCCAGGTCTAAAGGAGAAAGAGAACAGGAACTAGCATTTTCTGACTCCTTAGACAACCTTGTGCCTTTTTAGTCTACAAGACAAGTTCTTGATTCCCTCTAAGAGAGAAGTTTTAATTCAGCTATTTTTCAGACATAGCTAGAACTCCAGAAGTGGGCAACTCCTAAGATACTCTCTCTTGTACACCCACCTCTGGCCAAGATGAAACAGAAGGATCAGATTGACCCTCCCACTCCAAACAATAGGGAAAATTTTTAAATGACAAAATACTGGATATGGAACAATGGTTTTTCAAGACACTGGACACCAGAAACCGGAGAACAATGGGCCCAACCACTGTCCCACTTCCTGTCTGTGAGAGCCAGGCTGTGGCACAGGGAGGAGAAACCCAGGTGGAGCCTGAGGTGAAGAGATAGAGCTGAGCACCTGGGGAGCCCAAGACAGCCAGAGTTCACGGGACAGAATATCAGAGAGTAGAGAGCTGCAGAGAGAGCGGAATCTAGGTAGTGTCTCTGGGAACAAGTAGGCCTTTTTTTTTTTTTTTTTTTTTAGATTTTTTGAAAGTCAAGTTTATTTGGATCAGTGATTTGTTTGTTTTTTACTTATTTATTTATTTATTCTTATTATACGCAGCACACCAACATGGCACATGTATACATATGTAACTAACCTGCACGTCGTGCACATGTACGTTAAAACTTAAAGAAGGCCTATTTCTTATCTCCGAGTACATACGTTGTAATTACCTAGGCCACTGGCCAAGCCAACTAGATAGTGAAAGTTTATAGAAATCCTCTGCCTGTCAGCACTCTCTGGCAGAAGGGCCACTGATTAGCAATCAAAAAGCAAACCCCTAATGCATTATGAGAAAGTGGTATTTAGGATTTGGAGGGTTTTTTTCCTCATCTGAATACACATACACAGAGAGTGAATTTCATGTTACTTCCCTTCTGACAGATTTGTGAGGAGCAGTTTTCTAGTCATAGATCACTCTAAGTAGATGACTATAAATCTTAAAGATCCATTTTTTTTTCTATTCTATAGGAGAAGCAACTGAAGTTGAGACCCAAAATATTACAATTTTATGTCCTCCGCTGCCTACTAGGATTGCCAGATAAAATACAGGATGGCATGCAATATTTGGGACATATTTATACTTTAAAAATATTTGTGTATCTGAATCAAAATCACAATGAGATACCATAACACACTAGTCAGAATTGCTATTATTAAAAAGTCAAAAAACCGATGCTAGTGAGGCTGAAGAGAAAAGGGAATGCTTATACACCATTAGTGAGAAAGTAACTTAGTTCAGCCACTGTGGAAAGCAGTTTAAAGATTTCTCAAAGAACTTAAAACAGAACTACCATTTGACCCAGCAATCTCATTACTGGGTATATATCCAAAAGAAAATTGTTCTAATAAAAAGACACAATCACTCATATTCATCACAGCACTATTCACAATAGCAAGGACATGGAATCAACCTAGGTGCCCATCAATAGTGGACTGGATAAAGATGACGTGGAACACACATATCATGGACTACTACACAACCATAATAAAGAACGAAACCGTGTCCTTTACCACAACATGGATGCCATCTGGAGGCCATTATCCTAAGCAAATTAACACAGAAACAGAAAATTGAATACATGTTCTCACTTATAAGTGTCAGCTAAGCATTAGGTACTCATGGACATAAAGATGCCCACAGTAGCAACTGGGGACTGCAAAGGGGGTGTGGGAAGAGCTTAAAATCTATTGGGTACTATGCTCATTACCTGAATGATGGGATCATTCATGCCCCAACCTCAGCATCATGCAATATACCAGGTAACAAACCAGCATACATACCCCCAGAATCTAAAAATGAAAACTGGAAAAAAAAATTCAAGTTTAACTGGGATATCATTTTTTTTTCCTTTTCCAAATAAGGCGACCCTATCCTCAAGCAATGCTGTACAAAGGAACACTATCAGGTTTAACTCTTTTGAATGAGAGTAGAGGGGAAACAAGTAATATATACATGCCACAGGAAATGCTCACATGTTAACTAACCTTAATAACCTATGGTTAGCCAGGAATCCACTGTCCATGCCGGGAATAAATGCCTTTCTCCAGATTTTATGCTCCTGTTTTCTACAGATGCCTCTATTTTCTCTTTACTCACTTTCTTCCACTACCATAGGTCAAGGTTTCTACTGCAGTACTTTGAAGCTATGTGAATCGCAATTAACTCCATCCAATGACACAAAATCAAAGCTATCCAACTCTCAGGTTTTGGTATCTGGATGAAATGGCATGTCACCCCTGCAGTCCCCTTCCATCTCCCTTAGAGTACAAGTCAACATCCTCACAGTGACTTCCAAGGCCCCAGGTGATCTGGCAGCTCCCATGGCCTCATCTGCTGTCCTGTCACACCAAGCATGACCCACGACAGGAACATGGACTTCCTGTTCCTGCTGCCTGCAACTCTGTCCACAGATCTATGGTTTACTCTCGTCTCCATCAGGTCTCTTCCAGTAAGGCTACTCTGCTCCCCATTTATACCCTATCCTTCTTACCCTGTTTTACTTCTCTTCTGTCACATTATGTATTTACTTCTTCGTCACCCTCTACTATAGTTGGAACAATTATGTCCTCTCCAAATTCATGTTGACACTTGATCCCTACGGTGGTGGTATTAAGAGGTGGGGCCTTTAAGATAGTGATTAAGCCATGAGGGCAAAGCCCTCATGAATGGATTAGTGCTTTATAAAAGGGCTGAGGGAAACTAGCTTAGACCCCTCTTGACCTTCTGTCCCTTCCACCACGTGTAGACACAGTGTTCCTCCCCTTCAGAGAATCCAACAACAAGCTGTCATCTTGGAAGCAGAGAGCAATCTTCACCAGATACCATTCCTGCCAATGCCTTGATTCTGGACTTGCCAGCCTCCAAAACCACAAGAGATAAATTTCTATTGTTTATAAATTGCATAGTTTGTGGTATTTTGTTATAGAAGCACAAATTCAATAAGATATCCCCTTTCTTGTATATATCTGAATAAACACTCAATTCAGGTAGGAACTTTGCTTTATCCTCAGAATCTAGACTAGGATCTGGCATGTATTTAGAATTCAACAAACTTTTGTTAAAAAAAAAACAAACTTTTGTTTAAAAAAAACAATGAAATGGCCTGGGATAGTTATTTCCTCTTCGACTAACAAGCCCTTGTCTGACGGTTAACTTTCAGCTATGTTCAAACTGATCATACAGAACACAAGGCTTCAGCCTGTATCCCAAAACCAACTAAGTGGCTTCCTCTGCTGTACTATTTGAGGATTTGTAGGGCAGGCAACCTGACCCCCAAATAGAGACCACTGTTTCATGGCAATTCTTCATTCCTCAGCTCTTGAAAGGTTATCTTTGAAATATTCTCCAGAGTAAATGTTCTTGAGAGGCAACTAAATATCATGGGTCAATACTTTCACTGTCATGCTGACGGGGATAGATCACAGACATTTTATGGAAGTGGAGTGAGGCCAGAGGTGTGGAAGAGACAGCTGAAAGATTCCTGAGAGGGGAAATGAAAACTGTGAGGGTCAAACATTTGGCCCAAGGGAGCTAGCCATTTGTTATCAACAGATCCACTCCTTGGGACTTCTTCTCCCCTAATCACCTGTCTAATCAGAGAAGGTGGTAAAAAAAGAAGACATTTCCTTGGCATCCAATGGGATTCCTATTTCCATGTATCCATGACAAAGCACAGAAGGTATTCTATGGAACTACTGTGATATCCCTTCCCTCCCACCTCCCTATTGCCATTAGACACTCTTTCCAGCCATAGCAGTTAGCAGGTAACTCAGACTGGATCTCCAGAATAACATGTCCTCCTGGGTACACTGCTTGGTTCAAGGGTAGGCGCATAAACTAAGCAGAGCCACTGAGAGTCCTTTTCAGGAATCAATATGGATTACAGAGAAGGGAGTGACACATTCTTTTCTCCATGATATACACCTGTGAGGATGCTATGGGCCTATAGCCGCTGTGGGCCTCTTTGCCCCACCCCCAGAGAGAAGCTGCCTGAGAATGAAACAGAGGACAGCAGAGCCAAGCAAGGGAAGCAGAGCAGAGTCCTAATGACATTGTCTAAATCGTTAGATTAACTGGGTCTGAAGCCAGCACCACCAGTTGGACTACCCAGTTACATTAACAAGTAAGTTTCCCTCTTTGCAACCTCATTTGAGTTGGGTTTCTGACACTTGCAACTGAATAAGCCTTGGTTAATATACATCATTACTATCAACGTGCCTTACTTGCTTGTAAGTATCAGTGAAGCATCAGCTAGTCAAATGACTAAACTATGATGCTTTATATTTTTAAAAAAGTATTTATTGAACACGATACTACATGTGGGTTAAAAAAAATACATCAGCATGCCAAGGAGGTTTCATGGGTCTCCAGAATTGTTCAACTCTTTCTTTCTACTATCAAAGCAAGACAAAACCTCCCATAGTCCCAGGTGCTAGCAGCCTAGAATCTTGGCCATATACTCAGTGAAAAGGCACAGGGAAAATCCCTAGAGAGGGGACACAGGACAGTTTGTAAGGTCACATCTCACTCCAGTTAAACTCCAAGACACATTCTTAATGAAGTGAATCAGGAGAGTGGTTTATAACCTCAGTCTCCAATGCCAGAACCATGGCCTCAAGGAATGAAAACCACTCATGGTTGCTGGATCAGATCACTAAGCCAACTTCTGCATTAAAAATACTCTTGCAAGAAAACCAAAGTTTTTTATGTTTGATAAAAATTACCATCACCTTTGATTCAAATAATACTTTACGTATTTCTAATGTTTCCATAAACATTATCTCATGGGGGATTTCACAGCACCTGGGAGGTAAGTATTAGTTCAATTTACCAAATGAGACAATCATGGCTTTCCAAGGTTACCAGTTTCCCAAGGTCACACAGCTAGTTGGTGGCAAAGCCAGGACTTAATCTCAGGTCATCTGACTGGAGGATACATGCTCTTTTCTTTATATTTCCAAGTTTCTCCAGCAGACAGCCCCTAAAATACTTGACACCTGATACCGCACCAGCATGGCACATGTATACATATGTAACTAACCTGCACAATGTGCACATGTACCCTAAAACTTAAAGTATAATTAAAAAAAAAAAAAGAAAAAAAAAATAAATAAAAGTTATGTATACAAATGAAAGGAATACATTCTGTCTGGAAAGAAAAATTATCTTATAGTCTTCAAAAACAAATTAAATCATTTCAGTCCAGTTTATACTTTTATTACGAACTTTATCCATTCTCATTTGTATTAAGACTTTGTTGTAGTGGTTAATGCTTCTCAGCTTCTCCACTTCTATACTTTGAAAAGTGACTGAAGCCTAGTGTTTTCCAGTTTCAACAGTTAAAAGTAAAAAAAAAAAAAAAAGTAGTAAATAGTAATTCCTCATTTAAAATTATAAACAGGTCCCTAATTTTATTGATATGCTAGTTGGATTAGCTATTTCAATGATAGTAGTTCTGCCATAAACAACCAGTTGGCTAAAGAGAACTGTATAGAAGAACCTGAGCTTTGAGAGCAGACAAGCTTGGTCTCACAGTCACAGCCACCCCAGTCTGTGTGACGTTGGCCAAGTTACTTAACAGCTCTGAAGCCCATTTTTTAGTTGGTAAGAAGGGATGAATGTTTATCGTTTAGAATCATTGTAAAGATTAAACGAGCACATGAACACATACACGTTCAATAAACGTGAATTTTTTCTCCCTCTAAACATCACCAAGATGTTTCATCATTTATAGTCATCAGGGTAAGCTAAAAAGCAACAGCACAAGCAATATTTTGATTTTACATCCTGTCATCATTTCTACTAATAAAAGGCACCACTCCAGATGTAAGCTAACTGTTATTTTACGACCAAATTCATCCCTCAAAGGGAGAGGCAAAAACACTTCTGAAAGAACAGTAACATGTGGCTTGCTATTATAAGCAAGATGTACCCATACAAAACAACTGTTTATCTTTCAATTGACAAGATATTCCATATGCTTTTTGGCTATTGCATTTTTTTTTACCACTCCTCTAAAATTATGGCTAAGAATCTCTCTTTTGGCTTCCATTTGAAAACCATCCAAGATTTAGTTAAAGGATAAACTTAAACCCAACTAAGAGGAAAGATATTTCAAAGGCACTGGAGGAACCAATGTATGTGATTATGCACAGAGTCTACTTATTAACCATTTAAGATCAGTGTTTTTAGAAATACTTGAATTATTAGCTATGAAGCAAATGGGAGACAAAATTATGACTATTTCACTGAAAAAAATCTGATTCATTTTGTTTTCTAAAATTACATTAATTTAGATTAATGAATCATACATGTTTACTGAAAAGTTGTCAAAGAATTATTATTCTGTAGTGAAATTTATAATTTGAAAATAATTTTTAGATTCTGATATATTTACCTATTAAGGATATTTATATTTAGTCTGTATTGGGCATACACATTACTGGAAAAATGTACTATTGACACTTCAAAAGTATTTCAATTCATCTCCGATTACTCAAAACATCAGACATCCACCCCCACACACAAAGTCAGCACTTCTCTGTATACTATGAAGTTAGTTTCATAGCTTTAAACATGTATCTTATCATTTGGAGTCTAGATTTGCTCCGCTTCACAAAGCTCAATTATTTTGTTAATTTCACTAAAGGTATTGGCCCAGAGTTTAAAAAGAATAAGAGTATCATTGCACATTGCCTTAATTTTCTACCTATACATGGTTGAAAAGAAAATAATTAAAACATGCAAAAGAGATCTTTCATCAGTTACTGTGTTTCATACCTCTTTATAGAGTCCTGGTTCAGAAATGAAGTCTTTAAGATTCCTCATGCCCAATAGCAGCTCTCTTGACCATTCATTTCTCTACTGCCTCATATTAAGGATACAAACTAAAATAAAATATCAAAGTAAAGTCCATTAAATGCTCACTTAAATAACTATGTCTCTAGCCATTTGATGCTGGACTTGGTTGCTCATAGCAGGGTTGTGGCTGACGCAGTGAGGCAGGCACTGCCCATCCACATCCAGCTGTGGTCAGATTCCCAACAGCCTGCATCCCTGCAGCTGACACCATGGTCAACCTAATTAGTCCTGGCCCCATAAGGCATTTGATTTCATAACAACAAATAGCACCAAGTCCTGCTAAGACGTGACAAAACACAAATTTGATATCCCAGCAGAGTCTTCTGAGTCCTTGAGCCATCGTCGTCCCGGGGCCCCTCTGCCTAGGGCAGTTCTCACTGACATGCTCTTAGTCTGTGCAGGATTTACGCTGAACGGATCATCTTCAAAGCTGGTGCTTAAATCTAGCCAAGCTGTTTAATATGTAAAGTTCAGCCTACTATTAACAAAAACAGCCTGTCTACATTTTCATCATAAATCAGCTCTAAATAGTGCTCTAGGTTAAGCTGATGAATATTTATCCAAGGCAGACTGTGAATTTACATGAGAAGTGTGACAGAAACAACAAGCACCTGATTCATGCTTTTCCCATATTTGATACAACTGGTTTATGAAAGCCTCCTGTGTGCCTCAAGTATTTGGGGAGAGAATCAAATTGGGAGACTCAAATTCCATTGCCATTTACTAACCATGCCGCTTCAGCTGTGTTATTCATGGCTCTTCTTCATCTGTAACCTGTAAATTGTTAGTCTCCCAATTCTATCAGGAACACTCTTGTAAATGAATCAACCACAGATGCAGGTATGAATTTATTAGTGTCTTATAATTTCTTTCCTACCGGATAGTCTTGTACAAAAATTGTACAAAATATCTATGATCAATTTAAATGTTGAAATGCAACATTTAAATTAAAATTTCTATTTCCTTTCCCCCAAATCAACCTGTAGATGCTTTTAACCATTCTTGCAGAAGATTTTAGCTGTTTGGCTTCTCCATCTATTATTTTATAATAATCATGGGAAGAACCTCATCTTTCTCAGTCTACTACTTTGTGGTCCTTAGCCTTGTATATTATCTTTTCAAAAAGCCATTGTTGAAATTAATATGTACTCAAATTTGGAAAACACAAAAGATTTGGAAAACACAAAATCACTCATTGCCCCCACCCAGAGATAATCACTTAAAATTTTGGTAGACATTCTTTAAATTACTTATATAGGTACAGATTTGAGAAAAAGAGAGATTGTATTTATTCTAAGATGCTGTCAAATATAGGATTTGTCATCCATATAACAACATTTGTAGGGGTTGAGCACTCACATTTTGAGATGTATCCTTATTTCAAAACTGTTCAATGGTGGTCCATGTCTTAAAGGTAACATATCCTTTTTCCATATGACATCACACTGTCATGTTCACATACTGTTTTGTAATCTGTTTCCTCAAGCAAAATTTTACAAATGTTTTCCCATGTAAAAAATTATTCTACAGGCCAGAAATTCTCGAATTTCTACAGCATCATCTTAATGGCTATACAGTTTTCAGCTGGCAGTGATAGGCGCTGAGTAGTGCTGAATGCTGAATGTAAGATTTGGAAGACTTGTCAGAGGATTTTACCAGGTGACTTAAATTCATGCACTATACAGTGTACTTGTGAAATCAGATGCCTGAGACAACAAGGTTACCACCCAGCCTGACCAGGGCTATTGCAAGGATAAAATTAATAATTATTTAAATGAGCTGTGAGAAGTTAAAAGTGCTCTATGAGTGTAAACAGTGCTTCTATCATCAGGAGATGATACATTCAAGGATTTCTTAGCTCACTTGCCCTTCAGGATGATTGCCCCAACAAAGCAGTACTGTTTTTAAGACCTCATAATAGCCGAGCAGAAGAGACCGCTAAATAACACTCTCAAGGGGGACACTTCCCATGCTGCAGCTAAAGAAAGGCATTCGCTCATATTTGGCCCTGGGCTGCTAATGCCTTTCACATGTTCCAGTAACCAGAAAATATCTGTTACAGAACCAACAGTTATTTCAGGGTGACCAGACCACAGTGGGTGGTTAAGGCAAGCTGTTGTATTGCAAATTTACCCGTCCATGCTGTCTTGACTTTAGGTCAGTATGATTGACCCAAACTGTGGCTCAAAGAGCAGAGGTAAGAAAAGGGTACTACAATACTTATAAAAGAAGATTCAGAGTGTTTTTCTTGTTCAAGTCATAGTTTTAATGTGTTGGATTATGCGTTGGTGGAAGAAAGGGAAAGCATGATAATATCATTAATAATACCACTCCCCACTGGAAGCCAACTCAGGCATCTTGCTACAGAAGCCAGTTTTTTTTAAGACTCTATAAAAAGCAAGCACCCCTACTCTGCTACCTTACAAAATTGCCGTGTTGCTTTATCTTGTTCCATACAACTCACCACGAAGGAAGAAAGTCACCACGAAGGAAGAAAGTCTCCATGAAGGAAGAAAGTCTCCACGGAGAAAGTTCAAATCAGTGATAGAACTCAGCCCTCCGCAGCTTTCACAGACCTCTAAATAGGGAAATCACCCAGGAGCTCACCTGCTTTTCCCCCAGCACGTGAATGCAAAAAGACTCAGATGTCATCAATTAGCTTCATCAGCAGGAACGGGCTTTAAAGGAAAAGTTACAAAAGAGCAGCCTATAGTGTGTGTGTGGCGGGGGGAAGGAGTCCATCTCTTTTCGTTGGTGGCAGGTAGGGTTGATCATTCCATTTATTTTCCAAATCGGGACACTTTCAACAGTGAAAAGGTGTGCTATCAGTAATTATGCCAAAACGGTAGTATAAACCGGGATGGTCCCAGTTTACATATGGTGACCATAGTGTTAGGATATGAATTAACGTGCTTGACTCTGACAAATACAAGGCTGAGTGAAAGAAGCCAGACACAAAAGGATATATACATGATTTTACTTAAATAAATTTCAATACATGCAGAATTTATCCATGAGATAAGAAGTCAGCTTACTGTTTTCCTTGCGAGAAAGGAGTCAGAAGAAGAGGGGAGGGGCATGAGAAGGGCTTGGTGATTGCAGTAACATTCCATTTCTTGAGCTGAGTGGAGTCTGGACTGTGTGGTAATTCATTGAGGTGCTCTGTTGTGGTATGTACACTTCTATGTCTGTCTTACCTAGATTTTAGAAGTTATTAAAAAGGAAGACTTAGGATTTGATTGTATGTATATACATATACATATATGTATACACACATATTTCCATATATTTATTTATAGCTACAGCGATAACTATAGATATGGATCTATCTTTCTTTCAGGCTTATTTTAGTATTAGCTACCATGTCATTGTTCTTGCCTGGGGGTGTTGAGGAGGTACAGGTAAAGCAGCTGTCACCCATGAACAATTTCAGCAATTTCAGGGTTCCTTTTTTATTTTTGAAACGGAGTCTCACTCTCTCACCCAGGCTGGAGTGCAGTGGCGCTATCTCGGCTCACTGCTACCTCCGCTTCTCGGGTTCAAGTGATTCTCCTGCCTCAGCCTCGCGAGTAGCTGGGAATACAGGCGCCGGCCACCACACCCAGCTAATTTTTTGTATTTTAATAGGGACAGGTTTTCACCACATTGGCCAGGCTGGTCTCGAACTCCTGACCTCGAGATCCTCCCACCTCAGCCTCCCAAAGTTCTGGGATTGTACAGGCACGAGCCACTGCGCGTGGCCTCAGGGTTCACTTTTTTAATTTAGGAGAAGAGAGCTTGGTTCTGGCTCAGCGAGTCTATTGAAATGTAACAATGCAGAACTTAATAGCGCTATAAATGCTGTCCTTTAAATTGGCTAGCAAGCAAATACAAATGATGTCATATGAATCTTACAATGGTTTAGCTCCATTTCAAAAATGAAGAGGCAGAGACTTAAAAAAAAGGGTCACTTGTCAAAGGTAATGCCAGGATTTGGCCCTAGGTGTGATGGATTCTTAAGCCTGTGCTCTTTACCATGGTGTCTCTGCTATTAGGAGTCTTGGTCCTCTATTTATCTAAATCCTGGCCCTTGTATAAATCCAGGATTCTGGATTAACATCTAATGGTACAGTTTGAGGAAACAAAACATTCAACCTAGAGAACCAGGCAATGCCCCCACAATCTGAGAGGCTCATTCTCGGCACGCCCTGTGAGATGACAGCTGGCAGGTGCACCCCGTACCCAGGTACCCAGGCTGCCAGAGACATGCTCAGCTCGCCATGTGAATGAGTCCCTCCAGGCCAGGGCCTCGCTCTCCTCAAAGCCAGGAACACAGCTTGGCTCTGCACTGTGGGTCTGCAACACCCATCACCCCCCAACCTCCTGGTCCCTTCCCACCTCCGCTGCTTTGCTGTGTGCCTAACCACATGACACCACTCACAAGAGGAGACCAAAGCTCCACCCTCCACCCACCTGGGAGAGAAGAGAGTGGGAAAAATTCCTCTCCAAAACAAAACTCCCTGAAATCCCATGCGTGGAGAAATTTCTTGTTTCACACACAGTAAAATAAGTATAGATACACTGACTAATTGAAGACATTCTGTCAGACTAGCACATTTTAATACTGCCAAAATTCACTGTGACCTAATCATTTAACCCATCTGTCTCAGACCTCCTATTTCTGACTGTGAAGTTGCCGAACACCATTCACTTTCCCCACTCAGAATTCGCTGTTTATGTTCTTTAGAGTAAAGATGCGACAAAGTCAGGAGTTCCTCGCACTGCCTACTGCACTAAGAATGGTGCGCCTGATACCCACAGCGTTGTGGATGCATGGCCACCCTGACGGTTTCTAATAAAAACTTAGCAACTTTGCTTTGACCACTGACCTTACACGATCTTTGCAACTCTGAAAAAAATCCTTGGAAAAAGGTAGTTCATTTCTGTCAATGTTGTGTGTTCATCATCCATTTTATTTAAAGCTACTTTAAATTTATATCAGATCATTCTTCAAAGAAGCCCCAAGTTGAGTATTTTATCTCGCTGGGACTGTAGAAAATAATTGAAATATATTATTACATAGATTTTATATTTGGCATACCAGGCTTGTGATATTTGTAAACTAAAAATAAAATCCTAAGCTCCAAACAACTGATGGGCCACAGACCCCCTTGTGGACAAAGGGAGCCCAGAAAAAAACTGAATTTCTGGCCATGATGGGATGGGAGATCAAATAGGCCTCATTACACCCCCCTCCTCTGTGGTTTAGACACAACAACTGGCCAGAATTAATATTAAAATAGAGATCGTAAGACTGACAAAATAGCCTCAGTGGCAATAAGATACCAAATTATAAACAAGACCTAAGGCCAGGCAAGGGTTAAGTCACACACCCCACACCTAAAGAATAAACTATGATTCTCACTGCCAAAAGGTTTTTCTTTTTCTCTGGCAGCAAAACAAGAACTGTTCTCCAGATAAGCAATATTAGAACAATTACAGCTCATCCAGCTCACAGATGCTGCCTAAATCACAGACGATGCCCCTGTTCCACCAGCCATGACTACAGCTCTGATTGGACAAGAGACTGCTTTCAGTAACTTTCTCCTGAAAAGAGACCACTGACCATGCACTGGTCTATGCCAGTTTACACAGATTTTGTACCTGTGTGTCTTTGTGTCCTGAAAAGACCTTTTGATGCATAGGGCCTAGTTGTAAGACATTGAAATGTTAAGGCTCCACTCCGAAGTGAACGTGGGTCATATGTTAACATGCATGTTTGTTTAATATGCTTGTGTCAGTATCACCTTTATGAATATTCATAGCTCCTTTTGTAACCTGCTGAATATGTACATTTAGCCAACCTGTTCAGCATAAAGTCCTATCCCTACCCCTCCTCCTTCAAAGTTCCTGTCTCTGGTCTTGGCTGGAGGTATGTTTTCCCAGCCTGGGGGATGGGCACCTTACAGGTTGTAACCCTTTATAAGAAATAAATTTTCTTTCTTCTCCTTTTCTAAATTTATACATTGTAATTTTTTCAGTTAACCATATATAACAAAAATCAAATGTATTGTTGCCTTCTCTGGCATATAGAAGCTCCAATTTTTCTGCAGACGTTATTTTTTGCCTTTATTACAGTAGTATTAATAAAATATGACTGGCTTTGTTTCATTACCAGAAAAATAAAGAGGTTGGCTTGTGTTATTTGGTCATGTAAGCATTACTCTTCTGGGTTTCAGTCTATAAAGGGGGGTTGAAGGAGAAAAGGCCCTCTCTAAATCTCCTTTCCTGTAGCCCAGGATATCTATGAGTGAGAGGTAAAAATCTCCCTAGACCTGGGTCTCTTGTTATCTCACTGACGGTAACCACCAACTGGCTGGAGCTGAGTGGCAGGTATCCTCTGCAGATGGGTCACCAGCCCTCCAGTTTGTCACAGTCTTCAGCACTCCCACTATCTCTGAGGCCAGCCTGTTTCACTCATGCATTAGATTTGTACACAGGCAGCTGCAGTTTTTGCCACTGAAAGCAATGGCAAAACCCCAGTTACCTTTGCACCAACCTAGTATCTGTCTGACCAGGGGATCCCCAGGGCTTGAGATCTCTCATCTAAAGACAGAAAAGTTGAGAAGATTAGAAGTTGGAGAACTTGGGGTAAGTCTCACTACTTCACTCAAGAGCAGAGGAAGTGTCCCTCGGGTGGGCAGGCAGAGGCCAGAAGACCATTCAGGTGACAACCACAATTGTCACTGTCGGGCACAGGTGGGAGATGACATGCCGGGTGTCAACCACAAAACACTGACGGGTTTGGAAAGTGCTTCACTTCACTCACACAGACGGGATATATTTTGTGGCTCTTAATGTAAATTCAGCAGTTGTCAAGAAGGCCTGTGCAGGGCTCTCTCTCAATGAAGTATACTATTCTGGGCCAGAATAGGTCCAGCTTTCATAATCACTCAAGTGGGCCGGCCCCTGAATGTAAGATCCTTCAGACAACACCTGCTTCTCTTCAGCCACTATGGAAAAGTCACTGGCATGAATCCGAAGTGTCTGTGTCCCTGAATGACAGCACAGGTGGATCAAGACTCACCCACTCACTCAGGCCAGATATCCAAAGTGGGCAGGCACAGCAGGACAGATAAAAACAGTCGGCCCTCTGTATGCGTGGGTTTCCATCTGCAGTTGGTTGAATCTGCAGAGGCAGAATGCATGGATACTGAGGGTCAACTATGCTATGCCATTTTATGTAAAGGACTTGAGCATCCATGGATCTTGGAATCTGTGGGAGGTCCTGGAACCAATGCTCCGCAACTACAGAGGGCTAAGTGAAGTCACTTTCAAGGCAAGCAGTCCCTAAGATAAATCACTCAGCTAATCGGAGAGGATTTAAAAGGGAGAAGCCCCAGAGTGAACCACATCCATGTTCATCATTGCACAGAGCACCCAGATATGATTTCTAGAATGGCTGACAAACATGGGGCTCCAGGCACAGTGGAAGGACTTACTTAGCAGAGTGCCTGCCTGTGTCACGGGAAGGCTGTCAGTCACTGGGTCTGGCCCAGATTCATTACCAGCTCAAATTTTAGGCTCTGTCTCTCTGGATTGCCTGTCAGTCATCCTAGAGCCCAGGCTGACATTTCAGAAATGCCCAGTGTTGAAGTACGTATGTGCCTTGCGTTATGTAGCAGATGATAAAAATAAAAGACCCCTAAGTGGTTCCATTTTAAGTTTCGGTTTTTAAGAAACTATCACAAACATAGCAGTGCTCCAGGGACTGTGGGTTAGAAAGAATAAAACATAAAGCATCATCTCTGCATTAGAAATGTCTTCCCATAATCAGGCTACTGCTGAAGGAAAAGGCTCCAGCTACGTCCCCATGTTTGTGACTGATAGGAAAAGTCACACCTTGATGTGTACACAGCTATAAGCACGGGCACTAGTTTTTCACAATCAAATTTTAAAATCGCACACCATCTTTGTGTAACTGAGCACATTTTCTTGATTTTCCTCTAAAGTTCACAGTCCTTGGAATAACACACGGTATTTTCTAGCCCAGAGGTTCTTAAACTTCAACGAGCTTATAAAACCTCAATGCCAAGATTGCACCCCATACCATACCAATTAAGTCAGACCCTCTAAGATTGGGACCCGGGTATCAGTATGTGTTTTTTTTGCATCAGCATTTTTTAAAACTCCTCATGTCTGGCATTATACTGTATGTCCATCTGGCTCTCCTTACCTTTCACATTCCAAATTTATTTCCATTCATCTCTCAGAACTGGCTTTCAAAATCAATTTCTCTTCCTCTTGTGATTGTCCTAACTGGTTGTTACATTATTTAGAAATTAGCTTGACTTGTGAAAAACAGAATCAGCACATGTTTGGTTGGTGAAAGCCCCAGAGATTAAGAGATGAGCTCTTCTATACAGCATCATTTCAGAATCAAATTAGTTTGTGGCTTCAGCCAAGAATGTCATAGAATGGAGGAAAGAATTCTTCCCCTGAAATTACAGTTCTTTTCACAGGATAACACTTCAAAGAGATACCAAGGAGAAAATCAGCTCAGCAGCCAAAGTGACAACTTGTGACTCAACCTGATGGAAAACAGGGTGTTTCATACCCCTTGCTCCCACACCTAAACACCAAAGGTATACAGTCTGGGCCAATCTAAACCACATGGAAAGTTGGAACATAACATGTAAATTGTCTCTCTCTTTCAGATCACTGGACTCAGATTACTACATACTCTGATTTTTCTGATTCTCCCATCTCTCTTTTTGGCTGTACTGAAAATATTTTAAACAATGTTGAATTCTATCGAAAAGCTTGTGTACCCTGTAATAACTTCCTTTCTTCCCCTACTGTCTCAGCTCATCATAGGGTTGGCACCATGCCACTACAAAGGACCATTTTACTCCGCGTGGGAGTTACTGCCAAGCAGTGTTGAATATCTTACTTTCCACATTTCCCAACATGGAAAATGAGGACAGTAACACTTGAACTAACTTCCCAGGGTCACAAGAGAATGGAGTGGTAACCTGTGCCACACAAGATGGTGCAGAGAACACAAACTTTGGAGCCTGACATAACTGAGCCTGGCTCTGTTATTTAGCAGGTGGATGACCATAGGAAAATTGTTTGATCCTGTGTCTCTGTGTCTCTGCGTCCTCATTTGAAAAGGGGATGTCAACATCTATCTCATAGGGCTGCTGGATGTACTAATTGAGATATCGTATCATAGAATGCCTCGCATTGTATCTGGCACACAGTCCTTGCTCAGTAGCTGCTTGTTTTCTGTCCCTGAAGTAGATCAGAAAAACCAACAGGAAATGCCATGTTGCAGTCCAAGGGTCCAAGATTGTGAATTTGCCTGGCTTAGAATTCAAGCTTGTCATCCTGCGCCAGCATCCAATAGCGGCTCTGAGAATTTACCAAACTGGCAACATGCAAAGCCTAAAATACACAGTGGAGTTCCCAGTCCTGAGTCCTACCAAACAATCACCCTTTGCTGTCGAATTTTCCTTGAGTTGCTCCTTCTCAACCATAATGGGCTCAAGTGGGCTCATTCTCAAAGTTTGCAGAACCCTGCTTCCCTCCCTATAAATTATAAGCTCTTCCTATTTCCTCCCCCTATTTTTTAATATGAGTCTTTCTCCCTTTCTTCCCAGAATTGGCTTAAAGCATGTTGCATTTTCATACATGTTATGTAGGTTCTCAGCATGGTTCCTGTGGTCTTTCCAACAACCTTTCTATAGAAATATAACCACTACACTGAGGGGAGGGTCAATAGGTATGGAAAAAGTTCACTTGATTTTTATGCTGAAGTGCTGAAAGCAAATCACAGTTATGCGACAATAATCAGCAGGTTTCTTTCAGTCCTGGGAAGTTTCAGTTCCTCATTTAACTCAAGTCAGCTGTTATATGGATTCGACCTGTTCACATCTGCCTTGCAGAACTGTTCCCTGAAAAACGTTTAAGCAGTCACACAAAAACTGAGTCAAAGACAAATGCTGTTGGCAGTATCTCTCTTGATAGAGCTGGTTCCATGTGACAGAGATGAGGTGGTAGCAGCCATTCATTCAGGGCTCTTAGAGGAGGCTGTTTTCAGAATTTCCAAATCTACGGCCAACATGAGCTTTCTTCCTGCCACAGCTGTGTATCTGTAGTGTGCTAGCTTCTTGTGCAATTCCATGCCCTGGTAGGCTTCCTAAAACATACTTGAACAATAATTACAACTGCATGTATGCATAGGTTTTATTTTCTTCCTGTCTTTTCAACATGTGATGTAACTATACTGGCCTTACACTATACTCTACTTGCTTCGATTTCATCCAGTTGGGTTTCTGACCATAGTAGATACTGTGGATGACCCACTCATAACCCCTCAATGCTATTCCAGTAGTGTCTGATCTCCTGCTATTACAAGCATTTTCTACTCTCTGTGTAAGGGGCTTCTCTACCCACAGGAGCCTGTTAGGCCTCCAAGTGGCAAAGGCTGGAAGTGGCAGAGAGTTAATGATGCAGGGAGTAGCCTTCAACTAAAATGAAAGAGGTTTAATGAATAAATATCCAATTCCTCACCCCTCAGTTAGAACAACTCTGAGGCATGTTCTCCACTGTCTCTCAGAGGCCTGAAGAAGGATCAAGTCCCAGCTGCCCACAGAGTGACCTGCCGCTCACCCTCCCAAGGTTGGCTTCCTTCCCTTCTCTTCCTCACTTCCCCACTTCCCTATGGTGCTTCCTGGAATCCTTCCAAATAAACGACTTGTGCTCCAGCCTTATTTCAAGGTATAATCATGGGTACCTTGAAATAAGATTGGAGCACAAGTCGTTTATTTGGAAAGGTTCACCCTAAGACACTGACGCATGCAACGAGACCCAGACAGAGTCTCTTCATTCCTTCATTTGACTTCGATCTTTTTTTGAGGGCTTACCATGTGCCTGGCTCTGCGCTAGGTTCTAGGGATGCAACAATTAAGATGGACACTATCCTTTTCTCAGCAAATTTACGATCAAATGGGGGAAACGGACATCAAGCAAGTAAGCATCTAATTGATAGGTGCTCTGAAAACAAAGTGCAGAATAAAAGCAGAATCTAAAATAAGAATATCTAGCCACATTTGCAGGAAAGCTTTCCCTTAAGAAGCAGCTTTTAGTAAAAGGCTGAAGGATGGGTAGGATTAAGCAAGTAGAGTGGGTGGAATATTGTCCCAGGCAGAGGAAACAGCATGTTTAAAAGCCCTGAGGCATAAGGATACAGTGTTGCAGAGAGAAGAAAAGCATGGCTGAAGTGTTGTGGAAGAGTCCTACACCCTCTTCCAGGCCCTCCTAAATGATCAAATTGGGCAAAGAACCCTAAAGAAATGGAAAGGACTTTGCAATTTCTTTTGGGAGTCAAAACAAAAACTCAACACTATTACTTTACTCATCTAATTATTTATTAATTCTGCCCATTTGGTCCAGCCCTTCAAATTTTAATTTTTTTGTTTGTTTGTTTGAGACGGAGTCTCGCTCTGTCGCCCAGGCTGGACTGCAGTGGCACAATCTCGGCTCACTGCAAGCTCCGCCTCCCAGGTTCACGTCATTCTCCTGCCTCAGCCTCCTGAACAGCTGGGACTACAGGCACCCGCCACCACGCCCGGCTAATTTTTTTTTTATTTTAGTAGAGATGGGGTTTCACCGTGTTAGCCAGGATGGTCTCGATCTCCTGACCTTGTGATCCACCCACCTCGGCCTCCCAAAGTGCTGGGATTACAGGTGTGAGCCACCGCACCTGGCCCAAATTTTAACTACTTTTAAACTCCATTTAAAAACATGCAATCTTGCACTTGTTCAAAAGTAAAATTACTTGGCTGCATGAGAGTGAAGCCTCAGTGGAGGCACGCCAGTTCAAAACGGTTGGAATCCCAGGCCTTTCTTAGAAAACCATGTCTGTGTTTGAGAATTACTCCCAAATCTTTGACTATAAGCAGAGCGGTGGGGCTGGAGGGATGAGGGGAAAGAGGCAGGACTAACGTATTTCTTACTGTTTCAGGGATCCCAAAGATTACTCTCACCTTCAGAGATTTGCTAGAGGGATTCACGGGACTCAGCAAACAGTTGTACTCAAAGCTGGAGTTTATTATAGCCACATAGTAAGAATACACAGCTGGATCATAAGGGAAAGACACAGGCAGAGAAATCAATGCCAGGCTTCCTTATACCCATTCCCTCCTGTGATGGGGCACAACTGAGCATGTTCCTTTCTCCAGCAACTAAAAGTACAGTACTGTGTGCAATGTTTCTGCCTGGGGATCCCATTATGGAGTCAGCATCCAAGGTTTTTATTGGGGTATGGTCACAGAAGCACCCTCTGACTAGCAAGTACCGCTCTTCTAGATTCCCAGAACTAAGCAGGTGTTCGGCATAAATCACATTGTTTGTGCAAACAATCTACGCAGAGTGAACCACTCTGATTTCTTAGAGAATGGGACAAGTACCAAGTTCCCAGGTGTCAGCCAAGACCCCCACCCTTGCAGACAGACCCTTCTAAACATAGCAACCTCATGCCTGCTTTGTTAACTCTTCTCTCCACACCTATCACCCCATGAAGAAGAAGTCGTGAAAACAAATGCGTCAAACTTTCCCCTATTTTCAGCATCATAAGATCAACAGATAAAGAGAAGCAACTTCACAGGAGGTTTTATAGGAATTCTCTTTTACAGTGGCTTGGTCCTGCAAATATCAGTTTGGAAATATCAGTGTTTGGAAATATCAGTGTTCAATAGGTCAGGTGAAATTTAGAGACCCCCAGGTATACTGGTACGGAGGCCCATGTGGGCCCAGCTAAAAGAACAAACTAAACAAACAAACAAACAAAAACTCTTATTTTGTTGGCTTTAAATATACAATACCAATGGGCTATATTTAATGAGTGCCTTCATTTGAAAAGCATATTGAAAACTGAGATTTCATTTCTTGTCTCTCAGCAGCGAGACTCTGCTTGGAATAACAGTACAGATTTCCAGCAGTGAAGCCAATTCATCCGGCGACATAAATTTCATTTACCACAAACATAAACCATGTTTTCAGCAATAATTTACATACCTGAAATGATAGAAATTGGAAACTAATCAGCATAGCCTAAATACATAGCCCTCTTCATTGTAACTTTTTATAGCCAAAGTGACCTTTCTTAGTGGCAAGGTAGCATATTTATAGGATGCTGTTTTCTCATATAATTTACTGTCACATTACATTTTCATAAATATTACTGAAAGGTGAAATAGCTGCATGTAATAATAACCCATAAATACTAAACTGCATCCTTGAAAAAGCAGTGAAAAGATATTAAATAAAAGTTTGCAAAGAGAAAATTATTCACAATTTCACACAAAATGCCTGTTTTGCATGTTACCTTTCAGACTCTGTCCAGATCATATATATTTTATAAGGTTATGATCACATTGTGCATCAAGGTTCAGATTTTAAACATAGGACAAATATTTTTCATATTTTTCCATAGATGTCATAATTGTCACTCCATTACATTACTTGCTGCAGTAGGAGACAGTTTTACTTTTAATTTGTGTATTAAATAAACTCTTAATTTTTAATCCAAGTAATCAATACCCATTGTTACAAAATAGTCAAGAAATTATTTTAAATGAAAAGTCACAGTCTCCTGCCTTACCACATGCCAGCTGCTGTTATTCCCCAGTAGCAACCACTTTTATTTAAATGTCCCTGTTTTTAATTTTCTACTGATCATCTCCATGTCACTAAAAAACATACTTACACTATTATTTCTTAATGTATTGATTTTAGATATCATCTATTGATTGCTACTTTTGGTTTCTGTATGGGTTTCCTTTGTAATTACTTATCCCTTCATTTCTTATTCCATCTGTGATGAGTAGAATTTTTTTTTATTATACTTTAAGTTTTAGGGTACATGTGCACAACGTGCAGGTTTGTTACATATGTATAGATGTGCCATGTTGGTGTGCTGCACCCATTAACTCGTCATTTAATATTACGTATATCTCCTAATGCTATCCCTCACCCCTCCCCCCACCCCAAAACAGTCCCCAGTGTGTGATGTTCCCCTTCCTGTGTCCATGTGTTCTCATTGTTCAATTCCCACCTATGAGTGAGAACATGCGGTGTTTGGTTTTTTGTCCTTGTGATAGTTTGCTGAGAATGATGATTTCCAGCTTCATCCATGTTCCTACAAAGGACACGAACTCATATGATGGGCAGAATTTTCTTAATTCTCCGTTCTATAGGAATAAAAAGTGATGAGTGCCCTCATCTTCCCCTTCAGGTTTCCTCCCCAGCTTCACTCTGAAGCTCTCTGTTGTTCATGTTTACACTTTTATAGCATGGAGGTTGATAATACTTACATGCTGTTCTGTAGCCATGTCTGTCTTCCATACTTTGTCTATAGGTGAATTCTAAAAGTTGAAATCAATGAACAGTGTCTATATAATGATGACTCCATAACTACTGTTCACTCTTGGAAGCCAGTAGTATAGCATAGCTCTATTTCCTTTATTGTATAGCATTTTATTTATCCTGGGATTTATCCTTGTCCTTGTCTTCATTCTTGCAATGTTTGTATTGCTTCCTTATATGATCTAGGAAATTAAAGGTAGCAATGTACCTATAGAATCGCTTTTCCTCACTAATCCCTACTCTCTGATACCTCCTCCCAAAGCAATCATTTCTCCTGCTCCAATCATAACTAATGGTCAGTAAAATTCAGCTGTCAACCTGGGATTCTCCTTCCTTACTCTGTTGGGTTGAAATTATCATTTCCACTATACCATCTTCCCTTTTACTTTCTTCTCCCACTTAGAACATATCTGAAAGATCTGTGTTCTATTCTTACACTTGCCTGATAGTTTTGCTGGGAAGAGAAATCTAAATTGAAGATAATTTTCACTCAAAAACTTAAAGTTTTACTTTGTCAACTATCACATCCTTTGTTGCTATGGTTCCTGATCTTTTGCAGGTGGCCTGTTTTTATGTTTTCTTGTTTTGTTTTGTTGTTTTCTTCCTCAAAAGACTCATAAATGTTTCTCTTTATCCCAGGTGTTCAGAACATTCAGAAACTGTGTTTTCTCTGTAGATCATGTTTTATTTATTTGTGCTAGACATTAAGTGGCTCCCTTCATTCTTGTTTTTTAGTGTTGTGAAATTAAATTTTTTTTTATAATTTCCTCCTCTCTCTTTTCCCCTGTTCTTTCTTTCTAGTCCACCTAGACTTATTCTCTATAACTTATCTTTTCTCTCACATTCTCTATCACTCTTTTTCTCTATTATACCTGCCTCAAAATCATCTACCCTTTCAGTACTTTAAAAAACATTATACAGTCATACATTAAACATTTTGTTCTTTGTTCCTCTTTTTTAGAGCATTTTGTTCTATGGATGCAGTGTCTGCTTACATTTTTCTGAGAATCATAAGAAAAAAAATCCAATCTCTTCTCTATTTCTGTTTTTTTCTGTGAGGTCATTTTTCCTGCCTATTCATCTTGTGTTCTTTTCTTCATTTTTCAGAGTTTCTTCAAATATCTGGTGATCCTTAGTTGCACATATTTAAGGATTAAGCAACAAAAAACTGACAGGTACCTTATGCCCATCAAGATGGCTATTCTTAAAAAAATAGAAAATAACAAGTGTTGGTGAAGATGTGCAGAAATTGGAACCCCTGTGCCCTGTTGCTGGGAATGTAAAATGATGCTGCTGCTATGGAAGAGTGTGGCATTTTCTCAAAAAAATGAAAAATAGAATTGCTATATGATCCAGCAAGTCCACTTCCGGGTATCTACCCAAAAGAATTGAAAGCAGAGTCTCTAAGAAATATTTGTACACCTATGTTCACAGCAGCACTATTCACGATAACCAAAAGGTGGAAGCAACCCAATTGTCCATCAATGGATTAGTGAATAAACAAAACATGGTATATACATACAAGGGAGTATTACTCAGCCTTAAAAAGGAAAAAATATTGCTGGGCGTGGTGGCTCACGACTGTAATCCCAGCACTTTGGGAGGCCGAGGCAGGTGGATCACGAGGTCAGGAGATCGAGACCATCCTGGCTAACGTGGTGAAACCCCGTTTCTACTAAAAATACAAAAAATTAGCCAGGCGTGGTGGTGGGCGCCTGTAGTCCCAGCTACTCGGGAGGCTGAGGCAGGAGAATGGCATGAACCCAGGAGGCAGAGCTTGCAGTGAGCTGAGATTGTGCCACTGCACTCCAGCCCGGGCAACAGAGCAAGACTCTGTCTCAAAAAAATTAAAAAATAAAAAAAAGGAAAAAAATTCTGACACATGATACAACATGAATGTTAAGGCATTGCACTAAGTGAAATAAGCCACCAACACTGTACAATTCTGCTTCTATAACACATCTAGAGAGTAATCAAATGCATAGAAACAGAAAATTGAATGGTGGTTTCCAGAAGCTGAGGGAAGGGGGAATGGGAATTGTTATTTAATGGATAGAGAGTTTCAGATTTGCAAGATGAAAAAGTTGTGGAGATTGGTTGCACAATGATGTGAATATACTTAGCAATACTGAACTGTACACCTGAAAATGGTTACGATGATTTTTTAAAAAGAGGACAAGGAGCTGCAGCAGAAGTATTGGGGCATTATCCATTGTCTTCTCAGCAATTACAATTTCAGCTCATGCTGGCATGACTCCAATTTGATTTGAGTGCACCAGCTCATGGCAATGTTTTAAATTTTTGATGCGAAAGTAATCAATATTAGCAACACACATTTTTATATTAACACTCTTCTCCAAGATATGGGCTCAGTGACATCTTATGAGTTGTTCTGTATTTGGAAATGGTCTTAATTATGATACAGCAAGGAATGAAACGCCAATGAGTTAAAGAAACTGCTCAGAACACAGGAGTTCTGATATTTAGTACAAATTTTCTAGGAATATACAAAGCAAGCAAGAGGGGTGGTGTTGGAAAGAAAAGAATTTCAGGCTGTATGAATCAAATGAAACGCTACCACCTTAAGACAAATTGATATAGAAAGTTAAAAGATTTTCTTTTTAGCCTTTTAAATCCATAAATTCTATTTTCTTGAAGAAGGATTGTTTTTATTTTATAACAGTAACATGTTTTAAAAAAAAGAAAAGAGGCTGGGCACAGTGGCTCACATCTGTTATCCCAGTCAAGGCAGGAGGCCAGGGCGGGAGGATCACTTGAGCACAGGAGTTTGTGACCAGCCTAGGTAACATAGTGAGACCTCATTTCTACCAACATTTAAAAAAATTAGCCATGCTTGGTGGTGCACACCTGTAATCCCAGCTACTTGGGAGGCTGAGGTGGGAGGATTGCTTGAGCCCGGGAGTTGGAGGTTGCAGTGAGCCATAATAATGCCACTGCACTCCAGCCTGGGCTACAGAGTGAGACCCTGTCTCAAAAAAAAAAAAAAAAAAGAAAAGAAAAAGAAAAAAAAAGAAAAGAAAAAGGGGGCAGAAGTGTCAGCATATTTCTTGAAAATACTCAATATAGAGCCAACTCATTACTGTCCAAAGTCAGTATTAACATAGAGGATGAGTATTTAGCTTTACCATTCAGATTTTAAACTATGAGGTTTTTGTTTGTTTGTTTTTAACGTAGGACAATAGGTAAGTACTTTTTAACTTTGGAGTCTCATAACTCTATAGATAAAAGCAGTAGTAGAAGTAGCTATGGACTAAGAATGACTTGACTCATAATGCCCATTACTCAGCTAAAAATAATCAGTCGAACTTAAGTATCCTGGCATTTTCAGGGATAAAAAAGATAAATTCCATTTTCTCTGTTGTTAGCAAAGAGAACATATTTCTCCACCTTCTACAAGGGGAAAAAAAAAGTACTATTAAGCACAAGGGGATAGTATCTGGCTCTAATTCAATTCTGCCAAGAGGCCCAGAAGTAATCAATAAACACTTATTAACTAATCACGCAGCATCTCGTTTCCGTGAGTGAAATGGTGAATGTTGTATACATCCAGAAAATAACCTTTTAATGTAGATGAAAAAGTAGAGGAATAAGGAAAAAGCTGTGGTAAGTGACATAAAAAAATTGATTTTACGTGAAATTTCGCAGGAAACTGTTTAGCTTTCTTTTTCGTATACCTTGCCGGCCCATCTAAGGGTGGAGGGGAAAAACATCAAGGCTAAAATATTATGGTCATATTTTACTGTTTCTTTCGTAGTTATCCTTTAAATGCTTCTGCTATAGTCTTGGAAATTCCACACTACCTCCAATCAACCTTTAGAAAATCGTTAGTCAGAACAAATGCAGTCAATTTCAGGTGGGGGCCATGTCAAGGAGGTGTTGGTCAAAGGATACAAAATTTCAGGCAGACAGGAGAATAAGTTCAGGGGATCCATTATACAACATGGTGATTATAGTTAACAATACATTGCATTATTGAAAATTGCTAAGAGAGTAGAGTTTAGATATTTTCATCACAAAAAAATGGTAAGTATATGAAGTAAGGGATAGGTTAATTAAATTTATTTAGTTATTCCACAATGTGTGTGTGTGTGTGTGTGTGTGCATATATAGATATGTATATATAATGTTGTACACCATAAATATATATTAATTTAAATATTAATTAAATTAATATTATTATATTATCAATTAAAATAATAGTATAATCATTATAATAATATAATATAATTATAATATAATATAATAATAATATAAAATATAATATTGTAATATAATATTATAATTATATTATTAAAATAATAGTGACCAAAAAAACAAGTACAAAGTACCCAATTTGTGTTGACAAAACTCAATTATAATCAGAGGAGCCAAGGAATTTTTCAGATAATTCAGGCAAAACCCGGATGCCTCTGGCCTGCATTATTTAGTAGACTCTTCATCCACTTTACCTTTTCGTGTGCCTTGAGGAAGGCAGAAGATTTAGGTTGCTATCCTCTCTGAAAGCTTAAAAAAGATAAACAGTCAAGGCATCTTTCCTCGGTCTGGGTCCAAAAGCTGTATCTTACATATTTGTAATGGCAAGATTCTCAAAGGGAGACCTAGCTTTAAACCTAGGAGACAGGACTTGCCTGCCTATCAAAGGGGGGCAGAGTGCACAGGACAAAAGCCATTGTTTTGTTTAGCTCTCACTTACAAGTGACAACATGTGGTATTTAGTTTTCTGTTCTTGCGTTAATTGACATAAGATAATGGCCTCCATCTGCACCCATGTTGCTACAAAGGACATAATTTCGTGCTTTTTTATGGCTGCATAGCATTCCATGGTGTATATGTACCCAATTTTCTTTATCCAGTCCACTGTTGATGGGCACCTAAGTTGACTCCATGGGTTTACACCTGAATAGTGCTGCAGTGAACATACGACTGTATGTATCTCTTTGACAGAATGAATAATTTTCCTTTGCGTATATACCTAGCAATGGGATTGCTGGGTCAAATGGTAGCCCCTGGGGACTGCTAGATGGGGGAGGGTGGAAGAGGGGCATGGGCCAAAAATACTACCTATTGGGTACTATGCTCACCACCTGGGTGTTGGTACCATCTGTATGCCAAACCTCAGCGTCATGCAATATATCCATGCAACAACCCTGCAAATGTACACCCAATTAAAAACAAAATGGTCACACCAAATAGAGACTAAGGTGGACTCTCGTAGTTTGAAAGATAAGACTCAGGTATTGTGGACCCCATGAAAATGCCGGACATTAACTCATGCTATTATGAAATCCAGAAGGCAATTTCCGGAAGATGCCAACAGGGATCACCAGTCAGAGGTACCACAAATGTGACATATCCCCGAAGTGTGGTGTATCTCAAAACCGCATTCATTTTTCTGGCCTTTTTCTATTTTTTCCTCTCTCATGATGGCAACACTAGATAGCCAGTTGCCACAACAATACAAAGCTGGCAGTCATGCCACACTCCTCCCTCCTTTCTCACATGCATATCCTGGAGCTCTGACATGCTCATCGTTCACTTTTCCATCCTCTCTTGGTCTTGATCTTCACTGTTACCCCATCACTTACTGTCTGGGATCCCTGCAACAGTCTCCAACACTCACCTAGTCTCCCTGCCTCCATGAGGCACTTCTTCCATCTCTGTTTCCTCACTATGGCCTAACAGTCTTTTTGAAATATGATTACATTGTTTTCTTATTTCAAATCTGTCAGAGGTGCTAAGTCATTCTAGGTATGAAGAATTTGTTCATTTTTTAACTGAAGAATTTTTTTTTTAGTCATGGTAATACAGCTACAGGTTTAAAATTTCAAATATTACCAAAGGGTATGAAACGACTCTTGTCATTAAAATGTAAGGATCATTTTCATGAAATGTAAGTTGTTCACTCACCCCATGCCCCCAGGGCTCCTATTATTAACAGTACCACAAAATTTTTCTATGCATATATATGTGTTATATTAACAGATATGTCATATGTAACATTTTACACAAATGCATTTTATGTAATTTATATTGAAGATTACGTCATATGAATGTACACAGATCTATTTCATTCTTTTGCACAATATTGAAAGTATAAAATGTCATTTTTTGGGGTGGGCACGGTGGCTTATGTCTGTAATCCCAGCACTTCAGGAGGCTAAGCAGGTGGAGCACCTAAGGTCAGGAGTTTGAGAGCAACCTGACCAATATGGTGAAACCCTGTCTCTACTAAAAATACGAAAATTAGCCGGGCTGGTGGCTTGCACCTGAAGTCCCAGCTACTCAAGAGGCTGAGACAGGAGAATTGCTTGAACCCAGGAGGCGGAGGTTGCAGTGAGCCAAGACTGTGCCACTGTACTCCAGCCTGGGCGACAAAGCGAGACTCCGTCTCAAAAAAAAAAAAAAAAAAAAAAAGCCACTTTTAAAATTAGCAGTTCCTGTGGATATTTATGTTGGTACCTATAGTAATGCACAACCAAGTTTTAATACCTAAATTCAGCAGACGAGTCCCTTATGATCTGGCTGCTGCCTACACACTTTGCTTCATTTTCCTTTACTTCCCCATATCCAGTTTTCCTTCCAGCCCCACCAAGCTTCTTGCAGTTCCCCAAAACACCATCCTTCTAGGTTACATCTGCTTGCAGTGCCCTCTTTGGCCTTTCTTTGGCCAATTATCATCTTTTTAAAGTACTAAAATTCTAGTCTAATTTTGACACCCCTCTTCTGAACTCGCTTGATTCCTGTGCTACACTATGCTATATGGGCTCTGGAAATAACTGTTATACCTACCACTGCCCCTGCACTCATGACAGGAGATGGAGGCATATAACTAAGTGAAATAATAGAGACTTACAGGATTGAAAAGAAGATGGGGCGAGTCTGAATGAAAATCAACATCACGCTCCATAGCACTGTTGTGCTCATACTAATGAACAGAGCACCTGCAGGACAGAGGAGGCTGAAGTGGGTGAGCAACAGACTGTGCTCCTGGAGTAAAACATCAATACAAGGCAGCATAGGGCAAGTCAGCCATGCGTCTTGCAGAACCACAAGAGGCCAATGAAAGGAGAGGAAGCTGAGATTTGGGGCTGTCCGAAATGATTTCAAGGAGTGGTAGGACTGAATTGAGCCCTGAAGGAAAAATTAAACTGAGAAGAGTGGTCAGGGCAGGAAGAAGGCTATGAAAAAACACCTGGAGGAAGGGGTGCTGAGCCATCAGGCTGGGGCAGCAGAGGATAGTGGAGGACAGACAGCAGGGAGATGGAAAGAAGGCTGAACTGAGATGCTCAAGGTTCATGAATTAATTCAATATATGTTTATTGAGCACCTGCTGTTTGGGGCACTGGTGACACAGCAGTAAGCAAAATAAAAATCCCTGACCTCATAGCACTTCCTTTCCAGGGGTTCGGCTGCTAAGTCCTGGTGTCACCTCGAGCAAATCACCTCACTGCTCTGGATCTGCCTCTTTATCTGTAACATATGGGTCTCGGGCATTTCTAAGATCACTTTTCTCTCCAATGTTCTAAGATGAGCAGGAAGGCGTTGGAAACATTGGCGGAACCAGATGATAGCAAACTGAGGAACCTGGACTCCTTCATCTCGGCAGTAACAAGCCTATGTGGTTCTGTTAACAGGGAACGCTTTCAAAGTAGAGGTTTAGGAAAATTGATCTAATAGACTAAAGATAGGAGACAGAAGACTGGAAATTGGAAACAATTTAGGAGATTATTGATCCTTCGAGGTGATGAAGGCTTGGACATACATCCTAAGAACAAAATCATGAGTGAACAGCACAGATGTGATAAACCAAGAATAAGATCCTTCTTTAAAATATTTGTTTTATTAAATAGTTGGCTATAAAGGCTTGATTGCCATGATACTGACCAAAATCAGAAGAACCGAGGAGAGCTTTGCAAGCTAAAGACGTTTCTGGGTCTCCGTGTAAGGCTTGGCTGAAGTGTACGTACGTGTGCTGCTTCGTGGGCTCTGAACGAATGTCCTGTCTGTCAGAGGAATACCATACAGCCCACACCAGCTGAAAAGCACTACCCAGGGCATGGCTTAGCGCCGTGTGCAAATGCGACTGGCTGTACTTTGGAAGATGCATGAAGCCCAAGTAACATGACTTGTCTCCCTTGGCATTGATACTAAGTGCAGCTTGTGGAATTTGCTATATTTAGCCCTCTCCCTTGAAAATTCTAGAGTGCTTATCACCCTAGTAGCTAATCGCTCAGCCATCTCTAGTTCAGCCTTCCCATGGCTAAAAGAACTTCAGAAGTCACTCAAAGATAAATGTCCCCTGCCAGAAAATGTCTTAAAATAGAATGCTGTGAGGGTTTCCTCACAGTGGGTAATAGGCATTTACCTAACTATCCCCCATCCCCAGTCTCACCTCCTGCCCCCAAGAACAGGCCTCTGGTCAGTCCCCTTTGCTAAGCCTGAGGCACTGGGAGCCCCTTTATAAAGGACCTTAGAGTTACCAATTTAGAAATCAGACAGAGTTCAAGGATTCTGTGATGGTTAATATTAGGTGTCAACTTGATTGGATTGAAGGAGGCCTAGATGGCTGGTAAAATAGTGTTTCTGGGTGTGTTTGTGAGGATGTTGCCAAAGGAGACTGACATTTGAGTCAGTGAACTGGGAGAGGAAGACCCACTCTCAATGTGGGTGGGCATCACCCAGTCGGCTGCCACTGCGGCTAGAACAAAGCAGGTAGGATAACCTTGCTTGCTCAGTCTTCTGGTTTCCTTCTTTCTCTAATGCTGGCTGCTTCCTTCAGCTCCTCCTGCCCTTGGACATCAGACTCCAGGTTCTTCAGCCTTTGGACTCCGGGAATTGCACCGGGGGCTTGCCAGGGGCTCTGGGGCCTTCGTTCACAGACTGAAGGCTGCACTTTCGGCTTCCCTGGTTTTGAGGCTTTCGAACATGGACTGAGCCACTACTGGCTTCTCTCTTCCCCATTTTGCAGACCGCCTATTGTAGGACTTAACCTTGTAATTGTATGAGCCAATTCTCTCTAACAAATTCATATATATATATATATAGAGAGAGAGAGAGAGAGACATACACATAAATATATCCTATTGGTTCTGTCCCTATGGAGAACCCTAATACAGATTCAATCTCAGTTCCATTCTTCTTGACTTATTAATTCCATTATTTGCTTCCAGTTGAGTGAAAAACAGACACACTGAAGAGTAATGAAATCGAGGGTAGCAGGACAGTTCAAGTCAAAGTCAGTTGAACTTTGCAAACAGAACAATGACAAAAAGTATTTTTTTCACAGGCATTAAACTGTAACCAAATGCCCAGTTCCAATGTCCATTTTGTTCCAATCCCCAGCATGGCCCTTCACTTCCACTCCCTCTAGAGCATAATGAGAAATAGCCACATGACCAGTCACTAATAGTCAAGTGTCGCTTCTATTCTTTTTTATGAATATTACATCAGCAATCTCTCAAATTCCTGAAAACCATAGTGTGTTACAGTATCACAGGCAATCAGTTTTGTGTGATTACAAACCAGTAGCCAGAACTGCTTGTACTCATTTTTTTCCTGATGAGAAGACTATCAGAATTTTCTGTCTTTTATCCATTTTATGTGGGTGTGGAAAGACCAAAACTCAGAGGGGGAAGTAGTTTATCCACAGATCCTTAGAAGGAGAAAAAGAGAACCTTTGTGGTAACATAGATAAGATTTTCACCTGGACTAAGTGTAATATTAAAACATACTTTTTTTTTTTTGAGATGAGGTCTCACTTTATTGCCCAGGCTGGAGAGCAGTAGCACAATCATAGCTCATATTAATGTTGAACTTCTGGGCTTAAGCAATCCTCCTGCCTCAGCCTCCTGAGTAGCTAGGACTACAGGCACACACCGCTATGCCTGGCTAATCTTCTTATTTTTTATAGAGATAGGGTTCTTGCTATATTGCCCAGGCTGGTCTTGAACTCTTGGCCTCAAGCAGGCCTCCTGCCTTGACCTCCCAAAATGTTGGGATTACAGGCGTGAGCCACTGCACATGGCCTTAAAACATATTTTCAATCTGCTTTCTGTCCTAATAATAACTTCTGATGACTGAAACAAATACGCAGGCACAAACACTTTTCTGGTTATTCCATAAAGAAACACTAGATCCCTTCTCCTTATTTGCTTCTTATTTAAACAACTTGGGTTTCGTTGGCCGTCATTGCAAACAGCTTATTACCAACCACATTAGCCTCAACAAAGATGAACAAGAAGCCTCAAAATACCTACAATGCCAGATGCCTGGGATGAGGAACCCTTTTAAGTTTCTGCTGTGTATAGTCTCTGACCACTTGACACTTCTCCCAGGGAGCAACACTGTTAAGTTTAAAATGATAGGAGGCTGGGACAGGCAGAGGGGACATGGAGCTGTTTCAGCTTGGATGTTCTGGTCTCATCAAGAGTCCCCAAGATCTGTGGAAGAAAGTGCTGAATAGAATGGGAAGAAGATGGGCTGAACTGGCTCCCCCAGATCGAAATTCAAAGTAATGCCTATGGGCCTGTATAGGTGTAATAATAACTACTATTTATTAAATGCTATTCTATGCCAAGCATTATGCTAAGGACCATATATATACTGTATTCTTTAAATTCTTACAGCAGGCCAGGCACAGTGGCTTGCACCCATAATCCTAGCACTTTGGGAGGCCAAGGCAGGAGGATCACTTGAGTCTAGGAGTTCAAGACCAGCCTGGGCCATATGGTGAGACCCCATCTCTACAAAAAAATACAAAAATTAGCTGAGGTTAGTTGTGTGCAGCTGTAGTCCCAGCTACTGGGGAGGCTGAGGCAGGAGGATTGCCTGGGCCTGGGAGGTCAAGGCTGCAGTGAGCCATGATGGCACCACTGCACTCCAGCCTGGGTGATATAATGAGACCCTATATCCAAAGGGGGAAAAAAAAAAAGATTTCTAGAACTTACGTTTTAAAAAAAATTCTCACAGCAACACCTTAAAATAACTATTATTAACCATTGCATTTTCCAGGTGAGGAATCTGAGATATCAGAAGATGTATGTGACTTGCTTAAGGTCACCTATGTATTCAGTAAGTGGTGAGATGGATTTGAACCTGGAGAAATTAGGCTATAGAGCTCATGCATTTAACATTTCTGCTATAATCCCTTGCATATGAAAGTTATCGGACTCTAACTTGCTCCAATCCCACCTGTGGAGAATGCTCATGCTTATCAAAGACTACATTTCCCAGCCTTCTTTGCTGTTAGGGTGAGTCATATAACCGAGTACTGGACAGTTAGATATGAGTGGTCATAATGTGAGAATATCTAGGCCAGACACTTAAAACATCCTTCAGTGTCCTCTTCCCCATCCATGTGGTCTTGGAAGGCACAAGTTCCAGATGGCACAGATATCAGATGGAAGCAGCCAGGGTGTCTGCGTCATTGTTTAGAGAAGAGCTGCCCAGAAGAGTCACCCAACTCATGTGACATGAGCAAGAAACAAACTTTTACTGGGTTAAGACACTGAGATTTCAGGGTTGGTTTGTAACCATGGCATAGCCTAGCCAATTCAGAGCCTATAATACCCAATCTACTTCAGGTACTTGTTAGGGCCCATTGTCTACGTCTGTCTAAATGGTGGTACACGCTGCCTGCTTTGCTTCCCTAAGCTACTAAATTACCTTCCAGAACACAAAGGGTTACATCGTTTCTACCAGATTTCTTTCAAAACATTGCCTCATGTAAGGATAGATCAATAGATCAATGAAACAGAACAGAGAGTCCAAAAACAGGCCCACACATATGTGGTCAATTGATTTTCAATAAAGGCACCAAGGAATTCAATAAAGAGAGGAAAAATTTTCAACAACTGGTGCTAGAACAATTAGATATCTGTATGCAAAAACAAAAATACTTCAACACCTAACTCATTCCATATACAAAAATAAATTTTAAATGGCTCACAGACATGGATGTGAAAGTTCGGACCATAAAACTTCTAGAAGAGAACACAGGGAAAAATGTGACCTTAGACAGATGAAGTGGATGTTGTGGAGTACTACCCGGGTTCCCCCCTTCAGACCAAGACCCCATTCCCACCGCTGCAAGTGCTGGCTGTTATATCACAACTGTGTCTCTTCATACATTTCCCTCAGCAAAAGGGATCTGCCTCACCCAGGGGGTAGCCCTCATCCAATGACTAGTCAAACTGTGTATACATAGCCCTGTTCCCTTGCCTCAATTTGAGACAAATTTGAAAATTATCCCATGAGAAATGAAACATATGTCCACAAGGACTTATTTCTGAATGTCTGGAGTAGACTTAGTTATGACAGCGATAAACAGGAAATCCAAATGTCCATCAGAGGGTAATGGATAAGCAAGTTGTTGGATATTCATACAAAAGAATATTACTCAACAGTAAAAAGGAACAAACTACTGATACACTCAATATCATGAGTGATCTTAAAATCATTAGGTTGAGGGAAAGAAGCCAGACACAAAAAACTATATATGGTACTAATCCATCTATATGAAATGCCAGATCAAATAAAACTATGGTGCTAGAAATTAGAATGTGGTCGTCTCTGGGGCGGAGAGAAGAACGTTGCCTGAAAAGGGACAAGAAGAAACTTGGGTTTACAGAAATGTTCTATATCTTTTGTTTTTTGAGATGGAGTCTCACTCTGTCCCCCAGGCTGGAGTGCAGTGGCCGCGATCTCGGCTCACTGTAAGCTCCGCCTCTCGGGTTCACGCCATTCTCCTGCCTCAGCCTCCCGAGTAGCTGGGACTACCGGCACCCGCCACCACGTCCAGCTAATTTTTTGTATTTTTAGTAGAAATGGGGTTTCACCGTGTTAGCCAGGATGGTCTCAATCTCCTGGCCCCATGATCCGCCCGCCTCGGCCTCCCAGAGTGCTGGGATTACAGGCATGAGCCACTGCGCCTGGCCAGAAATGTTCTATATCTTAATTTCATTGGTGGTTACACAGATGTATGCAATTGTCAAAATTCAGCAAATTGTAGATTTGAGATCTGTGCATTTTACTGTGTAAAAATTATACTTCAGTAAAAAATAATGTTTGCCTTGAATCTGGGCTTGCTCAGATCACCCCTACATGTGGATAGAGATCTCTATCACCGTCAATCCCGCTGCAGTGAACTTTAAGAGTGGTTCATAACACAACTCCCATGTTTGAGTCTGGAGCCTTGAAATATGCCTATCTGGCTTTATCCAGAACTCAGCTTCTCTGTTTTATCTGGATTACCCTTCTTTTAGGAGCTTTAAAGATCTTTGAAGGAAGGGACAACTTCCTCCCCCATCTCTCCCCCTCTCAATCCAATCCACTGATTGCAGCCGACTAGGCTTGCTATTTTGCCATCTAAACAATCAACATCTCTCTGGCAGCAGACCACTGGGGACTTAACAATAACAACAGCAATAACAATAATTGCTATTTCTGAGTGCTTACCATGCATCAAACAGTGTCCTAAGTGCTTTGTATTATTTCACTTAAAAACTTGGGGCAAACCCTTAAGGTAAGTATTACTACTCTCATTTTACAGAGAAAGAAACAGAGATTCAGAGAAATTTTGCAATTTATCCTTAGTTATAGAGCAATAATTTAAAAACTCAGGATTCAAACTGAACTCCATCTGGTCTCAAAGGCTGGATACTCTCCACTAGACACTATTTGCTTTCAATGTATGTTTAATAAAATATCGCTTGCTTGAATTTAAAAATAGCTATACTATTAATAATGCAGTGATTATAATAAATATTCAAGATAGTTCTTTAAAGTAAATAACAGCACTTTTAAATTTAGAAGCAAGGAGCACCAATTTGCAAGCTCTGATTTGCCCTGGGTAAAGCCCAGCCAGAGCCACAGCCATGGAGCAGCTGAATACAGCTGCTGAGTGTCCTGGAGGGCTCCAGAAGATTTCCAGAATGCTCCAAACACATGCTCTCACAATTACATTTCTGTTCGTTGAATGTTTAGTGCAATGTAATTCATCTGCTCTCAATTATAACATTACCATTTCATTACCATTCAGAGCACAAATGTGTTGTCATTTTTTAAACCCCAATGAGATTAAATTCAGGCTTCCAGATACAACTTCAAACTGTCCCAAAGGGTCAAGTGTGATCTGGTGTGCTGAGGAAATTTTCTTGGTGCAATTAAGCTCTGGATATTTTTCACTTCCTTTTGCTACAGACTGTTCAAAGCAAAGAAGGCATAGTTGGCACTGACCATAATTGAGGAAAAATGAGATCGGGCTGACGTGTACATCTATGCGTGTGGGTGTGTGTGGGTGGGGGTGGAGATATATATACACACACACACACACACACACACACACACACACACACACACACTCGTACAGGAAGAAAGCCAGAGACACACAGAGCAAGGAGACAAGGATACTATGGAGGCTACAGGCTAAATGAGAGATGAGCTTAGAGCCAGTCGCATCTCAGTCAACCTGAGGAGGCAGGCACAGTTGATACTCCATTATTCAGAGGCTGAAGATGGAGAGTCTGAAGTTGGCTTTTCTTTCTTTAAAAACATTTTTTTGTTATTCATCTTCCTCCCTCTTAATTGCCTATCTTTTTAGCAATTCACTGCTTTTTAGCTGCTTTGTTAGAGATTTAACAGGGAAAATAAAAATACGCCAAATTAAAACCAGCCAATTTTGTTTTCTGACAGCATCCCTGATTCCAGGCACTGTGAGGAAGGGATTTTAAACCATCACCTAAAATAAGATTTCTTATTCTTAATTATCTGTACATTTCAATTACTCTTTATAGTTCCTGGCCTCTTTTTCTCTATTCCTACCACAACATATTTTTAAAAATGTATTTACCTTTCATTTTATCTATCCTATACTTTTATAAAATAACTGCCTTTTTCTAATTCATACCTGCTACTTCCAATAGCCCTCATTTAATCATTTTGGAGCTATTTGAAGGCATAATTTAATTGTTGTACGTCTGCAGCAGAACTAAGCATTGTGATGCCTTTTACTAAGATTACATACAATTTAAAACACATCAGAACATAAAAATCAAGTTATCTCCTGGAAATGTATCCTGGACAAAACAAACAAACAAACAATTTTTAAAATCTCCAAAATATGAAGTAGCTATTGTATCAATATCAGAAAAATGCCTAGAAATATATATTGAGGTTCCACTCTGTGGTGTATTCTAATAACAACAGCTATTTTTTCTAAACATAGGTTGATCACCTACTGTGCCAGACCCTTTGCATACATAATTTCATTTAGACCTTGTAACAACTTTACAAAATTGGCATTAGCCCATTTTACAGATACAGAAATATGATTTAAATAAGTTATGTAACTTGTGGAAAGTCTGTCATCTGGTAGGTGAATTAGGAATAAATACATCACATCATCTGGATCTTTTCTGGCGTTTATATAGAGATGGTAGAAAAGGGAAGAGGAAAGATGTAAGGACTATAACACCATATGGAGATGTATTCCTAAAATAGAAGTTGATGAATTAGGATTCCCTGGTCAGGGTCAGCCAGTGGCAGATGTTTGTTGGTAAATTCAAACGAGAATAGGAAGGAGAAGACTTGATCAGCATGAATCCACCATTCCTGAAAACCTAACTCAAAGTAAATTGATTACTCAACAAATTCACTGATAGGAGAAATGGGCAAGAGACACGTGAGAAGTATGAGATGGTGTCCCTGCCTGCCAAGGTGCATAATCTAGATTGGGTGCCAATCTAAACACCAAGACAATCAGCACTGCCAGGCTATCTACCAGGTTATCTATTGTTGGGCACTATATTACAATTCTTATGACTTTGGAGAAAGCAAAATTTGACACACACTGAAATAGTCAGGAAGGGTGGTGAGCAGCTGAAACTTGAGTGAAGCACTAAAGAGTCAAAGCTTTATGGGCAGGGCGCTATGGCTCATGCCTGTAATCCTAGCACTTTGGGAGGCCAAGGTGGGTGGATTGTCTGAGCTCAGGAGTTCGAGACCAGCCTGGGCAACATGGTGAAACCCCATCTCTACTAAAATACAAAAAATTAGCTGGGGCCGGGCATGGTGGCTCACGCCTGTAATCCCAGCACTTTGGGAGGCCGAGGCAGGTGGATCACGAGGTCAGGAGATCGAGACCATCCTGGCTAACACAGTGAATCCTTGTCTCTACTAAAAATACAAAAAAATTAGCTGGGCGTGGTGGCGGGCGCCTGTAGTCCCAGCTACTCGGGAGGCTGAGGCAGGAGAATGGTGTGAACCCAGGAGGTGGAGCTTGCAGTGAGCCGAGATCGCATCACTGCACTACAGCCTGGGAGACAGTGAGACTCCATCTCAAAAAAAAAAAAAAAAAAATTAGCCGGGCATGGCAGAGTGCATCTTGAGTCCCAGCTACTAGAAGGCTGAGGCAGGAGAATTGCTTAAACCTGGGAGACGGAGTTTGCAGTTAGCCGAGATCATACCATTGCACTCCAGCCTGGGCAACAGAGCAAGGCCCTGTCTCAAAACGCTTTCTGAGCCAGGCAGTAACAATATCAAAACCTGTTTCTTCATCTATAAATTGGGAATAGCAATCCTATCTCCTTCACAGCAGTGCTGTGAAGACTGAATGGAATAATTCATATAGAGTAGTCAGCACAATACCTAGCACACAGAGCATCAACAAGTGGAAGCTGTTATTTGCAAAGCAGTTTCATGAAGGCAAATGCCTACTTGGCTGGAGTGAGTAATCTTCAGTTGAGGCCTTCCAGGTCTTAGCATCTTGGCTGAAATGCCAGATAAACAAGTTGGCTGGTGCTCATAAGGGTTCCAGCAGAACCAGCCATCACCACTGCCTTAGCCCACCCTCCTCTGAAAACTCCCATCTGACAGCAGGCCCTGAGCTTGGACTTGTAGGCAGCTATCTAGGATACACGATGTGCTTGTTGTAGCCAGCAAGACATCAGGAGTTGCTGAATCTCCAGCCTTGTGCTGCCCCAGTTGGAGAATCAGTCATTGGTTCCCAGAAAATGAATATGATCCTCCCGCTAGGTGTCTGTCTATCCCTAGCTCCAACTTTTCTCTGCTGTCTTGTCTGCTGAGAGTAGACTAGTAAAATGTCTACTGCCTGACTTGATTATAAACCCCATGGACAATAAAGCTTAGATCATGGACAGTATCTTATTTATCTAAACATTCATCCATACCTAGCATCATGTGCTGGCGCCTAGCACATAGAAAGTGCTTATCAATGTATGTTTGTTCACTTGAATTTAAGGGGCCTCATGACACTTTCAGCCATCACATTGTCACTTATTTAAATGTTTCTGTGCTACTAACAAGTGTTTGAAAATGCATCTTTTTCCCTCCTGCAGGAGCCTTGATACCATGGCAACCGCATTGGTTTGACTTGGAAGTATGCTTTGGAGCTGAAGGCTTTCCCTTCTACCTGCTCCAAATAGCAGCAGGAGCTCCAGACTTGAGGCTGAAGCCCTGGGATGCCAGTTTCCAGCTGAGCAACCCTCTGTTTCTCAGCCACTTTACCTCCTTACCTGTTCTCTCATTCATAAAACAGGATAATATGCTCTCTCAAAGAGCTGTTACCAGGTTTACATGAGATTGTGTGTGAACGCTTTTGCTAAATATGTTACAAAATAAATATGAAATAAAAATAATGATTTGTCTTGGGCCCATTCATTCAGTCACCAAATGTTTACTGAGCATCTTCTTTGTGCCAGAAACTGTTGTTCTTGGAGCGAAGGATCAAGTGAGGGACAAAACAGACTAAAATCCCTACTTTGTGGTATTTCCATTCTTGTGTCTATATCTCCTTAGGAGGTAGGCAGTAGACAGTATGGCGAAGCACCCATCTCTAAATGCTACTGCTCTAGATATGAGTCATCTTTATTTCCAGTTCCTTATGTCTGTCTTCCCTGCTTGCTTAAAATTGCTTTGAAGCTGACTTTGCCTTGAGCCCTGCCCTGGTTCCAGTTTCTTCCTGGTTCATCTGGATGCTTTACTTGACTTTCTCCATCCTGGCTCACAGCCTTGCTTGTCTTGCACCAAAGCTGCCAACATCTTGGCATGACAATCTTCTTAAAATGCCTAGCTATAAAATGAAAACCTGGGCACCTATAATATGTCCAATACGTTTACTTTGTATCTGGGCCACAAAAGTGATTACCTACATGAAAGATGAGAATCACAGCCAAGAACTGGGAGTCAGCATTCTTTATGGCCAGCTGTGTCCTATCTGTAAGCAGCATAGCTTGCCAGCTGCTCTTCTTAGCACATCTGGCTGTAGAGCTCTGGACTTTAGTGCTCTGTGCCAGTAAGAGTATCAAGGGAATGACTGCTGTTGATTTTCTGACATAATGATTACAGACCTCAAAATAACTCATCAGTAACAGGTAGAGGTGGGGCAGACCATGTGGAAACCGTGTCAGAGTGTGTAGAGGAAAGGGCTCTACCTACTCAAACCTGCTCAGATGGAAATAATAGCCTTTTTTGGAAAGCATCTCAGTGCATGGTCGTATAGCAGCAGGTAGAAGGAAAAGCCTTCAGTTCCTAAGACATACTTCCAAGTCAAACCAATGTGGTTGCCATGGTATCAAGACTCCTACAGGGGGAAAAAGATGCATTTTCAAACGCTTGTTAATAGCACAGAAACATTTAAATAAGCGGTAGTATGATGGCTGAAAGTGTCCCTTAAATTCAAGTGAACAAATATACATTGATGAGCATTTTCCATGTGCTAGGCACTAGCACATTATATTAGGTATGGGATGAATGTTTGGATGAATAAGATACTGTCCATGATCTAAGCCTTAAAGTCCATGGGGATTATAATCAAGTCTGGAAGAGAGACATTTCACAAAGAGAACCAACACATAAGGCAGAATGTGACAGCTACTATAGGAAAGGTACACACATCTATTAACTTACTTCCTCATTCACTCAGAAAATATTTCAGCCCATGCTCTGTTATAGGTGCTGGGTGTCTCATATTCAGAAAAAAATGGACATGGTATCTTCCTTTAAAGTCTAGAGCAGAGAAGGATCTGAGCAATAGATAATAAATTAGATAGATAAATGATGAAGATGGATGGATGGGTGGATAGACAGACAGACAGACAGATAGATAGATGAAGGAATTACAAACTGACACCTGCCATGAAGGTAACAGAGAGAATCCTATGGTAAAGGAGCTCCTCAAACACAGAGACAGAAACTATAAATGGAAGGAGAAGGATAGCCTTCATGGAGGAGGCAGCATGTGAGCTCGGCCATAGATGATGAGTAGGCTTTTAAAAAAGGGAGAGGACCAAGGGCATCAAAGGACCAGAGACTGAACAAAGGTAATTTGGTGGAGGAGTGCCAATGGCATTTGTGGACAGCTGAATGGCTGGGTTTGGGTAGGCTATAGGGAGAGGGCTTGAAGGAGAGAAGAACAAGGTCTATGTTAGGACAACAGAGTGCAGTGGCTAGGGTTTGGTCCTGGAGCCAGGCTGCCTGGTTCTGCCACTTTCTAGGTGTGTGGCCTTTGGCAAATGACCACTTTTTGGTGATTCAGTTTCCTTCTCTGCAAACTGGGGATTACAGAGTTGTTTCAAAAAGTGATGTTATAAAATACAAATGTTTAAGCTGTATCCAGCATATAGTCATATATGTCACGATTGAGCAGAGAGTAACTGGTCCAGGAAAAGTCTGTCTGTCAGTACTGGTGCACAGCAAGAGCTCCCTGAGGCCCTCCCTAATCTTGGGAAACATCCCTAAAGATGACTAAAAAACCCTACTATTTTGAGGTGGATTGAGGCAGGTAAAGTTTTCAGGACACTGTCATGTTTCAGATTGAAACCCTCTCTTCTGGACCTCGCTCTAAGTTTAGGAGGCTATTTCTCCAATCTCGAGACACTAGAGCCCACCTGATGAAAGAGGCCTTCTCCATCACCCTCCCTGCTGACTGGATGGAACGCTGCCGAGACTGCAGGCGAGGAGGTTCTGGGGCACTCCGACAAGGTGCATGGGAAGGACACTGCTCACTGCACTTTTTCTGGGAACCAGCTGCCTCACCCGGAAAGGTGCAAGCATTTTATACTGAACATTATCACTGAATTGAACACCACTTACACAGGACCAGGAGGCTCATCCATCCATGTCACCACTTTCCAGAAATCTCAGCTTCAACAGCCTTGGGAAGATCACAAAGGCAAAGACAATGTCAGATGAGGGCCACACAGACTAAGGTGGGGGCTGCTGAACCCTGTGTCTCCCCAAGCCACAAAGCCCTGCTGACTCTAAGAGAAGAGAAGCAGACTAGTTATCCAGACCTTGTAATAAGGAGCCACCACGGTAAAAAAAAAAAAAAAGACAGGAAGGCTACAATGAAGAAACAAAAGTCCTGTTTTGAAGCTGCAAAACTAGGCGATGACCCAGAACCTACTCCGATGTTATATATTTGGATGAGTTGAGGCAAGTCAAACTCAGTGGGGATGTTTTTGTTGTTGTTGTTCTTTATACTGAGTCCTTACATCTTTTTGTGATTTACCTTTGTGAATTGAAAACTAGGCTGGTTTTTCAAAAAGGAATGATTAAATTGTGTGAGGAAAGTTAAAGAGCTTTTGCAATTTATTGACAGGATAACAAAATATGAATAAAACTAGAGTTCACTTCCAGCTTCCCCCCTTCCTTCCCATTTACAGTGCTAACAATACTTCATCAGATATGGAAAATATTTATCACAGAAGCAAGATGAAGATTAATATAGAGGATTATTCATTGCAGAGAAGCCCCACAACTTTATGTAAGTAAGTTATCTCTGCAATAACTTAATTTTCATATCTGCAAAATAGTAAGGCTGGACTGAAAATCTCTTGGGATTCTTGACAATCCTTGTGAATTTAGGGGCATATGTTATCACTAGATCAACCAGCACTGCTACCAGGATTAGTTTCAGGGATATGCGAACAGTTCAGAAATTTGTAGTCACACTGTACTATAAAAATGGGTCTGGCTGCTTTGTTTTGAAATCATAGTGTAACTTCTTAAGAATGAACTCCTTTACCAGCTCCTGGTATACAACCAATAACTGTGCTCCTCAGAAATGGTTCTCATCTAGCCAAAGCCTGGGCAGGATTCTAGAGCCCTGTTTTCTCTTTCTTCTCACCACAGGGCACTCTTATATTCTTATGACTGGACAAACTGTGTGAAGGTTAGATAGAATGCCCCGTTGTTCACATGTTTTCATTAATTCAGTCTGACCTCTCCATTGCCTAAACTAAACCAACTGTATTTTTAAAACTCTGAACACTACAGCAGAGTCAAAGATTATCCAGGAGAAAATGGGCAAGAGCAGGGAGGCAGAAAGGAAAAAAGGAAGAAAGTGACAAAAGGGAGAATTCAGAGGAAATAAAGATTGAGGTCACTATAGTCTTTTCTTGGTTACTTATTTTCTTCATACTTTCTGAACTTTTTTTCAGAAATGCAATGCGAAAGAATTTAACATCTAGTAATAAACTACATGTTTTCTGATTTGGTGACACAGCCACTAGGAGGTATCACAGCCTCTGGCTACTGAAAATAATTTACTTATAGTAATAAAAATAGGCTTTGTAATTTGTTTTTCATAGTTCTTCAATCATTGGCAATGCCTTTAGCAGCACTGAAATAAATGGATGAACAAAATGTTACAATCCCAGTGCTAAATTGGCCACGCTAATATCAGATACACCCAATGTCATCCAGACATCCCTGTTTTCCCCTATAGATGGAGTAGCTTTTTTCCTCCTGTGTGGTATTCCATCTTAGCTGTTAGAAAATCCTTCCTTTCGTTGGGCTCAAATTCATCCCTCTAATTTTCTATTGACTGGTCTCATTGTTCTCCATTTGGACTATGTATAACAAGTGTCTTGTAAGTAGTAGAATTCTCCTGCATTTTGAGTAAAGCCATCTACTGTGTCTCCAGGCTCCATGCTCCCATGGGCCCAGTGGTTCCTCCTAGCACACTGAGGCTTCTCAACATCCATCATTTTCCTAGCAAACCCCTCCTCTGATTTATCTTTGTCCATCTCAATGTTTCCCAAGTTCACATTAGTTCTTCAATAGGCACAGCACCCTGTTGCCTCAGATGGAGTAGACTGTCCATTTAAAACCCTTAATTCTTGTTCAGATGTACCACTGCTGCTGGTTCTTTTTGAAATTAAGTGCAGGGCCTCACATATACTTCTATTTAAATTTATCTTCTTAGATGAGCCCCATTATTTCTAACTATCCAGATCTTTTTTTATTATGCCATTCAATATATTAACTACTGTTGAAAGCTTTATGCCATCTGCAGCTTGATAAGCATGTCTTTTTGAACTTTACCTAATTCACTGACGAAACCGTTGAACAGACAAGACCAAGAAGAGAATAAATGACACAGGACCAGAAAATGGATAATCTATGACAATCAATAGTAAATAATCAACCCGTATTTTTCAAGTTAATTAATTCATGAAACACATTTGCCAATTACCTACTATATGTGAAGCAAACAGGTGCTGCAGAAACAGGAGAAAACAGAACCAAGACTGCTCACTCAGAATTTGCATTCTAATAAGAAATGATCAGTGTTCTTTAATTAGGGCATTAGTTTCCAAGCACAATTCTCATATCATTCAGTTTACATTTCTCAATTTGGTTTACAACACTTTTAGGAAAGACCTTATTAAGTGCCTTATGAACTGGTGATATACATGTGAAACACTAATCTTCTAGTCCAATAAGCTAATAAATTAAGAAAAATAAACTACTCTGAGATAACTTTTTAAAAACCACTTTACTGAGGCATGACTGATATGTAAAAGGCTGTATATATATAATAAATGCAATTCAATAACTTGGGTCTAAGTGTACATCAGTGAAACCATCACCACCACCAAGGCCACAGACATATCCATCATCTCCCAAAGTTTCCTCCTATCCCCTTTATTATTGTTACTACTTATTTATTTGCATAGTAAGAATATTTAACACGAGCTCTATCCTTTTAGAAAATTCTAAGTGTACAATACAGCATCGTTAGCTATTGGTGCTGTGCTGTATAGTAGATGAAATGACTTATTTTTGCTGAACTTAAGCTGGGTCCTGCCAATCACTGATGGCTTTTTTGAGTTTTTTCTAATGTCCCCAAACTACACTTTTCATGATCTATCCTAGTATCTTGTCTGGAATTGTGCAACTCACTACCCTGGAGTCTTTACCATCCACTGACTTCACTTTTAAATCTGGAAATGACTTCTCCTCCCTTCCTCTGCCCCTCGCAGTGCTGAGCACCTTTCTTGTCCTTCCACTCTTTCAAAGAGTCTATCAGAAAGTTCAGTGATTTCACTGACTGCCTTTTGGTCCCATGGAATGGAATTCATCCAGTCCAGGAGTCATGAGCTCTCAATTCCACATAATTAATAAATGTTTATCCTCCCAATCTCAGGACATGGATAAACACTGTGGCCCCCAAGGAGGAGGGTTATCCAGACTGTCCTATGCTGTGACTGTTTCTGCACCAGCTGAACTAAAATAGCTCTTAGTGTGGTCATTATTTTTCACAGGCATCAGCTGATCTGAGCCCTCAGCCCTCTGGGTAATGCTCCTACATGTTGCTGCTACCCTGTCATACTCCTCTTAGTTACATGTCCCTCTGTCCATCTTCGGTATGTGTCCTTTTTGCCTCTCAGCTCCTGAGAAAGCTGTTCTTATATACCTTCTTGTCTTCCTTCCTGAGATCGTTTGCAAGTGGCAGAGTTACTTTTTGAGACCTCCTTCCATTAATGAGCCCTCTTTCCTGTTAGAATTGCATACCGTGGAATTACATCTACTGCTCTTTTCTAAAGTTTCTGAAGCCTGCCTTGCCCAAATCTAAGGTTCTTCTGCCTTGTCATCTTTACTTTTGTTTTGATGAACGTTAGATAGAACCCATTTCTTCTCAGATCTCTTTCTTCTCCAGCACATCAACCTGGGTCTTCCTTGTTGGACACAATTCTGTCTACCTTGTCACTTCTATATCTTAGGAGATGACTTTTTCAGCAAGGCCTGACAATGCATTGTCTGGTACTCTGCTTTTTAATTGAATGCATCTGCCTCTACAGGCCCAAATATTTGAAGTCTCCCACCATTACTCTATCTTGTATTTCTCCCTGCCTTGTGCCTATGGTTTTGCAAGCTGCTAGCAAATACCATGATCTGGATAAAATGAAGATGTAGAGGAAAGGGATAGACGGGGAACAGAAGGACCCTGCAAAGGGCTTCTCATGAGGTGTGCATGCTGCCTCAGGAAAATATAATCACTTATTTTAAAGTAACTATAGAAGCCTTTTGTTCCATATGAAACAGAGAAAAAGGAGAGTGAACAGGTTTGTGATGGGAGGAATGTCAACCACTGAGAGAAATGGTTTAGTGCAGCCTGGTCCAACAGAAATACAATGAGGCACCTATGTAATATAAATTTTCTATTAGCCACATTTTAAAAACAAAAAAGAAACAGGTGAAGTAAATTTTAATAACATTTTACTTAGCACAATATATCCAAGATATTTGTCATTTCAATGTATTCAATATAAAAAGTTACTAATGAGATATTATAAGTTTTTGAAACCTGGTCTATCTTTCACACTCACTGCACACCTCAATTCAGAAGCTAAATTTTTATTGGAAATACTTGATCTGTATTTAGAGTTCATAAAATTCACAGTGGAAAAAGTAGATTCATATATCCAAGTAGTTTCAAACATACTTAAAAAGTTTTCCAGTAACTGGATCCAGTATCAGTTTTTAAATTTAAATTAATTAAAATTAAATAAAATTTTAAATTCCATTCCTCCATTGCATCAGCCACATTTCAAATGCTCAGGACCCACATGCAGCTGGTGGCTATCACACTGAACAGCACAATCTAGAGACACAGAAAGTTCTGAGTGTGAGAACCCATCTGTTAACAAAAATTTCTTGAGCTCAACACATAATAGTCATTTTATGTTAACATCTCATGATTGACAACCTGCAAATTGACAAAAAGCTTGTACTCAGTAATTCCTTTAAATAATTTCAGCATACTCATTACAGCATCTACATATATTTGAAAAAAATACGGATACAAATATCTAAAAATAGGGTTTTTAAAAATATCCACATATGTGTATTTGAAAGACCACTGTATTAACGTCTGCCATATCCTAGGAGCTTCCATGCCACTAGTTAGAATCTGCTGGCCAAAGGATCCCCTGTGTCCCAAAACTGAGCATGAGAAATCAGTACTGGTTAAAACAGAAGAGAAGGCTCTTAAGCCATTATCAACCGTTGGCATACTCACAAAAATTAGTTAACAAATGTTAGCGAGCCAACAATTCCATGCAGAACCAAGATGTTTTAGTTGGAGTGAGGGAGGGAGAGGCTAAGAGGGAAATTTTGGAGCACGGGTTACACCAGCTAAGTGAGCCTCTGCAAAAAGATGAAAAGAGAGAGAAAAAGAGCACCCTACCTACATAAGTTCTCTGCTTTCTCTCCTCTACCCAAGACTGACTGGTACACATGGCACCCTTGCAGTGTTCATTATATTTTATTTATTCATCAACCAATGGAGATGCCAGATGAAGGTTGCTGTGTTGGGGAAGGAGCAGTCAGGACAGGGTGAGGATATGAAGAAGTATATAACACACAGCCATGTCCAAAAGTCACTGCCCTGTTGTTCTCTAATAGGAGAGTACAGACCCAAGCTCAACTGCTGCCATCACATGGCAGAACAACGGGTCAGGTGTTATAAGGGAAGTGCAGATAAATGATACAGGTAACCCCCTGAGATGTCACAGAAAGAAGATGTTAATACTATCTGGGAGGGTTGGAGAAACCTTAAGGGAGAGGATGACTCTTGTGTTTTGCTCTGGTACTGAAGGACAGTCATGGTGTAGGATATTTCAAGGAAGGGCTCTCCAAGCATGAGGTCTAGTAGAAGAAAATATGTGGAAAAGCATGGGAGGGAACAGAGAGCGATCCAGCTCGATTCAGACACTGTATAGGTGAAAGGAAAAGCTGAGACTGACAAGGAAGGCTGAGGCCAACCTTGGCTTCCAGGCTAGGAGTTGGGTCCTTCTAAGTAGGACACTGGGAACCAATAAAAGCACTTGAACAGAAGATTTAATCATATGTGTGGATTTATATTAATACAAATGTGCAGGTTTATACCCATGAAATGGTGGTGATGAGATGATGATGCTGATGCTGATGATGGTGATGATGATGACGACGACGACGACGACGACAGACATTTACCAAGTGGTTGCTGTGTGCCAGGCCCTATTCTACATGCTTTACACACATTAGTTCATTTAATTCTCCCCACAACCCTATGATGTAGAGAAGACAGGTTAACATCAGGCTGTTCATTTTGGATCACAGGGAGGGAAAAGACAATAGAAGGCAAAAATACCAAGCAAATAACGCAATAACACAAACCAATGGGGAATTCTATTTACAAGCGCTATAGAGCATTCAGCACAAAAAGTAAGAGGCAACACACTGCAGGGGGCAAGGGTGCTGTGTTATTTACATATTAATCTTTTGCATTCACCTCTTGTGGGATTCCATGGAGATCAGGCCTGGCAATGGGTGAGTGGCCACTGGTCAGGAGGCTCAGCCTTGGGAATGCGGCAACTTAGCCGGCCTCCAGTCAGTTACCTTCCTGGGCTCCCACTGAACCTTGCTCACCGAGGAAGATGCTGGGCTTGGATCACTCTTTCTCCTAAGTATGGTTTCCTGACAACAAGCATCACGGTCATCCAAGAATTGCTAAAAATGCAGATTCCTAAGCCCCATCCCGGATCAATTAGCTTCAAGTCACTGGGAGTAGGTTGTGGGAATCTGTGTTTTCAACACACCACCTGCTACTCCTCACGCACTAGGTTTTGGGTATCACTGGCTCATTTGTTAGCCAGGATGCTCCCAGTGCAGAAGGGAACAATATAAAATAGAGCCTCTTCAAGGCTGGGGAACTTGTAAAGGAAGTCACAGCGAAGGAAGTCCTTTCTGCTGCTTATTTAGCCCCTATTTTACACTCGTGATGCTGCCTGAGGCCCAGGTACCTGCAATCCTTGCAGTCTCTTTTACCTTATTCTGCTCTGACTACTCTTTGAAAGGTGCAATGCTAAACACCCCTGAAATTCACTCTTCCTCATTCTCTTCCTTTATCCTATTGGTATAAAGTATTTACTGCTGCCATGCACTTTCTACATTGCTAAAATGGAGACGGCCCATGCATGATTAGGTAGTTTTATTTCTGCAACCTTTTATAAAAACTGTATTCATGTATATTTGCTTGCCATCCTTTCAATTAAGCTGTAATCTGCTGAGGGATTCTATCCTTTGTAATAATTCTGCATCATGTGTTTAGCAAGTGTCCAATGGAGAGTCCCAGATGTGAAAGAAAGGGGTGTCTTTACCAAAGAGGATAACTGAGATCCAGTATCCATTTCTCACTATCTACATGGAAGCTGCGACAGAAAACCTACCCCAGCCCAGCTGCTGACCTGGATCCAGGCCATGAGAAATGTGGGCCCCAGCTGTATGCAGGCTGAGAAGCCTCCAGCTAGAGGGGAACACACCATGTGCTCCAATCAGAATAGGAGCTGCAACATCTGCTTTTCCCTCAATACAGCCATTACTGCTCTGTGCTGAGAGGAGAAAGCTAGGGAACAGCAGTGGGATTGGGGCAGAGAGAAGGGAATCAATGGGGAAGTGGGTGTGCAACCTCTGCTCAGGTCTGTCTACTGTCCTGTCTCCAGGAGCAGAGGACTGGCCACACTAAAGCATAGGCCAGACTCCTTGGCTGCCTTGGGCTATAAAAAATAATTTACCTTCAATGAAAGATGCAAAACTCAGGCACTTTGGAGTTAAGCCACCCAGGTGCAAACCCCACTCCAACACACTGGCTGTGTGTTCTTGGGAATGTCACTGACCCTCTCTAAGGCTCCAATTCTTCACTTCCGAAATTCATTCAAAATATATTTTAAGCCATATCTAGGTATTTAGTAGAGAGAAATGAAAATGTGTGTCTTCAGGAAGACCTATGTATAAACATTCAGAACAGCTTTATTTATCACATCCAAAGACCAGAATCAACCCAAATATTCATATCAGCAGGTGAACTGGTAAACTGTGATATATCCATACAAAGTCATAGTACTCAGTAATGAAAAGGAATAAACTTCTGGTACATGCCATAACATAGATCAATCTCAAAAACATTATGCTGAGAAAAAGAAATCAGGCACAAAAGAGCATATACTGTAGGATTCCATGTACACAAAATTCTAGAAAAGACAAAGCTAATCTATAGTGATAGAAAGCAGGTCAGTGACGGCCTGGGGCTGGGAGTGGGAGATGGGCAGGGACTGACTGTGGAGGGGTGGAGGAAACTGTCCTATCTCACGACTGTAAGAGTGATTATACAGGTCTACTTGTCAAATGATTCATTTGAATGGGCACTATTTTTGCATTCAAGTGATATCTCAAAATTTATTTATATGGAGCACCGCCACGAGTCAAGTACTAAGTGCTGGAATATGATATGAACAAAACAAAATCCCGGAACTTGTGAAACTTACAGTCTAAAGAGGAGAGACAGATAATCAATGCATAAAAATAGATTCAATTCATAATGATAAATGCCATTAAAAAAATAAAGCAGGGTAAGGGTATGGAGAGTATCATAGGCACTATTTAAATAAGGGGTCAGGGGGCCGGGCGCGGTGGCTCACGCCTATAATCCCAGCACTTTGGGAGACCGAGGCGGACGGATCACGAGGTCAGGAGATCGAGACCATCCTGGCTAACACAGTGAAACCCCGTCTCCACTAAAAAATACAAAAAAAATTAGCCAGGCGTGGTGGTGGGCGCCTGTAGTCCCAGCTACTTCGGAGGCTGAGGCAGGAGAATGGCGTGAACCCAGGAGGCGGAGCTTGCAGTGAGCCGAGATCGCGCCACTGCACTCCAGCCTGGGTGACAGAGTGCGACTCCGTCTGAAAATAAATAAATAAATAAATAAATAAATAAATAAATAAATAAGGGGTCAGGGAAGGCCTCTCTAAAAAGACTGTGTTTGAGCAGAAACCTCAGTGAAGTGAAAGGCTGAAAGAGGATGTGAGCCATGGGGCTATCTGGGGAAAGAGTATCCCAAGTACTGACAACATGACATGCAAAGGCCCTGGGGCAGAGTGGTGTCTGGTGTAGTTGAGAAACAGCAGGGAAGCTGCTGAGGCTGAAGCCAAGGGAGGAAGGTGAAGAGTCGGGAAAATAAAGACACACAGGGGCTTTAAATACTGTAGGAAGACTGTAGCTGAGGAATTTGGAATTTAAGTACGCTGGAAAGTGAGTAGAGGCCTTTGTCTGTTTGTTGTGTTGTTATTGTTGTATTTTTTCTGAAAGAGAAGAAAAATGCTTTGATATTATCTGTGTTTTAAGAGTATCATGTTGGTTGCTGTGAAGAGAAGAGGTGGAAGTGGGTAAAGATGGAAGCAATAGTTATGAGACTATCACACCACTGGAGCAAGAGATGACAGGGGCCTAAACTAGGGTGTAACAGTGGAGAATGTGTTCAGGGTAAATTTGGAGAGTAGAGTTCCTACTTCATAGGTTGGCTCTGAAGAAACACTGAAAAGTATTTGGAATGCTCTAAGCACCTGAAAAATACTTAAAATACTCAAAGCACATGAAATAGTGCTCAGAAAAGTACTTAGAATGTTCGAAAGAAAACGAGCTTAGAATAGTGCCTAGCACCTAGTTAAGCCCTCAGCCATGTGACCTAGGATTGCCACTCTTCTTTGGTAAAAGAGCACTCATCGTCCCTCAGGAGAAGAAAGTGCCTCATTATTTTGGTCAAAAGATTGTAAGTCTCATTTTTATAAATTTAACTACCGCTAAGGCGCTAGGTACTGCAAAAGAAGCAAAATCTAACAGAGTATTAAAATTAAGTTTAAACCAAGTCCTTTTTTTTTTTTTTTTTTTTACGATACCACTTCCCAGATTTCAACAAGTGTGACAAGGCATTTAAATCAAATCTTTTGTGAGGCAGGGATTAAGGACCACAGCTGCATCACAGTCCTGGGCTGACTCATGGCCAGTCACCACGTCTCTGCAGCCTTTTCACAGAAGTACAAAAGTGTTTTCTTTGTGGAGACAGGACTTAATTTGATGCATTTCAACCCTGTCTAAATTCCCCTCTTTATGGGTCAGACAGATATACTGTCAAACAAATTCCAAGTAAGCCAAACAGAGGCTGAGAGAATTTGTCAGGGGAGAAAGGCAAGTTTCACTTATTGTTGATAGACTGAGTTCCAGATGGGCAGCAGTGCCCCAGTAGGTAGAGTACCCAGCAAAGGGGCAGACCCTGCACCCCACTAAGCACTTTCTGGGGACCTGGCAGCTTGTTCTTAACCTGGAAAATAAGTCCATGAAGTCGGCATTATTATCCTCACTTTACCAAGGAGGAAAGCAAGGCTCAGAGGAGATATACAACTTGTCAATGGTCACTCAGCCAGGATTGGACCCAACCTGACTCCATACTCTTCCCATGACTCTACTCTACCAGCTTAGAAGAAAGTAATTAGAGGTTAAGAGCGTGCCCTGACACATGCTGCTCAGGTAAAAGGCACTGATGTATGCTTTTGCCCCTGGCAAATGCAAGGACAGAATCACTGGCTACACTGCTGTAAGAGTTTGGACACAGCCCTCCTTCTAGTAAAGTTTTTCCATCTGATCCAACGTAAGTTTGCCATTCTTGTAAAATACTTCCGTGTAAAAGAACCAAAACATGATTAGGCTCGCTGGTGATTGCTGGGGGCGGTGCTGGGGGAAGATTACCCTGTATGTTTGTTTTAAAATAGTCAATAATATCCAATTAATGAAGGAACAGGTTGTTTCTTAAAATACTTATAAATGAAGGTGGAGTTTTCTTTTTTTAAGTGAAAGCAAGTTTATTAAGAAAGTAAAGGAATAAAGAATGGCTACTCCATAGGCAGAGCAATCAAACTCTAAATTTTCTATGATATCTATAGATTATTGCCTGTTTTAAGCAGGCACTATAAAATAACCTGCAAGACAAAAATGCAGGAAGTTGGAAAATCTGGATGGGTTAGCTGGAGAACAGGGTTCTGATTTTAAAATCTGAAGGTTTTGAATGCCAGAAACATTCTAAAATATAGAAGGGTATTGACAGGTGAGGGTGACAAAGGGTGACCCTTGTGTCACTAGAGAGGAGAGTGATACCCAGGTTGTGCCCTCACCTACCGGGACTCACCTTTTCTCTTGTCCAATGTGGAAATTAAGTTTTCCAAAACAAGTAAATTCATAAAGGACAGGATTGTGTTTTTGTTTGTTTTATTAAGAAAATCTTTCTTGATCCATTCAAGACCAGACCTGAAGTTATTTTAAAGAAACCCAGCAGTGTCCACATAATTCAGGTCTGATAAATGGCAGAAGTAGGGCTGGGCCCTCCTTCAACATTTTTAGACTTCTGTTTGCTGCAAACACCACATATGTCCAGGACCAGGCCACGTGGTAGGAAAGCAAAGTCAGAGGTGGCATACAGGCAGGGAAAGCAGGTGAGATAGACAAGTGAAGTATGGGACATGACATCTTCCACTTCCTAAAGACCCTTCCAAGAGAACAGAGCATGAGTCATCAGCCATAAGGAATCACTCCTTTCCAAAGAAGCATCTAGGATACATTACCTAGTAATAAATGGTATTGCTCAACTATGGCCCCCAAAGGCCTATTTTTCCATGTTATAACTATTACTACCTGTGATTTACTGGATTCTTACTATATGCCACGTTAGAGGAGAGTTAAATGCTACATTAGTTCTCAGAGAGCAAACCTCAATCTTACCTTACTAAATGGCACACACAAAAAAAATCTACAGATGAGGGAACAGAGAGTATCTACTTATAATTTGCAAGTATCTACTTATACTTACACTTACTCCTTACTACTTACCTCTCTCATGTAATCCTCAAAATAAACATATTATGTGTCTATAATCATTCTCATTTTACTGAGGGAGAAAGTAAAATTCAGAGAGATTATACATAATTTTGTTTATTTTGATATGTTCTTAATTATCATTATTTCTTAGATCTGTGCCACTATGTCCATAGAGAAAAGTCCACAAATTCAAATTCAGACTTCTAAGCCTACCTGCAAAGTGGCAGACTGTAACCAGAGGGCCACTTTCATGTGGATCACCCTCACCTACTCTTATTTTTCTCACTTGTTTATGATGGAAACAAAAATAACACTAACGACTGAAATTTAGACACAGCATATCACAAAGCACACCAGCATACTTCATTGCAGCCTTGTGACAATGCTGTGAGGTAGAAATGACAGTTATTCTGCTTTAAGAGAAAAGGGATCTTAGGTTTAGTTGAGGTTATAAAGATTGCCAGAGGTATCTAGTAAGAGTCAGACATGAGACTAACACGGACCTTCTCACTCCAAAGTTCCTTTCCAAATAACCATGCTGCTCCTTCACTTAGATTCATGGAACCTCATCGTATGCATGATTCACAAGTCTATATTCACAGTTCTTATCTATCTCTGAAACTGAGAACCCCCCGCCATCCATCTGCAGGAAATCTCCACCTGAATGTCCTACAGCTGAAGGTCTTACTCTTCTGTTTCTCTCACAGTATCTACTACAGGGTTCTATATGAAGCAGGCACTTAACAAGTTTTGAATAGACAAATGACATATTTCAAAGGAAAAAGGAGAAAGAAGCCAATAACTGAGCTGAATTGTGTGGCGGGAACCTAGGGAGTATAGGGACCAGACAGATACTAAGTTCTCATCCTCTCCACCCAAGATGAATATCATTGGCACCAGTTATACCTAGCTAGGGGATCAGGGATGAGAAGCAGCCATCTTCTTCTGGTGGCCCAAGTGACAAAGGGCCTCCATATATTCAGCTACAATGGAAGCAACACCAGCCTGGAAGGTTTTAGACACTCTTGATGACTAGATTAAAGGCTCTTTAAAATTACCTGAGAAAATACGGCAGAAGAGAAGCCTAAAGATAAAATTGTGGCTTTGATTGTCTTATGGCTTCCACAGCAGTTGCGAACCTATCTCTGATGCTTATTAGCGATGTCAGCTTTCACAAACACCTTAAAGTTTTTCAACCTCACTTTCCTTACATGTACAGTAGGAAAAATAACATACATCTCATAGGGTTGCTGGGAAGGCTGCTATGTGATGCTATAGGTACCATATGATGCTAAATAAATATTAATTACCATAAGCACAAGTCTTATTCTCCTGGCCATTAAATAATATAATATGACTGCAAGTTAGAAACCTTCACATTTAAATAGTGAATTCATAATTTTGCCTGATCTCATGCTTTGTGTTTTGGAAAATATAAAGATGACAAGTCTGGCCAAGCCAACTAATACATGATTTTTTTTTTTTTTTGAGGGAGTTTCACTCTTGTCCCTCAGGCTGGAGTGCAATGGCATGATCTCAGCTCACTGCAACCTCCGCCTCCCAGGTTCAAGCGATTCTCCTGTCTTAGCCTCCTGAGTAGCAGGGATTACAGGCGTGCACCACCACGCCCAGCTAATTTTTGTATTTTTAGTAGAGACGGGGTTTCACCATGTTGGCCAGGCTGGTCTCAATCTCCTGACCTCAAGTGATCTGCCCGCCTCGGCCTCCCAAAGGGCTAGCATTACAGGCATGAGGCCACTGCACCCGGCCCCAACTAATACATGATCTTGGTTGTAGGAATAATACATGATGAATGCTGCCGAAAGGTGGTTTTCAACTGATCCTGTCAGAGACAGGCCAATAAAGTCCAACTACTTTACTTGTGAATTGCTAAGGAAATTGAGCATCACGGAAAATAGTAAGCTTCCAGATCAACCTTGATAAACCACCTCCTGAAAGAAAGATGTACTTATTTTATAAAGAGTATATGTGAGAGTTAGTGAGAAACTACTCCCACACCACAACTTCCCACCAAGCACAGAAAGCTGATTAAATCAATTCCAGGGCAGGCTTGCAAAGAAGATGAAAGGCTTGGCATTCTTGAATAATAACAAGTCAAGAGCTGCATTATGAAGTGATACTTGACACTTAGCAGTTTTTCTTTTTTGTAAAGATGCTCTCGTTTACAGGATTTTGAAATGACTTTAAGCATTTCCCCATGGGTAGGTTCAAGGCTTCATAGGTGACATTAGTCAAAATGTTTGCACTTGTGTGTGCAGTTTGCAGAAAGAAAGCAAACAAGAGGCAATGCTCTACCAGAAGTGAGGGAGGGCAGACCAGATTCCAATGTGAGAAATAAAGCTGGGTGGATAGGAACACTAAGAAATGGGCATCTTACTACATGGTTCTTTAACAGTGGTTTCTTGGTAGATGCTGCAGAGAGGCTGAATTTAACAGCTGTAGGTTGACTGCATCTCAAAGGAATTCTCATAGATGCCACCTGTATCTGAGAAAATGGGATGTTAAACATTTATGTTGGGCAGTAACAATAAGTACTCACTAAATTTTTCATTTTCCAACTTCTTTTGCTGTAGAACCCAAACCACTTGTCAAAGAATCAAAAGAGTGACCCTAAGAGGTCATGTCAAGCTTTCCTTTGATTCTGGGCAGCCGTCAGATAAATGAATGTCCAATCTGCTCTTCAAGGATCTTTCAAAAGGCTGGAGTCACAGTTTTCCATTCCCCAGAGTTAAAACATTATTTATTTTATGGAAACTAAATTTCTCCTACCATAAAGAATTTTCTTTCACATAGGTGTTACAAAGGATGGGATGTGTTATTCTTATATAGGATGCCTTCTTCTGCAATATCTGCCCTAGACCTACCTGAAAAAAAATCACCATTAGACTGTCTGTTAATTGAGGGAAAACTGCTCCGCAGGAGTATTTCACAGAATCACAGCAACAAAGAACTTTAGAGGTAGGGAAAAGAAACTTCATGATCTGTGGATTCAACCCCTGATTTTAAAGTGTAGGTGTTCCTCCACTAGGGCAACCATCCATTCCAGATGGGGTTTCTAGGATGTGGGACTTTCAGTGGTAAAATCAAGACAGTCTTGGGCAAACCAGTATGGTTAGTTGTCATATTTTCCACTCAGATTCAATCTAACAGCAAATCTGGTTAGCTTTACCTCCCAAATAAGCTTCAAATCTGATGCCTTCTCCCCAACTCCACTGCCACCAGATGGTCCAAGATATTTTGTAGCTTTGCCTATTGTGATCACTCCCTAACATGTTTCTCTGCTTTTGCTCCTGCCCAACTAAAATCCCTTTTATGCGCACCTTCAAGGGTGACCTCTCCAGAAAAAGCAAAAAAGTTATCAAATCACATCAGTATTCTCCTTAAAATTCTTCAGTTACTTTCCTTGGCATATAGAATAACAGAAATATCTTACCAAGGCAAAAATCGGACTTGGCTGTATATTACTATCTTCCCCACAGTTGACTTAGGCTGTTCTAATTTAAATTCAAGCTAAATATAAAAAATGCACTCATATACCTTAGAGAAGAGGAATGAAGAAGATGAAAAAACACTAGAACTGCTGCTCTAAACCTTTCTACTTTATCTAATAAATGTCAGAAGACGGTTTCATAGAGTAGGTGCTCCATTTTGGGGGGCACTTTCAAAAGGAGAGCTCATGTTAGGTCCGGGGTAGATTTCCAAGTGCATAGTAAATATAATATATTAAAAGAAGAGCAAACAGGTCCCCATCGTCCTCGTGTGTTAAGTGAAATATTTGGAACTGCTTGAACCTACTTCCTAGAAATCATCCAGTTACAGCTTTAACCTTAGCTCTCTAAATGACCACCATGAGTAAACAGAAGTGGGCATAGGTATCTGTTTTAAAAGCTATTTGTAGTAGTCAACCTTGAAACTCAGTAAGAGTAATCAAATACTTTCCCAGTAAAACTTTTGCTTGTGAATAATATTCTATGCATTGTTAGCTTAAAGAGTATCAGATCCAAAGTAACTGCAGCACAGAGAAATACCACTGTCTTTTTAAAGCCACGCAGCTGATAATGAGCAGAGACAAAACGAAGCACCAAGTCTCCTAGGATTTTGTGCACCTCCTCATTGCTTCTATCTCGTTAAGTCAACAAGGGCAGACTCCAGAGTGTGGTGGGCTTGGCTCAGCAATGGGAATCTAGACCAGTGGTTATCAATATAGAAAGGGGAAGAAGAAAGCACTGACTGTATCAAAATAATTGATCTCACCTAGCACCAGAAGAATTCAACCCTAATTCTCAGAGCTATTCTCTGAGAGTAAAGAAAATGGCCATAAAATTTAAAAACACATGAAAGACACTGGTAAGAGGATGAGAAGATAAGCCACAGAAAGGGGAAAATATTTGCAAAACACATATCTGATAAAGGAACTGTAACTAAGGCCCATCTATGTAAGGATCTGATAAAGACTGAAAATATTTTTTTAAAACTCAACAATTTAAAAAAATTGATTTAAAAACGGGCAAAAGATCTGAACAGTCACTTCACTAAAGAAGGTACCCAACAATGCTTGTGATTTTTGTGCATTGATTTTGTATCCTGAGACTTTGCTGAAGTTGCTTATCAGCTTAAGGAGATTTTGGGCTGAGACAATGGGGTTTTCTAGATATACAATCATGTCATCTGCAAACAGGGACAATTTGACTTCTTTTTCCTAATTGAATACCCTTTATTTCCTTCTCCTGCCTGATTTCCCTGGCCAGAACTTCCAACACTATGTTGAATAGGAGTGGTGACAGAGGGCATCCCTGTCTTGTGCCAGTTTTCAAAGGGAATGCTTCCAGTTTTTGCCCATTCAGTATGATATTGGCTGTGGGTTTGTCATAGATAGCTGTTATTATTTTGAGATACATCCCATCAATACCTAATTTATTGAGAGTTTTTAGCATGAAGGGTTGTTGAATTTTGTCAAAGGCCTTTTCTGCATCTATTGAGATAATCATGTGGTTTTTGTCTTTGGTTCTGTTTATATGCTGGATTACATTTATTGATTTGCATATATTGAACCAGTCTTGCATCCCAGGGATGAAGCCCACTTGATCATGGTGGATAAGCTTTTTGATGTGCTGCTGGATTCGGTTTGCCGGTATTTTATTGAGGATTTTTGCATCAATGTTCATCAAGGATATTGGTCTAAAATTCTCTTTTTTTGTTGTGTCTCTGCCCGGCTTTGGTATCAGGATGATGCTGGCCTCATAAAATGAGTTAGGAAGGATTCCCTCTTTTTCTATTGATTGGAATAGTTTCAGAAGGAATGGTACCAGTTCCTCCTTGTATCTCTGGTAGAATTCGGCTGTGAATCCATCTGGTCCTGGACTCTTTTTGGTTGGTAAGCTATTGATTATTGCCACAATTTCAGCTCCTGTTATTGGTCTATTCAGAGATTCAACTTCTTCCTGGTTTAGTCTTGGGAGAGTGTATGTGTCGAGGAGTTTATCCATTTCTTCTAGATTTTCCAGTTTATTTGCGTAGAGGTGTTTATAGTATTCTCTGATGGTAGTTTGTATTTCTGTGGGATCGGTGGTGATATCCCCTTTATCATTTTTTATTGCATCTATTTGATTCTTCTCTCTTTTTTTCTTTATTAGTCTTGCTAGCGGTCTATCAATTTTGTTGATCCTTTCAAAAAACCAACTCCTGGATTCATTAATTTTTGAAGGGTTTTTTGTGTCTCTATTTCCTTCAGTTCTGCTCTGACTTTGGTTATTTCTTGCCTTCTGCTAGCTTTTGAATGTGTTTGCTCTTGCTTTTCTAGCTCTTTTAATTGTGATGTTAGGGTGTCAATTTTGGATCTTTCCTGCTTTCTCTTGTGGGCATTTAGTGCTATAAATTTCCCTCTACACACTGCTTTGAATGTGTCCCAGAGACTCTGGTATGTTGTGTCTTTGTTCTCGTTGGTTTCAAAGAACATCTTTATTTCTGCCTTCATTTCATTATGTACCCAGTAGTCATTCAGGAGCAGGTTGTTCAGTTTCCATGTAGTTGAGTGGTTTTGAGTGAGTTTCTTAATCCTGAGTTCTAGTTTGATTGCACTGTGGTCTGAGAGATAGTTTGTTATAATTTCTGTTCTTTTACATTTGCTGAGGAGAGCTTTACTTCCAAGTATGTGGTCAATTTTGGAATAGGTGTGGTGTGGTGCTGAAAAAAATGTATATTCTGTTGATTTGGGGTGGAGAGTTCTGTAGATGTCTATTAGGTCCACTTGGTGCAGAGCTGAGTTGAATTCCTGGGTATCCTTTTTGACTTTCTGTCTCGTTGATCTGTCTAATGTTGACAGTGGGGTGTTAAAGCCTCCCATTATTAATGTGTGGGAGTCTAAGTCTCTTTGTAGGTCACTCAGGACTTGCTTTATGAATCTGGGTGCTCCTGTATTGGGTGCATATATATTTAGGATAGTTAGCTCTTCTTGTTGAATTGATCCCTTTACCATTATGTAGTGGTGATTCCTCAGGGATCTAGAACTAGAAATACCATTTGACCCAGCCATCCCATCACTGGGTATATACCCAAAGGACTATAAATCATGCTGCTATAAAGACACATGCACACCTATGTTTATTGCAGCACTATTCACAATAGCAAAGACTTGGAACCAACCCAAATGTCCAACAATGATAGACTGGATTAAGAAAATGTGGCACATATACACCATGGAATACTATGCAGCCATAAAAAATGATAAGTTCATGTCCTTTGTAGGGACATGGATGAAATTGGAAATCATCAGTCTCAGTAAACTATCCCAAGAACAAAAAACCAAACACCGCATATTCTCACTCATAGGTGGGAATTGAACAATGAGAACACATGGACACAGGAAGGGGAACATCACACTCTGGGGACTGTTGTGGGGTTGGGGGAGGGGGGAGGGATAGCATTGGGAGATATACCTAATGCTAGATGACGAGTTAATGGGTGCAGCGCACCAGCATGGCACATGTATACATATGTAACGAACCTGCACATTGTGCACATGTACCCTAAAACTTAAAGTATAATAAAAAAAAAAAATCTGAAGAAAAAAAAAAAGAAGGTACACAAATGGGAGGAAAAAAGCATATGAAAAGATGCTTGGCGTCATTCATCATTAGGGAATTGCAAATTAAAACAATGAGATACCATTAAACATCTATTAGAATGGATAAATTCAGAAAACTGACATATTAAATGCTGGTTAGGATGGCAAGCAACAGGAACTCTCATTCATTGCTGGTGGGAACTCAAAATGGTGCAGCCACTTTGGAAGACAATTTGGCAGTTTCTTATAAACTAAACCTGCTCTTACCATACATCTAGCATTCACGCTCCTAGGAATTTACCCAATTAGGCTGAAACCTTATGTCTACACAAAACGTGTATGTGAATCATTACTAGTAGCTTTAGTCATAATTCCCCAAAACTGGAAGCAATTAAAATGTACTTCTATAGGTAAACAGATAAACTGTGGTACATCCACCCTGTAGAATATTATCTAGCAAAAAAAAAAAAAAAAGGCACAAGCTATCAAGCCACAAAAAGATATAGAGGAACCTTAAGTGCATATTGCTAAGCAAAAGAAACCAGTCTGAAAAAGCTACCTACTGTATGATTCCAATTACATGACCTTTCGGAAATGGCAAACTATAGAGACAATGAAAATATCAGTGGCTGCCAGGGTGTCAGGGGGAGGAGAAAAAAATAAAACACAGGGGATTTTTAGGGTGATAAACTATTCTGTATTATGCTGCAATAGTGGATACATGACACTACACATCTGGCAAAACTCGCCAAACTTCACAGCACAGAGTGAAACTTACTGCATGCAATTTTTTTTTTAAATTAGGCCAGGCGCAGTGGCTCACGCCTGTAATCCCAGCACTTTGGGAGGCAGAGGTGGGCAGATCACTTGTGGTCAGGAGTTCAAGACCAGCCTGGCTAACATGCTGAAACCTTGTCTCTACTAAAAATACAAAATTAGCCCGGGCATGGTGGTGCACGCCTGTAGTCCCAGCTACTCAGGAGGCTGAGGCAGGAGAATAGCTTGAACCCGGGAGGCAAAGGTTGCAGTGAGCCAAGATCATGCCATTGCACTCCAGCCTGGGCAAAAAGAGTGAAACTCCATCTCAAAAATAAATAAATAAATAAAATAAAATCACTTAGGTCAGGAGACCTCAGGAAAGAATGAAGACAATGACAGGAGAATCTAACTGTATTACCATGTATGAAACAACCTCACTGAAGTGAGAGAGGAAAAGATGCCAACCTAAGTAACTCTGGAAATGAATGAAGTCTGTAAGACTACAGGCTATAGGAACTGCATGTAAACACTGTACTGCAGTGAAGTTGTTTCCCACAGGGGTCATGGGCTAACAATTTTGATACAGCTATCTATGTATACTAGAACTGAACAACTTAGTAAATGCAGGGCAGATGGTGTGAGACAGGTTTCTCACTGGGGGAGTAGAATTTATAGATAAGCGAGGGGAGAAGGCCAGAATAATCCATGTGATAATGTATAGAGTTGAAGATATCAATCAGCACTCATGTTTAGCTTACTAGAGACACATATTGTTACATATAGGAATGTTTATAGATGTATGTATATACTACTCTTAATATACATACATATCTTTCTTTGCTCTGTCAGTTAAAAGTGCCAAAAAAAAAATGCCAGTAGCAACAAGGGTACATAGTACCTGGAAGTTGGTTTCTGATATCACTCTCCAATGAAAGGAACTAGGGTTCCTGGAAGAAATGGCTGATTCTAGGACTGGGGCAGAAAATATACAAGATGAGCCTGGAATACCTTCTAGTGTCAGAAAGTAAGGAAGTCCTAAAAGCAAATTTTTTTTAATTGATGGGCTATGACAAAGGGGCACAGGAGCCAATTCAAAGAGCTCCCACACTTTGGGAGGCTGAGGCGGGCGGATCACGAGGTCAGGAGATCAAGACCATCCTGGATAACACGGTGAAACCCCGTCTCTACTGAAAAATACAAAAAATTAGCCAGGCATGGTGGCGGGTGCCTGTAGTCCCAGCTACTCAGGAGGCTGAGGCAGGAGAATGGCATGACCCCGGGAGGCGGAGCTTGCAGTGAGCCGAGATAGCACCACTGCACTCCAGCCTGGGCGACAGAGCAAGACTCTGTCTCAAAAAAAAAAAAAAAAGCTCCCAACGTCCAAATCTGACACAACATGAGCAACAAGATGAAGTGATATTGGACTATAACTCAAGATACAGAATAAATATCCATGATTCCATTTATTTACATTCATGATATAAATCAATGATTGAATAAATTAATAGAACAGGAGAAAAGACATCCTCCATGCAGGAGACTTCCAAATCATTTATGCGGATTCTCTGCCCTTAAACAGGTGGAACATACCTCTTCACTCCTTAAGTGTAGGCTGTGCATGGTGACTTCCCTCTGAAGGGGACATTATGGGGGTAACTTTACTGTGGGGAAAGCCAACAAGTACTATGTCAGCCAGGTGATCAAGGTCAGCACCAACAGTCAACATATTGATAATATGGACCCATGATATGACATGATGAAAATGGCATTTTACATCTGTGATCTTCCTCCCCAAAACACATACTCCCAGCCTAATCATGAGAAAAACACCAGATGCATGTCTGTCCACCACCATGCCCAGCTATTTTTTAAAAATTTTTGTGGATACAGGGTCTTGCTATGTTGCCCAGGCTGGTCTCAAACTCCTGGCCTCAAGCAACCCTCCCACCTAAGCCTTCAATTTTTATTTTAATCTAAAATAAAGCCTAGTAATTTTAAAAATCAATAACACTAGTTTGGATTCTAACGTGCTTTTAGGGCCTTTACAAATAAAGCAAGCACGATTATGCTGGAGGCCCCCTTTTCTGGTGTACTTACTTATAAAGCAAAGTTCAGGGGAAAACCTTGCCTACCATTTTTTCTGATATCAAGAGGATTTCTAATTACTACAAGGTGCCCCCCGCACAACAGGGCATTTTGAAGAATTTTGAACTCCAACAGTAGATACAGAATACCAGTTCTTACATTTGGATATCAATATTTGAACTATTTCTCTGGATAATGCCCAGAATAAAAGATGAAGCCATACATAAACCACTGTGCTCTCCTTCCAAATGGTTCCAGGGTTCCTGCTCTTGCAGCTACATGGGTTACTGCCACACTTTGGGTGCAGATTGTATTGGAGGATTCAGGTAAATAATAAGGAGAAGAGAATTTTCCTCCATTAATTTCAGTAGCACTGCTTTGAAACCACTGAGGTCAGTATGTAGACACAATAAAATGTCACAATGTTCTCTTTAGAGAAATTACCATCTATTTTCGTTCAATACATTTTTGTGACCAACTCCCTCTCAGTTATGTCCCTCTCACTCCAACACATACACGCACACAGCCATCTAAAAATCTAGTGTTGTATTTCTCTAATTTCCAAGAATCACCTGTCGCCTCTATTTTGCAACCACAAAGGTCAATATCCTTTGGAAGTTGGTATAGTATTATTGTTTTAAAAATAGGAAAAAATATATATAATGATGGTTTAAAATGATACTTCCATTCAATGAAATGCTGTATAAGCCTTTTTCAAATAAATACAGTAACATCTAACATATCTAAGATAATTAAGTAAAAACACAAAGTTACTAAATAGAACATAACTAGATTTTTATTAAGAAACGGTGCATGTTAATACATTCAAAAAAGCATTTAGAGAAATGTATGCCAAACCGCTTTACTGGGTGGATGGAATGATTAAGGATTTTCACTTTCATGTAGGGATTTCAGTAATGGTTAAACTTTTGTAAACAGAGCATATTCTTTTTGTAGTTTGGAAATTTTTCCATATTAAAAACTATGTATTTTCTCTTGAACACTGTGTAGCCTGATGCAATGAGGTGCTGGCAATTCAGTGGAGAGCATCACACTCTTCTCCTTCTGCTCTGCTGGGACCCAGGCTGGACCCAGAGTACAAAGTCTGTACTCTGCATGGCAGAGTACAAAGTCTGAGACCCTCTCCTTAGTCTTATGGCTGGTCTAGAATGAACACTGTTACTCCTGTGCAGAATTTATATATAAAACTCCATCGTGAAAACATTTATAGAAGCTTTTCCAGGAACCATGGGCCTTTAGAGCGGTAAGGAACCTAAGAGGCCACCTAAGAGCCTGGGAGGTCAAGGCGGCAGTGAGCTGTGATTGCACCACTGCACTCTAGCCAGAGTGACAAAGGGAGAACCTGTTTCAAAATAATAATAAAATAATAGCTACTGAAAATTACAAAATAGCTGCTCGATGATATCTTATATAGTCCTTTGTAATGCTGTGAGCTAGGAGCTCCATGCCTGGCACATAGTGGCTACTCAATAAATATTTATTTAGTGCATAAGTTGATCGCTGAAGAGTAGGTAGGCTTATACTCTGTTCTATTCTTCTTTTTCCTGAGTTTGTAATATAGATTTTGGCAACTCTATCTCAGTTACTTCATACTGAACTTGCAAAAAAAAGAAAAAGAAAAGAAAAGAAAAAAAGCAGTGGACTAGAAACGAGACAACCTGAGTTCTCATTCTGGTTATGTTATTTATCAGCTGTGCAAACTTGGGGAAGTCAGTTCACATCTGTGCAAGCCTCCTTCCTACCTGCAAAATGTGGGAGAATTGGGAAAGTGGATTTCAGCAACAAAATTCTGAACATCAGCTATAGCATCAGAACTTCTGCTAACCCTCTGTCATGCTTAAGCTCAAGACTTTTCAATTATACTTATTAAATATAATCTTTTTAGTCTTGGCCTCTTAATTTTTATGTTAAGTCACCTCCCCTACTTTGAGCTTTGTAGTGGCTGAAGCAGTGATAACTCATTTCTACATGACCAGAAAGTAGGCCTTGTTTGTTTTAAGAAACCGTCTTCTCAATGGTTCTGTTATTATACTCATCAGGGGTTTTATGCCCAGAACCAGCCTCTGAAATTAAAGTCGAGTGGAAACACTTGAGAGATGTTTTGAACATGGTAGTCTTAAGAACCACCCAGAAAAAAAACACTCCACCTGGGAAAATTAACACATTTTTTCTATATGAACTAGATGATTCCAAAACGTCTTCTGGAAAAATATATATATATTGTCCACTAAAAATGAATGTACAAAAACAAGCAAATGGGGAACCGAAAACTGTATTAGAAAACCACTTGTCAATGTGTATATATACCCATGGCAGGGTCTAATTTTCCAAATTTAGTTTTACATTGTCAGATAGACAGTACTAGCAAATATTGTCTAGGAAGAAATTACTTTTCATGACTCAACCCAATGTCGGCAAAACACATTTGTTCAACCATGAGGCAGATTTCAGTACAAGGTGCAAGCTCTTTAATGAAGTCAGCAAGAGAGTTTCCATTTTTGGTGCAGGTTTACATGGATGAATTGAAACCTCACCTTCAACCAGGGCAATGAGTTTTCATTTGCTTTGGCTAGTACAGGCAGATTGCATCTCATTACTCTGCATTAATACTGCTTTGTAAAAAGCAACAACAACAATTCCAGCAAGTGAATGTACGTTTTTTGAATTTAAGCTTGCGACAGCATTTTGGGACTATTTCTTTGGCAGAGATTTTTTTCTTAATCTTAAAATAAGATTGCTAGAAGCTGCCATCTTTCAAAATCTTCTTAACCTTTCTCCATTCCACTAATCACTGCTCCAAAGCCAGAAGACATCAAGAATTACTACCGTATAGGAAAAATGCAAATGCCCAAGACATCTTTCTCAAGCTAGCAGCAACTCAGCAACTGGGTCAAATAAATAGGCCAAATAAGCAAAAGTCTGCTTCCGTTCCTGGGATGGGACACCTCCCACTTTGATCTTGACTCATCGGAAAAATTGAACCAAACAATAGGAACTGAAAATAAGAATAATTGGCAAAGTATTTTGAAAAAGATCAAGATGTGTAGACAAGAAATAATGCTGAAGGAAAAGAAGTGTTTTTCCACTGATAACAACAATCTCTTTTCATGACACAGTAAAAAATAGGCAAGGATGATCATAAATCACTCTGAAGATGGAAAGCGCAGGAAAATTCAAAAGACAGTAAAGTGAGAGCATCTGGGAAATCAAACTGCGGGGGATGGGAGGAGGCATAAAATAGTGACAAAATAACCCAAAATAGATTCTCTTGTGTGATTCAGCAGGAGGTGCCACAAAGAAGACAGTTCAGAGGAAAACACAAAGGGAGGTGTTCGTTAGACTGTAAAAGAGATAGGGAATAGAAGATGAAGGGTTTTTTAAAATTTATTTATTTTTTTAACTTTGCATTTGACAATGAAGGGCCGCTTAGGGAAAGTGGGTGATTGTGTAAGGGCAAAGAGCTACACTCAGCTTTTAAAGAACTCAGAACTTCCAGAGGACTGGCAGAAACAGATTCTTTTACTTATTCCATGACGATGCTGTAAAGTACTGTACTCCTAGTAGAGAGAGTTCTGTGCATTTGCTCAATGGTTGCTTTTCCTTTTTTACGGTGGGGAGGTAAGAAGGTATGAAAATGGTACTCCCTAATTCCACTTTCTCATTTCCACTATCAAAAATAGCATTTTTAAGGATGTTCATTTCTGTCTTAATTAACTGCAGTGAGACAGAACATTTAAAACAATCGAGTTTTTTCAAAGCTCTATACTTCTGCCCTGTAGACCCCCCATGGTATCTAGACACCTCATATGTCATATGTCCCTGTTTGTCCTCCAACACTGGGAAGGATCTAGGGGACACAGTTCGAATAAAACTTCTGGGCTGTGAGTTAATAAGAAATGTCTTTTTCTTTTGGAAATGGTTTTGAGATTGATTCTCTGAGTACAGCAGGGAAATTTACAGTCTAATGGCAAGAGCAGTGGGGACCAGAACTCATGCCATTTTGAAGAGAAGCATCTTGCTTCTGTTTTTGAATTTAGGAGAAGGGAGAAGGATTTTGAGGTAGAAAACTGAATAATACAAATTGGCTTTAATTATAACAAACAAGATTGATTATTGGATAATATTATGTACGTGAAACTAGAGACCCATTTTCCTTGAAAATGATTTTTAAAACTACTGCAGGTTATGGAAACCCTACCTATTAATATACTTTCAATACTTAGTCAATAGATATAAATGCATCAAACAGGTACATACAGGAAAACTGGCATCAAGGGCTGTGATCAGGAAACTAACATAATGCTAAATCCCAATTCATCTGAGAAGAATGAACATGGCTTAACTTTCAATGGACATAAATTTCTTTTATGAGTACAACTTGTCATCTTGTATTTTATTCCTAATTTGTAAAAATTGAGCACTAAGGCAATGCAACAAATTTTCAGTTTTCTAAGCCCCACACTATGGAAATTTGCAGATGGCAGGGGCCAGAAGTCAGCAAAGGATCCCAGCAGGAGTGCTCATGTGACATCTGCCACCTTCCCAAGTGCCGAGGTAATACGCCCACTACAGCTGTGGGGGCAGGACTCACTGCTCCTGGTAGAAAGCAGAAATCCTGCCCACCCACTTCCATGTTGATTCTCTTACTTCCCTTGCTGAATCATTCGTCTCTCGCGCTAAGTAGGTATGAAGCACTGGTCTGGACAGGTGAATCACTAACCCTAAATTCCAGTTCAGGTCCTGACACTAATTTGCTGTGTGGCTTTGCATAGGTCACCCTCGAGCCTCAGTTTCCTCCTCTGAAAGTTTATACTTCTGGTCTAGAAATGACTTACAATCTCTTTGAGCTCTAATTTTTTTTTTAATTTTTTCTACCTTTTTGGACAGAAAGAAGGGACATCTAAGAGAGGGGTTCTGCTCTCCTGCAAGCTGTGGACATCACCTTGAGGGAAGTAAAGTTCATAACTGGAGTCCTTTCAGCCTGACTGAGCCTCTAATATCAGCCTTTTTCAACAAGGGTTCCATGAGAGAATTAGCCTATAACACCCTACAACACCCACTCTCTATGATGAATGAACAACCCCTCCCCTCCTGCTTCTAGATGGTAGATGGTACAATATATACTCCATTTTTGGGAGAATTCAGAAAACAGCCACTCAGATCTATTTCCAGGTTGTGGTTCAGATGAGGAACTCCAGTTGAGAAAGGATGCGAGATGTTACTTTCCAATAAATTTAATATTAGAATGATAAGGCTTAAAAGAACTATGTAGATCATTCTATTCCAGTGGTTCTCAAAGTGTGGTGTTTCCAGAGCAGCAGCAGCAGCAGCAGCATCTGAAAACATGTTCAAATGCAAAGTCCACTGAATCAGACCGGGCGCAGTGGCTCATGCCTGTAATCCCAGCACTTTGGGAGGCTGAGGCGGGTGGATCACTTGAGGTCAGAGGTTCGAGATCAGCCTGGCTAACATGGTGAAGCCCTGTCTCTACTAAAAATACAAAAATTAGCTGGGTGCAGTGGGGCGCACCTGTAGTCCCAGCTATTCGGGAGGCTGAGGCAGGGGAATCACTTGAACCCAGGAGGAGGAGGTTGCAGTGAGCTGAGATCATACCATTTCACTCCACCCTGAGTGACAGAGTGAGACTCTGTCTCAAAACAAAACAAAACAAAGTCCACTGAATCAGAAACTCTGGGGATGGGGCTTAGCAGTGTGTGGTTCAACAAGCCCTACAGGTACAGGTGATTCCAATGCACTCTAACATTTGAGAACCACCATTCTAGTCTCTAGATCTTTATTTTCAGATGAGAAACACAGGAGTACAGGAAAAGTCACTTGCCCAAGACTATACATCTAGGGTATAGGTGGGCCATGATTAGATTCCAAGTGTTATGGACTGAATTGTGTCTCCTGACAAAATTCATAAAGCCCTAACCCGAAATGTGACTCTATTTGGAGATAGGGCCTTTGAAGAGATAATTAAGGTTAAATAAGGTCATAGTCATAACGGTGGAACCCTAATGCAACAGGACTAGTGTCCTTGTAAGAAGAGGAAGGGACACCAAGGACCTGTGTGCAAGAGAAAAGGCCACATGAGGACACAGTGAGAAGGGGACCATCCGCAAGCCAAAGAGAGAGGCCTCAGGAGAAACTAAACCTGCCGACACCTTGATCTTGGACATTCAGTCTCCAGAACTGTGAAAAATAAATTTCTGCTGTTTAAGCCACCCAGTCTATGGTATTTTATTATGGCATCCCTAGCAGACTAACACGCCATGTCTTCTGATTCTCTGGATAGGAATCTTTACATTTTAATTAAATGATTTTGGAATTCTGGATCAAGCCTCCAACATCAAAAGAAACAAATGCAACTCTAGGAAGGCTGCACAGTCAGCATGACAGACAGTAAGAAGAGCACATCCTGGAGCCCCTGACCCTCTGCACAGGTCTGGCACTGCTCAAAAGGTAAGTTCTCCTAACCTGCAATGTGTGCAATGGTTGTGTCACGGTGATGTGAGAGCTGTGGTCCTTCCTTAAAGCGTTCAAAGGGAGCCACTAAGTTGGAAGAAGCTAAGGAAGATTGAATAACACAAAGTACATGGCGTTTGTCCTTGGAGGAGAAGCAGGCAGTAGGATCAGGATGGGTCTGTAGGAAGGGCAGTGGCCAAAGGCCCTTTGGACAGGCCACCCCTGGACAAAAGTGTCTCATATACACCTCAAGCTCAATCTGTCATCTTCCTTTCTTCTTCTCTTTTAAGCCACAAAAACATTCCTCCTTTGGTGTTCCACGACTAAGGTAATGGCAATTTTTTTTTTTTTTTTTTTTTTTTTTCTGAGACGGAGTCTTGCTCTGTCGCCCAGGCTGGAGTGCAGTGGTGCTATCTCGGCTCACTGCAAGCTCCGCCTCCCGGGTTCACGCCATTCTCCCGCCTCAGCCTCCCGAGTAGCTGGGACTACAGGCGCCCGCCACTACACCCAACTAATTTTTTGTGTTTTTAGTAGAGACAGGGTTTCACCGTGTTAGCCAGGATGGTCTGGATCTCCTGACCTCGTGATCCGCCTGCCTCGGCCTCCCAAAGTGCTGGGATTACAGGCGTGAGCCACTGCGCCCGGCCGGTAATGGCAATTTTAACCTTCTAGTTATGCCAGCTGAAATCCTTGCCTTCTGAGGCTATCTTTGACTTTTTGTGATTCCCTCATCTTCCATATCCACTAGGCAGCACCCAATACCGTTCATGTGAAATATCTTTCAAATCCTTCCCCTCTTCTTCATCCTGGCTACCATAACCTTGGAAGACACTTCTGTCGTCTCTTGCCTGGACTAAACTTAAAGTCTTGTAACTCGTTCCCTGGTCACTGGCCTTAGTCTTTCATCCTCTCCAAAATATGGGCAGAAGTCTTCCTTCTAAAACGTAAATCTCAGAAAGAGCTCTCCGTGAGCCCATCAGCCCTTCCAGTCTGACCTGGGGCCACAGCCCTGCCACCTCAGCAGGCTGCAGTAGCAGCCACACCTCTCCAGTCCCACGGCCCAGTACCTAAGTGCCTTCGGTCCTGTGGGTCCGAGTGTGCAGTAGTCCTAATGTCTACTGGAAAAATGTCCGCTTTTTCCTTTGTGTGTGAAATGTCATACATGATATATTAACAGCCCTCATGTTCCAACCACCAATATAAGAAAGAGAATATGATCAGTCTTCGGAAGCCCTCTGAATCCCTGCCTCCCTTCCATCTGCCAGAAGCTGCAGCTATCCTTAATGTGCAGTTTTGTCAGTCTCTTGCTTTCCTTTATAGTTTTACAGTGTGTATGTACACATAAATAACATATTGTTTAGTTTTGCTTGTTTTTAAGAGGAAACAAATGTTTGTATTTTTCAAGGACTTTTTTTTTTCACCATTATGTTCATGAAATTTGCCCACATTGTTGCAGGTAACTAGCTATTTCATTTCACTGCTCCTTCTATAAATATATATGAATATATGTATGTGAAAGGAAATTAAATTTGGGGACCCTAAACGCATTTAGCCAAAGGGAAAAGTCAAGCTGGGAACTGGGTCACGAAAACCTGCCTCCCCCTTTCGGTTCCTAAATAAGATGGCTACAAGATGAAAAGCTACATGCCTCCCCCATATTTTGCCCACAAGGAAATTCCTAGTGAGCTGTTAAAATTTCACCACGGCAATGGAAATTGATAACTTGTCTTTACAGGTGCAGTCACCCCAGCCCACCAGACACAAACGCACATCTGACTGTTCCCCTACCCCGTTTTGTCTGTGTTCTCTTATGTAAAATGCAGATTTCCCACATTTTTCCTCTGCCCCTTTTGTTTATGTCATCTTATGTAAAAATACAGATTCACTTACATGAAAACTATGTACTTCTCAATATCCCGCCCTTTCCCCTTTAAATTTGGAGCCCTGAAAATCATCTTTGAGGAAAGCCATAGACCTGTCTCCCAGGTGCATCCTTAAATAAATCTCCTAAAATGGGCCGGGTGCGGTGGCTCACGCCTGTAATCCCAGCACTTTGGGAGGCCGAGACGGGCAGATCACAAGGTCAGAAGATCGAGACCATCCCGGCTAACACAGTGAAACCCCGACTCTACTAAAAATACAAAAAACTTAGCCGGGCGTGGTGGCGGGCACCTGCAGTCCCAGCTACTCGGGAGGCTGAGGCAAGAGAATGGCATGAACCCAGGAGGTGGAGCTTTTGATGAGCCAAGATCGCGCCACTGCACTCTAGCCTGGGCGACAGAGTGAGACTCAGTCTCAAAAAAAAAAAAAAAATCTCCTAAAATGATTAAGACTTGTCTCATCATTTTCCTCTATTGACATATGTATAATGTACACACCTTCTCCATTCTATTGCTGATGGGCATGTATGTTGTTCCCAGTTGTTCAGTACTATGAACATACTTGAACACATACCTGATGTACATGTGCATGAGTTTAGAGGCTCCACTGGGAGGAATTGCTGGGTCACAGGAAATGTGTATATTCAACTTCACCATGTTATGAGGTTATTTTCCAAAGTGACTGTACCAGTTGACAGTCATGATGAAATAGTTTTTCTTCATCTATTCATAAATTCCAACTGATGTTATTTTGTTTAGGACTTTAGCATCTATGTTCAAAAGTGAACACATGCAAAAAAAAAAAATGGCACTTGGATTGTAATTTTCCTTTCTGAAATAATCTTTGATTTTGGCTTAAAGTTTGTACTGGCCTCATACATTAATTTGGGAGTGTTTCTTCTATATCCACTGTTTTAGAAGGTTTTTGCAAGATTGGAATTATCAGTTGCTTGATTTTTGTTGTTGCTGTAGAATTTGCCTATAACATTACCTAGGCTCTGTGTTTCTGGAGAAAACTTTCTTGGTAATATATTTTTCATTTTATTTAATAATTTATAGGAGCATTCTAATTTTTTTTAATTTTATTTTATTTTTATTGATCATTCTTGGGTGTTTCTCACAGAGGGGGATTTGGCAGGGTCATAGGACACTAGTGGAGGGAAGGTCAGCAGACAAACAAGTGAACAAAGGTCTCTGGTTTTCCTAGGCAGAGTGTTTGTGTCCTTGGGTACTTGAGATTAGGGAGTGGTGATGACTCTTAATGAGCATGCTGCCTTCAAGCATCTGTTTAACAAAGCACATCTTGCACCGCCCTTAATCCATTTAACCCTGAGTGGACACAGCACATGTTTCAGAGAGCACAGGGTTGGGGGTAAGGTCATAGATCAACAGGATCCCAAGGCAGAAGAATTTTTCTTAGTACAGAACAAAATGAAAAGTCTCCCATGTCTACTTATTTCTACACAGACACGGCAACCATCCGATTTCTCAATCTTTTCCCCACCTTGCCCCCCTTTCTACTCCAGAAAACCGCCATCGTCATCATGGCCCATTCTCAATGAGCTGTTGGGTACACCTCCCAGACGGGGTGGTGGCCGGGCAGAGGGGCTCCTCACTTCCCAGTAGGGGCGGCCGGGCAGAGGCGCCCCTCAGCTCCCGGACCCGGTGGCTGGCCAGGCAGGGGGCTGACCCCCCCCATCTCCCTCCCAGACGGGGCGGCTGGCCGGGCGTGTGGCTGATGCCCCCACCTCCCTCCCAGACGGGGCGGCTGGCCGGGCGTGGGGCTGAGTCCCCCACCTCCCTCCCGGACGGGGCGGCTGGCCGGGCGGGGGGCTGACGCCCCCACCTCCCTCCCGGACGGGGCGGCTGGCTGGGCGGGGGGGCTGACCCCCCCCACCTCCCTCCCGGATGGAGCGGCTGGCCGGGCGGGGGGCTGACCCCCCCACCTCCCTCCCGGACAGGGCGGCTGGCTGGGCAGAGGGGCTCCTGGCTGGGCAGAGGGGCTCCTCACTTCCCAGTAGGGGCGGCCGGGCAGAGGCGCCCCTCAGCTCCCAGACCCGGTGGCTGGCCAGGCGGGGGGCTGACCCCCCCATCTCCCTCCCAGATGGGGCGGCTGGCCGGGTGGGGGGCTGAGCACCCCCCACCTCCCTCCCGGACGGGGCGGCTGGCCGGGCGGGGGGCTGACCCCCCCACCTCCCTCCCGGACGGGGCGGCTGGCCGGGAGGGGGCGCTGACCCCCCCCACCTCCCTCCCGGACGGAGCAGCTGGCCGGGCGGGGAGCTGAGCCCCCCACCTCCCTCCCGGACGGGGTGGCTGGCCGGGCGGGGGGCTGAGCCCCCCACCTCCCTCCCGGACGGGACGGCTGGCCGGGCGCGGGGCTGACCCCCCCCACCTCCCTCCCGGATGGAGCGGCTGGCCGGGCGGGGGACTGACCCCCCCACCTCCCTCCCGGACGGGGCGGCTGGCTGGGCAGAGGGGCTCCTGGCTGGGCAGAGGGGCTCCTCACTTCCCAGTAGGGGCGGCCGGGCAGAGGCGCCCCTCACCTCCCGGACGGGGCGGCTGGCCGGGTGGGGGGCTGAGCCCCCCACCTCCCTCCCGGACGGGGTGGCTGCCAGGCGGAGACGCTCCTCACTTCCCAGACTGGGTGGCAGCCAGGCGGAGGGGCTCCTCACTTCTCAGACGGGGCGGTTGCCAGGCGGAGGGTCTCCTCACTTCTCAGACGGGGCGGCCGGGCAGAGACGCTCCTCACCTCCCAGATGGGGTCGCGGCCGGGCCGAGGCGCTCCTCACATCCCAGACGGGGTGGCGGGGCAGAGGCGCTCCCCACATCTCAGACGATGGGCTGCCGGGCAGAGACGCTCCTCACTTCCTAGATGGGATGGCAGCCAGGACGAGGCGCTCCTCACTTCCCAGGTGGGATGGCGGCCGGGCAGAGACGCTCCTCACTTTCCAGACTGGGCAGCCAGGCAGAGGGGCTCCTCACATCCCAGACGATGGGCAGCCAGGCAGAGATGCTCCTCACTTCCCAGACGGGGTGGCGGCCGGGCAGAGGCTGCAATCTCCGCACTTTGGGGGGCCAAGGCAGGCGGCTGGGAGGTGGAGGCCGTAGCGAGCCGAGATCACGCCACTGCACTCCAGCCTGGGCAACATTGAGCACTGAGTGAATGAGACTCCGTCTGCAATCCCGGCACCTCGGGAGGCCGAGGCTGGCGGATCACTCGCAGCTAGGAGCTGGAGACCAGTCCGGCCAACACAGCGAAACCCCGTCCCCATCAAAAAAACACGAAAACCAGTCAGGCGTGGCGGCACGCGCCTGCAATCGCGGGCACTCGGCAGGCTGAGGCAGGAGAATCAGGCAGGGAGGCTGCAGCGAGCCGAGATGGCAGCAGTACAGTCCACCTTTGGCCCGGCATGAGAGGGAGACCATGGAAAGGAGAGGGAGAGGGAGACGGGAGAGGGAGAGGGAGACGGGAGAGGGAGAGGGAGACGGGAGAGGGAGAGGGAGACGGGAGAGGGAGAGGGAGACGGGAGAGGGAGAGGGAGACGGGAGAGGGAGACGGGAGAGGGAGCTCACCTCTTTCTTCTCTCTCCTCTCCCCTGTGAGTCAGTTTTGATAATTTACATTCCTCTAGGAATCTGACCTAACATCTAAGTTTTCAAAATTATTGGCATAAAGTAGTTCAAAATATTCTCTTATCTTTTAAATCTCTGCTGCATCAGTAATGTACTCTTTTTGTTCCTAATATTGATTACTCATGCCTTTTCTTTTTTTATCAGTCTCTCAGAGTTTTATAAACTTTTTTTTTTTTTTTTTTTGAGACGGAGTCCTGCTCTGTAGCCCAGGCTGGAGTGCAGTGGCGCGATCTCAGCTCACTGCAGGCTCCGCTTCCAGGGTTCACGCCATTCTCCTGCCTCACCCTCCGGAGTAGCTAGGACTACACGCGCCTGCCACCACGCCGAGCTAATTTTTTTTGTATTTTTAGTAGAGACAGGGTTTCACCGTGTTAGCCAGGATGGTCTCGATCTCCTGACCTCGTGATCGGCCCGCCTCGGCCTCCCAAAGTGCTGGGATTACAGGCGTGCGCCACCACGCCTGACCAAAGTTTTAGAAACTTTATAGTCTTTGTATTGCAACACAAACCTCACAGGCATTCTTAGGTTCCCCTGCACGGCTTCTTCTTTTTCCTTTGCACGGAGCTTACCTGTGCTGGATCATACCTCTACTTTCAAACGTGGATGAAAGATCATGCTGCTGAGCCAGTGTGCCTGCTGGGCAACATGTTGTGCCCTTGACAGTTCATGGTGCTTTTCTTTCTTTTCTTTTCTTTTCTTTTCTTTTCTTTCTTTCTCTTTCTTTCTTTCTTTCTTTCTTTCTTTCTTTCTTTCTCTCTCTCTCTCTCTTTCTCTCTTTCTCTCTTTCTTTCTTTCTTTCTGAGACAGAGTCTCGCTCTGTCGCCCAGGCTGGAGTGCAGTGTCACCATCTCAGCTCACTGCAGCCTCCTCGGTTGAAGTGATTCTCCTGCCTCAGCCTCCCGAGTAACTGGGATTACAAGCATGTGCCACCACGGGCAGCTAATTTTTGTATTTTTAGTAGAGACAGGGTTTCACCATGTTGGCCAGGCTGGTCTCAAACTCCTGACCTGAAGTGATCTGCCTGCCTCAGCCTCCCAAAGTGCTGAGATTACAGGCTCATGGTGCTTTTTGCTGATCTTTTTATCTCACTTTCATAGACTTGGACTTGTGTCTCTTAAGTAAAAGTATTAGAAACTTTAATCTGTACTTAAGTTTCTACTTTTTGGAGGACCCAGGCTAAAAAATCTTTTAAAATAACCAGAATTTGGCTTTGTTTCATGAAATCTTTTCTTTTATTTATTGCTGTTCTTGTCTTTATCATTTATTTCCTTTCTGTTCCTTTCTTTAGGTTTATTCTTTAGGTTTTAAATTAAGATCTTATGTTAGATGGTTAATTTATTCCAACCTTTCTCTTCTTCTAGTACCAGCCTTTAAAAGGCAAGAGTTTTGTTCTATGAAGGATGATTAAATGAAATAAATAAACAAATACATAAATAGCAGGTAGGGGTTGGCAAACCAAGAAGCTTGGGCCAAAACTGATCCACTGATCTTTTTTTTTTTTTTTTAATTATTCTTTATTTTTTCACTTTTATTTTAAGCTCAGGTGTACAGGTGCAGGAAGTGCAAGTTTGGTACATATGTAACGTGTCATGGGGGTTTGCTGTACAGATTATTTCATGCTGTACAGATGATTTCATCACCTAGGTATTAAGCCTAGTATCCATTAGTTATTTTTCCTTCTTCCCACCCTCCACCCTCTGATAGGCCCCAATGTATGCTGTTCCCCTCTATGTGTCCATGTGTTCTCATCATATAGCTTCCACTTATAAGTGAGAACATGCAGTATTTGATTTTCTGTTCCTGTATTAGTTTGCTAAGGACAATGGCCTCCAGCTCCATCCATGTCCCTGCAAAGAACATGATCTCATTCTTTTCTATGGCTGCATAGTATTCCATGGTGTATATGTACCGCATTTTCTTTATCCAGTCTATCATTGATGGGCATTTAGGTTGATTCCATGTCTTTGCTATTGTGAATAGTGCTGCAATGAGCATACACATACATGTGTCTTTTTAATAAAATGATTTATATTCCTTTGGGTATATGCCCAGTAATGGGATTGCTGAGTTGAATGGTATTTCTGTCTTTAGGTCTCTAAGGAATTGCCACACTGTCTTCCACAATGGTTGAACTAATTTACACTCCCAACAGCAATGTAAAAGTGTTCCTTTTTCTTCACAACCTCACTGACATGTGTTATTTTTTGGCTTTTTAATAATAACCATTCTGACTGGTGTGAGATGGTATCTCATTGTGGTTTTGATTTGCATTTTTCTCTAATGATCAGTAATGTTGAGCATTTTTTCATGTTTGTTGACTGCATGTATGTCTTCTTTTGGAGAAGCATCTGTTCATGTGCTTTGCCCACTGTTTAATGGGGTTTTTTTTTTTCTTGTCAATTTGTTTAAGTTCCTTACAGAGGCTGGATATTAGACCTTTGTCAGAAGCATAGTTTGCAAAAATTTTCTCCCATTCTGTAGGTTGTCTGTTTACTCTGTTGATAGTTTTCTTTTGCTGTGCAGAAGCTCTTTAGTTTAATTAGATCCCATTTATCAATTTTTGCTTTTGTTGCAATTGCTTTTGGCATCTTCATTATGAAATTTTTGCCTATGCCTATTTCCTGAATCGTATTGCCTAGGTTATCTTCTGGGTTTTTATAGTTTTTGGGTTTTACATTTAAGTATTTAATCCATCTTGAGTTAATTTTTGTATAAGGTGTTAAGGAAGGAGTCCAGGTTCAATTTTCTGCATATGACTAGCTAGTTATCCCAGCATCATTTATTGAATAGGGAATTCCTTCCCCATTGCTTATTTTTGTCAGGTTTGTGGAAGATCCAATAGATGTAGGTGTGTGGTCTTATTTCTGCGTTCTCTATTCTGTTCCATCGGTCTATGTGTCTGTTCTTGTACCAGTATCATGTTGTTTTGGTTACTGTAGCCTTTTAGTATAGTTTGAAGTTGAGTAGCATGATGCCTTCAGCTTTGTTCCTTTTGCTTAGGATTGCCTTGGCTATTCAGGCTCTTTTTTGGCTCCATATGAATTTTAAAATAGTTTTGTCTAGTTCCGTGAAGAATGTCAATGGTAGTTTAATGAGGCTAGCATTTAATCTATAAATTGCTTTGGGCAGATTTAATCTATAAATTGCTTTGGGCAGTATGGCCATTTTAACAACATTGATTCTTCCTATCCATGAGCATGGAATGTTTTTCCATTTGTTTGTGACATCTCTGATTTACTTGAGCAGTGGTTGTAGTTTTCCTTGCAGAGATCTTTCACTTCCCTTGTTAGCTATATTCCTAGGTATTTTATTCTTCTTGTGGCAATTGTGAATTGATTTGGCTCTTGGCTAGACTGTTGTTAGTGTAGAAGAATATTAGCAATTTTTGCACATTGATTTTTGTATCCTGAGACTTTACTGAAACTGCTTATCAGCTTAAGAAGCTTTTAGGCTGAGATTATGCGGTTTTCTAGATATAGGAACATGTTGTCTGCAAACAGGGATAGTTTAACTTCCTTTCTTCCTATGTGAATGCCCTTTATTTCTTTCTCTTGCCTGATTGTCCCGGCCAGAACTTCCAATACTGCGCTGAATAGGAGTGAGAGAGGGCATCCATGTCTTGTGCTGGTTTCCAAGGGATATGCTTGAGCTTTTGCCCTTCAGTATGATGTTGGCTGTGGGTTTGTCATATGTGGCTCTTATTATTTTGAGGTATGTTCCTTCAATACCTAGTTTATTGAGAGCTTTTAACATGAAAGGATGTTGAATTTTACTGAAAGCCTTTTCTGCATCTATTGAGATAATCATGTGGTTTTTGTCTTTAGTGCTGTTTATGTGATGAATCACATTTATTGATTTGCATTGTTAAACCAACCTTGTATTCTGGAGATGATGCCTACCTGATTTTTGATGTGCTGCTAGATTTGGTTTGCCAGTATACTGTTGAGGATTTTTACATTGATGTTCATCAAGGATATTGGCCTGAAATTTTCCTTTTTTATTGTATCTCTGCCAGGTTTTGATATCAAGATGATGCTGGCCTCATAGAATGAGTTAGGGAAGAGTCCCTCCTTTTCCATTTTTCAGAATAGTTTCAGTAGGAATGGTACCATCTCTTCTTTGTACATCTGGCAGAATTCAGCTGTGAATCCATCTTGTCCTGGGCTTTTTTTTTTTTTTTTTTTTTTTTTTTTGGTTGGTAGGCTATTTATTATTGCCTCAGTTTCAGAAATTGTTATTGGCACTGACTGTTTTCTTAAATAAAGTTTTATCAGAACACAGACAGACCCATTTACTTTCATATTTATTGGATATGATTGATTTCGTGCTACAAAAACAAAGTTGAGTAGTTGCAACAGAGTTCTGACAGTAAATAGTGAGATTTATTATCTGTTCTGCTACAGAAAATTTTGCCCACCCTGCTTTAAGAATACAGATTTTTTTCTAAGTATTGCTTGAGCTACAACACATATATTTTGCTATATGGTATTTTCATACCTCTTCTGAACTTAGTTATTTCTATCATCAGGTATAATTTATTTGACTAAAGGAAGTTATGTGGGTCATTTAGAAAGTGTAATTTTTAAATTTTCAAATGCAGGTTTTTTCCAAGGTATCTTTGTTGTAACTGATTTCTAATCTAAATTGTTCTCTAATGAGAGAATAAGATTTTTATGATACTGATTGCCTAAAATTTTTAGAAATGTTATTCTTGGCCTGGTACATGATCACTTTTTATAATTTGTGTGTGTGTGCTTAAAAATAGTATGTATTCTATAACTGTTGAATGCAGTGTCTTATTAATTGTATCTTTCAACTCTTTTATATCCTTGTTGATTGCTTAACAGATCAATTATTGAGATAAGTGTTAACATTTCCCATTAAACAGTGGATTTAACAATTTCTTCTTGCAGCACTGACCATTTTTGCTCTATATTTTCAGACGCATGCCAATTAAACATTTTATAACTTCCTGATGAACTGGACTACTTACAAAGATAAGCACTGTCCCTATTCATTTCTAATTAATATTTATGCATTTGTTTATGTATCCATTCTGAGAATCTTTAGCTTTAATTGGAGGATAAGCCCATTAAGTTGTCATTATTGCTATATCTGGATATTTAACTCATTGATTTTGTACTTCCAATTTTGTTTTCTTTCAGATTGATTAAAATTTTCCTCACTTTAATTCCTGTACTTGCTTTAAAGTTATGTACTATTTCCTTCCTTCCTTTCTTCCTGGATAGTCTAGAAATTTTAATTTGCATATTATACTTAAAGTCTAAAATCACTGTCTTTACCCTCCTACAATGATAAAAGGATCTAAGAATTCTTTATCATCAATTACCTTCCACTTTTCATGCTATTTACATGCAATTATTATCCAAAATTTTGGATACATACTGGTTTTATTAACCCCACAACTTACACATATTGTTACTGTTTCCAGTAGACATATTTATCACTTTATTTTAATTTAATTTTGTTTTTCTTACCATTTCTTCTTTCTTCTTAAACCCTCTTTTTACGATCAATTTTATTCTTCCTGAAATACATCCTTTAGCTAAGTTCTGTCTGTGGTAATCCTTCTTAGGTTTTTTTTTTTTCTGAAAAATGTCTTAAGTCTTTATTCTTGAAAGATAATTTCACTGAATATCCTATTTTCTCTCAGCACTTAATGTATAAATACGTATTTCATGTATACATTTTTTAATCACAGAAGAAGAGCTAGAGGCACTGTCATTACCAAGTGAAGCAAGAAAAACTAAGAGTCTATTTCTAGTAAAACAATTAATTCGCTACCAAAAATTACTTAATTAAACCAAACTATGCTTCAGTGCATCCTTATAAAATGTGGAATTAGCTAGTGATCTACCTTATAAGAACATTAGTGAATTAAACAGCTATAAGATAATAGGTGGAATGGATTTAAGAACACATTTTTTTGCCTTCTTAACTATGTGACTATACCCTAAAGTATTGAGACATCAAGAACATTATAGAATTAATACTTGGAAGAGAATGAACTCGTTTTAAAAGATTACTCTTTCAAAAGGTCCAAAGTATATTTGTCGAGAAAAAAGTTAACTTTAGTATGTTTAAAAATATATAGTAGGATGAAGAGGCTCCGTTCTGAAAACCAGCCTTTAAAATATATTCTCTCAACTCTGTTCATAAAATTGCACAACAAAAACCAACCAACCAAACAAACAAACAAACAAACAAAGTTCTGTCACTGGAGCACACTGCTCCTGGGGAAAGCAGCTACAGGGGGAGGTCCTCTGCATTTACAGAGCATTCATTTTAGAGATGAATGAGTAATAGACCAAGTTTGCAGAGCTAGTAGCAGAGATAATACTAAAACACAAATGCTAAATGGGTGGCTTAAGAGAATCCTGTGAAAACTAACATTTCACAGCTTTTAAGTTCTAAGTTTAATGCTATACACTCTATCTATAAGACTGACGAAGGGGATTGATAACCCTGGGACTCGAGTACCTCTGAGTAGCAGCTACAACCTATGGCATCCTGCTCCTAGCATGCCTAGAATTCCAGTTATTGTTCACTTACATGAATTAGGACTTTGAAGACTGATTTTAAAATAGAACTATCTGGGAACATAGTATTAGTCAATCTTTAATACTCTAATTCAAATCAACTCATAAAAGCAGTAGAGATACCAAATGGAATCACGACGTGAAGGAACACTAGTCAGGTAAACTTTGGGGGAGAGGAAGAGTAGGGAGGGTTACAGCACAGGATAGAGAGCCTCCTGGGTTAACCAGCCTGTGGACAGTGCCTCCAGGCATATGCGTAGAAAGCTATGGTTGATTGGGGAAAGTTGGGAGGCAAGAAATGGCATGATGGCAACTGCTCCAATGAAGAGACTACTTCAGACAGGGGGATGCAAAGACAGAGAAAACAAAGAAACTCCTCTGTTTGTTTTACTTAGTATAAGTTCTGGGAATAAACAGAAGACATGAAGAAGGAATACAGGTGGTTGCTGAATAGAAGACAGTGAAGCACATAAAGAGGTGTAGCCTGATGATTTTGGGACAAAGAAAATGTACCCTAAAATTGAAGCCAACAAGCACCGCCACTTTGAGCTAAGTTACTCATGAGATTCATTGGTTAGGATGGTGCCTCCATAGAACGTAACCCAAGGAAAAACTGTCCAGTCTGACTTATGACTGTTCTTGGCCCAGAGTGCCCTAGGCCTGGGTAAGAAGACTGCCCTGAAGGACCTCAGGGTTTGTGCACTTATACACAAGATCACTCCCTTTCACCCATTCATACCGTCCTCTTGATTTACCAAATATTTCCTTCCCGACTCCCAACTTTTGCCTCCATTTCCTGTATTTTGATGACTATCTCCTTGGCATTACATTGCCACAGACAAATACAACAGTAACCATCTCCCCTTCGCACAAAGTCTGGAGTCTCCTATATTTGGGTACTACCTGTAGGCTGCTTATTTGGGCATAGACCAGTCCTATGTACAAGCATCAAATGAAAAATAGACTATCCTTTGTCAAATTGTAAGAACAGATAATGTTGTGATGGCCAAAGATTTTGATGTTAAGGAGTATTGAGAACATTGAGAACTGGTGAGTAAGCATTTTTACCAACATAGCTCCAGCTTCCGGTACATATTGTGTTCCAGTTCTTTCGACAAAGATGCTCAAAAGTGGAATCGCTCTACACACTGAAACGAGTGAGCCTGATGCTCCTTTCAGGAACATCAATTTCTTTTTGTCTCCATCAGTTCCACACTCATCAAACACCTTAATGAACTTTAAAACCCTACATAGATCATCGGTTTGAGCCAAGTATATTCTGGTAAATTTGAAGCCTGAGTTCTAGTTTTTATATTCATCTTTTGTAACTTTTATTAGCAGTATTCATGTTCCTTGGTAAGTGACTTCTCTGGGGACATGAAAATTTTCATATCTTAGATGACAAAATTAAATATTTCCTGCTGACCACTCATAGAAACTCAGGTTAGCATTACATACAAGTTCTTACCCATATGTAAAATAGAGAAGAAAGAATCACCAGCCCATGTGCCTGAGGCATCCTCCAGAAACCTTCTGTAAGCCGGGGGAAGAAATGGGGATGGGAGAAGAAGAGGAAGCAGGAAACTGTCCCTCGGCTTGCAGACCAGACTTGATAGACAACTACAGAAGTTCACTAAGCAGGGAGTAACTGCCGTTACTCTAACCATAAATTTCCTTTAACTGGAGTACTTCAGCCTACATTAGTATTCCATAGCTAAACTTTACTTGTACTTACTGATATTTCCAGAGAAAGACTGAAAAAGGAAAGCAAGAAATGAAGAAGGAGAGATACATCTGAAAACAAGGGAAAAGGGGGAGAAAGAGGAAAATAAAACCACAAGCCAGAAAAAGTAAGCAAAGGATGAAGGAAGTAAGAATCAATAAGCATAAGAAGGAAGAGGAGAAAGTACTTTTACGAGTTTAGACATATTTGAATAAATGCTAGGTCTGGGTTTATTAAAAGGTTACAAAATGATTCAGGCATTCAAATGACCATATTACATCTACAAACCAAAGTCTAAGACAACAATTACACCTCCGTAACATCTGGAAAGGAAGGTTACAAATCAGTCTTAACTAAAGCATAGGAAATATATGCACTTATAATTGCTCATATGTAATGTTCCCAAAAGCATAATGAAGCTCTTGATGAAAGCAAAGACAATATTATCTGGGGCACTCACTTTAATGACCCCATGTAGATTAGTGATAGAGAAGGAACCCATCTGAAAATGTAGCAGGGGACATTAGACCTGAAGAAAGGAACCTGAGAAGGAATAACTGAAGATTAGGTGAAAGAAAGGAGCTATGATGGGTGGCCCACTTAGTTAAGCACACTTAAAAGGAACAATAGGAAGCTTGAAAAGGAACAGACGAAGCACTCCAGAAAGACAAGGACGGTGTGGGCAGAGCTGCCGTAACAGCCCACACAGGGAACTCATGATACTACATAGGTGGAAATAGGATGGATGTAGAGTTTAGTTGGAACATGAGATGTCAGATTTCAAATAAACTTACGTTTCTTCCCATTTTCTCCATTTCATTTTATTAGGTTGTTCTGCATATGTTTATTTGGCACATGCTATAGGTGAAATGCTGTGTTGGCCATTAGGGCTATATCAGAAAACACAGCAACAAAAACCCAGTCTTGGACTTAATCTCAGGCACACACACAGACACAACCCCCTTTTAAAATTTTATTGAAAACAAGTCATTCCCATTAGAGATTCACATTGTCTAACTCAGAATATAACCTGCAATTTCTGAATGTGGATTTTCATAAGTAACTAGGTAAGAAAACACCACTTGGGGGGATCTGAAGTAATACTTGCAGAATATCTAGTCTAATCAATGAGACCATGCAGAAATGATGAATGAAAAATCATTCAAGTAATCACTGAGTCACTGTATACCCAAATATAAGCACTGATAAAGGAAAAGAAAGGAAGAGAGAGAGATAGAGATGGGAAGGAAGGAAGGAAGGAAGGAAGGAAGGAAGGAAGGAAGGAAGGAAGGAAGGAAGGAAGGCAGGCAGGCAGGCAGGCAGGCAGGAAGGCAGGCAGGCAGGCAGGCAGGCAGGCAGGCAGGCAACTTCCCCTCCAGGGAGCTATTCAGTCTAGTGGAGAAAAGGAAATTTTCATAACATGAAGTAAAATTTGCACAATATGATCAAGCACCTGATTGTTTAGTTCAGAAAACAGTAATTAACAATCACTTTCCAGTTATAGTCCTTACTAAACCTTTAGCAAAATTTTTAACAATCTGATTGTGTTGATTTGAATTCTCCAATTTTTCTTCACTATTAGATGTAACCAAATGGTAGGTTCAAAGGGCCAGAGCGAGGGTAGCAAGGTCTATAAATGTGTATTCAAACAATGGTTGTACCACACTATCACCAGTGGCTTTAAGACAGCCCCTGTGTCCCAGGGATTCGTGGCTTTCTGCCAGAAGTGGAGGATCCACACACACTTAACAGTGTGAGGTATGAGGGATGCTGCTGATACTCAACTTTCAACAACCAGAGTCCTCAGTAACGCCTTTAATAAGACTGTAGCCCTCCAATGCTCATCAGCTTCTGTTTTCTACATGTTCTCAAAGTACCTACTTTTTTTTCTGTCACCTTTAATCCTTTGGCCTGAGAAGGTGAATAATCTTCTATAGCTGTATAACAGCTCTCATTCCATGAAGAAAATTATAGATGTAACATGCGTCTCGTCTTTCACTTCCATGCAATGGGCAATGCCAGTTCTCTCTCAGTGGAGTTTTTTTGTTTTTTAACTACACCCTAAGGCTTATCAAGTACAGTATTTACAGTTGCAATTGTACAAATGATCTAGCATCAGACATATAACAATAAGTTGAAGAAATTAATATAAAAAGCATCCTTCATAATCTATGTCTATATAGTCTACCTTATCAAAACCATGCTGTAGTAAATTATCATAAGTATGTTCAAAATTTTTAGACTTAATTGCACTTATCTTAGCTAGTTCTCCATTACCTAAAGATTTAAGGCCAGATTGTCTTGATTTGCTCCCCAGATTTCCAGCCTTATCTCCCAACACAGTCTTCCATGTACCTCCCTACGCTCCAGTCTTTATAGTTCCCTGAACATGTCACATACTTTTATACTGCTGAGTATTGCTTTACGATCATCCTTCTGTCTCAAGTGCCTCTTTCACTTCATTTGCAACCTATCAACAACCTATAGAAACCCCCAGTTCAAATGTTCCCTCTCTTTTCAAATCTTCCCTCACTCCCTAGTCAAAAGTATTCCTTCTAGGATGTATAACTTTTACCTTTATTTAACACATTTTTGTTCCGCTTTCTTGTTAGTTCCTTAGATATCTAACTCTCTGACCACACTTTAAGATCCTTGAAAATGGGATTATGTGTTTTGATCACCTTTAAATCTTCTCCAATCCCTAGCACATGCCTTTCACATAGTAAGTACTCAACAAATGCTTGTTGGATGAATGGGTGGATGGACGGATGAATAAGGGGATAGCATCTCAGTTCCCTAACACAATAGTTAACAGATGATTGCCAGGGGTCTTTTCCTATCTATAATGCCCTATGGTTCTTTTAGAAGATAGTAGCTTTGATTTAGTTCAGTAGACATTGGGGAAAAAACAAAAAACAAAGAACCTCAACAGACTTGTGTAAGAAAGAAATAGGCCGGGCATGGTTGCTCACACCTGTAATCCCAGCACTTTGGGAGGCCGAGGTGAGCAGGTTGCTTGAGCTTAGGAGTTCAAGACAACAGCTTGGGCAAAATGGCAAAACCCCATCTCTACAAAAACTACAAAAATTAGCGAGGCATGGTGGCACATGCCTGTAGTCCTAGCTACTTGGGAGGCTGAGGTGGGAGGATTGCTTGAGATCGAGAGATGGAGGCTGCAGTGAGGCATGATTGTGCCACTGCACTCCAGCCTGGGTAACAGAGTGAGACCCTGTCTCAACAATAGGAAGAAAAGAAAAGAGAAAAGAAAAGAAAGAAGGAAGGAAGGAAGGAAGGGGGGAGGGGGAAGGCAGAGGGGGGAAGGGGGAAGGGGGAAGGGGGAAGGTGGAAAGGGGCAGGAAAGGAAAAGAAAAGAAAAGAAAAGAAAAGAAACCTCATCATAATCCTATGGGAATTCAGGACCCTAAAGGAGAAATATCAGAAGGCTCAGAAGAAGCTGTAGATTCTAAAGGAAGATGAGGACTAGAAGGAAACAGGAGTAATTTAAAAGTAGAAACAAGCTAAGCAACACGAAAGTAGTAAAGTACATTTCAAAGCCAAACAAAAATTAATCTTGCACCATTCAATAACTTCAACTGTCAATAAAATGTCTTCCCTTCATCTTTAGATATGAGTGATGGCTGGGTTTATGCTCCTAATCGGCAAGTATACATGCCAGTGGAGGGGGCTGGTATCTGCTGTTGATGGTGCTCAAGAATCTCATGGGAGTAAAGGGGTCCTATAGAGTGGTTACTGGTTTGTATCTGGTACAGACTGTAGGATTTAAAAGCACACAGAAATGTTGTCCAAGGTACACTGACATTAAATAACCTTCAGTTTCTCAAACAAGCATCAGTTTGCAAGCACAAAGAAATACAAAAATATGAACAGTCATCAAACTGGTATCAATAATATGTAGAGCAGACGTATGTCCCATAAATATAGAATTGTCCTATATCTATTTTCCATTTTTAGAAGAATCTAGAAATATCCCATATGTGTGTTTAGTCCTGAGAATCAGGCAAATGTATATGTGATGTCCATGCCATCCTGATTTCTCAGTCTTCACAAGCTGGCATCCTGTAAGCCACTGAGATCAGAAACTGAGACATTAGTCCCCAGATCCCCAATGGATCATTCCATAATGTGGTTGGGTTTTTAACTTTGTGTCAACACATACTTCAGTCTCACCAACCATGAGTGCACAGAGAGGGGAACTTAGCAGAGAGTTGAGTGAGGTGAGCACCTGGGCTGGAGGGGCAGCAGATGAGGATTTACTAATTCTTTCAACAACTCTTTACAGAGACCTACTATATGCTAAGCACCATCCTTAGTACTAAGAACACAGCAAAGAAAAGAACAAAAATTCTGGCCCCTGAACGCTTGCAAAGTAGGAGAGAGACAAACAGGATAAATCAGTATCATACATAGCTTGCTAGATGTTGACAAGCACCAAGGATGAAGAAAGGTAGGTGGTAAAGAAAGAAACATTTAACATTAGAACCCCTCCTCTGTTGATAGAAAGCACTGAGTTTTATCTAAGATATTAGCATCTACAAAATAAGATTGGGATAAAAATGGTGACATTAGTGATGTTTGGACTCTGTGCTCCTACTCCTTATCCTTAAGATGCCACTTTTTTAGAGTACCCTTCCTTCCCCCATTTCCCCAGAAGCTACAGGGTAACCTACTGTGAGTGGAATCTGCCAGTGCCTTAGTGGTAATTCTTTATATCCCAAATGCCATATTACCAGACCAAAGTTTCATCCATAGATAATGTCATAATCCAAGAGGATGTATAGTAACATCTAAATTCACTCCTCCCACCCCCAGACAATATATTTGCCTTGGAGATAAAACCTTAATCCAAAAGAGTATCTTGAATGTCAGGAATTCCATGTACCATGTCATATGGTGATAAAGAAGTCTGGGCAAAGGGTCATATCCTGCCCAGTGACATATTATACCTAACCTGTGGGCTAGATAAAGGTTAACCCTAACTCTCCTTTACTTCAAAACCTCAATAAACCTGCCTTTTAATCTGCATTTATTTGGGCAGTTCAGACTAGATCCGGGAGCCTCTTCCAGCTTTGTGAGTTATTTGCCCTCTTATGTGTATTCCACAGGCCTCACCAGGATATGAACAAGTGGCATGCACTTAGCACAGCCAGAGACCAGAGCAAAGCCCAGGGGACAGTCAAAGTTATCACCTCCCAAACAGCTGGGAGTCAAGCACAGGCTGTGGCTGAGTTAAAAGCATGACTTGGACTGCAACCTTCACATATTTAGAAAACCAAGTACAAATGCATGCACACCCACAGGTTTTCACTTGGCTAAGGCTTCCAGGGCGCAGGTGGGAGAGCTATTTAGATTTTTTTTCTCAATTAATTGACTTAGAAATTGTAGTAAATAAACAGTTTAAGTACATCTTCCACCCCCTCCCCATATCATTGAAGAGCAGCTGCTTCAGGATCCCAGGTGGCTCATCAAAGTATAGTCTGAGCATGGGTGCTGGGGCTCTGGCAGAAAGAATCCTCAGCCACTGGGGAGTAGGCTCTGCCATTAAAATATGTATTAAGGCAAGGCGCGGTGGCTCACGCCTGTAATCCCAGCACTTTGGGAGGCCGGGGCAGGCGGATCATGAGGTCAGGAGATCGAGACCATCCTGGCCAACATGGTGAAACCCCGTCTCTACTAAAAATACAAAAAAGCCGGGCATGGTGGCTGGTGCCTGTAGTCCCAGCTACTCGGGAGGCTGAGGCAGGAGGATGGCGTGAACCTGGGAGGCGGAGCTTGCAGTGAGCAGAGATCGTGCCACTGCACTCCAGCCTGGGAGACAGAGTGAGACTCTGTCTCAAAGAAAAAAATATATATGCATTAAATATCATATCATATATTATAGCACAGAAGAGAAAATATGCCTGGTACAAGCCAGGCATTGTGCTTATTGCAGCTCTACAAACATAAATGACAAATTCAGAATTTGTCACTCTTGTCTACCTTACTGTAAGCTCTTAACCACTCTCTTGTCAGAGACTGTACATGATAGTGGTGCTGATACAGATGATACATTGTTCGACAACAGAGTGGTTAAGAGCTTACAGTAAGGTAGACAAGAGTGTGAATTCTGAATTTGTCATTTATGTTTGTAGAGCTGCAATAAGCACAGTGACAATGGTGACCTGAAAATGATGTGGTTCCAGAAAAACCATCGACTTTAAGATCGATAATAAGAGAGAACTAGGACATTCAGTGGAAAAAAAGTTGTTCTGGATAGACAAAACTTACATAGATTGTAGTCATTTATGTGAATTGTGTACCATCATGCCTAATTATGAGCCAATATAATAAAATGTATGTACACAAATAAGTCAGAGCAACTTTGATCTAAAATGTATTTAATTAGAATAGTGGGCTCTCTATATATGGGATATAATTTGATTATATGTCCCCACCAAATCTCTTGTTGAATTGTAATCCCCAGTGTTGGAGGTGGGCCCTTGTGGGAGGTGTTTGGGTCATGGGTGTGGATTTCTCATGTCTTGGTGCTGTCCTCATGATAAAGGGGGTTCTTGTGAAATCTAGTCGTTTAAAAGTGTGTGGCACCTCCCCCTGCCGCTCCCTCTCTTGCTCCTTCTCTGGCCATGTGACATGCTTGCTCTTGCTTTGCTTTTCACTATGCCGAAAAGCTCCTGGAGGCCTCCCCAGAAGCCGAGCAGATGCCACTGTCATGCTTGGGCAGCCCGCAGAGCCATGTGCCAATTAAACCCTTTCCTTTATAAATTGCCCAGTCTCAGACACAGCTTTCTTTATGGCAACCCAAGAATGGCCTAACATAAAATGTAATCAGATGCCAATGTTGTCCAAGTTCTAAGATGCATGTGTGATGTCTTCATAGCATTTTATACTCTATAAAGTGTACTTTCTGAGGGCAGTCTCAAGTGCTGGGCATAGTTAAACGTTGGGGAGAAGGAAGCAGTAAATGGTGATAAAATAGAGCCTTGCTCTGGAGAATCTCAGGTCTGATCATTTCACCCTGACCCCTTCTCTGTGAATTAGTTATAATTTTCACCTTTCTATAGATTAGGAAACTGAGACTGGCATTAATGAAATAATTCATCCATAGAGTTCACTTTTCTATTTACAACTTAAAATGTTAAATGTGTTACTAGTTAGTGAAACACTCAGATTCAGCACCGGAACTCTCCTTTCTTTAAGGAGACCAAAAGCCCACCCATTCTCTATTATTTGAAGAAATCTTGCTTTAGTTTTTTTGTATTATTATTAAATTTCCCATCTATTAAGTCCAATTAAGCTTTCAGTCATTGGGACCAGATTTCTGAGTGAAATAAAGAACCAATTAGGGTGATCTAAACTAATCAAAAACAAGGTGCCATCAGCCTGTCCATGGGCCCTTCTACACACCTGTCACTTAAGGAGCAGAGCATTTTAGCTTCACACACACCTACTCTCAACCAGGGAAGGACAATTCTTAATAGGGTTAAATAACCAATATGATCCAGTTTAATTCCATGGAAAGCAGAGGGAAAAAGGATGGGAATAAGGTTTGATAGAGAGGAGGGAGTAAGAATCAGAGGCTTGGACAACTGCCCCAGCAGGACCTCTCAGGGGAGAGGGCAGTGAAGTATGTAGCAAGGATCAAGCTTTACTTTAGGTCCATGCTTTGCATCCTTGGATATGAAAAGCCAGATCCTTACAGCAGGATGACCTTGTGTTATTAGAAATTCCCAGAGAGGTTAATGTCTACACCTAAGACATAAGTTGTAAAAAATGTCTCCCCAAACCAAAGATGATGAATTTTTGTGTAGCTGAGGATTCTCCAAATCATGTTGCCCATCTATTGACGTGAGGAATTTAAAATTGCCCAGGGAGAAGTCAATCAGCATTTGCATCAAGAGGCTTTGCAAAGTAGACGCTCAGAGAACTGACCTGCCAATCTGTACTCCCAAGGCCATGAACATTGCAGGCTCATTTCCATTCACAAAGCCTGCTCATATTTAGAGTGAAGCAGAATGCCAGGAATCAAGACTATGGAATAATCCCCAGGGGATTGTCCCTTTGTACTTTCCAATAATAAAATGACGGTGCAATGACATTTGGAATAGCTAGTGTGACTAATGTCAATGTTTACACTGGTTTGTTGAGACAATAATAAATAATATTTACTGAGGATTTACTATATGTTGAGGACTGTTCCAAGTACCTCACATGGATCAACTCATTTAATCCTTGCAACAATCCTCTCAGATAGGCACTATTATGACCCTCATTTAACATGAGAAAACAAGAACAGAAGTAAGGAAACTTCCCCAAGGTCATACCTTTCAACAGGAAAATTTTTGTACCATAGAAACATGGAAAAGTTAAATTAATTGTTATAAAGTCATCTGAAGTGACTGATATCCTTGCTACCTCAAAGTAAGTCTGAGCTCCCTCTTGACCCTGAGCTGTCAAAAACAACAAACATTAAGATGTCTTTTTCATCTATGTAACTTCCAGTAACTTGTTTAAGGCTGGGCGGAGAGTAATTGGTCAATACATGTTGAATGCACACCCTGCTTTCTTTAAATTTCATGATGTCTACATCCATATGATGATTTTAAAGAGTGTTTTAAAGACTAGCAAGATCTGAATTCATTTTGATGATAAAGCCTATCATTTATTAAGCCCATTAATCTGTCTGCCTGCCAATCTCTCTTTTATACCCTGTGATAAATGATACACTGTCTTTAAGGTTGACATTTTTATCCAAGGACCATGATGTGTATTGTGAGCCTGATCCTATCATGAAAATATTCATGCATTCTAGGGAGTGCTTTCATTCAAACAGATTCGGAGTGCTCATTTGCAGCTGCACACTGGTAGGCAGCTCAGAATCTTGCTGCAGATGTGTTTTGCTTGACTGGCAGTGTTGAGAATTTTTTTATTTGAACGTACAGATCAGGCCCGCCTCTATTTGCAAATAAAGCCTGATTTACACATTTAGCTACCTGCTTGACCCCAAAGTGTTTAGATTTGTGAACTTTCCAATCTGTAGGTACCTGAGAACTTGGCGTAAACCAAATTTAAGACCCCTGTGTTCCTGGAGTTCATAATGTATGGCTCATACTTTAGGCTGACGGAAACATTTTCAGGGAATAGGGCAACTATTATTCCAAGCTACTCTCTCCAGATTTACATATCTAGTTCTCCTGGAGGAAATGTGGAGTTTCTTCAGGACATCTCTGAGATGTAATCATTAATTATTACCATGCCTTTACAAATGGTTGAACTAGGACCTGGGAAGGGCAGGCAATCTCACAGGCATCTGGCGATAGAAATGCTGCCAAATATAGCAAACGCTTTACCTCTGACTTTACCCATCATTTGACTAGTATGTTCTTTGCTATATTTTTCTCCTAAAATGCCTCTTGCAAAGAGATGAGATCTGTTCAAGACCTCACTATAGTTTATTCTTGAACTGTTCTCTTCTAGCCAGCCTGGACAGAAGAGAGGATTACTTGGAGGAAAACCACTGTCCTAAATTGGAACAATAGCCAAGTGTCCTGGGTGACTGAGAAGGGACTTAGGAGGGGCTTATGCTACTCCAAGACCAGCTGCCCTATTTTGATCTGATCTCTTGGATTCAGCTTCTGGTTCGATATGATGTGGTAGCCAACGGGATCTCTCCTTCTGCCCCAGTATTATTTACAGTCTGGATCTGGTCCATGGTATAGAGCACCACGATTCAAATCAATACTTCTCACACTGTGGACATTTATGTGCCATTGATGGAGAACTTTCCATTCCTTCCTGTAGTCCCGCTGACTAGCTCTCTCTGCCCAGCCCCATTAGAGAACTCAACTGTGAAATTTTCAGAGTTGATGCCAGTACCTGTCACTGGTCGGGTGCAATGCCTGTACCTTCCAGTAAGAGCTTTTTCTATTTGCTCTGTTAGGGGATAAGCAGCTCCCCTTAGCACTTTCCCTTTTTTGCTATAGGAATTGCTTTGAAATGGTTTCAGGGGCTCTGGAGCATTTGCTTGGGATTAGTATGAGTGACGTGTCAATGAATACAATAACTGATAATGAGGTTTTGTCTCTCAAACACTTTTCTACTTCAGGAAGGAGGCACCTTAGTTCTCGTTTTGATGTAGAGTCACCTTATCTTACTGTTTTCTCTGATTATGAATTATTTAAAACAAAGTATGTATTAGCACCAGTCCTGATGGTGAATAATGCTCTTCTGAATGCCTGAAGGTTGGCCACTTTCTCCCAGGTAACTCAAGCCTTCTTCTCCTCTGTTCAAAGGTCTAAATAAAGATGGAGTCTGAACCGCCATCTCCAGAACCTAGATTCCTGTGCTTTGATGTATATTTCCTACTCAAGGTTCCCCAAGCACCAATGCGGTGCCCTACTCAGGCTTACCCCTCTCAGCAACGCCCTCATGTGCTCTCACCTTTCTCCAATCCAATTCCTGTTCCTTCAGGAATAGGCTCTGCTCAGCTGTTAATGATGTTAATCATCAATGGTACCTGCTGAGCTAACAACTTTGCATTTCAGCATTTTAATAGGGGGAATTTCTTGAGACAGTGCTTTATCCCAAAGACAGACCAAGGAGAAAGACATCCTTCTGGGTATCTGCAAGGGTCACAGTGACACTGACACCAACCCAGACTTTCATCTCTACACTTTTATAACAGGTGTGCTGCCTTGCTCATAATACTGGCTGGTTCCTACAGCATAAAACCACTTACAAACTCAACTCAGTAGAAAAACTGTTGATGGCCTGTACAGTTCTGCACAGGCAGCAGCAGCTCTGTCTCCAGAGCTCTCTCTGCCTCCTTTGCACTCTGAAATAAGCAGCAGCAAGCAGCTGTCACCCCAGACGGAAGAGCTCATGTTGAGTTTAATTTCTGAATCTCTTTGTAATCTGATTTTAGGATAGAGTGTTTGCTTTCCTTCTTCTTGGGCATTGAATCCAATAATAGTAAGATTCCTCAAGTATTGACAAGCCTGCGCAGGAGCAGAGAGACCTGAAATCAATGAGGAGTTCACCGTATAGGGAGGTGGAAGGTGAAAAAAGAAGGCCCTGGTGTCTCCATGCCTCCTCCTTGTAAAGCTATGTCCCACCTCAAAGGACAATAGCCCAGCGTATGACTGTAGAGTCAGCAATGTACTCTAAGCCAGAGGAGGGGAAAAGTGCGTGTGAGGAGAGGAGGTATAGCTCTTTTATTCTGGAATACTGCATCATCAGTCTCAGAGATGATCTGAACTTTGTTTTCTAACAACCGGGAATCAGAAATGACATAAACAGAAAAAAAAAAAGTCTTGGCGTCTCAAGAGGCTCATCCCTGTAGCAGGATCAGGGCTGAGGTGCCAGCACTTTTTCTTCCCTCTCTCTGAATTGAAGAGGTGCTATGATGGCAAAATTCACTGAACCAAAGGAAACTGCAGTGACTGGAAATGCCTTTGTCCCTAAAACACCCACCCTGGCTTCCAAACAAGAAGATGGCTGAGAGGACAGCAGCCTGGGGCCTGGAGGACCCAGTGTGGCTCCCCAAGGAGAACTGTGGCCCTACAGCCTCACCACTGGCTGGGCTCTCCACCCTAGAAGCATCTGCTTCATCCGGGTGCAGCCAAAAGGAACTCTTCAAAGGCCCCAACACCCTGAGCAGACATGACTAAAGCAGCAGAATCCCTGGGAGGAAAAGCCGCTCTGGTTTTACAGGAAAGCAGGTCCCCAGTGCTTTGAGCGAAAGAAAAAATGGGCTCATAAAAGAAACAGGAAGGGGAATAGGAAGGATAGCTATGAAAGGAAGAGCTACGGGATTCAATAAGAAAAGACGGTCCTATGGGAAACGGCAGCTTTGGTAATTTTCTGAGATGACAAAAAATAACTCTGAATGTTCTGTTTGGTGGCTGGGATCCTGGGAGGAGCCTACCTGGCCTTTTGAAGATTATCACACCCACTGCCTTGACTTCTCAAGTCTTTTAATCAAATAGCTTAAGAATAGTTGCAGTTGGCTTTAGTGAAGTAATTGCCCAGAGATCCTGGGGTGAGCCCAACACTAGAGGCTGTCCAACAGCTCTGGGATGGAGGGAAGGACCCGCAACAAAGACCATGTTAGAGATGGCGGCAACTGGGCTGGTTTTCCAACAAGATCTGATGATAAGCAAGGTCGACTTCCTAGTGCAGAAGAGACACAATGATAATATCCTATGAAACACAACTTATTGACTCATTTGGGGTAATATGTCTCTCATTTGGAATGACTATTGCCTCTCTCAACACTTCTGTTAATGTAGGTTCTATCTCCATACAGTGGGAAAAATGAAACCTCAATTTTCTTATGTGACTCCTTGAAGGTGATAGTGATCTAGACCTAAAAATAGGAATTCTTGCCTCTAAGCTCATTTTTTTTTTATTATTACAGCATCCCACTCCTACTGGATACATCTTGTATTAAGGGTAGCTTAAAGAACATATCTAATTTAGAAAGGTTTATACTGATATGAACTTGTGGGAAATTAGCTAACGTATTGGGTTCTTAAGACCTAGGACTGCCTGGGTCTGCACTTGAAATTGGTAAAGATCATTCAGAATAATGCCAAGTCAATTAGAAGATGATGGAGTTGGTGGCTTCTAAGTTAAAAATTCTTTAAGCAGTAAGGTAAAGAAAAAGTCGAATTATAAAATAAAGATTCCTTTCTATGAAGGTGTAAAAATAACACAAAGCAAAGAGGCAAATAAGCACAGATAGCTATGCCTTATTTAAATACAAATCCTTCAAAAATAATTATCAGAGTATTTTTCTCTCCAGATAAATTCCTCCCACTCTTTTCTTTTTCACCATTTTTTTTGCCCTCAGATCAACCCTAAGGAGCTGGAGAAACCAATATTAGAAATTAAAATTTTCACTTGTGAAATATGTTATTTAACATATTTAATAATTATTCCTTGCTTAATAATCATAGTAGCATAAGAAAAAAAAACATGCACAGATGTCAGACACACATTCTTCAACTGCAAACCTATCCCTTGACCTCAGTCCTTATACAGTGGGCCACATTGCATTCCAAATATTTCCAAGTTTGCAGTCATCACCACCTCCTTCCCAGGAGATCAGCAGCTTAAAATCCTTAGGACAACCCCGGACATGGCAATCTTGCCTTGGCAGAGAAGGTATGTGCCACCACCCCCCTACTGCTGATGCGGCCTTTCTGATTCAAGTTAATTGCTTTGGAAAAAAGGATCCAGCCTCCTTCTCACCTCACCGGGAACGTTTCCCTGGAAAGGAGGGGATATTGTGCGTCCAGCTCGGCTGATATGGGTCTTTAATCAGATCAGCTCTGAGAAGCGAAGGAAGGAGAGACTGAGAAGATGGGAAGCCCTGAAGTGACCTTGGGAGGCCCAGAGTGTGGGAATATTCCGAGTTTTGTCATTTTAATCCTCAAACATAACTCAGCAGGAGAGCTTACAGTTCAGCTCTGCAGCAACTCACACTGCATGTCTGGGTATCTGAGGTCTGAATTTTAGCACTACCTCCATTGCTACTTACTAGCACCCAGAGCCTGGAGGAAGGTGTGCACCTCCTTTCCCTTATCTCCTTAAAGAAAATCTACCAAAACACAGGCTTCATGCAGCTGTTATGTAAATGGACCCTGCCGCAGAGAGAAGAAAGCAGGCATCCATAAACCACCAGGTACAAGTTCACTGTCATTCCAACCCAAGACAGCGCCCTCTGGGGAGGGACGAGAGACATGAGCTCACGTGAGCGCTGCAGCTCAAATTCAGGAATTTGTCCTGGGCACCCTGTAGGCAGGAACCCAAGACAAGGGACCAATCCTTGATTTTCAGCCCAAGTGCCTTTTCTCATCCCTCGAGAGCTGCAAATTTAGATGAAGGAGGACAACTTTCTATGGGGAGGGCTAAATTAGGCTGTCTATGACCAACCTTTAATTGAAACTAATGCAAACAAATGTCTATCTCACTCTGAGTTCTGTTTTTTGTGTGTGTGTTTTTGTTTGTTTTGTTCTTGTTTTTGTTTTTGTTTTTGTTTTTGAGACTGAGTCTTGCTCTGTCGCCCAGGCTAGAGTCCAGTGGCGTGATCTCTGCTCACTGCAAGCTCCGCCTCCCGGGCTCACGCCGTTCTCCCGCCTCAGCCTCCCGAGCAGCTGGGACTACAGGCGCCCGCCACCACACCCGGCTAATTTTTTGTATTTTTAGTAGAGACGGGGTTTCACCGTGTTAGCCAGGATGGTCTCGATCTCCTGACCTCGTGATCCACCCGCCTCGGCCTCCCAAAGTGCTGGGATTACAGGCGTGAGCCACCGCGCCTGGCTCTGAGTTCTGTTTCAATTAACATTGTGGTGGAAAGGCAGTTGGCAAGGAGAAGACTGTGATATTTTAAAAACAATAAGCTAAGGATTAGAGTTTTGTTTCGTTTTGTGTTTTTTAAATGGATACTGTAGTCTAAAGGAAAAAGTAGGAGAGAAAAGTTTTCTCCTAGCACTCTCAAAGCAGAATGTGGTGCCAGCTGCTCCACCGACTGTCTGAAGATGGGGTAATTGCCACTCTTCTCACCATAACTTCTTGCTTTCAGATCAGCGGCTGGCAGGTTTATCTGCTTCTGAGCAGCTTCAGAGCCACGTCAATGACACTGGCTACGTCAGCAAGAGCAATCGGAAGAGAGGAGGATGCCACAGCCAACAGCAGTGGGAGGGAAAATTTTAGCCTTAAAGATTCTATCTGCCTGATTCTAACTGGCATACTTGACTGTCAGTGATTTCAGAAGGCCAGAAGAGGGTATATAGTTTTAGACTGCCTCCTTAAGGCTTGGGGTACAGTAGCATTTAGTTCACATGTGTTTAAGCTTCCAAAGCCCTTGTTTAGGTCTTGTTCCCTACTTAGGAGAGGGTGGGCTTCCAAATGTAACAGAGGACATAACCAAAATAAACACTACCACAAATAAGTGTCTAAAGCCACACCACACACACCTACAGTGGTTACTGCAGTAATTCTGGCTCATTTCACACTATCGATAGTTGTAGCTGCTTTCATTTTGGGCACTATTATAACAAACCTGACACTACAACCACTAACAATTTGATTAGGATCCTTGGCATAATGCTATTGTATGGTCTTTTTTTGTAAATAGGTTAAAAGCTTCTGCTCTCTGGGATGGCAATCCTTTAAAGTTCATGGTTACAAAGATATGATTCTATTCCATGGTCCAGTATGAGTCACCTTCTCATCCAGGACCATGTCGATGTGAGGAAGCATTATATATGACTAATACACTGCCAAAATGCTTTTAAAGGTGTTGTCTGGGGAGGAGAAAGAAAGCCTAAGGCAAAGGTAACTGAGTGAGTTCAAAGTGAAATAGCTTCCCTAACCCAGACATACCCAGAGGAGAGAAAAATCCCACTGCTAGCACAAGCCTGGTGTTCCCAACTACCCTAAAGTCAAAATTTTGTGCAGAGATCAAAAGCTTATGGCTATTGGATTCCAAAAAATCATTTTGTCGAATTCACAGATGAAGAAGGAGGATGCCAAGCTCAGAAAGCTGCAGTACTCCTCTTATGTTCTTAAGTATATTCTTAAGACTATATATAACATCTGGCGTAACGCTCAATGCCAGGCTCTAGCGGGAATGTAATTGAACATTGTATAATGAAAATTACCAATAACTTGTCAACAGCTATGTTCAAGTCACTCGATTTCCTGTGCTTCAGTTTCATCACCTATTTCCTTCCCAGTGAGCTAAAAACAAAGATGTTAAGGTGCCTCATAGGGTGAAGAAATGAGGAACACACCTTAAAAAATACATAAGGTGATAACTAGAAGGAAAAGAACCAATAATGCCACATTCGGAGTCACTGCCCCCATGGTTACCACCATCACGCGCTCTAAGCCATAACCGGTATGTGGTTCTCTGCAACAGGGGTTCTGAACCTGGGTCCTTGAACCCCACAGGCTGTCATGGGTGTACTTTAAAAGAGGTCCGCCAGCTCTGATCTCTAGGGCAGGAAGCCCAGGACACAAAACTTAAGAACCACTACTATAGTAAACCTTGGCTACAGGTGTACCAAAAACAAACAAAAACAAAAAACGATGCCAGGTGGAGAGGAAAAGTCAGGGAAGATGGCTCAGAAGCCAAGAGAAAAGCATAAGGATCTCACAAAAACTACCACCTTCCTAAGCCTCAACTCCCTGGGACATCTATTCAACACTGACCCTGTCTGAAGATAATTTTTTCAAGCAATAACGCCTAGAAGATCATTAATAATAAGGAGAAGAAATGACTGATCATGGAGGACACAAGGCAGAAAAAACCTGAGCTGCCACCCATCCACTACTAAAGACACCTGTCAGAGGGACAACCAAAGGATCTGATGGAGCTTTGAGGGGAGCAGGCAGCTTTATAACAATAGGGTTGTCATGAGTTGCAACTGTGGGGCCATCTTGTGTGCAGTGTGAGAGATGAGAATGGAGTCTGGGTCTGCAGGTCAGACGAAGGATGAAGAGATGAATACTCTAGCCTCTCAGTAGTACCAGCAGGGCGATAGGTACTTCCATACCCCCCCAAATAAGACCCAAGTCCCAGCTTTGACAAAAGAACCATGTTTGGAAGAGAAACTGAAGTAAATTGGAAGGAAGCACTTCAACAGGAGGAGAGTGGTTCAAAAGATGGACAAGAGGTAAGTTGTGATCTTCGAAGACCAGGTCATGGAGAAGGGGGCACCCTTAAAGGGAAGTGAGAGAGGGAAAGAATTTCATTTTAATTCCTGAGAGCAAGGCAGCGCATATAAAATTACCTAAGATTTACAGAGCAATTTGCCGTTTACAAAACATTATGACATTCACGATATCATTTAATCCTTATCACCCTGAAACGCTGGTTACATTTTATTTTACACATGAGGAAACTGAGGCTGAGTAGGGCGGATTATGCGACTTGCTCAAGGTCACTTGGCTGAAATCAGCGCTAGGATGCATCCCCAATGCCCCCACCCCTCCGGGTGGCCGTCCACCCTGAAAGTCTTTGTATTATCTCCTACAGGGCAAGGCTGGTGTGGCTGCAACAGACTTCGCCCCCTCACCCCCAAATCTGGGACGGAGCAGCGCCCTCAGGTGTCAAGGAGGGGACCTGAGTGACGCGGAGCCACTGACTGGGGTTTCCCTGTCCTGCGGGGCTCGCGGGAGCCAGGAGCAGAAGCCACAGCTCTCGAACACACGACAGGCAGTCAGTCAAGTCAGGCTCCAGCAGCAGTTGCCGGCGTGGGGCTTAACACGAGAGGGGCAGCACTGGGTGAATTCCCCTCCGAGCGATCCCAGGGCTAGGACCAAGCGCCTGCGCCCGCTTCTCCGACCCGGCTCCCCACACTCCCCCCTGCCCCGCTGGCTCCTTCCCGGAGGTTCCCCTGTGCGTGGGGGCGCCCTGGAAGAGGAATGGGGCTGGCGTGGAGTATGGAGGTGTCAGAGGGCCGACCCCGGGGCGAGGGCTTCCAACGCCGATCTTATGGGTCAGGACAACCGCGAACAAACCCCGGCTGAAGTTTGGGCATCAAGGGTTTCAGACCAAGTAGCAAGTTGCCTGGAGAGCGAGCGGTCCTAGGTGGAGGGCCTGGGGCAAGGGTGGCGGTAGGGGAACAAGGGAGAGGCAGGAGATGGTGCCCCTTCCCACGCAGCCCCTCGCGGCCCCGCGGGTAGGTGGCCGGTCCGCCTTTGCAGCCCGCGGGTGCGGAGAAAGCGCCCGGCACCGCGGCGCAGCGCAGCCAGCCCCTCCTCGCCGCGCTCCGCGCTCCTCCCCACCTGCCCACGGCCTCGCCCCCGCCGCGGAGACTCACAGTCCTCAGAAACTGGATCTCGTCCTCGCCTCCTTCTCCCCCTTCGGCCATGGCTCCCGAGGCGTCGGCGGTGCCCCAGCCTCCGGCGCCTCTGCTTCCCCCGGCAGCCGCTCGGCGTGCGCTGACTGCTGCTGCGCTCTTTCTCCTCCTCCTCCTCCTTTTCGTCCTCGTCCTCCACCTCCTCCTCCGGCTCCTGGCTCAGCCTCAGCCTCAGCAGCGCCAAGCTAATCCCCGACCATATAGGGAGCTGGGCTAACACTCCACTGCACTGCAGAGCGCCAACGCCAACCAAGCAGTCCGCCCACCCCTCTCGCCTCTCGCCCCAGCCAAGTGCGCTGCGGCCGCCCGCTCCGTGGAGAGCGCAACGCTGGGCGCGTCGAGTTGGCGGGGGCGGTGCGGGGGCCCTGGGCTGGCGCGGTGGAGCCTCCCCCGCACCGCTGGGTACCGCACCGCACACTCAGCGGAGGCGCGCGCCCCGCGGCGACCGGAGGATGTCCCCTAAACTGCTCCAATTCACAAACAAAGGCCAGTTGCTTAGCTCCAGCGCGCCCAGACTGGGTACCAACCCTCTCGCTTTGCTCGCTTTGCCCGCTTTGCCCACTTTGCCTCTGTGTGTGTGTGTGTGTGTGTGTGTGTGTGTGTGTGTGTGTGTGTGTCAGAGACAGAGAGACAGAGGAAAGAGAGACAGAGACAGAGAGATAGAGAGAGGAAAGAGAGAGAGAGAGAGAGACAGAGAGAGAGAGAGAGATCGATCTGGACTCGAATACCTTGCTAGGACCCGCGTGCATTGTTGGGCAAGGAGAAGACGGTGCAGTGAGGAGCGAGGGTGATTGTCCACTTACAACAAAGTTTGCAACTCCCTGGATAGTCCTTTCTACACCTTAAGAGAACCCCTTCCCCTCTTCAAAATTGGTAAGTACACTTTACCAAACCCCTGGATTGTCCAGGGTTGCTGTGACTTCTGTACCCCAGGGAGCTTCTGGGGGATCCTGTGCCATCCTCAATTTGGAAGTCAGGTGGCATCACAACCCTTCCTCTCTGCCCACCCCTAACCTTATTCTGCATTTAGAGTTCCAGCCCTGTGGACTCTAAAGGGAGTAAAGAGTAGTTACAGGTGGCTCCCTTCCAGGTCCTGGAAGGCTCCTACATCCCACCCAGCCTTAGGTCCTTTTCCATGGTTGGGGATTGCCAGATTGGTCCTTGCCTTGACTGACGGTGCAGGGTGCCCCCTTCTGTTTGATGGCCGAGAAGCTCCGAGGCAAGAGACTGTTCAAGGCAAAAGGCACCAGAGATGTAGATTTAGGAGGAAGTGCAACTGGGAAGGTGGTAATTCTGGGCTGATGATGGTGGAAGACACTGGAAACCCCAAGCCATTTCACAGCTTCATATACCGCCTCCTTGTGGACGACATCTATCTCTTGATGCTACCTCAAGATCTCTTTCCTGAGCTTCCGTCCCATATGTTCTGATGAACATCAGAAATGCAAAGAAAAATGTTTTTTTCTTGTATTGTACTCAAACTGCTACCTTCTAGGCTGCAGCTTGGGCCTTGTGCCTCTTCTGAAACCCGCCTAGAATAAGTCAAACCATCTGTACATTGTGGCCCTTCACCTCTTAGAAGGCATCTGCCATGCTTGCCTCTATGGCCCACCATCCACTCTTTTCTTCTCCTGGCTCAAGGTTCTTCTTAGCCCCAACTTTCCCTGTAGTATAGTTTCCAGAGCCTATGTCATCTTTGATGGCCATATGAGCATTCCAGGTGGTCTTCTTCCTGAATTGTTGTGCTCTCCGTCCTTGTTTTGGACAGTCTTTATGTGCAGCCTAATATTGGATTGGCTTTTGGAGAAACACTAATGACACTCACTGTGTTTGGAGTTAACTAGAATTTCTAGATTTACTTTTTTCCTCCCACGTGAACTGCAAAAGTCAGCTCTTCTCCATCTTGATCACATGCAAGTGCTTGGGTACCTGTGGGCACGGTGGCTCACGCCTATAATCTCAACACTTTGGGAGGCCGAGGCAGGTGGATCACCTGAGGTCGGCAGTTCGAGACCAGCCTGACCAACATGGAGAAACCCCATTTCTACTAAAAAAAAAAAAAAATACAAAATTAGCCGGTCGTGGTGGTGCATGCCTGTAATCCCAGCTACTTGGGAGGCTGAGGCAGGAGAATCGCTTGAACCCGGGAGGTGAAGATTGCCGTGAGCCGAGATCATGCCATTGCACTCCAGCCTGGGCAACAAGAGCGAGACTCTGTCTCAAAAATATGTGTGTGTGTGTGTGTGTGTGTGTGTGTGTGTGTGTGTATTCCTTCCAATTATAATACCCAATCATGTATTGATGTCTCTATATGTGAACCTTTAAGGTATTTTTAAAGCTAGAGTATGCCAGGCAAGGTGCTAATTATTACTAACCTGTGATATGGCATACCTTCAGAATACTAATAGAGGCCCTGTTGGGTTAACTTTCATACTTTTGATTATGCTTATTTAATGATCAAGAACTTACCTAAGTCAGAAAAATAATACCTATTGAGTACTATGCTTATTACCTGCGTGACAAAATAATCTGTACACCAAACCTCCATGACATGCAGTTTACTTATGTAACAAACCTACATATGTACCCTTGAACCTAAAATAAAAGTTATAATTAAAAAATAACCTACATAAATATATTATTTTGCAGCCCAAATTTCTTCTTGTTCATAGGGCTACTATAAATGCCTTTCTTACATACTTTACTGAAATACAGATATGTAACCTGGGACACCACCTCCCGCATCAGTCAAATAACCCTACCACAAAAGAAGTAAGAATGGAGTTCTGTAACACCATTGGTGCATCCACTTGGATTCCTGATGGTCTTTGTGTCCCTTTAGAGTTCCCCAGAGTAAGCTGTTTAATTATCAAAATCTAAGATTGTTCTGGAGCTCAGCTTATAAAAGAGTCTCAGGCTGTTGTTTCAGACTGTAAACTGGGGCAGGTGGACATTTACTTCTATTTGAAATCTATTGGTACTTCTTCCATTCTCTAAGATTTCCCAAAGATGCACCAATAATGATGCTGTAGTCATACAGGTATAGATAAATAGTAGTTCAGACACTGTGCTTTGATACTTGTTTTGCTATTAGTTCACCCATTAAGACCGGGAGAGAATAAACTAATAGTAAGTTACTTGTCTAAATTCATACATCTAGTAAAAGGAGTCACACAATCTCCTCTTACTTGGAGTAAAACAATCTCAATACTTTTCAGTACTTTCTCCACTATACTGCCTTGCTTCTAGAACAGCAAAGTGGAAAACATCAGGTTCATACACCACCTCCATGCCCCCATACCCCATACACATTGGGTTTGCTTCCACACAGCCTATATTTTAAACTGAGTCTCTCTCAAGACCAGTTACTCTTAGTAGAGAGCCAGAGGACTTGGACCTTAGGTCTTAGAGGGTACTGTAGCTACTACATTTTGTAAGAAAAACCCAAAGCCTCCCGGGTTTCTAAACCTCTGGAGAAAGCTATCAGCCATTATTATGACTTCAATTAGGTGCACACGACAGGGAAATGAAATACCTTTGGGATACTGGCATGGTTCAAAGTCAGACCTCAAAGCCTGCTGTATTTGAATGTTGGGGCACTCTGCAGCCAATATCAACAGCAGGTGGAGAGCCTGTAGTGGGGGCCAAATCAGAAATTTTTCATTTTTATCATTATAGCACTTTTATACCTTTTACATATACAATTTTAAAGGCCTGACATTGAAATATTGTTATTCAATATTGATTATTGAAATAAAATTCATGTATTTATTTTCTCCTCTGGCAGGTTCTCAAAGTATTGGTCCTGAGGATTTTCTCACATAAGAGGGCCTCTTATTTGTGTTTTAACAGTAATATTGCTATAGTTTTAAAATGCTAATGAAAATGTCCACACTCATATAAGTCAGTATCTCATTTGCTATGTTGTATTATTCATGGTAACCAGTTGCCCAAGTGGTCTCAATGAGGCCAAGGACATGGATTCAGTTCTAGGAGGGCCAGTTAGCTTCACTCCATTTGCTGTCCAAAGACTCTGGCCCCTTCATTCTGGTTAAAAGTCTCATAAATCTTTGTTCATTTAGCCATGGGGGAGGCAGGCTTAAGCTTTAACAAGCTAGGACTTCCCATGCTTGGAGACACAGAAGCTAAGAGGTCACACTTGATAAAGATAGCCTTCACCCATGTTATTAGCAATATATTAAATTCTACACAACACTAAATCTTTCTCCAATATCCATTTCAGCCTCACTTCCTAACTATAGGAGTCATCCATTTGCTGAAAATGCATTTCTTCCATTAATTGCACTCATGGCTTCAGTCTGCATTGACTCAGGATTTGCCTAAGGAACGTATAAAAGGGAATGATGGAAAGAACTGTAGAGTTGAGGGAGCTGACTCTGCTAGCTACCATCTTTTAAAATATCTCACCATATACACAAGTACTATTATATACTGACTGAAGACTTATTTATGTTTTTCATTAGCAAAAAGAAAAAAAAAAAACACTTTTCTCTGCTTTTTGTTCAGGTGTTCCAAGGCAAGAAGGTATTGTCACCAGGGAAGCCTGTGAACAGAAAGAGCTCCTGAGACTACACCTGCTTTTAATTTGGTGTCAGTAGGAACGATGGTATACACATTTTACAATAGTCATTTTTTAATGTTAAGAAAAAATTATCAATTGTTTCCAAGATCTTTATAATAAGCTACTAAATTGGTATACTAATATACCTTTGTCCTAAAACTTGGAAGCCATACCAAAAATCCTTGATTCAGATTCCTTTCTAAAATAGACAGGGGACAGGTACAAAAAAAAATCTTTCTTTTTCTGATGATAAGTGCATTATCTTGTTTATAAAAGCCACGGACATCGCAGCTGCTTAACACAGGCAAGGATCCACTTACTGATACCTTCCTGAAGCTGAACACATGGAAATGTCGTCGTTGCCACCGCCTCCTCCTTCTCCGCCTCTTCCTCTTCTTCCTCTTCCTCCTTTCTTCTTTTTCTCCTTCCTCTACTCCTTCTTTTTCACCTTCTCCTTCTTTTTCTTTTTGATGTTTTAAGATTAGAGGATTACATTATAAGGCAAAAGTTAATATGCCATTCTGGTGAAAGGCTCCGGAAACTAAATCACTCAAAGAGGGGGCTTTCTCCCAGCGGGGCTGGGGCAGCCTCTGAGGCACAGCAGAGATAGAGGCAAGCTGAGCACACTTGCAGAAGCCTAGGAGGCAGATCTTTTGCAAGGTGCCGTCCATTGAGCTGATTCATCTTCAAGGAGTCTCCAGTTGGAAAGGGTTGTTAAAGCAATAGATTAAGCCACCAGCATGATAGTAGTTTATTTGCATTTCCCTGCAGGTCAGCCTCTGTTTAACAGTAAATTTATACTGTAATCATTGTGTATTAGACATTAGAAATTAGACATTTGACATTAGAAACACTAGAGTTTGAGTCCTGGGCAAAACTCTACCATTTGTATGATTCTGAGCAAATAATTTAAACTCTCAAAGCCTGTTTTCATTTTATGAAAATACCCACTTTTGTGTGTATTTTAAAGATTAAATGACTGGGTGATTAGAATGTTTAGCAGAATGTCTTGTAAAACTCCTCAGCACAAAACACCTAGATATTCCTTGCAGATCAGTCCCTGTCCTCCTTTGTGTTGGTTTCCAACGCCTGCCTTTCCGGTCTGTTTGTATTCTTGCCTCTCTTAAAGTTCTATTCTTATTCGACTTTTATGAGGCCTTTACTCACACAAAAAAAGACACAATGTTTCTGATTTCAGCAAACGATTTCCTGCCCCAATAAGCAAAACATTCCGGGCAGATCTCATGTGTTGCAAGTTAATGGTGAACACCAACACTGCTTTTCTGTGTTTGTTTCCTAGGGAGCTTGTTCTGAGCTGTATTGTGTTTGCATCTTTAATGAGAGATGTATGCTGTTGCTATGGCATATTGAAATTTGTGACTTCCTCTGGAAGGTGGAATTGTCACCTTCCACCCCCCTCAGGTTTTCCCTTGGGCTTTATGAGATTGAGATCTAGTGGCTTATGAAACTATACCTAATCAGAAAAGTCTCACACTAAACTCAATGCCTTTGACTTCTAATTTCTGCATTTTAATTCTTCCTGTAATTCAGTGGCACAGATTTATTGAAGCTGCTGCCAGCAACAATTTGCTCTGATTCGCTGCAGTTTTAATAGTTTCTGCTGAAATAGGTGGGCACACAGTGGGAAAGGAGATGAACACAGTTGTTTGTCATTTATTTCAGGTGCCAGGGTAAGACCCACATTTCAGTAGGCAAAAATGTAGGTAAATGACTTTTATGCTGGTTCTAGGGTAACTATATGTAACTATATGGCCAACTCCCAGGTTCAACTTGTCCCTGCAGCCTGTTCTGAGCAGATTTCATTTCCAGTATCTTTGAGCTAGTGAAATTTCCTTTAAAATAATTCAGGGAATCTAACAAAGCAAATCCTTGTTCTCTCTGCACTAAAGGACACACAATTTCTCTTAGTATTCAGAGCTCCAGTGTCCTAGGATGTTAGCTCTGCCTTGCAATTCATTGTCAGAATGTTGCTGTTGTCGCCAACATGCATGGCAGAATGCTGTGGACTCTAAGAGTTCAGGAGGCCTGCAGTGCTGCTGGGCGGCTCCCATTGCTCTCATCTGAGGTCCAAACAGAAGTCAGAGACCTTAAACTACCACATTTGTACCTTATCATACAATCTAGAATTGAGAATGTAGAGTCTAAGTTCAATGAGTGCATAGACCAGTAAAAATGTACAATTTTCAGTTGTATCATGGGGTCGCCATGTTTTTATGTTGCTATATTAAGCACATTGATAATCAAACTGCTAATTAATGGCTATTACCATTGTATAAAAGAAAGGACTTTTTAACATAAGACAGTAAAAAGGACAAATCTTAGAATTAAGAATAAATTTGACTTTATGAATAACTCACTACATAATCTCTTTCTTTCTCTGCCTCTCTCTCTTTATCACTCACTCTCTCTCCTTTTCCCGCAAAGGAGATGAAAACCTCATCAAGACCAGCACGGATTTGGGAATCACCAATAGAGTCAACCCCTCACTCTAAGATGAGGAAACTAAGGCCCCCTAAGGTAAACTGTGAACTGAATTGATGAAAGCTGGGATCAAAGCCCAGATCTCTGGGCTCCTTGTCTGGTATTTATCTTCCCTGCTTTCTTCATAATTAAATTCAGTGTAATGACCCAGACGTAGAGCAAGATCCTGGAGTGTCTTCTTAATCATCAAATATTGTCCTCTATAAAGTTATAATGTTTAGTGAATTTGCTGTAGTCTAATTCTTTTAAAAATGGCTAACACATGTGTGAGAATTCGCTAGTGACCACCTAGAGTGCTTGTTCCCTAAGGGATTATTGACTATTCTTTAAAACTATAACAACAGACAACAACAACAACAAAAAGGAAAATAAAATTAAGGTTGAGCTTAATCACTTCACTCACTTAAGTACTTACTACACGTAAAAGCAGTGTGTTGAGGAGGTTTTGGGATTGGTGAATCTCATGTTGAGGTGGTTTTAGAATAGCCCTTTACAAACGTAAAATATTAATTTACTAAATTGCATGACTGTACTAGTCCATTTTCATGCTGCTGATAAAGACATACCTGAGACTGGGCAATTTACAAAAAAAAGGAAAAAAAAGGTTTAATGGACTTACAGTTCCAGGTGGCTGGGGAGGCCTCACAATCATAACAGAAGGCAAGGAGAAGCAAGTCACATCTTACATGGATGGCGGCAGGCAAAGAGAGAGAGTTGTGCAGGGAAATTCTCGTTTTTAGAACCATCAGATCTCGTGAGACTCATTCACTATCATGAGAACAGCACAGGAAAGACCTGCCCCCACAATTCAATCCCCTCCCACCAGGTTCCTCCCATGACACGTAGGGACTGTGGGAGTTGCAATTCAAGATGAGATTTAGGTGAGGACACAGCCAAACCATTTCAATGACTTACACATTACTTCACATTTTTCATATCCTTCCACTTCTTAGTTTCTACCACAACATTATAGTCTATGGCCTCAAACGCTGAGACACCTTAAGCACCCTTTAATTGTGATTCTTGTTCTTCTCAACCCTTTCAGTATTTGGCCCTGTTGGTTCATTACTATTTATTGAAACTACTCCCCATCCTTGGGGTCCAGGTCCTAGCACTATCCAGACTCTTCTACCTCTCTGACCCTTCCTTCTTAATTTCATTTGATGAACTCTCTTTCTCATCCTGACATCAGAAATGGACATTCCGTAAGATTCCAAATTTGAACCTCCTTCATTTTCTGCAAACTCATCTTATCCTCTTTCATGACTTTAGCCACCACAGTCTCTATGCTCAGATCTTTATTGCCAGGTCTTCCAACTTATAGATTTACTTTTCTAACTGTACGTTAGAGACTTCCAACTGTGTGTATCACCATTTTTTCAAATGCAACATGACTAAAACAGAATTTATCCTGTAAGTAAGTACCCTCCCCATGAGCTCTCCTTTTCCAGACCTACTGGCTTCTCCTTCCACCCAGCCTTTCTATCTCTATTATTGCTACCACCATCCTTGGAGGAATAATGACTGACACTGGCAAGGGAACCAGCAGAAATAATGAGTCACTCAGTCAAGACATCAGGACACACACTTCTCCCTGCCGCATTGCCCCTCTACTGGCTTCCACAACTGAGTTTGGTGTGTGAAAAACAAAACAAAACAAAACAAAAAAACTAACACTTCTGATAAAGAGATGCCTTCAAACAACAGACAAAGGTTATCTAGACCTAAAACACTTCAACACAAAAGACAGGATTCAGGAGTTAATGAGAGAAATTGAGCTTTGCCAAGGACTTCTGCAAGGAAGCTAAGATTCTCATCCAATGGGCAGAGTACCTACCTGGATCAGCACATTTCAGAGTCTCTTCAATTTGGAACCCTTTGCTTTGAATCCTGGCACCAACACTGTTTAGCTTTGTGAACCTGAGTAAGATACCTAACCTTGCCTTGTCTCAATTTTCTTATTTAAAAAAGGAAAGTAAAATTTAAAAACAAATTTAAGAGGGTGATTGAAGAATTGAAAAGTCAGTATCTCTATAAAGTTTTGGGGTTTTTGTTGTTGTTGTTGTTGTTTTTATGGAGTCTCGCTCTGTTGCCAGGCTGGAGTGCAGTGGTGTGATCTCGGCTCACTGCAATCTCCGCCTCCCAGGTTCAAGTGACTCCCCTGCGTCAGCCTCCCAAATAGCTGGGACTACAGACACGCACCACCACACCCAGCTAATTTTTTGTATTTTAGTAGAGACAGCGTTTCACCATGTTGGCCAAGATGGTCTCTACCTCCTGACCTCGTGATCCGTCGGCCTCACCCTCGCAATGTGCGGGGATTACAGGCGTGAGCCACTGCACCCGGCCATCTATAAAGTTTTTAGAACAGTGACTGGCAATGAGCAGATGCTGATTTACTGTCTGGTTTCTCCAAAAGCAGACCCTGATTTCGGAGATGATCCCAGAAAGTACCAGTAAGAGTGAGAAAGTGAGACAGGAAAGGGAAGGAAGCCAGTAAGGAGCAAGTTATCAAGCAGGTTACCACTGTGCATGAGGAGCCCAGTCTCACTGGGGAACTCTGGGAACTAGTGAGGAACATGCACTTCAGAGTCACCCTCAGAAAAACAAGGAAGCTGGGGTATTTACACGCTAACTCCGGTCAGTCACTGGGTGAAGGCTGCTCCCAGGGTGTTAATTCTCTGGCACCTTCAGCCTGCTCCAGCTGCCAGAGAAAGCCCTTGGGCAGTTGGAAATTGGGCTGCCAAATACCCAACAATGGGAGGAAACCCAATGTTCAATAAATATGCCATCGTCATCATCACCACTGACAACCAAAGGCAAAACCTATGAAAACAGGCTATTCCGGCTGAAGCTGCAGGGAGAGATGTGGATGGGGGTCCCAGGATTTGGCACTGGGTGCCCAGTGATCTCATAGTAGGTGAGGTACCTGAGTCAGCTCTACAGAACCTTAGGGATTCACAGACCAATTCGCAGACCACAGTTCTTAGCATTTGTGAATACTGGGAGTGATTCAAAGAACATAAAAATGGTATATTTAACACACCTGTTATAAGGAAAGGAAGCTTCAGGTAATGAGTATACTATCACTGGGAGTGATTCAAATAAGATAAAAATCTACCTCTCTCAAGGAACTGCAGCTTAGTTTCAAAGACAAAATATGAACATAGTACAGTAAAGTAAGCAGCAATGCAAGTTTAGTGTCCAGGGAGTGGAGTAGAAGTTGAGTGTCCAGGGAGACTGCCACTGGCTGGGGTGGTCAGAAGGAGCTCCCATGAGTAAACAAGATTAAGCTTAGCCCTATGGGATGATTTCTTTTTAGGCTCGCAGAACAGAGGCAAAGATACAATGATTGGGCCCAAGAGCTCCCCTGATTGAGATGCTGGTTGTCATGTGGAAGGCCTGGGGCCGGGACTGCTGCTTCATGCAACCCCTCAGTTATGCTGGACTAGGCAAAGTGCTTTACTGAGTGGCAATGCCATTCTTCAAAAATCATCACTTCCAGAGGTAGATCCAGCTTTCAGCCTCTCTCTACCCCTGCCCTGCCCTTCCATCTTAAATATTCTCTCTCATGTCATGATAATAGCTATCAACAACCCTGTGAAGTAGGCATTTTTACTGCCATTTTACAGATGAGGAGACTGAGAGTAAGGGTTAAGAAATCTCCCTAAGGGTTCTCGGCCAGGCGCGGTGGCTCACGCCTGTAATCCCAGCACTTTGGGAGGCTGAGGCGGGTGGATCACGAGGTCAGGAGATCGAGACCATCCTGGCTAACATGGTGAAACCCCACGTCTACTAAAACTACAAAAAATTAGCCGGGCGTGGTGGCAGGCACCTGTAGTCCCAGCTACTCGGGAGGCTAAGGCAGGAGAATGGTGTGAACCTGGGAGGCGGAGCTTCCAGTGGGCCGAGGTTGCACCACTGCACTCCAGCCTGGGCGACAGAGCGAGACTCCATCTCAAAAAACAAACAACAAAAAAGAAATCTCCCTAAGGGTTCTCAGCTAAACTGGGATTTAAACTCTAGTCTATCTAATTTTAAAGCCAAACCAAATCACTATGCTTTAATGTCTCCAGTTCAAGCAGAGAAGAAAAAAACACTCTTTTAATTACTTTAGATTTGAGATAGTCAAATTAGATCCTACAGATTGATCCAAAGCACTTGTATTTAGAGGTTGTTTATTCTTCCTCATTATCAACACAGCTATGGATACTACTTCTAAGGCTACACAGCAACTGCTGCAAGCTTATGGAGAGCAGTTTGGGAAGGGACAAAAGAGAATAGATTGAAATCCACTTGAGTGACGGCTTCCCTGCCTTGGTCAACAGACGGTACATTTATGGCATTCTTGGATCTCTAGAAGTAGAAGAATTCCTTGAACTCTGAGTTCAGGCCCATTTCTGCCAAATTGCAAGGCTTATTTAGCTATTACTTAACATTCCATCTGTTACCTTTTGGCAGGTTTTTAAAAAATCAAATATACTCATTACCTGAAGCTTCCTTTCGTCATAACAGATGTGTTAAAGATATCATTGAGGCATTCATTCATTCATTCATTCATTCCTAAAAAGACAGCTTAGAAAGTAGAGAGGGTAAGCCGGGCGCGGTGGCTCACGCCTGTAATCCCAGCACTTTGGGAGGCAGAGGCGGGCGGATCACGAGGTCAAGAGATCGAGACCATCCTGGCTAACATGGTGAAACCCCGTCTCTACTAAAAATACAAAAAATTAGCCAGGTGTGGTGGCGGGCACCTGTAGTCCCAGCTACTCGGGATGCTGAGGCAGGAGAATGGCGTGAACCCCGGAGGCGGAGCTTGCAGTGAGCCAAGATCGCGCCACTGCACTCCTGCCTGGGCGACAGAGCGAGACTCCGTCTCAAAAAAGAAAGAAAGAAAGAAAGAAAGAAAGAAAGAAAGAAAGAAAGAAAAGTAGAGAGGGTGAAATATTAGCCTTGATGTACAATTAAGGGAAGAGACATGACCAATAATGACCCTTCAGTTTGGTCTGACACCTCCACTCCTTGCAGCCCAGTCAGAATCCCTTGAGGCAAAAGCACTGCAAGATTCTGGAGTAGATCAATGACAGGGCAGGTGCAGTCTCTGCTCAGCATTCCATTTAAGTGATTCCTCGCCAGTCTCTGAGGCCAGACGTCCTGTCTATTTTTTTTAGTAGGTAACTCCCTGACCAGGCACTGAAAATCCTTGGGCAAAAATCACAAAGTGATAAAAAGAACAAATGGGAAAAGATATCTGTGGAAGATATTTTCCAAATACTTTGGAAATCTTTTTGAATATTCTGGGCTCAGCAAGGCACTGGGCTCTCAGGGGCCATCTATGTACGAGGACATTGCCATTCCAAGATTAGAATTGCATGAAGCTAGCAGAAGCTTGGGAAGCTGATGTTGAAAATTTAAGACTAAATCCCTAAGAGGCAGCATTTATTCTTAATTGCCCAGCAGTAACATTGTGCTTTTCTCTAGAAGGATATACACGGTGATCTTTCTCTGAACTTTGAATGATAATAGTAGAGCAGTATCTGTAGTAGTAGTAGTATTAAGTTAACATTTCCTGTGTGCCAGGCACTATTGTGGTTACATGTATTAAGTCATTTAGTCCAACAATAGCCCTATGCCGTCAGTATTATTATTACTGTCCACGTTTTACAAATGAGTTAACTGAGGCACAGAACTCAAGTCATTTGCCATCCTTGGTTCCTTATCACATGGGCCTCTCCATAAGGTGACTTACAACATAGCAGCTTGCTTCACTAGAACAAGTACGTGGGAAGATTCAGACAGAGAGTGAAAGCAAGATGCAAACCTAATTGCAGAAGTGATATCACATCACTCTGCCATATTGTATTCATAAGAAGCAAATCATTAGCCTCAGCCCACACTAACAGTGAGGAGATAACACAAAAGGCATGAATATCAAGAGGTGGAGTTCACTGGGACCATCCTAAAGGATTCCTTCCGCAAGGTCTGACGACAGAGCCCGAGACCTTGATCAAAAGAAGAGACAGGTCACATTTTCCCTAGGCAAACTTGCAAGAACCAAACCTGTCTCAACAGAGAGTGCAGGAATGGGGAAGCTGTATCCCAGAGGCCAGCTCCAGCTAGGATTTAAAGTTAGTAAGTTTCCAGTCACTTGAACTCCAAGAGTTATATTTTCCTACCTGGCAAACTCAGACAGCGATTCCATTCAGCACCAAGAATAAGGAAAATGAAGAGTTATGAATAATGATTATTTCTTGAATTCCTAATTTAAAGTTAGTGATAAGAGCAGTTAGACTCCGGAACAGTCACCCTTTCCTCTCTGTTCCTGTCCCTTGGCCTCACCCCTCTCTAATTTTGCATGTCTCTCTGTGGCAGTTTCCAGGCTTTCCTTGTCTCTCTTCCTTCCATTCCCCACCTCTTGACCAGCTTTCTCTTTCACACTTACTGCTCTGTATTTTTCTTTTCATTTTTTAGTCCCTAGGTGTTGAATTTTTTTAATTTATAAAACTTTTTAGGGAGGGAGAAGTTGACAAATTTACAATAAAGTAATGCGCTGGTCAGTTTTATGTCTCAACTTGGCTAAGCTATGATCCCCAGTTATTCAACCAAGCACTAATCCAGGCATGTCGTGAAAGCATCTTGTAGATGTGATTAATATCTACTATCAGTCAATTTAAGGTAAAGGAGATTACCCTGGATAATCTGGGTGGGCCTGATCTAATTAGTTGAAACTGAGGTTTCTCTGCAGAAGCAGATATTTTGCCTGAAGGCTGCAACATCGTCTCCTGCCCGGGAGTTTCCAGCTTGCCCTTCTTGACAGCTAGCTGGCCCTACAGATTTGTACATGCCTAGCCTCCCTGTTGCATAATTTCTTGCAGTAAATCGGTATGTGTGGGGTGTGCGTGTATGTGTGTGTGTATTCTGTTGAGTCCTGAATGACACAGCAGGCAGGAATATCCAATAGTTCTGATAGTGGTCTTTATACTGATAGGGAGAGGGAGGCATATTTTCATTTTAAAAGAATTGAATAACTAGAAGAAGTGAATTTTCTCATTTGAGTTTTCAAAGATACTATTTTTCCCCAGATGAGAATTCCAGATATCCCTCAAGTCATTCCACGCTGGCCACCTCTAGTTTGGCCTGAATTAGGCCTTGATAATATCCTCTTTAGACTTTTTCTGCCACTCCATACAATCAACACTTGCTTATCCTATTTTCCATTCTCTCAGGAAACTACTGACTAATCAATTGTTCTATTATTCTCTCTTATTCACAGTTATGTTCCTAGCTCCAAGTCTGGCACATTTATGTCACTTAATACAAGTTTATTTAAAGGATGATCGATAAATCTGAATTTAAATTGGAGCATTCAGTGTCTTCATCCAAAGATTAAACTAATCATCAGGCTCTTGCACCGTGAGGAGCCAGTGAAAGGGAGATAAGTTGGGGCAGGAGGACCTCATCATGCTTCTCAAATCCTGCCATTCAGGTAGCTGCCTTGTAGGACACCCAGAGTCATACCACATCTCTATATTTTTACCAATACATGGTCATAGGCTGATGTCAAGCCATGCAAGCTGCCTGTGCCCACACCCTACATAATGATAACTGGTCTCAAAGTGTGGCCTGAGGACCTCTAGGGGTCTCTGTGACACTTCCAGGAAGTTGGCTAGATCCTCCTTTTCCAACTACATACCCAGGTGAAGCATATTTTCTTTATATACTTGAATCAAAACAACATGTCACAACAGATTATAATTGAAGAAGAAGATAGAGTTGTGCTGTCTTTTATTAGGCCATTCAATACAATATTTTTTAAAAATCTAAAACAATGACATTTTTCTCACTAATCTGGGGGAACAATGCGGTCATTTTTCATAAAATACATGTGGATGTATTATCATTATTTTAAAATAACTTATAAGTAAATATTTTAAGTGATCTGTTTTAATCTTTTTTTTTTTTCTTTTTTTTGAGACGGAGTCTCGCTCTGTCACCCAGGCTGGAGTGCAGTCGTGCGATCTCGGCTCACTGCAAGCTCCACCTCCTGGGTTCATGCCATTCTCCTGCCTCAGCCTCCCGAGTAGCTGGGACTACAGGTGCCCGCCACCACGCCCAGCTAATTCTTTGTATTTTTAGTACAGACGGGTTTCACCGTGTTGGCCAGGATGGTCTCAATCTCCTGACCTCATGATCCACCTGCCTCAGCCTCCCAAAGTGTTGGGATTACAGGCGTGAGCCACCACGCCTGGCCTGTTTTAATCTTTAATGTGGTAAATATTATTAGATATAATCCACATAAACAAAAGCTCTTTGGGTTCTCAACAATTTTTAAGAGTCCAAGGAATCCTAAGAGCAAAAAGCTTGTTGAGTAACCACTGTTGTATACCATTGATTATGGTCTTGCTGAAACAAAAAGCAAAATGTGCCTTTATGGGTGACTGGCCCCAGGAATTGGGAACAGCTTAGAGTGGCCATGGAACCTCGAGTCCTCTCCTTCTTGCTAATGGCTAAATTCACACCAGAAGCCATGTTGCGTATATACATTTTTTTATCTTCTACAGAATCCAGCAAGACTTTGAATGCCGGATACATACTCTGTAGGTATGGATTGATTGATATCTATTAATCTTCAATTGTATAAAATGTATTAATTTAGAATAAGGGGGCATCTGTCTTACAGCTCAAGAAGATTAATGTCCACCTCAAGGCTAAAACCTGAGCAGTTTGGGATACCCACCCTCCCACAGCCATTGCAGCTGTCATGTGAGTTCAGTGGGTGAGGGATAGAGACAGGAGAAAGGTCCATGCACCATTCAAGCTGGAACCTGTTCTCTGCAGCCTGGTGCCTTTCATTGGTCCATAGAACCACAAAGCCCATCAGATTCTGGAATTTTCCTTCAGTTAGAGAAACTGGCAGGATATGACACCTATTTTTACAGCATAAGTTCTTCAGTGAAGATTTATGACTGGTGAATAGAACCCAATGTGTCCTATCTGTGTACATGCTCTATTCTAGTACACTGTTCAAGTCCTGACTAGAGTATGGTTACAAATGCTGATTCAAAGATCATCTCTATAGCTTACCAGCTGTGAGAATTTGAGCAAATTTCCTACACTCGACCGGCCTCAACTTCCCTATCTGTAAAATGGGAATAACAGTAATACTACCTGAAAAGGCTGTGGTGAAAATTAAATGATATAATGTATACCAAGTACTTATTTAGCGTGGGTGCCTGACACAGCAAAAGATCTGAAAAAATGTTAACTACTTTTTTGTGTTAGGCAGAATCATGGGGCTGGAAAGAGACTTTCTGTTCTTATTTGGTAGTTAATATTTAATATGCTACGCTCTAGAGAGACCAATTATTTGCCACTGCCCTTGCTAAGAATGGGAATGGAAAAAGCAGATCATGTCTTGCTTCTTTTTCATCCTCATCGAAAGCCCAAAGAATGAAAATAGAAGGAGGAAAAGAATCTCTCATTCACTAAAGAAAATATGCCTCCACTTTGACCGTCTGCTGTGCGTGAGTTTGCGACAATCCCCTTCTATCCAACAAGATTGTGTTTGTGTTTTAACAGGAGCTTCTGTCGCTAGAGCAGAAAGGACACAGCATTGGCCGGGCAGCATGTTTATTTGTTTGCCCTGAGTCCTGGGGCAGCTAGTTATCTTGGGCAGAGTTAGTTTTCGGGTCTGGAGCCAGGAAAACACACTCCTTAATGCCCACATATTTGCAGTGCGACACATAGCTTGGAAGCTTGTCACACCCATTGCAACCGCTGCGTGACTTGTCTCCCAGGAAAGATTGTCTCCATGAGATAGTCTTAGGGATGAATGCGGTGAGAAACGTGTACACCACTCGGGACAGCAGCCACATAACTTCAGAGGTTCATCCTCTCACAGGCCCCTGCAGTCTGGGCTGTGCTGGTGGTCTGCCTAGGAAACTGCCTTCAGTACGCAGGGGACTGTGAGTTGCCCAGTAGCTGCATTTGAGAATCAAAGCACCGATTTCAGGCAGCGATAGGCTGTTTGTCTGGAGACGGGCATGGAGACTGCTTTCATGTTCGCCTGCTGAAGGAATAGAAGGCAGGATGAACTCAGACTGAATGGCTGGCTCTGATATGTGTTTGAATGAAAACCAAAGTAAACACCACCATTTCACCAATGGCACACAGATGGACTCCTGCTTGACACCACGAGAGGAAAACTAAAAATGAAATCAGCCAGAATAACTATTTTTGTTATTAGTTATAATGATTTTAAAACAAGCAATTCTATTGTTTTAAAAGAGAGCATCAAAATAACAGGAAAATTGGAAAGAAAGTGGCAATGTCATATAATGTCTGAAAATAAGCTAAAAAGAATGCACATTATTTCAGTGGAAGAATAAAAGTCCAAGGAAAGGATATAACAAAACTTTTTGGATGTGTCACAAGCTGCTCCCATCACTACTGAAGACAAAAGAGGAGAAAGTGGGTTTGTACTATACTGCTAGGAATTTGGGTTAGACCATGAGAGCACAGTTGCTATAATAACAGTGGGGAAGCGAATAGGGACGGTAATGGGACGATGCCTCATGAGGGTCCCTGTGTGTTTGGAGCGGCTCAGGGCCTCCTTTCCATCTTAGGCAGTGAGTTACAAATATTGCAGTGCGTTACTTTCTACATAATTATTTAACCTAAAGAAACACTTAAATGATGACCACCGCCTGCAATGAGGCAATAGCAAGGATTAAAAATAGCCAAGGCAAGCCATTTAAAATATCAGGTAGCAAACAGTTAATATATGTCCTTAATGAATGAAACAAGTTTTTTGGAAGCAAGAAACTATGACTAGGAAGACTTGGAAAATTGTAGGCTTGTGTGTGCTTATTCTAATTTTCCATTGTATATGTTCTTGTTTGTAATTCCTTTCCCGCCCCTCAACCATTTAGGGCTCACTCTAGAATTTAACCCCTCTGGAGTCTCACACTTCCACATAATTAGGTTAGGTCGCCCTCTGGTGGCACAGAGCTAATCTAGCTTCTGATAAAGCCTGTGTATCCTCTGCAATGCCTTAGATTTGAGCTAATTAAATATTCTGTTGGCGCTATCATATGTAGCAAATACAAACTGATGCTTTTTAATGGAATGAAGAAACACTAAAGACCTAATTACAGTTTCTGTTCCATTTCTTGTAAAGACTTCAGGAAGCAATTTGGGATCTTGAAGAACCTAAGTAATATTCACTGTACTGTTCTATCAGAAATATGTCATTAATAGGGATTCTGTGTTACTGAGATTGATAGCATGTTTGATAAATACGCTTTCACTGTTAATGGCAAATAAAACACTCTGGCTTATAAAGAGATGACCTCAGCCAGGACAATCTTCATAAACCTATTTGAAATGGACTTGAAAAATAAAAAGGGCCAATAATCACTGCAAATATACAGGAGGTGAGAAAAAATTTTAATAAGTGAATAACTGAATTTTGAAAATTGTCCAAGCAACAGGCTTAATCAGCAGGCAGGGTGCTAGTGCTGATACCGTCTATCTAGCTCTGTGGTCTTGGATTCCATTAGATGCACCAATAGTCTTAAGCTGGATTTACGATTTTTTCTTAAACTACCTACAATGTTACTTGTAACCCAAAGAATCTCAATTAATAAATGCTCTCCAGAAGACTACAATCAGCAGAGACCCAATAATATATACATATACATTATAAAGGCAATTTAAACAACAAATAGCCAGGAAGACTTCCTCAATTATTCGGAATACACTGGGAAACATGGCAGAAGTGAGCATCAGATTTAACATGTAATAGGCACAACTGTGAGGAGAGAGGCTGATATTTAATCTCAAGCTCAGATTTTGAGGAAAAGGGCTGTGATGGATCTGGCTTTGGTCAGGAGCTCACCCTGCTATTACTGTAGCTGTGAATAGGGTAAATCAGGTGGGATTTGGGGCTGCAGCACGTAACCCAACAGATGTGAAATGCGAGGACAAATTCATATCAATCCTAGGGGGAATAAAGGAATAGTATCTTGCTTTAAGCCCTGACAAACATGTGTTTATGCTACTTCTGCTACTGTTAATAATTAATAGTGAAGTTGGTATTTTTTCTCACATTGAAATTAGGCAGTATAACTAAAGCCATATTATTGAGTTAATGTATTCTAACCCATGCCACAAAAAGATTTTATGGCTCTGTAAAGATTTCTTACAAAGAATATGGCATAGTAAAAAAAATTAATCTCAGATAAAATGCATCTAAGCTTTCAATGTCAGCTATAAAATTCCATAATTTGAAAAAAAAGTTAAATTTTAATAGAAGGATTTGAGACAGGAACAAATATCATTAACAAAATACTGTTTTACTGCTTTTGCCTAACATTTGTACGTTTCCAGCGTCTTTAAATTACACATTTACTATTTCCTCTAACACTGCAGGTAGTCGGATCCTTAGTTAATGTTCATTTCATTAATTGGAGAAAGAAATTGAGGGATTTCTCAAGATCACATAAAATCTCTTAGAGAAGTCCACATGGCCTTTGTTTGATCCATCTATTCATCTATCCATCCATCCATTCATCCATCCATCCATACATTCATACGTTTATTCATCAGATGCCTGTTGAGCAAGTCTGTATAATATGTATGTACTGTTACAAGGGTAGCAAAGGTGAATTAGATATAATATCCCTGTATTCAAGGAGCTTGCAATATAGTAGGACCAATAAGACATGTATAAATTTAGAAAATAGGCTGACATGGGTGCTTTATACATTAACAGGATTGGAATTTCAGAAGCTAAAGGGATCTTAGAGATTATGTAGTCCAATCTATCTCAAGAGTACATAAGTATTCTGTAGAATATCTAGTATCCAAGAATTGTTCCTAACACTCTTAAAAAATATAGCATATATATAATCTGTATGATATAAATATAAAAGTATATATTATAAATTATATATAATTACATATTATATTTTTTAAATATACATATAAAATGATGGACTATTGTCTATAAAAACAGTCATTTGCATTTGATTAGTTCTTATTGAGAGGAAATTTCTCTTATACTAAGCAAAAATCTGTACTTAATTTAATCTCTACTTAGAAAGCTATGCTATTTCTAACATTTTTTTCTGTAACAGGTATTCACATATTGAACTCGTGTACCCCTGGGTTATCCATTTTCCAGAAGAGGGCCTGAAAATCTTTCTGCATTCTGGTTTGCTTTCTGTAGAGGAACTAAATTTGTATGATTCTTAAATGTGATGCCTGAATTGGATCTATCTATTTAGAGTGTAATGGAGTCGCTTCCTCTCATGATATTTATTATACTCTACTCGTGAATTATGCAAAAGCATGTGCTTTTCTTGCAGCTATAACACGCTGATAGCTTGTCTTATACTTGAAGTCAACTAAAGCCTCAGGCCCTGCTGCTGCAGCCATCATCCTAGCCAAAGAGAGCATGGTGTGTGGTGGGAGGAGAGAGGGGGCAGGACAGGGCTAGTCGAGGAAATGCCTTTCGTCCTTGCTGGGTCTCAGGAACAGAAGCTGGGCATGTGGGCAGAGGAGTAAACAGGCCAGTCCTTGTCCTGGGTTTGGGGGCCCAGGCTAAGGAGAAAATAAGGAACTCCAAGTTGAGGGTAGGCCCAAAAGCAACGGAGAACTAAAAACTTATTATCTGAGGAGCAAGTCAAGATAAATATTAACAGCCAAAGTGAAATGGCTTCAATAAGGGACAGAAAAGGATAAAAAAGCAGGTTTCAGAGGTGGAATTCAGAAAAGTAACTTGAAGCAATTTTAGATCTTGTATGGGCTCACTCCTAGAGGAGGACCAAGCCTGTTCCAGCATCTTCAGACACTTAATCAACATTCACTATGTGCCACGGCCTGGCTAAGCACTGAATATAAAAGATGAAGAAGAACTGGCCCCAGTTGTTAGAGATCTCACAGCCTCCTCTGGGAGACGGATACAGGCCATATACCTATTCCGTAATGTGTTCACTACAAGGAGGAGGAACACATTGAGCTACAGAAGAAAAGCAAATAACACAGGCTGGGTTGTCAAATTAGGCTCTGGGGAGGAGACTGAGTCTTACAGCATGGGGAGGAGTTAGGCAGATGAAAGCAGTGGGGAAGGAATTTCTTCGTGGAAGAGAAAAGTCAAGTCAAAGCCAGAGAATAAGAAGCAGCATGATGTAAAAAGGAGTTACTTATAGTTCTGTGCTGCTGGATTGCCAAGTGTTGATCACTATGGTAATATATTTTTTCTTTTCCTGTACTTGAGAAGTTACCTTTAGAAACTAAGTAAAGGTCTTTACATTTATTGATTTTAATATGTATATTACTTGTCTTGCCCTTTCATAGTAGTCTTAGAATATTCTCAAAGTGTTAAAGGATTATATTTACTACTTCCCAAGAGCTACAGATCATCTGAAAACCTGATAAACATTCTTTCTCTAGCTTTCTTCTAGCCCTTGAAACAAAAAAGTTGAACAGCACAGCAGCACCAAATCCAGAGCCCCTTAGTATCCTCTAAGGATATTCTGCAAAACTGACATTGACCCCACAGTCAACTGCCCACATACATGGGTGTTTAATTAGCTGACACTCTGCAGTAATGAGAGACAGTTTGGCTATCTACAGTCAGGAATGGCAGGTTAGGACAACTTAGAAAGGATCCTACATAAAAGTATACCTGCCAAAGGAGAGGTCAGGCGTCAGAAGCCCAATCCACATGTCAGAGCTGAAGGGAACTCAGTTCCAGATACAGGCAGCAGCAATATCTAGAAATTATGGTAACAGACAACAAGCAAGTAGTCAACTGGGCAAGGCAGAGAATGAGGATCACATACCGTAATGGGCTTATTCTAAAAAGTGACGGGAGCAGAGTGATAGGGATTACAGAGGCAGATATTTAGAAATCCAAGAAACATTTAGCATCAGGAAAACAATCTAGAATCTAAAGCCCCAGCTATGAGTCAAGGGCAGGACTTCAGTTTCTAGGAGAAGCTATAATTAAGATCAAAACATGGGGCTGGAGGTAACAGATGAACACCGAGGCATAGAAGACAAATAAGAACTACACGTAGTCACTAGAACTTGGACACCAAGTGGGGACTTGGTTTCAGGAGCAAGAAAGCCGACTAAAAATACCACACAGAGTCTAAGTTAGACTGGCCACTGTTGTGACCTGGGCTACACCACCTAATAGCCTCTTTCCTTGAGACGGGGCGAGGCTGAGCCTCAGGTTGGGGATCGGGGGCCCCAGTGTTGGGAGAGGAGGGTTCCAGGGGCTAGGAATCTGTGCAGCTCACCATTTCTGTACCTGGTCCACACTTCAGGATTTGGTCACATGCCTTGCTCAGATGGAGATGCCTCTGTTCTTTTCCTGAGCCTTCAGTGTCACAATCTTATCACAAAAGGAAATGACATTATGCTGGTGTACCTGGCCCTGACTGTAGGATGCTGGCTACTAACAATTACTGCTTCCTTTTTTTAAGTGCTCATAGGCCTATATTTCATAATTCCATTTTAATTCTGATGGTGATCAATATAAAACTCTAAATAAAGGCAAGAGAGGATCAGTAAAGTGAAAGGATGATTCCATGACTGGGGAGAAAATATGGATATTTTCAGATGGGGTATTAGTCCATTCTCACGCTGCTATGAAGAAATATTCAAGACTGGGTAATTTATAAAGGAAAGAGGTTTAATTGACTCACAGTTCTGTAGGGCTGGGAAGACCTCAGGAAACTTACAATCATGGCAGAAAGGGAAACAAACAAGTCCTTTTTTCACATGGCAGCAGCAAGGAGAAGTGCATAGGAAAGCAGGGGAAAGTCCCTTATAAAAACCATCAAATCTCGTGAGAACTCACTATCACAAGAACAGGATGAAGGTAACTGCCTCCATGATTCAGTTACCTCCCACTGGGTCCCTCCCATGACACACGGGGATTATGGGAACTACAGATCAAGATGAGATCTGGGTGGAGACACAGCCAAATCATATCAGGCGGCATTTGCATTTGTCTTTAAAAGACGAAGAGTAGAGGTCAATCGGTGGAATGAGAATGAGGAAAATGATCCAGGGTGAAGGCACATCTTAAGAACAGTCAGAGATAACTGTCAACTGTGTAGTCCAGTCTGGCTGGGGTATAAAAACTTAGGCTGGAAAGAGTAGTAAGGTCAGATTCTTAAGGCCAGAACAAAGGAACTTTGCTGGGGATATATTAGGCAGTAACTGAAGCTATTTCTCTGGCCAGAGTAGAACTTTTAAAAAAGTGATGTTAATCATAAAAAACCATCAGACAGGCCCAGCGCAGTGGCTCACGCTTGTAATCCCAGCACTTTGGGAGGCCGAGGCGAGAGGATCATGAGGTCAGGAGATGGAGACCATTCTGGCCAACATGGTGAAAGCCCGTCTCTACTAAAAATACAAAAATTAGCTGGACGTGGTGGCAAGTGCCTGTAATCCCAGCTACTCGGGAAGCCGAGGCAGGAGAATCATTTGAACCAGGGAGTCGGAGGTTGTAGTGAGCTGAGATCGCGCAAAAAGAAAAATCATACAAACTCCAAATGAGCACTACTCTATAAAACAACTGGCTTGTACTCTTTAAAGTTATCAGTGCCATGAAGGATAAAGAAAAACTGAGAAATTATTTCGAAGTAAACTCAACACACATGACAACTGAATGCAACGTGTCATCTGGGTTTTTTTTTAATTTTTATTTTTATTTTAAGTTCTGGGATACATGCGCAGGATGTGCAGGTTTGTTACACTGGTAGATGTGTGCCATGGTGGTTTGCTGAACCCGTGAATCCACCTCCTAAATAATAAGCCCAGCATACATTAGCTACTTTTCCTATTGTTCTTCCTCCCCCAACTCGAACCCCCAACAGGCCTCAAAGTGTATTGTTTCCCTCCCTGTGTTCATGTGTTCCCATTGTTCAGCTCCCACTTACAAGTGAGAACATGCAGTGTTTGGTTTTCTGTTCCTGCATTAGTTTGCTGAGGATGATGATTTCCAGCTCCATCCATGTCTCTGCAAAAGACATGATCTCGTTTTTTTATTTTTATTTTTTTATGACTGCATAGTATTCCATGGTGTATATGTACCACATTTTCTTTATCCAGTGTATTGTTGATGGGCATTTGAGTTGATTCTATGTCCTTGCTATTCTGAACATGCTGCAATGAACATATGCGTACATGTGTATTTGTAATAGAATGATTTCTATTCCTTTGGGTATATACCCAGTAATGGGATTGCTGGGTTAAATGGTATTTCTGGTTCTAGATCTTTGAGGAATCATCACACTGTCTTCCACAATCATTAAACTAATTTAAATTCCCACCAACATTGTAAAAGCATTCCTGTTTCTCCGCAAGCTCACCAGCATCTGTTGTTGGAATTTTTTTTTTAAGCTAAGGGTATTATTGGCATAATCAGCCAAGTCTGAATATGGTCTGTAGATTAGAAAATAGTATTGTGTCAGTGTAATTCCTGATTTGATAACTGTATTGAGCTTATGTTCTTGTTTTGGGGAAATGTACACCGAAGCATTTACGGGTAAAGAAACATAATGTCTGCAACTATCAAATTGTTCAGAAATAAAGATATGTATATATATATATGTACACACACACATATATGTATGTGTATAAAAGTGAGAGACAGAGAATGAAAAAAGCAAATGTTATAAAGTGTTAATATATGGGGAATCTAGGTGTAGGGTATTCTGGAATTCTTTGTACTTTTCTCAAAACTTCTGTACATCTAAAATTATGTCAAAATAAAAATTAAGAGAAAAAAATACATAATATGGCGGTTGAACATGATGTAGTGACTGATTAAGAGGCTCCCAAGAGGCTAATGCAATTATCCAGGTGAGAGGTAATTACTGCCAGGTTGTGGCAGAGGAATAGACAGGAGAAGGAAGTGAGGGACATTCCACAAATAAAGCCACCTATACTTGTCAACTTAAAAGATAAGATACAGGAATTGGATGACTTGGAGTTTTTAACTCAAGGTGTCCAAGAGAATGGCATCACCTTCACAGCTGGGAACATTTATTTAATGATCATGCTAAAGCATTCCTGATGAGATTTCAAAATAAAAACTGTAATTTTAGGAAAGAGGAGTGATAAAATAACACGGGCCAAGGCTAGAATTACTGAACACTCAAAAGGTAAGTTGAATATTTTGTTGTTGTTAAAGTATTCAAGTAAACATAATTGTGGTCTAGCTGGTAAATTTTTATTTGTGCAACCAGCCAGAAAAGAATTACATCAATCTTCAATAAGATGAAAACAGTGCTGGGGCTGGCCACGGTGGCTCACACCTGTAATCCCAGCACTTTGGGAGGCTGAGGCGGGCGGATCATGAGGTCAGGAGATCGAGACAATCCTGGCTAACACGGGGAAACCTCGTCTCTACTAAAAATACAAAAAATTAGCTGGGCGTGGTGGCGGGCGCCTGTAGTCCCAGCTACTCACAAGGCTGAGGCAGGAGAATGGCGTGAACCCGGGAGGCGGAGCTTGCCGTGAGCCGAGATCGTGCCACTGCACTCCAGCCTGGGCGACACAGCTAGACTCTGTCTTAAAAAAATAAAAATAAAAAAAAAGAGGAAAAGAGTGCTGAATGCTAAAAGGTAAATTAAAAAAACAAAGACAAAAACAGGAAACAAACAAGCCCAATATTCAATACTTAGGTGATGGGTACACTAGAAGCCCAACTTCCACCACTGAGCATGTAACACCTATGTAACAAACAAGCACATGTACTCCCTGAATCTAAAATTAAAAACATCACTATAAGGTAAGCCTTCCAAAGAGTGCAGATGCTGGGCCTGACTGACCATCACTCTCAGATACACAGCCCCTCTCATTAGAGCCTGCTGTCCATCCCAGCTCTGTCTTTCTCAGACCACTCATGTGACCTGGGCCCAATAAAAGAGGTCTCTGTCAACCAGAGCTTTCTGGTGCCCTCTTGTTTGCATTTTGGTATCCTGAAATGTTAACCTTCCACCCTCTTTGCTTTTTCCAACAAACTATTCTCTTATCAACTATTGGGGTAGAATGTATTATTTATTCACAATTTTTCCTCCCTGCCCTTGTTCACCAATACTTCCCCACCCCATTGACTACAGACTGGGCCATGTAGAGGAAATGGCAGGTGCAAGTTCTGAGCAGAGGCATCACTTGCTGCTTCCACTATTGCCCCTCCTGTCCTCTGCCAGGAGAGCCACATGTCCTAGGTAATGGCTGTTCCTTCTGCCTGGTCCATGTGGCTCCAACCCCTAGAGCCAGTCTAGACAAACCCAGCCAATCTCAGCCAAGCCAAGCCAAAACTGACTTAATAGGTATATGATGACAAAATAAATGTTTATTGTTGTAACCACTGAGTGTGGGAGTGGTTTGTTACACAATATTATCACAACTAAAAAAAAAAAAAAAAAAAAAAAAAAAAAGACAGTTCACCAATCTCTTGCCTATTTGGTTTTAGTTTTCAGGTTTTTATTCACCCCTTGAGTCTGAGGCTTATAAAGCCTTCTTTGGAACGGAACTTTGGCTTTTCTGGCCTCTAAGGCCTCCCTTGTAAGCTACTCTTATTCTGCGAATAATATGATTTCTGGCCACCTTGCCTACAACTATGACCCATCATGGGTATAATCTGCTGCTTACATCCCCACTAATGTTTACAGGCCTGCAAAACAGGAAATAGACATGAGATTTTATATTCTGTATTCAGAGCATAAAGGTCCTCATCTACATGAAATTCAGTTATTCAGAAAGCTTTCCTCTTTAGAACACAACTGAAAAGAAAGAAGGGGAAATGATTGAGAATAGTGAAAATCATGAAGGCCCCCAACGTTGATGCCCATGAACAGAAATGTATTACTCAGAGAAGAGCTCCCCACTCAAAATCAATGTGATTTTATATCATATGCACTTCTAACACACATGATAATATGGTTTGCAAAGCCCACATCTGATTGGAGGAGAAGAGATGGAGTGCTATGGTCAGGAACACCAGTATCAGTCAGATGGGAAAGCTGACTTTCTGACAGGAAGAGAGGAGACAAAAGTCTATTATAATGGCACACAATAAAAACAAAAAGCCCAGTGGTAAATATCCCTATACAATAGGACCTCTCTGTAGTATAATAGATCAAAGTAATTGCTGCGACTTTCTTTTTAAATCAGCATTTAGCAATTTGAATATAATTGTCTTATGGGGAAAAAAGCTCTCAAGTTAGTAATATCTAAAAGTTGATGTACAGCTGAGCTTATTAGAAATGCTATTAGTAACATCAGAAATGAAATTCTGTTTAATTGCATGCCCACGAAGTGACAAATGCTACATATTTTATTTCTGGGTTTCAGTTGTGGGGATCAGGATAGGCTGCAGTGTACCTCTGTAAACATTTGTAAAAAACAAGCAATACTCTGTGGTTTCATTAAGTAAAAGAAACTCTGGGCCGGGTGCGGTGGCTCACGCCTGTAATCCCAGCACCTTAGGAGGTGGAGGCAGGCAGATCATTTGAGGTCAGGAGTTTGAGGCCAGCCTGGCCAACATGGTGAAACCCCGTCTCTACTAAAAATACAAAAATTAGCCGGGCGTGGTGGCGGGCGCCTATAATCCCAGCTACTTGGGAGAATGAGTTAGGAGAATCACTTGAACCCAGGGGGTGGAGGTTGCGGTGAGCCGAAATCGCACGGCTTCACTCCAGCCTGGGCAAAAAAGTGAAACTCCATCTCAAAAAAAAAAAAAAAGAAAAAGAAAGAAAGAGAAAAGAAACCCTGGGTTATTACCAACTTCCATGACTTTCCATGTGCCATTCCCTCTTTTGTAATAAATCTCCTCACACCTCCAAACCCTGCGGTCTTCACGGGCCAACTGCTTCTCATCCTTCCATTCACATCCTCTGGGAAGCTCTCCCCAACGACTTCCCCCTCCTAGCTGGAGTTATGTATCCCCTAGTACTGCCACAGTGCCCTCTTCCTCTCTCTGCTGCCTACCACATGGCCTGCTACACTCACCTGTCCAGGGGTGGGCACCCTCACTGCCCTCTAACTCCCCAAAGGCAGGTAGCACGTCAGTTGAATGCATCATTGGTCCCTTCGTTCCTGGTAACTAGCCAACTCCCAGTATACATTCGTTAAGTGGATAATGTTCCCATCCAGGTAGCTTTCCACATGAGGGAATCTGCATTACAACTGTGGCAGCAAGAAGAAAATACTCTAACAGAAGGAACACAGCTACACTAGGCCAGAGGGTTGGTAGCTTTTGAGGGTGAAATTCAAGTTTTTGTCCAAATTCCAGTATGCAGCTCTATTCTATTCCAAGGCCACAGATTTCACTGCAGGCTTAACAAAGGCGTCCTTCTCACTCATGTCACTGGTCACAAGAGGACTCTTCATATATACTGGTGCTTCCCATCTAGTGCTAGAGGCAACAGTGCTAGAGACTGGGCAGAAAGGGGCCTGTGGGCCCACAGAATTTACAACCCTAGAGGGATTTTTTAAAATGCTCCTTCAAAGAAAGCCTTGTGAAGGGGAATTCTCTTTCAGACTGTGATCAAAAGACATTTTTTGAGCAATCAAAATGAACCATTGCTCTATACAACCACTGAGCTTATAACCATTGTTAATGACAGGTCAGTGGCTCCAATTTCATATAAAAGGTCGGAAAATTTGAGATGAGAAGTATCTGGTATAACTGTCTGTTAGACTGGGAACTAGGAGCCTACAGATCTGGGTTCTAGTCTGTTTTTTTCACTAATTATTTGGCAGACTACAAGTCATAGAATCTGCCTGGGTCGCTGTTTTCTCACCTGCAAGCAAGAGAGGTGAGTAAGAGGGTCTCTAATCGTCCCTCCAGCTCTCCTTCCAGATCCCTCCAACATGCTATGTTCACAAGGATGATTAAGAGTTGCTAAGAAAAAAAACTAAAACACATGTCAATAGAGAAATACTTAATGACAGGAACTAGGCTATGAGTATGCATGGGCATGAGAAAGTGCTCATGATATACTTTTAAATGAAAAAAAAGCAATTTACAAATTGTATGCCATGTATTACCAATTGCATATAAACATATGGAAGGCCCTTTGCCTCCCTGACTAAGCACATTTTGCAATCAAAGTATATCTATGTTTGTGTGCGTATGTGTTGTAGACACATTTCATACATATGGAAAAATTACCACACTAAGACAAAGCAATTATTCACAATGGTGGTGTTGGAATTACTACTATTTTATTCTTACAAGTTTTTAGTAAAGTACAGATTTTATATTTTTAACTGGAAAAATAATCTTGTTAATGTTTTCTTCTGATCATTAAATGAATATACGTACATTCTAATAGGGCTAATATTTCATACCTACGTAATTGGAATTAAAATGATAGTTGACCATTCAGGACTATATTGGAATTTGGTGGCTATCAAACGAGCTATACTCCGTGCAAATAAAGTGCAAGTCATTTCCTATTCTATTCCAAATTTTGGAGTTCCGCTTCCAGTGATAATTAGAGGCAAGCCCCACTGAGTCTGGCACTATGAAACTGCGCAAGCTGCTGCCAGGGGATTGTTCTCCTTCCTCCTTCTGAGAGCTCATCTCTGCGGTCCTCATTTAAACACAGATCCTGCCTCTTCCCTGCCCATTGTTGCAGCCTTTGCATCTTTCACTCCTGTAAATATTTAACAAGCAGTGGGACAGTTTCATTCTAGCATCAGCCAGCTTCAGTCAAGCTGGTAAGGGAAAATTGAAACCTACAACTAGATTGAGCAAGGGCAACTGCAGCTCATAGGAGACAACTCGGTACTGTCAATCCAGATAAGGAGGCAGATAACTTTTTGGCACAATAAGCTTCTAAAGCTAGGTGAAAGGTTAGCTCTTACACTGAGAGATGTTTCTTTTTTCACTTAAAAAATAAAAAAGGGAGGCCAGGCATGGTGGCTCACGACTGCAATCCCAGCACTTTGGGAGGCCAAGGCAGGCAGATCATTTGAGGTCTGGCATTCAAGACCAGCCTGGCCAACATGGTGAAACCCCACCTCTAACAAAAAAAACATACAAAAATTAGCCTGGCATGGTGGCGTGCCCCTGTAGTCCCAGCTACCGAGGAGGCTGAGGTGGGAGAATCACTTGAACCTAGGAGGACAGAGGTTGAAGTGAGCCAAGAGTGCACGACTGCACTCCAGCCTTGGCCACAGAGCGAGACCCTGTCTCAAATAAATAAATAAAAATTAAAAAGTTTTAAAAAGTGACATTAAGAGAAAAAGAGAAATATGGTGAGACATATTCTCACAGTAGTCTGCAATTCAGACCTACTCATGAGTTTTTACCTGGCTCTACCCTCAACAGTATCTAAAGTGCCTCCATCTTCCCCACTCAGCACTGGTCACTTCAACACAGGGAATGAATAGGATGCTAACAGCTCAAAGGTTTTGAAAGAGGTTGAAGAACATGCCACACACACTGCCCCCCGCTGCCCCAAGAATAACCCAAGACTTCAAGGGGGAGGAATAAATTAATCACCCATTACTGGAGCAGGAATATGGGGAAGGGGCAATGGATATTTCTTGTTGATGTCATAATACCAGTTTTATTGAAGATAGTTTAATTTTATCTTTGTAATCCTATTACCCTTGCTGGCATTTGGCTTAGAAAAGGCTAGTGACAAAATTCTGCTGATGAGACTCGGAAGAAGTCTGATGAGAGCTTTGGGGACACACAGGAGGAGATGGTCTAGCTTCCTTAAGACGGTGTCTGCATGAAAAAATGCTCATCATCACTGGCCATCAGAGAAATGCAAATCAAAACCACAATAAGATACCATCTCACACCAGTTAGAATGACGATCATTAAAAAGTCAGGAAACAGGTGCTGGAGAGGATGTGGAGAAATAGAAACACTTTTACACCGTTGGTGGGACTGTAAACTAGTTCAACCATTGTGGAAGACAGTGTGGCAATTCCTCAGGGATCTAGAACTAGAAATACCATTTGACGCAGTCATCCCATTACTGGGTATATACCCAAAGGATTATAAGTCATGCTGCTATAAAGACACATGCACACGTATGTTTATTGCGGCACTACTCACAATAGCAAAGACTTGGAACCAACCCAAATGTCCATCAATGATAGACTGGATTAAGAAAATGTGGCACATATACACCATGGAATACTATGCAGCCATAAAAAATGATGAGTTCATGTCGTTTGTAGGGACATGGATGAAGCTGGAGACCATCATTCTCAGCAAACTATCACAAGGACAAAAAACCAACCACTGCATGTTCTCACTCATAGGTGGGAATTAAACAATGAGAACACTTGGACACAGGAAGGGGAACATCACAGACCGGGGCCTGTTGTGGGGTCGGGGGAGAGGGGAGGGATAGCATTAGGAGATATACCTAGTGTAAATGACGAGTTAATGAGTGCAGCACACCAACATGGCACATGCATACATATGTAACCAACCTGCATGTTGTGCACATGTACCCTAGAAGTTAAAGTATAATAAAAAAAAAAATTAAAAAAGAAAGACAGTGTCTGCATGCGACTCTTAGAACCGCTGCAGCCAACTTCCACCAGGCTGAGAGCTGAGACAGCACTAATAATAACAGACTCGAGAGATGGAACAAAATCAGGGCCTTGGTAGCATTGCTGAGCCACTGAATCAATTTAGCCTGAAGCCTCTGGACTTTCAGTTAGGGAAGGTAATACATTTCCTGATTGTTTTAGCCACTGTGAGTTGGGGAAAAGGAAGAGGTCTAGGGGAATGATTCACTGTGGGGTGAGGGTAATATTCACAGGCACAACCTAAAAGGGTGGACAGTGACGGAGGTCATGGACATGGGGTAGGGTAAGTTAGGTAGACTGGGTCCACCCAGCCCTTTGTCTCCCTTACTAAGCAAGCACACTTTGCAATCAAAGCAAAGCTAAGAGAAAGAACTTTCCTCGGGGTTTCATGTGTTTTACTTAGCCAATGTAGCAGGGTTACAAATAACTCAGACTATATACTCACATGTACAAAGAAGTTGTAGTTAATTTCCTATAAGCCTCCACCCCCTCTAGGTACTTGCTAATTAACTTGCTAATTAGAGTTTCTGTCTCTTAGGGTTTAAACAGTCTCCTTTTGGTTAAGTAATCATATTATTCAAAGTTCAATTTCCTATGGGGCCTGGCATGATTCATACATTTTGGATGACACAGTCTCTGGGTAAATCCTCAGCCTTCAAGAGTGCTGCTTTACTATCTTTCTCCTTCCTAAGAGATGGATCAGGCACCTTACAGTGTTCCTGCGGTGGGTATCCTTTGGGGGCTTGCTGCTATAGGATGGCTCATCTGATCTATACACTTAACTGGTAACCACTGTGTTATGGCCCATCCCCTATAACCTTCTCAGGTCTTGCACTGGTACTCATCTCTGGAGTCTGGGTCCCAGCTACCTGCACCTTTATAAAGACCCCTCTCATGGGAGCCTCTTCATCCTGCTGGTGCTCTGGCTCTCCCAGCACTTCCCATCACTTGAACAGGGCACACAGGCATCCTTGCAGGCAGGCTGAGGCTTTGGGGGAGCCAGGAGCACTGCCCCAGCCTCACCTGTCCCGTCAGCTCCCCCTGCTCCATGACTCTGATGCCATGTTGGACATGGAGCCAAGCAGAGTGCCATACTCCCCAGGGGGTTTCTGCCTCCTCCGGCTTCTCTTGGGAAAGCAGCCCTGAGCCTGAGGGTTGTGGATGACTCAGTGGTGACTCACTTTTATGTTCCTATGTTCCCATTAGCTCAAGGCTTGGGCTTCGGAAGGGAAGAAAATGAAGACCTTAGCCTCTATAACTTACCTTTGGTTCCCTTGTCCTTTTTACAAACTTGAAAGTGTTGAAAATTTTAGGCTTCTCATTTTCCCATCTTTTTTCACAGGCCTCCTCCCACCTAAGACTCTAAGGTCAGTACCATCAAGCATTAATCTGTTAAAGAAAAGAGCTTTAGAATTTAGAAATACCATCTCCATCTCCATAAAGTTTGCCTTTAAAAGCTTTTAAACTTACAAAACTGGTTAAGCAAAAACCCTTAATAATAGAAATTTAAATGACTTTTTAAGGCAGGACTACCTTTTTCTTGTGTGGTACAATGAACCTCATTTTCAACACTGTCAAGTTTGTGAAAAGGACAAGAGAACCAAAGGTAAGTTCCAGAAGCTAACATCTTCATTTTCTTCCCTTCTGAAGCCCAAGCCTTGAGCTAATGGGAACATAGGAACATAAAACTGAGTATCAGACTATAGGAAAAAGTGACAACAAATCAACTCCATCTATCTATATCTAATATATATATATAACAATATAATATACAATTTTATGTATATATAAAAATATATTTAATTAGTCACACTACAGAAAAATGGGGTTAGAGCAGTGGTCATAATTAATGATGGGGAATGAATGGAGACACATGGAGTTATCCCACCACCTACCGAGTTAGACAGGGTACAGTGCCTGTTCTGTCTTCTCCTCTGCAGCCCTATGGCCAGGATAGGAAATACAGGTTACATGAGCTTTTTGATCAGCTATATATCCTTCTTGAATGCTTTGATGAACTGTTATAATTGGTTTTGCAGGTTTCTATTTCTCTCCACTGTTATGCTAAGGAATTAAATTCAAAATGCTACAGATAATCTTTGAATAAATATGATTTCAATGAAAAGGGGTCCATAACCCTGTCTAATTAAACCTTTCTATTCTCTGACATCATTTCAATAAAATATTTGATCTTCTGCAATGACTCCAATAATTGGTTACAGTTGTTCACTGAAATTCAAATTCCCTTCCCACTATCAGAGGAGAAGCAGAGCCTGCATCTGCCCCAGGACACACCAGGGCAAACACATTAGCTAGACAGAGAGAGGATTGTTGTTCTCAGCTGGGATCTGAAAAAAAAATCCATCATCTCAAAAACCAAATACAGAAAGTGAACGTATTAATTTTTAATGAAGAAAATGTAACTAACAGGAGGATGGATGCTCGTGTTCAGTGAGTGCAGCTTCTCCCTGAAGACAATTTTCCTGGGATACTAAATTATTATCAGAATGTTGTTTGGTGAGCATGGCATTACAGCAAGTGGAACTAGTTGGGTAAATTCTAATGCACATTGACGTTGGGGTGGATCCACTGCAGCCCCTCTAGGGACACAGCTACCCCTGGGGTGGGCTACTTTCTCTCCTGGACATTTTGGAGATACACTCCTGTCATAAGAGTCTCTGAATCTAACTTTTCTTTCCTGTATACATTAAAACAAACATTTCCAACCTTTTCCTCCTATTTGTTTATTTCAGAAAACTTAGACAAGCAAAATACAACAAAATAAATAATACTCTCCCGGAGACAACCACTATTAAGATCCTGGACATTCTTTCAGACTTCTGTTTTCATCAATTGTTGTTCTGACTTTTTCTGCGCTCAGTCATCCCAATCTCCATCCCCAGTCAAGTGTGGGTCCCAGCCCTGGGTGAGGGCCTGGGGAAAGGGTAGAGGAGGCACTCAGAGCACACAGTTCAGCACCTTCTCAGAGGTATAATTCACATGTGCTAAAGACCATGGCAGCAGTTTGAGCAGCCAGCAGAGTGCTCCACCAGAACACGACAAACACCCTGGGAGTTTGCTTTGCCCATGTTCCCTCATAAATGAAATTTCCATCGCATATTCATGGACAGAAGAATCAATATTGTTAAAATGCCCATACTACCCAAAGTGATCTACAGATTCAATGCAATTTGTAGTAAAATTTCAACATTTTTCAGAAAATACAAGAAACCCTAAAATTTGTATAGAATCACAAAAGACACCAAAACCAATGCAATTATGAGCAAGAAAAGCAAAGCTAGAAGTGTCACACATCCTAATTTCAAAATATCTTACAAAGCTATGGTAATCAAAACAGTATAGTACTGATGTGAAAGCAGACATATAGACCAATGGAACAGAATAGAAAGCCCAGAAATAAACTCACATATATGTGGTTAGTTAATCTTTGACATGGGTGTTAAGAATACCCAATGAGTAAAGGATAGTCTCTTCAATAAATGGTACTGGAAAACTGGATATCCCAAAGCAAAAGAATAAAATTTGAGAGAGAGGTGGAGCAAGATGGCAGAATAGAAGGTTCCACCGATGATTGCCCCCTCAAGGACACCAATTTAACAACTATATAGAAAAAAAACACCTGTATAAGAATGAAAAATCAGTGAGCACTCATAGTACCTGGTTTTAACTTCATATTGCTGAAAGACGCACTGAAAAGATAGAAAAAAACAGTCCTGAATTGCCAACAAAACTCCTCCCCACCCCCTGCAGTGGCAGAATGGTGTGAAGAACAGAGAATGTCTGGGCACTGGGGGAGGGAGAACACAGTAATTGTGAGGCATTGAACTCAGTACTGTCCTGTTAGAGCAGAAAGGAAAACTGGACCGGACTCAGCTGATGCCTGCCCACCAAAGGAGCATTTACACCAGCACTAGCCAGGGGAAATCGCCAATCCCAGCAGTCTGAACTTGAGTTCCTGCAAACCTCGCCACTGTGTGCTACAGAGCTCTGTATCGCTAAATGAACTTGAAACGCAGTCTAAGCCATAACGACTGCAACTCTTAGGTGAATCCTAGTGCTGAACTAGGCACAGAAACAGTGGCCTGGGAGGGGACATGTATCATACTGAGACACCAGCCAGGGCGGCTAAGGGTGTGCTGGCATCATCCCTCCCTTAACTCCAAGCTGCACAGCTTCTGGCTCCAAAAGAGACCTCCTTCTTCCACTTGAAGAGAGGAGAGGGAAGAGTGGCAAGGACTTTGTCTTGCATCTTGGATACCAGCTTAACTACTGCAGAATAAAACACTGGCCAGAGTCATGAGGCCCCCATTCCAGGCCCTAGCTTCCAGATGACATTTCTAGACACACCCTAAGTCAGAGGGTAACTGCTACCCTTCCATCCACCTGGGGAGAGGAGAGGAGAAGGAAGAGTGGAAAGGACTTTGTCTTGCATCTCAGATATCAGTTCAGCCACAGCAGGATAGGGCATGGGTGAGAAGCTTAAGGCCCCCTTTTCAGTCCTAGCTCATGGACAGTTCTAGGCACATCCTAGGCCAAAAGGGAACCTGCTCCCTTGAAGGGAAGAACCCCGTCCTGGCGGCATTCATCACTTTTTAACCAAAGAGCTCTTAGGTTCTGGATAACCAGCAGCAATACCTAGCTAATAAGTCAAGGACCTTGGGCAAGATACTGAGCCTTGCTGGCTTCAGGTGAGACTCAGCACATTCCCAGATGTGGTGGCTTTGGTCAAGCCTCCTTCCATTTGAGAAAAGCAGAGGGAAAAGTAAAGGGGACTTTGTCTTGCATCTTAAGTACCAGCTCAGCCATAGGAATGTAGAGCACAAAATGGGCTCTTGGCATCCTCAATTCTAGGACTTGGCTCTTGGACAGCATTCTTGGACCTGCCCTGGGTCAGAGGGGAGCCTGCTGCTCGGAAGGGTGAGTCCCAGGTCAGGCAGCATTCACCACAAGCTGACTGAAAAGTTCTTGGGCCTTAAGAGAACATCAGCAGTAATCTCACAGTATTTCCTGCGGGCCTGTGGTGGCAGTGGCCATGGGTAAGGCTCCTCTACTTTTGGAAAGTGGAGGAAAGAGTGGATTGTGTCTTGTGGTTTGAGTGCCAACTCAGCCACAGTACAGTAGAACACCAGGTGGACTTCTAGTGGTTTTGACTGTAGTCCCTGGCTGCTGGACAGCATCTACTGACCTACCCAGGGCCTAGGGGAACTCACCACCCTGAAGGGAAAGACACGGGTCTGGCTGGCTTTGCTACCTGTCGATCATAAAACCCCAGGGCCTTGAATGAACATAAGCAGTAGCCAGGGAGTGGTTACAGCAGGACTTGGGCAAGACCCACTGCTGTGCTGCCTTCCAGTATGATGCAGCACAGTCAGAGTAGTGGTGGCCACAGGGGTGCTTGTGTCACTTCATCCCTAGCTTCGGGTGGCTCAGGACACAGAGGGAGACTTTGTTTGGAAGAAAGTAAGGGAAGAGAGCAAGAGCCTCTTCCTGGTAATCCAGAGAATTCTCCTGGATTTTGTCCAAGACCATCAAGGTGGTACCTCTATGAGTCTGGAAGAATCACAACACTAGTGAGCTTGGGGTTCCCCCTAAAACAGCTACAGCTTAGAACACAACAGTCAAGTCCCTTCAAACACCTGGAAGACCTTTCCAAGAAGGACGGGCACAAACAAGCCCAGACTGTGAAGACCAAAATAAATAACTAATTCTTCAATGTCCAGATGCTCAAGAACATCTACAAGTATCAACACAACCCAGGAAAACATGACCTCACCAAATAAACTAAATAAGGCACCAGGGACCAATCCTGGAGAAACAGAGATGTGTGATCTTTCAGAAAGATAATTCAAAATAGCTGTATTGAGGAAACTCAAAGAAATTCAAGATAACACAAAGAAGGAATTCAGAAGATAAATTTAACAAGGAGATTAAAATAATTAAAAAGAATCAAGGGGAAAATCTGGAGCTGAAAAACTCAATTGGCATACTGAAGAATGCATCAGAGTCCTTTAGTGGCAGAATTGATCAAGCAGAAGAAAGAAGTAGTGAGCTTGAAGGCAGCCTATTTGAAAATACAGTCAGAGGAGACATAAGAAAGAATAAAAAACCATGAATCACACCTACAGTATCTAGAAAATAGCCTCAAAAGGCAAATCTAAGAGTTATTGGCCTTAAAGAGGAGGTAGATAAAGAGGTAGGATTAGAAAGTTTATTCAAAGGGAAAATAACTGGCCAGGCATGGTGGCTCACGCCTGCAATCCTAGCACTTTGGGAGGCCAAGGCATTTGGATCACTTGAGGTCAGGAGTTCAAGACCAGCCTGTCCAACATGGTGAAACCCCATCTCTACTAAAAATACAAAAATTAGCTTAGCGTGGTGGCGTGTTTCCGTAATCCCAGCTACTTGGGAGGCTGAGGCATGAGAATCGCTTGACCCCGGGAGGAGGAAGTTGCAGAGAGCTGAGATTGCACCACTGCACTCCAGCCTGGGCGACAGAGCAAGACTCCATCAAAACAAATAAACAAACAAACAAAACAAAGGGAAAATAACAGAGAATATACCAAACCTAGAGAAACATATCAATATCCAAGTACAGGAAGGTTATGGAACACATCTTCAACCAAGAAGATTTAACCCAAAAAAGACTACTTCAAGGAATTTAATTAGTAAACTCCAAAAGGTCAAAGATAAAGAAATGAGCCTAAAAGTAGCAAGAGAAAAGAAACAAATAACATACAATGGAGCTCCAATGCATCTGGCAGCAGAGTTTTCAGTGGAAACTTTATGGGCCTGGAAAGAGTGGTATGACATATTTAATACGCTGAAGGAGAAAAAACACTTTTAATCTAGAATAGTATGTCCAGTGAAAATATCTTTCAAACATGAAGGAGAATAAAGACTTTCCCAAATGAACAAAGGCTGAGGGATTTCATCAATACCATACCTGTCCTACAAGAAATGCTTAAGGGAATACTTCAGTCAGCAAGAAAAGGACATTACCGAGCAATAAAAAATCACTGGAAGTTACAAAACACACTGGCAATAGTAAGTACACAGAAAAACACAGAGTATTATAACACTGTAACTGTGGTGTATAAACTATTCTTACCCTAAGTAGAAAGACTAAATAATGAACCAGTCAAAAATAATGACTACAACAACTTTTCAAGACATAATCAGTACAATAAGATATAAATAGAAACAACAAAAAGTTAAAAAGTGGGGGGATGAAGTTAAGGCATATAGTTATTAGTTTTCTTTTTGCTGGTTTGTGTGCTTATGCAAATAATGCTAAGTTGTTATCACATTAAGACAACAGGTTATAAGATAATCTTTGCAAGACTCATGGTAACATCAAAGCAAAAAGCATATAAGGGATGCACAAAAAATAAAAAGCAAGAAACTAAATCACATCACCAGAGAAAATCACCTTCACTAGAGAAAGACAGGAGGGAAAGAAAAAAGGAAGAAAAGACCACAAAACAACTAGAAAACAAAGAATAAAATGACAGGAGTAAGTCCTTACTTATCAATAATAACATTGAATGCAAATGGACCAAACTCTGCAATCAAAACACACAGACCAACTAAATGGATGAAAAAACAAGACCCATTGATTTGTTGCCTGCAAGACACACTTCACCTATGAAGACACACACAGACTGAAAAGAAAGGGATGGAAAAAGATATTCCATGCCAATGGCAACCAAAAAAGAGCAGGAGTCACTATACTTATATCAGACAAAATAGATTTCAAGATAAAAACAACAAGAAGAGACAAAGGTCACTCTATAATGATAAGGGAGTCAATTCAGCAAGAGGGTATAATAATTTTAAATACACATGCACCCGGTCAGGCACAGTGGCTCACACCTTTGTGAGGCACACACTTTGGGAGGCTGAGGTGGGCAAATCACCTGAGGTCAGGAGATCGAGACCAGCCTGGCCAACATGGTGAAAACCCCTCTCTACCAAAAATACAAAAATTAGCTGGGTGTGGTGGCATGTGCCTGTAATCCCAGCTACTTGGGAGGCTGAGAAAGGAGAATCACTTGAACCCAGGAGGTGGAGGTTGCAGTGAGCCAAGATTGCACTACTGCACTCTAGCCTAGGTGACAGAGCAAGACTCCAACTCAAAAAAAAAAAAAAGTATATATATATATATATATATATATACATATATACATATACACACACACATACACACACACACCCAATACTGGAGCACCTGGATATGTAAAGGAACTATTATCAGAGCCAAAAAGAGAGATAGGTCCCAATACAATAATAGCTGGATACTTCAACACCCCCCTTTCAGCATTGGATGGATTTTCCAGACAGAAAATCAACAAAGAAACATCAGACTTAATCTGCACTATAGACTAAATGGATCTAATAGATATTTACAGAGCATTTCATGTAAGAGCTGCAGAATACATGTTCTTTTCCTCAACACATGGATCATTCTCAAGTATAGACCATTTGCGAGGTCACAAGACAGTCTTAAAACATTCAAAAAATTGAAGTAATATCAAGCTTCTTCTCTAGAAAAACTAGAAATCAATGACAAGAGGAATCTTGGAAACTATAAAAAAGAAACATGGAAATTAAGCAATATGCTCCTGAATGACCAGTCAATAAAGAAATCAAGAAGGAAATTTAAAAATTTCATGAAACAAATGATAATGGAAGCACAACATACCAAAACTTACGGGATACAGCAGTTCTAAGAGGGAATTTTATCGTTATAAGTGCCTACATCCAAAAAGAGAAAACTTCAAACAGACAACCTAACAATGCATATTAAAGAACAAGAAAATCAAGAGCAAACTAAACCCAAAATTAGAAGAAAAGAAATAATAAAGATCAGAGCAGAAGTAAATGAAATTAAAATGAAAAAACAATACAAAAATCAATGAAACAAAAAGTTGGTTTCTTGAAAAGTTAAACAAAATTGACAAACCTTTAGCCAGACTAAGAAAAAAAGAGAGAAGAGCCAAATAAATAAAATCAGAAATGAAAAAGGAGATATTACACTGATATTGCAGAAATTCAAACGATTATTAGTGGCTATTATGAGCAACTACATGCCTATAAATTGGAAAATCTAAAAGAAATGAACAAATTCCTAGATACACACAACCTAACTGAGATTTAACCAGGAAGAAATTCAAGCCTAATGAGATCAATAACAGTAACAAGATTGAGGCTTTAATAAAAAGTCTCCCAGTAAAGAAAAGCCTGGGACCTGACAGCTTCACTGCTGAATTCTACCATGCATTTAAAGAAGAACTAATACCAATCCTATTCAAACTGTTTCAAAAAATAGAGGAGAGGGAAATACTTCCAAACTCATTCTGTGAGACCAGAGTTACCCTGATACCAAAATCAAAGACACATTAAAAATAAATAAATAAAACTAAAGGCCAAGATTTCTGATGAATATTGATACAAAAATCCTCAACAAAATTACTAGCAAACTGAATTCAACCATACATTAAAAAGATCATTTTATCATGACGAAGTGGGATTTATCCCTGGGATGCAAGGATGCAAGGATGGTCAACATACACAGATCAGTGTGATACATCATATCAACAGAATGGAGGATAAAAACCATATGATCATTTCAATTGATGCTGAAAAAGCATTTGATAAAATTCAAAATCTTTTCATGATAGAACCCCTAAAAAAACTGCAGATAGAAAAAACATACCTCAAAAGCCATATATGACATATGTGGCTATTATGGGAAATTATATACCTATAAATTGGAAAATCTAAAAGAAATGAACAAATTCCCCCATTCAGTATGATACTAGCTGTGGGTCGGTCACATATGGCTTAATATGACAGACCCACAGCTAGTATCATACTGAATGGGGAAAAATGGAAAACCATTCCTCTAAGATCTTGTACACACCAAGGATGCACACTGTCACCACTATTATTCAACATAATACTGAAAGTTCTAGCTAGAGCAATCAGACAAAAGAAAGATATAAAGGGCATCCAAATTGGAAAGGAAGAAGTCAAATTATCCTGGTTTGAAGATGATATGATCTTTTATTTGGAAAAACCTAAAGATTCCACAAGAAAACTATTAGAACTGATAAACAAATTCAGTAAAGTCCCAGGATATAAAATCAACATACAAAAATCAGTAGCATTTCTACAGGCCAACAGTAGAAAATTTTTCTGTGAAAAAAATTTAAAAAGTAATCCCATTTACAGTAGCCACACATAAAACTAAATACCTAACAATTAACCAAAGAATTATTAAGTTAATTAGTAAAAGATCTCTATAAAGAAAACTATAAAATACTGAAAAGAATACCAAAAAAAAAAAAAAAGAAAAATATTCCATATTCGTGGATTGGAAGAATCACTGTTGTTAAAATGCCTATACTACCCAAAGCAACCTACAGATTCAATGCAATGCCTATCAAAATACCAATAACATTCTTCACAGAAATAAAAAAGAGAATCCTAAAATTTATATGGAACCTCGAAAGACTCAGAATAGCCAAAGCTATCCTAAGTCAAAAGAACAAACTGGAGGAATCACATTACCTGACTTCAAATGATACTAAAGAGCTATAGTTATCAAAACAGCATTGTATTAGTGTAAAAACAGAAATGAGGCCGGGAACAGTGGCTCATGCCTGTAATCCCAGCACTTTGGGAAGCTGAGACGGGCAGATCACTTGAGATTAGTAGTTCGAGACCAGACTGCCCAACATGGTAAAACCCTATCTCTACCAAAAATAAAAAAATTAGCCAGGCATGGTGGTACATTCCTGTAGTCCCAGCTACTTGGGAGGCTGGGGCAGGAGGATCACTTGAACCCGGGAGGCAGAGGTTGCAGTGAGCTGAGATCATACCACTGTACTCCAGCCTGGGGAACAGAGCGAGATTCCATCAAAAAAAAAAAAAAAAAAAAAGAACAGCATAGAGAACCCAGAAGCTAATCTACATTCCTACAATGAATTCATTTTCAACAAAAGTGCCAAGAACATACACTGGGGAAAAGACAATTTCTTCAATAAATGGTGCTGGAAAAACTGGATATCTCTATGCAGAAAAATGAAACTAGACCTCTATCTCTCTCTATATATAAAAATAGAATCAAATCAAATGGATTAATGACTTAAATATAAGACCTCAAACTATGAAACTACTACAAGAAAACTTTTGGGAAAATCTCCAGGACATTGATCTGGGCAAACATTTATTGACCAGTAGCCCACAAACACAGGCAACCAAAGCAAAAATGGACAAATGCAATCACGTCAAGTTAAAAAGCTTCTGCACAGCAAATGATATAATCAACAAAGTGAAGAGATAACCCACAGGATGGGAGAAAATATTTGCAAACTACCCATCCGACAAGGGATTAATAACCAGAATATATAAGGAGCTCGACTCTATAGGAAAACAAATCTAATAATTCTATCAAAAGATGGGCAAAGATTTGAATAGACATTTCTCAAAAGAAGACATATACACTTTGGGAGGCCAGGGTGGGTAAATTACTTGAGATCAGTAGTTCAAAACCAGCCTGGCCAACATGGTGAAACCCTGTCTCCACTAAAAACCTGAAAATTAGCCGGGTGTGGTGGCGCTCACCTGTAATCCCAGCTACTTGGGAGGCTGAGGCAGGATAATAGCTTGAACCCGGGAGGCAGAGGTTGCAATGAGCTGAGATCGCAACACTGCACTCCAGCCTGGGTGACAGAGCAAAACTCCATCTCAAAAAAAAAAAAAAAAAGATATACGAATGGCAAACAGGCGTATGAAAAAGTGCTCAACATCACTGATCATCAGAGAAATGCAAATCAAAACTACAATGAATATCATCTCACTCTAGTTAAAATGGCTTATATCCAAAACACAGGCAATAACAAATGCTGGCAAGGATGTGGAGAAAAGGGAACCCTTGTAAATTGTTGCTGGGAATATAAATTATTAGTACAACCACTTTGGAGAACAGTTTGGAGTTTCCTCAAAAAACTAAAAATTGAGCTACCATATGATCCAGCAATCCCACTGCTGGGTACAGACCCAAAAGAAAGCAACTCAGTATATTGAAGAGATATCTGCACTTCTGTTTGTTACAACACTGTATACAATAGCTAAGATTTGGGAGCAGCCTAAGTATCCATCAACAGATGAATGAATAAATAAAATGTGATACTTACACACAGCCATAAAAAAGAACGAGATCCTTGCTGGGCGCAGTGGATCATGCCGGTAATCCCAGCACTTTGAAAGGCTAAGGCGGGTGGATCACCTGAGGTCAGGAGTCCAAGATCAGCCTGGCCAACATGGTGAAACGCTGTCTCTACTAAAAATACAAAAATTAGCTGGATGTGGTGGCGGGTGCCTGTAATCCCAGTTATTCAGGAGGCTAAGGCAGGAGAATCGCTTGAACCTGGGAGGAGGAGGTTTGTAGTGAGCGGAGATCACGCCATTGCACTCCAGCCTGGGCAACAGAGTGAGAATCCGTCTCAAAAAAAATAATAAAAAAATAAAAGAATGAGATCCAGTCATTTGCAACAACATGGATGGAACTGGAGATCATTATGTTAAGTGAAATAAGCCAGGCACAGAAAGGGAAACATCGTGTGTTCTCATTTATTTGTGGGATCTAAAAATCAAAACAATTGAACTCATGGACATAGAGAGCAGCAGGATGGTTAAAAGAGGCTAAGAATGGTAGTGCGGGCCTGGCAGGGAGGTGGGAATGGTTAATGGGTACCAAAAAAAAAAATAGTTAGAAAGGATGAATAAGACCTACCATTTCATAGCACAATAGGGTGACTATAGCCAATAATAACTTAATTGCACATTTTAAAATAACTTGAAGGGTGTCATTGGATTCTTTGTAACATAAAGGATAAATGCGTACCCCAATCTCCATGATGTGCTTATTTCACATTGCATGCCTGTATCAAAACATCTCATATACCCCATAAATATATATACTTACTACGTACCTACAAAAATTAAAAATTAAAAAGAATGAAATTTGATCCTTATCTTACACTCTACAGAAAAATTAATTCAAAATTCATTAAGGACTTAAGCATTAGACCTAAAACCATACAACTCCTAGAAGAAAACACAGGGAAAAACTCCATGATATTGGCTTTGGCAATGATTTCTTGGAAATGATACCAAAAGCCCAGACAACAAAAGCCAAAACAGACAATAGAATTGCATCAAACTAAAAACAATGAACAAACTAAAAAGGCAACCAAAAGAATTGGAGAAAATATTTACAAACCATATATATGATAAAGGGTTAATATACAGTATAGATAAGGAACTCCTACCACTCAATAGTAAAAACAATAAAAAATAAAAAACAATGTGATTAAAAAATGGACAAAGGAACTGAATAGAAATTTCTCCAAAGAAGACATACCAGTGGCTAATAGGTATAGAGAAAGGTGCTCAAAATCGCTAATTATCAAGAAAATACAAAACCACAATGAGGTATCATCTCACCCTAGTTAGGATAGCTATTATAAAAACAAAAACAAAAGAAATAAAAGATAACAAATGCTGGTGAGGAAGTGGAGAAATAGAAACCTTTGTACACTGTTGGTAGGAACATAAATTGGTGCAGCCTCTATGAAAAACAGTATGGAGGTTCCTCAAAAAATTAAAAATTGAACTACCATATGATCCTGCAATCCTACTTCTCCTTGTATATCCAAAGGAATTAAAATCAAGATCTAGAAGAGATACCTGCACTCCTATGTTCACTTCAGCATTATTCACAATAGCCAAGACTTGGAAGTAACCTAAATGTCAATCAACATGAATGGATAAAGAAAATGTGGTATAAACATACAATGGAATTTTTGTTTTTGTTTTGTTTTGTTTTGTTTTTGAGATGGAGTCTCGCTCTGTTACCCAGGCTGGAGTACAGTAGTGCAATCTCAGCTCACTGCAACCTCCGCCTCCTGGGTTCAAGTGATTCTCTTGCTTCAGCCTCCCAAGTAGCTGCGATTACAGGCATACACCACCACACCCAGCTAATTTTTGTATTTTCAGTAGAGACGGGGTTTCACTGTGTTGGCCAGGCTGGTCTCGAACTCCTGACCTCAGATGATCAGCCCTCCTCGGCCTCCCAAAGTGCTGGGATTACAGGCTTGAGCCACCACGTCCGGCCACAGTGGAATATTATTCAGCCTTATAAAAATGAAGAAATTCTGCTGTTTGCAACAACATGGGTACCTAGAGGACATTATGTTAATTAAAATAATCCAGACAGAGAAGGACAAATGCTACACGAAACCATTTTTATGAGGAATCTAAAATAGACTCATAGAAGCAGAGAATCATAGAAGCAGAGAACAGAATGGTGGTTACCCGTGGCTGTGGGGGCAGGCAACATAGGAAGGTATAAGTCAAAGAGTACAAGGTTTCAATTATGCAAGATGAAATAAGTCCTATAGATCTACTGCATGCATTGTAACCATAAATAACAATCCTGTGTTGCACACTTAAAAATTCACTAAGAGAGTAGATCTCATGCTAAGTATTGTTGTCACACACAAACACACATACACATACAATGAGGATCATCATAACAATGAATAAAGAGGGTGGGAGGAAACTTTTGGAGATAATGGATATGTTTATGGCATAGATTGCAGTGATGATTTCACAGTGTATATTTATCATCTCTAAATTTATCAAGTTGTATATATTAAATATGCACAACTTTTTGTATGTCAATCATACCTCAATAAAGTGGGTTTTAAAAGGAAATAAATTTCCCCATGAATTGCCCCCTGATCAGATGAGAGAAAGATAAAAATTATTGCTAGTATTTATAGAGCATTGACCCTGTGCCAATCACTGTTGCAATAGTTCTTGAGTGCCTATTTTGTTCCAAGTACTCTTCTACACACAGAAGATATAGAGGTTAAAAAAAAAAAAAAGTACTGACCAGACAAGGTGGCTCACGCCTGTAGTCCCAGAACTTTGGGATGCCGAGGTGGGCGGATCCATCACTTGAGTCCAGGAGCTTGAGACCAGCTTCTGCAACATGGCGAAACCGTGTCTCTGCAAGAATAAATAAATATATAAATAACAATAATTTTAAAAAATACTCGATTTCATGAAATTTCCATTCTCATGTGGGGACAGTTTTTAAACAAGTAAAATTAATAGTCTATTAGATGGTGATAAATGCTATGGAGAATATGAGGTAGGAAAGGGGAACCAGCTAGAGAGTAGGGTTTTAAACACCACGGTTAGAAAGTCCTTATGGGACTAAATGACATTTAATAAGCACCATAGGCAATCAGGGCATGAGCCACATGGCAATCTGGAAAAGGGGTAATCTGGGCAGAGAAAGCAGCCAGTGTCAAGGCTCTGAGCAGCCAGAATGGCTGGATTGGAGTGTGGCTATGAGTAAGGAAGAGAATAGAGGAGATGAGGTCAGAAGTTAATGGGTGAAGGGAAGGACCAGTTTGTGTCCATCCTGGTTTATAAACAAGCTCAACTCAAACAACTTAAGCTTTTATTCTAAAGTCAAATGGGAAACCCCTGGGTGTGGGAAGTAGAAGCGTGACATATTCCTATTTCTTTTCAATAAGATCCCTCTGGCTACCGGGTTGAGTGCAGACTGGGGGCCTAAGGTAGACGGAATCCTCTTGTGACACTCCAGGTGAAAGGTGATGGTGGCTTGAACCAAGGCAGTAGTGATGGAAGTCATGAGAAGTGACTGGCAAGTTTGAATCTGTTTTGAAAGTAAAGCTCTCAGGACTGCTAACAGATTGGAACTGATGTTCACAGTTAAGAGAGGCGTCATGGCTGGCCAAACAACTAAAGGATACAGTTACCATTTCCCACGTTGAGGAAAACTTCAGGGAGAAGCAGGTTATGGGAAGAAGATCAGGTGTCCAGTTTGGACATTATAAGTTTGAGATGCCTGTTTGATAGAAAAGTGGAGATAACTGTTGGACAGGCATGTGTTTGAAAATTGCAGCTGGGCATGGCGGCTCACGCCTGTAATCCCAGCACTTTGGGAGGCCGAGGCGGGTGGATCACAAGGTCAGGAGATCGAGACCATCCTGGCTAACACAGTGAAACCCCGTCTCTACTACAAATACAAAAAAATTAGCCGGGCGTGGTGGCAGGCGGCTGTAGTTCCAGCTACTCAGGAGGCTGAGGCAGGAGAATGGCGTGAACCCGTGAGGTGGAGCTTGCAGTGAGCCGAGATCACGCCACTGCACTCCAGCCTGGGTGACAGAGCGAGACTCCGTCTCAAAAAAAAAAGAAAGAAGGAAAATTGCCAGCATGTGAAGTGGAAGAAGATCACCCAGGGAGAGAGTAGGCAGACACGAAAAGAGATCTAAAGATTATCCCTGGGCCACTCTATTATTTAGAGATACGAAAGAAGAAGAAAAGCCAGGATATGAAACTGAACATGAGAACCCAGTAAGGTGAAAGGAAAACTAGGAGTGGGAAGTCAAAGTGAAGGAGAAGAGAATGGTCAACCGTGTCAAATGCTGCAGATAGGCCAAGGGTGAGCAGATGCATTTGGTATTATGGAAATTATTAATGGCCTCAAGAGTGGCAGTGTTGGTGGAGTGACGGGGATGAAAGCTTGATGGGAATGGTTTCAAGATCGTGAGGGAAGAAGAAGAGAAGTTGGAAATAGAACAGACAATTCTTTCTGCAAGTTATTCTCTTAAAGGGAAAGAGATAAATGGAGTGGTAGCCAGAGGTGGAATGAGAGTCAAGAGAGGGCATTTTTGTTTTCATTTTTTCCTAATAGGAAGAATTGGAGTTTATATGCTGATGGGAATGATCCTTTTGAAAGGGGAAAATGATGAAACAGGAAAGAGAGAAACACTCCTGGTGAGGGGTGCTCATGTAGAAGAAAGGGTAAGGGGCCTAGTGCATGAGTGGAGAGGTGGGCCTTAGGCGGACACATGGACATTCATGGTGGCAGGAGAGGGAGCAGAGTACACGGGCACAGACACTCATCATTGAGTTGAGGTGGTGGTGGGAATTTGTGGAAATCTCTTTGTGTTCTCAGTGAAATATGAAGCAAATCATCATCTGAGAGTGAGGATGGGGCAGGAGGGGTGGGAGGTTTAAAGAAAGAGAAGCACTTGGAGGAGAAAGGAAGATGAATGGGGTAAAGAAATCCAGCCTTGCTCTAAGTGCTTTACACTAATTAATTCACTAATCTTTATGACACCCCTGTGCCGTAGAAACTACTCTCCCAATGTACAAACAAGGAAACAAGCAGATGAAATAAGGATGCCTAGTAAAGCAAGACCTGGGGAGAGGTAGGTTCCATCAACCAAGAGGGAAAGCAAAGACTGCATGGTCTATAGACTTGTCTCGAATCCTGAAGACCTTCAAGAGCTGGCTCTTATTTATCCCTATAATTTGCTTTATTTTTCTTAACTCGTTGACTGCATCTCCATTCTATGTAATAAAAAGAGTCTAACTAACACTGCCTCATAAATAAAATTTGAAAATTGGCCCAGCCCTTCCTCTGCTGCTCAGAGGAGGTGGCAAGAGGCAGGAGTTCCATCTGCAACTAACAGATCACTTCTGAGCCTGTCTGCCTCTTGGTCTGAATCCAGTTAGATTTCCCACAAGCTGACATACTTCTGGTTCTAGCTCTAGAGCTGTTGTATTCCTTAGCATCATGGCACAAAAACGTTGCATAAGAATGACAAGTATGATTTCTTAAAGACTGAGCCCTTTCCTAAGGAATGAAAATGGCTATTTTAATCAAACTAAAGCAAATTGGGATATTTAGCTTGTTGGTTCTTCAAAGTGATCAGGTTTGCATGAACCACTTTTCTGACTCTTAATTTGGGAGACGGTTTCTATGTATAACTAAATTTGCTAATTGATAAAAGTATTTTCTTTATTACTACTACTTATTATCTTCCTTGGTGCCAGAATTACCATTTTACCTTAGTGTGTTAATATAAATGGTGACAATTAGTGTTGACATTCAGTCTGGTTCCAAATACTTTAATCAAAAATATGTATAACAGTGCACATCTGCCAAGTATTTACTTTATGTACTGATTTATTTATTTATTTATTTACTTATTTATTTTTCTTTTTGAGACAGAGTCTTGCTCTGTTTCCCAGGCTGGAGTGGAATGGCATGATCTCGGCTCACTGCAACCTCCATCTCCCGGGTTCAAGTGATTCTCCTGCCTCAGCCTCCTGAGTAGCTGGGATTACAGGCGCCTGCCACCACGGCCAGCTAATTTTTGTATTTTTAGCAGAGACAGGGTTTCACCATGTTGTTCAGGCTGGGCTCGAATTCCTGACCTCAGGCAATCCACCCACCTCAGCCTCCCAAAGTGTTGGGATTACAGGTGTGAGCCACTGTGCCCAGCCACCAAGCATTTATTAAGATAATCTTTCTACCACCTTCCCCATTTCAATCAGCAATTATGACTCTGGCATAAGTCCCTATCAGAAAAGGAAATGTCTAGTTTTCTGTTTTTAGAGGAATATATGAGGAAAGATGGTAGTTTATGGCTTAGTCTAATTAAAAATTGATAGTAAGAGCCCTATTCCGATTCTAGTTTTGAGAGGTTGACTCAAGTCAATCTGAATTTGGTTGGAAAAGCTTTTTCTCACTTTTGACTAGAGATACAAAATCAGAAGTTTTATAAATAAGACGTGTGTATTAGTCCATTCTCACAATGCTGTAAAGAAGTACCTGAGACTGGGCAATTGATAAAGAAAAGAGGTTAGAGGTTTAATTCGTTCATGGTTCCACAGGCTGTATAGGAAGCATGATGCTGGCAGCTGCTCAGCTTCTGGGAAGGCCTCAGGAAAACTTACAATCATGACGGAAGGCAAAGGGGAAGCAGGCTCGTCTTACATAGCTGAAACAAGAGCAAGAGAGAGAGGGGGAGGTGCCACACACCTTTAAACAACCAGATCTCATGAGAACTCCATCACAAGAACAGCACCAAAGGGAGAAATCCACTGCCATGATCCAGTCACCTCCCACCAGGCTCCACCTCCAACATTAGGGATTATAATTTGAGCTGAGATTTGGGCAGACACACAGATCCAAACCATATCAGCATGCAGACTTGAACTGATATTCCCTTGGAGAAGAATGTTCTTTTGCATGAACTGAAAACCCACATCATTTCTCTTAATTACCGTCTATTTTCTGGATCCCAAGCTAAACTGAAAATAAGGAAATAATATCTCAGAGTTTTACCTGATCCTATTTAGACATAACTGCTCTGAAAGAACACATTTTTCAAATTATAGAGATCCCAGTTACTGATTTTTTTTAAAAGGCCACATTCAAATCAGTTGATCTATATAATGATGTGAAGATACAACCAAAAAACATTGTTATACCAGTAGTCTTATTATATGACATTTATCATGAACAGCAAGATAGATTAAGTACCCACAATTAAAACACTCAATTGCTTTACTTTAGAGGTTTAGCTAAAGGGAACTCTGACCATCTTTTTTCACAAATATTTATTGAATGCCTACTATGTGTCAGTCACTGTACAAATAACTGAGAACTCAAAATTCGGGAGAATGCATACTTGGGGAATATATAGTGCACTTAGAGAAATATGCTGTGTTTGGGGAAAATTCGGTAAGAAATGTCTGTAAGAAATTCTGTAAGAAAAAAAATGCTTACCTGGTAGACTTATTCTGAACGCCAGAATTTTTATTGCATTTGCAATGTTTGGACAGGTTGAATTGATTCTGATAGCTGTCTGTGATAATACTTGAGAGGTTATTTCTAAATTTTGTAAAGTTAATTAAAGGATTGAGAATGCCTGGGCTCACACTGATAACAAGAACAATAACAATAGTTTACCATTCAATTAACTTAAGTATAGCTAAATGATATATTGGTAGAGGTAGATGGAAGTAGAATAAGTAAAAATGCTGTATCATGGTGTTTGGAGATTAACTTCCAATCCTTCTTACTCTTAATTCATGCATTGTTTCTCTTCTGCTCTAGACTCATTTATTCTCTCTCAGGTTCTACTAAGCCTTCCCTGTTACTCCTCCTCCATACTGGTCTGGTCTTAAATAGCTACTTTCTTGTAACAAGGCACCTGTTGCTGAATTCGGAGAATTCTGTTTTTTTTTTCTTTTGCAAATTTACAGATTCAGGTGTTATATAACAGGGCCCCCATCAACTTTATTTCTTAGGAGAATTGCTAAGTAAGTGTGGCGAAATACTTGCCAACATATACTCGTTAACTGGGAATATTTTCTTGATATGCATATTGCTAATGCTTTCTATCTGTCTCTATTCTGAATGTTCCTGAAGCCTCTGTAGCAAGAATAACATATGGGCTGCATCTGAACTGAAAAAGAATTTTCCCATTGCACAAAATTTACAGGTGTCACAATTCTTTTATGACTCGTTAACCTTTAAGCTCACTTGTTTTGGCACCATCAAAATTCTAGGAGTTTATGTCTTAGCGAGTGGTTATACATTTATAATGGAGGCAAGCCTAAAATGCTGTGAGATTAAAGAAGATGGAGTAATTAATTGCTTGGGGCTGGGAATTCATGGAAGTCTTCATAGAGGAGGTGAGATAGACACTAAATCTTGATAAGGAGGAATAAACTGTCATTAAATTTTATTCAGAAGTTATCTTTAAGTAGTTATAAGTAGTATTTCAAAAGATCCAAGTAGTATTTCCAAAGATCCAAGATAAAACTGTAATAATTGATACAGTACTGTTTCCATGAATACTAATATTTCAACAGGTTGATCCTAAATGCAAAAGTATTTACTGCTAATTAATGCATCTCTATTTGGGGACATTTTGTAGATTGATGGGGATGTATTTTGGCACATTAACTTTAATGTTTATTATCACAGAATGAGAACTTTGTGAAATATTATGCCCTCTTTGAGTAATCTCACACTAATGTAGTTTTTTCTCAAGTTGTCTCTTAGCTAAGATAGTCTTCATTCCATTTACCCCTTATAATCAAGATTATATTTTTCCCAAATCCTTGACAAACTAATTTCACCAAAAGCTGGAATATCCTTTTGAGTCTTAATTTATCTTAAAATAGAAATGGCAATTTTTTTTTAAAAAAAGCATAGAGAAGCATTTTAACCTATTTAGGTTAACAAGATTGCATTAAAAGAGTATTTTTCTTTTATACTGAGGCTTAGAAATGGTAATTTACCTAACTTCTTTTATTTTTATGAAAAGTCTTTCATCACTGTTCTGGTTTCCCTCCTAGTCAGTAGAAATGTAGAGGAAATACATTAATTAAATTCTCTAATAAGATTCTGTAGCTATTGGCCCTAAACTCTAGGGAAACCAAAAGTCCCTAATTACAACATATCAGTTTCAATTAACTCTTCAAATTATTCCCGAGGTGTACCTGAGAAAATGAAAGAGTTGCTAATAAATTTTAGAAAAGATTGACAGCTCTTTCTATGGCTGTCAGGGGGCCACTGTGGACCTATGGAAGAAAACCCTAACCTACATTTGGGAAATTTCTCATATGGTAGCTTTTATTTTCCTGGGACAGTTTCTGGACTTAGGTTTTTTGTGTACTGACTCTTGTGGAGTTGGATTGATCTTGGGCATGATGGCTGTGACTGCTTTTGTTGATTTTAGGTCTGTATCAGAGAAGTTCCTGCTGAATGTTTTGCATTTTCAAGCCCCAGTTTCAACTAGCTAGAGTTAGGCACTCAGGTTGAGAGCACAGCAGGGCTGGAAGACTGTCACTACAAGTGAGAGAAGCAGGACCAAGACGAGATGTCATCTTCAGTGTGAAGGACTAGCATGGAGGGCAGGAGGTTGAAGGACTCGTCCAGCAAAGCTCTCTAGCCAGTGCTTTGGGCCTGGGATGACAGTCAGGCTTTTTAAGATAGGACCTTTTAGGCATGGCTGCTGTTTCTTGCTTATGAGGTCCAGGAGATGTAAAGAGTCCTGTCTAACTTATTCTGGTCAGGTTCCTTCACTGTACAGTTGTAGTAACTTCAAACTGGAAACTCTTTTTTTTTTTTGAGACGGAGTCTCGCTCTGTCGCCCAGGCTGGAGTGCAGTGGCGCCATCTCGGCTCACTGCAAGCTCCGCCTCCCGGGTTCACGCCATTCTCGTGCCTCAGCCTCCCCAGCAGCTGGGACTACAGGCGCCCGCCACCATGCCTGGCTAATTTTTGTATTTTTAGTAGAGACGGGGTTTCACCATGTTAGCCAGGATGGTCTTGATCTCCTGACCTTATGATCCGCCCACCTTGGCCTCCCAAAGTGCTAGGATTACAGGCGTGAGCCACCGCACCCAGCCTGGGAACTCTTTTTAAAAGAAAAAAAAATCTGAAAGAATTTTGAACACTTTGCTCCTGGTTCCTTGCCTCTTCCTCATGTGACACTTAAGGGTTAGGCTGCCTGCTGCTTATCTGCAAGCTATATAACAACAAACCACACACAAAACTTGGAGGCTTAAACCAAATACAAACTTTTTCTCCCCACAAACCTACAATTTGGGATGGCTTTGTGGGAACAACTACTATTTTGCTTATAAAGTATTAGCTGGAGCTCTTAGACTGGAGGACCTACCTTCAAGATTTCTCACTCACATAGCTGGGAAGTTGGTACTGGCTATTGCCAGAATACTTTTTCAGACCCAAGTCTTGATTCCTTTCCATGAGCTACTCGGGCACCCTCAAAGCATGAGTTCCAAGAGAACCAGGCCTCCTTGTATCTGGACACTGGAAGCAAAAGGGCCACATTTTGTGCCACTCACAGAATCTACAAAGCCCTCTCTTCTCCAGAATGCTAACCATTATGAATTTTGTGATAATTATGCCCTTTCTCTTTTTTTGTAAGTTTATCACCTACAAAACTACCCTAAAACAAGGGTTCCTAGCCCCTGGCTGCAGACCAGTGCAAGTCCATAGCCTGTTAGGAACCAGGGTGCACAGCAGGAGGTGAGCGGCTGGAGCGAGCTTTACCGCTTAAGCGAGCTTTACCGCTTGAGCTCCGGCTCCTGTCAGATCAGCGGTGGCATTAGATTCTCATAAGAGTGCAAACCCTACTGTGAACTGCGCATGCGAGGGATCTAGGTTGCACCCTCCTTATTAGAATCTAATGCATGATGATCTGAGGTAGAGCAGTTTCATCCTGAAACCATTCCCCCACCCTTGCACCCCGTGGAAAAATTGTCTTCCATGAAACCGGTCCCTGGTGCCAAAAAGGTTGGGGACCACTGCACTAAAACATTTTGTTTATTTTGTACTTTGTATGTCTTGAATTAGAATATGTACATTCTTCTGTGATCTACCTCTTTTGATCAACATTATGATTGAGAGATTCCTGTATGTTATTGACTACGATTATAAATTATTTCTTGTATTGTGTATCTGTTATTTCTCCATTCTACTGTTTATGGACATTTGGGTTGCTTCCCGTGTTTTGCTATTATTAACAATGCAGAGTAAAAATTATTGTACACTCTCTTCTGGGGTATAAGTGCAAGAGTATTTTCAGGGTACTTTGTATAGAGAGATTGATGTCTTGTAGGACAGGTACAAGTTCTATTTTGCCATTTACAAATTTACAAAAGTGCTTTTGCAAAGTGGTTGTTTTCTCCAAATCGTTTTCCTTGGTTATCATGCCAATTTACATCCCATAGATAGTGTATTAAGATTTCCTGTAGCTTCACATGAATTATGACCTAACATTGTCCACTGAAATTTTCATTTTTTCAAATGAGCCCAACAGATATAAAAAGCAGGACACAGCTAAGTTTTCATTAACACACTCCATTATAGGTAGCATTACAGAGGAAAAATCAGATTTCAAAGTTTTCAAAAATTCTGTGTTATCATTATTTTGATGTTGAACGATCCCATTGTCCTAATAATAATTCTAGAATTCTTATAGATCCCTCCCAGATATTAAGACTACCATGAGAAAAATTGTTTGTCATGATGGGTTAGAAGGATATTTTTCTTTTTTGGTATGAAGCCATTCATTATATTTTGATCTTTGATCACAAATTGTACAATTCAACTATTACCTTGTGAACAATGCTCTCTTAATGATATTTTATTATCATATAATTTTATTCCATTAGTTTTGATTGACAACTTAGTCTTAATGTTGTGAAAAGTTATACAACATACAAAATAACTGGATCTCTTTTAAATCTCAAAAGATTTAATTTTTCACATATTTGCATATAAAATAAGGAATGCAAGATCTTTTGAAACACATATTCAATCTACATTTTTATCTTCTTCCAGGTACGCAATCCAGTGATTGAAAATTAATTCACCTTAGTCAGAAGACAGTTAATTCCTGACACTGCAACAATTTGTCTTGTCAAGATGTGATATTTGCAGAGAACTAGAATAGCATGACAACAAAAACCCTTCTGACTTGTGGGATTTCAAACAAAAAGGTTAAAATTGCATTCTGCAGCTATACAAATTAGCATAGACCTTCACTACAGCCTCAGGTACTGGAACAAAACTGGAGCAGTTCTCAATAAAATTAAGCTGTTGAGAATAAAAAAGAACTTGAAACAGTAAGTAGGAGTCTTCAATTCTGTTTCTTAAGCTGCTGAAGCTTACAGCTCCCTGCTGCATTATTACAAAGACAAACTGCTAGGTGAAGGAAAAGCTGTAGGAAGTCCAAAGGGCTGATTATTTTTATGTATTTGTTTATGTATTTATTGATTGATTTTTTTTCTTTATTTTTTTATCCTTTTTTTTTTTTTTTTTTTTTTTTTGAGACAGAGTCTCTCTCTGTCGCCAAGGCTGGAGTGCAGTGGCATGATCTTGGCTCACTGCAACCTCCTCCTTTGGAGTTCAAGCAATTCTTGTGCCTCAGCCTCCTGAGTAGCTGGGATTACAGGCACCCGCCACCATGCCCAGCTAATTTTTTGTATTTTCAGTAGAGACGGGGGTTTCACCATGTTGGCCAGGCTGTTCTGGAACTCCTGAGCTCAGGCAATTCACCCTCCTCAGCCTCCCAAAGGGCTGGGATTACAGGTGCACTGTAATCCCACAGACAGCCACTGTATCTGGCCGGTCTGATCATTTTTAGACTCATCTAAAAGGTCTTTGACACAGGTAATATTTAATATTTTTCTTTTTTCTTTTTCTTTTTTTTTTTTTTTGAGACAGAGTTTCACTCTTGTAGCCCAGGCTGGAGTGCAGTGGCACTGTCTTGGCTCACTGCAACGCCCGCCTCCCAGGTTCAAGTGATTCTCTTGCCTCAGCCTCCCAAGTAGCTGGGACTACAGGAGCACACCACCATGCCTGGCTAATTTTTTTGTTGTTGTTTACTTTTTTTTTTTTTTTTTGAGACAGAGTCTTGCTCTGTCGCCAAAGCTGGAGTGCAGTGGCATGATCTTGGATCACTGCAACCTCCACCTCCCAGGTTCAAGCAATTATCCTGCCTCAGTCTCCTGAGTAGCTGGGATCACAGGTGTGCACTATGAAGCCCAGCTAATTTTTTTTTTTTAAATTTTAGTAGACACAGGGTTTCACCATGTTGGCCAGGCTTGTCTTGAACTCCTGACCTCAGGTGATCTGCCCACCTCGGCCTCCCAAATTGCTGGGATTACAGGCATGAGCCATCGCACCCTGCCGATACCATTCTTTCTATTTGCTAGGATGGCATGAATGAAACTATTTATCAAGAAGGCAGGTGAGCATTTGTGTTTGTATTCACCAGCAAGTGGTTCATATTCATGGATTTTATACTGTATAGAAATGAACTAAGGAAAAAGGACATACTGTCCATACTCTTAAAAGCTTTTATGTATGTAGACCCAGGCTTCAAAATATGTTATATGGCATAGAAAGATCCAGAGTTTACTAACTAGTCACGCATCTGTCCTAGCTTGAGGGCTACTAAAGTTACTTAGGAATTCAAGTATAATTAATCACACATTTATATTCTGCCTATGCCATGGAAAAGGAAAAAAATCCAGTTATGACAGCATTTGCCTATGAATATGAAAACAAAATGCTGTATCACCACAACTGGATCTAATCAGCTGAAACTGTTAAAAGAGAATCATTTGGCTAACTGGCTTTTGACAAAAGTGCAAACCAATTCAGTGAAAGAAGGATAGCCTTTTCAACAACTGTTCCTGCAGCAATTGGACAACCACAGGAAAAACAAAAACAAAAACAAAAACTCTACATAAACCTCAAACCTTCCAGAAAAATGAACCCAAAATGGATCATAGATTTAAATGTAAAACAGAAAACTATAAAACTTTTAGAATAAAACATAGGAGAAAATCCTAGGGACCCAGAGCTTTGTGAAGAGACCTAGATATGACACCAAATCCATAAAAGAAAAAAAAATCTATAAATTGGGCATGAATTATTTTTTAAATTTGCTTTGTGAAAACTCTCTTTGGCACTGAAAAGACAAGCTACAGACTGGAAGAAAATATTTACAAGTCGCACACATGATAAAGTATTCATAAATAGAATGCATAAAGAATTCCCCAAACTCAATAGTATAAAAGCAAACAATACAATTAGAAAATGGGCAAGATACATGAGGAAACTTTCACCAAAAAGGATACACAGATGGCAAATAAGTACATGAAAAGATTAAATTCATTAGATTTTAGGGAAATGCAAATTAAGACCATGATCTGCTATTACTGCAAACCTACTAGAATAGCTAAAATAAAAAATGATGAAACCAAACGCTAGTAAGGATGCAAAGAAATTGGATCCCTTGTACATTTATCTGTGGGTATGTAAGATGCTACAGCCACTCCAGAAAGTAGTTTGGCAGTTTTGTAAACAATTAAACATATATTTATGATACAACCCAGTAATCACACTCCTGGGCATTTATCCCAGAGATGTGAAAATTTACATCCACACAAAAACTTGTACACAATATTCACAGCGGGTTTATTTGTAATAGCCAAACCTAGAAGCTAGCAAAATGTCCTTCAACGGGTGAATAAACAAACTGTGTTATATCCATACCATAGAATGTTACTCAGCAATAAAAAGGAATAAACTATTGATACATGAAACAACTTGGATGGATTTCAGGGATAAAAATAGTGGAACAAAAAGCCAATCTCAAAAGATCACACACCATATGATTCCATTTATAGAACATTCTGTAAGTAATAAAATTATAGATATGGGAAATACATTAGTGGCTGCTAGGGTTTAAGGATAGTGGAGGAGAAGAAAGTGAATGTGCCTATAAGGAGGTAGTATGAGGATGATCTTTGTGGTAGTGAAAGAGTTCTGAATCTTCATTGTGGTGGTTGCACAATCTACACTTGTGATAAAATGTCATAGAGGTATCTACACACATTGCACCAATCTCAATTTCCTGCTTTTGATATTGTACTATGAAAATGAAAGGTATTTGAGGAAAACTGTGTAATGAGTACATAGGGCCCCTTGGTGCTATGTTTTCCTATAAACATGTCTAAATAAAAAGTTTAAAAGAGAAAGAGAGGGAGACTATCATCTTTGAGCAATTCACTCTACAAAGATGACAAATGACTAAGACCTTTAAGAGATCCCAGTATGCCAGAGCCCTACTGGATCAAACTGAAAACACTTTCTTGGCCAGTGAACAAAGACATTTGCCTTAATCTACCTAGTACAAATATGTGAATTCATTTATCCCTATCCAGAGTGCAAACTTTCCATTTTTAATTAGCATAACCCATCCAAATATTTGTTTCTAGCAGTAAACTCCCCCAACTTTTCTCTCTCAGTCAACTACTTAGTAAATTTGTTTACTGGTCCATGTATTTACTGGCAATTAAATCAACTCAACGCTCACTATGTTGACCACTTAGTGGTCATAGCATATTTGTATCATCACAAAAGATTTGCAGCTTCAGACAGCCTTCATGCCCTATCTAAACATACAGGATTTACAGTTCCAAGTGCTAAGCTGGGTAAACAGTTGGGGAGTATGATTTATAGGTGACAGAGTAAAACTAAGGAAGAGCCCAAGGATGGTGTCCAGGGCAAAAACCAGAATATCTAAAGTCGAGGTGACTGATATGGTTTGGCTGTGTCCCCAACCAGATCTCATTTTGAATTCCCACGTGTTGTTTGAGGGACCTGGTGAGAGATAATTGAATCGTGGGGGGAAGTCTCTTCCATGCTGTTCTCATGACAGTGAATAAGTCTCACAAGATCTGATCATTTTATAAAGAGGAGTTCCCCTGCACGAATTCTCTCTCTTTTTGCCCGCCACCATCCATGTAAGACGTGACTTGCTCCTCCTTGCCTTCCTTCATGATTGTGAGGCCTGCCCAGCCGTGTGGAACTGTAAGTCCAATAAACCTCTTTCTTTTGTAAATTTCCCAGTCTCTGCTATGTCTTTATCAGCAGTGTGAAAATGGACTAATACAGCGACAGCAAAAAAGTGAGGCCAAGAGAGCTGGACAGAGAAGCAGAAGCCAAAGAAGGATGTGGCAAAGGAAGGAACTACAGCTAGTCAGAACAGAGCAAGAATGATTGACAGAGACATAGCCTGGAGGAATGCCCTGAGGTGATGGATGAAGAGGGACTATTAATGATGCTGAACCAGTTTAGATACCGTTAATATAATAATGATGCCAGCCTGGGCAACATAGTGAGTCTCCATCTCTACAACAAATACAAAAATGAGCTGGTCATGGTGGCACATGCCTGTAGTCCTGGCTACTTGGGAGGTTGAGGTGGGAGGTTCACTTGTGCCCAGGAGGTCCAAGGTGCAGTGAGTCATGATTGCACCACTGCACTCTATCCTGGGCAACAGGGCAGGACCCTATCTCAAAATAATCATCATCATGATCATCATTTATTGAACATTTATTTTGTGTCAGGCTTTGTGATAAGTCCTTTCTTCAACCTCAAGATAATTGTATGAAGTAGGCACACATCATTTCCATTTTATAAATTGGAAAACCAAGGCTCAAAAGGATTAAATAACTTATCCAAGACTTTACATATGTGAAGTGGTTGAGCCAGTATTCAAAGTCAGTTTGGTCTGATTCCCAATGTGCTTATTCATTACGCTCAACCTCACTCCCCCACCTCATATCTATATCTACAACTATGTCTATACTATGTCTATGTCTAGCTATATCTGGATCTATATTTAACACAAAATAGTGAAAAAATCAGGATCAGGCCAGGTGTGGTGGCTCACACCTATAATCCTAGCACTTTGGGAGGCTGAGGCAGGCAGATTGCTTGAGCTCAGGAGTTTGAGACCAGCCTGGGAAACATGGCAAAACTCCATTTCTACAAAAATTAGCCAGGCATGGTAGTGCACACCTGTGGGCCCAGCTACTCAGGAGGCTGAGGTGGGAGGATGGCTTGAGCCCAGCAGTTGGAGGTTGCAGTGAGCTGAGATCGCACTACTGCACCCCGGCCTGGGCAACAGAGCCAGACTTTGTGTAAAAAAATAAATAAATAAAAATAATAATAATAATAATAATCAGGATTCTGTGAATATGAATAAAGTGTGAGGATGGGACTATACACCATGACGTTCAGTACAATCATAAAAATTTGGGGCTTCAAATGTGGCTTTGACTTCTTGGTTGTAAAGTAAGAAAGGGAAATGTGGTCACTTTCAAAGTGCACACTATCTACTTGGAGCAATAAGGTAAGAAGGGTTTATTTTGGGAAGTTTCATCAAAAGGGTGAATTTGTGCAGTGTCTTTAAGAAAAGGAAAATGCAGTTTAGTGGAGGGAAAATGTTCCTCATTAGTGTTTTTCAACCAGAGGTGTCTACTGCTCTGGGACATTTTACAAAGGCTTTCAAATTACATTCCTGTTGACTGTGGATAGGTGTCCTGGGGAACATGGCCCTCTGTTGGGAATGCTGCCATGGTACAATGTGTTGCTGAGAGTGTACTAATGGGAGAGTACAGGTTAGAGTCTCTCAGTTGTGTTGAAAGAAGAAAAGGGTGAAGAATACCTGTTTTAGACAAAAGGAGAAGAACAAGCCATTTGTTAATTCATTTATTCTAAAAATAGCATATGCCATGTGCAGAAGAAAGATGAGATAAAAAAATAAAACACGTACCATATTAGGGAGAATTAGATGCCGCTCACCGTATGCCAGGCATGGTGTTAGGAGCTTAACATATGGGATTTCATCTAATCATCACCGCAACTTTGTAAAGTAGAAGTAGTGCTCATTTCACGAGTCAGGAGACTTGTGCTTGGAGAGAGTTTAAGTAATTTGCCCAAGGTCCCTTCTTGAACAATTTCAGGAGTCACCATTCCTGTTGAATTTCCTGTGAACAGTGCCCCTGTAGCCCAACTGAGGAGATAAATAAAAATGGTTTTGATTAACACACACACTTTCAAAGGGTTTGTGGCCTAATTGTGGCATGAAGACCAGTATGCTCATATTCCTAAAAACAATATAAAAATCCCCAAAGAGGCAAAAAGAGGTTAGAGGGAATCATTCTGCCAGGATTGGGGCTGGCATCCAGGAAGCTGTAGAAGGTGTCACCAGTGGCAAATCCATATGGGTCTGCAGTAACATCACTTCTTGCCTCCTCAGAAGAAAGAATTCAACCGAGAAGCCATAGGCAGAAGGAGAGGCCGGGGCAAGTTTTAGAGAAGGAAGGGAAGTTTATTAAAAACCTTTACGGGAGGCTGAGGCAGGAGAATGGCGTGAACCCGGGAGGCGGAGCTTGAAGTGAGTCGAGATCTCACCACTGCACTCCAGCCTGGGCGACAGAGCGCGACTCCGTCTCTTAAAAATTTAAAAAATTTAAAAACAAAAAGCTTTAGATGGGAGTTGTGGAGTGAAAGAGAAACAAAAAGCTTTAGAGCAGAAATGAAACAAAGTAAAGTACACTCGGAAGAGGGCCAAGCGTGCAACTTGAGAGATCAAGTGCACGGTTTGACCTTTGACTTGAGGTTTCACATGTTGCCATATTTCTGAGGTCTTGCGTCCTGTCTCTCCGATTTTTCCCTTGGAGTACGCTGTCCGCATGCGCAGTGGCCTGCTAGCACTTGGGAGGTGAGGTGCGCAGTGTGTTTCCTAGAGTTGTTCATGTGCTCATTTGAGGTGTTCTTCCCTTACCAGTCAAATGTTCCTAGGAAGTCATATACCAGTTAAACTCTCCCATTTTGCTTCTTAATGTACATGCTTGAGCCCCCTCGCCCAGCTCCTGAGATCTTACCAGAAAGCGGCTGATCACCAACTTCAGGTGTTTGTATTTATTGGGAGACGGCCTTTCCCTGGCACCGGCTGCAACCAATTATTATTTTAGAGAGGCACTGTAACAACTGCCTGACCATCACCTGATGGTCGCCTCACATTTCTGATTCCTGGTGTGTGTGTGTGTGTGTGTGTGTGTGTGTGTGTGTGTGTGTGTGTGTGTGGCGGGAAAGCCCTTTCCGGCTCTGCTCGTGTCTTACCAGCTACCTACTGAAACAGAAGCAGCATTTCAGCTAACTGAAAAGGATGGATAAGATTATGGGAGATATTACTGCACGGGAGAGATGTTTTGGGAGAAACAGTAGTGTGTCTTATAAGGACTTTTCAGCAACTTGAGATTGGTACAATTTATCTGGAAAAGGTTAGACTTAAATCATAGAAGAATTCTCTCATTTTGAGCTAAAAAAAAAGAAAGAAACAAAAAAGATCATAGGGGAGTAAATTGCGTATACAGGACAGAAATGGACAGACTTGAAGTCCAAGCACACACCTTTATTGATATCTCTTCAATTCTGTATCCTGCCTCATCTTCTTAGTCAACACAGAGAAGAATCCAGGAATGGTTAGCAGAGTGACACTGACGTGTAAAATGCCATCTACTGTTCCGGCAATTTAAGACCTCAAAAAGCGAAGAGGGAATTCCAAAGGAGTAGGCAGTAAAATGGAATCTCTGGACCCTACGCTCCTCTTCCTTCCTGTTCCACCTCCACACACTCCTTCCACCTTTGAAACGTCAGATCCTTTTTTCCCAATGATGGCATTGCCAGTTAAGGGAAAATAAAGAGGCTTGTTTTGCAACTCCAAGAATCTGATTGGGTGAGAATGAGGGCTTGCTTAGCTCTTAGATAAGTCTTCTCTCAGGTCCTTCCTGGCTTGCTCTCTGACATCCCTACCTTATAGCTCCTGGATGCATTCAATATAGATGCACACTTTGGATTTGGGGGCAGCAATTTGTACACATGCCACACAGAGATCATGGAAGAGAAATGAAAGTGATCACAGGTACCATTAGGCCTAGAGATTTGGAAAAATGAAATATGTTCTATAAAACTGATTACTGCTTTGGAAGAGATTTAAACTGTACCTAGAAATCTGTTTCATAGATCTTATTGCTGCTACAGAAGAGATCTAGACCGTCCTAAAGGGCTGAACTCTGCTCCCACTGTGCCCACAGTGATGCCGCAGATGGATTATTGCTGCCCCACCCGCCCCCCTGCTTACCCTCACCCACCCAACCCACTATGACATGCTGGCCGGCCCAGCCAGAGATTATATAATAGGTCCAGCTATGCGTGCTTACTATCAGTAAGTCATTGCCCTTTCTGATAGTTCTGACGTTCAGTTGGAAATCTCTGTTGGGATCAGAAGAAATGTCAACTGGGAAGAGAAGGGTGAGCTCAGAGGGCATCATCATCACACCACATTGCTATGTGTAAAGACCATAGAAAGAAAAGTAAAATCCAGGGAGAGTGGGAAAAAAAAAAAAAAAAAAAAAGGAGGAGGCAGGAGAAGAAATTGAAAAGGGGATTAAAACAAAAGAGCTTAAACAGGAAGGGAAAAGAAGAGAAGATGCAATGTGAAAGGAGAATAGAGATTTTGTTCTCTACTTTTCTTAGGTTGGATTTGGTCCTGAACTTGTTTAGTGCGATGATTAGGATATGCTGTGTCTGAGAGCCTGACATGTGTTTCTTCCTTTCAGTAGTTGTATCCTGTTGCCCATGCTGCTGTTTCTGCTGTTGTTTTAGGGTTAACTCCACTTATAATAGTTAGAGATATTTTGAAAGTAGGATGGTAATAAGCTAATAGAAATCAGTCAGCCAACTTTTTGGTACCCTCTAACTCTTCTACTATTTTTTAAAGTTTCTCTGAAGGTTTGGTTAAAAACAAACACTCAGTATATTTGTCAATAGACATACATGAGTACCCTTAGCAACTTGTGACGGGACAAATGTAGGTGAGAAAAGGAAAATGGAGCCAAAGTGTGGAAAATTTTGAAAACAAAAAGATTCCTGTGCTCCAGTGGGTTTCATTTATGAGATTTTTAAATTAAAATATGATCTGGTTTACTGAAATTTAGCTTGTAAAAAATACTGCAATTGATCCTGGGAAGCATGAGAGTGTAGGAGGCTTACGTTTCTTCTTGGCTCTGTGTGGCCTGAACACAAGGTCTACCTTTTACCTGCTCATTCCTGGGGCAATTACTGCATTGACTGTTAGGGGCTTTTCCATAACGGATGTTTGTGTTCACATTTTAGGGACGCTATGATGGAAGACGTTGGACAGAATCCACTGGATGATGTGTAAGTATGGGAATAATAAAAGAGTTCAGTAGAGGAAGCTCCACGGGAAAAGTCTCCAGCAATCCAGTAAGGAAGAACTCCATTGTGTGAGAATTTATCTCCTCAAGTCTGAGGAGGCTTCCTAGGGATAAGAAACTTTGGCTTCAGTTCTCTGTTCTTCATCAGAATAATGATGGGGTTTTCAAAGATCTCTAGTGTCTCAAACAGCTAATCAGTCTGGCAGGAAAAAGATTCATCACCCTTTTGGCCTCTACTCAGCCCATGTCCCTGCCTGACTAGGTTAGAAGATAACAAAAGGAGAAGCCTTTCCCTTGCAGGTCTCTAAATGCTTTAGAGGTATCACTTGGATTCTGCATACTTCATCTAAGATATTTTAAAACAAGTGTGTTAAAGTATTCATAGAAAAAATATTTCTTTTGCTTCATGAAAGCTTTGTTTCAGTGGGTTCCATTTATAGTATTTAAAATTAAAATGTGGCTCCACTCCAGGAATTTACTTTATGCAAAACAGTGTAGAAATCAATTTATCATGGAAAACAAAATAAGGCTGGTTAAGCTTATTAACAACAGAAGATAAGAGAATGAGTGAAATTATATGGGAACGTCTTCTTAGGGCTCCTATGTTTTCCTGTCCCGAGGTTGGTGATAAAGATGATTTTCTGTAGGTACCAGACAATAGAATTACCAGCATTAGAAGCCGTAAAACAGAACCTTGACTGCCTGAATTCAGACCTTGAAAAGGACCTGCAGAAACTGGATATGGAGAATCAGGTTCTCCTTAGAAAGATTAAAGAGAAAGAAGAAACTATTTCAAGGTAAGGCTTTGTGGTTGGTGGGGGAAGGGCCTCCCCGCCCCTGCAGGTCCTTTGGGATACAGAAGGTGGAAGAAAGTTTCACTTATTTGATGGTGAATCTTGACGTTTTATTTAAATCCTAAAGTATGAACTACAGTGCCCTCAAAATACTTCAGGTATAGATTTTTGCATTAAATTTTCACATTAGGTTGACATTTTATCGCCATTGCATTTGGTAGTTACTCTGACTTCCTGAGACTTCGAAAGTAGCTTCTCAAACTGGGGCCCTGGCAGCATCCTTAGGGGCTGAGCCACACCTGGGTGACTTTATATTTTTCAGCCTGGAAAGAAAGCTGGCCTTGTCACTAGAAGAAGCCAAAGAGGAGGAGGAGTTGAACTATATCATAGATGAACAGGAGGAATCCCTGAGGGAGCTGGAATTAGAGACAGCAAAGCTGGTAAGGAGGTGTCTAGAAAAGGACCGTTGGATGCATTTTGTTTGCATTCTGCCGCTCTCCTTCCCAGGAATTCATCCCATGTTCATTGCTTCTGTGTCTCAAATCATGGCTGTTTAAGAGAGTGTTCTGGGAATGAAGCACTGGGCGTGGGGGCCGAAGAGGCTTTTTTCCCAGATCTGCTGCGTGAGCCAGAGTGCACTTTTCCGACTTGATAGACTAATCCCCAGATATTATTCCAGTGGCCTGAAGAAGGGGGAGAGATGACGGCAGAGCAACTTTCTTCCCTTGACTTTCTTTTTCCCCACAGGAAAAAAGTAATGCAATCCTAAGCAGGAATGTGGTGGAGGTTCAGAAAAAGGTAAGGGGAGCCCTGGGTTTTTTAGGGTCACCGAGTCCCTAAGAACATTGTGTCTTCACAAAAGAAAGGCTGGTGGGCTGGGCTGGGAGTATGCAGGAGGGGTCCTAGGCACATTCAGAATGAGAAAAGATATACATAAACGTTAACGGAAAGGCTGTTCTCCACATAGCAAAGCATGCCCTGGAAACAAGCCTCGTTTCTTAGGAATCTTATCAATAAGAGTTATCTTCCAGAACTCTGTAATCACAGAGACTGGAGAAGAAGGAGCAACTGGCAAAGTTTGCATGCTCCCTCTGCACTGCTGCTGCCAATTGTTCTCTGGGCATTACAGATTGTGGTGAGAGGGCTAAAGGGCTTTACAGGGGGAAAAGACTTATCCCTCCTCCCACTCTGCCCCATTCTCTCTTCCCTTTCTCATCGTCCCCCCCTCCTCACTGTGCCCTTTCTTCCATGGGCTATGGGAACAGAAAAGTCTGTCTAGCCCACATGGAGTCAGGCAGCCTCCACAGGGAGAAGGAGATGCTTTTCTTCCAAGCTTCTATCCAGGGCCCGAATTAGTAACCACCATCTACAGCCTGGGACCCCAGTCTGCCACTGGCCCAGGTTTTCATGTCTGTGTGCCTTACTTAGTTCATGATTTTTTGAATGGTATTTTAGATTTCAGGGTTATTTACAAATATTGGCCTTGAAGAAGAAACCACAAAGCAGATCCTGGAGGAAATGAAGGTGAGTAGAAAAAACAAACAGATTTTTCTGGGAGATGTGTCAATTCTAGGTCCTGTGAGAAATTGCTCTCAAGGACTACCCTAGTGTATGTACTGGTTATGTCTGTGTACTTATCAGAGATGAGTCACTGTCCTTTATTCTCTGCATGTAATCCCATGGCCTGTGGGGCATTTATGACATCACTAGTCACACTAGGAGCAGAGATGACTGCAGTGGATCAAAGTGGAGGGAACTGCTCCAGAGTCCCCATCTTCCACCAGTCGATAAAACACATGTTCTGAATGCCCATTGGGACCTGCCCTCCAGAAGCTTATTATTTAAGTGAGGACACACAAATAAGATATTCAATAGGAAGAAAATATTGACTCCCATAATCATACAGGGATGTGTCATGATCTTCTGATTTCCAACCCATGGCTCAAAGGCCAAAGAAGTTTTTTTAAAATTTATTTTGTTATCTTTTTCCTCTGCTAGAAGATAAACTCATTGAGAACATGAATTGTTGCCTATGTTGTTCATTTGTTTCCCCAGGGCCTAGAACTATGTGTCTGGCACATAGTAGATGCCCAATAAAAATATATTGAATGAATGACTACACTGGACACCCAATAGTGGGGAAAACCCCTATTAGGAAGCTCTTTGCATACTTATGTGGTGAGTGTGGCAATTTAACTGAGCCCACTATACAAGAGCTCCACTGTCTTATGTATTTCTCAGAAAAAGAGAAACCAGGTTTCTCTCTCTCTCTCTTTTTTTTTTTTTTTTTTTTTTTTTTTTTTTTTTTTTTTTTTTTTTGAGATGGAGTCTCTCTCTGTCACCCAGGCTGGAGTGCAGTGGTAAGATCTCGGCTCACTGCAACCTCTGCTTCCCGGGAGTTAAAGCAGTTCTCCTGCCTCAGCCTCCTGAGTAGCTGGGACTACAGGCACACGCCACGATACCTGGCTAATTTTTGTATTTTCAGTAGAGATGGGGTTTTACCACATTGGCCAGAGTTCACCATGTTGGCCAGGGTGGTCTTGAATTCCTGACCTCAAGCAATCTGCCTGCCTTGGTCTCCCAAAGTGCTGGGATTACAGGCGTGAGTCACTACGCCTGGCCCAGGTTTCTCTTTTATTTTCTGTGTGATTCAGGGGACATGCCAGTGCACCCTATGAAATATGAGTGGGAGGAAGAGGCTTGTGAGCTTTGGTCAGTAGGCCTGGAGGAAGGAGGATGGCTGGGTTCACTGAATGGGCACTGGCCTACTGAGGCGTAAATGTCAGCTCTGCCACTTTAAACTTTAACAAGTTACATACTCAACTTCTCTGCGCCTTTGTTTCCTCATTTGTAAAATGGAGAGGGGAGGGGGTAATAACAAGTGCCCACCCTAAATTGTTATCAGATGTCTTCAACATGATAGCCATTAGTATCATGCCCTCTGCTGGTCTGGATATGGTAATTACCCACTTCCCTTCCATAAAAGAATGCTAGTAACTTTCTGCCGTCACTCATTGTCTTCCACAGGCAAGACTACAGAAGTCAACAGAGTCCTGTGCAAAGCAAGAGGAGGAACTGGCCAAGGTAGAGGCAATGTCTCTTCCACTGAGGGTCTGCCCGGGATAGAATGGGAGAGAATCCCAAGGGTCTTAGAAACAGATCTGCTTGAGGCATGGGAGGGGGAGGTACAAAAACATCTTGCAAATGAATTTCTGATTCTTATGCATTCTTATGCAGCTGAAGGGAAAGAAAACTTCTATTAAAAATACGCTTTTACCATTTCTTACATCTCTATGTCAAATACCATTGTTGAATTCCAAACCAAAGTGCCTTGACACGTCCCCTGGTATTTCACATGAGAGGCAGATGACAACTTGGGCAAAATATTTCCTTTGCTTAAAACCAGACCCTGTGCCTAATGATGAGGTCACCTCTTTGTGATGTGATTGCTTTTCCTTCAAGTCAGGAGTTGCTAGGTAACCAGCCAAGTGCCAGTGCACCAGGTAGGGCCCCAGGGAGGAGACTGGGCTTGGTTCTGATTTAACTCATGAGGTTTGTTAATTTTCTTTCTTTTTAGATAGAGAGTGACTACCAATCTGTGTCTGACCTCTGTAAGGACCAGGTCTACTACATAAAGGTACAACCCACGTGGAGGAAAAGTCCGAGTAGAGGCAGAATATCTCCAAGGCCATGGGTTCCTTGGTTTTTCGTTAGGCTAGAATGTGTCACTAGGGAAAATGCTCTGTATGCAACAGCAACAAGAAGACGGATGTATGTTAAGGATTTACTTTGTGCCAAGTACTGTGCTAAGCACTCAGCCTATAGTATTTTTCTCAATTTGTTCAATAATTCTATGAGCGTGACAGTTATGATCAAGGGGACAATGAGGTTTCAGGAAGTTAGAATGCAGCTAGTAACAGGGAACACAGCTAGTAAACGTCAGAGCTGGGATTTGAATACAAGCAGGGACCTGAATGGGAGGGAGCTCTTTTTGTTCATATACATCCATTCTGGTCACTAATATCTTTGAATTTTTTATTAGAACCCCTCCCCCACTGGTGTGTGCATACTGATGAGTATATTGTTTGGAAAATAATTAGCAGAATGTTTTTATTAATGACATCATGATGAAATATGGAAATTTTCCATTTATGACTTTGTTTATTTTTTAACTTCATGGAAAGAAATACCAGGAAGTTCTGAGGAAGATGAAAGAGGAAAAGGAGACGCTGCTTCTTGAAAAACAAATGTAAGCTTAGAAAAATGGCCTCCCTGACAGACTGCAGTAGCAGTCCGGCAGTCCGGGTGGTCTTTGAAGGGCGGGGTGCTTCTCAGCACAGTGTGTGTCACTGTGTAAATGGCCTCCAACAAGTCATCTCTTTCAGCCTCCACTCCATGGTTCAGACTGGAAAACCAACAGCATTCAGGCTTTCCTCTTGCCTTCCTCAGCAACTGGTGTTTTAAAAGCCTCTTTTTGGCCAGGCGCGGTGGCTCATGCCTATAATCCCAGCACTTTGAGAGGCCGAGGCGGGTGGATCACCTGAGGTCAGGAGATCGAGACCATCCTGGCCAACATGGTGAAACCCCGTCTCTACTGAAAAAAAAACAAAAATGAGCAGGGCATGGTGGCGGCCACCTGTAATCCTAGCTACTTGGGAGGCTGAGGCATGAGAATCCCTTGAACCCAGGAGGTGGAAGTTGCAGTGAGCCAAGATCAGGCCACTGCACTCCAGCCTAGGCAACAGAGTGAGATTTTGTCTCAAAAAAAAAAAAATCTCTTTTTAATGTTCTTCTCTTTAATGTTCTTTTTAATGCATCTTCCCAGGATGCAGTGTTGTTGTTGTTGTTGTTTGTTTGAGACAGAGTTTCACTCTTGTCGCCCAGGCTGGAGTAAAATGGTCTGATCTCAGTTAACTGCAACCTCCACCTCCCAGGTTCAAGCGATCGTCCTGCCTCAGCCTCCCAAGTAGCTGGGATTACAGGCATGTGCCACTGCGCCCAGCTAATTTTTGTATTTTTAGTAGAGACAGGTTTTCACCATGTTAGCCAGGCTGGTCTCGAACTCCTGATCCCAGGTGATCCACCCGCCTCAGACTCCCAAAGTGCTGGGATTACAGGCGTGAGCCACCGTGCCCGGCCCTAATGTTCTTTTCACATGTCCTCAGAGGCATGCCGTTCCTGAAAATTATCTGGAGCTATGTTCGGAGAGGAAGAAACGTAGTAAAAAGAGGACTAGGGGCCCAGAAATATTCCTTTATGTGTGTGTGCTGTCCCCTTTCCCAGGATGCAGTGGGTCCACCAGACTGACCAGAGGCCCCAGTGATGCCCTTTTATACTTTCTTTCCATAGACTGTATGTCTCAGGACTTGTCACACTTTCCTTTTGATTATTTATACTTTTCAATTGCATTATATAATGTACATAGAGTGCACAAATTTTATATAGCTTGGTGAATTTTTATACATGATAACACCACTGAGATCAAGCTGTGGAACATTCTGAGTTCCCGAAAATCTCCGTCCCCTCCTCCCAGTCAATACTCCTGGAAAAGTAACCATTAGCCTGACTTGCATCTCTTTCTTTTTAAAGTATTCTTGAACTTTATATAAATTTAGTATGTTCTTGATTGTGTCTGGCTTTCACTAAGACTCACTCGCATTGCTGCATGATTTGTTCTTTTTCACGGCTGTTATATTCTATTATAGAAATATGGCACAATTTATCTATGCTACTCTTAAGGAACATGTTGCTTATTTCCAGTTTGGAAATTTATAATAAAGCTGCTACAAGCATTCTTGTGCATGTCTTTTGATGGATGTATCCTCTCATTTTTCTTGGGTTAGATACCAAGGAATAGAATTTCTAGGTCACAGAGTATATACATCTTTGGTTTACTAGATAAGCTGAACAATTTTCCAAAGTGCCTGTACCAATATCCCCTCCCATAAAAAATGTACAAGAGTTCTAGTTATTCCTCATCCTTACTTTCACTCAGTATTTATAGCCTTTATGATTTTAGCTATTCTGGCAGAAGGGTGTAGTGATGTATACAATTTTGATTTAAAAAACATTTTATTACTCAATAATAATGATATTTTATGTGCATTTTATTGCTTATTAATAGTGATGTCTTATAGCTTTTCACACAGTTTGGAAATTTGAATGTCCTCTTTTGTGACATGTCTTTCGCCTGCATCTGTGAGATGGTTAGTCTTTTTCTAATTGATTTGTAGGAGTTCCTTATTTTTTTCATAAGATCCTTTGTCAAATGTGTGTATTATAGTCTATTCTGAGGCTTTCCTTTTTTACTTTCTTAATGACATTTTGGATAAACAATAGTTATTAATTTAGAAAAAAATCTAATCTGTGAAATGTGTCAATCCATTCTTTTTTGCTTTCTGCCTTTTAGAGGTCATAAAACTACTCTCTGTGGTTTCCCCTAGAATTTTTTATCATTTACCTTTTACTCAGGTTTACATTCTTTTGGAATTTAGTTTCTTTTCTGTGGTGTGAGGCAGAGATTAAAATTTGTGGGGTTTTTTTTCCATATGGATATCCAATTGATCCAGCACAATTTATTGAAGATACTATTCATTTGCAGTGGTGTCTTATTTTATGTCTGGTGACCATATATGTGTGAGTGTTTCTGGATGCTTTATTCTGTACAATTAGTCTCTGTTCCTATCCTTGTGCCAAAACTACACTAATTATTATAGCTTTATAATTAGTATTGATATGGTAGCTTAAATTCTGCACGATTATCTTGGCTTTCTTGGCCCCTTGAATTTCTATATAAATTTTAAAATCGGTTTTTCAACTTCTACCAAAACAAAAACAAAAAACCTTGCTGAGATGTTGATTGGAGTTACATGGAATCTATAGATAAAGTGAGAGGATAATTAGTATCTAAACAATAATTTTCCACGGCCAGGTGCTGTGGCTCATGCCTGTAATGCCAGCGTTTTGGGAGACTGCGGGGGGGAGGTTCTATTTAGTCCAGGAGATCGAGACTAGCCTGGGCAACATAGCAAGACTCTATCTCTACAAAAAAATAAAACAAATTATCTGGGCATGGTTGTGTGTGCCTATAGTCCTAGCTACTCAGGAGGCTGAGGCAGGAGGATGGTTTGAGCCCAGGAGTTTGAGGTAAAAGTGAGTTATATTGCACCACTGTATTCCAGCCTGGACCACTGAGTGAGATGCTATCTCAAAAAGAATAATAAAAATAAACAATAGTTTCACACACCATGATATCTTTATCCCTTCGTTTATTTAGATATTTAATTTCTCAAAATAACGTTTTACAGTTTTCTGTGTGGTGTTCTTATACACTTTCCATCAGATTTATTCCTAGGTATTTAATATTTTTAATGCAACTGTGAATGCTGTGTTAATTTGATTTTCTTTTTTTATTAATATTAAAAATAAAATAGAGACGGTGGCCAGGTGTGGTGGCTCATGCCTGGAATCCCAGCACTTTGGGAAGCTGAGGCAGGTGGATTACCTGAGGTCAGGAGTTCGAGACCAGCCTGACTAACATGGTGAAACTCTGTCTCTACTAAAAATAAAAAAATAAAATAAATAAAAAAGCCAGGTGTGGTGGCACATGCCTGTAGTCCCAGCTACTTGGGAGGTTGAGGCAGGAGAATTGCTTGAACCCGGGAGGAGGAGGTTGCAGTGAGCCGAGATTATGCCACTGTACTCCAGCCTGGGTGACAGAGCGAAATTCCGTCTCAAAAAATAAAAATAAAATAATAAAATAAAATAGAGACAGGGTCCCACTATGTTGCCCAGGCTGGTCTCAAACTCCTGGGCTTAAGCGATCCTCCCACCTTGGCCTCCCAAAGTGCTAGGATTGCAGGTGTGAGCCAACATGCCCAGCCTTGATTTTTTAATTGATTACTGTTAGTGCATAGAAATACAATTGGTTTCTATATATTGAACTTGTATCATTAATTTCACTAAATTCACCTATTCTAAAAATTTATTTTAGCTTCTCAACTATAAATAATAATTGTACTTTTTCCTTTTCAGTCTTTAACTTTTTATTTCTTTTTCTTGCTTTATTGAATTATTTGCAAGCATTTGCAGGCATTATTTGCTGGTATTATTTACAGGCATTTCCATTAATGGACTCAATCCTATTGCATAAAATGAAACTTAGGATAACAAAACAAAATAAAACAAATGAACAAACAATGAACAGAAGGTATTGGCGAGTGAATAAAAGCAAGCAGATTCTGGAAGGGATCTGGCACTTGGAAAAAGAGAATGATGGGCATTATTTCCCCTCTTTTTATAGTTTCTAGCCTGAAGAAAGACCAAACTGGGTGTGTAAGATGCACCAGCAGAGAAAACCTATAGTCTTTTTGGACTAACAAAATAGAGAATAAAGAGTTTGAGGCAGCCAAAGATACTGGGGAAAAAGTAGAGAGTCAGACATGGGGAGTTCCTAAATCTGTGTCTAAACTATACCTGAATCCCTGACTGGACTTCCAAACCATGCATGCTCAGGGCAATGTGTGAGCAGCCCAGCTGAGGACATGAGACCACAACTGACACTTGAGCTGCCACCAAGACACAAACTGCAGTTTGAATCCAACATCAGGGTTATATCCAGCTTAGTTTTCATTGATTGTCTTCTTTTAAAAATGAATCACATTTTCCTGGTTCTTTATACGTTTAGCAATTATGGATTTTAAATGTTGAGCATTGTGAATGTTATTAAGAGTCTAGGATATGAATCGTAGATATCGCGTAACTTACGAAAGCACCTTTCATCAGCCTCTCAGATTATGTTACCTAATTCTTGGCTCTGATCTCTTACCTAGATCCAAAGCCCAGAATGACTCCTCTCAAACAGTGAAACCGGGATCAATTTTGGCGGACACCACCCAAAGAAACATGGCAAGTTTTTCCTATTCCAAACCTGGGTTTTCCTCTATCCCTTCCCTCTCCTAGGTTCTCTCTCTCTCTCTCTCTCCCTCCTCTTTAATAATCCTATAATTAGGAAATAATGAGGTTTAGTTCCTACCCCACACCATGGAAGCTAGGAGGTGGCAGAGCCAGAATTCAAACCCAGGCATCCTGACTCCAGGGTCTCTGCTCTTCTGCCTCTCTGTGAACACACGAAAAGCCATAGCTGTGATTTTTCATTGCTTCCCACAGGAGAGGACCACCATTAAGAAACAGGAGAGAAGGTGTTGGTACAAGTAAGCGGAAGAATCTTGCTTTTACCTAGCCTAGACCACATTTCACTCTACACATTACCTGATAAGGGCCAAAAGAACAAGAATAAACACATCATCCACTGATCAGAATACATAAGGCAGCCCCAAATTTCTCCCAACCATTCTTACTTTTCTCAATGCAGAATTATAACACCAGAGTTAAACAGCAGCTATAAATAGCTGGAGAAATGTGTGGCTATTTCTGAGAAATTTGGGATAAAGATGTAGGTTGCATTTAACTTTTAATTTTCATTCTTATGATCCTAGGTATGGCACCTTTCCATTTTTTCAAGTCCTGAGCTTGATTACCTCTGTGATATTCCTTGTTGGGAAAAAAGTTCAGGGTGCATTAATTTTCTTAGTTATCTTCATGCTTAGAAATTTTAGAAAAAAGATCCTTAAACTCTCTGTGCCTTTGCTTTTTTAATTTTTGAAACAAGAATATTGACCCTGAAGAGCTTCAAGTGGCACTTTAATAAAAAGCCCCATTCCCTACTTTCCCTTATCAACTTTGCCTGAAGAAAGCAATTCACCAGCCATTTATGACTGTGAGGTTTGCCTTTCACTGCTTGACCTCGGGCTGTCTTTTTTCTCATGCAAATAATGAACATCTCTTTGCAGGTATTTCCAGTATCTCACCTTCATGGTCTTAGTCTTTATTAGGTTGCTGGCTTATGTGATTTTCCACCTGCAGTACATAAACCCAGATCTTCTCGTGGATGTCCTGCCCCTGGTGCTGAGCAGGGGCACCTTGGAGAGTCTGAGGAAGGTCTCACATCCCTTCCTCACTCTAGCAGTGGAAGAAGCACTACCACACTAGTCTGGGGTGACCTGCGGGCATCACCCCACACCTGAGTGGAGGTGACCGTGGCTGTGGCCCCATGTTGGGGATGGCCAGGAAGGATGTGGAAGCCTTTGACTCAGAGCCGCTACTTGACATCTGAGTTTTTCATTTCATTCTTTCCCTGCTTTCCCTCTGGAATGTCTCTCTTTCAAGTAAAGAATATGTCTGACGAGAGTCCACAGTGTTGGTCTGTGAATTTAGTCTGTGAGTCCTGGGACCCCTCACTAGGTATTCACAAGTTCCACCCTTTGCTGTTGAGAAAAGCTGCACTTAAGGCGAGATAACAAAAACTCCCCTCAGGACTTCCATTCTCTGCTCTATATTTTTACAAACTTAAACCATCGTATACTTACCCGGGTGTGGTGGCACGCACCTGTAATCCCAGCTACTCGGGAGGCTGAGGAGGGAGTATTGCTTGAACTGGGGAGGCAGAGGTTGCAGTGAGCCGAGATTGCGCCACTGCACTCCAGCCTGGGTGACAGAGTGAGACGTCTCAATAATAATAATAATAATAATAATAATAATCATAGTAATAATAATAATAATGTGTTCATTTGTTAGATTCTCCAGTCTCTTTGCGGTGTACATAAGGGCACTCAATTTAGGAACCACTGGGGTGGATACAAAGCTTTTCCTCTTCTACTGTTTTAACAACACATTATCTCCCCTACAAGCTTATTTTATTTTATATCATGCTATGTCTTATAAGATTAAGATGTGGAAAAAAACTGATCTTTTTCATTTAAATGGGTGGTTACTCATTCTTAAATGAGAAGAAAAGTATCCTAAAATTCAGGCACAATTAAAAGCAGCGTATAAAACCAGAAAGTGCTTGAGATACGGCCAAACACAAATGTGTACCTACCTATCCTTCAATCCCAGTTCAAATATCCTCACTCCCATATGGCTGCCTCTGCCCCCTTCTCACTGAAGACAGCCTCTTTTGCCTTCCAGACGCTCCTGAAACCTTCTCTGGGCATCCCATACTGCCCTGTCCACTTCTGCCTCACAGTGTCATCACTGGGTGCCTTGACCTTGGGGCTGATGGCCCCTTTATTTCTGTATCATCCCACATGTTCCCTTCACACAGTATGTTCACAAAGTAGGATTTAGTAAAAGAGGGAATGATTCCTTGAGTAATCTGTATTTCTTTCCCTGAGCACTTGGAGGGTCACAATTGGAACCGTGAGCCTAGACCCTGTATTGTGAAAGCTCACACTTTTGCAGGGACAGCTACACGGAGCCTGGATGGTGCAGAGGGAAGGGAAGTAGGAGAATGTGGCACAAAACCTGAGGTCATCTAGCCTGCTGGTGGCATCTCCATGGTTACCAAAGTGGTGGAGATGCCTTTCTTTGCCTGTTTCTTCTGCCTACACATTCCCTACACTCTTACTTTCTAGTGACCTTCTCTCCTTTAGAAACCTTTATTGATGTAGGTTTTAATTGAATTTCACTTGGACAGGATCCGGGCAGAAGAAACACACTGTATGTTTACTTTGGCTGTAGACATGGCCCTGTCTCAGGTTTTCTTTCTGAGGTCTGGGGAAGAAGAGAGTGAATGATCTCAGAACAAGGTATCTATAAAATGAAAAACTGGCCAATATCACCCTCTCGTGGCCAACTGAAAGCCTTTTGCATTTCAAGTGGCTTCACCCAAAGGAGTGATTAACAAATTGAAGCAAGAAAGAGGGATCGGATGTCACCATTGGATAATTTTCTCTATGTGTTCTAATAAGTCCAATTAGTCTTCATTCATCTATTAATTCATTCATTCAACGAATACTTACTGAGCATCTTCCTTGGGCTAGGCAGTGTTCTAAGTGCTGGGATATAGCAATGAACACAACAGACAAAAATCTCTGCTCACATTCTAGTGGATAGAGGCAGACAATAAACACATAATTAAATATGCAAATATTGGATGATGTTAAGTGATATAACAAAGTTCAGTGGGGAAGAGGGAGTGCTGAGGAGGAGCAGTCACAACGTTCATTGAGAGAGTGGCATTATAACAAAGACCAGAATGAGATGAAGGATTCAGCCGGTGATAGATGAAGAGACAGCAAAGATATGGTCTTGAGGTTGGAGGGTGCCCGTGATGCTGAGGTTCCTTTGCAGATTCCCTGCTCACACTTCTGTAATGATCCCTTCATTAAAGTCTCTTCATCAGAATCCTCCAAGTTGAATTCTGGTTCTGCTAGGACAGGACCCTGGCTGATACATTGTCCACTGGCCAGAACGTGTCCTAGGCCAAAGGGCTTCAGTGGTTGGGTGACTCTAAGACTACAGGTCCATGTGAGAAGAATGGCTGTGGCTGGCCTAGAGAAGTATCCCATTTCCATCCCGTCACACAATTCCTCATCAACTCGTAGAACACTCAGGCTCTCCTCTACCACCTAGCCCTCCCTGCAGACACAACCCTAGACAAACATGGGCCTATCCCAACGTTCAAACCTGGCTAGAAAGCAGCAGCTTGGGCTAATATGGACTAGGTAGCCCCTTACTTACAGTCAGCCATCTAGTGGGGATTTGAAACCTTGAAACTGCTAGAAATTCATGTTGCTGACACACAGTTGCTTTTGCTGCCCCCAGAGAGCCTGCCTCCAATAGGAAGCTGGCTTCAGAAGGGCCTGAATGGCACTCTTAAATCTTGGAAGCAGAAGAGTGATGGCTGCTTCTTTAAAAAATAATAATTTTTTTTTGAGACAAAGCCTTGCTCTGTCACCCAGGCTAAAGTATAGTGGCATGACCACAGCTCACTGCATCCTCAACCTCCCAGGCCCAAGCAATGCTCCCACCTCAGCCCCCTGAGCTGGGAAGATTGCTTAAGCCCAGGAGTTTGAGACCAGTCTGGGCAACATAACGGAAACCTGTCTCTATTTTATTTTATTTTATTTATTTTTGAGATGGAGTCTCACTCTGTTGCCCAGGCTGGAATGCAGTGGCGTGATCTCAGCTCAACGCAACCTCCACCCGCCGCGGGTTCAAGCGATTCTCTTGCCTCAGCCTCCCGAGTAACTGGGACCACAGGCACGTGCCACCATGCCCAGCTAATTTTTTCCATTTTTTGTAGAGACAGGGGTCTTCCTGCTGCCCAGGCAGGTCTTGAACTCCTGGCCTTAAATGATCCTCCCACCTCAGCCTCCCAAACTACTGAGATTACGGTCGTGAGCCACCACGCCTGGCCGCCACTGCTTTAACTGAGCAGCGCTGAGCTAGGGATCTGATTTCCAGTCACAGGGAGCTCACCACTCCCAAACTATCCATCTGTTTCTGAAAGGTTTTAACAAAATAATATAAAGCACCTAGCACAAGCAGCATGTAATGGTATTCAACCAACACAAGCTTTCTTTTCCTTTGCTTTTATCTACTAATTAATCTTAGTGCTATTTTATAAAGTGACACAGAAAAATGACTGCCTCCTTCATATTTTAGTCACTAAAATTGAACAGCCTTCTGTTCTCCAAAATGAACATTCCCAAGTCCTTTCAGTTCATATGGCATAACTTTTAGATTGTGTGTTATCTTATTTATCCTTCCCTGGAACCCTACAGAGCTAAACAGAATACAGTACTATAGATGATGTCTGCCTGGCGAAGTACGGTAGCCCTATTCTCCTTTTATTCTGAACATTATGCCTTTATTAATGCTTTCTAAGATTTTGCTAGCGATTTTGGCAGCTGTTTCACACAAAGATATGGGCTTGGAGTCCACCAAGATTCCTAACCCTTTTGAACATAAATTCTTCTTACTCTACATCTCCTCTGTTTTGTATTTGTAAAGATTTTTAAAACTGTGCTACGCGAGGGACTTTCCACTTGCTGAGTTAAATTTCATTTTGTTGGTTTGGGTGCTTCATTTATTTTGTTGCAATGTTTCAAAACCCAGATTCTATGAAGGAATTCATCAGCTCACTTAGTGACCAGTGACACCTGGTAGAGTGGAAATTGCTCAAGTTTGGATGCAGAGAGGCTTGGCTGTGAGATCTCCTTTGGCCTTGTACTAATTGTTGACCTCAGGCAGCTAGTTAACTCTTCCCTTAAAGTAGTTAATAATATAATACTCTCCCCCAGGGAGAGTGTTACAACAGGGCAATTCTTTCAGTATTCTGAAATGGAATTTCTTTGGGTGTGAAGGCTCAAATTCAATTAAATGAATTAGGCTTCTCTATCTTATTACCTATCTTAAAACGTAATTACCTGTTAACTGTTTTGGACTATCCTTTTTATCATGCTGGAGATCAATTTCCTTAATAGAGAAGGCTGATGTGAAATAGGACTCTTATCTGTCAACATTATAGCCTTTGCTCTAGGAATTGGCCTATCCCTTTCACGTCTTATTCCAAAGTACCTTTTTAAAAATTCCACTCAATATCTCTTGGCAAGTTCCAGTGTTGTCTGGAAAAAAGCACTGAACAGGAGTCAAGCCTTAGACTCTAGTTTTAGCAATTTTGTTATTTATCTGATTTTATACAAGCCATATACCCTCTCTGGGCCTGGGGTTGACTTCCAGGTGATTTCTAAAATCATTCACGCTGACATTGATTCTATGAACCAGTTCATTTAGGTCCTTGGGTGAGTAAGAACCAACGTCTTCCTAACGTTCTCTAAGCCCCCCAGGTTTCAGCCTTCCCAGCAATCTTAGCCTCTTTCCCAGAGGATTCCTCTGGAAGACTGGAATTGCTTATGCCACTTTTTCTTGTCAAGAGTCTCAGCAGTAGTGTTTCTTAAGAATGAGTTAAGGCCGTGCGTGGTGGCTCACGCCTGTAATCCCAGCACTTTGGGAGACCAAGGCAGGTGGATCACTTGAGGCCAGGAGTTCAAGACCAGCCTGGCCAACATGGTGAAACCCTGTCTCTACTAAAAGTACAAAAATTAGCCAGGATGGTGGTGCATGCCTGTAATCCCAGCTACTTGGGAGGCTGAGGCAGGAGCATCGCTTGAACCAGGAGGCAGAGGTTGCAGTGAGCCAAGATCAATCATGCCACTGCACTCCAGCCTGGGCAACAGAACAAGACTCCATCCCCCCTGCCCCCCCAAAAAAAGAATGAGTTAAGACCTTCCATGTAAAGGCTTAGTTCAGTAAATATTTATGGAGTTTCTACTATGTATCAGACAGTGCAATGCATGAATGCAGTGAAGTGAGGGGGTGGGGGGGGGGTGGGGAAGAGCAGTTTAAGAATGAGTAAGGAATCATGCCCTCAAAACCTCTTCATTTTGTGGCAGATCCCAGCCCTCAATATCAAGGTTAGAGGTAACTCTGAAGCTTCTCTGAGGTATAAATGCTGACTTAGTAGGGGCCCAGAACTATTGATGCCCACATTTCTTGGTCATCTACTGTATTGCAGACATTGTGTTAGATAGGTCATACGATCTCCATTTCACAGTTAGGAGAGTAGCCTAAGATTATCAATCTGGTAAGCAGCAGAGACAGGACTCATGGGCCACCTCTGGCCTCCCCCAGAACATTTGCCTTTCGTATTCAGGTGTAATAAAGACCTTTGAAGTCAGCAGTATTAACCTACTACTCAGAACCATTGAATCAGTAAGTGTAGTCAGTTATTTTCCATCACTTATTTTCCTGTCTCCTCTGTAATTTGTTCAAAGATAGTATAGGGACCCAAAATCCTTCTATTCATTGTCGTAAATTTTACTTTGGAGCCCAATTATTCTTCTAGTTTAATAATTCCCATTAAAGATTTTAAAAAGCTTTGGATAAATGCTTTATTAAAGCATCACAGGCCATTTATTCCTTAGTATGAGTAAAAAATGGAAGGGCTGGGCTCCATAGGGGATCGGGGGTCTTAAAGGAATTATTAGGCCATTGTCTTTTTTATTTTTTGGAGACAGTCTTGCTCTGTCACCTATGCTGGAGAGCGGTGATGCAATCTTGGCTCACTACAACCTCCACCTTCTGGGTTCAAGCAATTCTCCTGCCTCAGCCTCCTTAGCAGGTGGGATTACATGCATGTGCCACTACCACAGCTAGCTTTTTTTTTTTTTTTTTTTTTAGTGGAGACGGCACTTCAACATGTTGGCCAGGCTGGTCTCTAACTCCTCACCTCAAGTGATCTGCCCGCCTCAGCCTCCAAAAGTGCTGGGATTACAGGCATGAGCCACTGCGCCCAGCCGTCAACTGAAGAAGAGTGAAGGCATTGAATTCAGGGCTAACCAGGAAGCTAAAGTAATCCTTCGAAAGATGACTCCACCAAGAGCAGCCTTGTCTGAGTTGGCTGTCGGGGTAGGCATGTAAAGCTTTATTTCTCACACATAACCATGCCCTTCTCATGCAATAATTTTTAGTATAAAATAACTGGACTTGGGGAATCCCAACCCACTCCAGGGGTGACATTATTCCCTGCAGGTTGCTCTCTTGTAAGGCCCATTTGAAATGTTCATGGTTGATCTTTATCCCACACAACATACATATTTACTGGTTAGGTTTTCATCAGCTCCTTTGAAATCCTTGTCTTTACACTAAGGCCATCACCCTTTGTGTGTGAGTGTCAGCTTAAAAGACCATCAGTTGCCCCCTGAATAGACTGAATGTTTGTGTCTCCCCAACATTCACATGCTGAGATTAAAATCCCCAATGTGATGGTATCTGGAGGTGGGGCCTTTGGGAGGTAATTGGGTGATGGGGGCAGAAGGATTAGTGCCATTACAAAAGGGACCTCAGGGAGCTCCCTGGCTCCTTCTGCCATGTGAGTACAAAGCAAGACGATGGCCATCCATGAACCAGAAAGCAGGAAAATCAGACATCAAATCTTCTGGTACCTTGATCTTGGACTTTCCAACCTCCAGAACTACGAGAAATTAATTTCTGTTGTTTATAAGCTGCCCAGTCTATGATACTTTGTTATATAGCAGGCCAAACAGATGAAGATATCCCCTCTTGGGGTTCAATGAGTTTGAATCCTGAAGGGTCTGTGGTCTCCAAACTCAAGAGCTTCCAGCTCTGTGGCAGGGCCCGTGAACAGGCAGGTCCTTCTCCATTTTCTTGGGCTGTACAAGCCTTCCTTTCCAGGCTGCTATCCCATGGCTCTCAGCTGGCAAATCTGCCGCAGTGTGGGGTCATCTATCCTTAGCCAGCAGAGGGATGATTTTCCAGTAGTGTAAATAGGGTGATCCCCTGCTTGGAGGTTGGGATTTATTTTTCTTTTGGAGGGTCTTTCAGTAGATTGGTGAAGTCTGAATCTAACTTGAGGATTTTCAGATCCTGAATTTATCAGCCCCACTGAGCAGACACAGAAGAGTGGAGAGAGCTATAGCAGTGTCTTTCAGCAGTTCTTAGGAGTTCAGGGGTGGAAAGATGGGGCGAGGGCGAGGGCTAGGGCCGCGTGGTGGATGGGGAAAGTCTAAGAGAGTCTGATGGGCAAGGAAATAGATTTTCTGGATATGAATCCTTGCCTTTGCTAGAATTTCTCTGCTGAAAATGTAGGTGGTTAGGAGATTTCCTACCTTCCAGGTGAGCTAAACCTGGAACTACATTTACAGTCAACTTTAAACAAAACCCCATGACAGTTTAAACCCTATACAGTCCACAGTCAGTACTGTAGTCTGGAAATAAGAGATGAATCTAAGGTTGGATGCTGAAAGATTCACCTGTCTCTCCAGGCATGGTCTGAGTATTTCTAATCTAGAGAATTTATAAGTCAACAATGGGCCTGAAATATAGTCTTCCAGTGACTTCTCATGTAATGGAAAACTCATCTTCTCCCCAAGGTTTTATCCTACTGGGAAGATCACCAGTGATCAATCTTACAAGAGAAAATGTCAATTAGAAATTTTTATGTCCCTTCACCTGCATTACTTTGCAAGGAAAAATAGGCATGAGAGGATTGTATATTTTATTATATAATCCTACTTCAAAAGAGTTTATATTCTATTCACAAGGAAAAAGGAAAGTACTAACAAATGCAAAGAAGCATGAGGGAAGTGTCATCAAGATATTACAAAAAGGCTCAAAGGAAAAAGATGAACAAAAAGGAGCTAATGGGAGAGGTGTCATTTGATACAGGAATTGACCAAGAGATATGATTTCAACTCATGGAGTTGGAGGAGGAAGGGCCTTCTAACTGAGGAAAGGTAAAAGACGGAAATTAAATTGTGCCCTCAGGCTTTAAATATCTTAATTGCCTGGGGGAGAGGCTAGAAGTAAATTGATCCTTCGATTATTTGGAGTTCATTATCCCAGCAGAGAAAATCTTGCAGCAGCTTACTTGATTACTAGTTGTTCAAGAAACTTTATTTATTATCCACTTATATCTGGTATACAAGAAAGAGTTTAAAAGAATCAATAAACTTTGGTCTCCAGTGGATTAGGTATTGACATGACTGCGGAAGAAGAGAAAGTACAAGATAGTCCTGAGGGCTCCCCAAGGGTAAACCTTCTAAATGTTTAAACCTTCAAAACCATTGATTCCCAGAAATACTCAGAACAAAGTGAAGTATTTGCGAGAGAGAGAGAGAGAGAAAATTTTGTGGGCCTCTGGAAGAGGAATCCTGTTACTTCCTTTATAGCAGATTCTCAACCCTAGTAACACATCAGAATCACCCAGGGACAGTTTAAAATATTCATGCCTGGGCCCCAACTCCAGATATCTTGATTTTATTTAGGGGTATTGGTATCTTTGAAAAGCTCCTCCAGGTGATTCCATCACTAGATAGAACCTCTTGACTGTGAGTTTTCCAGGTTCTTGGCGTATTGAACAAAATGCACAAACAAAGCAACAAAAGAAGCAACAAAAGACAAAATAAAAGAGTAGAGTAATAAAGGCACAAATTTATTGAAGATGCAAAAGTACGATTAACAGAGTGGGAGCAGGCTTGAGCAAGTGGCTCAAGAGCCTCCCTATTGCAATGCTCCCCAGGGTATTTATAAAGCCAAAAGAACTTGGCAATACCCCTAGGTGCCCTTTAGAGGCCTCCAACTGGTGGCAGTCTATGAAAGATTGGCCTGAGGCCAATCAGAGTCTGAAGTGGAAACTTCTGTCTTGTTATCACAGGAAGGAGGATGTGGCTTGTATGCTGCCCAATCTTGGCTAGAACTGCCTGCACCTGCTGTTCTTTTGCTTATGCCTTAATCTTTGGTTACCCTAATTCCCTTTTCTCCTGCCTTAATTCCAATGTACAGCCAAGGCTGCAAACCACTGCTCTGAAAGCACTTTTGGTAACCTCCAGACTCCTTATATGAAGACAAGAGAGAACTGGGGAGAGTTATTTCCAAATTGGGAAAATTCCTTCTACGTAGGAAGAAAAAGTGGACCTTAATATGAAGCCACCTTTCCTGATTATTTCTTCATATTTGTAGCTGCTTTGGCATCTTCAGCTTTGAATTCCAACTGGGTCTGTATTTGCTCCTACCTATCTTACATTGATTAGAACAGTCTCTTTTATATATTGGGTTCTTCCCACTACATGGAGAGAATATAGAAATCAGGGTAAAGCAACAAATTGCCCCTTTCCAGACATGGTAGGCTGAATAACAGCCCCCCCAAAGATGTTGTCAGCCCAGGCAGCCGTAATAAAATACCATAAACTATCAAACATTTATTTTTCACAGTTCTGGAGATTGGAAATACAAGATCAGGGTGCCAGCAGAGTTGAGTTAAGGTGAAAGCCCTCTTCTGGGTTGCAGGCTGCTAACTTGTATCCTCACACAGAGGAAAGAGCTGGCTGGCTCTCTGGCCTGTTCTTATAAGGGCACTAATCCTCAAGGGCTCTGCCTTCATGAACTAATTACCTCCCCAAGGCCCCACCCACAAATACCATCACAGTGAGATTAGAGTCTCAACATAGGAATTTTAGAGGGAACACGTTCAGTCCATTGCAAATGTGACAACATAGAATCCAGAACCTGTGAATATGTTCCCTCATGTGGGCCTCTGCAGAGGTGATTAATGATTTTAAGATGGTGAGATTCCCTTGAATTGTCCAGGTAAGCCCAGTGTAATCACAAAGGGGAAAGGAGAATCGGAGTTGAAGAAGGTATGACAATAGAAGCAGAGATTTGAGTGATACAAGTGCTGGTTTTGAAGAAAGAAGCCAGCTTCTTGGCCATGGACCAAGAAAGGCAGACAGCCTTGAGAAGCTGCTAAATATCTTACACACATTATCTTACTTAATCTTTGCCATGACCCTATTCCCCAGGTCCCTTCATTATCCTCATTTCATGGAGGAAGAGCCAGAGACTCAGAGTTAAGAATTGTTTTCCTGGCTGGGCGTGGTGGCTCACACCTATAATCCCAGCACTTTGGGAGGCTGAGGTGGGTAGATCACTTGAGGTCAGGAGTTCGAGACCAGCCTGGCCAATATGGTGAAACCCCGTCTCTACCAAAAAATACAAAAATCAGCCAGGCGTGGTGGCATGTGCCTGTAGTCCCAGCTACTCAGGAGGCTGAGGCAGGAGAATCACTTGAACCTGGGAGTTGGAGGTTACAGTGAGCTGAGATCATACCACTGCATTCCAGCCTGGGCAACAGAGTGAGACTCCGTCTCAAAAAAAAAAAAAAAATGTGTTTCTAGAAGCTAAAATGCCACTAAGCATAAAATGCAACATTATATGTGCCACTAAGAAAAATGACTGCTAATTAAACTATGATATGTCATCAACAAACATAACACATGCCATTTCTCATTTTAAAACTATAAAATAAATGAAATCCATTTTTCCATGTGATGACTTATATTGCATGGTAGGAAAATCAAATATCAAATTCTTTCAGCCAGGCGCAGTGGCTCACGCCTATAATCCCAGCACTTTGGGAGGCCGAGATGGGCAGATCACCTGAGATCAGGAGTTTGAGACCAGCCTGGCTAACATGGTGAAACCCTGTCTCTACTAAAAATACAAAAATTATCTGGGTGTGGTGTCTGACGCCTGTAATCCCAGCTACTCAGGAGGCTGAGACAGGAGAATCATTTGAACCCAGCAGGCAGAGTTTGCAGTGAGCCAAGATGACACCACTGTGCTCCAGCCTGGGTGACAGAGTGAGACTCTGCCTCAAACACACACACACACACACAAATTATTTTAAAAATTGTATTTATTGTATGTTCACAGGGTACATGTCCAGGTATGTTTCATGGGAATATTGTACAATGGTGGGGTTTAGGCTTCTGTTGAAACCATCATCCAAATAGTGAATATGGTACAGAATAGGTAGTTTTTTTTAACTATCGCCCCACTTGCTCCCTCACTCCTTTTGGAGTCTCCAGCATCTATTGTTTTCATCTTTATGTCCATGTGTACCCATTGTTGAGCTCCCACTTAAGAATGTGGCGTTTGATTTTCTGTTTCTACGTTATTCCACTTAGGATAGTGGCCTTCATGGACTCAGCTACATCCATCTTGCTGCAAAGAACATGAATTCATTCCTTCCCCCCGCCCTCCCTGCCCCTTGAGATAGGGTATCCCTCTGTTGTTCAGGCTGGAGTGCCGTGGTGCCATCATAGCTCACTGCAATCTCCAACTCCTATGCTCAAGTGATCCTCCCACCTTAGCTTCCCAAGTAGCTGGGACTACAGATGAATGCCTATTTTGTTGTTGTTGTTGTTTGTTTGTTGTTGTTGTTTTAGTAGAGGTGAGGTTTCACCATGTTACCCAGGCTGGTCTTGAATTTCCAGGCTCAAGCAATTCTCCCGATTTGACCTCCCGAAGTGCTTGGATTATAGGTATGAGCCCCTATGCTTAGCCAGAATTCGTTGTTTTTTGTTTTTTTTTTCTTTTTGAGACAGAGTCTTGTTCTGTCACCCAGGATGAAATACAGTGGCAAGATCTCGGCTCACTGTAACCTCCACCTACCGCATTTAAGTGATTCTCCTGCCTCAGCCTCCCAAGTAGCTGGTATTACAGGTGTTGACCACCTTGCCTGGCTAATTTTTTGTATTTTTAGTAGAGAGAGGGTTTTGCCATGTTGCCCAGGCTGGTCTCGAACTCCTGAACTCAGGTCATCTGCCCACCTCAGCCTCCCATAGTGCTGGGATTACAGGCTGAGCCACCGTGCCCAGCCCAGAATTCATTATTTTTAATGGCTGCATAGTATTTCATGGTGTGTGTATATATGTGTGTATATATATACCAAATTTTCTTTATCCAATCCACCACTGATGGACACTTAGGTTGATTCCATGACTTTGCTATTGTGAACAGTGCCCTGATAAACATATGCATGCAGGCATCTTTTTTGATAAAATGATTTATTTTCCTTTGCGAAGATACCCAGTAGTGGGATTACTGAGTCAAATGGTAGTTCTATTCTTAGTTCTTTGAGAAATCTCCACACTGTTTTCCATGGGGGTTGAACTAATTTACATTCCCACCAACAGTGTACAAGTGTTCTCTTTTCTCTGCATTCTCACCAACATGTGTTAGTTTTTTGACTTTTCAATAATAGTCACTCTGACTGGTGTGAGATGGTAGGTATCTCACTGTGGTTTTATTTTGTATTTCTCTGATGATTAGCTATGTTGAACATTTTTTTGTATGTTTGTTGGACACTTTTTGAGAAGTGTCTGTTCATGTCCTTTACCCACTTTTTAACGGGATTGGTTTTTGCTTTTTGATTTAAGTTTCTTACAGATTCCAGATATTAGTCTTTTGTTAGATGTATAGTTTGCAAGTATTTTCTCCCATTCTGTAGGTTGTCTGTTTACTCTGTTGATAGTTTATTTTGCTGTTCAGAAGATCTTTATTGTAACTAAATCCCATTTGCCCATTTATTGTTTTTATTGCATTTGCCTTTGAGGTCTTAGTCATAAATTCTTTGCCTAGGCCAATGTCCAGAAGAGTTTTTTTTCAGATTTCTTCTAGGATTTTTATAGTTTGAGGTCTTACATTTAAGTCTTTAATCCATTTGGGTTAATTTTTGTATATGCTCACCATATAGGTAGGGGTCCAGTTTTATTCTTCTGCATATGGCTAGTCAGTTTTCCCAGCACTATTTATTGAATAAAGTATTATTTCTCCACTGTTCATTTTTGTTGATTGTGAGTTTGTCAAAGATGGCTCTTATTATTTTGAGGTATGTTCTTTCAATACCTAGTGTCTTGAGGGTTTTTATCACGAAGGGAAGTTGAATTTTATCAAAAGCTTTTCCTATATCTATTGAGATGATCATATGGTTTTTGTCTTAACTCTGTATATGTGGTGAATCACATTTACTGGTTTGTATATGTTGAACCAGATTTGTGTTCCAGCAATAAAGCCTGCTTGATTATGGTATATTAACTTGTTGATATGCTGCTGGATTCAGTTTGCTGTTATTATTTTGAGGATTTTTGCATCTATGTTCATCAAGGATATTGACCTGTAGTTTCATTTTACATCGTGTCTTTGCTAGATTTTGGGATCAGGATGATACTACTTTCATAGAATGAGTTAGGGAGGAATCCCTCCTCCTTGATTTTTTGGAATAGTTTCAGTAAATTGGTACCAGCTTTTCTTTCTGTGTCTGATAGAATTTGGCTGTGAATCCATCTGTCCAGGGCTTTTTTTTTTTTTGACTAGCAGATTTTTTTTTATTACTGATTCAATCTCCCTCCCTTTCTCTCTCTCTCTCTCTCTCTCTCTCTCTCTTTCGTCTTTTTTTGAGACAGGGTCTTACTCTGTTACCCAGGCTGGAGAGCAGCGACACAATCTTGGCTCACGGCAGCCTCGACCTCCTGGGCTCAAGCAATCCTCCCACCTCAGTCAGCCTCCCAAGTAGCTGGGACCGCAGGTGTGCATCACCATGCCTGGCTAATTTTTGCATTTTTTGTAGAGATGGAGTTTCACATGTTGCCCAGGATGGTCTCAAACTCCTGAACCCAAGTAATCCTCCTACCTCGGACTCCCAAAGTGCTGGGATTACAGGCATGAGCCACTGTGCCTGGACTCTGATTCAATTTTATACCTTGTTTTTGGTCTGTCCAGGATTTCAAGTTTCTTCCTGGTTCAGTGTGAGGTTATGTGTTTCCAGAAATTTACACATTTCCTCTAGATTTTCTAGTTGGTGTGCAAAGAGATGTTCATAGTAGTCTTTGAGGATCTTTTTTATTTTTTTGTCTTACTTTCATTTAGTTCTGTTATGATCTTTGTTTTTTCATTTCTTCTGCTACCTTTGGGTTTGGTTTATTCTTGTTTTTCTAGTTCTTTTAGGTGTGGCATTAGGTTGTTAATTTGGACATTTATATCTTTTAGATGTAGGGATTTAGCACCATAAACTTTCCTCTTAACACTGCTTTCACTGTATCCCAGAGAATCCCAGAGGTATGTTGTGTCTCTCTTTTCAATTACTTCAAACTGTTTTCTTTTTTTTTTAATTATTATTATACATTAAGTTCTAGGGTACATGTGTACAATGTGTAGGTTTGTTACACATGTATACATGTGCTATGTTGGTGTGCTACACCCATTAACTCATCATTTACATTAGGTATATCTCCTAATGCTATCCCTACCCCCTACCCCCACCCCACAACAGGACCTGGTGTGTGATGTTCCCCTTCCTGTGTCCAAGTGTTCTCATTATTCAATTCCCACCTATGAGTGAGAGCATGCAGTGTTTGGTTTTCTGTCCTTGTGACAGTTCACTCAGAATGATGGTTTCCAGCTTCATCCATGTCCCTAAAAAGGACATGAACTCATCCTTTTTTATGGCTGTGTAGTATTCCATGGTGTATATGTGCCACATTTTCTTAATCCAGTCTATCATTGATGGACATTTGGTTGGTTCCAAGTCTTTGCTATAGTGAATAGTGCCGCAATAAACATACCTGTACATGTGTCTTTGTAGCAGCATGATTTATAATCCTTTGGGTATATACCCAGTGATGGGATGGCTGGGTCAAATGGTATTTGTAGTTCTAGATCCTTGAGGAATCGCCACACTGTCTTCCACAATGGTTGAAGTAGTTTACAGTCCCTCCAACAGTGTAAAAGTGTTCCTATTTCTCCACAGCCTCTCCAGCACCTGTTGTTTCCTGACTTTTTAATGATTGCCATTCTAACTGGTGTGAGATGGTATCTCATTGTGGTTTTGATTTGCATTTCTCTGATGGCCAGTGATGATGAGCATTTTTTCATGTGTCTGTTGGCTGCATAAATGTCTTCTTTTGAGAAGTGTCTGTTCATCTCCTTCGCCCACTTTTTGATGGGGTTGTTTGATTTTTTCTTGTAAATTTGTTTAAGTTCTTTGTAGATTCTGGATATTAGCCCTTTGTCAGATGGGTAGATTGCAAAAATTTTCTCCCATTCTGTAGGTTGCCTGTTTACTCTGATGGTAGTTTCTTTTGCTGTGCAGAAGCTCTTTAGCTTAATTAGATCCCATTTGTCTATTTTGGCTTTTGTTGCCACTGCTTTTGGTGTTTTAGCCATGAAGTCCTTGCCCATGCCTATGTCCTGAATGGTATTGCCTAGGTTTTCTTCTAGGGTTTTTATTGTTTTAGGTCTGATATTTAAGTCTTTAATCCATCTTGAATTAATTTCTGTATAAAATTTCTGCCTTAATTTTTTTGTTTACCCAAAAGTTATTCAGAAGCAAGTTGTTTAGTTTCCATGTACTTGAGTGGTCTGAGAGTTCCTTTTTTTGTTTGTTTGTTTTTCAGATGGAGTTTCACTCTTGTTGCCCAGGCTGGAGTGCAATGGCGTGATCTCGGCTCACCACAACCTCTGCCTCCCGGGTTCAAGCGATTCTCCTGCCTCAGCCTTCCAAGTAGCTGGGATTACAGGCATGCACCACCATGCCTGGCTAATTTTTGGATTTTTCGTAGAGACAGATTTCTCCAGGTTGGTCAGACTGGTTTCAAACTCCCGACCTCAGGTGATCCACCCACCTCGGCCTCCCAAAGTGCTGGGATTACAGGTGTGAGCCGCCACATCCAGCCGAGAGTTCCTCTTATTGATTTCCAATTTTATACCACTGTGGTCTGAGGAGATGCTTGATATGATTTTGATTGTTTTGAATTTATTGAGATTTGCTTTATGACTCAGCATGTGGTCAGTTTTAGAGAATGTTCCACGTGCAAATGAGAAAAATGTGCATTCTGTGGTTATTGAGTGTAGTATTCTGTAGATGTCTATTAAGTCCATTTGGTCAGGAGTCCAATTTAAGTCCAGAATTTCTTTGTTAGTTTTTTGCCTCAATGATCTGTCTACTGCTGTCAGTGGTGTGTTACGGTCCCCCACTACTATTGCATGACCGTCTATCCCCTTTCTTAGGTCTAGTAGTATTTGTTTTATAAATTTGGCTGCTCTGATGTTGGGTGCATTTTTTTTTTTTTTTTTGAGACAGAATCTCGCTCTGTAGCCCAGGCTGGAGTACAGTGGGGTGATCTCAGCTCACTGCAACCTCCACCTCCCAGGTTCAAGCAATTCTCCTGCCTCAGGCCTCCCAAGTAGATGGGACTACAGGTGCACACAATCACGCCCAACTAATTTTTGTATTTTTAGTAGAGATGAGGTTTCACCATGTTGGCCAGGCTGGTCTTGAACTCCTGACCTCAAGTGATCTACCTGCCTTGGCCTCTAAAAGTGCTGGGATTACAGGCATGAGTCACTGCACCCGGCCGGGTGCATTCATATTTAGGATAGTTAAATTTATTGTTGAATTGAACCGTTTATCATTATAAGATGGCCTTCTTTGTCTTTTTTTTTTTTTGAGATGGAGTCTTGCTCTGTCACCCAGGCTGGAGTGCAGTGGCACGATCTTGGCTCACTGCAAGCTCTGCCTCTTGGGTTCACGACATTCTCCTGCCTCAGCCTCCCGAGTAGCTGGGACTACAGGCACCCGCCACCACAGCTGGCTAATATTTTTGTATTTTTAGTAGAGACGGGGTTTCACTGTGTTAGCCAGGATGATCTCAATCTCCTGACCTCGTGATCCACCCGCCTCGGCCTCCCAAAGTGCTGGGATTACAGGCGTGAGCCACCGTGCCCGGCCTCTTTGTCTTTTTTTACTGTTGTTTGTTTAAAGTCTAATTTATCTGATACAAGAATAGCAAAGCTGGTCTTTTTTGTTTTCCATTTGCATAACAGATTCTTTTTTTCTATCCTTTTACTTTTAGACTTTGGGTGTCAATGCATGTGAGGCAAGTCTCTTGAATGCAGCAGAAGTTTGGGTCTTATTTTTTTTTTAATCCAATTTGCCATTCTATGTCTTTTAAGTGGAGCATTTAGGCTATTTATATTCAAGGTTAATATTGACATGTGATGTTTTGTTCCTGTGATAGTGTTGTTAGCTAGTTGCTTTGTAGTCTCAATTGTGTAATTGCTTTATAGAATCAGTGAGCTTTGTATTTACACGTGCTTTTATGGTAGCAAATATTATTCTTTAGTTTCCATGTTTGGAACTCCTTTAAGCATTTCTTGTAGGTCCAGTCTGCTGGTGATAAATTCCCTTAGCATTTGCTTTTCTGAGAGACTTTATATCCCCTTCATCAAACGAAGTTTAGTTTGGCAGGATCAAATCTCAAATTATTCAAAATATTTCTATTTAATACATGATCTCTTTGTTTGAAGCCCTTAAGGCTGTTCTGTTCTGTACAGTAGCCAATAACAACATGTGGCTAGACCAAAATGAGAAGTGTAGTAGGTATAACAGCATCAGATTTCAAAGACTTATTGTGATATAAAAGAATGTTAAATATCTTGCTAGGAATTTTCTTTTTAGTTTTGTTCTCCCATTGGGTCAAACACTAGTAATTTTTCATTCACTATATGCTGAAGTGTTAATATTTGAGATATGTTAGGTTAAATAATATATACAATCAAAATTAACCTTACTTGTTTTTATTTTTCTGTTTATCTTTTTAATGCAGTTTCTAAGGAATTTAGAGCTACATATGTAGCTTATATTTCCTTTCTTTTCTTTTTTTTTTTTTTTTTTTTTGAGAGACAGAGTCTTGCTCTTTTGCCCAGGCTGGAATGCAGTGGTGTGATCTCGGCTCACTGCAACCTCCGCCTCCCGGATTCAAGCGATTCTCCTGCCTCAGCTTCCCAAGTAGCTGGGACTACAGGTGTGTGCCACTACGCCCAGCTAATTTTTGTATTTTTAGTAGAGACAGGGTTTCACTATATGTTGGCCAGGCTGGTCTTGAACTCCTGACTTCAGATGATCCGCCCACCTCGGCCTCCCAAAGTGCTGGGATTACAGGCATGAGCCACTGTGCCTGGCTGTGTAGCTTATATTTCTGTTGGACACTGCTACCTTAAATCATGTAGGTAATCCACCTATTGGGTAAAACAGTACAATTCTGGACTTACGGAACTATTTTGTGCCTTTCTTCCCGGAGATAAAAGGATGATACTCAAAAATCTACAAACTTATAAGATTTGCCATCTTAACCATTTGAAAGTGTACAATTCAGTGGCATTAAGTACTTTCACAATGTTGTGCAACAATTACCACTATCCATTTCCAGAACTTTTTCATCTTTCCAAACTGAAACTCTGCACCCTTTAAACAATAATTCTTCATTCACCTGTCCACCTCATCTCTACCCAATCCCTGATAACCACTATTCTATTATCGGTGTCTATGAATTTGAGTATTCTAGGTACCTCATAGAAGTGGATTCATACCATATGTGTCCTTTTGAGTCTGGCTTATTTCACTTGGTGTAATGTTTTCAAAGTTCATGTTGTAGTATGGATCAAACTTTTATTCTTTTTTAAGACTAAATGCTATTTCATTGTATAGTTGCCACACTTTGTTTATTCATTCATCTGTAATGAATGGAATGTGTCACTTTGTACTTACTGTGTTGCTTGTAATTGTTTTATTTTTGATGAAAGGATTTAGATTTTATCTATCTCATATTCTTTTATGGTTTGTATTGGAAGGTTTATGGCATAGGACTCTCAATAGATTCCTTTTAGTGAGTTGTGATTCTCAAAGCTATTTACAAGTTGCACCATTTTTAGAAGATCCAGGAGCACCAATTCTCTGCCATAATGTCAATTGATTTTGACAAGGTCAAAGAAACTATGTTTGCAAATGATCTGGCACCAGGTCAAGCATGCAAGACAGTCCTATTGAAATACTGAATTCTCATAATAGAATTTAAGACTAGAAATCCATTGTTATTCTGCTATAATACTTATCTAGTGCCTCCTGCCTATAGTCTTGAGGTAAATAGACACGCTATGTAATTACCTGGCTTTAGTGAGTCTGTGAGTAGCAGGCTAGGAACTGGGAAGTAAAACTCTTTCCTCAGGCAATGTCTCTCTAGTGCCCTCTATTGACAAGGTTTAACAGTCAACCAGCTGTCTTCTTGTCTCTAAAGACAAGAATTTAGATAGTTTATTAAAGATTTAAAATATACATATATATAGATACAGATATAGATATATATATATGGCTAAGATCTTCCCACACAGTGCCACACAGTGTGCTGTGCTGTGCTGTGTGCTTCAAGGGATTATAAGATTTAGGAGACACTGGCTCTCCCAACCAGCACTCACCCTTTTCCACCCTGCTCTCTCCAGACCTGGAGGTTGGCTTGTATGAAGTGGATAAACAGGGCCCCCTGCTTTCAGTTGAGTTTATCCATGGTGGAGCACAAACACCAGGTAAGAGGGAGGAAGGAGAGTGAGATCAGGGCATTTCTTCTCACGGCCGCTCCCTGCAAGGTTACCACTAGCTGGTTATGTCCCTCAACCTGGGTAGCTCAACCCAGTTCTGCTCCTCTCCACCTTTAACCTTTCCCTCCCTTCATCCTTATGACTTAGGTGTGCGGAGACGAAAGAGATCCACTGGACTGGGTAGTTAGGAGATCTTGGTTGAGTTTTTCCAGGGTGCTTCTGTGGTACAAAGTGTGGGAAGCCTGGTAGAGCAGTGAGTGGACGGTGAAGAGGTGGGGAGAAGTAATCTTGGCTGTGAAAAGGGAAGAATTGAGGAAAGAGTTCCAAAGGGAGTAGTCTGGAGAAAAGGTTTCTATTTTCAGGCTAGGAGACTTGAGAATGTTTCTATGCTGAGGAGAATTCAAGCATAAGCTGAATGAAAATGAACAGGCAGAGAGTAGATCAAAAGCATGGGTTTGAGGGGGACATTTGATTTGAACAGCTTGGGTTCTTAAGGAAGGGGGTCCTGGTGGGGAAGGGGGACATAGATACACCTTTAAGGGCTGTGTGTATGGGAGTTGATGGAGTTATTTCCTGGGAATCTCGATGCTTTCTGTGAAATACAACACTGGAGCCAAGGAGTTAGAGAAGATAGTGAAGTTTAAGCATCTGAGATGAGTGAGAGGAAGAACTGCCCAAGGACAAGCAAAAGAAAATCATAAATGGTTTAAGGGCTCAGCTGAGTCTGGATATTGTGGATTTCAGTGACCACACATAGCAGGACTACTCTCAACAGCATAGGTGTGGAGAAGTTTCACTGGGATTGGATCATCTTTGTGGGTTTTACCTGGTGTTTGCAGGGGAAGCATATGGAGTTCAGGGTGCTGATAAGAGAACTGACAATGGGACCCAGACTTAGTAATGAAGGAAAGTATCATCAGTAGAGTATTGACAACTTTGGACAAGTGGAAGATAAGGGTCTCGTGAGGGCTTTGTGAGAATTAGTTGTGATGATCAGTGTATAAATTTTGATCAGGAACTGTGGAGGCGTTCCTGCAATTTTATCCTACTTAGAAGCTAACAAGTTAGCCTGCCACAGGATACCAGCAGAAGACATGAGACTTCTGGGGCAGAAACAAAGGACTTTATTACTTGCAGCCAGGGCTTCATGTTCATTTGCACTGGTTCTCTGTCTCCTAAGTCCTAAGGAGGCAACACGAGGGCTGTGATAGATGCTTGCACACACAGTGGGTTGAGTTACAGCAGAGGGACACTAAGCTTGAGGAGTCACTATTTTATGGTAAGTACTGCGTAGTCAGGACAAAAGCCTCCTTCTTCTCCAAGAGCAGCCACTACCTCATCCCTCAAGGTTACTTACTACAAACACAACCTTGAGAAAAGGCCTGGCTTGAGAGTGGTCAGAGCTCAGCATTCATAGCAAGAACATACAGGGATGCTCAGGGCCCATGGCAGATTCTCGCATCCAATAAGCATAGTGTCTGGCAGACAGTTGGTTTCTAACACATATTAGCCATAATTAATGTCATGATGATATTCACAATTATATTGAGTCCTCGTTCAAATTCAAGGGAGATATAGGAAGAAGCCACAGATCCACAGTCAGGAGTATACATATTTTACTAGTGATCAGAGTTTAATGTTAAGCTCCAGCAAAATGAAAACTACACAGTGGTTGATTTATTTGGAGATAAACGGCAAAGAAAATAAGAACAGGAAGTCTTTGAGTAAATTTGTTACAGAAATTTACTCTTGTTGTTACTGTGTATGTATGAAACCTTAAAATAGAACACGGGATAAAAGGTCTAAAGTGAATCAGTGTAATCACATCTCTATAAACATAATGGATAAATGTGAGGTGCAGAGAAAGAAACATAAATGTGGCTGAGAAGGTTAATCTTACATCATATACCATTTGCCTAAAAATGGAAACAGGGACAACTGGATATAGAAAACTGAAAGAAATATCCGGAATGGGTCCGAAGTCAAGGGAATGAACTACATTATCTTCCCAGACAACTAAAGTAAGATATTTTATGACTTAATTTGAAGGTAAAAATAAAAATACATGAAAACCCAACTTCCAGCTCTTTTCCTTAGATTTTCTGTCCCACTTCACAAAGATGACAGGAATCTTATACATACTACTCTTATAAGCTTGTTTTGTCTGTACTTCTTGTCCTTTACTCTCTAATGTCAAAATCTTTGTGAGATTGGGAAGGTATTTCCAGCCAGAGAAAAGGAGTTTGGCTTATAATTGAATATTTAATGAAACCATTATCCTTTATGTGCTCTGATATTAATCTTAATTGAGAGGCTATTTTCTCAGGCTCTCTGGATGAGAACACTGCTTCTGGAGGGTCCTAGGAAGTGCCCCCCCACCCTTTTTTTTTTTTTTTGAGACAGAATCTCACTCTGTCACCCAGGCTGGAGTGCAGTGGCGCAATCTCTGCTCACTGCAACTTCCACCTCCGGGGTTCAAGCAATTCTTCTACCTCAGCCTCCTGAGTAGCTGGGATTACAGGCATGCGCTGCCATGCCTGGCTAATTTTTGCATTTTTGGTAGAGATGGGGTTTTGCTATGTTGCCCAGGCTGGTCTGAAACTCCTGACCTCAGATGATCCGCCCGCCTCTGCCTTCCAAAGTGCTGGAATTACAGGTGTGAGCCACTGCACCCGGCTGCTTTTTTTTTTTTTTTTTAAACACAGTAAGATTATTCCCCCTATATTGCCCACCCCATCCCAAAGAAATATTCAGTGTCTAAGCCCTAGTGCAATCTGTAATTACTGACCTACTGTTACTGGGTTTTTGGTTTTTCTTTTTCTTTCTTTCTTTCTTTCTTTTTGAGACAGAGTTTCGCTCTTGTTGCCCAGACTAGAGTGCAATGGCGCAATCTCGGCTCACAGAAACCTCTGCCTCCCGGGTTCAAGCGATTCTCCTGCCTCAGTCTCTCAAGTAGCTGGGATTACAGGCATGTGCCACCACGCCCAGCTAATTTTGTATTTTTAGTAGAAATGCGGTTTCACCATGTTGGTCAGGCTGATGTCGAACTCCTGACCTCAGGTGATCTGCACACCTTGGCCTCCCACAGTGCTGGGATTACAGGCGTGAGTGAGCCAGCATGCCTGGCCTTTTTTTCTCTCTAGCTAAAGTTGAAAAATCATTAAAAAAAAAAAAAAACAATATTAAGTACAAAAGGAGAAAAGCATTAAGACTAGTTCTACCCAATTGAATTGAATGGTGGCACATCTGTCCTCTTAGGCTTATAATTCTGGGTAGCTGGTTTTTGCTCAAGTGATTTTATTTCAAATTAGTCAGGTGGGTCCATTTTCAGAATTTGGTTTGTGAAGGATTTGGGGCAGCTGAATTAAATTCCAACTGGATTTGCTATAGCTCAGCTGGGCCACTGATTCTTGGTGGTATTGAATCCTCAAGGCCAAGAAGAAAGTTTCACCAGGGTTATTTCCAGGCAGATCCCAGGTTCCTGAAAACCCAAAGATCAGATGCAGAAATTGTCCATATATATATATATATATATTTTTTTTTTTTTTTTTTTTTTTTTTTTTTTTGAGACGGAGTTTCGCTCTTGTTGCCCAGGCTAGAGTGCAATGGTGCGATCTCGGCTCACTGCAACCTCCGCCTCCCGGGTTCAAGCAATTCTCCTGCCTCAGCCTCCTGAGTAGCTGGGATTACAGGCATGCACCACCACACCCTGCTAACTTTGTATTTTTAGTAGAGACGGGGTTTCTCCATGTTGAGGCTGGTCTCGAACTCCTGACCTCAGGTGATCTGCCCGCCTTGGCTTCCCAAAGTGCTGGGACTATAGGCGTGAGCCACCGCACCTGGCTGTCCTTATATGTTAATATGAGGATGAAGGGAAAGGAAGGAGGGGTGATTTAGATTGTATCAATATAATATTTGCCTAGCAGTAAAAATTTAATAGTGTGACCTTCTAATCTTCCACATACACAGTATAAAAGAGATTCATTTTTAAGAAGTTTCCATGTACTATTACTTTACGTAAATTTGTTTAAGTGATGGCTTTTGAAAACTTATAAACCTCCCCAGCCATTTCGTCTAAGAACTCAATCAGATGGCAAGAAGTTTTGTTAACTAGCTTAATCTCTTTAATTTGCCAAAGATAAGCCAACTGGCTTATGGAGGGAAATTATCGAAAAAGACAAAACAAAAGAAGGCGCCTCCTCTCCATCCCTCCTATTTTCCTATATATTTCATATAGTCAAGATAAAATGTCTTAAGTTTCTATCCTTGTTTTGTAGTTTAAATAATCAGGATGAATGAACTGTAAAATGCTGCCCTAAATCAATGATATGCAAATCTCTGAAATAAAATTTGAAAGTACAGAATTCTAAGGGTGAAGACTAACTTTCTATCAATTCTTCTCCTCTCCCTCTTTCATATTCTAGACTTGTTTAAGATATGGGTATTCAAGTCACACGACCTCTGGCAAGGAGCCAATGAGTCTCTGCCCAGCATGTGAGCCAGATGGCTGAACTAGGGAAGATGATAAATTCAGATGACTTGCAGAGACATCTGGTAACCTCAGGCCCAGCTCCACTCCAGGGGTGAATCTGGCCTTTTAAAAAAAGTCCTTTGAGACATACTATTTAAGCACTGATGGTACACAATGAATTGTATTTTTGTTAATGATAACACTAGTAATAACAGCTGGCCTGTCAATATTGTGGGAGCAAACACACTCTCCTTTCACTGTAACAGAAAACTAAACCACCTGCTGGCTTGGAGGGGGCAGTACCCTGTAACAAGTGTGGATGGAAGGAAAGATCAGATCTCTGTTAAGTGTTGTGGGGAAAAACAAGAGAGATCAGACTGTCACTGTGTCTGTGTAGAAAGAAGTAGACATGGGAGACTCCATTTTGTTATGTACTAAGAAAAATTCTTCTGCCTTGAGATTCTGTGACCTTACCCCCAACCCCGTGCTCTCTGAAACATGTGCTGTGTCAAACTCAGGGTTAAATGGATTAAGGGCGGTGCAAGATGTGCTTTGTTAAACAGATGCTTGAAGGCAGCACGCTCCTTAAGAGTCATCACCACTCCCTAATCTCAAGTACCCAGGGACACAAACACTGCGGAAGGCCGCAGGGACCTCTGCCTAGGAAAGCCAGGTATTGTCCAAGGTTTCTCCCCATGTGATAGTCTGAAATATGGCCTCGTGGGAAGGGAAAGACCTGACCGTCCCCCAGCCCGACACCTGTAAAGGGTCTGTGCTGAGGAGGATTAGTATAAGAGGAAGGCATGCCTCTTGCAGTTGAGACAAGAGGAAGGCATCTGTCTCCTGCCCGTCCCTGGGCAATGGAATGTCTCGGTATAAAACCCGATTGTGCGTTCCATCTACTGAGATAGGGAAAAACTGCCTTAGGGCTGGAGGTGGGACATGCGGGCAGCAATACTGCTTTGTAAAGCATTGAGATGTTTATGTGTATGCATATCTAAAAGCACAGCACTTAATCCTTTACCTTGTCTATGATGCAAAGACCTTTGTTCATGTGTTTGTCTGCTGACCCTCTCCTCACTATTGTCTTGTGACCCTGACACATCCCCCTCTCGGAGAAACACCACGAATGATCAATAAATACTAAGGGAACTCAGAGCCTGGCGGGATCCTCCATATGCTGAACGCTGGTTCCCCGGGCCCCCTTATTCCTTTCTCTATACTTTGTCTCTGTGTCTTTTTCTTTTCCAAGTCTCTCGTTCCACCTTACGAGAAACACCCACAGGTGTGGAGGGGCAACCCACCCCTTCAAAGTGTGTCTTGTTCTTGCTCCTGTTTTCCCTCATCCGCAGGGAATCATAATTCCCTGCTCAGTAGTTAACATTGTCTTCTTCCTGGTTAGGAGCATCCTTATATCTTACATGACTCTAGTATTCAGGCATTAGATGCTTCTGTGTAACTGAGAAGAAAAACAAAAAACAACAACAACAACAACAACAAAAGCTGAACATCTTGTCCTAAAGAAGACCTATTGTGAAACCCATCCAAAAATCCAATAAGTAGGAGTGATATCTGCTGGTGAGTGAATTGAGTTATCTGAGGTGAGGCTGAGCTACTAAAGCAGTAAGTACAATAAAAAAGACAGCAACCTGGAAGGGCTTAATGTGTGTTCTGGTCTTTAAGACGCAGTATTGGCACTGCAGAAAAAAATCAGAAGAACTTTGGCCGAGTAGCCTTTTAGCACTTGTTTGGGGGCAGCTCTGGTGTAGTGGATAAAACTCTCATCTCAGAAATAAAAGACCTTTGCTCTAGTCTAGGTTCTGTAGCCTTATCTTGAATTTTGTCTCTGAACTTTATAAAGAGTTGGTGTAAGATTAAATGGTACAATAATTTAAAGCCACGCATGATTTTGACCCCACAGGATTATCTGACAACGTCTGGAGACATTTTTGGTCTTCAGTTTGGGTGATGAAAGGTGCTCCTGACATCTAGTGCATAGAAGCCAGGAATGCTGTTACACATTCTACATGCACAGGACCGTGACCCAAAACAATGACTTATTTGGCCTCAAATGTCAATAGTGTTGAGATTTAGAAATCCCAATTTCATCTTCTTGCTTCTGCTTGACTATGAAAGGGAGTCTGATAAATTGGAATGTCTTAGTCCATTTTCTGTTGCTGTAATTAAATACCACAGGCCAATCCTCAAAGCCAAGAGGAAAGTTTCAGCAGGTTTATCTCCAGGCACATCCGAGGTTCTTGAGAAACCAGAGAATAGTAATTTGTAAAGAATAGAGGTTTATATTGCTCACAGTCGTGAGGCTGAAAAGTCCAAGGTCAGCTGGCTGTGGCATCTGGTGAGGTCTTCTGGCTGTATCACAGTATAGCAGAGTACATCACATGGTGAGAGGGCAACAACATGTCAGCTCATGTCCCCCTTCCTCTTTTCATCAATCCCCCGTCCCATCATGTGGACCTGATATAGTCTGGCTCTTTTTCCCCATCTAAATCATCTCTAATTGTAATCCCCATGTGTCAGGAGGGGCCTGGTGGGAGGTGAATGAATCATGGAGGCAGACTTCCCCCTTGCCGTTCTTGCGATAGTAAGTGAGTTCTCACGAGATCTGGTTGTCTGAAAGTGTGTAGCACTTCCCCCTTCTCTCTTCCTCTCTCTCCTGCCACCATTAGAAGAAGGTGCTTCCTTCCCCTTCACCTTCCACCATGACTGTAAGTTTCCTGAGGCCTCCCAGTCATGTTTCCTGTTAAGCCTGAAGAACTGTGAGTCAACTAAACCTCTTTTCTTCATAAATAACCCATTCTCAGGTAGTTCTTTATAGCAATTTGTTCTTACACTGCTATACAAAACCCCACCCTGATGACCTTATATGATCCCAATTATCTCCCAAAAGTCCCAAAAGAGCGAGCTTTCTGGGTAGATAGCTGTTTGGAGGAGGAACAGGTAGATAAGGTTGGGGAGCGCAGCTTCAGGTCTTAATCTGGGTCCCTTGTGGTTCTATATGGGCCTGGTTATCAGTTTTTTCTGGCCACAGCTACCAAGTTGGTAGGTGAATAGAATGAGAGGTTATTTTTGTAAAATTTACATAAATACTTGGTACTTATGTCAAAAGACCCCTCTGAATCTCTGGGTTATAGCCATAGCTTTAGATAGTGTAATACATTGGAGTCTTATCCATTTGTTGGATTTACACAGACTCTTTCAGCTTTTTTTTTTTTTTTTTTTGAGACGGAGTCTCGCTCTGTCACCCAGGCTGGAGTGTGGTGGCGCGATCTCAGCTCACTGCAAACTCCGCCCCCTTGGTTCATGCCATTCTCCTGCCTCAGCCTCCCGAGTAGCTGGGACTACAGGCATCCACCACCACACCTGGCTAATTTTTTTGTATTTTTAGTAGAGACAGGGTTTCACCGTGTTGGCCAGGATGGTCTTGATCTCCTGACCTCGTGATCTGCCCGCCTCGGCCTCCCAAAGTGCTGGGATTACAGGCGTGAGCCACTGCGCCCAGCCTTTCAGCTTATTTAAGTAAAGAATTGCTACTTCTTAAAAGCTACGTTTAAATTTAAGATACAAGTTCTTGTCTTGGTTCTGCCACTAGAACTTTGAAAAAACCAATTGTCTTTTTTTGGGAACTCATCATCTACATATGATTCCAGATTATGACTTTTATGGATGCACTTAGATGCAATAAAATGAGAAGCAAAGGGATGAAATTATTCAGAAGACTGCCAGTGACAGAACTGAAGAGCTTAATATGGCAAAGAAAGAAGAAATGGAGAGATCACCAGCCCTTTATGTAGGCATATCATCTTTATATGTCTAATGCTGTGATCACAGAGAGTGTCTGTGGACTATATATGCACTGGCCTTTCATACTCAATAAATCTCACTTTACCAGCTAGACACACTCACTCACTCACACTCACACTCACAGACCATAACCAGTTCTGGTTTTAAAATGGATATATAGGTGTCTTATTATCCAGGATAACAGTGTACATGATTGGCTATGTGTGAGTGGCATTTTAAAATTATTATTCGAATCATTTAAAATATACCACTACAGCTCCTTAATTTATGGTAATTCTTAATTATTTTTGAATCATAGAATTCTTTGAGAACCTAATAAAAAGCTATGGGTGCCAGGCATGGTGGCTCACATTTGTTATCCCAGTACTTTGGGAGGCTGAGGCAGGTGGATCGCTTGAACCCAGGAGTTCGAGACCAGCCTGGACAACATGGCAAAACCTCGTCTCTACAGAAAATACAAAGATTAGCCAGGCATGGTGGCATGAGCCTGTATCCCCAGCTGCTTGGGAGGCTGAGGTGGAAGGATGGCTTGAGCTCAAGAGGTTGAGGCCGCAGTGAGCCATGGTTGCACCACTGCACTCCAGCCTAAGGACACAGGCATAATATTCTACATTATAATTTCAGGAAATTTATAGACATTGCTGAGGGAGAACCTTAAAGGCTCCAAGTCAAAAATTGCTGGAAAATGTACTGTGGGGTGAATACTTTTATCAGGTGAGTAATCCCATAATCAATCCTCTGACATGAGTATGTTTACAAGGGTTGAAACTCAAATGTCTATGGGGTTCAGGTGGGAAATCTAAATGAGTGGCTCAGAAAGGACATAAGGCAATACGACAGGAAGTGGAGGGACTATGGAAACCTAGTGAGCTCATGCTGCTTGCAAAGGTAGCTGCTGCTTAGCTACAACTATCCATTGGCATGTCAACTCAGTATCGCCAGAATTTAGATTTTTTATAGAAAGATAAAAATCTAGGCAGTGGCTCATGCCTGTAATTCCAGCACTTTGGGAGGCTGAGGCGGGTGGATCACGTGAGGTCAGGAGTTCAAGACCAGCTTGGCCAACATGGCGAAATCCTGTCTGTACTAAAAATAGAAAAATTAGCTGGGCATGGTGGTGGGCACCTGTAATCCTATCTACTTGGGAGGCTGAGGCAGGAGAATCGCTTGAACCTGGGAGGTGGAAGTTGCAGTGACCCAAGATCGTGCTACTGAACTCCAGCCTGGGTGACAGAGCAAGACTCTGTCTCAAAAAAAAAGAGATAAAAATCTAGATTTTATTACATTTCCTGATTTTTAGCAGACCCTGTAAGCAAATAATACATGACTGGCTACCATTCCCCCTACAATATTTTATTATAAAAATGTTCAAATGTACAGAAAAGAAGAAAAAATATACAATGAGTACCCATGTCCTTACTACCTACTTTCTGTAGAAAATATTTAGCTATGTTTTCTCTATCACATATCTATCCATCCCTGTGCCCATCCATCAGTCCATCCTAATTTTTTCAATGTGAGATATAGACATCAGAACACTTCTGAAGCAGTTCTGGCTGTCAATTTTTGTTCTCTTTTGACACCTATTTTCATTTATCTCTGCATTTGTGTGTGCATGCATGCACTCATGTATATGTTTTAAATGAAGCTGATGTTCAGATTTACACATTTTGGGGTGTGAAATGGTTAACCAGTAACACTGCTGTGGATAGGACTGATCCCTGATGGTGTTATATAAAAATTGTCATGGGATGCTAGTGAAGTGGATAACAGTGAGAATGCCTTAAGAATTCAGTATCCAGCTGGATGCGGTGACTCACGCCTGTAATCCCAGCACTTTGGGAGGCCGAGGCGGGCAGATCACGAGGTCAGGAGTTCGAGACAAGCCTGGCCAATATGGTGAAACCCCACCTCTACTAAAAACACAAATATTAGCCGGGTGTGGTGGTATGTGCCTGTAGTCCCAGCTACTCAGGAGGCTGAGGCAGAAGAATCGCTTGAACCTGGGAGGCGGAGCTTGCAGTGAGCCGAGATCAAGCCACTGCACAACAACCTGGGTGACAGAGTGAGACTCCACCTTGGAAAAAAAAAAAAAGAATTCAGAATCCATTTTTAGCCTAGATTCAAATCAGGGAGTTATTCTTTCTGTCTAAGGTTGCAGAATAAAAGCCCTCTCATGGCCACAAAAACAATGCAGAACACTGAATGAAAGGAACACAAAGGGGAAGAACTCAGTATTCACTGACCAGATAACAGTGTGCAGATTAAGGAGATAGAGAGGGATGCGGGTCTGAAGGGCCACACAATCAGACAAACTGTTATGATGGTAATTAGTGTCAAATATTTCACTGACCATGTTGGAGGAGAGCAAAGTCTCCACTAAATAGCACAATAAATGCACAAAATAAAAGTAAAATTTATATAATCATATGCTAATAGTCTCTTCATGTATTGTGCCAAGCAGATGCTAAGTGCTTTGCCACATTTTGATTTTTTTTTTTTCTCTCGAGACAGAGTTTCGCTTTTGTTGTCCAGGCTGGAGTGCAATGGTGCAATCTCGGCTCACTGCAATCTCCACCTCCTGGGTTCAAGCAATTCTCCTGGCTCAGCCTCCAGAGTAGCTGGGATAACAGGCGCCCGCCACCACGCCTGGCTAACTTTTTGTATTTTTAGTAGAGACAGGGTTTCACCATGTTGGCCAGGCTGGTCTCGGACTCCTGACCTCAGGTGATCCACTCCCCTTGGCCTCGCAAAATGCTGGGATTACAGGCATGAGCCACCATGCCTGGCCTGAATATTTTCTTTTTTCTTTTCTTTTTTTTTTTTTTTCTGAGATGGAGTCTTGCTCTGTCACCCAGGCTGGAGTGCAATGGCCTGATCATGGCTCACTGCAACCTCTGCCTCCCAGGTTCAAGCAATTCTCCCGCCTCAACCTCCCAAGTAGCTGGGATTACAGGCACCTTTCACCATGCCCGGCTAATTTTTTTGTATTTTTAGTGGAGACAGGGTTTCACCATGTTGGCCAGGCTGTTCTGGAACTCCTGACCTCGTGATCTGCCTGCCTCAGCCTCCCAAAGTGCTGGGATTACAGGCATGAGCCACTGTGTCTGACCGGCCTGAATATTTTCTAAAAAAAGAAAATTCAAATTATGAGTTAGGCACAAGTGAGGAAATTGAGGTTTAGAGAGATCTTGTATCTCAAAACTTACACTGTTAGGATGTGGCAGAAGTTAAGACATAAACCCTGGTTTCAAACATATTCTCCTTACCACACAATTATACTGTGAATATTCTAGGACTTTTTAATATTGGAAACAAGAGCCTTGGTAACAACATAGGACTACAACCAACTACAAAATTTGTGGGTCCTGGTATAAAATGAAAGCGTGAGGCCCCTTGCTCAAAAAAAATTTCAAGATGGCAACATTAAACAAAGTGTGGAGCCCTTCTATGCTCGGGGCCCATGTAACTGCACAGGTTGCATGCCCCCGAAGCTGGACTTGGACATGCCATTACAACATGGAACTGAGACCCACAGAAGGTCATCTACAGAACATGAGCAGGACAAAAGGGGAGGCCTCTGCGAAGACCACAGTAAAGAACATGTGATAGCCCTGCCCGCCTCTTTAGTGAGCTGGACCTGGAAATTTACATAGGAAATATACTGTATGTGTGGTTTGTGGCATACAGATTAGATAGTAAAATGAATGTCAAACTCAATGCTGGTGTGCTTTGTGCTTTCAGTCTTTCTCGACATCATTTCATCAAGTTCTCAAGCTAAATAAACAACTACTTCAGTGGTGTTGCAGCAAGTTCTCTGGGCTGAATCCCTTCTGACCATTGTTGTGAAGATTCTGGTGTCCCAGTGCCTGAAAATAGGTAAACCTCCCTGCCCCACTTCCACACCTCCCCAATGCTCCTCACAGATGCAGCTTTTGCCAGCCTTCTTGTGTGATTTCAGTCCCAGGGGATGTCATTTATACCACATAGGACTTATGCATAAATCTTTGCAACCTGCACACACCCTCAGTCACAGTCCTGATTTCTGATGATCAAAACCCATTTGTGCATAAGGGACTTAAGGATAGATGGGAGGCCAGTGAGTCTTTCCACCTGATGCATGCAAAGGTACAGAGCTCTGGCTAGGCATAATGGTGAGGCTGTCAAACCTCAATCCACCTCTCTGCTGCCTCACCTTCCCAATAGTTGCCCCTTTTCCCTTGACATGAAGCCTCCTCATAGGTCCCTAGTTTGGGTCCCACCACTCATTACCTCCTTCATATTGATCCATTTCCTGTCAAGCCCAGATCTGACCCTTTTCTCTCATCTCAAAAAGTCTTAGCAGACTTTTCTCTTTCCCTCAGTGCTGTACTATGTGATTTGCCAGGAGGAAATGAATCTCATGCATTAATTTGAACTAAGGCTAATGGCTGACACTAATTTGATGAATTGCTCACATATTTTAATGCCTTCATTTAGGGATGAGTAGTAAGGGACCATTACATACCTAGGCTGAGCCTTTGCAAGAGATGTTTCCAACAGTGGGACTATTCCACTCACATGAGCAATATTGTACTTATTTCACTGATAAGAAAACTCCTGCTTTCTCTGTAAAGCAAGTGAGAAAACAATGGGTGATAAATATTTGTTCACTGTTAAATGGAAACTTAAATGATACACTTTTTGCTTATCAAATGTTTAATTTATGCGGGCCGGGTGGGGGGGCTCACACCTGTAATCCCAGCACTTTGAGAGGCTGAGGTGGGCTGACCACCTGAGGTCAGGAGTTTGAGACCAGGCCGGCTAACATGGTGAAACCCCGTCTCTACTAAAAATAACAAAAATTAGCCGGGCGTGGTGGTGGGCGCCTGTAATCCCAGCCACTTGGGAGGCTGAGGCAGGAGAATCAGTTGAACCCGGGAGTTGGAGGTTGCAGTGAGCCAAGATTGTGCCATTGTACTCCAGCCTGGGTGACAGAGCAAGACTCCATCTCAAAACAAACAAACAAACAAACCCGCAAGTGTTAAATTTAAAAAAAGATAATGAGTGCTACTGGAAGTGAAATGAAAGTGACATTCTTATATAGTGCAAGAGTATAAACTGGCACATACTAGAGGAAAATTTGGCAGTTTGATGGCAATGTTAAACTATATACATGCACATACAGACATGTATACACATATATACATATATGGTATGTATACACATTTATACACATATATATATGCTCATATATACACATAAGTAAAATATCTGGGGCCAGACACAGTGATTCACACCTGTAATCCCAGCTCTTTGGGAGGCCAAGGCAGGAGGCTTACTTCAGCCCAGGAGTTTGAGACCAGCCCGCACAACATAGTGAGACCCTGTCTCAACAAAAAACTAAAAACTTAGTTGGGCGTGGCAGCTGGTAGTTCCCAGCTACATGGGAGGCTGAAACAGGAGGATCACTTGAGCTCAGTTTGAGTGAACTGTGATCGCACCATTGCACTCCAGCCTGGGTGACAGAGTGAGACCTTATCTTTAAAATAAATAAATAAAATATCTGAAGTACAAAGGACATCGATGAAGGCTGACAGTGCCCTTTAAAGACGGTCTGCTCCTGTCTACCTCTCCAGGCTTATGTCTTCTTTCCTTCCAGCTCTTGTTAGTCTATTCACACTGGATTCTCTCAGTTCTTCAACACACCTCATGCTCCCTCCTTCCAGGGAGCTTCTGCATGATAGTCTTTCTACCTGGTTGGCTCTTCAACTCGCTTCTGACTAATTCCTCAGATGTCAGTTTAGGGTTACCTCCTCAGGAAGCCTTCTCAGACTACTACTCCCTTCTCCCGATCCCCTGAGTCTGGCTAGATTCCTTTAATTTTAATTTTATTTATTTTTTGAGACGGAGTCTCGCTCTGTTGCCCAGGCTGGAGTGCAGTGGCACAATCTCAGCTCACTGCACCCTCTGCATCCTGGGTTCAAGCGATTCTCCCTGCCTCAGCCTCCTGAGTAGCTGGCATTACAGGCACCCGCCACCATGCCTGGCTAATTTTTGTATTTTTAGTAGAGACAGGGCTTCACCATGTTGGCCAGGCTAGTCTCGAACTCCTGACCTAAAGTGATCCACCTGCCTCAGCCTCCCAAAGTGCTGGAATTACAGGCATGAGCCACCGGGCCTAGACTAGATTCCTTTATAATCTGCTTTTAGAGACACATTATTTTCCCTGTGGTGTTTAGCCGAGGAAATGGTGATCCTCTCCTTTGTGAGACTGTATTATCTGCCTCCTTTTGTGACTATAAGTTCAAAGAGAGCAGGTTTGTGCTTATCTCTCCATCCCCAGTGCCTTGAAAAGGGCCTGGTAATAATTAGAAGGGGCTCCAGAAATACTTGCTGATTACATAAATGAATAATCAATTTTTATTTTCTCCTTTGTGTTTTCCAGTATTTTTTCAAATTATAATGCTCATGTGATACTTGTATAATTTGTATAATTGTTTAAAATTTTACTTGTATGATTTGTATCATTGTTTAAAAAAATGTTCAAAAAAAAAGAAAGAAAAGCTTTTCCTTTCTGTTGGAGGCTGCAGCTGTTCTCTGCAGAGCCTGCTACCTTTGGCTCGGATTCCTCTGACTGCTACGGTTCCAGCTAGTTCATGCTATGGAACATGATTGTGCTGCAGTGTCTGAAATTCTGCCCCCTCTGGGGAGATTCTTCCTCAGCATTACCTTTGGGTTGTTCACAAAGCAGGTGACTCAGAAGCCTACTGTTATGTCTTTCCTGCCCTCAGGGATGCAGCCTGGTGGCTTTCGTGACTCAGCAAATGACCCGTGGACAAAGCGGCACACCAAGCCCGTCTTGCCAGCTAGTGACAAGTCAGTAGCATTGTATTGAGTACAAGTCCTGCTGCAGTGTCTGAGAATATATCTCTCGGCATGAACCCCTCACATTCTTCTCCTCTCTACTCCCCAATATTCAAGAGAACTATAATCATTATGACTTTTCCTGTTGAGTCAAATCTAAGCCTTTTCAGAAAATCTGAGTGATTTCAAGTTTCAGTTTCAGATTCAAGTTCTTGCTTTCTTTGTACAAAACGACAGCATAAATGCAATTATGGTTGTAGCTAAGTGAGAGTAATTTCTCCATATGGTGCTTCAGGTGGCATTTAAGATATTTTTAAGACTTCTGTAGGCAAGTTAAAAAAATCCTGTTAGTCTGCAAACATTTCATCAGCCTCCACAACGTTCACCTACGTGTTGCAATGTTTCAAAGATAATTTGTCATTTCAAATCCTTTTTGGAATGAGCTGGGAAATAAGTATGGACGATGCATCAGAGAGAATGAGTCCCTCAATCTGAAGAGGTATTATTCTGGCGGTCTGAGGATTTTAATTGTTATTTAAGTTCTGACTTTTCCACGGACTGATCTACCTTTCCCCAGGTTATGAACCCATGTTGAGTGACAATGTAGCAGCATAAAACCCTTGTTTTTCTGTATCTGAGGTCCCTGGATCTGTTGCAGAGATCGTCATTTTGATGCCATTAAGTATTTTTCAGGGAATTTGGGGGTGAGTAGTAGCTATTCATCGATAGAATATCATCCATATTAGGACAAATGTGGCAGCCGGCAAGTTGCACTTATCCGGGCGTTGAGAGGAAAAGCTGATTACACAGCCCAGGGCAAATGGGGTGGAAACATCTTGGAGATTAGGTTCGCTCCCTGTGTCCTACATTTCAGAGGGATGTAATCATTGGTTTCATGTTTAATGTTTTCCACGGATGGCCTTTCCCTCTCATAGATTGTTTGTCTTGGGGTTGAAATAAATGCAAAATCTATTTTAGAGAATGTTACATGTGTAAATTTAGCTCAGAGCAAAGAACATTAACATCAGTGGTCCTGTGACTGGTGCTTTGGGATAACTTCATCATTCCCCTTCAGTGACAGACTAGGTCTAGATTGGTTAAGGTGATTTGGGTTGCGCCACATAATTAGTAGGTGGGATTTTGAAATGTTGAGCTCTTTCTAGAAGTGTTTGTTATGCCCTCATTCCTGTGAGAGCAAGGTCTGTCTCTGTGAGGGGGCAAAGTCCATTTCCCTGGGATTGCTCTCTGGAATGCTGTTCATATCACTGCCCCTGTTATCCTCCCACTAGTCACTCCTGGTATCGAATCCCATTTTCACTCCGGCTTTTAGCTAGTCTCTCTGACATCCACATGCCAGTTCTAACAAATTCCCTTTCCTTGACCTCAGCTCTTAAGTAAAAGAAACTCCTTGCTTCTGACTGGTCACATAATGGGAAGGTGAAACCCTAAAGCCACAGATGATGTCACCTGCCACATCTCATGTCTTTTCTTCGCCCCAGCTTGGAGTCCTTTCAAATGGAGCCGCCAGAATATATTCTTTCTCTGCATCTTGTTTCTCTGCTTCTTTTTTGATCACTTCTTCTGATTTTCTAGGTCACACACTGAAGTCATCCACCCACCATAGGGAGGGACAGTGATTTAACTAAACAAAGTAGATCACTCCTTATATGCAAGGTATTAGGGGGAATGAAAAGGTAAACCTCAGACAGTTCTTTCCTTCAAGTTGCTTTGAATCCAGGGTAGAAAGCAAATATGTCTGCAGCCCTTTATGGGGGGTAATGGGGTAAGAGAAGTACAAACAACATGCTACAGAAGCACAGAACTGGAAATGAACTGAAAGGGAATGAGGGAAGGCTTCATGGAGGAAGTGGCATTTGACCTGCAGTTTAATGCTGGAAAGACTTATACGTCTTGTTCTTTAAAAGGAAGCACTTACTGGTTGAACTATGACCTCTGGGGCTTTCAGTGACTGTAGGTCACAGCAGCAGGACTGGGAAGCTTCAGCTATATTATAGGATACATCTAGGGCAAAGCCTGGCTTAAGCCTCTCTTTCTCCTCTTCTGGTAGTAAAGGGATGGTTTAATCTTTTGAGAGAAGTTAGAGTTAGTAATCTGTGGGCAGTAATACTTCTTGCTGTTGGAGGTAATGCTCCTATGTGTGAATATGTGTATTGCAGATGTCCCCATCCCCTCTGCCCCCCTCCTGCTCCTGTCCCTTCTGCCTCTTCTCCACTCCTGTGCAGTCCAGGGTCGGAAGCAAGCCTCTTTGGGCAGAAAGCTGCTGGAGTTATTAAATGCATTTCTCCCAGGTTAAACAGCCCTCAAGCTTTAGTGCCTAGGAATCGCTTAGGGGTATTTTATTAAAATGCAGTTTGAATTCAGGACGTCTGGGGGGAACCTGAGATTTTGCATTTCCAATAAGCAAGTGAGGTCAATTCTGCTGGTCTTCCCACCATACTTGGGTGTGATCTTCACTAACTAATTTTACTAAACATGAACTAAGGGGCAAAGAAAACAGCGTAGGGATTGCTTTGGGAAAAACTCTCTCAAACCACCTTTTTCCTCTGCTCTCACATCATCACAATGAACATCAACACAGAAGCCTTCTGTGACCAAAGGTGTGGGGGTTTTTCTCCCCGACATGAAGCAGTATACACCAGCTGGGTGTCCTCCAATTCAGTTCTGACACTATGTACCTGGAGACAGAGTCAGAGTCCCCAGGTTGAGGACTCAGTCCCACAAGACCACCCTCTCCATGACCCACCAGTTGTAAGTCGGGGTTCCTCCGGAACTTCTGACCAACCAGCTTCAAGCTGGGGTTCCCACGACTCCCTCTCTGGGTTTGATTAATTTGCTAGAGCAGCTCATAGAACTCAGAAACACACTTACTGGTTTATTAAGAAGGATATTTTAAAGAATACAAATAAACAGCCAGATGAAGAAATATATAGGGTGTGGTCTGCAAGGGTCCCAAGCGTAGGAGCTTCTGTCCCCAGGAGTTGAGCGGTGCCATCCGCCCAGCACATGTGAGTTCTTCTTCACCTTCCTGTCAGCCTCCACAGGTTCAGCTCTGCAAAACCCATCCTCTTGGGTGTTTATGGAAGCTTCATGATGTCACCATTCCTTCCCCCAGTGTATAGGGTGGGATTCTCTGTGGGGAGGTTCTTAAGACCCACAATCAGAAAGGTGGAGAAGATTAGAGTCCTCCCTTGGGGCAGATAAGGAGAGGGCAGGAGAGAGATTCTGTTTCCTGAGGCCTGGCCCTGAGCCCTAACACACACAGCGTTATAAAAAAAGACCAAGAATGGCTATGGGAGTTATGAGCCAGGAACATTGAATGAAAATTATATGTATTAATATACATTAAAATTAATTGTATGTATTATATATATTAAAATATATGTATATAATAACACAGGAATGAATGGGGAATCCCATGAAATCCTATTTACCCCTGGGGACTTCAAACGAGAATGTGTAAATAGTACCTTAAGCCTCAGGTAGGCAAGGACCATTATTTCCATTTTCTTGGTTCCCTTTGATAAGCAAATTGACCAAATTTAGTAATTTCAAATTCATAGGCATTGTATCATCTACTTCACATGTTCCACAGAGGAATGTGTTTCGGTAAGGATTCTCAGAGACAGCTTTTTCTCTTAGGAAGGCAGTATGGTATATTGTGAAAATGTGGGCCTTGGCCGGGCTTGGTGGCTCATGCCTGTAATCCCAGCACTTTTGGAGGCTGAGGCGGGCAGATCACTGGGTCAGGAGTTTGAGACCAGCCTGGCCAACATGGTGAAACCCCATCTCTACTAAAATCACAAAAAATTAGCTGGGTAGGGCACCTGTAATCCCAGCTACTCAGGAGGCTGAGGCAGGAGAATCGCTTGAACCCAGGAGGCGAAGGTTGCAGTGAGCCGAGACCGCGCCACTGCACTCCAGCCTGGACAACAGAGACTCCGTCAAAAAAAAAAAAAAAGGAAAGAAAGAAAATGTGGGCCTCCAGGTCAGAATGATTTGGGGTCAAGACTTTTTCTTAAACGTGCAACCTCAAGTGAGTCACTATCCTCTCTAGTCCGAGTTTCCTCAGCCTTAAGGTGGTGATAACACCTACCCTGCTGGGTGGTTGTAAAGATTAGTAATTTTGTTGATAAAGTGATCTCTTCAGGTATGGTCCAGATTGAGTGTTCTCAGCTAGGCTGTGCATTTCCATTAGGAAATGGGCTTTATTGAACTGGATATCCCTAGAGTCTAGTACACTAACATATATTAGGCACTTAATAGCTGTTTAATTTTCATTTTTTATTTTGAGACAGGATCTAGCTCTGTCACCCAGGCTGCAGTGCGAGGGCTTAAGTGATCCTCCTGCCTCGGCCTCTCGAGTACCTGGGACTACAGGCATGCACCACCACACCCAGCTAATTTTTTAACATTTATTTTTTGTAGAGATAGGGTCTCACTGTGTTGCCCAGTCTGGTCTCAAACTCCTGGGTCCATGCAATCCTCTCGGCCAGTAACTGTTTATTAAGCAACGATCACATAAATACTCCACTAACAAGCTGGGCTTGGTGGCTCATACCTGTAATCCCAGCACTTTGGGAGGCCGAGGCGGGCAGATTGCTTGAGGTCAGGAGTTCGAGACCAGCCTGGATGACATGGTGAAACCCCGTCTCTATTAAAAACACAAAAAATAGCCAGGCGTGGTAGTGTGTGCCTGTAGTCCCAGCTACTCAGGAGGCTGAGGCAGGAGAATCACTTGAACCTGAGAGACAGAGGTTGTAGTGAGCCGAGATTACACCAGTGTACTCTAGCCTGGTTGACAGAGTGAAACTGTCTCAAAAAAAACAAAACAAAACAAAACAAAACTCCACTAACTTGTTAATTAGTGTATACCTTTGTATTGATCTATAACCTTTAACTTATTTATATTTTGTCTTTATAAATAGCCTCTTTGGGAAAATATTTTTCTTCTCCTTTCTCCTTAAAACACCTCCTACTCCCTCCCCCTACCAAGCTTAGAGCAAGTACATATTTCCAGGTTTGATTAAAGGCCAGAGTAGGATTTAGGTATTTCTTCAGAACACTGTTGAAACAATGCTGGAATATGACTTTGGATTAACATCCTTTTACCTTTCTAGGACTCAGCTCACACGACCATGATATTATTTTGTGGGTGGACTTTAAAAGATTTCTACATCAATTAAAACCTAGTTTGACTTAAGCCCTGCAAAATTTTACTTCCTTCCCAACAATAGGAAATCACAGCTCCCTTCTATGAGCAAAGTTGACTTGCAATTGCTCCTAACACATGTCAGAGGTGACGCTTCACTCTTAAAGGTGCTTCTGAGGCTGCGGTTTCAAGAAGTCAGTAGTGTGAAAACTGGATCCCTCTATGACAATTTTCAGGTAAAAAGAAAAAAGCATCAAGGAATTAAGAGTTGTACTGAGGCTTCTTATTCTTCTAACTGATGATGATGATTTTTAGACAGGAGATATACGGACCTCGTATTGACTCTACTCCTAACTACGAATGTGACCCAAGGACAATTACTTGAACTTTGGGAACCTCAGTTTTCTTATCTATAAGTGGAATTTACAAGGGGAAGATATGAGGATTGAAGAAGATAATGTATATGAAGTGCCTATGGAGCCGGGCACAGCACTTCACAACTGTAATCTCAGCATTTTGGGAGGCTGAGAAGGGAGGATCGCTTGAGCTTAGGAGTTTGAGACCAGCTTGGGCAATATGGCGAAACTCTGTCTCTACAAATAAAAAGTTAAAAAATTAGCGGGACATGGTGGTGCCCGCCTGTAGTCCCAGCTACTTTGGAGGCTGAGGTGGGAGGATGGCTTTAGCCCACGGGGTTGAGGCTGCAGTGAGCCAAGATCGCACCACTGCACCCCAGCCTGGGTGACAGAGTGAGACCCTGTGTTAAACAAATAAATAAAGGGCCTATCAGTGTTTGGCTAATATTGTGATTAACCTGTGTTAAACAAATAAATAAAGGGCCTATCAGTGTTTGGCTAATATTGTGATTAAGAATAAATCAGAGTTCCAATAAACTATTATTTCTAGGAAAAAAATAGTGAAAAAAATCACCTTAAAAATACCTTCCAAAGTTTTTTCCCATTTACTTATTTGAAAACAGAATCTATTCAGGACAAAATTCTATCTTCAAGTACCAAATGGGTGATACAGTTCGCATTTATCCAAAAGCAGATTAAAGACAATGCCTTTTCTTGCCTACCTACTTGGAAAAGATCTCAGTGTCACTCAAATCACATTCCAAATCTCAACGACATTAAGGCCTCAAATCCTCTTAGGAAAGGTTTGAAGGTAGTTCATTTCAGTAATGATTAGACACTTGGGGACAAAACAGTACCTTGGCATCAAGGTCTGTACTGATTCACCAGCACAGAAATAGCAGTAACAAGATCTCCAACTCTGAGGTGTTCAAATAAGCAGACAAACTCCCTCGTGAGGCCCAGGCCTCTTGACATCCGGACTCAGTCTTTCTTTCTCAGATCGCCAAGGGTCTGGCCCATTTCTCATCCTAAACCTATTTTGCGTTTAATTCAAACCAGTCAAAGTAACTTACCCGCCAGCAGTTAAAAAGCTACTAGGAGGCCGCGTAGGCGGGAGATGCGAGAGGAAAAGGCTCCTGTCAGGGTTTGGGCTTATGTGTGGATTCTTGAGTTCTCCTTCTTGGTTCCTTTTAGCACTTACGATCAAGAACGGCTAGGCTGAGGGGGCAGGGGGGCCAGGCCACTGGAGCGAAACGGCCTCTCCGGATCTGGAGGCGTGGGAACCTCGGGAATAGTGGGGAGTTCCAGACCGGTTCCCTTCCCCCATCTGAACAAGTCCAGAGCGTGCGCCTTGAGAGGCGCTCGGAAACAGGGAAGCTGGGGACACGTAGCGACAGACTGGTTGTCGCCCTGGCTGTCCGTCTTAGACCTAGCTTAGCGACCACCGCCTTCAATCCCGCAGCCCGGATCAGACGGTGCCAAAGGACAGCCCTGCTTCCCACCCTGGCTCAACGGCTCGGCTGCTGATTGGGCACCGCCGCCTCCCGCCCCGCCTCCCCAGCCACCTCGGGCGCCGCTGCACGTTTCCACTGGTCTTCAGCCCTGCCGATCAGTTTACTGCTCACCTCCCCCAAACAGCTCGTCAGGCCGGCGCGTGCTAGGAAGGCGGGGCCTGTGGCCTGTGGGGCGGAGCCTCGGTGGAGGTCGGCGCAGCTGCCCCTTTGGGCTTTGGCTCTGGACTGGAGCGCAGCATCCTTCGAGGCTGCAGCCGCCACGGCTGTTGCCGTAAGCGATCCTCCTGCCTCAGCCTCCCGAGTAGCTGGGACTCGGGACCAGCCTCCCGAGTATTGGTCAGGTAAAGAGAGTCTTGTCTGTTCTGCTGGCCATCTGCCCATCTCTTCTTCCCGACCAAAGGCTGCCTGCTCCGCCTTCCCCCGTGGCTTTCAGGGTTCTTGGAATGAGGCATCAAGTCTATTTACCCCGCCAGCTTATCTTCCTCCCCTTCTGTGTTGGTTCCTCCAGCTCCCCCACCAAGCTGCTCCCAAGTACGTTGGTGGGCCCTCCGGGTCATCCCAACGCTCCTCACTACAGAACTCCTGTCGTTAACTCTCAGGTCCCAGCCCCCTTGACCCGCCAGTGCAGTCTCATTCCCAGCTTGGCACAGGAAAGGTGGAGGGCGGGAGGGCGGGAGGGCGGGGGAGGGAGAGATGCAGCGCTTTTATTTTTTTTGAAGCTGGATGTGTTTAGCGCAGAGGGGGAGCACCACAATGGGATTGCATTGGGAACAGAAGCAGCTTCATGACTATGTATGGCTGGCAATGACTAGAAAGGTATCTGTTGCTGCTTTTTGCTTGTGTTTATAAGTGACATTTACCATCACCGTTTTCTTCTTCTTTCATCATCATCATCACCATTGCCACTACCACCACCTCCAAGGCCACTACCATCACAGCATCTCTGTTCCTCCATCAGAGCTCTTCAAGTTCTGTAAAGGCAGATTCTCTAAAGGCATGTAAGTGCTGACGGATCCCCCAACCCCCTCCCCCACCACCAAATAACGAGCAGTGCTCTTGCCCCCTGAGGCCAGAGCCAAGCCCTCATTTAACTTAAGGACAAGTAGCTGGGAGCAGAGTGTGAGCTGGGAGGATTTTCCTTATCCTCATTTGCAATTGAGATTGCCAAAGAAAACCCTTATTTTAATCATCCACGTTTCTGCTTGCTGTCTCCTGGAGAGTTCCATGTTAGCACTCACACACTCTGAATGGGCTGAATGCAGAGCCTGAACCTGTGGTATATATGGGGAGTTGCAGTCACTGAGAGGTGAATGTCCAGACCCAATCCTTTAAGAAGACCAGGTCGAGTAGCAGACAACCTGACTTTCTGCCACAGTAGCTCCAGCTGTACTAAAGCATGTTTACTATTCATGTTTGCATATGGGACATGTGCCATCATCTGCTATGCCCCCTTGTGTGTGTATTGGCAGGGTGGGGGGGTGCATCTAAATTCCTAGGAGAGAGAATTATATTCTGTTCTCTACACCAGGTAGCATCTTATAGGCACACCAATGGGATTCAACAGCCGTTGCTTAGCTGTTTCTAGGGCTTACTGCAAATCTCTTGGATCACAGACTTATTAACCCTTTTTTGGGAGGGAAAACAGTAAAGCTGAGAATTGCATACCAGATTAACTGTCATTGTGGAAGATGTTGCTTCCACAATGAATCAATGAGGTCTCGGGTCTTCTTGATCAGATATCTAAACACTAGTCTCCTTTCTCTCAACTGTGTTACAGCCCAGGAGCAGGACCAATGAATAGTTAGACATATTGCAGGAACAAAGAAGCAATGGCCTCAATGGAGGGAAACAATGGAGAAGAGTAGCGAGACAGTATATTGTAATGGCTAAACTCATAAACCTGTCAGACATAGGTTCAAATCCTGGACCAGCCACTGACTAGCTCAGTGATTTTTGCAAGTTGCTTGCCTCTTTAATTTTAATTTCTCGTCTGTAAAATAGGGATAATACTACCTGTCTCTTAGGAGAAGGTGTGAGGATTAAACGAGATAATATAGGTAAAATACTCAGTAGTTTCTGGCACATAAGTGGGGAACTTATAGTAACTGCTATTAATAATACTAATCAAGAAGGATAATAAAGGCCAGTCTCTGTTCCTAAAAATTACGCATTTTTTTCCATTGTCTTTATCCTTTTTAGGTGTCAGAGCTGATGCAAATGGGGTATGGTAGTCTTCAGGTTCCTCATAGCACTACATCTTAGAGGGGTGCCACTATTGAAGCCACCTGTGTTTGGACAGGCATTTCTCTCACCAGCCTTCACAAGTACTTAGCCGATTCTTAGTTGAGATACGTTAAAGATGCAGCTTTAGAGAAGATTTCCAGGCCTCTGGCCCTATTCTAGACTGCTTCTTTCTCACTGAGTGTTCAATGCACTGACTGTGATTGATGAAGCCTTTGTCACAGGCTTAACCCTGCCTAGACCAAATGCTTCGGCCAAGGGAATGGGGTCCCATAGGACCTATGATTGTCTAAGGGTAGGTCTCATATCCTGGTCATCCTCCCTTTCCAGACATAAAATTGGTGGAGCTGTTCCCAGAGGAAGAGGAATGGGGACAGACTGGAACTTGATGTGATGATGGTAAATATCCTTGATAGAAAACTGAGAAATGCTTCTCTCCTATCTCATATACCATGCCTCAAAGTCTAGTTTTACGTTAAAGTTTTGGATTCATGCACACCATCCCAAGCTGTGGTGTGCTTTAGATGATCTTGCCTTTAATGGTTTTCTTATTAAAACTTTCTTTGTATCGGTGTAAAAATTCATAATGGATATTTCATATCTTGCAGTGATGCTACTGTTGTGTAGTATGACCATGTTCAGGGGCTATTCATAATCTCTTGTTGGGACCTGGTTTTAATAGTAGCTATTATTTTTAGATGTACATAGTCTCTGTCTTAAATACCAGCTTAATTCTCAACAGGTCCCAGCCTGTGTTGACAGAATTACAGCTGTTAATCTGATTTGCCTGATCTTGCAGAGACGCTAAACCATGGGAATTGTATTCTCCTGCAGCAAATATAAGCTTGCACCAACAGGCTGGCACTGTGAAGGAACTGAAGCATCTCTGTATTTAGTGTCTGTGCTGAAGTGCTGACAAAGCATCAACCCCATGCTCTGTAAAATAGTAATTACTAAAGCGGGGAGATGTAAAGAAGGAAACAAACCTCTTTACCTTGTCAGCACATAAAAGCAAGGGTCTGAGAAATGGAGCATTCCCTCTCACTTATGTTTCTCAAGTTCCCTGGCTAAAAGTAAACAATCTCCCAGAGTAACCTGGATTTCTGTGTTTATCTACGCTTTCAGCAAATACTGCCTTAGTGCATGTTTGAGGATGAGGTAGAGAGAAGAGAGTTGATCCTCCTTGTGGACATCCTTACCTCCCCACTGCCCTGAAATGACCACGATCTCTGTAATGCATCTCTCTAGGAAGCAGACTACTAGTTAAGTTTTTTTTTCTTTAACCAGCGCACCTCCTATTTCCTTAACTTGATACTGACTTGTTTTATGTTCCATCTTATTCGAACTATGCCTATCTCTTCCTTCTAAAGTGTCATAGGTCACTGCTAATGATGAACACCTTTCAAATGAAACGCTTTTTTACTGTGGTCTTCCACGTGACAGGCTATTGGGCAAAATATTTTGGAGGTAGCCAGGACTTTTTTTTTTTTTTTGAGATGGAGTCTCGCTCTGTTGCCCAGGCTGGAGTGCAGTGGCGCGGTCTCGACACACTGCAAGCTCCGCCTCCCGGGTTCACGCCATTCTCCTGCCTCAGCCTCCTGAGTAGCTGGGTCTACAGGTGCCCGCCACCACGCCTGGCTAATTTTTTGTATTTTTAGTAGAGACGGGGTTTCACCGTGTTAACCAGGATGGTCTCGATCTCCTGACCTTGTGATCTGCCTGCCTCGGCCTTCCAAAGTGCTGGGATTACAGGCGTGAGCCACCACGTCCGGCCAGCCAGGACTTTTTAACGTTCATGTTTGTCATCAGGATCTGGGCATTAATGGAGAAGTAGCAGGGACCGCCAGAATGCTGACTGGGAGGATAGACAAGGCTGTAAAAGTGGGGCAGGAGACACCTTTATGATGCTGCTGCCAGGATACTAGTACTCACACCCCTGCCACAGGCCTTCCAGTATGAGTGCTCTAGTTCATGTTTTTGTTAAAGAAGCTCAGAGAACATGATATGATCTGAAGACTAGTAGTCTAGAAATGCGTCAGACAGCAGTGCTTGTTGTTAAACACTCCTTTAGCCATAGTTGCCCTGTTTTTCCATTTTTCCCCCACGTGAGTATCTATCCACATTCATCTAGGCCTAGGTGCTTTCTCCAATGATGTCCTCCGTGAAACATAAGGAAAAATATGGACCTTTCAAAAAGAAAGAGAACTGTCTACTTTTTAGGAGAAGCCCTCCCTGGTGATTCACTCACCATAGTCATTTTGGGAAACCTCATGGTTTCCAAAACCTTAATATTTGCACAAATGAAATTCAAATGAAATTGAATGAATGCCATCTTTTGAGCAGCACACAGGTGACTGTAGCACTGTCTCATGTTCTCTAAAATCTCTTCTTTAGAGTTTCAAGAACTCTTTTCAGTCTCTTCTCAGTAGAGAAGATAATACTTCTAAGTATTAAAGAGCAGGTTTTTTGCTCTTTGCTATTGTAAGGATTGCTGAGCCAGAATGGAGAAAGTATTTGGGAAGAACTGCTGTCACAGTGTTTAATGGTCTTCCTCCTCTGTGACAATTACAACTGAGCAAACATTGTTATGTTTAAATGTGTTCAGTCCCCAAGAGGCAGTGAGTAAAATCTTTGTTACCATATTCAAAGTGTGCATTGCTGCTTTGATCTCTTCACTGACCGAAAGCACATCCCTATGGTCTCAGACCTGTGCATACTAATAAAGCTGATTTCTCACCATTACACCATGGAGTCCATGTAGTTTGTTGATGCTCTATTCTGAGAAAAATGTCCTCAAAGTCTATTCCAAGGGCAAGACTCAAGTGAGCATGAGTTGTATGTTTTCTCTGTGTCCATCCTTGGCTTAATACAGAAGACTTAAATTCCTTTCTTTGGTTATGTAATCTGCTGGTTCCTCTGTGAAGTAGGTAAATGATGCTGTACCTCTCCTGCAGATGAGGAAATCAAGGATCATAGAGATTAATGTGTTTGCTTACGGGGCCGGCTCTCAATGGAATCTGGATAGTATATACCTGCTAGGCTTGCATTCTATTTTCTATCTGTGCTCTAGTAAGCCTAAGCCACAGAGAACATTCCTGGCTTTATCATGTTTTAAACTTACAAAGCAGGATAAACCATAAATAAAGTTCAGTATGCTGGGTATGAATATAGTGAAAAGCAAGAGTTGCTTTTTTAGGCATTAAAATTATTCTCCTTTCTCTTTTTAGATGAAGGCAGCCACTTTAGAAAATTTTCTAAGCCTAGCTCATATTTGGAGAGCTTTGCAAATAATTTTTTAAAAGCCCACAGTTCTGCAGAAAATGGATTTCATCTACAGAATTGGCATCCGTCCTGTCCTTGTTTGCCAATGTCCCCATCTCTCTTTATTTCTATTTCTATTGTAGCAGCCTCTACCTTCTACTTACAGGAGACTAGCCGGGCTTTCCCTCTTTCCTACCCATCCAACCCCAAGTAAATATGAATAAAACATATCACACTTAATGGAGGTACTGGCCTTGTGTTAAGATCACCCTCTGATTTATTTTCAGCTGGTCCTAATTTTAAGCTCCGAAAACGTAGTTTAATTCTAATTTTCACGATATTTGAAGAACTGAAACTCCATGATACCACACCATCTTAAGGAAGACTGTGGTAGGTTGAAAAAAAAAAACCTTAATGTTTTTTCAAGCAGCGAGCAACAGTAACTCTTATGCCCAAATTTTCTCTAGTGAAGTGACAAGATATTTTTCTAGTTATACAGTGGAGAAAACTGAGATGGGAGATTAAAAGTGACTTGCCCAAGGTCACACACGGTCAGTGGCACAGCCAAGAATAGATCCAGGTCACCTGACTCCCTGGGCTTTGTTCATTACATCACTCAACTTCTCTTTAGGAAGTAACAGCCCTGCAGCCTACGAAAATGAAGGCAGTCAACTCTCAGACTCAGTTTCTAGGTCTTGACTTTTTTTTTTTCTTCATCTTTCGTTAAAATGTATCAATAGCTGCCACATTGCAGCACCATTAGCTAAATTCAGGAACTTAACAGAATTTATTAAGAAAAACAAAATTCTGATATCATAGTCACAAACTTGGCAAATGATAAAGCAAAAGGGAGACGTAGCTGAAGACTCCAAAGTAGTTGTGCAGGGAGCTTCTGCCTGAACCACATCTAAGAAGGAAGAAACACACAGAAGAGAGGAAAGGGAGATATAGTCTAAGACTATGTATAGAAAGGTATGACATGGACCCAGGGCAACAGCTTCAGGAACACTAAGGTCATGAATAACAAGAGGATTTGAAAAAAATGCTAACTCGACTTTTTTTTTGAGACAAAGTCTCCCTCTGTCGCCCAGGCTGGAGTGCAGCAGCATGATCTTGGCTCAACGCAACCTCCGCCTCCTGGGTTCAAGCAATTCTCCTGCCTCAGCTTCCTGAGTAGCTGGGATCACAGGCGTGCACCACCACACCTGGCTAATTTTTTTTTCGCATTTTTAGTAGAGACAGGGTTTCACCATATTGGCCAGGCTGGTCTCAAACTCCTGACCTTGTGATCCGCCCGCCTCGGCCTCCCAAAGTGCTGGGATTACAGGCATGAGCCACCGTGCCCGGCCAAAGTTGACTTTTTAAAAAGAGGGCTTTTAGCATTTCAATCAGTGCATGATGTACAAATCCAGCTGCTTGAAAAAGATGGGCCAAATTGACAGAGAGCAAGGAAGGAGAACTACTCAATTTTCATTTTGCTCCTGTCATTTTCATTCAAGCCTTGCAGATAAGAGCCTCCATCTACAAAGACAGGTATATGAAAATTATCTCTTTATTTTTTAGAAACCATGTTCATTTCTATTTCAAGCCTTTTCTTTCTGGAAAAGTGGAAAACTTAACCTCAGTCCTTCTCAGTATTATACCACCCCCCAGAGTTGTGTCAAGGCTCCAGGGGACTGACAGTGCCATGGCATGGGAAGAGGGACCTTCTGGTCATTGAGGCATGAGAATGCATGGGTTACTCTGTAGCACCCAGTAATTCTGCTCTCCCAGCTCTCTCAGTTGTAGTCATCTGTGGCTGTGTCCAATTGGAGCTTGACCCACAGAATTCTTTTGTTGACATTTCCTATGGTTCCTACTTACCTAGATATAGCACGCAGGGCTCTAGGGTCTTGTGACCTCTCTGGGGACACTGCCAGGAAGTAGGGCCTGGGTGTCCTTCCTCCAGCATCCACAAGCCTCTTGCCTTCCTTTCCCAACAGCCCTGGGGAGATAATTCTTTTTTCAGGGTTCTTCAGGACTCCTTGTGTTGATAAATCTCACTCCTTTTTACATGCTTCAAGAAATTCCGTGTGTTCTAAGAGTTTAGAATTTTGAGAAACACAATCTAGGAATAATCACAGGCTATTTATCTTTTTCTCCTTACCACATACCTCTCCTGATGCAATGAATTCCAATTCTAATACCTGCCTTAGTGGGGGTTAAGCAAAGGGGAAAATACAAGGAGAAATAAAAGTAAACATGGATTAATATCCATGTTTCTGAATATTACTTTTTTTAGAAGTACAGCAATTGGGGATGTCTGCCTTGTTCACATCTACTTTCTTTTCTCTGGGAATGACCCCAATATTTAGGTGTGGGGTCCCTGTAGACATGACTCTGTTCCTGGCCAGGACTAGTTAAACCAGGGATCTGGAAATCTGATCCAAGGTGGGCCAGATGGAATGTCTTCCCAAAACTGGAGTTTTGGGTTGAAGGACTGCATTGACTAAGAGTCACTGGAGTTAAGTCACAGTAAGAGAAGTGCTCCAGGGAGATACCTGTGAGCCTGATGCAGGAGGCCACTGGAAGCCTCTGCTTTCTCTTCTTCCAACTCTTGGCCTTTCTACTCTTTCTCTGATTTTATGAAACTGCCCATGAATTTCATGAGATTCAATATGCTTCTCTTTTTGCTTAAGGTAGCCAAAATCAGTTTCATTTGCTTGCAACCAAGAGAAACTTAAGAATGGTCTTCAAATTTGCAAAGAAAGAAAAACATGATGAAGAGGAAACTGAAACTTAAGATAGGTGAAGAGATAGTAAGATAGAATCTGGCTATTTAAGATGTGTTTTTCTAATAATTTAAAGTGACAGTTGCAAGAACTGTATTTGTGATCCTGGCAAAACTTTCACTTTTATTTTTTTTTGAGGAACATTTAAAACTGTCAGCACTGCTTTGTAGCAGGGTCACTGATAAACTAGAGAACAGTCAAAAATATGTAGGATTTTCGAGGCTAAACACTCTTCTATTTGAGGGCTTGCTGAAGGGCCTGGGATGGTTTACTCAGCATGAGAAAGTGTCTCAGGAAACATGATTGGCGGTCAGGTGTTTAAAGGGCCATTGGGCAGGAAAGGAGTTGGATATACTCACTGCAGCTCTGGAAGTGAGAAAAAAGCAGCAATGAAAATAAATGAATGGAAATAGATTTTGACTTAGAAAAGGAGAGTTTTTTTTTTTTTTTTTTTTTTTACATTTAGAGCTGTCTGGAAGGCCATGAGGCTTCCTTTTGGGGCACAGAACTCTTTGCAATAGAAGAGCTCAAGGTGAGACTGGAGAACCATTCACAAAGGTTGCATTGAAGGAGAGGGCCCAGCCTTGGGAAGGAGGTGGGATGAGATGAATAATGTCTAAGTTTTCTTTAAATCTAAGATTCCATCATTTTCCCTATGACTATTATTAACTTGTAGACTAGAAATTCCAACCTGCATTTTTATAGAATTCAATAGGCATGAAAGCATTTCATGAATATAATTTATAAAAAACTTCTTCCTGACTAGGCACAGGGGCTCATGCCTATAATCCCAGCTCTTTGGGAGGCCGAGGTGAGAGGATCACCTGAGGTCAGGAGTTCAAGACCAGCCTGGCCAACATGGTGAAACCCTGTCTCTACTAAAAATACAAAATTAGCTGGGTGTGGTGTCACGTGCCTGTAATCCCAGCTAACTGGGAGGCTGAGGCAGGAGAATCGCTTGAACCTGGAAGGCAGAGGTTGCAGTGAGCCAAGATCATGCCACTGCACTCCAGCCTGGGCAACAAGAGTGAAACTCTGTGTAAAAAAAAAAAAAAAAAAAAAAAAAAAAAAAAAATTCTTACTTTATTAAAAAAAAATTACTACAAATATTCATTGAAATAAGACTTTTCTAAAAAGTAAAGGAAACAAAAATTTACTTTCTATTCTCTAAATTGGAATTAACGGTAATTAAAATTTTCACAGGCAGTGTTTTACTCAAATAGAAAACACCTTCTATAATATTAATATAATAATACAAAACCCAGAGAATACTGAATTTCTACAGGAAACAATAGATTCCTTGAATTATTTTAAGGAACCAATAGGACTACCAACTTTTCTCCCAACCTTTTCCCAAATAAATGAAAAAAGATATTGCCATGGCACCTAAACAGGTGGCTCAGGTATTTTATTGACAACCTCCAAAACATTACGACTATGCAACTGTTGTGTATTTTAAATTATTATTCTTAACTTGGGGGTAAGAACTGGATTACTCTAGTTTGTCACTTACCACAGCAAGCAGATGCTAACATTCAATAATCATGCTTTAAACAAGAAGGACAAGGAAATCCACTTAGTTTGAAAATCCTGAACTTAATGACCCCATTAGACATAGTCTGATATCGTGAAGCTTTTCATAATCTCTCTTCATGTAAAAACCTTTAACAATATAAGCACACATATAATGTAGCATATTCATCAGCTCTTTATTTACTTAAGTGGATTATATTTATAAAGAGCATTCAAAAGAATATAGTCTTTTCCGCTTTGTAAACTGGATTCTCAAGTAATTTTAAGGATACGATTTGCAACATAAGTAAAAAAAGGTCTAAATCATAGCTGGGCGCGGTGGTTCTTACCTGTAATCCCAGCATTTTGGGAGGCCAAGGTGGGCAGATCACTTGAGGTCAGGAGTTTGAGACCAGCCTGGCCAACATGGCGTAAACCCATCTCTACTAAAAATATGAAAATTAGCTGAGTGTGGTGGCACCCACCTGTAATCCCAGCTGCTTGAGAGGCTGAGGCACAAGAAATGCTTGAACCCGGGAGGCGGAGGTTGCAGTGAGCTGAGACTGTGCCACTGCATTTCAGCCTGGGTGAAGGAGTGCGATTCTGTCTCAGGGAAAAAAAAAAAAGAAAAAAAAAGATCTAAATTAAAAGGGAAGAAATTTACTTATGGATGTACAGTCTGATATAAATTTTTTTAAATCATTTTTGAAATGTAGAAAAGAAGAAAATAACAATGATCTATATTCCTACCAGGAAGAATTAACTATATCTTGCCATATTTGTTCTTTAGAAAGAGTAGGAAATACTTTTTTAAAAAATGATGTATGTTGATTTCAAGAATTCATATAAGGCATTACGTTACAAAGATAAATTTTAAAAATCTCAAATACTATCATTCCAATTGTTAACCTTAGGTAATATCATTTCAGACAGCTGTCTGTCTGTCTCTCTATGAATCTACCTGCATGGATGTTTAGGTAGAAATGCTTTTATAAAAATGAATAGAGATGCTGTTTATAACAAAAACAATACATTAGTTTTTCTTGAATTTCAAGCAATAAAAAGAAACTGAATTGAAACTAAAAGAATGGTCAAACCAATAAGTTTACCTTATTTCAAGATATATCCTTGAGATATATATATATTTTTAAAATTTCTCTGGCCAAAAAAAAATCATGAAGTTAAAGTCATTGTGATTATATTGCTGTTTTTATAAATTAGTGTCTTCTTTAGACAGTATCAATTGACTTTCTTTCTTGAAAGAGTAACACTTTTGAAACATCCTCCCCACCTTTTCTCCCCACCTCCTGAGTATTAGATGTGTTATTATTTCTATATTATTCAGGTTATAACATTCCATTTTGTCCTGAGAATATTTTGAAAGTTATTTAGTAGTAACTCTGTGCTTAAATGAATTTAGTGCCTACAACCTCTGGGTGTGCTATTTTTGTACTTTGCTTTCAATTCTTCCTACTGTTTGATAAATGTCAACCCACCAATTTGAAACAGTCATTCATAATCCCCACTACTTTGGGTGTATGAAATTATGTAACCCATTATTACTAATTCACTAAAATGTTATTGAGTGTCTACTCGGTGCTAGGCATGATTGAACTATAGAAATTCGATGATGAGTAACACACAGTCTCTGTCCTCAAGAATTAAGAGCAATCAACATATATTAAATTTCTCATGTGTTAGCTCCATGAGAGACATTTTGGTATTTCTCTATCCTCAGTGTCCATCGTAAGGACTGGCATTCCACAGGCCCTCAAATAATACTTGTTTAATTGAATGAGCATTTATGTGCCACTTACTGTGGTAAGTGCGTTAAAAGTTCTATCTAATTTTATCTTGACAACAACCTATTAGGTAGGCATTTGTTTTCTCCATTTTATAAATGAGGAAGCTGAGTCTCAGTAAGTAATATCCTAAAGTTATACAACAGGGTTTGATTGTAAAAGTCATTCTCTTTTCATGACAGCAGACCTTGGTCATTTATGGTGGAAGTAATAGAGGAAAGAGGCACGTGAACTGCTGATTATAATACAGTGGTGTAAGTCATAGGACAGTGTATTTAAGGTCTAGAGGGGAAGAGGCTGCTTGGTATTGAATCTTCATTCTGCCATTTATTAGTTTTCTGACACTGAGCAAGCCCCTTCGCTGCTCTAAGCCCCAGTTTCCTGTCTGTAAAAAGTGGTTAACAATGGGGAAATTAAATGAAATAATTCAGGCAAAATGTTTATCATAATACCTGTCACAAGTGCTCAAGTAATAGTAGCTGTTAATGCTATTTTTACAGAGTGCTTTAGATGCTCAAAAAAAGGAATAAATTTTTTTCCTCCTGGATTTCCAGGGTGGGTGACATTTGTGGTTGGGCTCTGTTGAACACATAGGAATTCATCCAGTGAGAGGTAGATGGTGCCTGGGCAGAAAGAAGCATGAAACCTGGAAGGAGAGATCCCGCTGAGATGCATGGTATCTGCATTATCCTATGTAACTCCTAACACTTCCTTCCTTCACTTGTATACCTCGAGGGTGTCCAAACAGGAGTATCTGTGTTTAGAGAGGCTGACTTGAAAATAGACCATCTTATCTTACTGGACCATCTTCCCACTGAGTAGGTGAATTAGTCAGTGTCTGTACAGAGCCGAAGAAATGTGAGGTGATAGGGCAGGTCTAGGGCTATTAGTCCAGGAGGCCAGGGGCCATTCCAGGCCAGCTTAAGAGTAATGGATGGCCCTAAAAATGAGCCTACAGCCTGCCTGAGATTCTAGAACAGTGTTTCTCAAACATTTTTTTCATTATCCCTGCTTTATGCATGAGAAGAGTAAGATTTTCACCCATTTCTAAGAACCCACTTGAATGAGCCAGACTTCAGAGGACCTCTTAGGTAAGTTGCTTTCTTAGCTGACCCTAGACTTTAAGGCTCCTGCTGCTGTTACAAAAAGCCACTTTTTATTATGCTTTCAGTTGTACTTCCAATGATTCCAGCTAGAAAAATAATCTTGGCTACTACACTAACCTCCCGACTGGCTTCTCTCTGCTTCCAGATGTACCCTTTCACAATCTATTTTCCATATAGCAGTCTGAGTGACCTTTTAAGAATATAATCACGGGCCGGGTATGGTGGCTTATGCCTGTAATCCCAGCACTTTGGGAGGCCAAGGCAGGTAGATCACCTGAGGTCAGGAGTTCGAGAGCAGCCTGGCCAACATGGTGAAACCCTGTCTCTACTAAAAATACAAAAAATTAGCCAGGCATGGTGGCAGGCATCTGTAATCCCAGCTACTCAGGCTGAGGAAGGAGAATCGCTCTAACCTGAGAGGCAGAGGTTGCAGTGAGCTGAGATCACGCCATTGCACTCCAGCCTGAGCAACGAGAGGGAAACTCCATCTCAAAAAAAAAAAGAAAAAAGAAAAGAATAAAATCAGATCTTGTCTCTCCCCAATGCAAACTCTCCAGTAACTTTCCATTGAACTTAGAATAAAATTTGGACTCTATATCACAGCCCCGAAAGTCTCCCTGATCTGACTCCTACCTGTTGCTCTAATCTCATCTGATACCATCCTGTGTGCTGGGGAAGGTGCTTCCACGTGCAGTAAAAAAGCCATCGGGCAGAAAGTCACAGGTGTTTGCAGCGAGCAGCTTTTGTGTGTGGAGGTCATGTCAAGAGTATATGGTGGGCGCCAACAGCAGTGGCTGCAGCTCCCAAAGGGCATGGAAGAGGATTTGTCTGCTCGGAAGAGGCAGGAGAGACATCTCAGAAAAAGTGACAGTTATGGAGCTACTATATGAAAACAGTTTAGGAGTAAAATGATCTGAAAAATTTTTAGAAGTAAAACTATGTGAAAGAGAGATGGGTATCATATTCCATGCAGGAGGAACATCATGCAAGGAACCCTTATAGCAGAAGGGAGTGGCCTCATGTGAGCCCCCAAAAGGGAACTGGCTGGGGTGTGATGCAAAAATTCAGCTGGAAAAATTGGTAGGGGCCCGACCACATAGAGCCTTTCAGGCCATGATAAGGGCTAAAATCTGTCTTAAGAGCAGGAGAGGCCGGGCATGGTGGCTCATGCCTGTAATCCCAGCACTTTGGGAGGCCAAGGCTGATGGATCACTTGAGGTCAGGAGTTCAAGACAATCCTGGACAACATGGTGAAGCCCCCTCTTTACTAAAAGTACCAAAATTAGCTGAGTGTGGTAGCACTTGGCCTGTAATCCCAGCTACTCAGGAGGCTGAGGCAGATGAATGGCTGAAACCCTGGAGGTGGAGGTTGCAGTGAGCCGTGATCATACCACTGCACTTCAGTCTGGGCAACCAGAGTGAGACTCTGTCTTAAAAAAAAAAAAAAAAGCAGCAGGAGAGCCTCTGAAGGGATCTGGCTGTGTGTGACTAGCTGAGGCACGATGTGGCCAGATTTGTTTTAAATGATTGTTCTCATTGCAGTGTGAACACTAAGTAGATGAGCATACGCAGGCTTACAAGGATACAGGATGGCCAACTGGTACTGGCTTGCCTGCAACTTTGCTGGTTTCAGCACTGAAATGTCTGAATCCTGGAAACTCTTCAATCATAAGCAAACCAGCATGGTTGGTTACCCTATGCTAGGCAGTAGTTTAGGTGGGAGATTGGGGTTATCTCATGGAAGAGGCAGGATCGTCTGTTCCCTAGACTTACTCCAGAAGACCTTAAAGGGTCAGCATTGTGATCCCCAATTTCTGAAAGCCCCTTTAAATTAGCCACCTAATATATATAAGAAACACAGTAACACATACACACCTAATGTGCAAATTACTTCAGGTGAGCCTTGATTTTTTTTTTTTTTTTTACACAGGCCTGGTGGCATCACGTTTTTCACATCTCCGCATCTGGACCCTGCCCAAGCGAAGGCTGATCTAGGTAAGAAGGTGGACTAAATCATGGCAGCAGCTTCTGTTCACTGACATGCTGTGCTCTGGCCCTGGGCTTCTGTGCAATGTTTTCACCCACAGGATTCTGATTCCTGCCTTGTTTTTCCTCCCACATTGTTATGTTAATTCCACTAAAGCTGCTCTTTGCCCATGCTGTACTACAGAGCAGATTAGTAAATTCCAGTTGTCACCTAAATAAAGTAAGTATTTACGCTCCTGATTTCAAAGCTGCCTCCCAGCTCCTTACTTATCTAAGGCTTCCTACTTTTTTCTAGTCACTCAAGGCAGAAGACTTTTCTTACCAATCAATCAAAAAGAAGCAAGGAAGGAATGCTACTATTTCTATTCCTATTAAAAATAACTAACTGGGTCCACTATGTGCCAGGCACTATTTTAAACACTTTCCATATATATTTGTTAATATTTGTATTAATAAGTAATTCACTCAATGGACAGATTTTTATTGATCACCCATGATTTTCTAGTTAATCTCTGAAACATAGGACATGGCAGTGAACAAAACTCTTTTCATGACAGTTACATTCTATAGTTGTAGGGGAGACAGAATGTAACCAATAGAAATATAATATGGCAGATGACAAGTTCCATGGAGACAGATGCCTCAGGGAAAGGGACTCAACAGTGACGGTGGCTGTAGGCACTATTTTAAATTGGGTGACCAAGGAAGCCTTTCTAATGAGGCATCATTTGAGCAGATATCTAAAGGTACCCCCAGATTGAGTCATAAAGATTCTGGGGCAGTTCAAGCAAAAGGAAGAGCAAAAATATATTTTTTCCGGTTTATGTTAGAATCCTGAAATCATACCTTTCATTTTTCTATCAGGGATGGATCAACATTTCATAGATCCATTTTTTTCCCTTGTTTAGTATCTGAGAGCATTAAAATTTTTTTACTTTTCACATTTCCTACTGCCATTTAAATTTGATTTTTAATGGAAAGTTTGGTATCAATTTATTCTGTTATTCTCCTATTGAGTTTTTATACTGTTCATATTTTTCTCTCCTTGATATATGTTCTAATGGTGGAAAGCCAATTTTGTTCCTAATTATGATTTTATTGTCTACTTTAATTGTTGTGTTTATTGGAAAGTAAAGATCAAGCTGTCATTAATCATTATTGCTGGCTACAAATAATAATATGCTTGGATTTTCAGGCAGAGACGCAGGTTGGATTTGTATCTTTAGATAATTACATTTTAATCCACTATTTACTGAATATATGTCATGTTTTATGTACTGAAGGGAATACAAAGATGGTGACAATGACAGTCTTCCCTTTAGAGAGGCTTTAATCAAATAGGAACAATACATTGCAAAAGGTTCATTGCCAATAGAAGGCAGGGTGTATTGGGATTCTATTCTTGAATAATGAGGGTCTGCAGCACATAATAGTAGCAATTACTTATATAGTACTTACTATGTACCAGTCACTGTATTCTGAACGCCAGTATATCTATCAGGTATTGACTAACTTTAGGGATTAGAAATTAAGGCTCACAAAGATTACATAACTATGTAATGTGCTAAGTGGAAGAGCTGGGATTTTAACCGAGGCAGTATAGTCCTAAAGCTGTGCTAGGGGTTAAGGAGGGAGGGAAACCCTTGCCTTCAAGACCGTGAGGAATAGGCCTCAAGGAAACCAAAAGTGTAAGTTCATGGGCATGGTTAGGATTGGACAAAACAATCTAACAGAGGTAGCTAAACAGACTTGAGACCGAGAGCAGGATATGGAGACATCATAAACCGTTGAGACTGGCAGATAAAAGCCCAAGACAGTCTCAAGTTGAAAATTTTTGCCTTTATACACAGGCCAGGAGGGAGTGATTAAAGGCACCTCCTCAGATGGTACATGTTAAGTGCAAATAGCGTTTGGATCAAAGCAGAAAGAAAAACCTTGGAAGTGCTGGAGTGAAGCGGTGACTGTGTCCTGGGTCTCATTTAAGCTAACAGTGAATGTTCTTCTAGAATAGAAGTGGAAATAACATGCATTGATTAGTTCATTCATTTTTCATTCATTTAAATTTTTTTACATTCAGTGCTGTTACTTATTTTTGACACTTCATTTGCTTTTTTTCTAGTTTTCATATTCCTGATGAAGGATTGGCTTCTTCCTGCCCGTACCCGCCTCATATTTACATTTCTTTTCTTTTTTGAGATACAGTTTCGCTCTCGTTGCCCACGCTGGAGTCCAATGGCACAATCTCGGCTCACTGCAACCTCTGCCCCCTGGGTTCAAGCAATTCTCCTGCCTCAGCCTCCCAAGTAGCTGGGATTACAGGCATGCACCACCATGCCCGGCTAATTTTTTTTGTATTTTTAATAGAGACAGGGGTTCACCATGTTGGTCTGGCTGGTCTCGAACTCCTGACCTCATGTGATCCATGCGCCTCAGCCTCCCAAAGTGCTGGGATTACAGGCATGAACCATTGCACCCAGCCTTCTCATATCTAAATTTCTTACACCATTTCCTTTGCCTGTTTTCACCCCTTACTGTCTTGTGGTATCTCTTTTGGCTCTGGAAATCTGGGTTCTGATCCTATTTGTGCCCTGAATTTACTGTCTACCTAGAAAAGTAATTTGGTGAGTGGGTTTCATTTCTTTGCAGGGGGGACTATGGAATTGCACTGTAAGTAGGGAGAACAAAAGGCCTTTTTACAGATGAGGACACTGAGGTGCAATGAGGTTAAGTGACTTGCACAAGAGTACTGTTAGTAATTGGCAAAGCTGGACTTGAGTCCAAGCCTTCTGACACTGCTTTTTTCTTAGTTTGCCCTGCCCTGGTAGAAACCATCTCAGGTGAAGACTGATCAGTCTTAGACCAGTTGTACATGCTGTGAGTGCTCCATATTCTATGACCTAAAGAAGAGGAATTAGTAAATGAGTAGGCCTGTTTTCTGAATGAGACCTGTTGTCCCCAATCAGTCCTGTAAGGAATTTCAAGAGCCAGGGCTCTGGGTCAAAGCACCTGGGTTCAAATTGCAGCTCAGCAGCTTACTAGCTGTGAGACCCTGGACAAGTTACCCTCCTGTGCCTCAGCTTCTTCCTTGTAAATGGAGATAATAATAGTACCTACTTCATAGGCTTTTCTGTAAAAATCAATGTGTTAAAACAGGTAAAGCCCTTGGAAGAGTGGCCAGTACGTGGTGAGTGATCACTAAGCAGCAGTAATTATCTTAATTATTTAAAGGCATAGACTGTCCCTTCATCTTTTGCTTGAGAACCAAAGCATAGAAACACTCGTGATGTTCTTAAGCAGTGTCTTAGCTGCAGGTAGAAGCATTAGGACTTTGCCATCTGCGAAGACCCCTGACCATATTAATACTTCTATTTAAGTGAAGCTGGATTCCTTTAATTGACTTCACAACCTGTCATTCTCCACTGACAGGGTGACCCTGAAAATGAAAATCTTCCGGTGATGGCTAACATATATAGTCGAGAATGAAATGATTTATATCTAGTCATATTTTTAGAGTGAATTTTCATAGGGGCAGGAAAGAGAAAGTATTACAAGTGAGAAGAAAGGAAATATAAAGAGGCTGGTTAGAGGTGCTTAAAGACAAATTATCCATGTGAAATAGTGTGGAGGAAAATGTCTGACAAGTAGTGGGAACTCCAGGAATGATTTTTTTTTTTTTTGAGACAGGGTCTCACTCTGTCGCCCAGGCTGGAGTGCAGTGGCATGATCTTGGCTCACTGCAACCTTTGCCTCCCGGGTTCAAGCAATTCTCCTGTCTCAGCCTCCCAAGTAGCTGGGACTATAGGCACCTGCCAACAAGCCTGGCTAATTTTTGTATTTTTAGTAGAGACAGGGTTTTACTATCTTGGCCAGGCTAATCTCGAACTCCTGACCTTGGGATCTGCCTGCCTTGGCCTCCCAAAGTGCTGGGATTACAGGCATGTGCTACTATGCCCAGCTAACTTTTGTATTTTTAGAAGAGACAGGGTTTCACCATGTTGGCCAGGCTGGTCTTGAACTCCTGACCTCTTGATCCACCCTCCTCGGCCTCCCAAAGTGCTGGGATTATAGGCATGAGACACTGCACCTGGGGGGTTCTCAGGAATGATTTTTAAAAGGAAAATGTACCATTTGCTTTGGGGCCCTCTAACTGACTGTTTCTCTCAAACTTTCTTCAGCAAAATTCACATGTCTCACATCTTTACATATTGATCTTCCTACAATATTCAGATAAATTGCTTATTTAAATAAAATTATGTATGTGAGGTTCCTTAAGAAAGTATGAGGCATTATGGAATTTTGAGGCATTGTAGCCTCAGTTCAACTTTGACAATAATAAAAAATATTTGACTGGGGCAGAACCCTTTATTTGAAGGGAACAATATATGGGTGAGAATTTCTTGGATGATTTTGGCATCCATGTGAAAAGTTCTCTAAGTGTGTGTGTGGGATGGGAAGAGTGCTGTTTTTTAGCTTTCTCTGCTTTAATGGGCACTAAATTTTGACTTCACTGAGGCCATACCTAGCAGTTGTCAGGCCAGAAAATATATAGCCCACACTGTGTAAAGTGTTCTAAGCTTAGTTTTTGAAGATTCATTTCTTTATTTAAAAGCAAAGGAAATGGGAAGAGATATAGAGAAATAGGGGCTCCCTACCTTCTTGAATTTCTTTCAAAATAGAGGTAGTGAAAGAAGAAAATAGATGGTAAAACTTAGAAGAGTGAGGAGGTTTTCTTCCAGAATGTCAATTCTTTCCCTTGAAATAACCTAGGAAGTCTCCATAATTGAAATCCTAGCTCTTAAAGAATAATTCCTTCAGGTTGGGCATGGTGGCTTACGCCTGTAATCCTAGTACTTTGGGAGGCCAAGGCAGGCGGGTCACTTGAGCCCAGGAATTTGACCCCAGCCTGGGCAACATGGCAAAACCCTGGCTGTAAAAAACAAGAACAAAAACAAACAAACAAAAACAACCAACCAAACAAGCAAACAAAAAACAAATCAGCTGAGCATTGTGGTATGCCCCTATAGTCCCAGCTACTTGGGAGCCTGAGGTGGGAGGATTGCTTGAGCCTCGGATGTCAAGGCTGCAGTGAGCCATGATCATGCCACTGCACTCCACCTTCCAGCCTGGGTGAGACCCTGTCTAAAAAAAAAAAAAAAATCGTTTCCTCCTCTGAAAGGAAACTAGTTTTACTATTTAAAGCAGATGTGATAAGAAAAATTCTTTCTAAAAGTTCTCAGGGTAACAAATTCCCTATCTAGCCCTGTGGGTTGGCACCCAGATTTGAAAAAGAAATCCTGATGTAATTGAAGAATTGCACTTGGCTTGTTGGAAACACTAAAGTGTGGAATGCGGAAAGATTTCTGATTGTCCCGCTATTCTATAAGTCTAAGTATGGGTTACACAGGGATCTTGTCGTTGGTAATATTCACAGTATGGGAGTTGGCAACATGGAAAACTACATCATATATGCTGAATATGATCCTATGCTCTCAAGAATATAATGGCTAGTATTGGGGCTAGAAACACTTGATTGATCCCTTAAGTATCAGTGGATCAAATTATGTGTGCTAAGGAATTGTCTAATTAACTGAATCAAAAAAAATGTTGATGATTGGGGTCTACTTTGTATTTGAAACGAAAAATTTATGATTTGGAGTATTATGGAATATAGCTTAAGAGAGCAAACATTCTTTGCCTTTTCAAGAAGATTGTATAACATAATGTACACAAAATACTGGCTCAGAATGGAAGCGGTTCTGAAGGCCAACTCATCCAAGCATATGGTCTTTCACACAGAGGTAAAATCAATCGGATCTAGTAATGGATTGGAATCTGAGAGGGGGAGGTATTAAGAAGGACTTACAGGTCTGTGGAAACAGAATTTCCTTAGAATTTCTGTCAAGTAGTCATCAACATGCACTTGAAAATGTTCAATGATAGCAAACCTTCCAAAGAAACCCATTTCATTTGGATGTTTTTTCTTTTCTTTTCTTTTCTTTGGGAAAAGAAAATAATATTTTTCATTGAGCTGCTTCTTTTTGATATCCTTTTCTGTGTCACTTACTCCTTCTTCATCCTCTATAAGCTTAATAACCCAGAAATTGTTGTTTATAGGTTCCAATGAGGCCACATTAATAATAATAATACATATTATATTGAAACTTAGTTCTTTCCTGTTTACATAGGATTTAATTGACCGCTTAAAAGCTCCTTCGGTTATTTCCTGAAGTTTCTTTCTTTCTTTTTTTTTTTTTTAATTTTTTATTTGAGACAGAGGCTTGCTGCCCAGGCTGGAGTGCAGTGGCGCAATTTCGGCTCACTGCAACCTCCACCTCCTGGGTTCAAGCGATTCTCCTGCCTCAGCCTCCCAAGTAGTTGGGATAACAGGCACCTGCCACCACGCCTGGCTAATTTTTGTATTTTTAGTAGAGACAGGGTTTCACCATGTTGTCCAGGCTGATCTCGAACTCCTGACCTCAGGTGATCCGCCCGCCTTGGCCTCCCAAAGTGCTGGGATTACAGGCGTGAGCCACCGTGCCTGGCCTACTTCCTGAAGTTTCATTTGTGCTCACCAATTGGACCAATCATATTTTCCTCTATCCTCCTCCTCACAGCATCTTGTTCTGGCCTCTGGTGCCCTGCATTAAAATGGTGCTATGCTGGTTACAGCAGACTTTTCCAATGACCATTTTGAGTTCTTAGGGAAGGAAGTAGATGGGGCATGGGGGAGAATGGTCCCTTCTCTAACACCAAGCATGCTTTCTCACCTGGGCCCTGAAGCAGCACTGCTTGGTTTCGTGGTCTCATAAAGTTTTTACAAACACTAAGAAACTTCTACCTTCTTTCTTCTGTCTGAGCCAGATACTGTTTTTCTTCATTGTCTTTATCTTTCTCTCTCACCTCATCCACCTTACTGACAACTTCCCCTCTTTCCCCAGGTTCTTGTAACCAATTATGTCCTCCTCTTTGTACTTCCAATCTCAAAACTGTCTCCCTGCCTATCTAGTTGTGTAATAAACCTATAAAGGATTCCTTATTCATCAGTTTCACAAAGAAGTAGACTGGATATCTCAGACTGGGGTCAGGCACAGGGGTCACCCTGATATACAACAACTTTATTATGAGGTTCTTCAGCTGCTCCATCATTGTTCTGTGGGATATATGGTATTGCCCTTGTATTAGAAAACCTCTGGCAAGATCAATCTTGTGCTTACTGCATGCTTTCTAACAGTTGCCTCCCTCTCACTCCCTTCCCTATTCTCTCCTTCCTAAAGTCACATTCTTTGATTCATTATCCTTTATATTTTCTGCAACATTACTGAAATCCTGTGCTTTCTCTTTTCTTTTTTTTTCTATTTTTAAAAACACTTTCTGATAAGCTAGAATATTGACAGTCTTTAATCTCTACTCAGTGTGCTATACTTAGAGGACTATTGACTTTGGGACTACATTGACCTTGTGTTGAAGCCCAACTCTGCCACTTCCTTCTCGTGAACCTCTTGTGAATCCATTTATGATCCATAAAGTGAAGGTAACAACCTTATGAGGCAGAAGTTAAATTGCCGGGGTTAAAGGAGCTGAAAAATAAAGAATTTCCAACTCTGTGTCAAACCACATAACCAGTGTCAGTATCCTACACTTCTTCCCCTTTCTGTCCCATCCCTTGGTGACTAAATTGCTCCTCCCTGTGCAGATGGCTGTACCCATCACTCATGAAGAGCCACATAACACTCTCACCGCATGTGTGGTACCTTTTTTCATCTTGCTATTCCTCTTCCAGATAACTGAGTATACCAATGGTCTCTGCTTAACTTTGTCATGGAACCTCCATTTAGTATGTGGGTTGATCATTTAAACAAAAGTCCACCCATTCCACCTCTTAGTACTTTAGTAATTACATCAAATTTTCATTAATACCATAAAATCTACAAGTGTCTTAAATAGAAAACACATTTCTTTCTTTCTTTTTTTTGTTTTTTTTTTTGAGACGGAGTCTCGCTCTGTCACCCAGTCTGGAGTGCAGTGGCGCAATCTCGGCTCACTGCAAGCTCCGCCTTCCACGTTCACGCCATTGTCCTGCCTCAGCCTCCGGAGTAGCTGGGACCACAGGCGCCCGCCACCACGCCCGGCTAATTTTTGTATTTTTAGTAGAGACGGGGTTTCACCGTGTCAGCCAGGATGATCTCAATCTCCTGACCTCGTGATCCGCCCGCCTCGGCCTCCCAAAGTGCTGGGATTACAGGCGTGAGCCACCGCGCCCGGCCAAAAACACATTTCTTTAATTCGAATCATTGTGTTTGAAATACTATTCATGGCTGTACATTATAATGGCGGTTAGTGATATGTACACACAGTTGTATAAGTGATCACATTTCTAATTGCATTTGTGAATAGCATTTTGCATATTTTCTTTGAAACATCTTAGATTGAGCAAGAACTAACTGTAGCTGCAGTAATGAGATTTTGGGTCTGGGAAGGAAATTAAGACTGAAGAAAAGAAATAGGGAAATGTTGTATCCTACCTCCCAACATCAAGATTTAAAAAAAACCCATAGTTCATTTTTCCTCCATTAATAATTAAATTCCAAGAACCATTGCTGGAATTAAATTTCCATGCCCTGAAGTTACTTATATTATAAATGTTGGCATTTCCTGAAACATTTAATGTTCCAAAACATGTTTTTTTATCGACATATAATATTTGTACTTATTTATAGGATACATGGTGACATTTTGTTACATACATAGAATGTGTAATGATTAAGTCAGGATATTTATGACAGCTGTCTCCTTGAGCAATTACCATTTCTACATGCTGGGAACATTTCAGATCTTCTCTTCTAGCTATTTGGAATATACAATATGTTGCTGTTAACTATAGTTACTCTACTATCGCCCATCAGAACTTATTTCTTCTATTTGTATGTTTGTACCCATTAACCTACCCCTTTTCATTCCCCTCTCTCCACATCCCCTTCTCAGTCTCTGGTAACTATAATTCTGCTCTCTACTTACATGATATCAATTTTTTAGCTCCCACATATGACTGAAAACATGCGATACTTGTCTTTCTGTGCCTGGCTTATTTAATGACCTCCGGTTCTATCCATGTTGTTGCAAATGACATGATTTCATTATTTTTATGGCCAGATAGTATTTCATTGTGTATATACCACATTTTCTTTATCCACTCATCTGTTTATACACACAGGTTGATTCCATATCTTTTGCTATGCAGTAAACATGAGGGTGCAGGTATCCCTTTTTTATACTGATTTTCTTTATATTGATTTCCTTTCCTTTGGATAAATACCTAGTAGTGGGATTGGAATTGCTAGATCATATGGTAGTTTCTTTTTTTGAGATATCTTCATCCATAATGACTATACTAATTTGCATTTCCACCAACAGTGTATGAGTTCCCTTTTCTCTGCATTCTCAGTAGCATCTGTTATTTTTTTGTCTGCTATTAGCCATTATAACTGAGTTAAAATGATATCTCATTGTGGTTTTGATTTGCATTTCCCTGATTAGTGACATCAAACATTTTTTCATATACCTGTTGGGCATTTGTATGTCTTTTGAGAAATATTCTTGTCCTTTGCCCATTTTTCAACGGGTTTTTTTTTTTTTTATTGTTGAGTTGTTTGAGTTCCCTGTATATTCTGTATATTTGTTTCTTGTCAGATGAAAAGTTTGCAAATATTTCTCCCATTCAACAGGCTGTGTCTTCACTCTGCTTTGCTGTGCAGAAGCTTCCTAGTTTAACATAGTCCCATTTGTCTATTTTTGGTTTTGTTGCCTGTGCTTTTGAGGTCTTAGCCATAAAATCTTTGCCTAGTCCATAGTTCTGAAGTATTTCCCTTATGTTTTCCACTACTAGTTTCATGTCTTACGTTTAAGTCTTTAATCCATCTTGAGTTGATTTTTTGTTTATGTCAAGAGATATAGCAAGTCTAGTTTATTTCTTCTACAGATGGATGTCCAGTTTTCCCAGCACTGTATATTGAAGGGGGTGTCCTTTCCCTGATGTATGTTCTTGGTGCCCTTGTCAAAAATCAGTTGATTATAAATATGTGAATTTATTTCTGGGTTCTCCATTCAGTTCTATTGGTCCACAAAACATGGTTTTTAGAAGAAAGACTTGATATAAGTTTATTTGGCTTAAATAAATGCAGCTAAATGCATCTTTCTCCTGATGGTATTGGGCTTTTTGAGAAGGATATTCTTGGTAATCCTGATCTCTTAATCTCTGCAGAATCATCCAACTGGAAAAGTGATTTATTATGCAAGTATGTATCTACTTTAGAAAATATTACTTAATCTGATGACAAAAGAATAAATAATATGCTCAATAGTGGCCTCATCTGGTTCACAGATTTATTTTGCAATTTATGCTGACTGCAACTTTTTGGAAAAGGCTATTACCAAAAAAAAAAAAAAAAAAAAAAAAAAAAGGAAAAGAAAAAAAAAGGCTTTTTATAAAAAGCTGGATCTCCAGGCCCAGCTCCTTCTCATTACAGACCTATTTGCTATACTTATTATATATTTGCTTTTATTTCAAAGTGTCTTTGAAATTTGCCATAGACAATGTAAAATCTTCCTGATGTTAGAACTGTGTTCAGAGTTCTTTAATTCCCAGAAATTCCCTGGTATTTTTGTAAGAGGAAGAAACTCACCCTTCTTCCCATTAGGAATCTCAACAGTAGCCATTTGTCTCAAAATTCCATTTGAATTTTTTTATTGCGTATATTTATTCCTTCAATTAAATTCGAAGTTTTAGCAATGTCAAATTCAGAAATTGTTTTTATTAAACTGTTTTATGTTGTCAAAGGATTTTTATTTATGTGTTTTGAGGATGTGTTTTGAATCCTAGGAGCATAGTAGATTTCTAGAAGCAGCGTGAGGCCGCTATAGCAAGTTATCTAGGGCAACAAAGCTTTGGCTTTTTTATTAGTTTCATAAATGTATATTTATATTCCCCTTTATTCTTTTCAAGCCAGTCATTCTAATAAGTAATGTCCTTTTTATGTTTTTGCCTTTCTATTGAGCTCAATTAACAGACTGTTGAGAATGAATTTGTGGAATCATCTGGAAATGCTTCTAAACTTGTATGTAAATGGTGTGAAAGAACTATTGTGACATCTCCAACTGCAGGAATTGTGGATATGAGATTTTTGTATAAAGTATCGAAATTGTGAGTGCCGATCAAATGGGGAGTTCCCAGAGCAGCTCAGTTTATTAAGAGGAAGCTGTGTATTGTTCATCCCAAGGCGGCAGCACTTTTTATGCTAAGCCCTTTGGGTCAGACTGTGGCTGCTGTGACCTAGAGGGTCTCGTCTTAGCACTTGTGACTGAGACTTTAATTATTTTAAATTCCAATATCAAGGGATAGCGGCTAGTTAGATCTGGTTTAGATATTACCTTTAGAACCTGCAGCCTTGTGCCAAAGTTGGGGTTGGTTTAAATGCTTGAGCAGATACCAACTGTCCACAGCCACAGCCAACCTCCTAATCACAAAGAGGACCACGTCAAACTTTGACACTTTGACCCTTTTTAGTATATCCCCTGTGGCAGAAACTGAAATTCAGTCACAATTCTTTTACTTGACTTGAGGCAAACTTAATGGTGATGTCCAGTTTTAACCTTTGTCACTCTCTCTGGGGTATTGTGGGACAAGTTCTTCTCTAGGCTCTGACAGAAACCTTAAACCATGAGCACTAACATACTTTCAGGACAAAGAGGAATTCCTAACAGGAATTTTGCAAACATTATGTGTTTTTTGTCCTTGCTTCTAGATGGATTAATTTATATTCTGATCAAGGGGCACATAGATCATAGTGTTAATTGCTTAATAAACACAATCTGTTAACCATATTTTTCTGAAGAGAAGCAAAATAATCCTTATACTAGAGGCCCCCTGATGGCCTCCCATAACAGATTCATTATTTCTCCCTGAAGTTTTAAGAAATGCAGTATTTTGTCACTTTTACTCAGAGAGACTTTTAAAATAGTCCTGGATTCAAGTTCCAGTTCTGTGACTGAATAACTCTGTGACTTTGGACAAGTTACTTAACCTCCCTAAGCTTACATGATTCTCATGGGTAAAATGGAAGAATTATTAGTACCCACTCATAGGACTATGAGAATTACAGTTGGCCCATGAATAACACGGGTTTGATCTTAGTGGATCCATTTTTACGTGAATTTTTTTCAATAAAAGTTATACCAAGTGTGCCTGTCTCTCCTCCCTCCCTTCTCCTTCACTTCTTCTGCCTCTGTCGTCCCTGAGACAGCAAGACCCCTCCTCTTCCTTCTCCTCCTCAGCCTACTCAATGTGAAGACAATGAGGATAAAGACCTTTAGGATTATCCACTTCCACTTAATAAAGAATAAATGTTTTCCCTTCCTTGTGATTTTCTTAATGACATCTTCTTTTCTCTAGCTTACTTTATTAGAAGAATGCAGCATCTAATACATATAACATACAAATATGTGTTAATCAACTGTTTATGTTATCAGTAAGACCTATGGTCAACAGTAGGCTATTAACAGTAAAGCTTTTGGGGAACCAAAAGTTATACATACATTTTTGACTGTGCAGGCAGGCGGTCAGCACCCCAACCCCTGCTTTGGTCAAAGGTCAACTGTAAATGAATGAGGCATGGTGTACATTTAGCCAAAGGCCTAGCACTGGTTAAGACCTCATGAAATGTTGGCTGTATTAGTCTGTTGTCATACTGCTAATAAATACATACGCCAGGCTGGGTAATTTATAAGGGAAAAAAGTTTAATGGACTCACAGTTCCGCATGGCTGGGGAGGCTTCACAATCATGGTGAAGGCAAAGGAGAAGTAAAGGCACATCTTACATGGTAGCAGGCAACAGAGCTTGTACAGCGGAACTCCCATTTATAAAACCATCAGATCTCATGAGACTTACTCATTACCATGAGAACAGTATTGGGAAAACTGCCACCATGATTCAGTTATCCCCACCTGGCCTGCCCATGACACGTGGGGATTATTACAATTCAAGGTGAGATTTGGGTGGGGACACAGCCAAACCATATCATTGGCTAATGTCATCTCTCTCCTCTCCTCTTTCTTTCTCCTTCTTAACCAAGTATGAATCTACTCATTTCATTACCTCACCTAAATATTTAATTTTTACTAGATTTTTACTGCTTGTCCACAAATTGCTATCTTCCTGCCCCTTGATTAGTCTACTAAGAAACACATGAGCTTGGCACACAGCAGTGGTGAGTCCAGTTGCCCTTGTTGGATTGGGATACATGCCTCCAACTCATGGCCCAGTGCTTCCCTTGCTGGGTTACACAGCCCTTTCTACCCTGGGTAGATCCTTCTGTTTAAGCAGTCTATATATATGGTCACTGGTATTTTACGAAGTGCATTTCAAAATAACTAACTCTTAGGATGGATTTCATGAAATAACGCTGGATTAAGATGAAGAGGGCCTTCCTTGATCCTCATGGTAAACAAAAGAGTTTGTAAAACTCTAATACCAGTATCTCTCCCTGAACAACAGCAACAAAGCAAAAAGGAAGCAAACACACCTGTGAAACTGTTGCCTATATAATCTCTTGTAGGATTCTGAGTATTTGATGGGATATGAATTTTTTCTTAGAAGGTTCCTACTTCAAGATTTAATGAAATTATATTTAAATGAGAAATCTTTACAAAGTAGTGGCTTTGAGTCCACTTGCTTCACTGCATATAGTACTATATTGTATTTTAAGTCCTATCCAGCAATACATTTTTAAATTTTGGGCTTTTTAAAAATGGCACTTTGTTTCATTGGTCTTCTTTCTTTAAAAAAAAAAAAAAGAAAAAGAAAAAGTGAGTGCCAGTGGTACTAGGGTAGTGGGAACAGCAGCATACGGAGAGTCCAGAAACCTGGATTTGAGTCCAGTTCCATTGCTCACTAGTTGTTTGACCAGGGGCAAGTCGCTTTGAAATTTCTTGTCTCCTTTAGCCTCCTTGGGTATACAGTGACAATAACCGCATCTGCTATGTCTGCCTCACATGATGGTGGTTTGGCTCAAATGGAAGTTCAAACCAAAGAACTTCTTTTGTGGACGTTTTAAACAGATGTCATATTACTGTGATTTATAAAAAGATTTCCAGTATTTTATAAAATCGAAACACACATAATGTGAGATAATTAAAATAGGTTTTCCTTCCATGTTACTAGGTTTATAAATGAACAGACATTTTAACAACAACAACCAAAAAATAGGTTTTCTGTCAACAGATGTGGCTATCAGGGAAGTGGGAGAGATGGCAGATCAGCTTTGTCTTGGAGAACCCCCATGGTCCCCACCTTCCTCCTCGAGAGCTGTACTGTGTGGCAGACCTTTAAAAATGAGAGTACCATCAAAGCACCCTGCCTGCATCCTCAATCCTCTATAAAATGGGGTTACAATCGTCTCTTTGCAGTTGCCTGTTAAAAAGAAAAACCGGCCAGCCGCGGTGGCTCACACCTGTAATCCCAGCACTTTGGGAGGCCGAAGCAGGCGGATCATCAGGTAAGAAGATTGAGACCATCCTGGCTAACACAGTGAAACCCCGTTTCTACTAAAAATACAAAAAAATTAGGCGGGCGTGGTGGCGGGCGCCTGTAGTCCCAGCTACTCGGGAGGCTGAGGCAAGAGAATGGCGTGAACCTGGGAGGCGGAGCTTGCAGTGAGCCGAGATCGTGCCACTGCACTCCAGCCTGGGTGACAGAGCGAGACTCCGTCTCAAAAAAAAGAAAGAAAAACCTACTTAAACCCCTTGTGCTCTCTAATTGGAAAGCCATTGTTCAAGAGCAGCTTCCTTAATCAGAAAATGCAAATTTGATGTAACATATGCAACCATTGTTCCTGATATAAAGTTCTCATAAAAGCAAACTCCACAGAATGTGTTCACATATCTAAAAAAGATACTCCCGATATTTGAAAAGGAAGCTCTCTTTGTCTTAGTAACTACAAAGTAAAATGTACTAAGCCCACCTTTAGCGAGATGCTGTGCTGTCACCATTGTTGGTAAAGCCTTAAATGTTCAACGAGTAGGAATCTTCTATCTACAGGTTGTTTTTTTAAATCAGGCGGTGGGTACAAAAACATAGATAGAATTCATAAGAACTAGTATTTGTACAACAGGGTGATTACAGTCAACAATAATTTGTTGTACATTTAAAAATAACTAAAACAGTATAGCTGGAATGTTTGTAATGCAAAGAAATGATAAATGTTTGAGGTGATGGATACCCCATTTACCCTGATGTGATTATTATGCACTATATGCCTGTATCAGAATATTTCATGTACCCCATAAGTATATATACCTACTATGTACCCATAAAAATTAAAAATTAAATCAGGGGGAAAGGGCTTATTTCCTCAGCATACTCATACATCTCCTGTAGATGATGATGTTAGCCAGATAGTGATGGAAAACCAGTGATGTGTTGAGGATCTCAATATCTAATTTTCATGGAAATCATGTGGAAAGCTAATACTCATTTTTCTTTATGTAATTAAGCTTTGAAAAGGTAAGGGAGAGGCAAAGAAAGAATTCCCCGACGTCTTTGAGAGGATCTTCAATGCGCACACCTTGTTAACATATCTGGGTATCTGTGTGGGTTGGTTTGTGGGTCAAAAAACGAACAGCAATGAAAAAACGTACACAAAAAGGAGCCCCTTTTTTCCCTTTAATAACCAGCTGTGACTTTGGCCGAAACTCGTCCTCTAAAATAGTTATATTGGCTGAAATTTGTCCTCTACAGTTTTGTAGAGATTTGCCCATATGTTAAAATAAGACATAGCTTATGCTGGTGGTCTCACAGTCAAATCAGAGTTTCACAGGAAGGAATTTTGCCTCCGAAACTCTAGTTTAGTGCTTTCCTTCTTGTGACATTGTTAGAATGCAAAGAAAATCATAAATTTACAGACTTTTTGAAGAAAACAAAAATCATTGAGAAAATATGTAAACTCTCTCAATTTCAGTGCTATCTCATAATAATCTTTTTTCCTTAGTCTTTGAGTGGGAAACCATCCTCCTTCTTGTCAAGGCTGATTCCTCCCCATGTGTCCTTGAGCCCACGTCTTCTTTCTCTGGTGCCTTTTTTCCCATGTTTCATACGATCTTTCACTGTATCATCAATATCTCCTTCCTTGCTACTTCCTTCTTTTCAAACTGAAAACATACTTCTGTTTTCCATGTCTTAAAAAAAACAAAAACAGGCCAGGCGCGGTGGCTCACGCCTGTAATCCCAGCAATTTGGGAGGCTGAGGTGTGGGGATCACCTGAGGTCAGGAGTTCGAGACCAGCCTGGACAACATGGGGAAACCCCATCTCTACCAAAAATACAAAAATTTGTCGAGCATGATGGCGGCTGCCTGTAATCCCAGCTACTTGGGAGGCTGAGGCAGGAGAATCGCTTGAACCCAGGAGGCAGAGGTTGCAGTGAGCCAAGATCTCACCACTGTACTCCAGCCTCGGCAACAAGAGTGAAACTCCGTCTCAAAAACAAAACAAAACAAAACAAAACAAAACAGCCAGGCATGGTAGCTCATGCCTGTAATCCCAGCACTTTGGGAGGCCGAGATGAGCAGATCACCTGAGGTCAGGAGTTCAAGACTAGCCTGACCAACATGGAGAAACCCCCTCTCTACTAAAAATACAAAATTAGCCGGGCATGGTGGTGCGTGCCTGTAATCCCAGCTACTCGGGAGGCTGAGGCAGGAGAATTGCTTGAATCCAGGAGGCAGAGGTTGCGGTGAGCCGAGATTGTGCCATTGCGCTCTAGCCTGGGCAACGAGAGCGAAACTCAGTCTCAAAAAAAAAAAAAGAAAAGACAAGACAAGAAACCAAAATAGCAAATACCGGTACAGGTTATTACTCATATTTTTCTTGTCTTAACCACTAGCATTCTCACTTGCTCTTTGTAATAATAATTAGTTTGGTGTTCTCTCACTCTACTAAAGTTGCTACCTAAAACTGTCTGTAACATATCTTTTTTTTTTGAAGCAGTGTCTCACTCTGTCACCCAGGCTGGAGTGGAGTGCAGTGGCGTGATCTCGGCTCACTGCAATCTCCACCTCCCGGGTTCACGCCATTCTCCTGCCTCAGCCTCCTGAGTAGCTGGGACTACAGGTGCTCGCCACCACACCTGGCTAATATTTTGTATTTTTAGTGGAGACGGGGTTTCACCGTGTTGGCCAGGGTGGTCTCGATCTCCTGACCTTGTGATCCGCCCGCCTCAGCCTCCCAAAGTGCTGGGATTACAGGCGTGAGCCACTGCGCCCAGCCTTCCTTTGTTTTTTTAATCTACTCTTTGAAAAAGCTGCACTCCATCCCAGGGTGGATGGAAAGGAGAAAGGCAGGCAATAACTTGTCCAAAATCACACAGGAGAGGCAGAATTCAAAGCCATCTAGGACTAAATGAGCAAGGGGAGGGGGCAGTAATGGTACTCAGAGAAAGCAGCTGCAGCTGGAGGAGAACTACCCCAGAGGAGCGTGGTCTTCATTAGAGGGCACGCCTACTACCAAACTATAGCCCAGGAGATAGGGAGTCAGGGGATAAAGGTCCCGAGCCCTCTTCCATCTGCCCTCCAATCTGTTACTGTTTCCCAATGGCTAAATCTAGTAGAAGCCACAGGGCAAGGAAACTTGTTGATTGAGTTCATAAAAGTCAGTCTCTTGGTCTTAGGAGGGTGTGAAAGGTAGAGTGTGAATTTGACTGAACTAATAAAAATTTTCCAGTTTAGAAATGGAATACAGGTAATCTGTCTTAGCCGTGTTGGGCTCAGATGGAGTCACAGGGAAAGACTGTGCCAATGACTAGGCAAAGAAAGCTTTGCATTGGCCTTTTAAGGCCAAAATCAATTAGGATGTCTGCCGTCAGCAGACAGAATGACGACAACTAATTCTCGAATCTTATTTTTAGCATTGGTGAAATATGCTATGAACAACAGATAGCATCTACTAAAAGGCAATCATTTCTCATTAGGATGAGGCAGAACAGATATTTCCATTTGGGGTAGAGTGAGGTAATCTACTTGTTTCTTGGAAAAAGAATCAAGGGAGAAATCACTGCTGCAATGTTGTCATAGACAGAATGCCAGCCTGGAGCCTGTCAGAGGAAATAGAAGACACGAAGACTCCCTGGGAAGCAAAGTGCTTTTACCTTGAACATAACCAGAGCAGGTCACTTCACAGGCCGAATTAAGATGTATAATTTAGTGTGTGCCTCTGCAGAGCCGCTGCATTTGAGTCCAAGTAGAATGAGGCAATGCTGTTTGAAATAGTCCTGTGAACTCAGCATGGAATTGCAACGCCAGTGTATTTAACCCCAATGCACAGTGATTTCCTGTCCTTTTGCTTTTTTTCTCTTAGGACTTACTGCTCTTTTTCCTCTGGTTTCTTGGATGAAAAATATGTGTGATGATTCCATACTGCATTCTGACTTTCTAATGGGTTGTCACAGAGAAGAGTTTGCCCTGCTCTAAAGCCTTCTTCTGACATGGAACACTCTAGAGGGTTGAGGTTGAAGTTCATTTGCTCAGGGAAGTTCCTTTTTTGTTGAAACAACCAGCTACTCAACCTGGTTTGGCTCAGTCCTCCAGTTCCAATGAGCCTCCTGTGGGTTGTGGTTTTCATGTCAGTTCCATTTTCAAAGCTTTTGCAGTGTTCCATCCCATGTATGTGCCACCCTGTGGCCAGCCTAGGCCCTGGGAAGTTGTCTTATCTCTTCATTTTTTTTCAAAGCCCTTCGTATGGTGTTTAAGTTCAGATCCACAATCCACAGGCTGGGGATAATTCAGGTATCCATGAACAACTTTATGGGTCACTTTCTAAGATCCTTCTCCATAATCTTCCCCATACTTCTGGGCTCTCTGAGGCTCTGATTTCAGTCCTCTAACTAGAAATCTAGGACTACTAACCCTCCAACTCTTTGGCTGCAAACTTCCTGCAACTCTGCCCGCACCCGAAATCAACAAGAGGCAGAACAGAGTGAGAGAAAAAGAAATAGGGGTTTTCCCCCATACATCTTGGGACTACAGTTCCTCTAATCATAGAGAAATGTTCTCCTCCCTCAGAGTTTTAGGTGCCAACAAGAAAACTTCTTTCTATTCTTGATTCTGAATTACAGGACTCCTCCTATATCTTCTTCTGTTTGTGCTGATATTCACTGCCATGTTTCAGGCACATTCGAGTCCAGGCTTAGGGGCTACTGAAAGACAAAGCTGAGAAAGTTACCTGCTTTACAGTTGGGTGATACTTCAAAGCCTGGTCTTCCTCATCAACCTGCTTGTTACCATTTACTTTTAGAGTGTTCAAATAGCTGCTCCATGCATTTTATATTGGTGTTTTTTTTCTGTTGCATTCAGTGGGAGAGCTAGGATAGAGTGCACTTACTTTATCTTACATGGAATTGAAACACCTTATATACTGTATGATTCCTTCTAAATGTGTTAACTTTAGCCTAGATCTCATTCTCTATCCCTTTGCATCTAGCAGTGTTCTGGACATATTTGTTTGATTATTCCCCTGATACATCAAATTCAATATTTCCACAACTGAATTCATCTTCTTCCCCTGAAGCCTATTCCTCTTCGTGCATTTATCTTTGTGAATGGCACCACAATCTACCCAGTCACCTACATCTGAAATCATGAAAACAAATTCTTTCCTGTCACGCATATCCAATTAACCACCAGACCCTTTCAATTCTATCTTTTTATTTAATTTTTACTTATTTATTTAGAGACAGAGTCTCACTCTTTCACCCATGCTGGAGTGCAGTGGCACAATCTCGGCTCACTGCAGCCTAGATCTCCTGGGTTGAAGCAATTCTTATGCCTTAGCCACCCGAATAACTGGGATTATGGGCATGTGCCACCACGCCTGTCTAATTTTTTCTGTATTTTTAGTAGAGATGGGGTTTTGCCATGTTGGTCAGGCTGGTCTTGAACTCAAGTGATCCACCCACCTCAGGCTCCCAAAGTGCTGGGATTATAGTCATGAGGCACCATGCCTGGCCTGAAATCTATCTTTTAAAATTGACCATCTCTTCTCCATCACATTGCTACTGCTTTGGTTTTGGCTATCGCTTCTTTCTGGAATACTGAAAGACCTTTCTAAGTGATTTATACCACTAGTCTTACCCCCTACTTGTCTAGTCTCTACTTTACTTCTGAAGTAATCTTTTTATAACAAGTATAAGTAAGTAGCTTAGGATTCTTCATTGGCTCCTATGGATCCTGGGATAGTGAAACTCCTTAGTCTAGTTCAGTACAAAGTTTCTTACAACATACTGCTTCCCAGGGCCCAGAACAAAGGAACTGTAGTCCCAAGATCATGAGACAAACTCCCATTTCTTTTTTCTTCCTCTGTTCTGCTCCTCTTTGGTTCCGGACATGTGTACCACAAGTGTGGTAAGAGCATTCTATATGGAAGTTTCTGGGTGGATGAGGCAATAGTGTGAAGTTATTTTTTTTTTCTTTTTTTTATAATAGTAGCTTTATGCCTTGCATTGTGGCTTTATTGCTATAAAATCCAATGTTATAATTTTCTAAACCTTGACTTGAGTTTCCCAACTGTGACTAACATATAGAGTTCTAACCGTGACATTTTCTCCATTTACATAACCAAGACTTATAAAGACCAGGGGAAAAAAGTACTTAATCCTGTAAACAGGCACTACATGTCTGTAATTCTCATAAAGGATATAGCCTTTATGTCAGTCCTTCTCTTCTTTTATTTCTAAATTAGAATCTTCATTGAGTTTTTACTGCCTATACCAGCTGTAGTGAACTCCTGGTGCCCTTTTTCTAGACTTTATTGTTTAAGGGATGACCTTAGGGAGCAGCACTTTACCTGATCAGACATGTTGAAGCTCTCCAATGAGTGTGGTTTTTGTTTCTTTCTTTCTTTCTTTTTTTTTTTTTTTGAAAGACAGGGTCTTGCTCTGTCACTTAGGCTGGAGTACAGTGGTGCAGTGGCACAATCTCAGTCCACTGCAGCTTCAACCTCGCAGGCGATCCCCTTGCCTCAGCCTCACTAGCAGCTGGGAGTACAGGCTTGCACCACATTCCCAGCTAATTTTCTTTTTTTTTGTGGAAACAAGCTTTCACTATGTTCCCCAGACTGGTCTCAAATTCCTGAGCTCAAGCAACCTCCCGTCTTGGCCTCCCAACGTGCTGGGATTACAGGGGTGAGCTGCTGCGCCTGGCCTCCGTGAGCGTTAAAATAGCAAGATGTGAGACATTGTTAAGAAATTATGTAACACCAAGTTAACAAAAAAACAAAAAACAACAAAAAAAAAACTCCTCTATTCAAATTAGATGGAAAACCAATTTGTTAGTAGAAGGCAGTAGGTGAAGAGCAACATGACCTATGAAGCAATGTAGTGAGAGAGATCTGGGTTTGAAACTTGCATATTCTGAGCCATATTCCCTTAGACAAGTTCCTTTATCTCTGAATTTCAGTTTCCTCATCTGTAAAATGGAGATGTACTGATTCCATGAGATAACAAAATGAAAATATAAGTGTATATGTGCTCAGTATATACAAATTCCCTCTCTTAGGGAATAGAATACGCAGTCATATTCCTATTTGAAATTACAGCATAAACTGTGACTTTGAACAGATTCTGAATTTTTTTTTTTTTTTTTTTGAGATGGAGTCTCACTCTGTCACCAGGCTGGAGTGCAGTGGCGCGATGTCAGCTCACTGCAACCTTGGCCTCCTGGGTTCAAGGGATTCTCGTGCCTCGGCCTCCTGAGTAGCTAGGATTATAGGCATGCGCCACCACACACAGCTACTTTTTGTATTTTTAGTAGAGACGGGGTTTACCACGTTGGCCAGGCTGGTGTCGATCTCCTGACCTGGTGATCTGCCCGCCTCGGCCTCCTGACTAGCTAGGATTATAGGCATGCGCCACCACACACAGCTAATTTTTGTATTTTTGGTAGAGACGGGGTTTACCATGTTGGCCAGGCTGGTGTCGATCTCCTGACCTGGTGATCTGCCCGCCTCGGCCTCCCAAAGTGCTGGGATTACAGGCGTGAGCCACCATACCCAGCCAATTCTGAAAATTTTTAACACTCCTCCCCCAACATCACACACTACTCCTAATCCATGGGAATTGAGGAGATAAGAAGAGCTAGAGGAAAATGATGCTTGAAGAGAGAGGAGAGCATTCTATTTTTCCAAAACTCAGCATAGCTCATCTGCTGCTTCCCTTCAGTTTGTCTGAGAATTCATTAATTGAACTCCTAATGCTTAGTGCTCAGCGGATATTGACAGCTTTGCAATTGCTTTTATTACTGATTATTATAAATTACACAATAAGAGACTACCTCCTAAGTGAGTTCTTGGACACATGCAGAGAGTTTTTACCAATAATTATTAAGTATCCCTACACGTGTGCATCTTTAGAAAATGCTAGCAATAAGCATTTTAGAAAAGTTTTAAAAATACGGCCGGGAGCAGTGGCTCACACCTATAATCCCAGCACTCTGAGAAGCTGAAGTGGGAGGATCACTTGAGTCCAAGATTTCCAGACCAGCCTGGGAAACATGGCAAAAGGCTGTTTCTACAAAAAAAAAAATACAAAAAAACTAGCTGGGTGGTGGTGGCACGTGCCTGTAGTCCCACCTACTCGGGAGGCTGAGGCGGGAGGATCACTTGAGCCTAGGATGTTGAGACCGTAGTGAGCCATGTTTGCACCACTGTACTCCAGCCTAAGCGACAGAGCAAGAACCCATCTAAAAATAAAAAATAAAAAAACCCAAAAAACTACTTGAGTGAGAACAGCCCCATATACAATTGTGAAAGAGGCAAGGCCTCTCCTGGTCTCCTGGCATTCTGGTTTGACCAGATATCTGCAATTTTCATAATCGTCATTTTATCACTCTTAATTTTCTCTCTCTTCCTCAAGGAGTTACTTTTACCAGACTCTTCCTCCTTTCTCTCTTCCTTCACTCAAAATATACTTTTATGTAGCTTTTTTGCTATTTAGAAGCAGTTAGAAAAAAACCTGAGGAAAATAATTCACTAAAGATATCAAGGGCTAATGAATAGTTATTGTGTTATCATTCCCAGGGTGTGGGCGGTGCTTGTTTTAAGCAAGGAAGGCTTGAAGACTGGGCAATAGCTTAAGAAACTAGAAATATAGAGTTTGTGTGTGGGGATGGTAGCCACAGAGACATTTCTGAGGTCCCTCATATCATACAAGGAAGCAGCCACCTTCACTAATTATGTGACATTTCAGCCATTTCTGTGGTGACATCATTGAAAAATCTGTACAGGGCCAGCCGTTCCTTATAGATTTTTTGCTGTTCCTCTGCCATTCCATTTGGCTTCGAATAGACAACAGGAAGGAAAAAAGAAGGCAATACAACAACAAAAAATAAATAAAAAAGAAGGCAGCAAAACTTGATTAAGACTTGAGTTATTTAAATTTTAAACTTTTACATTGAAATTTTTACTGTTGACGCCAAATTTGGGGCCTAAGATCTTTCCTCACATTGTGTTTTAAGTTGAATTGATAATTTGAGCTCAGATCTTGAAGGTGGTTTTTAGAGGGTAAAAAGGCTTGATCGATCTATCTTTGCAAAGTAATATTCCAAATATGAGTTGTGAAAATGGCTGTGTTTTCTAAGGATCTCAAAGCCCCCTAGATAAGGACTTTTGGGAGTTATGATAGCTCTATTTTACAGAAGAACATAAACCAAGCTCTAGAGAAGTTGAGAGACCTGATCCAGGCTGCACAGTGAGTCCCCATGTAGGGAAAGGGAACTTTTGTCCTGGGGGTGAAATGAGAGGACTTTCCCATCTCTCAGTTATACAAAAGTTCTACTGATCAGGAGTCGGGTGGGAGTGAGGAAGAGATTGAAATCTGGCTGTTGTCTGATTCCTTGAGTTGTTGAGGTCAGCCAGAGAGGAAGGATAAGTCATGGTTATGCTTTGATTTTATGTTGGTGTGTGATTTATGCACTCTGTTAGACAAGCTGCTTTCTTCCCCTGTTCCTCTAACAGGCAGTCTCATTGCTGGAGATGACTGTCAGCTGCTTTCTCTGCATAGCCACCATCACATGCCTCACCACTGGAGCCTGGGAAGCCTGACCACAAACCGGCATCTCCAAGGCATGAATAATTAGGTAGGCATAATGGAAGGCACTCATTGTACCCTCCAATTGCATAAGCCCATTACGGAACTCTGCTACATCAGCTTCTGTCTTCCAAAGGGGGAAGTCAGAGGATTTTCATACAAGGGCACTGTAACTCTAGACAGATCCAATAAAGGTTTTCATAACTGCTACCAAGTCAGGGAGGAATCAGACATCATCAGCCTCAGCCAGGAGCCGGACGAACATCCAGGCGACTTATTTTTCAAGCAGACTCCCACGAAAGACATTCTAACTGAGCTGTACAAACTCACAACAGAGAGGGAGAGACTGCTAACCAATCTCCTGAGCTCAGACCACATCCTGGGGATCACGATGGGGAACCAGGAGGGGAAGCTACAAGAGCTGTCCGTGAGCCTGGCCCCCGAGGATGACTGTTTCCAGAGTGCTGGTGACTGGCAGGGAGAGCTCCCCGTGGGCCCTCTCAATAAGAGGAGCACCCACGGGAACAAAAAGCCTCGGAGGTCTGGTGGAAGGAGAGAGAGCTTTGGGGCCCTCCCACAGAAGAGGACCAAAAGAAAAGGGCGTGGAGGCCGAGAATCAGCTCCTCTGATGGGCAAGGACCAGATCTGTTCCAGCCACTCCCTTCCTCTTTCTAGAACAAGGCCTAACCTTTGGGTACTAGAGGAGAAAGGAAATCTGCTCCCAAATGGGGCACCTGCCTCCTCCCTGCAGAGGAGAGAGAGCTGCCCCCCAGATATTCCCAAGACGCCAGACACAGACCTTGGCTTTGGGAGCTTTGAGACGGCTTTCAAGGACACTGGGCTTGGAAGAGAAGTGCTGCCCCCTGACTGCAGCTCCACAGAGGCAGGAGGGGATGGCATTCGGAGGCCGCCGAGCGGGCTGGAGCATCAGCAAACAGGTTCGTCTGAAAGTCACCAGGACCCTGAGAAGCATCCAGAGGCAGAAAAGGATGAGATGGAGAAGCCGGCTAAGCGGACTTGCAAGCAGAAACCTGTCTCCAAAGTGGTGGCCAAAGTTCAGGACCTGTCCTCCCAGGTACAAAGAGTAGTTAAAACGCATTCTAAGGGTAAGGAGACGATTGCCATTCGCCCAGCAGCCCACGCTGAGTTTGTACCCAAAGCCGACTTGCTCACCCTCCCGGGAGCTGAGGCTGGGGCTCACGGTTCCAGGCGGCAGGGCAAGGAGCGGCAAGGGGATGGGTCATCGCAGTCGCCAGCCGGGGAAACAGCCTCCGTTTCTAGTGTGTCGGCCAGTGCCGAGGGGGCCGTGAACAAGGTCCTCCTGAAGGTGATAGAGAGTGAGAAGTTAGATGAAGCCCCTGAGGGGAAAAGACTGGGCTTCCCTGTCCACACGAGTGTCCCCCACACTCGCCCAGAAACGAGAAACAAGAGGAGAGCCGGGTTGCCCCTTGGTGGCCACAAGTCCTTGTTGCTGGATCTGCCCCACAAAGTAGGTCCTGACTCCTCACAACCCAGAGGTGATAAGAAGAAGCCATCCCCACCAGCACCGGCAGCTCTCGGCAAGGTGTTTAATAATTCAGCCTCGCAGTCCAGCACACACAAACGGACGTCACCTGTTCCCTCGCCTCTGTCTCCAAGGCTCCCCAGCCCTCAGCAGCATCACAGGATCCTCCGGCTCCCTGCATTGCCTGGTGAGAGGGAAGCTGCTCTTAATGACTCTCCTGGTAGAAAGAGCCGTGTCTTCTCTGGGTGCGTCTCTGCTGACACCTTGGAGCCACCATCCTCTGCAAAGGTCACGGAGACCAAAGGAGCCAGCCCGGCCTTCCTCAGAGCAGGCCAACCTCGGTTGGTGCCTGGGGAACCTTTGGAAAAGAGCTTGGGGCCAGGGAAGACCACAGCTGAGCCCCAGCACCAGTCACCTCCAGGTTAGTCTCTGTTTAAGATGCTTTGAATCTTGGCTGATTGGGGAACTATCAGTCTGCCTGTGCTACTTAGAAACTGACTGATTAACAATGGACCAAAATTCCTAGGCCTATTAGTTCACTTTGTAGCAAGAAAACGGGGAGTGGAACAGGGGGGTGTGGAGATGATGAGGATGGTTTTGACCTAGTGGTTCAGAGGTATAGTTGCTTCCAGGACTTTGTGAATGTCTTTTATTTCTTTCTTTCTTTTTTTGTTTTTTTTTTTTTTTTTTGGCATCCTCTAAAGTTACTTCTGTGGTTGCGTAACAGTGACTCTCAAAGGAAAACAGGAACAGGCAGAGAGAAGTGGTAACTTGTCCCTGCCTTTGATGGTAACACTGGGTAATTGGCCTCTTGACCTAAATTCTGCCATTCACGCTGCTGGAGTCATTCTAGGGATTCTCTAAGCAGAAGTGCAAAAGTACGCTGTGTCTTCACTTATGTCTGTAGTTAGAGGTTTTTGTGTGTTTGTTTTTAGTAATCATCTCGATAAGTGCTATTATTTTATGACAAAAACTTTTGTGTTTTAACAGAACAGGAATGAATTCAGTCTAATTTGAAGAAACATGGTTCAAAGTTTTCTTTTTTTACAGTTTTTAAATTTCCCAAATAAGCACAAATTGACTTTATTCCGTAGGTATCTTTTACTTATGGGTTGTTACTGTTACTGGTATAGCATCATTTCTTATGTAAAAGGTGCTGAAGAGCTCATTTGACTTACATACTTAATGTGATTTAAAATGTTACATGAAAATAATTTTGTGGATTCAATAGGACCAAAAAAGACTGTGTAAAAGAAGCACCGCTCTGGTATTCATTACATTTTCTAGGCTGTTGTGGCCAGAATCTCAGGGTTTTATATGCCATTGTGCAGGTTATGTGTTCTTTTTCAGAGCTCCTCTAACAGCATGTGGGCAATGCTTTTTCTAGGGAATAGCTCCTAATATGATAGACAGTCTCTTACAGGTTAGAGCAAACAGCAAGTGCAATTTTTGAGATAAAAAATATCTATCTAGGGAAGAGGAGCTTCAAAGCTTTTTGGTCATTTTGAACTTGTGAAATTTTATAAATCTCTCTAGATCATTGATCCAGGGGGTAGAGCTTTAAAAATGTGGTAAATGCTTTTCATCTTGTTTTTTGCAATAAATCTTGTTTTGATAAGATTTTCTACTTTCATAACCAATATGCTTCACCAGGAAAGTCACAGAATCGTAGATTTTATATCACGTAGTGCAGAACCCTAGTGATGAAAATTCTTTCTCCTGTCGGATGCTGAGGACTTAGAAACACTTGACAAGGAAACTCTCTGAGATTATTAAGAGAGAGATTTCAGGAGGCAAGAGTGTAGAATATCTTAGCTGCCTTAACTCCAAAAACTGCAGAAACTGTGCATTAAATACATTGCTCTTTAGTAAATCCTCTTTTTCCTCAATGTAGGATTATCTTATTATTTTGTCCTTTTTCTATTTGAAAAATATCATAAAAGCTCCAGTGTATCTGGATCAAGGCAGGCACACAGAGCACATTCAGTTTCTGTTGGAGACTGACCGTGAGCCCACTGAGTGACAAGTTGAATGGATGATCACATGTTCCTTTGGCCTCTCCGTGCAATCACTCAACATTCCCTTTACTTTGGCCTCAGCCTTCCATTGGGATCTTCAGCAGCACTTTCAGGAACCAGTCATAAGAACTGTAAGCATCTCCTGTGCTTCTAACCTTATAAAAGAAGAAGCTGGAAAAGGGAAGGAGAGTAGAAGTGGGTAAGAGCTTTTTTTGATATGGGTAACTTCTCTACTGTGGAGACTTCCTATAGGGCCTCCAGCCATTACCTCCTATTGGCCCTACTTTGAAAGGCATGAGGGAGGGAGTTCCCCAGATAGTACCTTTGATTTGTATCCTCTGTCTAGTTCCCTTTTCTCTCTTGATTTTCCCTTTCCTGTCGCCGTGAGTCCTCTTTATATTCTGAACCCTTCAGTGACTCCCTGCAGCTGGGAAGCCCATACAGGGAGAAGTTTCCTGCTTCCAGCTACCTTTGTCTTTCACTTCATTTCTCTTCCCACCTAAACCCAGAAGAGGGCTCAGAGAGTTGCCAGCAGTCCAGAAAGAGGGGTGAATAATTCATTTACCATCACACTACAGTGTCCCTTTATCTGAACCCAACTCCCACCTTTCTCCCAGGTTAGCTATTAACCAGATTAAGTTTATGGTCTGTGGACATTTATTTCCTGTGGAAATAACATCTAGGTATTTTTATTGAAGTGATGTCATTAAGATTATTGAAAGCTCTCATTAACTGCTTAAGAAAGAGATTAAGTCTGGCAAAAGTAATCAGATCTGTTTCCAGTTGGAAGACTCTTCAATGTTAGAGGCAAGTAGTAATTCCCAGGAACCAGTGAAACCCGCTTATCCTTGTTACAAGACTAAGCAGTTAAAGCTGACATTACCATTCATGCAGGATGTAGCATAAGGATATCACAGAGGCCAGCGATGCACCTTCTGTTGGGTTTGTAATTTCTTAACTTCTCATTTCAAGGATGATGCATGGGAATCTCCATTATCACCACATAGTGGTGATAAAATAGAGAATATACTAACAAGAACTGGTAGTCAGGTTTTTCTTCTCCTGCCTCCTCCCACCGCCAACCTGGAGATTGGTTTTATAGCATTTTATTTGGCGGGTGGAGACTGATGTGGAATGTTCCCAAGCCTTTGTGGAGTATGGTCTTCCCCCAAACCTTGAGGAACTCTAGTTGTGCTAGCCTGCAAAGCAGTGTCCTTGGGGCTTGGTGCTAGGATTCCTTTCTGTTTTGCTTGCTTTCATTTACCTTTGATTCAAAGTAAACCCTTTTAGTGCCAGAAGAATCACAGGGAGCTTGGCTCACCATACTTGGGAAATGCCCAATCTTTAGTATGCTCTTGAGTAATCCTGTGGTTGTTTTCCTTTGATTGAAGTCACTGATGTGGTGATGGAAGCATATGCTCCAGGCATAGTTCTTCCTGATATTGAGAACTGAGAATCTCTTGATCAATTCTTGTGCCCATGAAAATATGTAATTAATGTCAACTTATTAAGACTTAAGAGGCATACATGAAATAAATTTTATTTACATGTGTAAACCCCTAATACTACTGTCAAAGCTTTGATTTTCTCTGTGGATATACATTATGGGAAGTAAATATAAACTCCTCCCATATTAATATTAAGGTTTGATGCAATTCCAATAAAATTGTAAAGAAGCGTCACAACATTAATAGACATATGCAGCCATTTAAGGTTACTACAGAAAGTATGTAGTACAAAGAAAATTATCTAAAATTAATGGAGGGAAAATAGGACTCAAAAATTGCATCAGCCATATTCTACCCATATAAAACAAATACAGGAATTAAGTTGACATAAAGTATGTTGCTATGCACTTTTGAGAAAGTAATAGGATCCCAATTAAAACTCTGTGTAACTATGACCTGGCAATCCCACTTTTAGGAATTTAGCTTACATAAATATATGTACCAATAAGAAATTAGGCATAAGGATGTTTATTGCAGCATTGTCTGTAGTGGCAAAAAATAGCTAGAAAAAATTTGAATGTCCATCATTAGAGAAATGGTTAAATAAATGATTGTGCATTTATGCTCTGTAATATTATGAGGCTGTTCAGAGTACTGATCTAGATTTGTATCTATTTGAGTTATAAAATAATACATAAAATGCTCTCAGGTTTTGTAAAACAACTATCACCCCTCCCAATATATAAATATATATGTTTGGTACAGGTTCGAATATCATGGAGATGAGTGTGGAAGAACACTGGCCAGGCTGTTAACATTCCTTATTGAGGGTCAAGGCAGTGGAGGTGGGGAATGAAGTGAAAGAGAAAGATGCGGAAGCATTGGAGAAAGGCATTAATTTTATTTCTCTTTACATATTTTTATATTGTTTCTCTGGTTGTAGTGAATATGTTACTTTTATGATTCTTCAAGAGTGATTTAACTACTTTTATTTTTTAAGAAAAAAACAAATTCACCACCTAGAGTGCTTGTGTGTGGGGTCGGGGGTGGGGAGTACAATTATAGCTAAAGTACACTTTTCTATGTTTTCCCCATGTCCTTTGAGGCAAGAATTTTAGCATTGAGAATATATCATTGTTACAAGGGGAAATGTAGGTTGTTAGAGAGCCGTAAAAGCCATGCTCAAAAAGCAGTAGTCCAGGAGGTAGGGATAGGATGAGGATAGAGCATAATCCAGAAACCAACGGAAGAAAGCAATTCAGAGAGGCCCCTGGATTACTCACAGTCCTGAGAGGAAACAGATACCTGCAAGGCTGAAGGCGCAAGGGAAGGCGTGGTCACTGGAGCCCAGACAGGGGAGATTAATGGAGGGGACCCTCTGTCAGGAACAGTGGTTTCTGGTAGAGACACCCAGCGGAGAGGAAGCTGTGGGGATAAATATCCTGGCCTCACCCTCCTCTGGACCACTTCCTGTAAACCTCCTCTAACTGAACCAACCAGAAAGCGAGTGTAAAGGAGCCAAGCCAAGGGCTGTGGTCTACGGGGTCAGCCCTCCAGGGCCAAGAGCAGGTTGAGAAAAATGGAGAGTGGATCTGGAGGAGCCAATGGGAGTCTGGATGAGGGGGATGAATTATGCCATAAAGAACAGGAGAATACTGTTGCTTCTAACCCTCTTTGAGGGAGTTACTTCGGTAGAATGACGTCTATGAGTAGATTATAAGAGGCTGAAGATGAGTAGGTGATAAGGAAGTGGAAGTAGTGGCTACTGTTTTTTCCCTCCGATTTATTAGTGAATGGATGTGAAAGATGGGATGGAATTTTAAATGAGCAACAGGGGAAAGAAGAATGTGTGTTTATGTGGTATATGGGTATATGTTTTGTTATAGAACAGTGGTAATCTTAATACTTAAATGATTATTACAGTGTTTTATTTCTTTCTCATGTGACCTTTCTCCTCTAAATTTGATTAGGTTGACCATCTTTTTATTGTTAAAAGTTCATACAAAGAGAAAGTGAATTAGAAGTCCTGGTAATATGATTTTTAGTCCATGGATTCAGAAACAATATTTTTTTTTTCAAAAAACAACACACAAAGCTCTTAAAATTTAACAATGTTTGAGATCCCATTGTGCCTCCTTGCTTTTTGTGTAAAGCATAAAGAGAATTTTAAAGAGTGCCTTTTCCAATGATCTCAAATAAGAATAGCTCATTGGCATGTGAAATACGAAATAAATGTTCCACTAATGAACAATTTGTATTTTAAGGTCAGTTTCTATATAAAATAAATGAGTATTTTTCTCATTTGTTTTGCTTTTTAAAGGGGAGTGTGATTTAAAGGCCAGGACCATGGCCAGAATCTGATGTTTTAAAATCCCAAGCCAGCTCTATGCCTGTGCATTTTTCCCCAGATTAAGATTGAATTATGCTTTGAGGATAACACCTTCCACTGGATTGCTTTTCACTTGTCTCTGTTTTTGGATTCAGAGTACAAGATATAAAGCAAGGGTGGCAGTCTGTGGCCTTTGGCTATATGCACAGCCTTCCGAAATAATTCCAAAGATGTGTAGAAATAGCAGAATAACACCATGATTAAAAGTAACAGCCACTGATAAATGTAAAAGAGAAAACTATTTTTAAAATAAATAGATATTAAATTTTAGAGAATAATTCATTGGATATATTTGTTAACTCAACACTCTGCTTCATGTCATTATTGGTTGGGACATGAGAAAAAGACAACCTTTTCGGGTTGTAATTGGATTACAAGTATTATATCAAATTGATAAAGCAGAGTACTGAATATTGAAAGCGTATGTTTTGTTTTATTTCTTTTTCTTTTTTTTTTTTTTGAGACGGAGTCTCGCTCTTGCCTCCCAGGCTAGAGTACAGTGGCGTGATCTTGGCTCACTGCAACCTCCGCCTCCCAGGTTCAAGGAATTCTCCTTCCTCAGCCTCCCAGCTAGCTGGGATTACAGGTGTGCATCTGGCTAGTTTTTGTATTTTTAGTAGGGATGGGATTTCACCACGTTGGCCAGGCTCGTCTTGAACTCCTGACCTCGTGATCTGCCCGCCTCGACCTTCCAAAGTGCTGGGATTACAGGGGTGAGCCACGGCCTGTTTTGTTTTATTTCTTAGGGACTCCTGAGAGAGCACTTTTTGAAAACAGCAGATACCACTGCGGCCCCACCCCCTTCCTCTTGATAGCTGTGAGCAGATAAATGACCGTGGTGCCGATCTCACTGTATTTGCTTTGTGATCACTTACAGGGATAGTGACTTCTGTTAGATAATTTTGAAATTGGAATCAGACCATATCTAATGTATCTTTGTGGCCCCTGGGCTGTGATATTAGGTCATACCATCCCCTTGGAGTTCCTCTGTGTGCCCCGGCAGCTCAGCCTCCTATCATGGCATGTTCTGGAGTTTCTTCCCTCTCATAGAGGGTTCTAGGAATTTTTTTTCACAGTCATGGATTGTTCCAGTATATTGAAACAAGGGCTCAGAGCCTTATAGGAAAGAACTTGAAATCAGGTCAGAATTGGAATTCAGAGATGTATGGGATACAGACGGATTTGAGGGGTCCTGGAAGAATGTTGGATAATAGGGAGGAACAACAAACTACTGAAGGAAAAGTACCACGAGAGAACACTTCTGGGCCAGAATGTCTTGGACAAACATTTCCTCATCCTCCTAGGAGGGCCCCTACACTTGAGGAAGAAGGAGCTTTGGCAAAAAGAAATGAAAGAACTTTATCATCAGAGGCCCAACAGTTTTGCAGTATTGAAGAGCTGTTCAAGAGAGGTAGGGACTTCCTCTCTTGAGGACTGGGTTTCACGCTAAGCAAGTGAGTGAGAACTTCAAACGCTGAGATTCAGATTTTTGTATTAGTAATTCATGGTATAGTCCCAGTTACTCGGGAGGCTGAGGCCCGAGAATCTCTTGAACCTGGGAGAAGGATGTTACAGTGAGCCGAGATCGCACCACTGAACTCCAGCCTGGGTGACAAAGAGAGACTCCATTTCAAAAAAAAAAAAAAAAAAATTCATGGTAACACGGTTTTATTCACAATAAAGTCACAAATCAGTTCATTCAGATTTCACGTATTTTTTCTAAAACATTAAAGTCTTTAGTTTCAGTTTTGTGTTTAGAGGGAGAACCCAGAAGTGCTCCTGTGACTGAGTAAAGCTGTTGGTTTCCAGGTGAGCCCAGAGGAATTGTGGAGAGTAAATAAGGTGTGCAGCTTGGGCCTCAGCTATGTTCTCCCTAGGATTCAGACTTGTCTGGGCATGTCTGGATAATTTGACAGTCATGGCCCTCCAGAGTCTTCTGCTTGAGTGCTGGGATGATCATCACAGGACAAAGCTCATCTTAAGGAAAGCAAGAATTTGAGCCACATCCGAGGGTAGCGGCTACCACGGGGAGGGACAACACTGAAAATAGCATGACGTATGTTCTCCAGATTTTCTGTTGCGCCAGCCCCGTGGACTCATGCCTGGAGACAGGGAGAGAGGACTGCCATAAAAAAAGCAGTGTGAAAATTTAAAGAGTAATGTTACTAAAATTTCTTTAGGACATTGAAAGCAAGTTCTGCATAACAGGATGTACAGACTTGGGGAAGCAGAGTCCCTATTGGAGGTGCTATGGAAGCACGGTGTGAAAGGGCATAATGAACTAGATTTTATCCAGTGTGGTTTTATTGATGGTAGAATGAATGAGATTTTGTCTTATCCCAAGGAGAAGCGGGAGAGGTAGGCAGTTGTGCCTTGGGCAACACATCTGGCACCTTTGACTACAGCAGCCCTGGTGCCCATTTTGGAAGCATCAAGAGGCACCTTGTGCAGCCGAAGCAAGAGATGAAAGCAGTGATGAGGAGGAAGGATTACATCCACGAGCACACATGATTTCTAGAATGATTCAGGGGAAATTGGTGTGGGGGAGAGGGAAGCACCAAAATTGGTAGAGTCAGTGAAATACCGATTTTTTAGCTTGTTATTACTCCCCTGATTGCAGTTGCTGGAAGGAATTATGTCAAATTTCATAGCGGTTTTTTGAGAATCAAATGAAATAATATCAATGAAAATAGCTCATAAAGCACTTTTTAAAATTAGCTTTATTATAATTACACATCATTGCTGGTTCATAGGGGCAGAAAGGATTTTAAAATCTCACTCCTTTTGGTATTTTCCAATGATGAAATGATGCTACAAAGAATAGCTCACAATGAGTTGTTTATTCTATGTGGATTTGCTGATTTGTTCTTGATTAAAGCTGCTACATTTGCTGCTTTTTTTTTTTTTAAGGCACTTACTTATATAGCATCTTTATCGATATTTTATTGTTTTGTGTAGGTTAATATTGGATTTCTCTTTTTTTTTTTTTTTTTTTCAGACGGAGTCTAGCTCTGTCGCCCAGGCTGGAGTGCAGTGGCGCAATCTCGGCTCACTGCAAGTTCCGCCTCCCGGGTTCATGCCATTCTCCTGCCTCAGCCTCCCGAGTAGCTGGGACTACAGGCACCCGCCACCACGCCTGGCTAATTTTTTGTATTTTTCGTGGAGATGGGGTTTCACCGTGTTAGCCAGGATGGTCTTGATCTCCTGACCTCATGATCCGCCCACCTCGGCCTCCCAAAGTGCTGGAATTACAGGCGTAAGCCACCATGCCCGGCCTAATATTGGATTTCTACCTAATTTGCATTAATAAAAAAACTTGAGGGCCAAGATCATATAGGATACCTCTGAGGTACTCCCCACACTGTCTAGCTTCAAACTGGCTCACTCAGTAGCCTTTTAATTAAATCAGGGTTTTAAAATTTTCTAAATTAAATCAAGTCAGAAAGGAATTGGAATGGTATGTCTGACTACTAATGTCATTTCAGTGTGAAATCTTAAAGGATGAAAGAGCAAAAGAAAAGAAAAACAAAGGTCTCCTTTCTTCCTCCCAATCATTTCTGAATCACGAGGAGTCACATTTTCTCTCTTCAAAGTGTTCTCAATTTCTGCATCTAATAGTAATTTTGTCCCTACTGATTTCCATATCATATTTTTATCAAGGCGATAGGTTTTGGACCTCAAGACATATTATCTGCCTCTCATCTGTATTTTTATAATAGTAACTCAGCGATTCTTCTGTGATAAAGAACTTAATCTTTAGCTCTTATCAAGCTTTTAAATGTAGGACCTTACCTTTCACTTTGGATGCATGCTTTGCAGTTCCATAAACAGTAGATTAACAGGTACTGATTCTTTTAAGAAAATTATGATTGTTGACTTTAATTAAAAACAACCTTCCAGCTTACAGTGATAAGGCAGTGGCTGCAAGCGGCAAATTGTCCTTAGGAGTAGTCAGACAGGATAATTGGGAATTCCTGCAGCTGACATGCCACCCAGCAGAGTGAAATGGGTTTGCCTTGCTTTGTTCTTGGTGTCCCATCTTCATTTGGAACCTGTTTCTGCTAGTGATAGAACACTTCAAAATGGAAACAGATGTCTCTTTATTTTTGGTTTTTAAAAAAAATCTCTCCTCAAAGATAGCAATGGTATCACATTCATCATTGTATACCTGGGTCAGTTACTGAAACTGACCAATGACATATACTCAGTAAGTGTTCTATTGAATGAATGAATAAATGGATGAATTAATGATGAGAGAACTTAGTCTGAAAACTGGTAACAGGGACACATTTTTCACATTTTTCCTATGTTAAACAATGAAACTGGTTTCATGCCATATTATGTGATTATTATCAATGTTAGATGCTCTTACCCTATTTTGCTAGAAAATGCTTTTTTATTTTTAACTAACCTTGAAACTATTCATCTCTGCATGGGTTTGGGAATCTAAATGTACTCAGAGATGGGAGTAGAATTAAATGGAACTTGGGTACTCAAAGTCAAACCTTTGGGGAACAAAGAAACTGTTCTTTTAAATGGAATAACTTTACAACATATGATTGGCTTTACCAGAACAGACAGCTTTACATTTTTAAATGAGATTTAACTTCATTGTAAAATCCAGTTACTGAGGGGCAGTCAAGTGATCAAACTTGAAACAGAAACCAGAGGCGGTTTAATGTTTCATGTACTTCACTGGTCACAGATTAACCATGTTGCATTATCCATGATCAAAGGACAGCACGTCTGAACCAAGGTACATTTTATAGCCCAACACATTGGCGAACTAGAAGGCCAGGCAGGGACCTGTAACTCTTGTAGGCTGTGATTCAGGGAGTTCTGCAAGGCTCACCTGCTGGGTGCCTAATGCCCACCATGGAAGTTTCCCTTCTGTGTAAGCACTGTTGCTAGAAAACTTGTGTATAATGCAAATGTAAGTTGAGGTCATGTGATTGGTTTCCAAAAGCTATGTACAAAACTCACTATAAGTCATTATATTAATATGCTGATAAAATTCCTGCTATTAATATTACCTAGCAGAGCAAGATCTTTACAGAATGGGTTATGGGATGGGTTTCTGAGAGTGGAAGTAGAAGTCAGGGTATCATTGGCATGCCACAAGACTCATCACTGCTCTCTGCCCTCATGGGATTTTCTTTTTAAAAGCTTTTTGGCATCCTGTATCAAATTTAGAGAAAAACTGAAACAGCGAGAGGTGTTAGGTGACAGAATCACAGCTTGTTAAATTTTCCTAAGTTAAATGGAACAAGATTAAACTCAAGAGGATAATGGAAAAATCCTGCATTGAGATTAAACTATCCACTTACAAGTAAAGGACATCAGGGACCTCAGTGTCTGTTTTAGCTGACAGCATATTGATTTTGAGCCAGTTGGGTAATGTATAGCTGTTGAGAACAAAAAGTCAGGCTACATTAGAAATAGATATTCATATCAAGGGAGAAAATGTACTACTGTACTTTATAAAGTCTGATGAATCTGGAGTTGTTGGTATAGTTATAGGTACATATTTGAAGGGCATTATTGACAGATTAGATTACGTGTTGGTGACCAGAATGGAAACATATCTGAAAATTATTTCATGGGGAAAAGAGTTATACTAAACAGAGTAGCCCATGTATCACAATGTCAAAGTGATACATGAGCAAGTTGGTATAATGTATGCTGTGTGTGCCACCCAGATCCCCCTTGCAAGACTAACACCCTGTTCTCTCCGCTGCTGGGAGCATTGCCAGCCAAAGGCTTACGGCTGAGTGCCTCCCCAGGAACTGCCCTCTCCAAATGGGAGCTACCTCTGCCATTTTGAGGTTCCATCTGAAGTGTCATTTGCAGAGGGCAGTTCCTGGGGAGGTACTCAGCTGCAAGGGGGGAGGTACTCCCAAGATTACACCTTCTTCTCAAGCGCAGGCCTGACCAATGACTTATCTGTGTGTGAGAGTACGGAAGCTCAGCACCATTGCCTTGTGTAGGGCAGTTCTGAAGGGCCATCCCAGTCTCCATGCTCCCTACATTATCACCTGAGGCCTCTGTCAAAATTGCATCTTCTCCAATCCTGCTTCCCTCACTTTCCCATAGGTATTGCTCCAAAGAGCACTCTCCACTAAACCTTCTGCATGGAATCTCTTTTCAGGGTCTATTTTCCAGGGGATCCTACCCGTGATGGGTGACATTATGTTACCTATAACAGCTCCCATTATTTGTAATGGGAGAGGATAAATTATTTGATGAATGATGCTAGGACAATCAGTTATCCATATGGGGAAAAAAAAACAGTTGGATGTACCTTATGCCATGCACAAAAATCTATTTCAGGTGGATTTTGAACTGAAATGTGAAAAGGAAAACTTAACGGCTTTTAGAAGAAAGTATGGAAGGATTAGGAAAGGGTTTCTTAAAGGCACAAAACATAATGAAGATTACTGGTGAATTTGTCTATATTTAAATAATATAAAATTAAAACGAAAGGAAAAGCATTTGACTATGACAGATGATATCATTTAACAAAGTAAGAAGAAAAGCTGGGAGGAGATATTTGTAGCTATTATGACTGACAATTAGCATCCAACATTTGTAAAGAAATCATACAAATTAATAAAAGAAAGGCAAACTACCCAGGAGGAAAAAAATGAGCAAAGGAGATAGTCAATTCACTTATAAGAAAGTCTGAATGATGAATTGAGTATATAAGAATATACTTAGCCTCACAAGTAATTAGAAATATGACAATTAAAATAAGATCCTAGTTTATACATATTAGATTGGAAAATATTTTTTCAAATTTATATTCTACCTTTCTTTTCTTCCCCTTCCTTTTGCTTCCTTCCTTTACTTCTGTGCCTTGGCACATGCTGTTTCCACGATAAACTTCTCATCTGTCAAGACCTAGCACACATGTCATTTTTTCCATAAAGCTCTCCAACTTCTCTGGTTAGAGTTAAGCATTTTGTTTTTTATATTCCAGCTATTGCTTTGTGCTTCTTCCATCTTAAAGCACTTGACATTGTTGTAATTATTTGTTTACATGTGAGTCTGACACTAGATCACCAGCTCCTGGGTGGCAGGAATCATATGTTTCTCTGTGTGCACGTGGCCTTGATCGTAGTGTCTGATACCTGAGTCGTGAATCAACATCGGATGGGGGAATCTGTCGTTCCTTGCCCCAGTGGCTCTTCCATTAGAGCAGACCCCTTCAAAACAGGATCTGAACTTCAGACGCTCTGTAATGGTTGCTTTGTTTTCTTTTTTGATGTACTCACTAAAATTAGTTCAAGGGCAACTTTATTTTTGAAGAGTTCTTAATTGTTCATCACCTGCAGTGCAGCATATCGTTGAATGTGTTTCCCGCTCTCAATTTAATTAAAGGGGATAAACGGATAAGCTCTGTGTGTGTGTGTGTGTGTGTGTGTGTGTGTGTTTAACCATAGGTGGAAAGTTGCATAGGGACAAAATAAATTTTATTTGTCTTTGTTGTTAATTGCTTTTCTTTCAGGGATATTGCTGCTTAGTGGCATCATCAGGATTTATTTTTAATCCTAAAAAAGTGAAATAAATATACTTTGCCTAGAGAGAGAAAATATGTTAATATATTTTAAAAAATAAAATATCTCTCCCTCAGGAAATTTAAATTTTTGGAAACATACACCCTAAAGACATTTGAAATTTTTCATATCTTTTTTAAAAAAGTCAGTGGCAGTTCTACACACTCCACATAGGAGTATATGATTTAGTTGGTATTTGTCGCCTCTTAAAATGATAATTAAATCGTAAAGGTGAAAAGGATCCCTTGGCTCTGTGTCTTCATGTTATAGATGATTAAAATGAGGTTCCATCTGAAGTACTGTAACTGTCTATTGGTGGAATATGCCGGATCTTCTGACTTGAATTTTGGTGCTCTCCTTTCTTCCACATTCTGTTCCTACTACCAATTTAAAGGGAACACGAAGCTTATTTGGATCTTTAGTGACACTGAGTTTCAGTAACAACAGCTACTTAGGTATTTATTTGTTTATTTATTTAGAGACAGAAGTCTCGCTCTGTCGCCCTGGCTGGAGTGCAGTGGCGTGATCTCAGCTCACTGCAACCTCCACCTCCCGGATTCAAGCGATTCTCCTGCCTCAGCCTCCTGAGTAGTTGGGATTATAGGTGTGTCTACGCCGGCTAATTTTTTGTATTTTTAGTAGAGACGGGGTTTCACCGTGTTAGCCTGGATAGTCTGGATCTCCTGACCTTGTGATCCGCCCGCCTCGGCCTCCCAAAGTGCTGAGATTACAGGCGTGCGCCACCGTGCCCGGCCAACAACAGCTATTTAGGTATTTATTTTGGAACCCTTGAAACTTCCTCAATAAGCAATTGCCTGGTGGCTTCATAAACTTTATAATAGATTTTCATTAGCACCTGAATTCCAGGGGATACACAACTCCATTTCAGTGCAATATAATTATTACACTCATAGTCAATATGGATTAAGAGGTGAAGTTCTCGAAAATACATTAAACGTCTACTTTTTCATTAATTAAGTTACGATAGTCTGTTAAGTGTCATAATCTTACATAATTATTAAAATATCATTAGTAATATCCCCAGACTAGAAAATTGTGGGCTTGGTATGGCCAGTGTGCCTCTCATCCTCTCCTAGTCCTCCATTCACCAGGAGAAGAGATTAGACGAACCTACTCATCATTACTTCATGAAGAACTTCTCCAGGGTCTTGAAATACAAGGAGCTTTTGAGGTTAGGTCAGAGATAGTGAAGGGCCAGAGCAGACTTTGGAAGGATGCTGCTCCTAGCCTCTGCCCTGAACCCTTTGTTTTCCTCTCCCACTACTATGGCCACCATCTCTACATGCTGGGAGGGACATAGCATGATGATGTGAACCGATATCTGAGCCAGATTGGAGCCCTAAATCATAGCTCTCATACTTAGAAGAACCCTGTATTTTAGAATAATCAAAGCTTTGTTTCAAAGTTGTGCACCTGGTTTAATGAAGACAGCAATAGTATCCTCACTTCCAGGAGGAGTCAGGTTATCTAGTAACCCATGAAAATACAGAGTTTGCTAGGATAATTCAAGTCTCTGTATGCCCACATTGAGAGGTTAGACAAGAGGAAGGTGGCAGTATCTCGCTGGGAACGTTGAGGGACGTGCCAGACTGTCCTTGGGGAGAGATGTCAGAGGAGGAGATGATGGGAATATAGGGACACCTGCATAGGCCACATTGCATTAGCAAAAGGGAAGAAAAATGAAACTGAATGAAGCTAGTGAGGATAAGGAGCAACAGCTGCAGAGCCCAGGGGCCAAGAGTTGGTGATACATTTCACCTACTCATCTTTAGGTTACTCGATAGAAATCTGATTCCCTCAAGTACAGGCAGTCAATGATAGTGTTCCTGCTGACAGAGCATTTCCTGGAGGCCTTTTCCAATGTTTATTTTATCTGCTCATGTGCCTTCATCACTTTTGTTTTCCTGTGTCATAGCAGGCAGTTGTGCTTATGGATACTGGTTAACAAATAGCAGTAACAGCAACAGCAGTCCTTTATTCTTGTGTACCAGATACTGACTTGGACACTTGACAAATATTGTATTGAAGCCAAACCATAATCTACACAATAGTTATTATTATCTCCATCTTACAGAGGAAGAAATGGAAAGTCAGAGAAGTGAAGTACGTGGCCCATGTCACCCAGCTAATAAGAGGCAGAACCCAGAGTCACACCAGGTCTGGCCGACTGCAGCTGCAGTCCCTCATCTCTTCATGACTGTGCCTTGTAACAGGGGATGAGTTGAAAACCCGGAACACAGCAGAAGGGCAATTTGTTGGGCAAGCTGTATGGTGGTGGGTTCTTTAAGAAACCACAGTACCTGATGCTCCCCTCTTAGCTCTGATGTCTGTAATCATGTAGAGAAGCCACACCCCAGTGTAAAGAAATGTGCAAGCATTTTACATAGTATGTTGAAAGGAAATACATTGTCCAGTTGTGGTAGGAAAAGTAATTTCTTGTATGGAATCTGAATAAAAATCAGAATCCTCTCCTGGGAAGAAATGTGGACACTTCTTTGGTGATATCATTAAACATTATCCTCTGAGCTCATTAATCTGGGGCTCTACTGATCAGTCATGTCTTACTCTTTGGGATTAGTTTGGAATCATACAGATTTCCTTTTTCCTCTTAGAAATATATATAGCTACCCTTCTCATTCAAGGTAGGCAGAGGGAACTCTGGAATGCTTCTAAAACTCCTACCCTGGCCTCTTAAGTAGAAGAGGCAAATGTAGAAGAGGTGCTTTGCTACTGAGTGCAGGCAACAATGAAGGTCCCATGGCAACAGGGAATGGGGAAAGGCAAGGGTGGCATGGGCTGAAAGCCAGCTGTGAATAAGAACCACCAATTTCAGTGACATCTGTGGGTACACACTTTATTGCTTACCCAGAACTTTTACATACATTGTTATCAGATTCTCTTAAAAATCCCTGTTTGGGGAGGGTATGTTTTTCTGTCTTTTTTTTTTTTTTTTTTTTTTTTTTTTTTGAGACGGGGTCTTGCTCTGTCGCCCAGGCTGGAATGCAGTGTTGTGATTTCGGCTCACTGCAACCTCTGCCTCCCGGGTTCAAGCGATTCTCCTGCTTCAGCCTCCCAGGTAGCTGGGACTACAGGCTCCCGCCACCACGCCTGGCTAATTTTTGTATTTTTAGTAGAGACAGGGTTTCACCATGTTGGCCAGGCTGGTTTCGAACTCCTGATCTCAGGTGATCTGCCTGCGTTGGCCTCCCAAAGTGCTGGGATTACAGGCGTGAGCCACCATGCCTGGCATGTTTCTGTCTACTTTAAAAAATTATTTATTTGTTTATGTTCTACCTCATTCCAGAAATCATTTAAGGGACTTGCATTCAATATAGCAGATAAAAATACCTTTAAAACAGGTGATAGAAATTAAAGAGAAAACATTGTTTTTAGGGTTATATTGACCAGCACAAATTTATCTTGACTGATGACACATTTCAGAGCCAAACCCTGTAGAGCCATTACCATGATCCTTGCTTCTGTTTTCAGGAGGAAATAACTAAAACATGGTTCATCAAAAAAAACCACTTGCTTAGACATTTTCACCCTGAAATCTGTTATAAAATTAGGAAGTGGGAGTTTAAGAACTATTCCATAGTCCTATTTGAAGCTCTTCCCAAACACGTCTGTCTCTGTGTTTATGGTTATATGTCTTTCTTGTCTACGTGGGTAGACTGTATATATGCATAAAAATGTGTGTTTTTCATATTCTCCCATGAAATTTAAACCTCTCCAAGACATATACTTTTGTGCGATTTTTAACAGTCCTGTCCCTGAAGCAGATAATGACATCTCTCTTTGAGTGAGGATGGAGCTAAGACTCAGAGAGGGTACCTTGCTAAGTAAACAGCAGAGGGACAACATTGATGTTAAATCCTGTGTCCTCCCTTTGTACCACATTGTGATGTCATGGGGATAATTTCAGTGGCCATGAAGCCATCTGCTCTGAACTTAAGTAGTGAACACAGCTCCATCATTCTGATTATTTATATTTATATCTGCAAAAGCATTCAAAACATTTTTTATTCAACAAATATTTATTGAATCCCTATCATATATTCATCATTGTTCTAAGTATAGTAGACAGAGCAGTAGGCAAAACAGACAAAAGCAAAGCTAATTCCTGTCCTCATGGAGCTCACACTCATTCTAGAAGGGGGAAGACCAAAACATAATCAGCAAATTGTATACTCTATGTACAGCAGGGCATGTGGGTGATGGGAAAAGACATTCCATGGTTTTTTTGGTTCATAGAATAGAACAGTTAGTATTGGTACGCAATGCACGATAAGAATTCTATCCAGTGTTAAGTAGTATATTTTAAGAACATTGCATAACCTTGGGGAAGTAACCTAACTGATTCCACTAGCATTCCAACAGAGAGAGTCCCATCTTACACAGTCCTTGCCAGCCAAGCTCTCGGTTTCTCCAGCTTCACTAACCTCTGGCAAGAGGCCTCTTTGTTCCTGAGGGAACTGCTTTTCTCATATTTCAGAAGGACAGTGCATACTTGTGTCAAGCTGAAAGGGATCTTTCCTACTTGATGCCAGCGAGAAGCAGTGCCAGGGAAGACAGACTGACAGAGCAGACATTCTCCTCCCTAACTGGGTTATTCTGTGCTGTGCTGTGCAGTGGCTTATCTTATTTTGAGATCTTCCTGCTGTTGTCCAGTTTGTACCAACATTTCAAAATCAATATTCTCTTTATTTTTAAGGGCACATTTTTACAAAACAGGACTTCAGAAAAAGGGTGAGATGCTAAAGACTCTCAAAAGGTTACACTGGCCTTTTGAAAAAATAATTTATGTAGAGAAACTTCTAGCACAAGGTCCTCAAATAGTTGTATATTTAACATCTAAAGTGCAAGTCAAACATTTTGTGTGAATTTTGACACTTAAAAAACATTCCTTGGGAGACCAAAAAAAGCGGGGCTTTGGAAGATAATATGAAGGGAGAAACTCAAAAAGCAAAATATTTCCCATGTATAGGCTACCTTTATTTTAGCTGTGAAACATTGTAACTCAAAATGTTTTCCTATTTATTTATTTATTTTTGAGACGGAGTCTCACTCTGTCACCCAGGCTGGAGTGCAGTGGCACGATCTTGGCTCACTGCAACCTCCACCTTCCAGGTTCAGGCGATTCTCCTGCTTCAGCCTCTTGAGTAGCTGGGATTACAGGCATAAGCCACCACGCCTGGCTAAATTTTGTACTTTTAGTAGAGATGGAGTTTTGCCATGTTCGCCAGGCTGGTCTTGAACTCCTGACCTCAGGCAATCTGCCCACCTCGGCCTCCCAAAGTGCTGGGATTATAGGCGTGAGCCACCGCACCCGGCCTTCCCTTTTATTTTTAAATTTTTCAGAAAAAGTGAGATAGCTGAATGTCAGAGAGCTTAAGCAACTTGAAGGATCATAGTTCTTTTCTTTCTTCTCCTTTCGGTGCTCTCCACTTGACTTTGTGGCCCACAGCCCAAACGTTGGTTGTGAGGCTACCCCAATCGACTACTGTTTCCCCTAATGTCTAGCGGATCTGGAACTCCCATAGTGCAGCAGCCAGGTGCAAGGTGAGGTGATGAGGCAGCTAGAGAACTTGTTTTGAAACTGCATTTACATGCCAAACACACACTTTTTATTTAGATTGTTGTTCACTGGGTAATTTGGGGTGAGGTGAGGTGGAACTGTTACCTCAGCATCCTCCCCCGCAACTGCCTCCTGAGACATCCCTGGGCCATCCAGTGGCATCCTTGCCACAGTTTGTCTCTTTATTTAATTGTTATGTTATTTTCTATAATCCCACTTAAAATTGTAAATTGGCTGGGTGTAGTGGCTCACACTTGTAATCCCAGCTCTTTAAGAGGCCGAGACAGGAAGATCACTCGAGCCCAGGAGTTTGAGACCAGCGCGACCAGCATGGCAAAACCCTATCTCTACAGAAAATACAAAAAATTAGCTGGGCATGTGTTGTGTGCCTGTAGTCCCAGCTACTTGGGAGACTGAGGTGGGAGATCACCTGAGGGAGTTCAAGGCTGCAGTGAGCGATGATTGTGCCACTGCACTCCAGCCTGGGAGAGTGAGACCTTTCCTCAAAATAAATAAATAAAAAATAAAATGAGGTGTAGAATTAATTATCTAATTTTGTAATTTATTAGGTCTACTTATCATTTTATAGATGGCTGGCATGGCTTATAAAAGCTTTGTGGTTTGAACTTAGTATCCTGGACTAACGTTTCATCTATAGCACAGGTTGGAAGTAGGCACACCTAATTGTGCTTTTCTGAACTCTGAGCAAATAGTTTGATATATTTGCCCTTAGTTACATTTATTATAAAATGGGTAGAAACGTTAATGTTCCTTCCATTGTCCCAAAGATGTATCAACATGCCCCTGTGGCTTTAGGATCCTTTGAAGAAAGCATTCATACTTACAGTTATCATTAGCCACAATTACAGAAACTGTGGGGTTGAGAAGGTCATCTAGCCTCATCTCTATTTCTAAGCCAGAGTTCCAGAGAGTGACTTTCCTTAGGTCAAGTAGCTAATGGGCACCAGAGCCAGAATTAGGAAACAGGTCTCTAGCACTCCAGTTAATGCTCTTTCTTCTACAGTTTCTATGGCCCTGTTCGTACTCTTTGGCCCAGCCATTTACAGAGAACCATAGATCTGTGTTCATATTGTGAGAGGTTCCTTAGAGACCAGAAGACTGATCTCTGAGAAGCTTAGGGACTGTGTCTTGCTCAGAGTCGCAGAGGCTGTAGGTACTGGAACTGGGACTAGAGACCAAGTCCCTGACTCCCAGCGCACTGTTCTTTCAACCACACACTCTCCTTCTTTGTTGATGGCTGTGCCTTGGGAGGGTTCTAACTCATAACCTAAAGATCCCCATGAACTCAGTTGCATAATCCTCTCTTCCTTGTGAGTTAACTGTTGAGGGACACACAGTTCTATGTAGTGATGGTGCCTGATGTGGGAGGCAAAGAGATGCAGTGCTTGGCCCCCTATCCCTGTTATAAGTCTGTGACTTGGGGCACTTCTGTAGGCCTGGGTTTTACAAAGCGAGGGCAGTTAATTAGGCATTCCTTTCTGTTCCAGAATTCTGTGGTCCTTTCCCAGGCATGGATGTTTCTTCATGTTTTGTCCAGTAGAGGGGGGTGTGTGCTCACAGACTAACAACCCCTCTGGACTTCTCCAGGTTGTATTATTGTGGAGACATCTTGAAGATGTGGTCAAAGAGGTACAGGTCCAGGCAGGCATGTGCATGGGAGGAGCTAGAGACAGTGATGGAAGAGTTCAAGTGGCTGTGCTGTCTGAAATTACAAAAGGAAATTAAAGGTGTTCCTAGGAAACAAATCACCAAGGCCCCTGAAGTTCTTTTAGGTTTATGTCTCACCAAGAAGGATAATAGGCTGGAAAGCTGCAGGTTTGGATGTTCCTGTTGCAATTCTTCCCTCTGCTCTTAGGTGTGGTGAGTATCCTGGGTATAATACATGCATATAATATTAATACTGCAAACGACCTGGCACTTTTCTGTGACTTACAGAGCTCTAAATCAGCTCTGGTCTGAGGCTCCTTTTCCAAATGACATGATGTGGGCTACATTGGAAAGAAATATAGTATTCCTTACAGGAGCCAGTTGCACACAGGCAGCTTCTTTACACCTGAAGCCTACGTGCTGAGTTCTGAGAAAGACTAGCTGATTCTTTCATCTTGAAAGTGATAGACTACAGTAGTACAAGAGAGCGGGAATGAGAAGTGTGGTTATAGAGAAGCTGAAGCTGTTGAGTAGTTTTGGAGAAGTGCTGATTTATTGAAAATATTCAGCTGCTTATATTTGGTATTATTAGAATTGAGACAAGCATATTACAGCCAGGAAAGAAGGAAGAGGGGGAAGGGGAGACAAGCTGAGGACTTAGAGAGTGAGTAATGGGAATAAAGAAAGGAGGGAAAAGAAAATTCTTGACTTTCTTCCAACCCAGCTGTGGAAGATGTTATTTTAGATCCTTTGCCTAACTGGTCTGAATGATTGCCCCAGGTGGAAAGGAAGACAAAGGTCATTTCGGGGCACTTCCTGGGACTTGACTGCCTTTATCTTGTTCTTGTTCTCTCCTTCTTGTAGAGAGGGTCAAAGCAGGTGTGGAAAAATAATGATCCGTGCTATTCAGACTAGTATCTTTCTCTGGGGATCTTAAAATGCTTTATCACATCTACTTAAACAGCATTTAATAGCATGGTAGAGATGTTTCACTCACTTGAGGCTGGATTGCCCTCAGAGGCCACTTACCTAGTAAGTGTTGACTACACCTTTGTACTGCACTTTTCCAGGGCTCAGACCTCCCCTCCCCATCAGTTTCCTGATGGCCTATCCTCATGGCTGCTCGGGCTGGTTGCTTTGAGGAGGTGGCCTACAGTGATGTTATCTCTCTGTATGAAACTCACAGTGGGGTAGTTGTATTTTTGAAGGATATTTCCTGCAGCAAGCACTTGGTGTTGCATATTATTACGTTCACAGTTTGTGAGAGATCATGAAGAATATGCAGTGGTCTGGGCCACACTGACACACAGTGAGAAAGTATATCAATGACTAGTTATGATTAGAGATTGTTTTCAACACTTGTTTCCATCTTCAGCTGACATTTACTTGTTCAGAAAGAGAGCCATAAAAGTCAATAAAAATAATAACCATGCACATCTGCACATCCTGATTTTAATACAGCTTTTTTTTTTTTTTTTTTTTTTTTTTTTTTGAGATGGAGTCTCACTCTGTCACCCAGGCTGGAGTGCAGTGGAGCGATCTCAGCTCACTGCAACCTCTGCCTCCCGGGTTCAAGTGATTCTTCCGCCTCAGCCTCCCGAGTAGCTGGGATTACAGGTGTCCACCACCACACCTAGCTAATTTTTTGTATTTGTATTTTTTGTAATTTTTTGTATTTGGCCAGGCTGGTCTCAAATTCCTGACCTCAGGTGATCCACCTGCCTCGGCCCCTCAAAGTGCTGGGATTACAGGCATGAGCCACCACACCCGGCCTAATACAGCTTTTTACAGTTTACAATGCTCTTTCATAGACATTATTCTATCTGATTCTCCTACCAACTCTATGACAACCATCACAAGTATTGTTTGCTCTACAGATGTAGAAACTGAAGCCTAGAATTGAAGTAACCTTGGCTAAAGAAACACAGCTAGTAAGAAATAGAACCAAATCTCCCATCTAGTTTTTCTCAGTACAAGTTTTAAAAATTATAACAGCCCAAAAATAAAATAAATAAAATTAAATCAAAACATCTTAATAGACAAGCAAATGTTAGTGTTTTGACTCTGAAACGAATACAGACTCTAATAATATTCAGTGTGGTATTACATACATACTGGAGACTCAAATTATTTTTAAAACTAATACATAAAAACTGCTCCAAACCCTAAAACTCTGAAATTATCACTTAATAATTTGGGCTTTTGAAAATGCATATATCTATTAACAAAATTGCCTTATATCACAGCATTTTCTTGTCATCAAAATTGCTTAAAATTAATTTTAATGTTTGCACATACTCCAGTGGATGAAATCACCTTAATTTTTTAAACCTCCTTATCTCATTCTTAGGTTGCTGATCTTTGCTATAATAAACTACAGTGCAGCCCACAACTTGTCTCAATCTCTGTTGATATTTCTACATTGTTTCATAAAACTGATTCTTAACCTTAAGCATTTGAAAAATTGTCTATATATTTAGTTTTGAAGTGTGTATATTTATGTATATACATGTAGGGCAATATTTTGAGTTCTGTACAGTCTTCTGAACACAATGAATTTCTCCTCAATGACATAAATAGTTATAATAAATAATGAAAATAGAAAGAAAATGCTAGTAGAGCAATCTTAACTGGCATAAGAGGAAGGTTTTCTGAATTTGCAGGAACTTGGATCAAGAATGAAAAAATAGGCTGGGTGCGGTGGCTCATGCCTGTAATCCCAGTACTTTGGAAGGCCAAGGCAGGTGGATCACGAGGTCAGGTGGATCACGAGGTGGATCACCAAGGCAGGTGGATCACGATGGATGAGACCATCCTGGCCAACATGGTGAAACCCCGTCTGTACTAAAGTACAAAAAAAATTGGCTGGGCATGTTGGCGTGTGCCTGTAGTCCCAGCTACTTGGGAGGCTGAGGTAGGGGAATGGCTTGAACCTGGGAGGCGGAGGTTGCAGTGAGCCGAGATTGTGCCACTGCACTCCAGCCTGGGCGACAGAACGAGACTCTGTCTCAAAAAAAAAAAAAAAAAAAATTGCTAGTCAACTCTTTTCTGGTCAGAGGTGTGAGCCATGGAGGCAGTCTGGTTATCTTACAAAATGTCTCAGACTTGGAGTAAAGCCCTGGGTCCATATCTTGGCTCTGCCAGTGATCAGCTGTGTGACCTGAGCCACCCTCAGATTTAGTCTCCTCATCTGTAGGATTGGGGTGACACCCACGACAGTGGACGGTTGTGAGACTCATAAGGTCATGCTTATGGAGGTGTCTGGGATGGCATGCATACCAGGAAGTGGGCATCAGCATATACCAGTTTAACCTGTCAGTTGAAAGGTATGTTAGAAATAGAAGTATTTCAACTTACCCATGTGCAGGTACTGAGAAAGCTCTCAAAGATACCCAGATTTCAACAGTGTTTTGGTAATCTTACCACGGTTATTTATACACATTGCTACACCAGCCTCAGATTTATTTCAGCTCAGTTAAGTTTAGTGATTTACCTCATTTGGAAAAGAAGTATGGCATACTATATTATTTATATTTAAAGCACATATTTATAATCTGAAGTTTCTAGATTTCACTGAGTGGTTTCAATTCCTGTCCCCAAATTCTGGTAGCTAACTGCATTGTGGTGTTACTTAATTGCTGTTTTCTCCAAGTTACACTGAGCTTTAAAATACTGAGAGGTGAAGCCAGCTGGGCTTCTGGGTTTTGTGGGGACTTGGAGAACTTTTCTGCCTAGCTAGAGGATTGTAAATGCACCAATCAATGCTCTGTGCCTAGCTAGAGGATTGTAAATGCACCAATCAGCATTCTGTAAAAATGGACCAATCAGCACTCTGTAAAATGGACCAATCAGCACTCTGTAAAATGGACCAATCAGCACTCTGTAAAATGGACCCATAAGCAGGGCATGGGTGGGGCCAAATAAGGGAATAAAAGCTGGCCACGCACGCAGGCTTCTGCAATCTGCTCCGGTTGTCTTTCAAGCCGAGGAGGCTTTGGTATTTTGCTCTTGAGAGTAAATCTTGCTGCTGCTCACTGTTTGGGTCCATACCAGTTTTAAGGGCTTTAACATTCGCCGTATCACCTGTAAGAGCTGTAACACTTACCGTGAGGGTCCACGGGTTTATTCGTGAAGTCAGTGAGGCTACAAACTCACCGGAGCTTCCGGACGCATCGTCTGTAAGAGCTGTAACACTCGCCGCGAAGGTCCGCGGGTATATTCGTGAAGTTAGACCACGAACGCATGGGCAGCAAGAAACTCCGGACTCGGTATGTGTTTACTTAAAACATCACGCTGTTTCATTCTCAGTGTAATGACTATGAGAACTTCCATGAGGCTTTTTTATAAATGGACCTTGCAATGTCATAGGAATAAAAATTCTTTTAGGAGGTAGGAAGAATGATTCTGTTGATGAATAAATGGCGGGCAATTGGAGTTGGGAGAGAGGCTGGTGAATCTTTGAGATCCGTCAAGGATCAGGCCCGGAATCAGACCCCGTTGATGGTCGGGCCTAGTCAGCAGCCATGTTCAAATTCCCAACTGTTCCGCTTCTAATTATTGTTCTCTGAGGATGTTGGAAATTATGGCCTTTGGTTGCTCGTAAGTCTGCTTTTTGCTTTTTTTCCCCGGAGCAATTTGTTTGCTTGCTTTATTTCTCCATCCTACTTCTGTTACTCTCTCTCCTGCTCCCATCACCATGCTGTCTCCTCTCCCTTCTTCCTCTGGCCTCATTTCTGGTTTCTTCTCCCATCTTTCTTGTCCTTTCTGTCACCTGACCTGTGTCGTGTCTGGGCATTCTGCTATGATTTGTCTATTTTCCCCTTCCCCCGTTGCCCTTCTGTTACCTTCCTTTCCCCTTTCTTTCCTTTCTCCTGTCCTGTTGCTGCCTCTTCCTCTTCTATTTCCATCTCTCCATTTGTTGTAGAATGAAGAGAGGCATAAGATTCCTCGGAAACAGCACTGTCTCATTTCTCTATTACCAACAGAATTTTTTAGGGAGACTGAGGAATGAGATCTTGGATGTGTGGCAAGATGTAGTTCTCTACAGACACTGCAAGTGGATGTGGCATTGGTTTCCCCTATCATTACAATATAACCTGCTTGAAATCACAGGTTCAGCATAGCTTACGTCCAAAGGGTTCACAGCCCCAAGTGGAAGCTTCAGTTGGAATGGTGCTGAGTTTGATTGGAAAATACTTGTGTTTTAACTTCTATCTTGGTTGACTAGCTTTAGGATGCTTACAGATTGGTTTGTTTTAAAAGATTCAGTGTTTAAAAACTTTATTCAGGTTGAGTATAATAGAAACAGTTACACTTGGGTTTCATTTAGTAAGTAATAGTTATCTATTTTTAGTGTTTTATTTACAGTTAGATGTAGGTTCACTCATCAACTCAAGTAAATAGTTGTTCTGGTCCATCCTTTGAGACTGTGGTAAAGTGGGTGGTCTGTGTATGAACAGAATCAAGTTATTTAGAGGGTTTTAGAGTCCAGGTTGAATGTGAAGGAGCATTAACCATGACGTTACTTATTTGACGCATTCTTGTTCTGAAGAATAAGGAGGGAGATCTGTGGTTAGGTAGTGATGATCCGACCAGTTGATTTTTCTTGAGATTATATTTTTGAGGAGAAACAGATCTGGCCTGACCTTCTCTGTTTAAGAGAATGTAGCATGGGAAGTCTGCTACTCCTTGTTAACAGGATGCTATCTCTTTCGTCACTCCCCCAACCAGCTCCTGATACACTGCCTGGAAAACAGCAGAAAGCTTAATATGTCTTTTTGCAACATGCATCTTGCAGTTTTCTCAAACTCCCACATGTAGTCATGACAGCATCTTGCAAGCCTCTCCACAGTCAGTCAACCACAGTTCTTTGTCAGGAATCACCTTACGTTTAATCAAGATGAAACGTTTATCCCACTTTGCGGTTATACAGCCACAGTTATTTATGGGTATCAGTTTTCCTTCCCAAAGTTTCAGAGCCAGAAGACTCACCAGGAAGGCGGATCCAAAAGAGTTCGGGTTTCATGGCCCTGCAAACTGGCTGTTACAGTAATTTGTCTTCCCTCCTTTCCCGAGTTTCTGCTCCAGCCTGCCTGTAGCGTACATTGCTCTTTTATTGCCTTCGCTTCCCGTCTGCTGAGTTGGTCCCATTCTGGGCATGCTGCCAGGATTTTTGCAACTAACACTTCCGCCCATTTCCTGCTGCTTCCTTTCTTTTTTCTGGTCTACTGAAGAATGGGCAGAAGTGCTAAGAACTTCAACTAAATCTATGGAGTTTTTCAGTGAGTTTTGGAGGTACTCAGCGAATAAGAGGAGTAGATGTAGAGTTGGTCTGTCTTGAAAAAATTTTGGACGTTATGGGATCCACTCTCTGCCCTCTGCACCCACCTTCCCCTCTCACCCTCCACAAGCTCTGGGCTTCCAGGCTCCTGTTTGTGCACACTGCGTGCTGCTCTGCTGGACTGCCTGCCCACAGTGACCTTCTGCCTTCTATTAGACTGTTGCCCATCTATGAGGGCCTGGTGCCGTACCTGCCTCACGGTGGTGTTTCCTTGATCTTTCCACCCATCTTCCTCCTCTGAAGTCCAGGAAAACTCTCTGTCTTTACGTGGTGCGTAATAACACACCATGTCTCTAATGAGGATGTATGCTCCTCATGACCGGGGATAAACTCATTTAGTCAGCAGCTGTGGCAGCCAGAGCTGCAAAAGCGTAACATTTACACAGTGCTTTATCACCTGCAAAGCCCTTTCATCCACCTTATCTCATCTGTTTTTCACAACTGCACTGTGAGTTTGGTATTACTGTTATCTCATGTGTAGATTTAGAAGCCACTTTCCTAACTTAGTGACTTACTGCACAAAAAAGCCTTCAACCGTGAATTGTTAGAGATGGTTTTTAGAAAGAAATTTGGCACTTTTCAATGGACTATATATAGCCAATCAGTCATGCTTGAGAAGTTAAACATTTAGAGATTTAGTATTAATGATGAAGCACATTCTTGATGAACTACATGAAAATAGGAAGGGCTCAGTCACTAAAACAGTGGGAGTTTTTACCAAAATTTCACCAAAGTTGGCCATTTAACAGACTTTATTCTTAATTTTTTTTTTGAGACACCTAATTTTTGTATTTTAGTAGAGACGAGGTTTCACCATGTTAACCAGGCTAGTCTTGAATTCCTGACCTCAAGTGATCTGCCCGCCTTGGCCTTCCGAAGTGCTGGGGTTACAGGTGTGAGACACCACGCCTCGCCTATTCTGAATTTTTTTAAGCTGTAATTTAGATATCCAAATTTGAGAAGAGTTCATTTGAACACCAAACATAATTTGTATAACCCCATTAGATATTTCCTTTAAATAATCTTTTGCACATATTGTGTTAGTGCCCTGGTACATTCTAGGAAGAGTCTTTCTTCAACTAGAACTAATCTTCAAGACTGAATTTTAAAAGGAGACTATTTTCCTAAATGATGATTGCTAATATTTCTTGACGGCTTACTATGCATCAGAAGCTTTCTATATATTATCTCTAAACTTTACAAGAGTCTTTGAGAGAGGTTATTTCCTCCATTTTATGGAAGACAAAAATTAGGTGACCTTCTTAAGCTGAGTAAGTGATTCACAGTAAGTGTTGGATCAGGGATTCAAACTCTGCATTCTACCACATCATTTGGCCTCCCTAGATGTAATGTTATTATAAGGCATTATGTTATTTCACAGAGAGGAGCTGGTGGAAAAACTCAGTCGCTTTAAATTATTTAAGTATTCAATGATAGAGTAGACATGGATGCGAGAAGGGATTTTATATATTCCAGGAATATAACTTCATTTGAATTGCCTCTGATTTCAAAGAAATCAAAACCTCAGTGGAGGGGAGTGGCACATAGTATCTTCAACATTTGCCCTTGTGCCAAACAAGGCTCCATGATTTGTTTCCCGTTCCAAATTTTAAAAAATGCAGAAAAATGAAAAGCACTTTTTTCATCTAGTATTGAATTGATCCCATGCAAAAAACAAAACAAAATCCATAATTAAGGAGCACAAAGGAGTGCTATTTAGTGTCTGACTTGTGAGATTTTCTCCCTTTCCTTCCAGACTTTGTGGATCAGTTTCTGAAAATGAAAGGAATAATCTCAGATATTTTTATTGAAAAGAACACAGATTATTGGACACCAAATACATTCTAGAAGATTAATGCAATATTTGTATGTGCTGATGGTGAAGACCAAGGGCTTTCCTACTCCAGTGACTCTCAACCCTGGCTACACATTAGGATCGCTTGGGAGAGCTTTGAAGCAATCCCAATGCTCAGTCCCAAGCAGTAATTTAAGAAGGCCATGCAGCTGCCGCCTCTGCTGAATGGCAGGGCCATGGGAAGCTTTAGCGATGAAGGCACAAAATGGCAAGGGTGGTGAAATGTACAGAGGGGCCCACTCATTGATCAGAAGTGGCACCGAGAGGCTATAACAGCACAGCAAGATGCTGACCACACCCCCTTCTCACTTTTATGTCTCAGAACTTTTCTACAGTGAATGTCAATGTTTTTTTTTTTTTCTCCACATAACATCTGTTTCCTTTTTGTCTGTAACGTCACCTCACTTTTCTTTCGAAAAGCCACATCTCACCCTTTGCACTCTACATGGTTAGGATGAAGCTGATCTATTGGATCTAGAGATGATCATCAACCCAGGACTGAAGAATGATAATTCACGTCACCTGGTCACTGTGATCTGTTTAGGGACGGGCACATTTTCTAAGTTATGCTCTAGAGAGTAGTTCCCCAGTGTTTTGCTGGAATAGTTGGGACACTGTCTTAGTAGCTATGGTTACTGAGCTGGAAGAATGTAATTCTGAAGTTGTAATGATTATCTTTGATACCATGAGGGGAAGACAGAATCGAGAGATGTAGAGAGATTCCTTACATCATTTGAGCTCCATGCCTATAATCCTGGACTTTTTGGTTATATGAACAAATTCTATTCTGCCTAAGCCAGTTTAGTTGGATTTCTGCCACTTGTAATACAAGAAGTTCTAACTAAGAAACTTTACTTAGTGGAGCCAAAAGGCCAAATGGAGAAAGCAATGTGCTGATGTTGGAGTGAGGAATTCATGGAAGGGACGTACATGTCTTGGAAAACTTAATCTGTGTTAAAACATACATTCTATCAAATAGCTGTTTGACCAACAACCCTCACCATATAACCTGTACCCCCATACCATGTGTTAGATTTAATTTTTCCTCAATATTCTTGCTTTTACGGTGAAATAGATTCTAGGCCTTGTATTTATCTTTTGAGGACATGTTTATTACTTAATATGCTGTGATACTACTTTGGGGAACTATTGCCACAGATAGTGAGTCTTAGCTTAGTGCCATGTATTCACTCAACAAACATTGATTGAGCCAAGTCTGTATACTATATAGTGCAGTAGGCTTTGAATGCCAGATTCAGGAGTATTTACCTAATTCAGTAGATGGTGAAAAGCTATGGAAGGCCTTTGAGCAAAGGAGTGACATGACCCCAGCTTTGATTTGGAAAGATTAAGCAGCAGAGTGGACAAAAATAAGTTAGAAAAAGGAAGGCCAGTTGGTGATCCTATTGATGGGGACTTGAATTGGACCTGGAAATAAGTGGATGGATGTGAAAACATTGCGCAAATAGATCCACAAGGCCTTGACGATGTGACATCGAAAGAAAGGCATTCTAGATGATTCTACAATTTGGGCTTTAGTTATAAGGATGTGGAGATGCTGTAAACCTATTTAGTTGTGTGAACATGGTCAAATTACTTAATCTCTCTTGGCCTGTCTTTTTATTTGTGACATTAATTACCTAGTAGGATATTGTTAGGCCATGTATATATAAAGCATTTAGCTCACTGCCTGGCACATAGTACATGCTACATAGATGTTGGTTTGCTTTATCAAGATTGGATAGCCTATACTGTGTCAATCTCTTTCTATTCCTATATATAAGAAATACTCCAGTTGCCTCTTCTTTCAGATTATGTAACAGAATAATGGCAGCAATCTGTTGCCGTGATCAATCTTTGTTGACACACATCATTAGCTTTTTGAAGGAGCAAACTTGGAGTAGGATAGGCCAGCATGTGCCAATTTAGTGTTCCTAGATTTGACACAAACTCCAAGTTTTCTCTCTAACATTGTACCTGTCACTAGTGGCCATTAGATTTTATTACTGCTGCATTAGCTAGTGGTACTGTTTAGAAGGTGATGTCAGAATATTGGCCTGGTTGTTTATCCTGTTGCATTTTAAATACTTGGGACATCTAGAAGGTATACATGAAATGTACTGTGGGCTGAGCAGTTAAAGGATGAGCCAATGTGTACTGTCTAAAGCCAATACTAATTTTATAAAACCTACTCTGACCTACCTTACTTTCCCACTAGGCATGTACTTTTTGGGAGAAAATTGTTTAATACATGCCTGGGTTAAAAAAATTTTTTCTTTTAAAGCACAATTACATGGTTACTTGAATTTGCGGAACACAACAACGTTTTACGGAGTAGAAACACATAGAATTGGAATATGACAAGAATAAATAAGACTTAGCTTATCCACTTTTTTGGTGACTATAGGTCAGAGTTTTTAATCTTTTAGGTTTCACCTAAGAACATTGCACTTAATTCCGTGGACAAGGGAGAATTTGTTTCACTGTGTAGTTAACTGTAAAAGTTCCCAGGCCCTTTCCTGCACTTCCAGAGTATTATTCTTTATTTGTCTGTTCTTCGTCTATTGGCCTATTGTGCTCCTTGAAAGTAGAGGTCGTGTCCTCTTCATATTGTTTGCTTGCAGTACACTTTTGGTAAATGAATAAATGAATTAATTGGTAACACAATGAGAGAGACCTAATTAAGTTCTAGATTTTTCTTATTGTGGCTGTAAGTCTACTGCTTTGTTTTCCTTTTCAAATTCCTAAAATTCAAACAAACAGAAAAACAAAAAAACTTGGCCGGGTGTGGTGGCTCACGCCTATAATCCTAGCACTTTGGGAGGCTGAGGCAGGCGGATCACTTGAGGTTAGGAGATTGAGACCATCCTGGCCAACATGGTGAAATCTCGTCTCTACTAAAAATACAAAAAGAAGCTGGGCATGGTGGCTGACACCTGTAATCCCAGCTACTCCGGAGGCTGAGGCACGAGAATCAGTTGAACCCGGGAGGTGGAGGTTACAGTGAGCCAAGATTGCGCCACTGCACTCTAGCCTGGCGACAGAGCAAGACTGTATCTAAAAAACAAAACAAAACAAAAAAACCAAAAAAAAAAAAAACCCCACCAACTTGTCAACTATGTACTTTATTGGGAAATGGTATAATAGACAAATGATTTCTACCTTTATATCATATAGAACTAAATGTAATACTGGAAATGAGGGAATGAGTTTCTCCCTTTGTGCTCTCAATTTATAGACAGTCCAGAACATTGTAAACAATATTGACACTGGCATTGAATGTGACCCTGAATCGGCCGTGTGGTCTGAGGGAGCAGAGGTACAAAGTAATTGGTCATTGTGGTACTGAAACTCAGAATCAGGCATATGATGAAGTTTTATTTGCAGAATACTTTTTGTTTCAAGACACAGGACCCACTGCTCTATTGATAAAAGGCAAGAGTTTAATTTTTTGTTGTTGTTGATCTAAGTCCTTGGAGAAAGTAGACTGTAAATCATAGATGGGGTATTGTATACTCTTGTTACAACATCATCTAGCCAACCTTTTATCTGTCCCATGTGGAAGGTTCTCCAGTTTACATTTTTGGGTTATATGAATGAAGGCAGAGTACTATCCTATGATTTAAGACTAAAACCTCTACCAAGAAGCAATAGGAGGAAAAGAGGTGAATTTACTTTGCATCCAAGATGATGGGCTTACTGTACTATAAGTAGTTCAGTGTATAGTGCAACAGGTATATTTTCAGAAGAAAGAGTCCTGGAGAGCTTGTAAAAAAATGGAAAGTAGATTCAAAAGAAATACTTTTAAAAATACATAAACATGGAAGAATGTTCATTGGAGTTCATAGGATTAAAAAAACCAAATGTGCAGTAAAAGGGTAATAGGTAGAATAAATTTTTCCATATCTTATACATATGTCTGTAAAATGGGTATGTAGTCACTTAAAAGAATGATGTAGATATATATGAACTGACACACCAATGATCCAGGAATACCAGAACACGAAAAGACAACAAAAACAAGCTGCCAAACAGTATCTTGGTATCACTACGTGTGTGTTCGTATATCCCCACATAAAAGAATAGTAATTTCTAGGGTTGGCGACATGAGGTTTTCTCATTTTTTGGATTATACAATTCCTTGTTGCTGGAATGTCCCCCAATAAACATGCACTAGTAGATGGCCAACTTTGAAAATGTCTTCCCTGCCGGTGTGTAGGAAAAGTGCAGTAGCTAACCACTCTGTAAACACTATGGGCACAACTGGTAACCTAATCCATTGACCTGGAAGATGATGATGGCCCTTGGAAAGGGTAAGCAAGGAGAATAAAGTGACTGGAGTTAGCACATCTGCTGTCTTTAGCAGGGTGTGCCAAGTTTTGTAAACAGAAATTATTTTGTAATTGCCTTATGTTTAATGTTCTTCAAAGCCGTAGAGCAAAAGAACAGATTATTTCTGAGAAGTGAAAAACAATTTTCATTTCATTATGCTGCTCTCCATTGGTCACTTGGGTATGTCCTTGGAAATAGATGTCAGAGTCCACAATCAAACTGTGCCTTTAACTAACATTGTAACCTCAAATTGAGTCATTTAATTGCTAATCTCTGAGTTTCCCCACCTGTTAAAATTGATAATAATAATCCTTACCATCGCATTCCTGAATGAGGTGTTGTGACGCTTAATAAGATCATGTTTGCAAAACGCTTTGAGCTCTTTAGATAGAAGACACAATATAAACACAAAGTTTCATTAAGATAATTATACAGTGATTTTTCATAGTTTACATCCAAGGCTAAACCTAGTGATGGAGGTCATTTTATGAGAGCAAAGAAGAAGACTGGCTTTCAAAATCCGAAAATGAAATCCCTAACACATTTTAAAGACGAATATAGTACAAACAGTTTTTAGAATATGAGAGCTTAGTTTTGAGAGATGATTCAAAAAAATGAAAAAATCTTTGGAAGTTTTGTGTTTAACTGAAAACATCTTTTGTAAAACAGAGTGATCACTTCTATCCCTTGAAAGAGGAAGAAAATAAAAGCAAGCTCTTCAAGAATAGTGCTGGTTTTTTACAGAAAGTTTTATCATTAATAGGGCTATAAAGTGGCGAAACCTGTCTGGCCCACTGAGCGTACGGACGGTGGACTCATTAATGCTTGGCAGAGTCTCCTCCTGGGTGGCACTGTAGCAGTTGCTCTTGCGATGGAGCAGGGGAGGCACATCCCCCACATTCTCCTTCCTCCCAGGCTGTCCTGAGAATCCATCATGTTTACCACAGGCTCCCCACCCTTTGGCACCATGGGTGCCTGCTACCACTGTAGCCCAAGATATGGACAGTCCATTTCAGTTCCCAGGATTTGGAAGTGCCGGCACAGGAGGTCGGTAACCCCAGAGGAAGGTAAGCTTGAAAACAGAAGCCTGTTCTCTGGGTTGCAGGTGGGGAGAGAAGGGTGTTTATTGAACATAGAGATGAATCTAACTAGATCATCAGAGTAGAAGTTTCTCTCTACTTAGTGTTTTTAGTTTTCTAGTTTTTATGGGCTGAACTATGAAGAATTCTTGCTGAAAAGTCATTGTTTTGTCGCATAAGTTGATTCAGATGTCCTCCAGTTGTTACCTGCAGGGGTGCTGAGCTCCAATTTTTTAAATTATACCATCTGAATATTAGCATTTTCATTCAATTATGTTGAACAAAACTAAGAATTTGTGTCTAATTTTTTTTTTTTTTTTTTTGTAAAGGAAGGTTTAGGGCCAATCTTTTTTTATAGACATTATTTTCTTCATAAAGACTTTGGAGTATGAATGTGACTAGAAATTGTTTGAAATTTAAAGATTTTATACCATTCTTTAAAGATAGGTTGATGTAATAAAATGCTGTATCAATATCAAGAAATACTTAATCTAGATTATTTAACCAAAATAGGTGAAAATATTTGTATCTAATATTTCATATGGAAATTGTTTAAATCATGCTTTTTGTATTTAATATTTAATATGAGCATTATTAGGATGTGAGAGGAAGAGATTTTCTGATTTCTTGTTTCCTACAGGAACTGTCCCTCATTCCTGTCAAACAAGTTTCACTTGATTCTTATCAACAAGTTTATACTGAAATTAGAAAAATTACCTAGGAAAAATAAATTATGTAAAGGTAATTTCAGCATTAAGGGAGAAATTGACATTTTTTACTTTCCTATTTCTCTGTTTGCTGGTGCTTATTTGAAGCCATGATCTCCATTTTTCTGGTTTGTTCTAATCATTTAGATGGACTTCTTAGTATGCCCCTGAGAATTTTTGTGTTTGGAGAATCGTCAACTGTTCCAACGGTACCAAATGGACTGGATGTTAAACTATAAGGAAAGTTATTAATAAAACAAATGAGAAAATCTCTTACGTTATAATTACTTGGTTGGAACTAGCAACTAAAACAGAAAAAGCTAGTTTCCCATGGAGGATATTAGGCAGTGAATTATATAAGTTTAGGTTTGCAAACTACATTTTGTGATGTATTGGCATTTCATAGAGATACATGCACATGTATTTACATTTTCTCAGAATTCATGTGATTTCATCTTGTGGAAAGTCAGAAGCAGTTTTAGAAAAAGTTTCTGCAAATTCACAACACACTATATCATTATTTTGATGCAAAAGTCTTTGCAAATTCACAACAATTTTCTTTCTAGGAACACGAAAAACAGTATTATTTCTCTTCCGTACTGCCACTCCATCACCCATAACCTAAACTAGATGAAGAACAGGCATTTGAATGCGAGGTCAATCTGAACTTTATTCTTAGTTCAAACACTAATTTGCTATATGGTCCTGAGTATGCTTCATAACCATTGTTTGCTCTAGTGGTTCTTCCTTTGAGGCAATATTAATCTTTGTGTTCCTTCTGTCTCATCAAGAGAGTACAAAAATGTTGTTTGCTAGATAATAGTTATCTCTAGTAGATGTGGGTGAAGCACAGTTCAGAAATTAATGTTTACTTATTGGAATCACTGCAAAACATTTGTTAAATATCTCATTCCACGTGTCTGTAAATTTTGATCCCTGAAGTGGACTCCATAAGTTCATTGAGGTGCAAGGAGCAAACATTCAGCTTAATCCGTAGTTCAGATTTTCCAAAAGCATATTAAGGTTAAATTACTTGTGTGGGGAAAAAGATGTTCAAGAGCATATGCTAGTTAAATAAGAAAACGCTGAGAAATGAATGCTACCTTGTCAATCTCTCAGCCCCTGTGTATTTCTCAGAATGCCAGTAATCAAAATGCAGCTATGGTTTCGATGCCTTCCAGATTTTAGATTACTCTTAAGGAGATGTGGAATTTCTGCATTGTCTTCTTTATGGCAGGAAATTACAAATACTTTCGTTGTTATTGCCAGAATCTGAGGGCGTGTAACTTCCAGCAGTGGCACCTGGATTTGTTTTCTCTCTCTCTCTTTTGGAGTAGGGGTTGGGGACTCCGTGAGAGTTGTTAGAGGGGAGTAATTTCTCCAAACTAGATCCTCCATTGTTCTTAAGCTCTCACTATGTAAGTGATTTACCTGGATCTGAGGCTAACTTTATTTCAAATAGGATATTTCTCAGTCTCTGCAGGATCATCCATAGCTCCTCTGAAATTTGGGTCAGTGCCACACTTAATTGGTTGTGGTAATGATAGGAATAGTGGTAGTGTTGTATTGGTGGAAACAATAGTAATAATAAGCATTTATTGAGTGCTGTAAAACATGTTTCAAGTACTTCATTTTCTTTAATCCTCAACAAACTTTTGAAAGATCTCTGTTATTTCCATTTTCTGTATGAAGGACCTGCCTAAAGTCAGATGGATAGTAACCTTCCTGAATTCAAGGCCTATACTTTGTCGACTATATTTCTCATGAGGGGAAAAAAAGCCATATCTAGTATTATTTGTTTTCGCATCTTATAATCATGTTTGGGCTTCAATATGAATTTCCTCTCTACAACTGCTTGATCACAGGCAGTTTTGCTGGAAGAGGCTGGAATGGAGTGCCAAATAATGAGCAGAAATAATTTAAGCCTGGGAGGTGTTAAAAAATAAAAAAAAAAACTTTAGACAAACTAAATTTAACAGAATTTAACTGAGCAAAGAACGATTCTTGAATCAGCCCCCAGAACAAGAATAGGCTTAGAATGACTTCAGGGCTGCCGCATGGTCGGATAACATTTATAGACAGAAAACGGAAATGAGGCATAGAAACAGCTGGATTGGCTACAGCTGGGCGTTTGCCTTATTTGAACACGGTTTGAACAGTTGGCTGCCTCGGATTTGTTGCAACTTGGCTGCTGTGATTTTCCAAAGCTTGTCCTTGGATGAAGCACAGATTAATGGGAACCAAGGATACTTTAAAAGAGTTTTATAAACAGATATAAAGGAAAGTAGAACATTATGCTTCCTAGACTATAGGTCAATCCCAGTGAAAAAGTTAGTCTACGTTTACATCTTTTTTCTGTATAAATGGGGATTTAAGTAACTACTAATAAGGCTAAGGAAAACCATAGCACTATCCAAATGCCAGGGACATAGCTAAAACTCAGGAATGTCTTTTTATAGTTGGATCTCTGTAGTCTTTCTGGATATACCTTTAAGGTGAGTGATTACAGTCCCCATTCACCCTAAGAAAATTCTTTAATTCAGCCCAGTCCAAAGCTACCTGAGAAACTTACTATTATTGCAAGCAGGTGTGTGAGAGAATCTAGTTGAAATGAATAATGATGCAAATGGATTTGCTGGTTGGAGTAAAGGTGGTGGAGAATTCCTCTCATTGGAAGCTGCTAAGGTTAATAAAATCTCATGACCACAAAGAGTTAAGAGTCAAGCCATAAGGTGGAAAGGGAACTTCTAAGTGGTAACTGAAAGCTTGGCCAGAAATAGCAACATGGGAGCGGAGCATAGGTTTAGGGATACGAGAGGCAGGAAGGGTGAGGAAGAACAGGTTTAGAGGAAACAGGCAAGAATTTCCAGACAATTACCTGATGCAGGTGCTGTGCACAGCTGGATTTCAGGTGCTCAGTGTATTGTGGTTGTGGGAGAATTATTTGCATGTAAAAGATAGGAGAGGTGGGGGAGGGTGTATGTGAGGGAGGCTGGCAAGACAGCAAGTTTGTGTGCGTGCGTGTGTGTGTGTGGCTTAAGGATGAAATCCAGTTTCCTTAGCAAGGCTGTACACAAGGACCTCAACCTGAGCCTTGCCTACCTCTTTCATAAGCAACCCACATACCAGTCCGTTGAAAATATGCCATCTTCTTACACATACATTCTTTTATGTGTACATGTTTCTTCTGATTTGCCTCGTTAGATTTTATTCATCTTTCAAGTATTATTTCCCATGAGAAGTGTCCCATTGTGACTCCTAGCCTCCCACCCTCCTTATAGGACAGCCTTAGGCAACTCTGCTCTTTATTTCTTACGTACTCTCCTTTTAACACTTAAATTCTAAGAATTTATTTAGTTCTTCATTTTCCCCATGGGAGACTGGACTCCTTGAAGGCAAGGGCCTTGTCTTAGTTATCTTTGTATCATATGATTCCGTGCCTGGCATAGTGGGTGCTTAATCAGCATTTTGACTGATCGATAGATGAAGTCTTGAGGACTCTATAAAATCAATACCTGGATCATATATTGAATGAAGCATCAGTGCAGGTCAGTTTATCTTCTGAGGCCTGCCCAGCCACCAGACCCCTAAACTTTTCAGTAGCTGGCTGGACAGTAACGTAGAGATGCTTGCATCTTTTCAAACATGGATAGGCAAAATAAGGGAGGGGAAAAAAGTTAATTTCCAGAAGTCAAAGATCTTAAATTTTATCAGCTAAAGTAGGATTATTTCTATACCTTTAATGATAGTTCTGTAGTTGTTTTGGGGCATTTGGGTCATGCTACCTGTCAGGTGATGAGAAATATGGACTTTATAGTTCAGGAGACATTACAGCAGTTGTGACTATTTACCCACAGGCTCTCTCCAAAAGAAGGTGCATTGTTGGTCATGTGGCAGGGGAAGGAAATCCTAAGTGCTTTTGTCATGAGACGAGGAGAGACTCGCGTTTGCGTGGTGTTCTTGGGTACACAAACAAGCGACTGGATGATTCAAATGATTGGATCGACAATGACTTGTTTCTGAAACGGAACAGATGTGACAGACAGGCTTCCGGAATCCACTGACCACACATTCCATGTTCAACACTTATGCAGATTCTTTGCAAAATATTCATATTTTCATCATTTCTGCATATATTTATGTTTAGGTCTAAATGTTCAGGCAGCCAGAGGCCAATTATTTCTTCTTATGTCACTGTCCAGAAGTTAGGCTTCTAGGATGCTATACTTTAGAGTCCTGAGCTGCTTCATTCCTCATCCTTGGACAAGCAAGGACTTGTAGAAATAATAACCCATAGGCCTGGCCTAGGAGGCCATGTGGTGCCTCCTGTCCATTCTTGCAGCACATTGAGATATAAAGGGCAGGCACCAGCAGTAGTGTCCTATAGGACCTTGACGGCAGAACAGGCTCAGAGGGAAACCAGGCTGACAATTCTGAACAGAGCTGCTCCAAGAGAAGGTGTTGGGTAGGAAACCAGCTTACAAGACCTTGGAGAACTGCCAAGGGGAGGAGGCTTGACTTGGACCTTAGAGAACTGAGCCTAGAGCAATTCCTGAGCTAAGGAGCGGGTAGGTGGCTAAGGATCTGGTTTCCCACACTTGTGGGTGAAAACATCGTTAAGGCTAATTAAAGGAACAGTAGAAGCAGTTTCCAGTCAGGGTTTCATTGTTAAAGAAGGCTCTGTTTTGAAGTGTGCTGGTACCTCAGGGGCCTCAGCTGTAAGACGGTCTGGAAGGAATCACAGATGAAAGAACTGACGTGGCCATGGAAGCTGGCTCTGAGGTGGAGCACCAGGAATCCAATGCACAGTGTTCAACGTGGGGCCCCTGTCTAGAAGGGGGAGAAGTAACAGAAGGTGGGTGGTGGTACTATTTAAATTGGGGTATGAGGTGGGCTGTAGAGGAAGGTGCCTCCGTATACTGACACTGGATGATTTTTGTGTTTTCTGTAGGAGCGCAGGTATTGACTAAAGATGGGGGAGCAGGGTCATACTTCATGGAGGAGCAAACTGTTATTGGAAAAAAGAGGCTGCATAATTGTCTGTATCGTACCCTATGTTCACATCTATGTTACATAAACAATATAAGCCAACAACAAAAATTGTGTGTAGAAAGAAAGGCTGGAATGAAATCACTGAACTATTAATTGAAAAAAATAAGCTTATATAGTTTAAAATAATAATTCAAATTTTGTAGTGGACCTACGTTACAAATACATGGAAACACTCATCCTGTTTAATTACTTCACTGAAGTTGTTTGAATTCATGTCAAGGAGCCCACTGACCTTTAGGTAAGAATATGTCAGAAAGTGAGTAACCCCCTAACAAATGATCACACAGTACACAGGTCAAGCTTTGGCCACAAAGCATCCAAATTACACCAATAAATGCAGATATTTGAAACAGCATATTGAGAGGTAGATATGCCTTGGGGGTGTTAAACACTTTGGTTGTACTTTAGATATAAGTATTTTCTTCTTTTGTTCCGCCACACTGAGTCATTGTGAAGAAAATAGAGAAGACACTGTTGTCAAAGCACCTAACAGCGAAGGTTCTCTTAGACTTTCCCTGCCTTCCCCTTTGTCCCAGTACACCAGGACTGCCTAGGGCAGCTGTAACCTGGAGGCTTAACCTTTCTGACGATATAAACCCCAGTAGCTGTGTAGGCCTTGGCATTTGGATAACTCTGCTGCAAATGCCCTTCATTTCTTGCCATTTACCCACACCACTTCCTAGCAACCCACATTTCCCATGTGATCTCTAGGAGAACAGGGAAAATATCCTAAACTTCTGTTGATTGGGCAGCCGTGACTGTTATCACGTACTCAACAAGTAGTGGTGAAAAAATACACCAGATGTACAAGTAGAATATAGGCCAGTCAGTTGATGAGCTGGAGTTTTTGTAACCACCTCTTGCCTCTAATATCTTTGGAGTGTTTTTATGATAGGGGTTAAACTAAGCACTAGTGCCTGAAATTCTTTGCTGCAGGTACCCAATGCTCTTAGGTTAGGCATCTCTAGGGAACCTTTTAATTTTATTGCATAGTTGTGCTTAGTACTTGTTTAATGGAGCAGTAACAGTTCCTCTTTTTTTAATTAAAAGAATTATATAAGAAAGCTAGTACAGAAAACAGAACAACAAAATCTTCCATAATCCATCCACCTCAACTCTTCATAGAGATAGGTGTTTTTAAATAACAAAGGTCATGGAAACAAAATTATATAAAAATATTTTATATTTTATACACTGCCATCTAACATTATTTCAAACTTCTAATGTTTATATACCATCTCATTAATTATACCTTTATAATTTTAAGGGGTAACATTTTATCATGTAGATGACTATGGTACTAAATCCATTATTAGACATTTAAATTGTTTCCAAGTTGAAACCAATAAAAATGCTGTGGTTAAAATCTTTATTTATATAGCTTTTTGTTTTCATAGACATGAAATTGTAAAAAGATACAAAAATTTTGTTAATACTACAGTTCTTTCCAAAAAATTACAGTAAAATGTGATACAACCAATTCATATAAAATGGTAACTTAGAGTTTTTAAAAACAGCTTTATTAAGATATAATACACATGCCATATAATTCACTCATTTAAAATGTACAATTCAGTGGTTTCTAATATATTCAGAGTTGTACAACCATCATCAAAATCAACTTTATAACATTTTCATCACCTCCCCCGAAACCGCCATACCATCAGAAGTCACTCACCATTTTCCCACAACCCCGTCCAGCCCAAGTTATCACTCAGCTGCTTTCTGCTTCCGTAGATTTGCCTGTTCTGGAAATTTCATGTAAGTGGTATCATGCAATATTGTGGTCTTTGTGACTGGCCACATCTACTTAGCATGTTTTTGAGGTTTTTTTATAGGCAAAAGATACTCCATCATATGGATATAGCACATTTTGTTTATCCATTCATAAGGACACAAACATTTGAGTTATTTCCACCTTTTGGCTATTATGCGTAATGCTATGAACATTTGTGTACAAGTTTTTGTGTGGACATATGCTTTTATATTTCTTGGATTTATTTCTAGGAGTGAAATTGCTGAGTTGTATTCTAATTCTTGATTTAACCTTTTGAGGAAATGCCAAGACTGTTTTCTGGAGCTGCTGTACCATTTTAGGCTCCCACCAGCAATCTTGTGAGAGTCCCAACTTCTTCACAGCCTCATGAACACTTGTTGTTATCTGCCTTTTTAATTATAGCCATCCAAGTGAAGTGGTATCCTACTGAGGTTTTGATTTGCATTTCAAAGGATCCTTTTAAGTTTTTTTATTTTTTAAATTAACTTGTGTAGGGTTGAAAGCATTTTACAATGTACATTTTAAAAATCAATGTGATTTATAGAGGGCATGTGCAAAGCACCATGGAAAACACACAAATGAATCATCTCATAGATTGTGAGGGAAATGGAAATATGCCATGAGAAATGAATGTAAGGTCAGGAATAGCATACCATAAAAATGTAAAACTAACATTTGAATGGCAGTTTATAATTCCATAGCACTTATTCACATGTGTTAACTCATTTACTCGGAATAATTATCATAATTGCTATACAAAGGCATCTTGAAAAATGTAAAGGAGTTGTTTTTAGAACTTCTTTAAGGTTAGTAAAAAAATATACTGCATGCCAAGACATTAAAAATTGTTTTAATGTGGGAAAATTTTAATGGACTAAAAATACTGACAAGTTGTTCTTATTTTTGTTTTAATAACAGAGAAAATGGCTAAAGGAATAGCAAAATAGTTTTAATTGGGATTTAATATTGCATTTTTAAATAAAAGACTGTTAGTTATCAAAATGCTTTAATGATCTGTGTTTATATGAATTTAACCTGAATGTAATCAAATATTAAAAAGAAAAAGAGAAGCGTCAATGTGAGGGGCAGGGGGGACGTGTTTTACTGATGTTATTTGAGATGCATGACAGAATAGCTATTCTCAAAAAGTGCTCTCATTGGTTAATACAGAATTTTACCTTTTTGTTACAAAACTATTATATGGCCATTATAGAAAAATATAGAAGATTCATAAGGATACGAAAAAAACCTTCCATTATCACCACCCATAGAAAAATTACTGCTAAAATTTACATTTATTTCCAGTCTTTTTACTGTACTTTAAATAATTTCCTGAACTTGATACATAACCTTTTGGTTCCACATGTTATAAGCATTTCCTGTGTTTTTTAACTTTTCATAAATATTGTTTCAGTTATTGTGAACAATTCTGCAAAGAGAATAGACCATCTGTGTATTATTTACCTAATTCTGGACACTTTACTTGCTTACGGTTTTTTAGTGTCTTAATAGTCTGACACGTATTTTTGCATAGAACGTTTGCATTTTAGAGAATTTGTTTATGGTAGATTCCTAGGAGTAGCGTTACATTGTCAAAAGTATGACAATTATCAGTTATTTTAATATTTATTACCAAATTGTTTCTCCAAATTTTATTCAATATACTTTTGCCTGAAGAGTATTCGTGCACTTACCCATTTATGTATTCAATAAATATTTAATGGGAACTTGCTGTGTCCAGGTGCTAGGTGAAGTGCTGGTGCTAACTTAAACATCATGGGCACTGTCTTACTTTTTTAGGTTTTTAAGGTTTTAGACTTTCTGATTTACAGTGAAATGTTCTTTGAGCTTGCATTTTTTTTTTTTAACTTTCATTTTAGATTTGGGGATACATGTAAAGATTTGTTACATAGGTAAACATGTGTCATGGGGGTTTGTTGTACATATTATTTCATCACCCAGGTATTAGGCCCAGTATCGAATATTGTTTCTGTTTCTCTCCCTCCTCTCATGCTCCCCCAGTAAGTATGCCCCAGTATTTGTTTCCTTCTTTGTGTTCATGAGTTCTTACCATGTAGCTCTTGCTTATAAGTGAGAACACGCAGTATTTGATTTTCTGTTCCTGCCTTAGTTTGCTAAGGATAGTAGCCTCCAGCTCCATCCATGTTCCCACAAAAGACATGATTTCATTCTTTTTTATGGCTGTGTAGTATTCCATGGTGTTATATATACCACATTTTCTTTATCCAATCTGTCATCGATTGACATTAGGTTGATTCCATGTCTTTGCTATTGTGAATAGTGCTCGCATTTCATTTGGCTTGCAATTCTTTTAGCTATTACTAATGGTGTTTAAAATTTCCCCATACTCATTGGTGGTTTATTTTTATTTTCCCTTTGGCCATTTATCTATTAATGTTTTGACAAAAATAAGGAAACTATAATGGATTTTTATGTTGTTTTTGTACAGGAACCTCAAAAACCTTACTTGTATTTTAGAACAAAGACATTCGTTAATTTAATAAAATATTTTAGTTTGTTACTAAACCAAGTATCCATCTTTGTCTTGAATAGAGTCTAGCACACTCTAGACCAAGTATGTTTTATGCCTTCCTTGCTTTTGGGAGAAGAAATAGGTTATAAATGGTAAAGTTATGACAAGTTTGCTAGGTTGTTTAGTTTATTCTTGGGTTAATTGTAGGCATGGGGACATTTTTAGTATTAGACTGGATAACTCCTTCTCTGTCCTGGTAACTGATTGATTGTCTGAAGGATTCATATTGGGAGGCAGAGTGGTAATCAATATTGTAGGCTGAGGTCACTGACAGAGGCCAAAGACAATAATGTGTGAAATTTAGGATGAATTGCTTTTTGGGTTTTGTCTGGATTTACTAAGACAGGGGAGTTGTTTGGGCAAATGTTGCCTCTTGAAGGTCTCTTTGAAGTGACCATCTAATGAATCAAGGAAAAGGCAGTTAAATCCCTCTTGGTGAGAACATCAAAAGAGGAATAGGATATAGTTACACATCAGGAGCCAAGGGCTATCAGTTGACCTTTCTTAAGAGTGGGGAGAGGAATTTGAATGATTGGGTAGTTTTCATTATATAGTGGCCTTTTTAAAAATCCTTTAACTTTCTTCTTTTTTTCTCTCTAACTTCAGTTTCTCCAGGCCTCTTGTTGTTTAATAGCAGAGTTAGAGAATTATGTTATCTACCTTGCAATCTCATAACTTAAGCTGTTTTTTCTTGGAGGGCAAGGAGAGTAAAATAATACTATCTTGAATGTATTTTCTCTTCTTATGTGCCATTATCTCCTTTCCCTACTCATGGGAGTAAGAGACATGTAGATAGAAGATTCACACCCACTGATTGTTGCAGCATGTCCTTTAGCTTTATGTTTTTCCCCCTCCATCAAAACTTTTACCAAAGCAGTGTTTAGTTGTCTGATTGAGTTTTATGTCTTTTCTTTTTTCTAGTTAAGCCAATGAAGATGCCAGTAAGAACTGCCAAAAAATGAGTAGGCAAGAAAACAGAGAGGGCTTAGTCAAAGGATGGTAAAAACATGACACACACACACCCCACCACCATCCATCCTGTGCCAGGGAAGTCATTGCTCTCTCAGAGAAATCACGAGACTCTTTCTTACTGGAGCTGAACCTGGCACAGAATTCTTGCCAGTGTTGAATTCTAGTCCCTCACTCCCAATAACATGGCATCCAAACTGAAACCTTTGTTATTTTCATGATAGAAGATCTGCAAACACACCTCTGTGGCTTCCAGAGTTAACTGTAATAAATAAGGGGCCAGCATGAAAAATAAAAAATATACTAGCATATTTACATTTTATTTAAATGTCTTAAAAGAGGGATCATCATAGTACCACCTATATGCAGAAGAAAACCAGATCTGATATCTTGCATTGCTAGAGTTGATTTTGAGACTCATTCATTATTTAGTTTCAGGTAATGATAAGTATGATGGGTAAAATACTAGAGAGCTTGTTGGCAAAGTTGGCAAAAAGGCAGTGACAAGAAAGCCTTTCTGCAGGAAGGATATTTGAGCATGAACTTGAACTTGAGTGATGTGAAGAAATCAGCCATTTAACAGCCTGGGGAACATCTTAGCCAAGAAAACACCAGTGTAAATGCCAAAGGCAGGAATGAGGTTGGTGTGATTACAAAACAGCAAGAAGGTGAGGGTGGCTGGAATGAAGTAAGGGAGAGGTTAGGAGATGGGGAGAAAGTGATAGGCGGGGATCAAGTCCAGTGATGTTCTTTAAGGCCAGGGATTTGCATTTTATTTTAACTATGATGGGAAGCCACTGGAGGATTTTGATCTGAGGAATGGTGTGACATTTTTAAAAGATCGTTGGCATGCTTTGTGGAGAGTATTGTGTCTAGGCACGAGTGGAAGAAGGAAGAAGAGCTAGGAGATTTTTTCCACTTGCCCAGATGAGAGAGGTAGTGGCTTAGACTGAGGTGGTAATGATGTGTGAAGTGGTCAGATTTGGGATACTGTTTGGCGGTAGAGCAAACAGGTTTTTCTTATAAAATTTAGGCAGAATGTGAGGGAAAGAGAGGACTCAAGGATGAAGCAGGTTTTAATCTTAGAAACTGAGAGCTATGTAATTAGATGGGAAAGACTGGGGGAAGAACAAAGTTAGAAGGAAAATAAAGAGTTTGGAATGAGTATTAGCCAAGCAATGAGTACTTGGGTGCCTGTATGAGATAGGGCGAGAGCTTATGGCCAGATACATTAATTTGGAAGTCACTAGAGCTGAGATGATATTTTTAAAACTGAGACTGAATGAGATGACAGATGGAGTGAATGAAGACAGATAAGATTCTGCACATATCTTTGGCGTTCTGAAACATTTAGAGCAGTGCTTCTCAACTAGGGGCGATTTCAGAGATTTTAGTTGGCCAAGGGATTGGGGAGGGGATGCTACTATTAACTAGTGAGTAGAGGTCAAGGGATGCTGCTGAACATCCTATTGTACAGTGCAAAGGTCATCCTCCCACAGAAAACAGTTATCTGGCCCAAAATTTCAATGGTGCTGAGATTTAGAACACTGAGTTAGAAGGATGAGGAGCCAGCAAGGCAACTGAAGAGTGAACAGTGAACTCAGGAGAACTTGGATGGAAAGAGTGTTTTCTGAAAAGGAATTTCAAGAAAAAGTATGCATTCAACCCTGCTGGATGCTCCTGAGAAGTTCCATGAGATGATGAAAATTTGGGGATTATCAGTATGACTCAAAATTCCTCTAAAAGCTAATAGATTTAAATGATGTTTATACACTTTTGTAGAATCATGTACACATTGAAGAAAGCTGACTTTAAAAAAAAGGCCACAGAGACAATGCCAAATGAAATTTTGGCATTCTCGTTGCTTAGCGTTTTGTGTCTGTGTGTGCGTGTGTGTGTGTGTGTGTGTGTGTGTGTGTGTGGATTCTGGTTAGCTGTAATCAAAATAGGAATTTATTTACAGAACATTATGGTATGTTAAGAAGCAAGGAAAAATTGAATAGTAATATTGGGCCAGGTGGCAACCAGGAAGTACTGAGAATCCCATAAGCAAAAGTTCCTGGATATTTTCTGCCATTTCTAAGATTCAGATCCAGCGACTCCAGATCAGGTTGAGACATGGCTGCTCAGAGCCTCCCCTTATGTACTGGGAGCAGTTCCGAGAGAAGGCAGAACAATCATGGGATGGACAGCCATTCTAAGGGGTACTTTCCAGCTTTCACCCCTTCATGCTACACATCAAAGAGCAGCAGACTCAGCTCTACCAGGCATAACTGCAAACCCTTTCTCACTAATAGGAGACAGTACAAGCTCAGACAGTAATGAGATCTGGAGTGATGCCATAGGCACGCTGTTCTTTGAGTCCTTGCTGAGAAGTTTTTTTTTTTTTCTTGTCCTATTACAACATTTTATAACCTTATGAATCAATGGATACTTTTATTGTAAATAATATATCCCAGTAGTGAGACCAAAAAAAAGTGAAGAAAAGGAAAAGTAGATATTTATTGAAAGAGAAAACAGGAAGTAATTAATCTTTAGATATCCCAACAGTATATAAGAAAATACAGTTTTAGTCAAGATTCCCAATTTTTCCGCCTGATCTCAAAGCCATATAGTCTATAAACCTTTCCCCAGTCATTACCCATTTCAAGTCAGCCTTGCCTTTAGGCAGCATTTCAGCTTGTCTGGATTCTTTGGGGAAGACAACCCTTTATTTCTGAGAGGTCTGAACCATTGACACTCCATCTAGATAATATTATGGGAGTCTTCTGCTAAATTATCCTCTAGATTCCTCTGATACCCCACCAAATCCCCTACAATCCTATTTTTAATAGGGTAAATTATACTAGCTATTAATTGCAACCCCTACCCTTTTATTGTCTGTTTTATTGTTTTCTTGACAGGAGGATCTCAAAGTGGCCCAAGGAAAGTCTTTGTTTCTAATTCTGAGGGATGACTCCTGCTCCCCAGTTCTGACCAGTGGGGACATAGCTCCATTTAGTAATGAAACATCCAGAGCACAGAGAGCACCTGTCTTAGAATCATTACAGCCAGGGGGAAAAAATGTTTAATATTAACCCTTTGGTTGCTCATCCCCTCTTTGAAGACAGTGAGAGAGATTGCGTCAGACCAGAGCATGTGCTATGTAGTGAGACAGCTCCCCAGCTTGCAAAGTGCCACATCCCAGGGCATCTCCACCACCTCTCAGAGCTCTTGGAGAGGGTCATTCTGTCTTTTGCTTATTGCTTATCACAGAAATCACCACCAATTAGATTCAGCTTTTTGCTTTTTCTTTGGATGGTGCAAATATTAAGACTGAAATTAGCATTGTTTTTAACATAGAAATGATATATTTTAATTTCTGCAAAGAAAGTAGTGTCAAATCCCTTTAGTAAAGTAATACCTTTACAAATTTATATCAAATTATCTCATTTTTCCTTTACTCTTTTTTCTTTTTCAGTTAATTCACATAATCTTTGGCTCCATGGAAAATTACAAAACTATTTGAGAATTACATTAGGTGGAAAACATTGCTTCAGGAATACATATGTATTACTAGCTTCCCTAGTAATTTTATTTTTATTTCCTTTAGCTGATTGAGTTCTCAGTGACTGGCGCTATCTTAGGTTCATCTCATGTTTCAGTTGTGCTGAGTCCTCTGTTGTATCATTTTCCCCAACCACATACCAGGCTGGTTGTGGCTTTCAAACTTCCTGCATCTCTGTCATTAATACATATAATTGTCATTTCAAATAAAAAGAAAATAAATTATTTGGTGCTTCTATTCCTTAGCAACAAGTCACTGTTGTGACTCATTTTAAATTATAAATCGTGAAAATTTGGCAAGAAAGTCCACTTACATATTTATAAGTAAAATTTAAGCCCAAAGTAAAAACGTGACTCCTGAAATACTTGTCAGCACCATACAGTTCAGTCTAATGCTCTTTGTTGTTTTGAAGCCATTATTGACAAATTTGTGCATCTTATCATTTCTTACCAATGTGAGTCTCAAAAGTTTCTATTTTATCATTTGGTGAAGTCGTTTTAGGGAATGTTTATCATGCACTTGACTGTATTGATAAAAGTTTTCTTCAGCTGACAAATATATGATGAACTCAATTTTATTCTTAGTATAGATTTTGTTAACTTTTAAGGATCAGTTCCTTCCTGAAAATTTTGCCGATGAAGTTAATTTTCTTTTAGTAAATTGATTTTTCTTCTGACTTGCATTTTAAATTGGAGCTGTATTTTCTGGTAGGATTATGCCCCCAAGGCATGGTAAAATCACATTTGAAATTACTTCAGGGGGAAGAAAAGGGCAATTTTCAGATAGTGATAAGATGCTAAAAACAAGTTCCTAAATTAAAGATGATTTGGGTTAATTTTAAGCTTGACCAAATAAATTCAAGGTGTAATAGAATAGAATCCATGATAACTTTGCTGAACAAAACATTCTGAAAAGACCCTGACACCTCAAATACTCTTCTGTATGACAAAATGAAGCTCATTTTGATGGATTAGGGTTTTTGTTTTTCTCCTTTGGTATATTTTAGTTTGAAGGGAGGATGAGAAACAACATTTCAAATATTTCACAATGGATAAAATTAGAGAACACATTTGTTGAACCATTCATTGGAACTCGAAAGTGAATCCTTTGGAGAAATGGAGCTCTGTCTCATTCTACCTTTTTGCCCTCTACAGGGTCTAATTCAGCACTGAGCAGAGAGTAATAATTCTAACAGCCAGTGTTTATGTACTATAGGTGCCAGGCACTGCTCTGAGTCCATTGTATATATTAACTCTTTAATCTTTACAGTAACTCCAGAAGGTGAGAACCATTATTTTCCCCTTTCACAGAGGAGACTGGGACATAGAGAGGTTAAACAAATTGCCAAGGTCTCTTGGCTAGTAAGAGGTTGGAGCTGAGATTTAAACCAAAACTGTTCTGCTACAGAGTCTATGCTAAGCTCAATAGTAAGTGTTCATTCGGACTGATAAAAAAGAGTAGATCTTATCACCTGAAAAACCTGGATGTTCTGAACATAAAACTGTTCATGTAATGTATATTCAACAAATATTATTGTATTCAACAGATAATATTATATATCTACTAAACACAGGCACTGTGTCAGATGCTGGAGTGCCTGGTACTGGAGAAGGCAAGTAAGGTTCTGCCCCATTAAGCCTTTTCCTGCATCCTAAAGACAAATAAAAAATAAATTAAAGACATTCTATGGAGGAAAAATCAGATTGCCATGAAAATAACCACTGGAGACATCTATTTTAAACAGGAATATCAGAGAAGGCCTAATTAGTTCCATGGTTTGAAAATTTGCTAAAAGTACATTTCTTTATACTGAATACCCATATGAGAAAGTTTTATTATAAATTTTCATCTTGTGGAAATGAAATAAAACCAATGTCAGTCAATGTTTCCATAATCTGTCTCCCAACTTTAGGAGGTTTATGAAAGGATTAAAAAGCAGAAAGACATCATTTCCTTTGTGTTTGCTCATGGGTCATATATACCCCACGAGGCAAACTCCATGGGCTTTTCCTGCCATTGTGGTCTCCATAATACCCAATATCATTTAAATTTATGGTGGAATCTTTCCTTGTCAAGAAGAAAGAGAAGACAGGGAGAAGGAGGGAGAGAGGAAAAGAAGAAAGAATGAGGAAGGATGGAGAGAAGGAATCTGGTCATTTAGGGGTGGCTTAAGACTGGATTCACCTTCTACCTGATGGAACACTAGCTTCCATTTACTTAAATTTAGTTTTATGAGAATAATCTAGCTTTGGAGTTGGAAAGAAAACTTTTATCTTCCTGCTCCCCAATGTTTTACTCCTCTATTTACATCCCTCCCTAGCACATCTTCTCATTTCAACAATAGCTCCTTCTTTCATTGAAAATTAAGGGGGAAATTATGTCTTTGAATTTGAGTATGAATGCTTCTGGAACTTGCTCAGTAATACTTACAAAGACACAGGTCCTGATATAGGGGAAAACCTCTGAAGACTCAGCTTTATGGTAAAGCAGATACACATAAAATAAATTAGCACATAACGGAGCGTCACATGCTGTAGTATCATACATGTACAAAGTACACCCAAAAGAATAGAAAAGGGGAGATAAACTTAGTCTGGAAGACACAAGTAAATTTGGTAGAGGAATTGAAATTTAAGGAGGGTCCTGAAGGATGGGTAGCACTTGTCTTTCAGATACTGGTATACAGTCAGTCCAAATAAAGTGAATAGACAAGGAAGTGTATTATGAGGAATGGAAAGCAGCCCAGTACAGCTGGAAGCCGGGATACCTATGTGGGGTTATAGATGGGGATTCGGAAGAATATGTGAAAGCCAAGCATAAATGGTCTCCCTATCCAACCAAAGAATTTGGGTTCTATTCTGTATGCAACAAGAAGTTGTTGAAGGTCTATGAGAAGGGAAATGTCATAATCATAGGACCGATGGGATAGGATTTAAAACAATGACATAAAGTCTCTTGTTAGATCTCATGCTGCCAAAGAATGGCAGGTAAAAATAGCTGTATTTTTGGTTTAAAATAGAATTTATTTTGTGCTTCAGACTGGGATTTGAGTTAGGGGGCAGGGATTACCATGAAGAATTACAGCAAGCTTATCCAACTCCTATCCCAGGGCAGCTTTGAATGTGACCCAATACAAATTCATAAACTTTGCTTAAAACATTTTTTGCGATTTTTTTTTTCTTAAGCCCATCAGCTATTGTTAGTGTTAGTGTATCTTATGTGTGGCTAAAGACAATTCTTCTTCCAATGTGGCCCAGGGAAGCCAAAAGATTAGACACCCCTAGATTACAGGATTATGTAGGTAAGTATAGTTTGAAATTAGAATACCGTTAACTGAATTTACCAAATTGCCAGCCTTCTCCGGTATACTCAACTTGCACATCTTGAAATAATACATCATTGGCAGATAGTCAGTGCCAGATTTGGCTCAATATGCAGCTTCAATTTACAGATGATTTTCAATGTCTTACCATCCTTTGGTGGTTAAGGCTTGTTAAAATCCATTTTCTACCTTTTTACTTATTTTTATTGTTTTCTGGTTATAAAATTAATAGTTGCTTCATTTTCTAAATGAAATTTAGAAAGTCCATTGAAAAAACGGTAGAAAGTACAGAAAAATATAAAGAAGAAACTTGTTGCTAACATTTTGATCTCTTTTACATATTAAAATCAGGGTAAGAATTGTATTTCATACTTGATGTCATATTGTGAACATTTTCTTATGTATTACATATTCTTTGGAAACATGATTTTAAATAATTACATAATATTCCACAGTAATGACTATATCACAATCGATGGTGTTTTGTTTCCCACTTTTTTCTGTCATAGATTATATTTTGGTGGATACCTTGTATATTTGTAATAGATCTCAAATAACAACGATGATTATTCTTTATGATTAGCTTCCATTTACTTAAATTCACAGAAAGATTCACACAAGTGGATTTTTATTGGTTAAAGGATATGAATATGTTTAATATTTTAGAACAGGGGTTTGAAAACTTTTTCTGTAAAACCAAATAGTAAATATTTTTGACTTTGTGGGCCGTAAGATCTCTGTTGCTGCAACTGCTTCTCTTCCTCTTTTTCCCTCTCCCCATCTTGACCCCTCCCCTCCTCCTCCCTTTCCTCCTTTAAAAATGTAAAAATGTACAAAACAGGCAGTAGGCTGTATTTGGCCTTTGGGCCATAGGTGTCAACCCCCGTTTCAGATATTGCCAAATATCTTTTCAAAGTTGTAGATCAATTTACTCCTTTACCAGAAACCTTTGAGTGTATTTGTTTCACAATAGCTTCCCTGTGTTATCTTAATATTGATATGAGGACATTCATTTATTGAGGCATTCATATACTATATTATTTTTCCAAATGTGCAGTTTTATATTTCCTACCTTTTTTTTTTTTTTTTTTACTGTGAAAGTTTAAGACTCTAGGCTCGGTTCAAAATATTCTATTCTACCAAAAACATTCATTTCGTTAGGCACTAAAACTAAATAAATGTGTCTCTAATGTATATGAGACACTCATATACATATGGCCAAGAAGCACTCTCAGCTTCCTGTTTAGTGGAATGACGGCTAAGTTCCCTACTGGAAGCATTCCTCTTTTGGACACGAAGACCTCCAAACCCACCAAGCCCAAAGTTGCAATGACAGGAAGCAGAAGTTCTGCAAATGATTTATTAGGTAAATAGTAAAAAGGGCCAGTCTCACCTCCTCTTTTGAGTCCCACACCTGTGTATTCTGGGAGAAAGACATGTGCTGGAGAAATTGTGAGATTTATGCTACCTCAAAGCTTGGAAAAATGCAGAAATGGTAACTCATACCATATTCCCACTTAAATTCCTTTTTGTTTAGTGAGAAAACTAGATGACTTTTAGAGAATGACTGGATTATTGGAAACATAAATTAAATGGGGATGCCAATTGCAGGTGCTGTTTCAGATATGATATCCCTACCAAATATATCAACACAGCTCCTTAAATCTAATAGGCATTTATTGATTTACAAATGCTTTACTTTCATATCAATTCATCCTGGAAAGAACAGCACTGTACCATCACTGCCTTCTTTTAGGGTTATGACAATTTTCCTATTCTCTTTCATGATACATTCTGAAAGGAGTTTGCTGATAGCTCTCAAAAGATTATACTGGCACATCACATTGCTGCTATTATTCTAATTGGGCATGGTGAGCATCATGTAGCAATCACCCTAGATGCCTTAGTGATACATACAGAAGTGCTAGAAGGTAGGAAATAAACATGATTCCTGATGCTAATTATTGTGTCAGTCAGAGTCCTGACACACAGTACATTCGAAAGAGTTTATTGATAGATTGATTGACTTATTTGAGACAGGGTCTCAGTCTCCCACCCAGGTTGAAGTGCAATGGCACGGTCTTGCCTCACTGCAGCCTCGACCTTCCAGGCTCAAGCAGTCCTCCCACCTCAGCCTCCAGAGTAGCTGAGACTACAGGTGCGCGCCACCCCACCTGGCTAACTTTTTGTAGATTGGGTTTTTTTTTTTGTAGATGGAGTTTTGTAGATGGGGTTTCACCATATTGCCCAGGCTGGTCTTGAACTCCTGGGCTCAAGCAATCCGCCAGCCTCGGCTTCCCAAACTGTTAGGATTACAGGCATGAGCCACCATGCCTGGGCTATACAAGAGAGTTTAAAATGAAAGTAACTTAATGAAGAGATTGTGTGGAGATTGAAGGGCCCCAGAAAACAAGCATGGGCTTGTGAGCTTCCAAGGAACTAGCAACAGCAGAAAGCCCTTACCAACCTTAGGCCTGAAGGGGAAAGGGAGGAGAGAGTATTACAGGAACCTGGCAAGAACTAGAGGCAGGGAAAAGGGCCACGTAGTAAGAGCTGTGGTGGTAGAAGAAAGTAGCCATCTCCAAAATCTTGATTCAGCAGGTATGCAGTGACACAACCTCATCCTCCTGTTACTCTTTTACCTGCTCTTTATGTTAGAAATTCTCCTCCGCTGTCTCATAATCATTGGTTGTCTACCTGCATGAGGTGTGGGTACTAAAAAGCTAACTGAAAGCCCTGAGTGCCTGTGTAAGAATACTGGATTTGAACATCACTGTAGGGTGATCAGGCCTGGCTATTGATTGAGGAACCTCCTGTGTCATTGTCTCCCAGTTCTTTCTCTTGAGCTGGTCGTGTTTCTCTCAGAATAATGTTGTAGTGTGTGCCTAGTTTTAGAGAAGACAAGTGTTCTGGAAGCCTAGGGAGGGGGAGGTGGGAGCTCAGGCCTCAGCATTCAGCATTCAGGAAGCATGTGGTCACTGAATCCACTTTGCTATGAGTTAATCATGCATCAGTTATGCCTGACATCTCCCCCAGTCCGGAGGAGAAATGCCATCAGCCATATTGGGGTAGGACAGTCACTCAGCATGAAGTAAGGCTATCAGTTTCTCTCTGATTATTGAATTAGCTGTGTTCCAAATATTTTCTAATTTCCTTTGTGATTCTTCTTTGACCTATGAGTTATTTTGAAGTGTATGGTCTCATTTCCAAGTTTTTGGGATTTTCCGAATAATTTTCTGTTATCAGTACCTAATTTAATTCCATTGTAGCCAATGAATATATTTCGTATGATTTTGATCCTTTTAAATTCATTGAGACTTGTTTTGTGGCCCAGTGTGCAATCTATTTTGATAAATTCCATATGTACTTGAAAAAATACATATTCTACAGTTATTGAATGGAGTGTGTTATAAATGTGAGGTAAAATTGATGGGTAATATTTAGTTTTTCTATATCCCTACTGATTTTCTGTCAAGCTGTTGTAATTACTAAGAAAGGAATATTGACATCTCCAAATATAAGTGTCTATTTATGTAATTATTTCAGTTCTGATAGTTTTGCTTCATGTATTTTGAAGTTCTGTTATTAATGCTAGGTACAAATAATGAAAATGTAGGCATGTTATGTCTTTTTGATGAAGTGACTCTTTTATCATTATGGAAGTTCTCTGTTTATCTCTCTGTCTGCTCTCCTCCCCACTATTTTTCCCTAAGGTGGTTTCGACACTTTAAAGTTGTCTTTCCACTGTCTTTTGGGCTGCATGTTCTGAGAAGTCTAGTGATTCTTTAGTTTTCTATACATAATATTTTTTCCCTGTCCACTTTTATAATTGTCTTTTTATCACTGATTTTCCAGTTTATTTATTGTAGTTTTCTTTGTATTTATCCTGCTGGGGAGTCATTGAGCTACTGTGATCTGTGGGTTAATAATTTTCTTCAAATTTGGAAAATTGAAGCCAATACTTCTTTAAGTATTTTTCTGCTCCTTTTAGCCCATCTCTCTCTCTCTCTTTTTTTTTAAAGACAGGGTCTCACTCTGTCATCCAGGCTGTAGTGCAGTGGTGTGATCTTGGCTCACTGCAGCCTCAACCTCCCAGGCTCAAGTGACAAGTGATCCTCCCACCTCAGCCTCCCAAGTAGCTGGCACCGCAGGCGCAGGCCACCAGGCCTGGCTGATTTTTGTATTTTTTTTAGTAGAGATGGGGTTTCGCCATGTCACCAAGGCTGGTCTTGAACTCGTGAGCTTAAGTGATCCACCCACCTCGGCCTCCCAAAGTGCTGGGATTACAGGCATGAGCCGCTGTGCCCAGCTACCTACGCTTTCTACTGAGGTGATTTCTGGACTGAAAAAAATTACCAGAGCCCCAGTGACCTATGGGACATTATCAACCAGTCTGAAGTATGTGTAAATAAAAATGGGGCAGCAAGGCGAGTTGGTGCATGCCTGTAATCCCAGCACTTTGGAAAGCCAAGGCTGGTGGATTGCTTTAGCCTAGGGGTTCGATACTAGCCTGGGCAACATGGTAAAACCAAAATCCAAAGATACAAAAATAAATAGCTGGGCATGGTGGTGCATGTGGTCCCAGCTACTTGGGAGGCTGAGGTGGGAAGATCACTTGTCACCTGAGCCCGGGAGGTGGAGGCTGCAGTGATCCAGGATCGCACCACAGCACTCCAGCCTAGATGATATAGTGAGACCCTGTTTAAAAAAAAAAAAAAGGTAGATTTGTTGGGAGAGAAAGTGATAAATCCGGTGCTGGAGTAAAGTGCAGGACTCCTTCTCAGTACTAATGACTGGTGGAAGAAGGGAGATAGGAAAACTCTGGTGCCTAAGACACTCGGGCAAAAGGTGGCGATTTACGAATCTGGATGTGTTATAGAGGCCATTTCTTAGCAGCTCTGATGAAGAGTTCATCACTTTAATTCCAGATCATTGGGCAATCAAGGTAATATCCAAACTTTTCTGGTTAGAAGGGCAAAGGTTATTGACAGACGACTAGACCAGCCTTATTGGCTCTAGTGCTGGCAACAATATTGTGTAAAGATAATTGTTAGACCAAACACCTGGGATGGAGCTAAGGCTAAGATGGGAACTAAGTAGATTATTCAGCTGTTTTTCTCAGAATTTTATATCACAAAAACTTCTGTCAGCCATCAGGGATCAGCTTGTTTCTTCCTTTTGATGATAGGAATGAAATAAAGAATGTCCTTTCATTCTCACTATGTTGCAAGAACACTCAGAGCCATATTGTATTTTCAGTCTCTTAGTTGTATTGTGTATGCTCAATCACATTTAATAATAGTAAATGTGCCTTCTTTTTTTTTTTTTTTTGTATTTATCTTGTTACGTATATTCCTTTTTGTGAGTTTCCTAGGATCATTTCTTTTTGGAAAGGAAGTTTTTAAAAAAATCATTTATTATATATTTCATAATCCAGGGCTTAGTATTTTGTAATTTTTTTCTCTACTTCCTTAGCTATTAAGACAACCAGTAATTATATCATATGTCTTCAAGAGTTGGATTTCCCACTGGTGCAACCATCCTCATAATAATTGGAATAATGTGACATAAAAGGGAAAATGTTATTCAAATTTACTTGTAATGAATGCCATATGACTTTTTTTTTGCATTCTTATTCTTCAGTAATATTTTTGGGGCCAGGCACAATGACTTATGCCTGTAATCGCAACACTTTGAGAGGCCAAGGTGGTAGGATCACTTGAGGCAACACAGCAAGAGTCTATCTCTACAAAAAAAAAATTAAAAACTAGCCTTGTGTGGTGGTGCACACTTGTTGTCCCAGCTACTTGGGAGGCCGAGGCAGGAGGATTGCTGAGCAAAGGAGGCCAAGGCTACAGTGAGTTGTAATCATACCACTGCACTCCAGCCTGGGTGACACAGTGAGACTCCATCTCAAAAATATATATACATGTTTTTTGTTAACAAGCAAGTATATTCTTTCTTTTTTCTTTTTGTTTTTTTTTGAGACAGTCTTACTCTGTTGCCCAGGCTGGAGTGCAGTGGCACAATCTCGGCTCACTGCAACCTCTGCCTCCCGGGTTCAAGCAATTCTTGTGCCTCAGCCTTCCAAGTAGCTGGGATTACAGGCACCTCCCACCACACCCAGTTACTTTTTGTATTTTCAGTAGAGATGGGGTTTTGCCATGTTGGCCAGGCTGGTCTCAAACTCCTGACCTCAAGTGATCTGCCCACCTCAGCCTCCCAAAGTGCTGGAATTATAGGGGTGGGGCCACTGCACCCGGTCATATTCTTTATAACCAAACATACTAAAATTTTTTGATCACTTAAGTATTTGAAGTACTAACATCTAATGTTTTGAGCATTTATTATCTGGGAGTAGACAGAGGCTTTTAATGTCTCAGTGAATCCTACAACCTCCTAAATTTGTTCTTTCCTTGATCTTTTCTGCATCAGACCTTACCTAGGTGCTCTATCCATTGTTAGCGTCATTTGTGCCCCTGTTTTTCAAGTGTTAAAATATCCCGTATAATTATGGCCACACATAAGTTTCCTAGCCTGAGTAGTACACACCCCTCAACTAGTATTCTTCACAGGAGAAAACCGTGGAAGGAGGTTAATAAAATAAAGAGATATTTATATACTTCCTTAAAATGCTATTTCACTTAAAGCCATGACTATAAATAGTTCCATTCATGGCTCTAGGCTCCTATGTTTGACTTTCTGGGAAGGAGTATCATAGCGTATCTATGAATGACCCTGAGGAGCTGTTGTTTCCAGAGACGATCAGCCACTTTCTTGGAGCTGTTGCATTTGATGACGTGAATTCTATTTTTGGAACATGAACAGATTTAGGATCTGCTGCACTGCAGTGCAACTGAATTCTTATAAGCTTTATTGTTATTCTTATCTTCTCTGACAAAAGAAAAGTAGCCTTTCACATGACTGTGTGATGTTGGATATGCTCTCATTGTATATAGATTTCTTTACTTAAAACAGGAAATTATTTGCTCCTTCCATCAAATCTATCTATCCCCCAGCCCAGGAAAAGTCTTCTGAAAGAAAATAATTGTGAGCCTAGTTCAATATCAGACATATTCTTATTATCTTCATTTTATTGATGAGGGAAAAAAGACTCAGGGAGTTTTGGTAACTTCACCAAGGTCAAATAATTAGTAAAGGTCACAGCCAGGAATTTAGCCCACGTTAAAGCCCTGTACCCACGCTCTTAAGTTGTTCACGTCTACTTCTCTCTTAGCCCTCAATATTCTCATCTGGAGACTGGCAATAATATCTTTCTCTAAATAGCATAAAGAACTTAGATTTTAGTTCTGCCTTTGCTGCTAGCTGGGCATGTTGGAAATACTGCAATCTTCATGGGTTTTGGTTCTCTCAACTATAAAATGAGCATGTTAGGTGGGGAGATATACAAGATTCCTTCCAACTGTAAATTTGTTTTATTTTATTTGAATTTAAGCATGATGTTAGAAATGCAAACTACATTGCAGTTGCCTGACGGCTATGGATGCTTTCCTCATCAATGTTCAGACTTACAGAGCTTGCTCCCCACTCTCTGCTACTTTTTGATTTGCCCAAATGAGCCTTTCTCTGCCTGGCCACACCTTCCGCCTGTCCATCTTTGCTCATTCATCATTTCTCTCCCCACATACTTCCAGTGAGGAGTTAGAGGCTGGGGTGGATAGATACCACACCTTCTCAGAATTGTATCTACGTAGCTGGTTTGGTGACATTGTGTCATTTAACACTGCTGAGAATGAAAATGGGGGCAGTTGCGTTAGTGAGCATTGATCTCTAATTGGCAGATACCAGCCATGAGACTATACTTTTGCCACAGCTCTGTCTTCCTAGATACAGACATGAGTGATTACACACACAGCCACATATCCACTCCACAAGCACTTAGCAGTGTCACTTTCCATTAGCTGTACATCTAGATTGCTGTCTTTCTTGCTTGTAAGTACACGTTTGAATAACATAATGGAAGACAACATGTCTGCCTGTACATATCAGTTCTGATATTCACAGCTGAGAAAACTTTACCTCTTAGGGTTTATTTTATGTCAAGTATGATGAATGGCCTTGGGCACTACAGCACAGGAGCTAAAACTCAGGAGAGTTTTAAGCTTAGGGTTTTTGTTTTTTCTCTCCTCTTTTTGGATGCATAACCACTTCATCATTGCTGTCAAGTGAGGGCTTGGTATGATGGGAGAATTAGAGGAAACAGCCTAAAAGGCACTGTAATTTTGTCCCTTAGGGACTTTTGTCCAGATCTGCTGGTTATATAGTATGTTCACAGACTTCCTTTGGGAAATTGGTATATTTTTATGTGTATATTCTTTAGACTATTAAAGACAATATCTGGTAAATAACTTTTTAGTAAAAATGTGCATGAATCTTGGTATGAATGAGTAAATGGGTGTGTCAGGAGTTTTCACTTGATTTTTCAAATCCTTGCAGTACATTGAATAATTTTTTTCAGTAGAAGTTACAAAACAAAAACACTGTTGTGTTTATGCCCTCAGCTGAAAAGGTTTCATGTCTTTAATAATTACAGTGCTTCTAGCGGGAGCAGACATGATAGTGTATGAGGCAACTATTTCAACAAATAGGCCCCAAATCTCAGTGGCTTATAATAAATATGTATTGTTTTTATGTACTGGCCTGGGAGTTGGCTAAGGTTCACTCAATTGGGCCTGGGTTTGACTGAGCTTAGCTCCAGGCTTGCAGGACTGTGCCTGGGACAGATGTTCCACGTCTCATTCGAAGCTCCCGAGGACCATGTTCGTCTCATGGTGAGGGCAGAAGCACAGGGCGGGGCATGAAAACACACCGTGCGTCTTACGGCCTTGATTGGCACACTGTCACATTGTTTACGTTCAGATAGCCAAAGCAAGTCACGTGGCAGGGGAAATAGACCAGAAAAGGCCGTGGGTGCGTGATCATATTGCAGGGAGGGAGTGAAACAGTGGGAACAATAATCCAATGTACCCATGCTAGACAGACTGATTCTATTTTGGAAAGATGAGCTGTGGACATTGCCTCCTGTTTTAAATGGCATATTATTACCTTTGCATTCTGTCTGCTTCTGTTGTTTTGATAATTGACAGCAAAACCTCAGTCTGATGTTGTAGGTTAGCATCAGGAAGTGCAGCTCATCATGTGAATGGCTTTGAAAAGCACAGACTTTCAAAGTGGTTCCAAGGTAAGTCACCCTACCTTTACTGTGACTGTGCTGTACGTTGTATTAACCGTGGTCAGCTGTACAGATAACCTGTGTGTGTATGTGTGATCGATCGAACTGTTGAAATGTCTTTGAGGAACAAAATAACTAATACTGAGTACAAAACAGGTTTGTAGTATGCACATGAAAGGGAAAGACACATGTTTAAACTGATAAGACTGATTCAATTTTTCACAAAATATTCTCTAAAGATCTAACACCCCCAAATCTATTTGTGTCGGAAAATTAAATGACAGTTGACTGTTTTGACAGAATATATTTATCTAATTTTAGATGATTTTCTTCTCTTTTTATTAAATTTATTCAGCTGGAGAGACTAGTTTGGGTATTACCCATTTTAATAAATACAGACGTGCTTTATTTTTGACTAAAAAAAGTTGTTTGTATTATTAAAACTCTCCATTCTCAAATTATTTTATAAATACATTGTGGTCGTCAGAATGTTGACTTTGTCATTTGTCCTAACCTACTTTGTCAGACTTTTGAGAATAATGATTTTATGTTAGTTATTTCAGTTTTATGTTACTTATGGTCCTTTTCTGTCCAAATGATTCTTGCCAAATTATTATGCATCATGGTTTTACCTTGCATGTTTCCTTCATAGGGATATTGTCTGGTTAAACCTTAGGTATCAGAAATTAACTCTTTAAAACTAAAACCATTTCCAGAAAGAAGATCACTTTCACCTTGACATTGTTTTTGCTCTGCGTAGAGAGTGAATTGGATTGCACACCTCACCTCATTAATGCAGTGTTGGATAGCCACTGCAGGTGTGTGAGGGGTTTGCATGTGTGTTTGCATAAATATGCATGCGTGTTTCATCAAGGACCCCAAATCCTTGTTGTTATGGGAATGTTTCACTCTCTTGCACCTAAATGATGAACTTACACTCACCAGACAATGTGCCTCTGATGATACAGATGTCTTACCTCAGGTGTTGTACATTGTGTTTTGTGATACATATTATATATGTTATGTTTTATTATTCTGTGCAAACTTTACCCAAAGCCAGCAGCTACTTGAAAAGAAAAATGAAAGGTGGAGGGATTTAAAATGAGGGATGGGATTAGTAACCCATACATCTTGGAAGATGAGGTAGTACAGTGAGAGTATACTGTAAATTTTAAAAGATTTATGCCAAAGGTGAACAGAAATAGTCCAGGAGGAGGATGAGCCATATAAATAGAAGTCAAAGGAGGTCTGAGCTTTAATTTCTTCATCTGTTAAAATACAAGCAGTACTATCTTCCTCAGAGTCAACATGAGCATAAAACAAAGGTGCTAAGCAGAGTGCCTTCTCCCTGAGGTTCCTTTAGGCATTAGTTCATTCCTATGTCTTGAGACTAGAAATGGGTCACTCTAAAGCGTGTGAGACCCTAAATGAAAGGCCAGAAGACTGTCTGTAGACAGTGGGTAGCAAGGGGATTGACTGGAAAGGCACTTTGTTCTAAGGGATCTGACCCAGATGAAGAGCCTGGGTATACTCTTCTAGACAACTGTGTCTGCAGGGGGAGCATAGACTGGGGAAGCCCTGGACTCTCATTTTTCTCAGTGGTTGCAGAAAGGTGTTTTGTGGACAGCCTGCTAGAGGGCAACTATAGACACACTGTGACCTGCATCATTTTGAAGTGTGATTGAAAACTAATAAACCAAACAGGCAAACAACAGCCAAACCTTAGCTGTTTTCAAATTTTCTTCCTTCTAAAATGCTACTCTAATATAAGCATGCTATCTCGCAGTTCCTTTTTGAGCTGACTTACTCTCAGCTCTAGTTTCGTGTAAGTCAGGTTTCAGCATGGTAGAAGCCATTGGTTGGCTTTGGGTGACTGCCAAATAGACTCTTACAGGGATTATGTGTAATAAACACTCTGTCGTATATTCAACAGTGATCTCTATTGCAAAATACACTGAGCTTAAACCTTTAACTTCTGCCTAGTTGCTTAAAATTTTGCCAAGATTGCTTACCAGGAATTAAAAGAGGACTAGGAACTTGAGTGCTGTATGAAACATTAGAAGTGTCCAGTACAACATTAAGTGGCTTGCGACATGTTTAGCAGGTGTCCCTTTAAATGGATTCTGTGGTCAAATAAGTTTGGAAAACCCTATTATATAGAATTAGGTTTTCTGTACTAAAGGGCATCCCAAGGTCTTTAATATGCTAACATGAATCATGATTCTTTAAGAGATACAGTATGTAGCTTTTCTCACACTTATTTGACCGTAAAATCCTTTTGTTATAGAACACATATTGCCATCTTAAGAATACAATGTCAGGCAGAGGCCATAGTGTAGTCATTAAAAGCACGGCCCTCTATTGTTTAACTGCCTGGGTTCAAGTCCTAGCTTAACCATTTACTGATTTTATGATTTTGAGCAAATTGCTTAACTTCTTTGTACTTCAGTTTCCCCATTTAAAATGAGAACACTAATGATACCTAACTATATGTTGTCATAAAAATTGAACAGAGCTAAAAACAGTGTCTGGCACATAGTTAATGATTATCATCCTATGGCAAACCTAAACTTGCCTATAGTTTAGGTTAGAATAAGCTAGACTAATACCTTTTATTCTAGAGATGACAAAAGTGAATCCCAAATGGGTTTCTCATGCACTACTCACTCATTCAACAAACTGTCCAAGTCCGGTATGCACCATGCATAATGATTCTGTTCCCAGAAATGAAGACAAACAAGGCACAGTTCCTGCCCTGGAGAACACACACATTAGTGACTTGGCTCAGATGACGCTGTTTAGGAACTGTAGGAAAGCCAGCAGGCCAGACCTCCTGACTTCTGTCCCCTAGCTCCTCTGATTTCATTCTGAGATAGAATGACCCATGCAACCTGTAAGCAAGAATATGGGGCATAGAGTACAGCCAATAGACTTGGGGGATGAGGGCATGTGTTGTAAATTTTTGTTGGTGTGATCTAGAAATTGTCAGGAGAAATACTTTTAAAGGAAAGCAATCTGTTAAAAATATAACTTAGAAAGCAAAGTAAGAGCTAGCATGCAGAAGTCTACGTAGGAGTTCCCCAAATATGGCTTTATTTATTTATTTATTTGGCTGCCATGTCACTGATGGCCTTCTCTGTGTTTGTTTAGGTATCTCCTCTGAGGGCTTTCCCTGGGACGGCTTCAATGAGCAGACACCTAAAGACCTTCCCAACAGAGATGGAGGCGCGTGGGTTCTGGGCTACAGAGCGGGACCAGCCTGTCCATTTTTGCTTCATGAGGAAAGGGAGAAGTCAAACAGGAGCGAATTGTACTTGGATCTCCATGTAAGTAGAAATCTTTGTGATTGTGCTGCAGTTCTTTGTGGTCAACAGAGGCTCATTTAATATGTATTTAATGTAAATTGTGTATATAAAGCTGCATTTAATGTATGGATCATTGTTTAAAAAAAATCAGTGGGCTGCAGAAAATCAAGATGCATCTTGGTGATCTGAAATTTGTACACTAGAAAGTAACTAGCAACGTGTCTGGAAGTGACTGTGTTTGTCATTTACCTGAGTGTTTTCAGAGCACTCTGTTCATTAGCTTTGCAGCCTAAATCTCTCATTGTGGGAGTACCCACTTGTTGCGAGTCACTTCTTAATATTCTTTTACTAAAAATTTGTCAATAACATATGTAAAGCCAACTGATATGCTCTGGATTCTCAAGTGAAATCCAAATACCCTGCCTTCCTTCCACATTCATGAACCTTTCTCTCCAGCTGCTCAAATAACAGGTGACTAGGTTGGCAGAAAATCTGCAGAATATAGGATGATGCATTTAAAAAACATAACCACCTTGTTTCTCTTTTTTAAAGTTTTTGTTCACTTTTAATAACCTCTCTGCAGTTTTTTAAAAAATTCTTAAATTTTTTAAATTTCAGTAGGTTTTTGGGGAACAGGTGGTGTTTGGTTACATGAATAAGTTCTTTAGTGGGGATTACTGAGATTTTGGTGCACCCATCATGTAAGCGGTGTACACTGTACCCAGTGTGTAGTCTTTATCCTTCGCTTCCCCCAACCCTTTCCCTCAAGTCCCCAAAGTCCATTGTATCATTCTGATGCCTTTGCGTCCTCATAGCTTAGCTCCCACTTATGAGTGAGAACATAGAATGTTTGGTTTTCCATTCCTGAGTTACTTTACTTAGAATAATAGTCTCCGATTTTACCCAGGTTGCTGCAAATGGCGTTATTTCATTCCTTTCTATGGCTTAGTATTCCATGGTATATGTATATATGTGTGTGTATGTATATGTATATATGTATATATATGTGTATATGTATATATATGTGTATATATGTATATGTATATATGTAAATATATACCACATTTTATTTATCCACTCATTGTGATTGATGGGGATTTGGGCTGGTTCTGTAGTTTTGCAATTGCAAATTGTGCTGCTAATAAACATGCATGTGCAAGTATCTTTTTCGTATAATGACTTCTTTTCCTCTGGGTAGATACCCAGTAGTCGGATTGCTGCATCAAATGATGGATCTACTTTTAGTTCAAAAAAACATAGCCTTCCCTGTTTTCTTTTTGTTGTTGTTGTTGTTCTGTTTTTTTGAGATGGAGTCTTGCTCTGTTGCTCAGGCTGGAGTGCAGTGGCACGATCTTGGCTCATTGCAACCTCTGCCTCCCGGGTTCAAGCGGTCCTCCCACCTCAGCCTCCTGAGAAGCTGGGCTTACAGGTGTGAGCTACCACACCCAGCTAATTTTTGTATTTTTAGTAGAGATGGGGTTTCACCATGTTGGCCAGGCTGTTCTCGAACTCTTGACCTCAAAAATGTTCCCTGCCTCAGCCTCCCAAAGTGCTGGATTACAGGCGTGAGCCACCACATCCAGCTACCTTCTCCTTTCTTATTCATTCTTGTTTTCATTGACACAGAAGTATTGACTCCTCCTTAGAAAGCACTGGGCTGGGGTTCACCTACTTCCACATTTAGATGGCCTGGTAGGATTGACCAGATTATTGTGATTCTCTGCAATCCCTCTTTACCCATCCAGTTTCCTGTCACAGATGAGGTGAGCACCAGAAATCTAAGGAGCACTTTTTCTTTTTTTAGCCATTAACTTTAATGCCTATTGACAATCTTGTGTTCTCCAGCTCATTACTTTCAGACCTGGAACCATGTTTTTGACGAGTGTGGGTTAAGTCTGTGATGTTCACATGGGCGGCAATCAAAGAGCAGGAGAACCCTGTATTTTTCATAACCATAAAACCATGGTCACTGTATGTCATTTTAGAACAGCATTCAACATTCCAGATATTACAAAAGGAGGTTTAGAAATGAAGCTGAAAGATGAGAAAGCTGCAGTCCTGCAGGAGATGACATGAGAATTAGTAAAGTTTTTGATTTTGTTCCCATATGTAAAGTTGCGCGTCTTGAGAGAGATGCTTAAAGTAGGAAGTGTAACAGTGACATCTGTTGGTCAATTACTTTAAGTTGCATTTGCTGCAAACAGCAGGCCTACAGTGTAAAAGTGCTGAAGTAGATTTTGAAAAGCTACTTTCTTTTTCTTCTGTGTTTTTAAAGAATACTGTTTATGTGTTTTTAAAAATTGACTAAACTGTGTATTTCTGGTTTTCCTTTTCCTCTGTAAATTAAATGATTAATTTTTTACAATTATAAAAATTCTACACAATCCTTATAGAAAATTTGAAATACATACAGTGAAAAAAAACCTCATAATCTTAGCAGCCAAGACGACTGTTACAATTTGATAAATTTTTTTTTGTATTTTTTCACTAAGTATGGTTTGTTTTTCAATGAGAGATTTTTTTTTAAACATAAAAGCATGCCAGATTTTATAACCTCGTCTTGTTTTTGCTCTTTTTTTTTTATTTGAGATGGAGTCTTGCTCTGTTGCTCAGGCTGGAGCGCAGTGGCATAATCTTGGCTCACTGCAACCTCCGCCTCCTGGGTTTAAGCGATTCTCCTGCCTCAGCCTCCTGAGTAGCTGGGACTACAGGCGCATGCCACCACGCCCAGCTAATTTTTTGTATTTTCAGTAGAAACGGGGTTTCACTGTGTTAGCCAGGATGGTCTGGATCTCCTGACCTCATGATCCGCCTGCCTCGGCCTCTCAAAGTGCTGGGATTACAGGCGTGAGCCACCGCACCTGGTCTCCTCCTCTCTTTTTCAAACAATTACTCTTACACTGCTTATCCAGGCTGTTGCAAGCTCGTTACAGATGTGTTTTAAGTGATGAATATTCCACGAAATGATATGCCAAAATTTATTTAATTATTTCTCTGTTATTGGATATTGAAGTTGTTCCCAGTTTTGGAATAGGACGACTATTTGGAAATAAAATAGCGTGACTACAAATACAATTTTTCCTATACCCTTCCCCCCCATTATTTAGGACTATTTCCTTATGATAAAATTCTAGGAGGTGGATTCTTCTCTATAAGTATTTTTAGGTTTTTTGATATTTATCACTAGATGAAAAATGTCTATTTCCTGAACTAGCCTTTTATGGGTTTTATATATTTATATATGTTACATATATGATATATAAATTATGCATATGTATATATGTATAATTTTAATATATGTATAAATATGTGATATATAAATATATATTTGTATATATAAATATTGTGTAATTAAACAGTATATATTAGCATGTTGCTTAGTTTTTCATTAATCAGAATTATAAAACTAAAATAGTTTCTTTAGATTATTTTCTGAATCAACAGTTTTTATAGTTTGGGCCCTGTGTTTCCTTCCTCACCTCAAGCCCTTCTCCCCTTTTTGGACTGTGTGATTTGACTCCTATGTGTTTAAATATTGATATTCTAGGTAAGGTTTCTATCTGAAAGGATTCTATTTATTTAGAACAAATGTGTATCCTATAAAAGACTGCAAATTGGGGCAGTGTATACTGCTTGGGTGATGGGTGCAAATCTCATAAATCACCACTAAAGAACTTACTCATGTAACCAAACAGCACCTGTTTGCCAATAGCTTACAGAAATCAAAAAGTAAAAAAAGAAGAAAAAAATAGCCTGCTGTTAATGACTAGCAGCTCACAAAAACCCCTTTCCTCTGGTGGGCTTTGGACTCTAAGCAATATATTGATCAGCCTGAGACATTGGACCAGCACTGCCATGCTTCCAGTTTTAAACCTGACTTGCAGCGTCACCATCAGGATGTTCCTTTCTTAAGCCTTTTTCTGTGGCTACACTGACTCTCATTAGTACGTGATGAAAGGTAAAACATCTCATACTTGAAATAATTGGTGGGAGTTGGCATCCGTGAGTCAGGATGGACACTGGTGTTAAGGCTACAGCTGTTACTAAGTCCCCTCATTTAGCTGGGCATTCATCTTTTAGTTACTAAACTGTGAGAAGACTCAGAGGTTCCTTGGGGAATGGCAGGAGGTGGGGTTGGTGTAGGACAAGCACTAGGGAGACTCTGGGGGCATCTATTTAACAAACTAAATGAAAACAAACAAACAAACAAACAAAACCTCTTTTACCTTCACAACACTTCTGACATTCTGAGACCAAGTGTACGTGTTTTTCATAACAAACAATTCCCCGATTCCCTGTAGACACCAACTAGATGTCCCACAATTCAATTGACACGATCTACTTGGAATTGTAGCCACATGCCACAAGTTAAGGATTCGGTCCCACAAAACTGCCACACCTCAGATGCCAGTCACAAGTAGTGGGTTCCCAGGTTACCCATAACTTTTGTCCAACTTGGATACAAATAGGTGCCTATGACCCCCTCTTCGGGTTCAGTAATTTGCTAGGATAACTTGTACAACCCAGGGAAACAATTTACTATTACTGTTACCAGATAGGGGTCTTGATCCAGACCCCAAGAGAGGGTTCTTGGACCTTACACAAGAGAGAATTTGGGGCAAGTCCATAAAGTAAAAGCAGGTTTACTAAGAAAGTAAAGGAATAAAAGAATGGCTACTCCATAGGCAGAGCACAGTGGTATGGGCTGCTTGACTGAGTATACCTATAGTTATTTCTTAATTGTATGCTAAATAAGGGGTGAATTATTCATGAGTTTTCCAGGAAAGGGGCAGGGATTTCCTGGAATTGAGGGTCCCTCCCCTTTTTAGACCATATAAGCAAACTTCCCAACATGACCATGGCATTTGCAAACTGTCATGGCACTGCTGGGAGTGTCTTTTAGCATGCTGATGCATTATAATTAGCATGTAATGAGTAGTGAGGATGACCAGAGGTCACTTTTGTAGCCATCTTGGTTTTGGTGGGTTTCGGCTGGCTTCTTTATGACATCCTGTATCAGCAGGGTCTTTGTGACCTGTATCTTGTGGCAACCTTCTTTTTTATCCTGTGACTAAGAATGCCTAATCTACTAGGAATGCAGCCCAGCAGGTCTCAGCCTTATTTTACCCATCCCCTGTTCAAGATGAAGTCGCTGTGGTTCACACGTCTCTGACATTACCAGTTTATTACAAAGGATATTTTTAAAGGATACAAATGAATAGCCAGATCAAGAGATATACATAGGGTGAGGTCTGGAAGGGTCCCGAGCACAAGAGCATCTGTCCCTGTGCAGACAGAACTTCTTTGGGTAGGGTTTTTATGCAGGCTTCATTACCTTGGTGATTAGCTCAACCTTTAGCCTCTCTACCCTCCTGGAGGTGAGTTGTTGGGACGCAAAATGCCAACCCTAATCACAAGGTTGGTTCCCTTGGCAACCAGCCTCCCATCCTCTAAAAGTCACCTCATTAACATAAGTTCAAGTGTAGTTGAAAGGGGCTTGTTCTGAATAACAAAAGATGCCTCTTTCACCTTTGTTTCTGAGCTGTTTCAGAAGCTGAGGACAAAAAACAAATATTACAACTTCTATATATATTTGAATATATTTGAGTATATCCAAATATTACTACTTCTATGGCTCTTATCACTTAAGAAGTTACGAGGGTTTTAGAAGTTCTGTCCAAGACCCAGATGAAGACGAAATATACAGTGTATTTCTCATTATATCAGTATATCACACAACTAGTACTTTGGTGTAGATGCTAGACTGCTGTGTAGGGAAGCTCTGTTTGGGTAATTATCCTGCAAATCCTGGTCAAGCAAATTCTGTAGACTATTATGGGCAAACTACAAAGCTCTGGAAAGACTGAACCCAAAGCTCTGTCAGCTCCACTTTTGGGCCATGAAGTTTCCAAATATTGTATGGGACATGCCTATATTACAAAATTTTTTGTTTTTTTTAATCTAAAATTCATATTTAACTGGGTATCCTATATTTTATTAACTAACTCCATCACTCCTAGATATTACTTTTGAAACAAGATCCAAATGTGTGAATTGCCCTTGGGTAGCATCTATATATGACAAAACCTCAGTCACCCCGGAGCGCCCATTTAGGACATGAATATTAAGAAGTTAGCCTGAAGGGTCAGTTTTTTATGTTCCACTGAACTAGGAGCTACCATTAGCCGTGCATCTCAGGTCCTAGGGCACTTTCAACCAGATTTATCAAGGGCAACTGAATATAGTCAGAGACTAGAGAAGCACTGGGGCCTAAATTCTTATAACAAGTGCGGTTTCCTGAAGATTCCATTGGAGAGGAATGCTCACCATGGAGAATAGTTTGTAATGTGTCTATAAACAAAGACATGGGTGGGTAGAAAAGACCCTAAAAGAGGTATGGCCTGAAATTGAAAACAAAGATACGAAAAGCAGGAAGCAGGTAAGTAGTCATTAGGATTATATCCTGGTGGCAATACTCTCTGGAAATAAGATTTTGCATGCCAGCTTTTAAAACGCTTTGGGAGGCCGAGGCAGGTGGATCACCTGAGGTCAGGAGTTGGAGACCAGCCTGACCAACATGATGAAACCCCGTCTCTACTGAAAACACAAAAATTAGCCGACCGTGGCGGTGGGCGCCTGTAATCCCAGCTGCTCGGGAGGCTGAGGCAGAAGAATCGCTTGAACTGGGAGGCAGAGGTTGCAGTGAGCCGAGATGGCACCATTGTTTTCCAGCCTGGGTGACAGAGCGAGACTCCGTCTTAAACACACACACACACACACACACACACACATTGTTTTCCAGCCTGGGTGACAGAGCGAGACTCCGTCTTACACACACACACACACCCCTGAACTCTTCTTGTTGATTCTGGTTTCCAGGGCTCATCACAATCCCCTTCTCACCTTGTGAGGCCCTGCATATTTTTTTACTGAATTGGCTTAATTGGCTGGGGAAGACACAGCATCCCATTCCAAGTAATTGTATCTTATGAACCTGGATGTAATTACCAAGGCTACTCCCAACCTTGACTGTCTAAACGGTAATAAGAACCTCCATGTCTTACTGATCACTTCCTAAAGGCCAGACCCTGCCCTTAGAGGTGTTATTATACATACTGTACAAATAAGCAAGGGCACGGGCAGGATTTAAACCCAGATCTGAGTCTAGACTCAAGTACTTAAATGTTAAGTCCTTCTACCGCTCCACTACTTCTGGACTTGTTTTCTTTTGTTTTTAGTTTAAGAACAAAAGACATTCATTTAATGGATGGGGATTAGCTCCTATAATCAGTGAGAAGGATTGGGATCCAGGCTCAGAATTAGACAGCTAGAACTACAACCAAAATTACTCCACAGAACTCATCCAGTAAAAATTCTGCAGCTACTAATATGGGACACTAGATTCCTCAGGCATGCACCAGGTATCCTGGGTCTTTCAAATTAATGGTGATTGAGGTGATGGATATCCTAATTACTTTTAATTATTACATATTGTATACAAGTATCAAAATATCACACGTACCCCAAAATACGTATATCAATTTTTTACATTTAAAAAATAAAATTAATGGTGAAATATTGTTGGAAATGTTACAAATGCAGGTTCAACCGTTTGCTGCCTGCCAAACCAGTTAGCAAGGTGGGGGTATGGTAGAAGAGTGACTTTATTGTAAACCAAAGCTAGCCGTGGAGAAAACGGTCCAGGCTCTTGTCTTAATGGAACCGCTTCAAGTTTCCAAGCAAAATGCAAGGGTTTAAGAAGCGGAAGTTTTGCCATGGAGTACCCTCCGTGCAGGGGGTGAGGCAGTGTCCATCTGTGTGACTTGTCCCAGTGGCTTGAGTTATTGCCACATCTGGTAAATGGGCCTGCATCATCTCATCATCTTGGGCTCAACTGCAGCCTTGAAGCAAGCTCCGGGTGGGGGAGATTTCCACAGGTCCTTGTACTGTTTCAAGATTTAGTCTCTGAAATTTTTTTTTTTTTTTTTGAGACGGAGTTTTGCTTTTGTTGCCCAGGCTGGAGTGCAATGGCACGATCTCAGCTCACCGCAACCTCCACCTCTTGGGTTCAATTTATTCTCATGCCTCAGCTTCCTGACTAGCTGGGATTACAGGCATGCGCCACCATGCCCGGCTAATTTTAGTATTACTAGTAGAGACGGGGTTTCACCATGTTGGTCAGGCTGGTCTTGAACTCCCAACCTCAGGGGATCCGCCCACCTCAGCCTCCCAAAGTGCTGGGATTACAGGCACCCGCCGTTATGCCAGGCTAATTTTTGTATTTTTGTAGAGATGGAATTTCACTACATTGGCCAGGCTGGTCTTGAACTCCTGACCTCAGGTGATCCGTCCGCCTTGGCCTCACAAAGTTCTGGGATTACAGGCATGAGCCACTGCACCTGGCCAGTCTCTGGAACTTTTAAGCAGACATATAATTAAATGCACTAGCAGTGTGAGGGGGTGTCTAGTGGTTAACACAAAGAAAAAGAAAAAAAGAATAAAACTTTAAAATTTAGGCACTCAGTTACAGGAACACCAGCAGATTTCAGTCCTTCCACCTTCCTTCACTCCTAAATAACAAACTTCACAGCATAAATTAGATTCAACATCAGTAAATGCGCAGATTGCTCTCTGTTGTGTCTTTGCTTACATAGAGAGGGCCGCATTTTTGTATTGTTTCCATGGAAGCCAATGAAAGAGTCTACCCCTTAAAGCTACAGGCCATAGGAATGGCTTAACCAAATCATTAGGATATTCGTGACAATGTGACTTGTTCTTGCAAGTGGAGTGAATTTAGAAATATCAGAGTAGCTTGTTTCCTGATGGAGGGTGTTCATTTGTGTATGTGTGAGTACATGTCAGTGTGTATGTGTGTGAAAGAGAAAAAGAATGAGAGACAGATCATGTGTCTGTTGGTGGTATAAGAGATCAAGAAATTATCCAGATGAAAAGAACAGTTCAAAGGGATGAACTGATCAATTTGGAAAAATCATTGTTTTTTACAAATTCCTCATCGCTTTAAGTCATGATAAAGCAGTTGAAAAAAAAGTAATCTGATTTATTTCCTAATTCACATGCAAGTTAACCAGTTATTTCTCAAATTAGTACAAATTTGGAAATTGATGTGAAGGATGGTTATCATGTTTAAATAGAATTTCTATTTTCTGCTGATCACAAATTCTTAAAGCAGTTCTCACACTTCTCTACAAGTTGAAAGATAATGGCAAATCTGCTAACAGCTCAGCTTTCTTTTTTTGAGACGGAGTCTCGCTCTGTCACCGAGGCTGGAGTGCAGTGGCACGATCTCAGCTCATTCCAACCTCTGCCTCCCAGGTTGAAGTGATTCTCCTGCCTCAGCCTCCCAAGTAGCTGGGATTACAGGCAGGTGCCACCATGCCCAGCTGGTTTTTGTATTTTTCAGTAGAGACAGGGTTTCACCATGTTGGCCAGGTTGGTGTTGAACTCCTGATCTCAGGTGATCCTCCCTCCCTCAGCCTTCCTGCGTGCTGGGATTATAGGCATGAGCCACTGTGCCCAGCCTCAGCTTTCTTTATAAAATAAAAAGAATAATAAGCTTGGCTAAATTATTGCATCACCTTAATGCTTAATGGAACTGTGAAATTTGCTTTTCTTTGATCTTGATAACACACATTCTTATTTCTTCGTCTCCTATTCTGATGAGAAATATCATAGCTGTTCATATAAAATTTGGACTTCTGAGGGTATATACAGAGAAAACTCTGTATTATACTTCCAAAGCCAGAGAGATCACAGAATAGAACTGAATTTTATATAAAATGATGAGGAATTTTTCTAGGAATTGTATATAAGTGAATTGAAATATTGCCACTAAAATACTTTATTTTCTATAAAATTCACATGATTGTTTTTGGCCCCCTTTGGATGTGTTCCAATTTCTTACCCTCATTTTTCTGTCTCAAAAGCTTAAGGTTCTGTCTGCATTCACTAAACTTAGAGTGCTGTGAGCCTCACATGGTATCTTCCAACCTTGGTCTCTTGCTACGTACGTCATTTATACTCCATGTGTGTCTTTCAAAAAAGCATTTTTTCCCTCTCTCTCTCCAGGATGAAGGTGGGAATTTGTGGTTAAAATTACAACCCATATGAGCTATTTAGAATTTGAAATGCAGTGGCCTTTGCATACTGACTGTTTGTGAACACTCCTGTATTAACATAAAGTTCTGGTTTTTATGGCCCAGTTGTTTTTTTTTGTTGTTGCCTTTTGGATTTTACAGATTTTAGTTAAGCAATTCCAATTTATTAGTATCATTATTTCTAAATTGCATGAAGGATTGCAGCTACTAGTGTCTCGCATATGAACATCATAAACTTCCTTCTCCAGCTATAGAAAGTATGTGACTTTGATTCTAGGAACTGTTACAGCCTTTTTTCAGAATATTTCATGAGGCTTTTTAAAGTATTGAACATGACAGTAGTCCTATATATACTTGTTTTATTTAAATATCCAATTAAAATGATGTACCACATGGAGGCAATAGTGAATACATTTCAAAACCATGGAAAAATGGTTCCTCCCCACCACCTGCACATGCTCCATAATAATGATGGTCACATTTAGCTCCTGTGGGGAATCAAGCAAGCACTTGATTAAGAATATTAGCACATTTAATTCTTGAAGTATTCTATGAGTTAAGTATTATTTTTCCTATTTTACACGTGGATGCTATCTTAGAGACATTAAAGAACCTGCCTTAAGTGACAAAAAGCTAGTGTGTGACTAGTAATATCTCATGCTAAACCCCAGTATGTCCCTTTTCAAAGACATAGCCTTATTGCCTCTACTTTTTCTCTGTTCTCTGTTTAAGAATTGGTGTTCCTATTTCTCCTCATCCTCTCCAGCACCTGTTGTTTCCTGACTTTTTAATGATCGCCATTCTAACTGGTGTGAGATGGTATCTCATTGCGGTTTTGATTTGCATTTTTCCGATGGCCAGTGATGATGAGCGTTTTTTCATGTGTCTTTTGGCTGCATAAATGTCTTCTTTTGAGAAGCGTCTGTTCATATCCTTTGCCCACTTTTTGATGGGGTTTTGTTTTTTTGTAAATTTGTTTGAGTTCTTTGTAGATTCTGGATATTAGCCCTTTGTCAGATGAGTAGATTGCAAAAATTTTCTCCCATGCAGCCATAAAAAATGATGAATTCATGGCCTTTGTTAGAGACATGGATGAAGCTGGAAACCATCATTCTCAGCAAACTGTCGCAAGGAGAAAAAAACCAAACACCGCATGTTCCCACTCATGGGTGGGAATTGAACAGTGAGAACACGTGGACACAGGAAGGGGAACATCACACACCGGGGCCTGTTGTGGAGTCGGGGGAAGGGGGAGGGATAGCATTATGAGATATACCTAATGTAAATGACGAGTTATTGGGTACAGCACACCAACGTGGCACATGTATACATATGTAACAAACCTGCATGTTGTGCACATGTTCCCTAGAACTTAAAGTATAATAAAAATATATATATATATACACACATATTAAAAAAAAAAAAAAAAAAAGGATGGGCCGGGCGCAGTGGCTCACACCTGTAATCCCAGTGCTTTAGGAGGCCAAGGCAGGTGGATCGCTTGAGCCCAGGAGTTTGAAACCAGCCTGAGCAACATAGAGAAACCCTATCTCTAGAAAACAAAACAAAACAAAAATTAGCCAGGCATGGTGGCATGCACGTGTGGTCCCAGCTACTCAGGGGGCTGAGGCAGGAAGATGGCTTGCGCCCTGGGAGGCAGATGTGGTGGTGAACTGAGATTGCCCCCACTGCACTCCAGCCTAGGCGACAGAGCAAGACTCCGTCTCAAAAAAAATTGGATCATAGCTGTGGCAATGCCTGACTTACCTTCTCCTTTGCAATTTTAGTGCATTGACATTTGTTTCAACAGTTTTCTCTTTAAATGTCTGAATCATGTGGGTATTAGGATCAAAGAATCATTGCTGATTCAGGATTCATTTGTGACCTTTCTACCCTCTGTAAACTTCTAATTTCAGTAGCCATTTGGTTCTGGGTAACCAGCAGATCTATTTTGCCTCCCTTCCTATGTTTAGTAGGAAAGAAAACTGTTATAAAATACCGTAGTTTTTTTGATTTATTGTCATGAAAAGAAGCATTTAGAATCAGATGGATCCAGTGCAAATGCTGGCTTTATTGCAGAAAGTTTCATTGGACAGTAATAATCTGTCAAATGCAATTAATGACATCTTTCTCATAGAGTTATGGAGAGGATGAGGCTGCAAGAAAACTTGCATAAAAGAACCGAGCATGGTGCCTACTTGGAACAGCATGCATGCTCCTCCCATCCATCTTCATTTTCTTTTAGGTAAATCCCCACCTTCCCTAGATTTTCTTTTGTCCCCTTTAAAAATATTTTTAAATGATACCTGGATCTTTGGAGTTCGAACTAATATTCTCGAGATAACTTTTACTTTAAAAAAAATTAAAGAAGGAAAAGAAAAAGTTATAGCGGTAGCCATGAAGTGCCTCGCTTTACTGCATGAGAAGAAGGGAATATAGGCAATAGGCGTAAGTAGTCTAATAAATTCCAGGTCTTCATCTTTTATCAGGAGCAACTTAGTCACAATGAAATGCTTTCTCCATAGACTCCATGCCTTCTGCTGTCATTAGCCATACAGAACAGCAATATTATGCCTTCACTGTGGGAAAGCTCAAAGCTCTTCTGAAACACATCCCAGGAAATTCTGTACTTTAAAGACTGCTACCCACCAACCCTCATCCCACGCCCCCCAGCTTCAGAAGTCACAGCCTTTCTCTCCCCTTTTACATTATTTTACTTTGTCATCAATATTAAATCCTTTTCTAGGGGACCTTTGACTCTGGTTGGTGGAACAACCCAGTCTTAGAAATATTTGAGAGTAGGATTCTAGCCAGTAATGTAATAACTATTTCAAAGTTGATTTTCATGTCTGTAATGTTTTATTTCATTCGTAATGAAGCAGCACTTTTGAAGTCTAATGAATTGACCCCAAACCAAAAATAAATGAATAAATAAAATGGCTGGTGCTCTGCTATGGAGGACCCAGGCTTGCTCATTGTCTCAGAAGAGTCCTTCCCCAAAGAAGGGAAAATGTCAGTGCTAAGGCACCTAGTCTTATTTTCAGTATGCTTTCTCTCATGAGAAAAGGATGGAAGAAACCCCAAATTCATGGATTTTTTTTTTTTTCTCTCAAATAACTGAGTTGGTTTAAAAATCATGTTGGAGCTTGGGAAACAAAATAAAGAACAGGGCAAACTTTGTCACCTTATGCAGTGGCCGCTTGAGAAAACTTTATTCTCTTCAAGTGACATAGATGGAAGAATCCAATCCAGAAAACACTGGCCCTGAAACACACCCAAAGGGATTGCTTGGAAGAATTTTCTTTGGAGCTCAGTTTCCTTGTGGCATGGTTGCGGCTGGGGCACGCGGAGGTGTGTTGTATGTAGTTCTTCTGCCCAAGTGCGTATATCAGAGGGAGTTGGGAGAAGAAAACTTCCGCTTGGGCTGTTCATCAGTAAATACTTGTTTTATAATGAGAATCCTAAAAACATCTGCTAGATGATGGTTGGTGTCCCTAAGGAAGCTGTTCCTTTCCTAGGAAAACATATCCTACTTACTGCAGGTTATTGATGAGGGCCAAACACATAATAGTGTATGCCTCGTAACAATTCATGAAGTGTAGGTACTGTTCTTAACAGTTTCCAGGCGAGGGAGCCGCAGCACAGGGAGCTTATATATAACTTGCCCCAGGTTAAGTCTCTTGTAGGAGTGGAGCATGGTTGTGAGCCCAGGACTCAAGGTTTGTTCTTTTTTTTTTTTTTTTTTGAGATGGAGTCTTGCTCAGTTGCCCAGGCTGGAGTGCAGTAGTGCCATCCTGGCTCACTGCAACCTCCACCTCCCAGGTTCAAGCGATTCTCCTGCCTCAGCCTCCCGAGTAGCTGGGACTACAGGCGCACACCACCACCACGCCTGGCTAATTTTTTTGAATTTTTAGTAGAGACGGAGTTCCACCATGTTGACCAGGCTGGTCTTGAACTCTTGGCCTCAAGTGATCCGCCTGCCTCAGCCTCCCAAAGTGCTAGGATTACAGGCGTGAGCCACTGCACCTGGCTGAGGTCCTGTTCTTAACTCTGCACACTGCCCGTGTTCCTTGGTCATCACAAGATTACATACCCACTGCTGTCTTCCTTTGTTCAAGCTTCACAAGATGTCCCAGCCTTTCTCCTTTCCTTTTAGATTCTTCTAGTTTGTTATCTATATTCAATCCATTTCTACAGAAGCTTTGATACTGCCCAGTGGAACCAGTCTTAGAAATATTTTACTCTTAAGACTTTTCAACAGAGAAAAAAGCCCTTAATCACTGGGATGGGTCCTTGCAAGAGGCAGGTGCTGCCTGTTTTCTTTTTAACCAATTAGTGAAAACAGCTGCAGGCTTTTGATGGGATGACCCAGAGAGGCTGTTGTAAGCGTTGCATTGGCAGAGGAACGCCACAGCATGAAGGCAGGGAAAGTGCTACAAAACTAGATGTGTAAGGGTATCTCTGGCTTTTTCTTTTGTTTGGCCTTATATTCCTGTGAATTAGGTAGAAGCAAGGTGTTGTCTCCATTTCAAAGATGTGGAAAATGAGTATAACGAAGATGCTGATCAGGAAGAAGGTAAGATCCCACAGCATAGCAGCAGGGTGATGTGATGTGGGTGAACAGGAGATGGGATGCCTTTTTCCCCATCTGGGTGCTGCACTTGAGCAGTATGAACTGGTGCCAGTTGTTCAGCTTCCCTTGACCTCAAATGCCTTTATCTTTAAAACAAAAGGTCAAGCCAGGCCGGAGGCAGTGGCTCACGCCTGTAGCCCCAGTACACTGGGGGGCCGAGGCGGGCAGATTACTTGAAGCCAGGAGTTTGAGACCAGCCTGGGCAACATGGTGAAACCCCGTCTCTACAAAAAATACAAAAATTAGTCAGGCGTGGCGACACGCAACTATAATCCCAGGTGCTCAGGAGGCTGAGGTGGGAGAATCATTTGAGCAAGGGGAGGTGAAGGCTGCCTGAGCAGTGATTGTGCCACTGTACTTCAGCGTGGGTAACGCAGTGAGACCCTGTCTCAAAAAAAAAAAAAAAAAAAAAGCCAGGTAAATTTCTACTATTTCTAAGGTCCCATTCAACCTTACAACAACTGGATTCTACCCAAATTATTTCATAATCTTGTACTCCTTTTATACGACCCCTCATTTTACGGACATTTTTTGACTCCTTGTGATGTTATAATTTCCTCAGCTCTCCCCTTTTGTTCAAGATGCCGTTTGTTGAATTAAAACACACTTCCTGAACCAAGAAACCAGGTCTTCACCCATTAACCTACCCATATCTTTATTCAGAACTTATTTTTCCCAGTACATTGCTCTTAACTTTTTTCACCTGCAGAAATAGTTTCCTCACTCTTATTTACCCTTACTACATTTAACTACACTTTCTACTTTTTGTTTCAAACAGTTTTCACGTGAAGCTATTTGAACTACTTTGGGAAGCTAGAAGCAATTTGTCATTAAAATCAGGCCCAGAACTTGAAATAAGTTGGACAAGGAGAATCATGACAATTAAGTAGCCTAACAGTGAGATGCGATCCTGTTTGCTTTACTTTCACGTTGCCTTTCTGAAGTCTGTTGAGAATGTGGGGATGAATTATCCAAACTGAGTAATAGCGAGAAGTGCTACAAAGAGTAAGGGGGCCCTTAGGGAAGTTTCTTTCAGTGTCCAATTTTTGCAAAATGATACTTAAAAATTTTTATTGCTGATTTCCTAATATTGGGAAAGTCAAGGAGCTAGGCTCTACTGCCTATAGGAGATAATGTGCCTTTTATTGCAATTATTCTTATCTCACTAGGTGTCCACTTACTAGACTGATGTTCTGTTTTTTTGTTTTTTGTTTTTGTTTTTTGAGATGGAGTCTTGCTCTGTTGCCCAGGCTGGAGTGCAGGGGGTGCATCTCGGCTCACTGTAGCCTCCACCTCATGGGTTCAAGTGATTCTCCTCCCTCAGCCTCCCAAGTAGATGGGATTACAGGTGCCCACCACCATGCCTGGCTAATTTTTATATTTTTAGTAGAGACGGGATTTCGCCATGTTGGCCAGGCTAGTCTTGAACTCCTGACGAGCTACTGTGCCCAGCCTAGACTGATGTTCTTTTTGCCATGAGGTACAGTTGGCTCCAGCTTCAATCTGTGTACAGCTGAGAGGACAGTGAGGTGGGAGAAATGAAGAATTCACTGCTAGTAAATTCTCCACAAATACTATGCTCACATTTTTAAGTAGCTAGGTACTGATTGTTTTTAACAAAGAGTTATAACAGAATATCTTGTAGGTCAAATGCTACCTATTTTTCATGTATCCTTTGACTTAGAGTTGTCCCTCCATCTGCTTGGAAGATTGATACCCATATACCCAAATCCTCTCATACCCAAGTCCCACAGTAGGCTCTGGGAATCCACTTACAGGAAAAGTTGAAAAGTCAACCTTTCATATATGCAGGTTTCACATCTCATGAAGACTGCATTTTCCATCTTCTTTTGGTTGAAAACATATTGTATAGGTGAACCCATACAGTTCAAACCTGGGTTGTCTGAGGTGGATCATTTTTAATCTGGCACAGATTATTTTTTGTAGATTTTTCCCCAAGTTACGCAAAAGAAAAGAATGGTCATCCTCAGTATAAGGTTGGTTGTTTGTTTTGGTGAAGATCATTTTTGCACAGATGTGGCAATTAGAGAGTTTGTGTGTCTTGAGGTTAGGACAAAAGAGAATCAGTTGAGGTAGGTTGTAAAGGACGAAAGCCTTCGCTTCTGCTGGTTTTGTGTAATAGGTGCTTATTTCAGCACATAGATATTGAGATAATGTCCAAGAGAAGCGATTACTTTCCTCCCTGAAAATGTTAAAGCTTTAAAGAGATTCATTTTTCAAGACCAATTTAGATTGAATTTGTAGGTTGCTTATTTGAATGTTACAATCTGAAACACTCTCATTCCCTGAGTGACCAGCAGTGGTAACATTTTTTATGGTCATGAGAACCAGTGGCTTGAAAGAGTCCGTGTTCAAAAGATCTCTTTGAATCTTACTCGTGCTCCTCTTAGTCGTGTTCATATTTAGATGGTCACTGCTGGCTTTCATTCAAAATTGTTTTAGGTCTAGCTATTACTATTAGACTGAACCTGGGGGATAAAGTCCTTGGTTATGGTCTGTAAACAAGAGTCTCCTCTTTCTAAATAGAGATCTCCAACTAAACTACACATTTCATGGAGGTGGAAGGCAGGGCTGTCTTCATTCTTATGTCCTCACAGCCTCATTCATTGTTGGTGCTCATTAATGACATTGGATGAAGAAGTCTTCTTAATAGAAGTCATGCTTCATAAATGAAGGAGAATGGTAGGGGCAAACTGGAAAACCTTGATGTGTTTGAGCCCAGAGGATTCCGTGTCTCTTCTGTGGTAGATAGATAGGCCAGCTAGGTTTACTGGAATTTTTGCTTGATTTTTCTTTCCTCTCTCTCCATTTTTTCCTAAGAAAACTTGTAGATTTTTCCCCAAGTTATGCAAAAGAAAAGAACAGTCATCCTCAGTATAAGGTTGTTGTTGTTTGTTTGTTTGTTTGTTTTTGGTGATGTTTGTCTTCTGTGTCATTTAAGAGGATAAAGTATACTTCACATCCCAGTTAAAGACCACTAATGAACTGGGCTGAAACCTTTGCACCTCGCTGTGTGTGGTCTTCTATTCGGGAAGGAAGTGGAGCCTCTGGGCTTTCGAAGAGTGGTTGAAAGTGTGGATGCTGGAGCCTGCCTGCATGGATTCACATTATACTTCCACCATCCACTGTTTCTGTGGACTGGCAAGACTTTTAATCTTTCTTTGCCTCGGTTCTCTAGCAGGAAAAAGAGAATAATAATAATAACAACTCATAATATGGTTGTTATCTGTATTAAGTGAGTTAATACGTGTGGAGCACCTAAAATTGTGCTTGGCACATGGTCAACCCTCAAATCTTAGATGATGTTATTCCCCACTTACTAGCTGTGTTAAGTTTGGCAAGTTACCTTCTCTCAGCTATGGTTGCTTACCTTTAAAAATGGGCCTAATAATACCTTACTTACCTAGAGCCAAGGGGATGAAATCAGATAATCTCCTGGGACCAAAGACTTGACCCACTTTCCATGAAATTGTGTTGACATCTATGAGTATTGAGGGGATACTGAAACCTTATAATTCTGCTCCATGCCATGGTGCAGAAGGGCCAGTAGCCCCTTCCAGCATCTGTTCCATTTTGCCCAAATCTATAGAGGGGCCTGGAAGCTTATTCCAGAAATCAATAATTAGTTATGTCTGAGAAATTGAGTCTTTTCAGTTCATAAAGAAAAAAAAAAAAGACCAAATACGTGACATCTCCCACTGCCCCCTGCCATATTAGAATTGGATGATCTGCATTGCTCGTAAGAAGACTGATCTTAGGCCGGGCGCGGTGGCTCATGCCTGTAATCCTAGCACTTTGGGAGGCCGAGGCGGGTGGATCACCTGAGGCCACGAGTTCGAGACCAGCCTGACCAACATGGAGAAACCTTGTCTCTACTAAAAATACAAAATTAGCCGGGTGTGCTAGCGCATTCCTGTAATTCCAGCTACTCAGGAGGCCGAGGCAGAAGAATCACTTGAACCCGGGAGGCAGGGGTTGTGGTGAGCGGAGATTGCACCATTCCACTCCAGCCTGGGCAAGAAGAGCAAAACTTGGTCTCAAAAAAAAAAAAAAGAAAAAAGAAAAAAGACTGATCTTATGATCTGTTGTGATCATTTCTTCTTTCTACAATCTTGAAGAAGCAGATGTCTGATTTTAATCAATGGGTATTTCCTCTAGACAAGAAGCTTGTTCTTAGACTTAAAAGACACCATTGAATTTTTCTGCAGTGTCCTGGTGGCTTTTTGATTAAGTGTGCCTCAGTTAATAATTCCCAAAAATACTATGATCAGGAGCAAACAGAGAAGTACCTGTTTAAAACACAAGATCAAATCAAGATTTAGAAAGTGTTTTACTTACCCTTAGTGTGGTTGATGGGATGCAATGATGCGTTTTTATCTGTGTGAGCGTTCCTTTTGAATACATTGCTAGAAATGTATTTTTGCAATCAGAATTTCTCAGTATTGATGCTTAGATTGTTTTTAGTACTGAAGAACATGGCTCAAGTTATCAATGTGTGACATGCAGCCACCCACTCCTGCAGATAAAGCAAGACTGTCATTTTCCTTATGGCTACCATTTCCATTTTGCGGAAGGAATTACTGTTTGTGTTTAACACTTGACCACATTCTTCTTGGACCTTTGCTCAAACAGAGATGGCAATTACTGTTCAGCCAGTTTGACTTGCCTCTCCAACCAGAACAGTGTCCTGTCCATCCCAGGCACTCACTGCATGCCTGCTGAGTGGGACTGGATTTGGAAAACACTTGAGGCCTTCAGGTAGATAGGGAGCTGTCCCAAGAGGCAGCTATGCAGCTAGGAAACAGGGCTGCAATTTTTACCCCCATCCTTTGTTGCCAGTTTCCCAGCATATAAATAGAGTGGTAGAAACTACACTGGGCTGATGTTTGGAGGTTGTTTTGTCTGTCCTGTTTTTGTTGAGACAAATTGGGTCTGTGATAGAGATCTGACTGATAGAGACTTTTCAGATGTTTTGCCCTTTAGGAGAACGTGGATCCTTGGGGATCTTCAAATTGTTTTGTCTAATAGGGCAGGTTGTGTGTTACACTGTGTCATGCCAGGTTTCATTTAGTTGGCTGGGACACCAGAGGGGGAGAGGCGTGTCCTGCTGCTGCCAGGATTTCTAAGGCAGCCAGGAAGTCACAGCTGCTGAGCAGAAAGAAGCCTGCGGTTGGCACAGGGAGTGTAGAGGGTAATCATTCCTGCGGAGCCTGGGCTGTTTACTCTGCCACCCTGTTGCTGGTGGACACTGGGTGTGGTGGGTGTGCTTGCCTAATACCTGTTTGTAGAGCACTGAGACAGCTAGGGCAGAGCTAAAACAGCAGTCATCTGAAACCAGTCGTGTGGGTTTTCCCTCACGGGCTTTAGGAGCTAAAATCTGCATTCCGGATGAAACCTGCAGGGAAGCGGAAGAAAGCACTTAAAAAAAAAAAGCTTCAAGGGCAGTAAATTAACTGCTTTGAGAGTTCTAGGCACTTTTGAGATGATCTATTGCTTTCTTTCATTTGTTTCCTTGATTGCGGCTTCGTAAGTGGCTGCTGATCTGGGTGTACTGCTAGTTTTTTGGCCTGGATGCCCCAGGCCTCTCTGATCATAATCCAGATGAAAAAGAAGGCCTGTGTCAGAAGTATTTCAGTTGTTTTCTGCTGATTCACTTCTGATTCCCTTAGGCTGCTCTGGGCAGTGGCTAAGTGCCCTCAGTATCAGCTTGCCGGCTCAGCACTTTCAGAAGCCTTCACTTGCTCGCCAATGAGGAAGTTGAATGCCACCAGGAGAACCGCCGGCCTGGGGCGGAGCTCCTCGTGAAGTCCTGGGCTGGGATTACAGGGCAGGCTGACTTTCCCTATGACAAAAAGGCTTTTGTCCCCGGGAATAAATACGGAAGTTTCAGAAGAGCAGCCTCCCTGGTCCGTGTGTAGTAAGGTGCGCAGCCTCGGCTGCTTCTGGGCATAGACTCCACAGATTTTTCACAGTTGCCCTGGAACACATCATCACACAAACCGGAAGGAGGGCACTGTGACCCGAAAGAGACCAAGTGTGTTTGCTGTGCGGCTGACAGCCTGACTCCCGGGTCCTGTTGCTCTCTGTCCTGTAAATTAAGAGCAGATGGAGTGGATAAACTGAGAGCGCAGGAGAAGGTAACACAAGTCAGAACTTCCACCAAGGGCATTACTGAGACATGGAGAACATTGATAATTCTCTGGATGGCAGTGATGTGTCAGAACCAGCAAAACCAGAAGCCGGACTTGAAGTGGCTCAGTCGATCCTGAGTAAGTTCTCTATGAAATCCCTATTTGGGTTTACGAGTAAATTAGAATCTGTGAATCCAGAAGAGGAAGATGCTGTGCTGAAAGCATTCCATAGTTTAGACGTGAATCCCACATCTCAGCAGGATGATTCCAGCAATGGCTTGGATCCACAGGAAGCAGGGTCTCGGGTTTCACCTGACCTCGGAAATGATGAGAAAATTGCAAGGGTGGAGACAGAATCAAAGGGAAGTCAGAGAAAAGAAGCAGGGACATCTCTCCTTGCTCAAGAGCTGCTTCCACTGTCTACTTTGAAAGGGACAAAAGACGATGTCATTTGTGTTCGTGGGACCCTGGTGCACACCACCAGTGATTCTGACTCTGATGATGGTGGCCAGGAGCCAGAGGAGGGAAGCAGCACCAATGGCCCAAAGTCCCCTAGTGTTGTTTTATCTGAGCCATCTCAGGAGTCCAAAGAAAACCCAGGAGGTTTCAGGGAAAATACTGTCACTGGGGAAATGAATGGTGCAGAGCTCTGTGCAGAAGATCCTCAAAGGATTCCACCTGAGATGAGCAGCAAACTGGAAGCTGGCAACGGTGGTCTTCAGACAGAGCGTCGCCCCAGCCAGGACCAGGTGGGAGAAGAAGGGTCCCAAGACCTACCTGCAGTAACAAACCAGAATTCGAGTGTTGGTGTCACTGAGAGTGCCTCTTCTAAAAAAGAAGTCTCTGGAGAGAAGTCATTCCAACTTCCAGCTTTTTTCAGTGGGCTTCGTGTGCTGAAGAAGGGGGCTACCGCTGAGGGAGGAGAGACCATCACGGAAATTAAACCAAAGGATGGGGACTTAGCTTTGCTCAAATTGACGCAGCCTGTGCAGAAGTCCTTAGTGCAGGCAGGGCCGCAGACAGTGAAGAGTGAGAAGAAAGCAACTGATCCGAAGGCCACTCCCACTCTCCTGGAGCAGCTCTCTCTGCTGCTCAACATTGACATGCCCAAAACTGAACCGAAGGGAGCAGACCCTGAGTCGCCCAGGAGAGAAGAGATGGGCTGCAATGCTGACCAAGAGAGCCAGAGCGGCCCTGGAGTACCACAAACCCAGGGTGGTGAGGTCAAGCCAAAGTCGCCAGAGACAGCCCTGGAGGCTTTTAAAGCCCTATTCATCCGGCCCCCCAGAAAGGGGACCACAGCTGACACCTCTGAGCTGGAAGCTCTCAAGCGCAAGATGAGACATGAGAAGGAGTCGCTAAGAGCTGTGTTTGAACGGTCCAATTCTAAGCCAGCGGATGGCCCCTCTGATTCCAAAAGTGTATGTAGAATTGGGTTTTGCATTTTAACATAAAATATGGTGCTGCTGTATTTCTTTCCAGGTTTCCTCCCAAAGTGAATCCTAGTTGCCTGTTAGTGATTCTTTTAGTTGAAAAAGGATTATAGTCAAATTATATTACCCTGTAAGGAGTATGGAGTTAACCAGAAGTGCTTTTCATGCGTCCTGATTTTTATCTGGAATATTGCAAGAGGGATATACACAAAGATGTGCAGGTAGGAAAGGGTAACTGTCACCGTGAATTTAAACGTTGATGGTAAATGCACTTATTATAAAACTAGGTAGCATGAGGAAATGATGCAAGATGGCAGTATAGCCCAGGTTTACAGGGTTTCCTCACCCCTTAATTATACCTCCGCAGAAAGTCTATCGTTCCTTTGAAAGTCTGCCATTTGACAAAATATGTGTTTGTGGTGTGATTAGAGTGTTCCACATTGGTTGGAAGGCTTCCAGATTTAGAGCACTGGATTTAGAATGAGACCTGGGTTTTTATTCTAATTCTGCCATTTACTGGCTGGGTAACCTTGATAATCTCCAAGCCTCAATCTCCTCATGTGCAAAATGAGGAAAATAAAATGGTTATATGGTTGTTATGAGAATTAAACAAAGGCAGTGCATGGGAAGCATCTAATTAATAGACGCTGTTATTACTCAAAGAAAACTAACTCAGGTAATTTATAAAGATGAGCAAGTACCTGTCCAGTAGATCTTAAACGATCAGAAGAACAATAAATAGAATTTCTTGCTTAATATCAATTCAGTGTATGACTATCATTCCTCCTATATATTTAAAATATTCAATTAAAATGTTAAAAATGAAAGTCTTTGGCAGAATTTCTCAGACTGCAGTTAAAAAACCAAGCACAATATAACATTCTCCTAGTTGTAAAAATCAACCCATATAAAAATGACTGGAATATGAAGGCAAATCTCATTCATTCGTTTATAGGAATAAAAGGAAATTAGCAGTGTGGAATGTTTGAAAAAGGGTGTGTTGGTCTACCACTGATGTTCTTGAAATTAGTCTTTGTGTTAAATAATCCTGGAGTCCGGGATACATTGGTAAACATTCCCATAAATGCACATCAGTGTAGTACATTTATGTCTGTACTTTCAGGTCAAAGTATATTTGTGCTTTTTCAAATAATTATATAATAAAAATAATCTTTTAAGGGTTGTGTGATACATACTTAGCCTTGAGGTTTTTTTGTTGTTGTAGTTTTAAATTTTCACCTCAACTGATCACGTTACACTTCTGGAAAAGGGTCACACTATAGTGAGATATCTCAATTTTAGTGAATGAGAGCAATGTGCAACTAGCCATTAAAATTAACTTCAGAATTAGGTTTAGCATGTCATTTTTCAGGAATTAATCGGCTCTGACTACATTCCACTTATTATTTGCCTGCTCTTTCAACAGCCTGACCACAGCCCGACTGAGCAGGATGACAGGACTCCTGGCAGACTTCAAGCTGTCTGGCCACCCCCAAAGACAAAAGACACAGAAGAAAAAGTGGGACTGAAGTACACTGAAGCAGGTAATGTGAAAGGAAGCTAGGGACCCGGGAAGGAATCTCTTCCTGCAATGGCTTTTAGTTCTAGCTTAGAATTTGGGGTTTTATTTCATTATAAAATGTAATGCTGAAGGCTTTCTTTTTGGTTTTGCTGTTAAAGTGAACCTTTGCACACTTATTGTTAAAGAGCCTCTGAAAGATGAAAGATGAATGGAGTGGAATGAATGAAAAGGGGCATGTGTGTGAAGTAGGAGAACCTTGGAGGACCTGATGGAGAAGGTAGATTGCAAATCCCTCAGGAAGCCGGTGGTTGGTCCTCATACAATTTTGTGAGCTGGCAGTGTTGCTAGGAGAGGCAGAGTATGGTTCTCTAGAGCTGTAATCTGATTTGTTGTTTGTCTTTGAGTAATGCTTTTGAGATAAAGGAACCTTGTGCAGAGTGAATGTACAGATACCATATCAGTTACTCGTTCACTTTTGTGAGACAAAGCTTTATTTAATGCACGGCCAACTTTAAAGCAACCCAACTCTCTGGAAACCTGCCTAGGAACTTTACTTGAATTTATTTAAATGAAATGGGAATCTAGATATGGTTACTATTTAAGTGGAAGTTTCACATGAACTGTAAAATGACACCAAAGCATTAGAGGATGGGTATGTAAGATATTGAGAATTGGATGTGTGTGTATATATATCCATGAAACCTCTCTGCCTTCTTCCTGATATTTGGAGATTACCTATACGTGGCTTATATTTGTTGTTTTTATTAGGTGTATGTGTGCATTAAGGTCTATCTATCTATCTGGTTATAGAAAAATACTTCTTTCCATTCCTGTTCATTGATAGACATGAACAGATCAAAGTTGGGTGGTTCAGTAGGTTTTTCCATAATATCAAATTACTCCAGTGATTGAGAACACACTGGCAGTTGAATCTTGAGATGATTTCTAGCTTTCATTTACACAGTTGCTGTTTATGATTCTGCAGGGCATTGGTTACTTCATAGCATTTTCTTTCTGTGGTGTTTGACTTACACGATGAAAACTCATATCCTTAATGAAAATATGTATAGCAATTTAAGTCTTCTTTCCCACATTTGATTTTCCAAAAATCATAATTGTGTAAGAATGAACAGCATAAGGGTGGAAAATGATTGTTTCATCTGAGCAGAGCAATTCAGACACAGCAGTAAAGAAAGCATAAGGATGTTCTAGGTAATTGAAGCATAGAAGTAGCATAGGGCTAAACTTCTGTTTAACCCAAACTTGAATGGAAAATTTCCTAAACCACATTAGATCACTTTTTTCCTTTTGCTTTGTTTAGTCCAAACGCACTTAACTTTATTTTCTCTAGGGTAACTACATATATGACTGTATCAATGAGGGTCATACTAATCAGGAATCAGGTGGCACTCAAATGGAGTGATTTGAGGAGAGTTTATTAGAGACCTTTCACAGAGGTACAGACGGGGTTTAGAAAAAGCAGTAAGAGAGCGCTACTCTGGGGCCAGTACCAAGGAGAAGCTTTTACCACACCCAGGCCTGAAGGGGCAAGAGTAGAAGCCGCTATGGAAAACTAGAACTTAAGAGGGAGGCTGAGTGGTGTGGAGGCAGCTGCTGGGCAGGACCCGCAGCCCTCAGCAGGGAGGTGCCGCCGGTCCATAGTGACATGCCAGGCTGGGAGCTGAGGGCACACAACCTGATCTCTTCTCATCCCACTCTCTGGTCCCTCATCGTCATTCCCATTGGCCAAACCCAAAGAGAAGTCAGCAGACTGGGAGCCACTTGAGGCTATCATTTCAGGCCTGTCACCGGGGCCCAGAAAGGGCACAGACCTGGAGAGGCACGTAGAAGATCCCCTGCACAGTTATGCTGCCCCCATGGGCGCCCAGCAGGCCCTGGGCGGAGAGACTTTTAAAGCCCTCCTGGAGAAGAATCTGCACAGACATGCTCGTGTTGTCATACCACACGACACGGGATTTTAGTACAAGGGCACAAAGACAAGCTTCTGTTATTATCATCCTGTGGGAGGGTTATGTTTTCTAGTATAATAAGTTCATAGAAAATATACAGCTATTATTCGAGGCTTGCTCTGTAGAAAACTACTTCATCTTAATGTGAAGGATTTGTTTACTGATCTCAGAAAATCTCTCATAAGGTTTTAAATGTTCCCCTACATTACAAAATAAAGTAAAATTTGAAGATACCCGGAAAAATCATGAAGCAAAAGAAACTTTCTATGATTCTATTTCAGAGAAACTGTTGTCACTTTTGAAACTAGGCCTATGAATTTAATGTGGAAAAATAAAAATAGAATTTGAATCATTATAGACTACTGTTCTTTTCCAATTATTATTATCACTATTTTTTTGATACGGAGTCTCGCTCTGTCACCCAGGCTGGAGTGCAGTGGCACCATCTTGGCTCACTGCAAGCTCCGCCTCCCAGGTTCACACCATTCTCCTGCCTCAGCCTCCCGAGTAGCTGGGACTACAGGCGCCCGCCACCACGCCTGACTATTTTTTTTGCATTTTTAGTAGAGACGGGGTTTCACCGTGTTGGCCAGGATGGTCTCGATCTCTTGACCTCGTGATCCCCCCGCCTCGACCTCCCAAAGTGCTGGGATTACAGGTGTGAGCCACCGCGCCTGGCCTACTGTTCTTATTTAAACTCTTTAAATGATTTTTACTAATTATAAAAATTTATTTGAGTTATACATGATGTATTATAAATAACAGTACTGTAAGTCTTTGTAAGTATTTTATCTTAGGATAAATGCTTATAGGTAGAATTGCTATACATAAGAGTATATGCCTTTTTAAGGTTTCTGATGTATATTACCATATTGCCATAGTTGTTTTTTCTTACTAAATACCTATCCCTAAAAACTACCATTTTTGAAACTGTTATTTTACTTTTTATCATTTGTTTTTAATTTTACTGTGTTTTCTGATGTGTGGAAGTTTTAAATATTTACATAATCAAATCTGTCCTTTCATTATATAATTTCTGATAATTCTTTAACTTAAAAGACTTTCTCTGATCTAAGTTTACCAATGTTTTCACATTTCTTAAAGAGTTTCTTTCTGCTTCTTTTTTTCTCTCTTTCTGTCACTCCATTTCATATGAAAAATTTAATTTGGTATACAGTCTGAGGTAGAGATCGAAGACAACTTTTTTTTCTAAATTGCTAATTAATTCCATACCAGACTTTTGGAATAATTATTTCCTCTATATCGTTTAGGACTGTTGGGGGCCTTCTATTGTCTTTGATATGTTTGTATATTATACTATATCTTATTGTAGCATTACAATACATCTCAGAATCTGGCGGTTCCATTTCTTTTGCATACTTTTAAAAAATGTTTTTGGATTTCCTTATATATTCATTCTTCTAGAAAAACTTAGAATTTTTATTGGAATTGTATTAATTTATAAATCAATGTGAGGTAGGAATGATAATGTTCAGTAACTTCACGAGGAGCGTGTCTTATAAAACTATTCAAAGTTTCTTGACATTCAGCAAATTAAATATATTGTATTTATTTACATATAAATATATACTTGTATATATGTATATATCTTGTATTTTTTTCTAAATATCTTCCCTGGCATATGTTTTAAAAGATAAATACATGGTATGGATTTGCTTCTTGTGATTAGTTTTTCTTAGAAATCTAATGTGCTCCTAAACCTCTAGTGACTCGAGCACGCTAGCTTTATTGCAGGTGATTTTCTCCCCAGGGCCAGGGCTTGACTGGGTGAAGGACACATTTGGACTGACCTGTGGTACCTTCCCTCAGTTTTACTGTGGTTAGTGATTCTTCATATTTTTAGATTCCTTTAAAATCTAGCAATGATAGAAAGCACAGAAGAAAACATGACACTGACTTTAACATATATTTTAGGCCCTCTACCCCACCCCACAGCCATCTGTGGGCACTTGGAGGTTCAGAGGGAGAACCTGTTCCGAACACTCAACCGAAAGCTGGGCTTCCTTTCGCCTCCATCTCCTATGTTGCATTATGAAGGGCTGCCTGAAATTTCTCATTATTAAGACATTTAAAAAATACATTGTCATGATGTGCATCTCAAAATCCTCAGGGGAAGTGAGGTTAATGTTTTTGGAATTAAAATGATACCATTTAGGGAACTGTCAGTGACTGAATTACTCACAGAAAGAGAAAGAAAAAAGTTTGAAGAAAAACACTCATGCTTTCTGAGTTGAATTGTGCATATGTGGTTTCTCTCTCAATGTGCATCTGGAAAAGCTTTTCTCTCTACCTGAAGCATCTCAGAGCTGGCCTGGGGCTGGGGAATGGCAGATGTACTGCCCTGCTGAGTGTGAGGACCATAGCTTTTGTAGAGAAGAGAACTTAGCACAATACATTGTAGTTATTGAAAGTAAGCAAATTGTCAAGACATGTGGCCTCTCCAGGAGACACATCTTTCCTCAGAACCTAGGAGCAATTCAGAAACATCCCTATTTAGAGTATTTTAAATTAAATAGAGAAATAACCCATTCCTCAATTTAATAAAGATCCACCTATTTTCTGGTTTGTTTCTCATTTTAATTTACTTCATTATAAAATGAGAGCTATTTGCCACCCTTCCTGGTAAGTCAGGTATCCTTGCTTTATCAGTCAAAGAGAGCTATAAACACCTCGTACTACTTTATTGGCCTACTATAATTTGAGTTTTAATTTCTGCATTCATAGCTAACAGGCTGCGTTAGTCAGCAATGGATTTTCCTTTAAAGTTATGTGTCCAGACAAATTATCTTAATTTTCTCTTTCACCGTCTGGGGAATGGGTTTGTGCATTGTACTATCTTTCATAGACCCCTGTAGCCTGCTATCATCACTTGCATGGAGTTGATTGGATTGTGATAGCCTAGAAATTGGAAGCTGTACAGACTAAAGACCAGAAAAGTCTTGCAGTTTGTGGGTGCAGAAAAAGGTTTACTGGGAAACTAGAGGTGAAGTGTATTGTGCTAAGCTTCCACTTAGTATACGTACACAGCTGGGAGCTCTAGAGGAGACTGACTCTCCCAACATAAATGGGAACTAAAGCTTGGCTTTTAGGAGAGGAATCAAAAGTGCGGACTTGGAGACTCAAGAATCACATATTGTGTTCAAGCAAATATTAGTAAAGATCTTTGGCTCAGGAGAGTAGAAGCAAGAGATTAAAATATAGAGTCTCAGTTTTTAGAATATAAAAAACTGAGAGCTGCAAACATCTTAGGTCATTTAGTTTAACTTACTCATTTTACAGATGACAGTAGTGAGATTATGAATTGCTGAAAGATACACATAACTTATTAATACTCTGTTGATAAATTATGTGTAATAATTATGAGGTGGAATTATAATTTGGAGATAAAGATAGGCTAAAATTGAAGAGTGATGGATTAAAATTTTTTTTAATCTTTTTGCCAATGTACCAGTATCTAAAGATCCAACAAGGAAAATACATGGGATCAGAAGCATGTTTTGTGGGAACGTAAATTAGTACGGCCATTATGGAAAATGATATGGAAGTTCCTGAAAAAACTAAAAATAGAACTACAAAATGACCGAGTAATCACACTTCTGGGCATATATCCAAAGGAACTGAAACCAATATGTAAAAGATAGAACTGCACTCCCATGTTCATTGTAGAACTACTCACAATAGCCAAGACATTAAATCAGTGTAAGTATTCATCAGTGGGTGAATGGATAAATAAACTATGTTATATATATACAATGGAATACCAATCAGCCTTAAAAGGAGGGGGGGGAGTTCTCTCAGTTGTGCCAATGTGGATGTATCAGGAGGACCTTATGCTATGTGAAATAAGCCAGGCACAAGAAAGACAAATGTTTCATGATCTCACTTATATGTGGAATCTAATAAAGTTGAACTCATAGAAGTAGAGAATAAAATGATGGTTATCAGAGGCTGGGGATGTGAGACGGAGGGAATGGAGAGTTGTTGATCAAAGGGCACAACATTTTAGATAAACAGAAATAGGTTTTGTGATCTGTTGCACAGCAGTGTGATTATAGTAAAAAATAATGTATTCTGTATTTCAAAATAAGAATAAATTTCAAATGTCTCACCATAACAAATGATATGCAAGAAAGGTGATGCATATGTTAATTAGCTTAATTTAATCATACCACATGGTATGCCTGTATCAAAACACCACATCATCTACCCGGTCGTAAAGGTATACAACTATGATTTGTCAATAAAAAATTATGCAGGTTATTACAAATTATGGGATCTGAAGTGAGTGGACCTGAACAATAGAGCAGAGCATATGAGGCCATCCTGGCTCACTGGACTCATCTGCAAAAACTCACTTGGTTGTTTCACGCTGTTCTTTTGATTCCTCAAATAGGAATCAAAGAAGGGAGTGAATGGTATTTTTTACGCTATGAAGCATAAGCAATTTCAAGCAAATAAAAATGCCTCTAGGCTGTGGATTCTTGGAAAGTTCAGGTGAGGTTCATTCAACTACCGTTCATTGAGCCACAGTTTGTGTGGTAAAATGCATGGTGTACATGTAAATGGTTTTGGGAGGTACGTGAACAAACATTTTTATTTTAAGAGTTGTTATTTCAGTGGTTTTACTGGGTTTTAGAGAAAATAAAACCAGTGCATTCAGTCTACTTTGAGGCCTCTTTTGGGAAGATTGGAATGAGGTTGATATTCCATATTCCACACCACGTTTTACAAACATCTTTCAGTAGTCGTCGTCTTTCTCATAATTTCTATCCAGGTGGCTTCATTTTTCTTCTGTTCTGCAAATCTCCGTCTATTGCCAGCCACCAAGTGTTCTTTCTCCAGATCATCCACCAAGCGGCCTCTCCACCATCCTGGCTTCAGCCTCCTCCACCAGCAGCCCCGCCACGCCTTTCCACCACCAGCCCCGCCACGCCTTTCCACCACCAGCCCCGCCACACATTTCCACCAGCAGCCCCATCACACCTTTCCACCAGCAGCCCCGCCACGCCTTTCCACCACCAGCCCCGCCACGCCTTTCCACCACCAGCCCCGCCACGCCTTTCCACCACCAGCCCCGCCACGCCTTTCCACCACCAGCCCCGCCACACATTTCCACCAGCAGCCCCATCACACCTTTCCACCAGCAGCCCCGCCACGCCTTTCCACCACCAGCCCCGCCACGCCTTTCCACCACCAGCCCCGCCACACATTTCCACCAGCAGCCCCATCACACCTTTCCACCAGCACCCCCATCACACCTTTCCACCAGCAGCCCCGCCACGCCTTTCCACCAGCACCTCCATCACACCTTTCCACCAGCACCCCCGTCACACCTTTCCACCAGCACCCCCATCACACCTTTCCACCAGCACCCCCGTCACACCTTTCCACCAGCACCCCCGTCACACCTTTCCACCAGCACCCCATCACACCTTTCCACCAGCACCCCCATCACACCTTTCCACCAGCACCCCCGTCACACCTTTCCACCAGCAGCCCCGCCACGCCTTTCCACCAGCAGCCCCGCCACGCCTTTCCACCAGCAGCCCCGCCACTCCTTCCCACCAACAGCCCCATCATACCTTTTCACTTGCAGTTTAGTTCCTTCTGCTCAGTCCGCTTTTCATGTGTTTATAGCCATCGACTAACTCAGCAAATAAAGCACACTCTTTCAGATCCCCTCTCCATAGAAACCAAATGGGAAATTGTAAATAACAATTTTTTCTTCTTTTGTAGAACAAATTATTTCTGAGAAATAACTAAACCCAAAGTTGCAATAGGTAAACTCGGAAGCACTTTTCCCCCCAAGATAAAGGGAAGCACTTGATGAAGGGGTGAGAACATTGAGATGAGAAAGATAGAAAATGATTTCAGAGGGAAAGGAAAGTAGGACCGGGGAAGTCCTGAAGACATAATTAAGTTTGACATTACTTTTACTGCAGGGGTTCATGGGTTTGAGCATCAACTAAACTTGAGTTCGAAGCTTGGCTCTGTCATGTGCCAGCTGTGACATGTGGCAAGATAATTTACTTCTGTGGATTTTCATCCTTGTCTCTAAAAAGGAGGGTAATGATAATTTTAAACAATTATTGTAAAGGTAAGACAATATATATGAAGTTCTACTGCAGCACTACTTTCTTTTTTTAAACCAGTTTTTATAGAAGAATAACAAAAATAGAGAAAAGTACACAAGAGTATATAGCTCTGAGTTATAGCAAAGTGAACACACCCAGGTAACCACTATGTAGATCAATAAATAGTACATCTTTAGCACAACAGAAGGTTCCTTCTTGCCCCCTTCCAATTGCTACAATTTCCCTTTCTGTCAAAGAAAACTACTATCCTAACTTCTAATATTATAAGTTAGTTTTATCTGCTTTTCTTAAGTTGGAGTCTCGCTTTGTCACCCAGGCTGGAGTACAGTGGTGCCATCTCAGCTCACTGCAACCACTGCTTCTGTGTTCAAGCCATTCTTCTGCCTCAGCCTCCCGAGTAGCTGAGATTACAAGTGTGTGCCACCATGCCTGGCTAATTTATTTGTATTTCTAGTAGAGATGGGGTTTTGCCATGTTGGCCAGGCTGGTCTTGAATTCCTGACCTCCAGTGATCGCCTGCCTCAGCCTCCCAAAGCGCTGGGATTACAGGTGTGAGCCACTGTGCCCGGCCTAGTTTTATCTGCTTTTGAACTTAATATAAATTAACTCATTTTGTGTCTGGCTTCTTTCTGTTAACGTTATGCTTGTGAGAATCATATATGTTGCTACATGTACCAGTAGTTCATTTATTTTCATTCCCCTATAGTATTCCATTGTATGAATATATTGCAATATATTTATCCAGTTCTAATGCTGGTGGGCACTGATGTTATTCAAAGTTTGTGGCTGTTACATTGCTAAATCAAGTTAAGCCTAAGGCTGCCTCTTTACGTATTTTAAGTTCAACCTTAAGGTTTCTATGTACATAGTGAACTGTAACCCAAATGGAGGTGTAAACGGACTGTAGCCTACTCTTGTGGCAGTCACTGAGTTTTGGCCAATCAAAGGGGGCCAACTGTTCAAACTGTGTTTAAAATAAGGTAAACGCTGAGCTGTAACCAATCTGGCTGTTTCTGTACCTCACTTTGGTTTTCTGTATGTCATTTTCCTTTTTCTGACTATAAATCTTCTGTGCCACATGGCTGCACTGGGGTCTCTCAGCCTGCTTTGGCCCAGGAGACTGCCTGATTCTCGAATTGTCCTTTGCTCAATTAAACTTTGTTAAACTTAATTTGGCTAAGGTTTTTCTTTTAATGGCAAACATTACTCTGAACACCCTTGGACATGCCTTTTGGTAAATGCAGGGAGACATTTCTTTTGGGTGTATACCTGGAAATAGAATTGCTGGTAATAGGGCATATCTGGATTCTATGTCAGCAGATGATGCTAAACAGTGTTTCAAAGGGATTTTTATCAGTTTATACATCCACCAGCAGCATATGACAGTGCTGGTTACTCCACATTCTTGTCATTTGGTGTGTTTGGTTTTTCTAATTTGAGCTCATTCTGGTTTTAATTGGTGTTTCCTTGATCACCAGCCAGGCTGAGCACTTTTTCATGGCCATTGCGTATCCTCTTGTGGGGTGCCTGTCTTGAGTCACTTAATTTTAATGAATTGTCTCTCTTTCTCATATTAATTTGCAGAGAAGTTATTTTTATATGCTGGATTTGAGCTCTTTGGTTAAGTGTGTTGCAAGTGTTTTTTCTCTCTCTTAATAGTGGTTTTTGATTAGGATAAATTCTCAGTTTTACTCTAATGAATCTGGTTTTATTGGTTAGGGCATTTTGAGCCTTCTTATTTTTCTAACCCAATCATGAAAATATATATATTTTTTAATTATCTTTAAAAATCATTAGTGCTCTTCATTTGTCATTTAGACCTGCAATATACTGGGCGTTGATTTTTTTGTTTGTCTGTTTGTTTTGTCTATGAGTTGAAATACAGTCAAATTTGTTTTTCTGTCCAAATTACCCAGAATTGTTTATTGAAAAGCCTACCTTCACCTTCTGGGCTGTATTCTGTTCCACTGTTCTGTAGCTTTGTCTAGCCTTGTACCAGTTTCACACTGTCTTAATGACTCTGTGAACACAAAACCTGACAACATGTACCCAAGGTGATCAGGGTACAGCTTGCTTTTATACATTTGAGGGAGATGTAATACATTAATCGATAGATGTAAGGTTTTCATTGGTTCTCTCTGGAAGGGTAGGACAACTCGAAGGGGTGGGGGGACTTCCAGGTCATAGGTAGGTTTAAACATATTTTGATTGGCAATTGGTTGAAAGAGTTATTATCAGTAGAGAGGAATGTCTGGGTTAAGATAAGGGGTTGTGGAGACCAAGGTTTTATCATGCAGTTGAAGCCTCCAGATAGCAGGCTTCAGAGAGAATAGATTATAGTTGTTTATCAGACTTAAGGTCTATGTTGATATTAATGCTGCAGGGGTATAATGAGGCATGTCCAATCCCCACTTCCCATCATGGCCTAAACTAGTTGTTCAGGTTAAATTTTTGAGTGCTGTGGCTGAGGAGAGAGTCCATTCAGATGGTTGCAGGGGTTGGAGGGCTTCAAATTTTATTTTTGGTTTACAACTATAACTCTGTAATCAGTTATGATACCCTGCTAGAATGTGTCCTTGTTCCTTGGTTATTCTCAGCTCTTTGTATTTCCATATAAGATACAAATAGCTGGAACTGATCTATGAATAATTAGGCAATATAGAGTTTTAAATAACTGAGACATAAAAGCTTTCACCAAAAACTGTTGGAAAGAATTTCAGCCTGCATTTTCCAGAAGCTGTGATTGGCTTTATGTCTGCCTCATGGTGGGATCCCTCATTTCTTCAACTCCTTTTTGATGTTTGCAAAGTATTTAGTTTTCTTTCTCTCTACCTAATCTATTGTGACCATTTCATGTAGAAGAGGAGGGAAAGGGTAATTGGGTTTGATAAACAGATTGCTCTTGCTTCTCAGTATGAAATAGTATAGATGGATGCAACATTGTTAAGATCATGCCTTTCTTTTCTTACAGGAACCATTTTTTACATCCTGAAAATTTTTTTTGCGGAAGGGCACCTTTACTTGATCCAAACCCATGTAAAAATGAAATGATGCCATAGTCATAGTTGAGGACTTAATAAATATAAGAATATTTAGATGAAAAAAATCTAACCTTTTAATTTACAGGATTGTAGAAATACTCTTAAAGAACATCTTGGTGAGATGGTGGAGTATAACCAGAAATGTATATTTAGTTGTATAGTAGGAAATATATTTTTGGTCTTTGTCTCTATTTCCGGGCACAGATCTCCTAAAACCCTTTGAATTTCCTGAGAAATAGGAGTAATATGTGGATTTTTTATTATTCAATGAGCCCATTTCAACTGTACTTGAGTTTAAGCAAATGAGATGACTCTTGGTAAGGCCCCTAGAAAGTTTCAGGATGGGGGTTGGACACCGGAAGGTTCACATCTTCGTTAGAGGGTTGGATTTTTTAGCACCTCCTCAACTCTCAGGGAGAGGAGAGGCACTGGAGACTGAGTTCATTCACCAGTGTCCAGTGATTTACTTAATCATGCCTACGTAGTGAAATCTACATTAAAAACTCCGAAAGAAAGAAAAGAAAAGGAAAGAAGAAAACAAAGAAAAGAAAGGAAAGAACGCTAAACCATAGCGTCTGGAGGGTTTCTGAGTTAATGAACACATCCTCATGTTGGAAAAGTAGCATGCCTCAGCTCCACAGGGGCAGAGACTCCCTTTACTAGAGACCCTTCCGGACTTCACCTATACCTCTCCATTTGGCAGCTCATTTGTATTCTTTATAATACATTATAACAATACAGACAGCATTTTTTTTTTGAGGTCTGTGAGTCTTTTCCAGGAAATTATCAAACTTGAGGTGGGGAGTATTGTGGGAACACCGAAGTTTGTAGCCAAGTTAGTCAGATGTATGGATATTCTGAGGACCCAGTACTTGCTATTGGCCTCCAAAATGAGGGCAGTCTTGTTGAAGCAGGATTCTTCTTGGCCCCTTTCCCAAACTTGCAGCAGGGGCACCCCGTCTACTCGGCATGCTGCACTCAGCCCCTTGTGGGAGTGAGCACATGAGTGAATGAGTGCAGGGTTTGGCTGGCAGCTCCAAGTGCCAACATAGGAGCAACTTCTGTGCAGTGCCCATTGCCAGACCAGGCATGTTACCTCAAGGGGAATGTGGCGATGCCCAGGCAGGGGTGCCTGCGACCCCAGAGCCCCAGAGGGAATGTTAGTGTGCTAATTAGTTTTTTTAGTTCTGCTGTCTGCAGCCGGTTGGATGGTGGTGTGTTAGCAGCCCAGTCAGCAGTTGGCTGGCGTCCACCAGTGAGGGCAAAGGCCTAGTGCTACAGCGTTTCAGAGTACCTGCATTCAGTGGGTCCCAAGCTCTTGTCCAGCGTTCAAGAAGAATGAGGTCACACTGACGATTGAAGGGTGATGAGAGTGGAGGATTTTATTGAACAATGGAACAACTTTCAGTAGAGAAGGGACTGTGGGGAGTGGGGATGATCCCACACCCCCACAGTCAGGTGGTTTTTCTGCCTGTGGTTGGGTCTGGGGCATTTTATGGACTCAGAATGGGTAGTGCATGCTGATTGGTTTGTGAGTATGCAAAAAAGGTTAAAGCAAAGACACCACTCAAAGATGGGCATGACAGTGTAGAAAACCAATTAGAAAAGGGTAGGTGTATATAAAATAGGGGAAGGGTAGGGATCAATCAGAGGAAAACGCATCAAATGGGAAGATAAGTTCTCAGTCTGGTCCAAGGATTTAACTTACAGCTTGGCTTTCAGGCTTTAAACTGTCTTTAGCTTTGAGGTGGGGTTTCACCAGGGATCCACCCTTATTTGCCTAGGTATTTGGCTGCCTCCTGTCACTATCATTGTGGGGCTGAGCCTGTAAACCTGGAGTCTGATGCTAACTCTGGTGTCAGAATTGAATTGAATTGAATTGAATTGAATTGTAGGACACCCAGTTGACATCAGAGAATTGGTGTTGATATTGGAGAATTGGTTGGTGTCAGAAAAAGACATCAGACAGGTGAAGTAACTGTTTTTCTTTTTGTGTATTTGTTTAAGTCTTTGATTCCATGCACGTGTATTTGCATGGTTGTGTCCATGCTGAACCCAGCATTTTTACCGAGTTCCTTTTTATCCTATCAATGTTTTCCATGTTTTTTCTGTAGTCTTCCTAGTAACCATTTTTAGTGGCTACATGCTGATGATAATTTTAATAAAATATTTTAAATCAAGTATTTTCAGACATTTCAGTTGGGAAACTAGAATCTCAAGGCAAGACACCAGCATCGTTATGTATAGTATTCATGTGTTCTTTGAACTGGAAGGAACCTTGGAGAATATCAGGTTTAGCTCTCTCCTTTATTGCAGAGAAATAGATGTCCAGAAAGGTTGCTAATTAGTGATAGTGTTAGCAGCGGCCTCAATTCTTTCCTCCTCAGAAGAAAGAATTTGACCAAGGGACATAAGGCAGCAGAGGGAGAGACCAAGGCAAGTTTTAGAGCAGGAGTGAAAGTTGATTAAAAAACTTTAGAGCAGAAACAAAAGGAAGTAAAATACACTTAGAACAGGGCCAAGTGGGTTACTTGAGAGATCAAGTGCAGTGTTTGACCTTTGACTTGGGGTTTTATATGTTGGCATGCTTCCGGGGTCTTGTGTCCTTCTCCCCGGATTCCTCCCTTGGAGTGGGCTATCAGCATGTGCAGTGGCCTGCCAGCACTTGGGAGGGGCTGCATGTACAGTGTGTTTATTGGAGTTGTACACGTGCTCACTTGAGGCATTTTTCCCTTACCAGTCAAGTGTTTCTAGAGGAAGGTCATATACCAGTTAAACTCTGCCATTTTGCCTCTTCATGCCCATGCTTGAGCCCACTCACCCAACTCCTGAGATCTTACTAGGAAGCTGCTGATCACCAGTTTCAGGTGTTTATATCTGTTGGGAGACTGCCGTTCTCTGGCACCAGGTGTGACCAATTATTAGAGCGGCACTGTCACAACCACCTATCACCTGATGCTTGCCTGACATCCTGGTGGTGGCAGGGGACCCTGTCCTGCCCTGCTCATGTCTGACTAGCTACGTACTGTAACAACAGAACCAGGACTAGAAAGTTGGTCTTCTGACTTCCAGTTTAGTTTTTTCTTTCCATTTTTAATGTGGCCATTTCTTTCAGCCCAGCCATGATTCACCTCAACCTTTCCCAGACTGTTTTATTCAATTCTGATTAAAGAGGACACATCTGATTCTCAGGAAGGATAGAAGGAAGCAGTGTAAAAACTTCAAGGAAACATACCCTGGAATGATCATACCTAATTCAGAGAATGGTATATATATAGAGGAAAAAGCAAAAATCATCCTTCACTCTATATCCCTCAATCCCTCTGCCTTCTTAAAGGGGGGGTCCTTGTGAACAGTTACTTACATTGTTTCTCACACACTTGTATATGCACTCATGAATACATGTACACCGAGTGGCACATCACACAAACTATTTCCACATAAGTGGGGTCATACTATAAAATCTGTTCTAAGATGAGCTGCTTTTTACCATATACTGAAACCTTTCCATGTCAGTGCATACAGAGCACTCTCCCTCTTCCTCATTATTTTAATAGCTGCATAGTATTCCATACAGTAGTAATTTATAGACCTATGCCTGTAGTAATGAACCTTTTAATTGCTTAGAATCTTTCACTGTTTGCAAATAATGCTGTCATTAAATTCTTGTATATTTGTTTTTATGCATACCTGTGAGTACCTTGATGGGACTGAAGTGGAATTGTTGTGTCCTGGCCCATTACTTGGTAGATACTACACAGTTGGCCTCTCAGAATGTTAAACCAAAGAAAGAATGCCCATTACTCATACTTCACCAGCATTTATTTAATTTATGCCTATGTAATGGGTTAAAAATCACACACTGTTTTTTAAATTTGTAGTTTTCTGATAAGTGGTGTTGGACATCTTTTCATTTATTGACCAGTTGGATTTCTTATGAGCTTGCTGGTGTTCTTGGTCCTTTTGAAAACGAGGTTCTTAGTCATTTTTCTTACTGATTTGAAGAAGCTTTCTATGTATTAAAAAAAAATCCTTTTATCATTGTATGTATTGGAATCTTAGGAAACTTGCCATGACTTTCCTTTCATGGTGTCTTTCATTATACAAAAGTTTTATGTAGTGAAATCTGGTCTGAAGGAAGCATTTTCCAACCTAAAGTTTAACAATATGTATACAGATGCTTCTTGACTTACAATAGGTTTATGTCCTGATAAACATATCGTAAGTTGAGAATATTGTAAGTCAAAATACACGTTATATGCCTAACCTACTGAACATCACCTTAGCCAAGCCTACCTTAAATATGCTCAGAACACACTTTAGCCAACAGTTGGGCAGAATCATTGAACACAAAGCCTATTTTGTAATAAAGTGTTGAATATCTAATATAATTTGTTGAATACTGTACCAGAAGTGAAAAATAGAATGGTTATATTGGTTGTGTTAAAAGAAAAAACTTCAGCTGAATTAAATTTAAAGGAGTTTAATTGAACAATAAACAATTCGTGAATTGAGCAGCCCCTAGAATCATGGCAGAATCAGGGAGACTCCAGTGCAGCCATGTGGTGGAACAACAATTATAGACAGCAAAAGGAAAGTGACGTACAGAAAACATAAGTGAAGTACAGAAAACATAAGTGAAGTACAGAAGCAACGGGATTGATTAGAGCTTAGTGTTTGCCTTATTTGAACACAATTTGGACAGTTGGCTACATTTTATTGGCTAAAACTCAGTGATTGGCACAGGTGTTGGCTGAGGTCAGTTTACACCTCCACTTGTTATAGTTCACGATGTATAGAAAAACCTGTAGGCTGAACTTAAATATGTAAGAAGGCAGCTTTAGACTAAACTTGATTTAACAATTCCCCTCTTTTGGTCATTTTCTCCATTTTGAGAGATTGACCAAAACTTTAGTCATTGCTATCACTATCACCATCGTAAATTACTAATTTGGTCTTGAAACCCCCTGGAAACAGAACTGTGAGTTTTGCAAAGGTAGGAACAAGGACTTGAGTAGAGGGTATCTCCTTATGTTGGAACATCTTGTTTTTAGGAGAACAAACCTGGTCTGTTCTGGTCTAGGAGCTATGTGTTTCCTTAAAGTCTCAGTTTAATAATGTCACATTTACCACAAGTGACTTCATTTTTGTTTGGTTTTGTCTGTTGGGGCCTAATGCATGAGCTAAGTCCAAAACAAGGGCCTCCCATAATTTTGTTTAAAAAAAATTCCCCCTTTCTGGTTAGATTCTCACTTAGGTTACAATGTGACCAAAACTTAGGGCCTTAGCACCAAGTTTTGACACCCAAAATGATGGTAACTGGCCAATATGTTCACACAGAGAATTTTTTACAAGATTAATTTTTCACAAACCTTCCACAACTTGTTGAAACCTTTAGCTTTATCTTACCTAATTTAAAACAATCCTTTAACCGTCTAAATTTAGGAAAGAAAATCCACATTTTGATGACTTCTTTTAATCTTTTACTAAAAGCACCTTTTACTTTCCTGATACAGTTTGGCTGTGTCCCCACCCAAATCTTATCTTGAATTCCCATGTGTTGTGGGAGGGACCTGGTGGGAGGTAGTTGAATCATGGGGGCAGGTCCTTCCCATGCTCTTCTCATAATAGTAAGTCTCATGAAATCTGATGGTTTTATAAGTGGAAGTTTCCCTGCACAAACTCTCTCTTTGCCTGCCGCCATCCACGTGAGATGTGACTTGCTCCTCCTTGCCTTTTGCCATGATTGTGAGGCCTTCTCAGCCATGTGGAACTGTAAGTCCATTAAACTTTTTTTTTTTTTTTTTTTGGTAAATTGCCCAGTCTCGAGTGTATCTTTATCAGCAGCATGAAAACAGACTAATGTATTTCTTTACGCACCTTGCATGTAAAACTTTTTTTTTAGTAGTCTCAATTACATGATATAATGGTAACTGTTAGAAACTTTTACTTTTAGTGCATAAATATCCTTTCATGAATCCTTTCACAACTTACAAAGACCATCTACAACATGCCTGGACTTTCTGAATTGTCCTAAACATCAGTCTTATTAAATAACCAGTTATTTTACTTTAGGACAAGATTTTACCATACAAGATTCTTTCTTATATATAATCTCATTTCTTTATAACTTCTTTGCATAGCTAAGGGATGTGGCTAATTCCACATGTCCCCAGGCCTTATGTAGAATCTTATGCTCCAAAATAGGTTAACTGAACAATTTTCGAAAGCTGAAGAAGCAGTTTATGACCTTAAAGCATTTAACAAACCTAATATCTGACCTGCATAATTTAGACCACATGTTTACATTTTGAAGACATTTTTATTTTACCCATAATCTTTAAAACTTTTTATTTCCCAAAGATTACCAAAGCTACAGGAACTAAAAGGCATTACAGTTTTTAATTTTTTCAAAATATTTGATTTAAGCACTTATTTTTCTTTAAGCAAATTAGAGCTCTTTTATGTAAAGATTACACACGCGCACATATATATATAACTACTCAGACAGAAGAAGATCTAATAGTTGTAAGATTTTTCATTTACCAGTTTCTAAGGTTTTTTTTAATTGGATTACTTGCTTTAGGATGGAGTCCTTGGAGGAATAGGGCCAGGAAAGTATGCAGTTTCTACAGCCTAATATAATAAGCAGGCACAGCTGGAAGGCAAAACAGATCTCCACAAATTAAGGGTCCCATCTTTATACCAGAACCTGGATTTCAAAAAGAGGGAGTCAGCCCATCTCCCATGGGAGTCTTCAAAGTCATTTCCTGATACCCTTGATAACTCAAAATCATCAGCTAACACCATGCAAAACCGAAGAAAACCTTAGATTTTGAGAGGGATCTATTTGCTTTTAATTTCTGAGGCTTTATGAGGAAAACAGAGGTTTTTCCCAAAACAGGGTCTGTGGTGCTTCCTCTGCTTTTCCCAAGGTGTCCCAGGCTGTTAGAACTTGAGTATTTGCTTTAATTAAGCTGGCTTTTAAATATAGCACTGTTTATAAAAGTTTTTTAAAATATCTTATTACTCGACTTTAGGCACACAAAGTGGCCAATATTTCTCGCTTTTAAACTTTGCCAAAAGTAACCTCACAGGTGAAAACAAGAAGCCTGAACTAAGGTTATGACTTAACCACAAGTCTATGAGGTACTTTCAAAGAGGTGGCAAACAGTTTTTATAAAATCTAGAATCTTCTAAGGTAACTAAGAGAAAGGAAGATATAAGAAGGAAAGCTAGAAGATGCTCATGGTGGGGGAAGAGAATCAGCAAATGGTAAAGGCCACACAGACATTAACCAGAAAGTACTCATTTCCTAAGCCAGACCGCCATTGTAAAATGTCAGAGACCAAAAGAAAGTACTGCCATGTGGTTACAGGTTACAAGATCAAGTTCCCAAGGACATAAAACAAAATGGAGATCTCATCCAGTTTTTTGCTTGTTTCAGGGAACTGCAGCAAAGTTTGTTACTGACCAGTTTGCCAGACTGGCTTGAACAGTGGGTTTATGAAGTTCTAAGCCCATGTTTTATCCTAAGGTATTCTTCCTTATGATAGAACCATGCAGAAAGACACACAAACCACACCAGATTGGCTACAGCTTAAGACTAGCCTCAGAAATCATTTTTTCCATTAATCAAAAGTTTACAGGGGATAAACAGTGATTTTTACCATTCATTCAACCAGTTTGCACAGAGAGAGAGACCAGAAGTCTGACTTGTAAGAAATTCTTACCGTTTTTGCCAGTATGTCAGGTTTCTGGGTTCTCTTTCCCTAAGAGAGCCCAGCAACCCTGTTTGCCATACCATAGCTCTGGGGTCCATCCTGCATCACAAAGAAAAATTATGAAACCACAGGCAAGCAAAATCCTCAATTTTGCAAGTTGCTGACCAAGGGGTTGCGTAGAGTAACCAAATTAGCATTTTTCTTTCTGGCCAGAGCAAAATACTTGTGACAAAACATAGACATTAGCCATTCTGCTTAGCACGCAGTATCAAACTGGCAAGTGTCAAACTTCTCCCCAGATGGGTCCTGTCATTTCTAAATCTTTTTAGAAGCTTCTGCATATTAATAGGCATCCCTAGATGAGACTAATTTGGGAACCCTCATTTTCAAATGCACTTCAGTGCATTGTTCATTCAGAACATTGCACTGTGAGTTATCTTTATTAACATTTTGCCATTTCTGTAAGACTCGCTGCTTCCCAGGCCTAATGTGTAAGCTGGAAGGAACTCAGTTTTCCAGATATTAAGGATCCCAATTTTCTTTTTTTGACATGAGGACATTTTTATTCGAATGATTTCTCTAGAGATTGATATTTTCACAAGTATAGAACTAATATATTTATATGTGATATAATATACATTTTATATAACAGTAATAATTAAAATCTTGGCTAATACCATTTCAGCAAGGCAAGAACAATATCCATGAATCTTTTATTATTTCATAATTAAATGCCAGATCAAGAAAATCAGTGAAAAATGAGCCTTAAGCCTGATGGCTCACGCCTGTAATCCCAGCACTTTGGGATGCCAAGGCAGGCAGAAGGGATCCCGTTTTTATTTGAAATAGTGGCTTTGTTTTCAGGTTCCCTTGATTAATTTAGCCAGTGATTTTTTTTTCCTACCTACATGTGCACGAAAAATGAAACAAAGGGTTAGAACACAAAAATCCCTGTGAATTTTCAAAAGCCAAACTTTTCAACCCCTGCAGTGTTACCATTTACTACCAGTTTCTTTCTGACCCAGTGAGTTGTACAGGGCCTCTAAATGGATCCAAGCCAGTTAATTACCAGATCAGATTCAATCCTGGACCCAGTCCAGTTTCTGTCACGGCTTCCAAATCCAGTTTGGAACAGAAATTTGCACGAAGAAACTTGGATAGCTCAAAACATAAGTCCATGGAGCTCTGAAATCCAAGAGTCAACTTACTGCAATCCCCAGCCCCTCTGAGAGATCAAAGGAGACAAGTGGGTCCAGCAGATACAATTACGGGATTTTGGGGGTATTTCTTAACAGCCAGAAACCTCTGTGGCCAGGGATGCTTTTGCCTGAGTTTTGCTCTGGCCTGCAGGTCCCACTCAGCCTGGCAGGCTGCCCTCGGGAGGTGCTACTGGCCTGGACTCCATGCCTACCAAGGGCAAGTGGAGTGGCATAGGGTGTGTAAACAAGTGAGCATGGGGTCCAGCCACTGCCCACAGCCAGGCATGCTGGCTGCAGCGGGATGGGCAGCTCCAGGTGCGAGCATGGGTGCTGACTCCCTGCGAGGCTACGGCTGGACTATGTACCACAAGCAGCTTCCACGGCTGGCATCAGGGAATGCGGTGGCACCTGGAATCTTGGGAGAAGCCAGAAACTGCAGAGCCCCAAAGCAGGTGTCACAGCCCTGGCTTGGGGAGCTCCTAGGTCTGGGCTCCCTGAAGGGTGGCAGCTCTTTTCTCTCCTTCTTGTCACCCACAATGTGGCAAGCAAGGGCATGTTTCAGCCCTGTTTGTGTTACAGCTCTTTCAGCCCTGCCATTTGGCAGGTCCCAAGTTCTTGTCTCACAACAGGAAGAATGAGGTATATGGACAAGTGGAGGGGGGGGGGAGCAAGGTGTAGAGGAGCTTTATTGAACAATAGAGCAGCTCCGAGGAGACCCACAGTGGGTAGCTCCTCTGTACAGCTGGTCATCCTGTCATCTTTTCAGCTCTCAGCAGAGAGAAGACCCTTGGGTGTGTAGCTCCTGCAGCTGGTCATCTCATCATCCCCTTTCAGCTCTCAGTGGAGAGATGACCTTGGGGTGGGTAGCTCCTCTCTGCAGCTGGTCATCCTCTCATCCCTTTTCAGCTCTCAGCAGAGAGGAGATCCTGGGGTGAGTAGTTCCTCTCCGCAGGCAGGTCATCCTGTCGTCTTCTCAGCTCTCACAGAGAGGAGACCCTTTGGTGGGTAGTTCCTCTCCACAGTTGGTTGTCCTGTTGTCCCTTTTTGAGTCTGGCTGAGTCTGGGATTTTATGGGCTTCGGAGGAGAGGAAATACATGCTGATTGGCCCATGGGTGGCCATAGGTGGGCCTGGAAGAAGCACCATAAGTTCCCACTGTGGTCTGTGGGACTGGCAGCCCAACCTCCAGGCTTCAGGCCTTCCCCAGCTTGAAGGTGGAGCCTCACTAGGGACCTACCCCTTTTCACCCAGGAACCTGTCTGCCTCTTGCCACTGTTCATGGAGCCTAGAGTGTTTGTGCCAAGGGGCACCGGCAGGCCAATGCTAAGCTGCCCTCAGCCCCTCCTCAGCCTCCATCCCATGCTCATTGGTGCCCAAAGTCTTGAGGGCACCAAGGCCCCAGGGGGCTGGCATGTCAGCACTGCCCTGAATGTGTAGATACCCAACTAGGTTATGACAATGCCTGGGCTTGGCCTCAACTGTGCACTGAGATTAAAGCAGGTGCCAGAATAGGGGAGAGGCTGGGCAGTGGGAGCAGGCACCTTTGAGCCTGCAGGGAAAGGGGGACTTCCTGGGTCCCTGAGAGTGCAGAGATGCCCAGGTCCACAGCCATGGCTTGGGCAGCTGCAGCTGCACCCAGGAGGGCGGGGCTCTTGTCTGCTTCTGGCCCTCAAGAGCATGGGGATGCCTGGTTCCACAGCCATGGCTGGGCAGCTGCAGCTGTGCCCTGCCAACTTAGAAGGGGTGGGGCTTCTGCCTGTTCCTGGCTCCCACTGGCTGCATGGAGCATGTAGCCCTGGCCATGCCTCCCCAACTGCAGCCAGCATCATGGCAGTGGCTGCTCCATATAGGCCGCCGCTGCCATCAGTACCTTGCTTGTTTACACAGTACTCCTGGGTGCCACTTTTTATCCCACTTCGGACACCATCTGTTAAAAAAACTTCAGCCAAATTAAAGTTAAAGGAGTTTAATTGAGCAATGAACAATTCGTGAATCAGGGAGTCCCCAGAATCACAGCAGATTTAGAGAGATTCTTGCGCAGCCACATGGTGGAACAAGAGTTATAGACGGCAAAAGGCAAGTGATGTACAGGAAATGGAAGTGAGACACAGGAACAACTGGGTTGGTTACAGCTCGGCATTTGTCTTATTTGAACACAGAACAGTTGGCTACATTTGACTGGCCAAAATTCAATGATTGGCACAGGTGTGGGCTACAGTCGGTTTACACCTCCATTTGTTATAGTTCATGATGTATAGAAAAACATTTAAGACATAAAAACGTAAGGAGGCAGCTTTAGGCTAAAGTTGATTTAACAGTTGTTGACTTTCGTGATCCTGTGATTGGGCACCATGGCTCGCTGCTCAGCTTCTCAAAAGGGTATTGTACTACATAGCGCTAACCAGGGAAGAGATCAAAATTCAAAGTACAGTTTCTACCAATGCCTACCATTTTTGCACCATTGTAAACTTGAAAAATCATCATAAGTCAAACCATTTTGAGTCAGGGACTGTCTGTATTTTAATATACATGCATATGTTTAGATTTCGCTTCCATTATTTGTTTTTGTGTTATGGATAAGGATATGTTAAGGGGTAGCAGTGTGTTATAATGATTGGGGAGCTGGGGCTATGGAATCCCATGACATGGAATCAAATTTTAGGCTTCACCAGCTACTGGCTGTGTGACTCTGGGCAAATTAATTCCCTTTTGTGCCTCAGGGATGTATTTGTTTAAAAAAAAAAAAAAGTTGGGGGGTTGTTTTCTGTATTTAATGATATAGTTCTGGCTCCTTGTGAAACCAAAGTAATGTAAGCTGTTATTATCAGTTTTGTTTTTCCCAAATTGTTCACCAGTTGCCCCAACACCATTTACTAAATCCTTCACTCTTGCTCTGAGACTGTGGAGTACCAACACTCTTGTTTATAAATCACTTTTATATGCTGATCTGTTTATAGACCTTTTATCATTTTTGGCTGATGTATTTCTCTAAACATTGTGCCAAATCTGTGTTTTTGTAATTAATGTAGTTTTAAAGTTATTTAAATATCTGATCATTCAGATTACCTCAATTTGTTTTTTTCCTCTAAATTTTGTTTGGATGCTTAGGCACATACACTCTTGTATATGAGCTTTAAGGTCATTTTCTCAAGAGCTATGAAATGATCCTATTGTAATTTTTACTGGAATTCTATTAAATTTATAGATCAATATAAGGAAACCTTATAATGCTGTCTTCCCATCCAGGAGCATAACTTGCCTCTGCAAGATTTCTTTTATGCCCTTCAGTAAACTTGTACCATTTTCTTCTTATAGCTTTTGCACACTTAGATTTATTTCTGGATATTTGATTGTAAATGGGATTTTTCTCATTATTTTTTCTCATTGGTTTTATTTATATACCAAAGCAATTGATTTTTATGTTTCTATTAATTCTGACTTTATGCTCTTATTAGTTCTAGCTTTTCAATGGAGAGAGCATTGGATTTTTTTTAGGTAGACATCATGACAATTTATGTTTTATTTTTTAATTTTTATTGTGGTAAAATATACATAACATGAAGTTTACTATCTTAATGATTTAAAATTTATTTTTAGCTGTGGTGAAAAAAAACACTGTGAAATTTACTATCTTTCCCATTTTTAATTGCATAGTTCAGTAGTGTATGTTCATATTGTTGTACAATGGTTCTCCAGAATTTTTCATTTTGCAAAACTGACACTATGTGCATTAAACAACTGCCACTTCCATCTTCCCTCATTTATATTTCTGCCAATCATGCACAAGGGTTCTAATTTTTTCATATCCTTGACAACACTTATTTACCGTTTTTTTTTTAATAGTAGCCGTTTTAATGGGTATGAGATGATGTGGTTTTGATTTTCATTCCTCTAATGATTAGTAAGGTTGAGCATCTTTTCATTTGCTTATTAGCCATTTGTATGTCTTCTTGGAAGAAAGGTCTATTGAAGTCGTTTGCCTATTTTTTAATCAGATTGTAAACATTAGAAAATAAAACACAAATTGTTAACTATTTTTTTCCAGTCTTTTTTTTTTTTTTACTGGTGAGGAACGTCGAAAGAAAGCTGAAAAAGAAGTGAATAGTAACTATTTTTTTCCAGTCTTTTTTTTTTTTTTTTTTTTAACTGGTGAGGAACGTCGAAAGAAAGCTGAAAAAGAAGTGAATAGTAGACATTATTGTGTTACTCCTGATTTTAAAGGTTTCCTTCTGATATTTTCCAGTTAGATGTTATGGGTTGAAGATTTCTGGTTAATACTCTTCTATCATAGACCTAGGCTTCAAAGTATTCTTCACGAAAAGTAGTTTGAATTTAATTATTTAATTATTGGTATATTTGGAATGACCATGTGACTCATGTGATTTTTTTTTCAATCTGTTTAGTGATTTATATTTTAGATTTATTAGAACCACCTCTGCATTCTTGACATGAGTTTTATTTGGTCATGATGAAATGCTGAATTTGACTTGCCGATTTTTCTGGCCATTTTAAATAAGGAAAAGCCTTAGCCCAAAATAATCAACCTTTTGAATTCAAGATAAGGCGAACTAAAGGAAACTGGAGACATTTTCTGTATTTTAAGTACCAAAGTATCCAGTGACTCTGTAGTAGAGCACTAGATTTGTTAAAATAGAAACAATAACAAATGGCTTTCAGATCTGTCCTCTGTGCTAATCTCTGAAGTTATTTTAATGTGAAGACTCCTTCTTTGTACCACCATTCAAGATAAGTAGAAGTGAACTTCGATAAAAAAGATGCTATTGTATGTTGAGCTACATAGCATGGCTAGGATGACTCCTGGGGGATTTCCCTTGATTTTGTTAGAGCACATATTCTATCTGGTGGTGTAATCTTAGACATTGCAAGTAAATGGCTGTGACATCAGAGTCACCATTGCTCCCAGATCATATCTAACTCTTATTTAGTAATACCTAGCATATTATTAGTGTCTAATTCATTGGTGCTGTTATTAATTCCACTGTTATAAATAATAATCATTTATGTAGCAAATATTTACTAAGCATCTACTAGGTTCTGCTAAGTTTGACAGGTACTTGGAATCAAGCACTTAATGGTTTTTTTCTGTTTTGTTGTTTTTGCCACTGTGAAGGTGGGTTAGGTGACAGAGAGTAGGGTCGGGAGAGGTGGAATGTTTACAAATACACAAATAAGTGCAATCAAACATTCTAGGTGCAGTTATAGAAAGAGTGATTAGCATATAGTGGAACACAAAGGAGACTGTCATCAGTCCTACCTAAGTAATTAGGACAGGCCTCCTGAGTTGACTTGGGAAGACAATAGTTTGAGTAAGTCAGATAGAGGCAGGGTAGAGCAAACATGCAGAGCAAAGACAGAGTCGCACTTGTTTTTAGTTTGTTATGAATGATATACATGAGACAAAGCAAATGATACACAAGGGCATTATGCCTGTAGATTGGGATGGTGCCACGTCTTCCATGGGGAGGGAGATTATGGCATGCCATGCTGAGCACCTTGGACTGTAGACAGTTGGGGGAGCCACTGAAAGGTTTTAGGCAAGGGAATAACACTGTAAGACTCCTCTAGAAATACCAAGGATGGATATGAGTCTGGGAGGAAGGTGAGTGGCGGCGGTGGGGAAGTAGGAAGACCAGTTTGGGGTTTCTAATAGTAGTCCAGAGGAGAGATGATAGAGGCAACCAATGACTTCTATTTTCTTATGAACAGATACATTCAAAATCTTTATTATTCATGACACCGAGTGGTAATGGAATCAGAGATAATAAAAATCAGTAGATATTCTTGGTTTCATTTTAGGTGATGGCTCATACCTCTTTTCTTGCTAAGCCTATTGTCAGGGCTATTAAAAGAATAGAAGGAGATAATTTGAATTTACACTAATTTATTTGCCTGACCTGGGGCAGATGTAGGGCTTAAAAGTGATATATAGTAGTCTTTATTATTTTTATAGTTTATCCAGTGCTTGGGTAAAATATACATTCAGCTCTAGGTCAATTTTCCAGCAGAACGTTTCATAAAACCAGCTGTCTAATAACAATTTACATAAAAAATAAGTTTTCTCAATAACCTATTATGTTTTTAACAAGTAATTATCATATTTGCTACACTTAGACAAAATCACCCACCGCTATTCTACCAGGGTCTCTATGATGAGCCACATACTTTCTAAGGGCATTGACTGCTCCAATCTAGCCAACAAATTAATATCTCATACCTGTCAACCTTGGTAAATCATTATCTCTGTTCCTTTATCTTTCGAATTCTACCCACCCTTCCCTCAGTTCCAGTTTTGCTTCCTTTATAAAGGCTTTGGCTATCTCACTTTCCCATTATCTTTTCTGAATTTTTTGACAATCAGATAATGACTATGATAGCTCTTTTATTGAATTTTTATTTAAATCTTACTATATTGTTTAACATCATGTGTGTTTGTTTTATCCCCCAATTCAATTTTTCTCAGTCTTCAGTGGGGAAACAAAAATAATCTGGGGAGCCTGTTTTAATTCAGATATCTGGAGGGAGTCTGTGAATCTGCCTTTTTAACAAGATACCCACACATTTTGTATATAGGAGGGTGCTACATTAGAAGTCTTCAAAGTGGGGGACACAGAAGGAAACTCCAAAGAAAATTGTGGAACCCTGGGTAATTTTGAGCAAATTCCTTTCCAGATCCTCAGCTTCCATTAGTACTCTTTAGTTTAAATGGAACTTCCATCCAGTTTCCAACAACAGGTGAAAGTCTCACCCATTCCAAATGAGTCTATGATACTTTGCTCAAGTGTAAAGACTCCCAGGGACTTAAAGTAAGGATAATTCCAAATAATTTATCTGGGAAGCCTTCTTTATTAAAATACAAAACATGCCTGTTTTATGTTGACTAATTATTAAATCTTATGTGTTGTTTTCATAGGTTAGATGCAATAAAAATTATAACTCAGTCCAGAAGTAAACCTAAAATTAAAATTCTTTTGATGACAGGACATTTTAACAACTTATTTACTATTTGCATCCCACAGAAATAATGAGAGGGTGATTAATAGAAAATATTCAAGCATAAAACTGTGTTACTTTTCAATGAATTCCATGGAAAAAAAAAAATTGAAACGTTTGAAGGGATGAAAAAGAACCATGTAAAACTTCTGAATGTTAACTCCGAATTAGGTCACAGCATTTTTAAACACAGAAGATGCAGGGCGGCAAATCAGTGTTCTTAGATTCAATTAGCTACATTTAAAAGAGGGATGTAATAGTTTATTTATTTTTTATTTTATTTTACTGTTTGAGGCGGAGTCTCACTCTGTCGCCCAGGCTGGGGTGCAGTGGTGCGATCTCGGCTCACTGCTACCTCTGCCTCCTGGATAGAAGCGATTCTCCTGCCTCAGCCTCCCCAGTAGCTGGGATTACAGGCATGCACCACTGCTCCTGGCTAATTTTTGTATAATATTTTTAGTAGAGATGGGGTTTTACCGTGTTGGCCAGGCTGGCCTCAAACTCCTGACACCAAGTGATCTGCCTGCCTTGGCCTCCCAAGGTATGGTTATATAGGCGTGAGCCACCACACCCAACCATAATAGTTTTATTTTAAGGTATCAGTATTCATAAACTCAGAATTTATTCTTTGCAGCTTTTTAGACTGAAAATTAAAAGTTTTGGATGTCAACTTAAAAATATGCATGTTATTTTTCAGAAAAATCTTAGTAAGTGTTTAAGCAAAAGAGTTTGAAGAACACCGTTCTAGTTTATACTTTGAAAAATACTGTATCCGAATCACCTGTGACGATGTTAAAAATGTAGATTCCTGGAATGTGCATGATTATAGCTGACATTTATTGAGTCAGTTCTGTGTGGCAAAGCAAGTGAAAGTGGCTGGCTCATTTCTACAAAAGTGTCAATGCTGTTTATCTTTCCCCAGGTCATGGCAAATTTTCTTTCACTGTGGCTTGCTGCCTGGTTTTCAGTGGTTATAACCAGAGCCTAAGGTTACAAAGGACACAGCCAGTTCCCTCATGTATGAGCCTGCTCCAACAACTCCCTTCCCACTAACTTGCCTTCTCTCTCCACCCCACCCCTCTACCTGTGGAGTCAGCCCCAGCCTATACAGGCTCTCCGACAAAATTTTGTATTCCTTCCCCAAATCTCTCACCTTATTTTCCCCTCCTCACCCAAACTCAGATCAGCTGTAGAGTATTTGAAGGAATGAGGCTGTGCAGGAGACTGGGAACTGTAAGCATCTCTACCAGGGACAAAAAAATTCTGTCCTGTTGTGATGTACCTGGAAAACCGTCCAGTGTGTTTGTCTTGAGGTCCTAGCAGATCATCTCAAACTCTGGGACTGGCCTGAGTCAGCAAGAAAGAACTGTGAGTTCTGTTAATTTATTTTATTTGATAATTTATAATAAGGATCGGAAATTAAGGAAGTCATAACTGAAGAGTTCCAGGTCAATTTTGAAATCAGATGTGAATCCCTGATAAAGGTGTATAGGAAAAAAGAACAAAAGGAAATATAGCAGAATGCTAAGTGTCTTAGAAGGGTGGATTCTCCTTTGTCTCCTAAATTCTATAGAGTATGCTCTCATTGCTTTTATAATTTAAAAATATTTGCCAAATGAATTTATTTCTAAGAGAAAGGATACTAGGCACTCAAATGGTACAAATGGATACTCTGGCACTTGCACTGTGAGTATTTTCATGTTTCGTTGATGATAATACAAGCAATACTGAACGTTGTGTTTTTCATCTGCCAAGCCCTTGGAAATGAGCTAAATGCTCTACATGGATTAAATGATTAAATTTTAATACTTATTATAACACTGTGAGGTAGGTAATTATCCATATTTTGCTGATAAAGATATTGTAGCTTAGAGAAATTTTAAACTCTACTTGGTCTGCAAAGCTAGTAAAGAGAGGAGTCAATACTATTTGAACCCTGGAAGTTAGCTCCAGAACCAATATTGTGTACCATTAAACTGACAGAAATCTCAGCTCTCATTGGGAGCCATGCTAATTTCTTTCAGCATAAATATAGGGACATTTCTAAGTACTTGAATGAGGATTCACTTTGGAATGAACAGAAATAAGTAAATATTAAATATACAGTGATAATTAATGTATAAAACCTTATAGCATGGTATTCCTACATGGAATTATGTGTGAAGGAAGTATGTCATGTAGTAGGCACTCATCAAATAATTTTATTTGAAGTGTATACATTTATTAAGAAGTATTGCTTGAGTATCTCCTACACACCAGCCTCTCTTCTAGGCATTTGAATTACATCACTGTATCAAAGCAGAAAAACGGTTCTGCCCTTAAGGACACAATAAAGAAATGTAGTGTCTTAGCATGTTTTAGCCTGTTGTATGTCGCTTATAACAGGATACCTGACTCTGAGTAATTCATAAAGAAAAGAGATTTATTTCATGCAGTTATGGAGGCTGAGAAGTTCAAGATCAAGGTACCCCATCTGGTAAGAGCCTTCTTGCTGGCCGGGACTCTGAGGAGTCCCCAGGTGGTGTGGGGTATGGTGAAGGGGCTGAGTGAGCTAACATGCTAACACAGGTCTCTCTTCCTCTTCTTATAAAGCCACCAGCTTCCCTCCTATGACAGTCCATTAACCCACTAACCCATTAATCCGTGAATAAATTAATCTATTCATGAGGTCAGGGCTGTCTGATCGAATCACCTCTTAAAGGCCCTGCCTCTCAAAATATTGCCGCATTGTGGGCTATGTTTTAACATGAGTTTTGGAGGGGACAGTGAAACCATAGCACATAGTAAATACATTGTGTAGTATATTAGATGGGGATAGATGCCATGGAAAAGAAAAGAGGCTGCAGGGGATTGAGATTGTGATGGCAGGGCTGGTTGCAGTTTTAAATAGGATGGTTAGGGCAGGCAGGCCTCACTGAGAAGTTGACATTTGAGCAACTAAATAAGAAAAGAGGGAGAGGTAAGGGAATGTAGGAAAAGGGAACAGCCAGTGCAAAGGCTGTGAGTACAGATTGGGAGTGCTGTGGTCTACATGACTGGAGCAGTTAAGCAGTTAGCTAGGAGAACAGCTCCCAGAAGCAGTGCAGAGCCAGATGTTCTTTATCTGGGATCTAAGGACCTCTAAGGCATCCACAGATAGAATTCAGGGGTCTATCGAATGTAGATAGGAAAAAAATCATTTTTTATTTGAATCGTAGCTAACTAAAATTTAGCATTTTCTTCCATCATGAATATAGATAGACTATGACTTTGTCAGCAATAGGAAATCACAGATACTGTCACATCACGTTATAGTTGTTGTGGATATCTTAAAATATGTTTAGAGGCATTTCAAAATTATGTTAGGTTTTACACCTGCCACTAGATCCTGTTATTTAATGTGATAATAAAGGAGTACATATGTATGTGTATCACAATTAAAAATATGTTGACACCTGAATTGGTTCTCTCTGTAACCTGTTGTAATTTATTTTGTAAATTTAAAAAACGTTTTTCTGAGAAAGGGGTCCGTAGGTTTTGCCATCTGTCAAAAGGAATCCATGGTGCAGAGTAAGGAACCCTTGATTTAGAACATTATAGGATATTGTTTGACATTGGCTTTTGTGTTGGGTGAAATGGGGAGCTGTTAGAGAATGTTGAGCAGAGGCATGATGTGATCTTCCTAGCATTTGCAAAGACTCCCTCTGGCTGCTTTGTTGAACTAGAGATTGAGGGCACAGGGGGTGTGGAGGGTAAGTAGGCCCAGGAAAGCAATTACAAGGAAATCATTATGGTAATACAGGCAAGAGATTATATTTGCACAGGAGGTAGTGGCTTGGACTGTAGTTGTAGTGATGGAGGTAGTAAAAAATAATCAGATTCTGGATTTTTGAGGCAGAACCATCAGGATTTCCTGATCTGTTGGAGGTCAGGGAGAGAAGAGTAAGGGATGACATCAGGGGTTTTATTTGTTTTAAGACAAGGTCTCTCTCTGTTGCCCAGGCTAGAGTGCAGTGGTGCAATCACAGCTCACTGCAGCCTAGGCCTCCTGGGCTCAAGCAGTCCTTCTACCTCAGCTTCCTTAGTAGCTGGGACTACAGGCGCGTGACACAATGCCAAGCTAATTTTTTTTTTTTACTTTTAGTAGAAATAAGGTCTTCTATGTTGCCCAGGCTGGTCTCAAACTCCTAGGCTCAAGCAGTCTTCCTGGAACTCTTGGCCTCCCAAAGTGCTGGGACGTCAGGGTATTTGACCTGAGCAATAGAAGCATGGAATTGCCATGGACTGGAGAAGATGACCGTGGGTGGAGCATGTTTAGGGGGAAGATTAGGCATCATTTCTGATATGTTAAACTTTGAGATGTCAATTTGACATGTATGAGGAAATGTTGAGCAGACATTTGGATTTATGAGTGTGGCATTGGGAAACGGAGCTCTGAGCTCTAGATGTATATTGGGGAGTCATTTGTACATGTAAAACTGGTGTTTAAAACTTTGAGACTGGATGAGATGGTGAACGTAGAGGAGAAGAAGAACCAGGACTGACCCAGGGGACCTGCAACAGAAAGAGACTGAGATGAAGAGGAGAAATGAGAAAGCCTCTAGTGAGGCAGGAGGAGAACTAAGAGACTACGGAGCCCTGAATGCTACGTGAGGAAAGTGTATCAAAGAGAGAGGGAGTGTGCCGCGTGATAGAGCAAATGAAGTAAGGAGTGAGAATTAACCATTGAATTTGGAAGCCTGGACAATACAGTGATCTTCGCAATGAAAGAGTATTGGAGGTGTCGGGATAAAAGGTTAATTTGGAGTGGGTTTAAAAGAGAATGATAATTGGAGACAGTATGTAGGTGACTTTGAGAGATTTTGCTACAAAGGAACAAAAAAAACCATGAGGTAGCTGGTGGGACAAATAAGATCAAATGAAAGATTTCATTTTGTTTTAATTAAGGTGGAAAAAATAAAGACATTTTTGTATGCCAGAAAGAAGGTTCTGGTAGAGAGGGAAAATTTGATGTAGGAAGAGGGAAGACCTAGAGTGATACTTTCAAGAAAGTAAGAGGGATAAGAGCTTCTGTACTAAGAAAGGGGTTGGCTTTGATAGGAATGTGGACAACCACCTCTAGTAATAGGTCCAAGGACAGGGACTGTGGTAGGCGGGAGGATGTGCAAGTTCTTCAGTTTCATCAGTGAAGTTGGAAGCAAAGTTATCAGTTAAGAGCGAAGATGAGCCAGGCGTGGTGGCTCACGCCTGTAATCCCAGCCCTTTGGGAGGCTGAGGTGGGCGGATCACAGGGTCAGGAGATCAAGACTATCCTGGCTAACACGGTGAAACCCCGTCTCTACTAAAAATACAAAAAATTAGCCGTGTGTGGTGGCGGGCACCTGTAGTCCCAGCTACTCGGGAGGCTGAGGCAGGAGAATGGCATGAACCCAGGAGGCGGAGCTTGCAGTGAGCCGAGATCGTGCCACTGCACTCCAGCCTGGGCGACAGAGCGAGACTCCATCTAAAAACAAAAAACAAACGAAAACGAAACAGTAATAGTAAAACAGCAGCTAGCCATATGTAATACTGCATGCCTATATGCCAGGCACTTCTCTAAGCGTTGAACAAATAATAACTGTAAACCTCACAATGACCTTGTGAAGTAGGAATCATCATTATTCCCATATATAGATGAAGAAACAAGACACAGTAGTAAAATAACCCCCCCCAGGTCCCACTGCTTGTAAATGGTAGCTAGGATTTGAACCAGGCCTTCTGGGTATGGAATCTGTTTTCTTAATTGTGTGGCTTTACTGCATCAGCTCTGTGACTCCATCTACAGTAGTCATGATCTGTCTGTAAAGTGAAATCAACTCATCAATGCTTGATTGGAACCGAGGGTTATGCTCATAAACCTGGAATACTTTGTATAAGTTATTTTAATTGTGCAAATAACACCAGAGATGGTCCTCTACATATGATGGTTTGACTTAATGATTTTTTGACTTTACAATCAGTTATCAGGACATAACCCCAATGTAAGTTGAGGAGTATCTGTAGTTTTCTGTAGAAAAATTAGAAAATACAAGGGCATACACACAAACAGAAGAAAATAATTCACTTAACTTTTTAATAACTATGGAGTATTACAAGATTAATGGATAATATTTAAGAAATTCAATGTTTTTGAACCTTTAAGCTAATATTTATTTTTGCTATTAAAATAACATTGTAATGAATACTTGCATCTACATCTTTGAACATATTCCAGAATTTATTGGAGGGGGATTCAATGAATGAGTCATTAAAACCATGATGTACTCTTTTAGTGTTGGATGCCAGCTACCAAATCAACCTCCCAAAAGGTAGTCTGCTTTTCTCTTTCCTAACTAATGACCCTAAGTGTCCTACAAGTGGAATACTATGGTTAAAACCTCCATGGATTAGAGAAAGTAAGTCAGGTAAAATGCTTAGCACAATTCCTGGTTCGTAGAACACATACAATAACTGTTAATATTAGCAGCAGTTCTAGCAGTAGTCATTATTATTTTTGTTAATGATTATAACACTTCATGATTACATTTACTGATTTTTAGAGAACATCGGGTTTCATGACATAAAAATGTGAAAACATTTTGGAAACAAGTAGACAAAAAATTGATACATTACTGCTTTATCAATATTTATTTGTTTACCAACAAGGTTGAACATTTGTTCATATATTTATAGGACATAGAAACTTGATGACTGTGACTTCCTATTTCTATGACATCTGTTACCACAGTAACTAATGCAGTCAGTGGGAATATGTGAATTTCATGAGCCTGGCCCTCCAGCTTGCCACTCGTGAGAGCCAGAGGGAATGGAGCAGCCTGAGGCTGTATCACCTGATGGCTGGATGCATCTGGCTGCTTATTCAGCTGTGGCTCCTTTATTAGGGACAGCTGTGAACGCGGCTCCAGGAGTTGCCTTCATGAAATGAAGCATATTATGACAACTGGAAGAAGAGGACGAGTACATATTGCTAAAGGTTTAATGGGGATAGTAATGGCCAAGTGGAATAAAACCTGTGGGTGGGGATGAATTGGTGCTGACTGGTCATGCCACGAGGTCTGTGTTTCAGGAAACCACTAATCGGGGCGGCTGCTCTGGAGAGGACTGGGCCTGAGTCAGATCTGCCCTGTGGATTGCAAGTCTTCTGTGAAGTTTGTGCTCTCAGGTGCATCAGAAGCAGACCCTCTCCACAGTGCTGGCTCCTTCTGATGGTAGAAAGCTTAGGTTTGTGTATCATGATGGTTTTTTGTCTTCCTCGATGGACATTTATTGAGTTTGGATAGTATGCTGTGGACATTAAGAGTATATAGATTCTGGAGTTAGGCTTCCTGGGTTCAAATCCTGGCTGTATTTCTTATTACCTGTGTAAGCTTGGGCAACCATTTAAGCTGTTTGTGCCTTGATCTTTTTTACTTCTAACACGGATGTGGTAATAATAATAATAATAATTCCCACACAGGGAGTTGAACAATGAGAACACATGGACACAGGGAGGGGAACATTGCACACCAGGGCCTGTCGGGGGGTGGGGTGGGGTGGGAAGCTAGGGGAGGGACAGCATTAGGAGAAATACCCAATGTAGATGACCGGTTCATGGGTGCAGCAAACCACCATGGCACGTGTATACCTATGTAATAAGCCTGCACATTCTGTACATGTGTTCCAGAACTTAAAATATATTAATAAAAAAACTGCCACATAAGGTTTATATAGATTATTTGAGTTTATATATTTTATCTAATGTATAATACACGTTTTCTACACCTGAAATTAGGATGTGTTTTACAATGGGCATTTTACAATTATAATTAACAGCAGTTTTACTTTCTTTTCGGTATGTAAATACTGATGCATCTTAGAATCAGTGGTGTTCTTGTATATGAAGAAATAGGGCATTTGTAAACATTAAAACATGGTTTGGCAATATAAAATTCTATTTTAGTGTTATCATTTGTTTGGTTTTGTGACTGAAACCAGATCCTAATGTCCCCATTAAACCAATAAGGCATAGTTATTGCAAGCCCCTTATCCTGGTATTGTGAGAGCTCTTTAACACAAAACTTCAGTAAGTCAGAACATAGATCCATAGAGTGACGTGATTTTTCAGTTCTTTGGGGATTCAGGAATACATTATGTGACTTTCAAGATGAACTTTTCCGGTCACATTCATCTCTTGACCTACCAGGTCTCTGGTCTCTATTTTCTTTTAATGAACACTGGGATAACCCATTCCAAATTCCGGCCTCTCCTCACTTCCAGTGGTGATTCTTTTCCATTTCAGTCAGCTAATACTATCTGCATCTAAATTCTGGCTCTTATATTTACTTAACACAGTTTTAGTTTTTTGTTTGTTTATTTTTGAGATGGAGTCTTGCTCTGTCGCCCAGGCTGGAGTGCAGTGGTGCGATCTCGGCTTGCTGCAAGCTTTGCCTCCCGGGTTCACGCCATTCTCCTGCCTCGGCCTCCCGAGTAGCTGGGACTACAGGTACCCGCCACCACGCCCAGCTAATTTTTTTGTATTTTTAGTAGAGACGGGGTTTCACCGTGTTAGCCAGGATGGTCTTGATCTCTTGACCTCATAATCTGCCTGCCTTGGTCTCCCAAAGTGCTGGGATTACAGGCGTGAGCCACCGCACCTGGCCTTTGAAAAGATAAATTATAACATTCCTGTTTCTACCTACCACTTCTATCATTCTGGCTTTTTCCCACAGTTCTCCCAAACCACAGGTCCCTTCTTCCTCAGGGGCTTAACTCCAGACATCTTTTTCTCTGTGTCTATCAGCTCTTGCTGTCTTCACTTCCTTCTCTGAGACACTGAGATTCTGTAATGCCGCATTCTCGGTGATATCTTTGATTTCTTTACCCCATTGCCTTCTATAGCAGCCATCTGGTAAACCCTAGTCTTGAGAGATCCAAACGTTTGGCTCTTCCTACCTCTGTCTGGACTACAAAAGCTATTGAGGAAAACTAATACAACTGTCAAGGTTCTGCCACTGTGGATTTGTGGTTTCTAGTTACAAACAGGTCCTCCATCCCTAGCGTGTGTGCCTAGTCTACACGCGACTCTCAACAGCTGCTATTTCAAGTATTTTCCATCTCCCTCAGAACATCTAGTTCTCTCTCTCTCTCCCTTTACCCTGAGCATTTGACCTCATTTAAAAGCCATAAAGAGGCTTCAGAGTATGGTAGAAAATATATTAGAAAGGTCAGGAGACCTGTGCTCTGCTGAACAGCCATGTGATTTTTTTTTCCTTGTGTGTTCATAAAATGTGTTTCCACCTGCATATGGAGCTGAGATTCTCTATGCTATAAATCAAATGAGTCAGTTTATTTGGGTATTCATTTCTTAGTTTCTTTATATGTATTTTGAGGAAGGGGGTTAGTCTAAGTGACCTCTGAGACTCTGTCCTTAAGATTCTGATTTTTATGGTATTATTTAAGTGTATTTCTTCAAACCAGCTTCAATTTGCAGATAGATATTACTTCTGACAATGTCATTTCTTAGGTGAAACATTCTTACTTGTCACAGAAACCAGGAAGTTGTGTTCTTTTTGTGGTGGCAAATTTATCTGTTTTCTATTTTTTTATTTTCAAACTAGTGAAAATGACTTGTTGTTTGGACTAGCGTCGGATCAATAGGAGGGAGGGAGGGATCAATAGGAGGGAGTATTAAGTTAATACAGAAACTTAAGAAGTATTTCGTTTCTGTATTTAGAGTTAATCAAGAGTTTGCCTTGAGCCTCAGACTGGGGCATCTGGGGAAGAAGAATGTGTTTTCTGACCAGGTTCTACCCCACAGATTGGATAGGGCACGTGGCCAGCAGCCCCTTGAGGTTTGCTACCAGACGAAACCGAACATTTCTGTGAAATGAGCTGATATCCTTCACATGCTGCCCAGATGGTGCATTTCAAAAATGATCTCACAGATTATCTTGAGTTTTGCCAGTAAAGTGGGATTTCCAAAAGTATCTTGCCTTTTTACAAATTTTTATTTATTTATTTATTTTTATTTTTATTTTTTCCTCTGTAGTTCTTTATATGTTTTTTCCAGCATTTGAGCATTATTTCCAGTTGCTAGAATTTCAGGGGAACTTGTGTAGGGTAAGGAAGAACCCAGGTCCTTTATATTAGCTCTTGGCTCACTGCAAAGTTCACTTTTGTGGCCTTATCAACTTGGATAGCAGAGAACTTGGAGTGAGAGTCAAATGTAGGAGCTTACTTTTTATAATCTATATACACGTGTCTCTTTCTGGCCTTCCCCAGATGTCACTGTTTGGGGATAACTTACAAATGCAGTTCTTGACTTTGGATGTCTATCAGAGTCACCTGGAAAGCTTTTAAAAATTCCAGTTCCTAACACGCATCTCATGCCAATTAAGTCTATGTCTAGGGCTGGAATCCAGACATAAGTAAATTTTAAACCTCCCCAGGTGATTCTAATATGTAATCAATGTTTAAAGCCACTGGAATAAATGCTTTATGGGGGTAGGGATTAAATAGGCTGGCTCATGGAGAAGTTTTGACTTGCCCACGTGAGCTGGTTGTTTCTCCAGTTCATCTTTTCTCATTTTGATGCTAGTAACACTGTAGCGGGATCACAGGTGGTGAGATGTGGATGACTGATTTTCAGAAGCCTGTTAGTACAACCTTTGAGTAGCAACTGTATTTTGGCTGTGAATCAGTGTGTGCTTTTCTTCATATGCTCTTGTCTGTGATATTTCTAACCCTCTACAAGAAGGCACAACAGGTGCTGTGTATATTCGTGTGTGTGTGTCTCCATTTCATTTGTTCTTTTATTGTTTATCCCGTTCACTTTGAACACTAGATCGTTTCTCACTGTATCAGTTATGAGAAAGTCAGTTATCAGGAAAGATCAGATTACTTGGGGGAAAAACAAAGCTAAAACTACTACCATAAAGCAACAACAAAACCCAGAAGATTTGAAAAGGGCACGTTAAACTGAAATGTCTAAAACTAGTGTTTCTGGCTGTCTGTGATTCTAGTTGGCTCTGTTTCCACCTGTGTGCAAATGTAGTCCCCAATTTCTTTAAATTCCTGGCCCATTGTATACAGTTCTCACTAAGAATACTTAAGAGTTCCTAGAGTTGCCAGATAAAACACAAGATGTGAAGTGAGTGAATGAGTAATTACTTAGTATATTTCAAATATTGAATGGGACACACTTATACTAAAAAATTATCTGTTATTATTCTGAAGTTTACATTTAACTGAGCACCCTGTACTTTTATTTTCTAAATTAAAATAGAAAATAGGTATAGCTCATACCTCCTGGCACCCTGTGGAGGTATGGGCTAGGCTTCTCGACTAGAAGACCAGAGTGCTGTCCGTATTTTCTGGCCTGTGTACTCTTGATGTGAGCCTACCTCTTCCCATATTTCTATAGGAAGCTGTTGCTTAGTTTTCTATTCCAAACTTTTGCATTAAAAAAAAAAATGTCTGTTAGGTTTTCTTGTCTTTAGTGTTAGGATTGAGAGATGCAGATTTAAAAACAGCACCCCCACACTCCACACAAATTCAGATCTTAAATTTTGAATGGTAGGAGCAATGCAAAATAGGACCTTATTCTTAGAGGCAGTAAGCCCAGTGACAGCTGCAGTATGTTACATATTTTGGAGTACTTTTCCACCACGTGGGAAATGCAAGTGTCCTGTCTCCCTTAGAAACCTGGGCAGGTAGCCTGGCCTCCTGGGTACTTGTCTGGCCTGGTTTACTAGAAAATTCCACTCTCTGTCGAGTTAAATCTGGCTGACTTTCACCTGCCTCTTAAGAGACTGACCTTCACCTCTCTCTCCTGAGGTTCATTTTGTCAGCTTTAAATAAAGGGCTCTGTCAGTTATTGAGTCAAAGCACAAGCTAAGGACAGAGATTCTTCTACCATTTTCAGTCAAGTCAACCAATGCTTATATATGCATTATATAATCATGATATAAAATCATATATGTATTATATGAGGAATATGCTTTTTCTTACAAGTACTTTATATGTTGTTTGAGTATACATTCTGTTTGAGGTAGGCAATTTTTTCCTCACTGATTATAAGGCTAAACCTAGTCTTATAAACAGAAATGTGTGTGTGTGTGTGTGTGTGTGTGTGTGAGAGAAAATTTGGACATATCCTCTAATGTTTATAAAGAAGGATCCTGAATAATTTCAAACAAATAGAATAAAGTAGAGTTAGTATTTATATATTAACCATCTATACTTAAACTTTTTATCATATTTTCTTTAGATTTTTAAAACCAGTGTTGAGGCCCCTTTTGTTACCTCCCTTTATTCAATTTCTCTGCCTCTTTCCCCAGAGATGGTTAACTCTCCCAGCATTCATGTGTGGCTACCACCATGCAGAACTCTGTGGGTTGCTGTTTACAATCAATCTCTGTGTGTGTGTGTGTGTGTGTGTGTGTGTGTGTGTGTGTGTGTATTCCTAAGCAATATATAGCATGGGTTTTTTAAACCCCATTCAGATGCTGTCACAGTGTAAGTTTTGAGAGCCATATCATTGTAAACATTACCAGTTTTATCTCTTCTTTTCCAATTCTTATCTCTCTTTTCTTAGCACATTATCTCACGCCTCTAGTTTAATGTAGGAAAATGTGGGTAATGGTGTGCATTTTAAATCGTGCCTCCTGAAGTTTTCCTGTTACTTTCAAAGTTTGTTGAAAGTTCTTGATAGATATTCTGAATCTGATTCTCTTCTAACTTACCTAAGATTTTTTTCTTTTTAAAATCAAAGAATGATGTGGAGCCTTATCTGTGTCATTCTGTATCATTTTGAGATTTTGAGATACAATAGGTTTTCTCCATTAGTATGTTAATGTGAGATACACTGATAAATTTTCAGATAATATATAGTTCCTACATTCTTAGAACAAACGCCGCGGAATTGCTTTGTTGGTTGGTTGGGTTTCACAAATTGCTGAAATAGATTTATTAATTTTAGGTTTTTAAAGTTTCTTTTAATTGTTTTTAGCTTATCATTTTATTGTGGATTTTAATTTAATTGCATTATAGAAAGCATTACTTTTGCATGGCCTGTGTGACAGTATTTGAAGAATTTTTGAAAGGTTTTCTTTGTGAATCATCAATTTTTTGCAAATATGTCAGTGATATATTTTGAAAATATATGTTCCTGAAAAAGATACATGTTGATTTGTTGGTTCTGGGGTATATATAATCAAGATTGTTCATTGTGTCAGTCATTGTTTTTATTTGCTTGATCTATTAATTTCTGGTAGAGGGATATTTCATATTTTGATTAATTTTGTTATTGAATTTCTCTCAGCTTCTTTTGCTTCATAGATTTTAAGTGTATTATGTTAGTTGTGTTCAACTTCATGATTATACTCACTACCTAACTTAGGAAATAAAACATTACAAATATATTTGAAGCCTTCTATATGCCCTACCCCAGCCCCTTGGGTAAAATTGTTATTGATCCCATGTTTTATACTTATAACAATAATGTATAGTCTCGAAACAGTGGATAGCATGGTTTTTATGTGTTTCATGAGTCTACAAAATGGCTTCCACTATGTATTTTTTGGCAGCTTTTTCTCTCAAAATAATGTTTGTTACATTTATCTGCATTCGTATGTATAGCTCTTTCATTCATGTTAATATCTGCATAATATCACTCTGAGTGAATGTACATCTTAATTGCTTGTCTATAGTGCTGGTGATGGAAATTTAAGTTTATTCCTATTTTTCACTGTTAGAAACAATGGTTCCATAGTGTTCTTTTTAATATTTGTATTAATGTGTAAATGCTTCACTAGAGGATGAACATTAGAGTAGAATTTCTGATTTTACTTATGTGCGCCTTTACATTTGATAGATATTGTCAAAATGTTCTCTAAAGTGATTGTTGCAGTTAATGCTCCCATCAACAATGTGTGGAATTCTAATGCATTCTCACCAGCAGTTAGTATTAGCAGACTAATTAATATTTTTAAATCTGGGCCAGGCGCGGTGGCTCACACCTGTAATCCCAGCACTTTGGGAGGCCAAGGTGGGTGGATTGCGAGGTCAGGAAATCGAGACCATCCTGGCTAACACGGTGAAACCCCGTCTCTACTAAAAATACAAAAAATTAGCCAGGCGTGGTGGCAGATGCCTGTAGTCCTGGCTACTCAGGAGGCTGAGGCAGGAGAATGGCATGAACCCAGTAGGCGGAGCTTGCAGTGAGCCAAGATCGCGTCACTGCACTCCAGCCTGGGCGACAGAGCGAGACTCCACATCTCAAAAAAAAAAAAAAAAAAAATCTGATAGGTGTGAAATAGTATTCCCTGTAGTTTTAATTTGCGCTGTCCTGAGGACAAGTGAGATTGTGTCTTTTTGTATGTTTATATGTTTATTAGCCATTTGGAGTTTATCTTCCATAAATTTACTGTCCTTTTGTTCATTTTTCTAATGGTTGCTGTCCTTTTTATTTATTTCTAGGACTTCTTTATTCTGGATGCTAACATTTTATTGGTTATATGCTTTGCAAATGTCTTCTCCATTTATGTGGCTTATCAGTTTCTCCTGCCATCTTTCAACAGACACGATTCTGGTATATTTTAATATAGCTGAATCACTAGAAGTGATTCTTGTGTATGGTTTTGAAGTATGAATATTTTTCTTAAATGTGGCTTTAAAAAATAGTCTATCCCTCCCCCACAAATTTCAATGCAACCTCAAATCACATATTATGTTTCCATATGTTACTTGGCTTTATTTATATGCTTCCTTTTGTACTCTATTTTTTGGTATTTTTTTCTATCACTGTGTCAATGCCAGGGTCTCTTCAGTATTTGCTCTTTCCTATTATCCTTTCTTGCACCATGCTGCACTTTCAGTTAATTATTCAGTATCTTTTACTCACAAACTCCTTCCTTGACTGTACCTGAGTTTATTCAGCTTTTGCACCTTTTATTTCAATGACTGTTGAGTATTTTGTTTCTAATATTTCAGAATTTTACAATCACCTACTATTGTTTCTTGTCTTTTAGTGTGTTGCTACTATCATTATTGTTTATGATGATTATTATTCTTGCCTTTATTTTGGTAAGGATTCTAAACATTACTAAAATATTTTCATATGTTTAAGATTTAAATTTGCATTGGGTGATGTCATGTTTCAATTGTTGATTGTGTTGCCTATCTCGATGCTTAGGTTTCTTCTTATGTTTTGAAAGTTTGGCTTGAAGGCTCGTGATCTATAGGATGATTTTTTTTTTAAGTTTCCCTCTCCCCTTCCCCTTTACCCTTACTTGTTTTGCAGTTGTCTTACCTGGTAAGACCCCCAGACTAAGTCGCTCTTATAATAGCGTATTGGGTTCCCTAGCCTGAGGTGGTATGTGAATGTTGCAGATTTAGTCGGCTGGTGACAGGGATGGATGGATTTGAGGTTTGGTTTTTTTTTTTTTTTTTTTTGGGTTGGGGAGGGGGATCAGGGTCTTGCTCTGTCACCCAGGCTGGAGTGCAGTGGTGCGATCATAGCTCACTTCCACCTAGAACTTCTGGCCTCAGGAGATCCTCCCACCCTCTGCCACCCAAAACACAGGGATTACAGGCTGGAGCCACTGTGCCCCAGCCGAGACCCCCAGGCAGCAGTTGACAACCTCTTCCAACTTCCCTTTCCCATCTGGGAACTACAGCTGTGTCTCAGTCCCTTTTTCTAGGCAACAAGTCTGGGCCTGGCTTCCTGCCCCATGTTAGTGCTGTCAGTCCCTGTTACTCTGCAGTAACTTGACTCCAGGATGTCCTGCCTGCCCTGCCTGCCAGAGGAACTGGGGCACAGCAGGCCAGAGCTTCAGGCCTGAAGTGCCACTTACTGGTTTGTCCCATTTCTATTTCTCAAAGATGTAATTCTTCTTTGGTACTTGTCTGTGTCTTTTACTTGCTTTATGTTATAATTTTCATTGTTATATAGGCTTAGGAGGGAGCTAAAAAGTGTGAACCTTTAACAACTGGAGGTCTGTTGGGACACTTTTAACTTTTTTAGTAACATCAGATTGGAAGTTCCTCTTATTTGTTCTGATATTTCTCAGCTAGTTACCATATCCATGCTAGTCCACTTTTCAAATCAAGGAAAAGTGGTTGTTTCAGTTTGGCTCATCCTTGTCTCTCCCCAGCCTCCCCTCCATACCCAATCCTTCAAGTCTTGCTGTGGCACTTGGTAGCAAACTTCGAGTTTCAGTATGAAGTACAGTTGGCCATCTGTATTCTCGGATTCTGCATTTGCAAATCCAACTAGCCTCAGATTGGAAACATTTGGGAAAAAAATACCAAAACATCATACAAATAAAAAAAGATAAGTATTTACATAGCATTGACATTGTATTAGGTATTTATTATAAGTAATCTAGAGGTGATTTAGTAGGATATGCATAGGTTATACGCAAATGCTACATCATTTTATATATAAGAACTCACGGATTTTAGTATCCTCAGGTCCTGGAACCAATCCCTCCCACCAAGGGATGACTTTATTGTGACTGCCACCTAGTGACAGGAGTTGGTTACTTTCAATTGTAGTTGAAATTTTATTCTAGTTAAGTGTGTGCCTTTTCTAGAAGATTTGTTTTGTGGCCATTATTTAACTGTTGTTGACTATGATTTTTTAAAACCACATAGGTAGAAAGGAGATTATAAGTTTTAGGGACCATGTATTCATGGAATTTTAAACTGCTTAGCATCTCTATTATGATAGAACATAAAACAAGGGTAACAGAAAAGAACAGGGTAGAAGGCAGGTTATCCCAGGATTGGCAGCTAGAATTGGACTTAATGACAGTTTTCTCCATGGTAAGGTGTCCATCAAATGGTCTCAGGCCTTGAATACATACCTTTTCAATACAGGTAAAAGTCAGAGATATAGCCACGAATTTCCTGACTTTTTGTACCTCTTTTATATCATCATCCCAGAACATAAAGACTCAATATCTGTCCTGAACTAATTTTTTGAGTATTAAACAATATAAGCCTATTCATGTCTCCCGTTTTATCCTCTTTCCTTAAACCTTTTTCTGTGTGTGTGTGTGTGTGTGTGTGTGTGTGTGTGTGTGTGTGTGTATGCATAGAGAGAGAGAGAGAGAGAAGTTGGTGAGACTCCACCCCAGTTGTTTGAAGCATCCAAAATGCTATGAGTCTCTAAATTGTTAACTTGACTGAAAACTTACCAAGTGTATTCATCAGCTATTGCTGTAATAATGCTGTGTAACAAACCATGCTAAAATTTAGCAGCTTTCGGTAACAAGCATTTGTTAGCATAGGTGTAAAGGTCAACTAAGGTTCAGCTGAGCTGGTTTGGGCTTTTTCAGGCTGTTCTTGACTGCTGACTGTGGCTAGGGTTTAAGTCTGCACCATGTATCTTTCTCTGGGACCCAGGCTGAGTGAGTTGTAGCCACCCAGAATATGTTTTAATTACATGAAATAGCAGGAGTACCGGAGGCAAGTCAAACTATGCAATTAAATTTAAATCCCTCCTTACATCACGTCAGCTTATATTCCACTAGCCAAAACAAGTCATATGGCCAAGGCTTAAAGCCATAGGAAGTATTCTCCATTGCCCAAAAAGAAAGAGGTGAAAGCAGATGAATATTTGTTAAAGTTCCAGTCGTTCACATCAACATATATAAAATGATCAAATGAAATACAATGAAGTCTTTTAAGAAAACACAGGCTTAAAGGGCTAATACTGGAATATAAATGCCAAAAGCTCTTAGACATTTCAAAGATGCACATCCTGAAAGCCTTTTAAGGTTGGAAATGTGTGCTGTTTCATTTTATATATACAATGCTTAGTTCAGTGCCTGGCACACGGAGACACTGAGCACATGCATGAAAGAGGCTAACTAAGCATAGTGTCTTTTTTTTTGAGACGGAGTTTCGCTCTTCTTTCCCAGGCTGGAGTGCAATGGTGTGACCTCAACTCTCCACCTCCTGGGTTCAAGCAATTCTCCTGCTTCAGCCTCCTGAGTAGCCAGGATTACAGGCACCTGCCACCACGCCCGGCTAATTTTTGTATTTTAGTAGAGACGGGGCTTCACCATGTTGGTCAGGCTGGTCTGGAGCTCTTGACCTCCAGTGATCCACCCACCTCGGCCTCCCCAAATGCTGGGATTACAGGCATGAGCCACCGCGCCTGGCCACATAGTCTTATAGTGACCGAATCTCGTGGTGGGGTGGGGGGGGGGTCGGTTTCCCAAGCAGTCAGTTCTGTAGTGGACACTAGCAGCTGGGTATTCCCCAATTCAATAGTGACACTGTTTACCTGGCGATAGTATTTGATACCACAAGTTGAGGGCTCGGTCCTGCAAGACTGCCCCCCTTTCGGATGCCAGTGACAAGTCTGAGCTTCCAGACCTTCTGACTGACCAACTTCAAGTAGGGGTTCTCACAACCCTAGCCTCTTTAGATTTGGTTAATTTGCTGGAGTTGCTCACAGAGCTCAGGGAAACACATTTCCTGGTTTACTAGAAAGCATAGTGAGAGGTGACAGCATGCTGGCAGCCCTCGCTCGCTCTCGGTGCCTCCTCGGCCTTGGCGCCCATTCTGGCCGCACTTGAGCCCTTCAGCCCACCACTGCACCCGTGGGAGTCCTTCTCTGGGCTGGCCGAAGCCGGAGCCGGCTCTCTCCGCTTGCGGGGAGGTGTGGAGGGAGAGGCACGGACGGGAACCAGGGCTGCACGCGGTGCTTGCGGGCCAGCTAGAGGTCCGGGTGGGCATGGGCTTGGCGGGCCCCGCACTCCGAGTGGCCTGCCGGCCCTGCCGCGGGCAGTGAGGGGCTTAGCACTCAGGCCAGCAGCTGCGGAGGGTGCGCCGGGTCCCCCAGCAGTGCTGGCCCACCGGTGCTGCGCTCGATTTGTCCCCGGGGCTTAGCTGCCTCCCCGCAGGGCAGGGCTCGGGACCTGCAGCCCGCCATGCCTGAGTTCCGCCCCGCCCCGGGCTTCTGCGCTGCCCGAGCCTCCCCGACAAGCGCCGCCCCCTGCTCCAGGGCGCCCGGTCCCATCGACCGCCCAAGGGCTGCGGAGTGCGGGTGCACGGCGTGGGACTGGCAGGCAGCTCCACCTGCGGCCCCGGTGCAGGATCCACTGGGTGAAGCCCGCTGGGCTCCTGAGTCTGGTGGGGTCTTGGAGAATCTTTATGTCTAGCTAAGGGATTGTGAATGCACCAATTGGCACTGTATGTCTAGCTCAAGGTTTGTAAATGCACCAATCAGCACTCTGTGTCCCGCTCGGGGTTTGTAAATACACCAATGGACACTCTGTATCTAGCTAATCTAGTGGGGACGTGGAGAACTTTTGTGTCTAGCTCAGGGATTGTGAATGCACCAATGAGCACCCTGTCAAAACAGACCAATCAGCTCTCTGTAAAACAGACCAATCGGCTCTCTGTAAAATGGACCAATCAGCAGGATGTGGGTGGGGCCAGGTAAGAGAATAAAAGCAGGCTGCCGGAGCCAGCAGTGGTAACCCGCTCAGGTCCTCTTCCGCATGGGGGAAGCTTTGTTCTTTAATTCTTTGCAATAAATCTTGCTGCTGCTCACTCCTTTGGGTCCACACTGTCTTTATGAGCTGTAACACTCACCAGGAAGGTCTGCAGCTTCACTCCTGAGCCAGTGAGACTACGAACCCACCGGAGGATCGAACAACTCCAGACGCGCTACCTTAAGAGCTGTAACACTCAACCGCGAAGGTATGCAGCTTCACTGAAGCCAGCGAGACCACCAGCCCACCAGAAGGGAGAAACTCCGAACACGTCCGAACATCAGAAGGAACAAACTCCGGACACGCCACCTTTAAGAACTGTAACAGTCATGGCAAGGGTCCGCAGCTTCATTCTTGAAGTCAGTGAGACCAAGAACCCACCAATTCCGGACACAGTGGTACAAAGGATACAGATGAAGAGATGCATAGGACAAGGTACGGGGGAAGGGCCGTAGAGCTTACATTTCTTCTTGGGCGCACCACCCTCCGGGAACCTTTTCGTGTTCAGCTGTCCAGAAGGTTTCTGAACCCAGTCCTCTTGGGTTCTCACGGAAGCTCTATTATGTACGCATGGGTGATGAAATCATTGGCCATTGGTGAGCGACTCAACCTTCAGCTCCTCTGCCCTCCCCACAGGTTGGGAGGTGGGACTGAAAGTCCCTACCCTCTCATCATGTCTTGGTCTTTCAGGTGTCCTGCCCCCATCCTGAAGCTACCTAAAGGCTTCCAGTTATTGGTCAATCATTAAGATTAAAAAAAAGACATCACTTTGGAAAGTGTAAGGATTTTAGAAATTGTCAGGAAGTGGGGTGAAGGACCAAATACATATTTTGCAGTATCACACACACTAATCTCATGCACAAGGGCTCTGCCTTCATGACCTGATCACCTCCCAAAGGCCCCATCTCCTAGTACCATCACCTTAGGGGGTAGGATTTTAACATATAAATTTTTTTTTTCCTTTTTCTTGAGAGGTAGTGTCACTCTGTTGCCCAGGCTGGAGTGCAGTGGTGTGATCTCGGCTCACTGCAACCTCCACCTCCTGGGTTCAAGTGATTCTCCTACCTTTGCCCCCCGAGTGCGAGGGGCACTGGGATTACAGGTGCGAGCCACCACACCCAGCAAATTTTTGTATTTTTGCTAGAGACTAGGTTTCGCCATGTTGGCCAGGCTGGTCTGGAACTCCTGACCTCAGGAAATCCGTCCGCCTCAGTCTCCCAAAGTGCTGGGATTACGGGCGTGAGCCACTGCACCCAGCCCATCATATGGATTTTAGTAGGACACAAACATTCAAACCATAGCCGTAAGAAACTAGTGGCTTGGAGAATTAGAAGTTTCCCCCCATCTTTTGATACTGACATTTTTATATTTTTGCCTAAAAAAATTCTTACGTGTTGAATGAGGGAAGGTTGACAGTTACAATTCTTAAATTCATGGGATTTCTCCCAGTTATTGTCCAATATTTTATTTTTCTGATATAGAAATTAGACTCCTTTCTGTAAGTTATTGAACAACATAGTAGGTTGACTCACTGATAATTCACTTCTTTTTTTTAAAAAAAATCAACTGTATTTTTAGAGTAGTTTTAGGTTGATAGAAAAATTGAGCGGAAAGTACAGAGTTCTCTCTCACCGTCTACTGCGCCCACATACCACAATTTCCCTTAGTATTAGCATTGTCCATTGGAGTGGTATATTTGTTACAGTTGACCCAATACATTATTATTAACTAAAGTCCACAGTTTACATTAGAATTGGCTCTGTACTGAACATGGATTTTGAATAATGTATGACCCGTATCAACTATTATAGTAGCATACAGAGTAGTTGCACTGTCCTAAAAACCCCCTGTTGCTCCACTGATTCCTCCCTCCTCCCAAGGCCTTGGCAACCACTTTTTTTTTTTTTAATTATGCTTTAAGTTCTAGGGTACGGCCTCATCCTTTTTGAAGAGGCAGGGTGAACCCCGGCCACCCCAAATTTGATTCAGATGCCAATATTGATGACCGCAGATGCATTATGTGTTTGCACACACACAAGGGCATGAAAAGATTTATTATTCACATAATGAGACCTCTGGGGAAAGCAAGACAGGCCTCTTAAGCTGGTCCAAAAATGACTTGCAAGAGAAAGTGTAGAAAACTGGCTTGGGGTTTTTATGGTGTTCAGCAGATAGCACTGGGCTATGGCTTCTGTGGGCAGTGGTCTGTGTGGTTCAAATCTCCTGTGTCAAAGCCTTTACTATCAGATTGCCCAGATGTGTGGGACACCGGGGAAGGAGGAGGGGTGAGGCTTAAAAACTGTCAGGAATCAATCATCAAACAGTGGAGTTAGATTTCTTACTGTACTTTTGCTAACATATGTGTGGTTGTTGAAGGCCCACTGATAAAAGGTGTTGTATCAACATTACAGGTAACAGCCTCTCACCAGCTGCTAGCCTGAGACACCCAGTTAAAAAGCTCTGTTGGCAGCTGTTGACTATTTTCTCTTTACTTCACTGCCTTTGAATCTACCTTCACTGTTTCTGACAGACATAAAACTGGTTATGCTTTCTTCAAACTGCACAGTTACTAAGGACTGCCTTGTTTATAAGCATCTGGAAGGGAAACAGAGGACTTGCAGTGCCCCAAGACCAGGCTGCACACTTTGGTTTCATAAGCTTATTAAATATGAAAGCTCACATTTGATTTTATTCTTAGATTTTGGAATAAATGACTTGTGACTCTGCCTTACATGAACTGTGACCATTTTTGTCAATGTTAGAAATGGTCAGAGAAGCTTTGTGCATTCACTCACGGATGAGTTTGAATTTGTATTTATCTGTCAGTAATTAGCATATTTTTTCAAATGTCATCCTTTATGCACCAGCTTCTTGAAATTTGATACATATTTATACTATTTTTACTATTATTTAATTTGTTATTTTAATGAATTTACTGTTTTTGCTTAAATAAGCCTTATTAAAGCAGTGGTTCTCAAACTTTGCTGTGCATTATAATCACTTGGTAGGCTTGGTAAAGTAGCCTCAGAGATTCCAAGTCAATAAATCCACCGTAGCGGAAAAAATTTGCATTTCTAAGATGTTCCAGGTGATGCTGATGCTCCTGGTCCAGGGACCAAACTCCGATCCGAACACTATCTGGGAAGCATTATCAGTGAAATCATGGGTTTTATGTGTGTGATTGATAATTTTTTCCTAATGCACATTAAAACATTTAACTGTCAAAATAAAAAGTTCAGATACCTACAAAAAATGACCTTGCCGGTGTGTGTGCTAAGTTTTGGAAGCACTGGTTGAGTATCGTCCAAGTATAATTCAGAGGAATGATTTTTTTTTTTTAAGTCACATATGTACTTGAAAATACAACAATGTGAGGTAGTGGGTAAAGGCCAGTGAGAGGCACAGGCCGGACAAATCAGGATCCGCGGGTAGAAGTAGATCCATGTTTCCTACTCAGTGGAGAATTCAGAAAGTTTCTACTTCCTAACTGTACATAATCCAGTTTTGCCCATGTCATGTGCATGTGTGATGCGGTGGAGGCTTGGATATATGTGTAAGAAAGAGCGCAGAAATGAAAATCAGATTTAACCAGAAAGTAGTAACTACAGGCCCTGAAATTCCCTTAGAAAAGACAGACGAATCATAATCACAGAACTTGTTGGTGCCAGCCATTGAAATTCACACCATTCACTCTGACCCCTGGCTCTTCAAACCTCCCTGTGATTAAAATTAGCATTCCCCTTTTACAGAATTATGAAAAAAGTTACCCCAAGTTTACGAGTGATTCTGGTAATGGGATAATGCAAGCAACTTTGAAGTTTACAGAGGCTTGGGGTTTTGTTTGCATCTGCTGCTTATGCAACCAAAAGAACAGCAATAACAAAAACAAGGGAATAAACAAAAACTCTGCAGAGCCAGCACACGTTCTTTGGGTCTGAATGATATTATTGGCACTTACTAGCATGTGGTTTTAGGAAAGCTGTTCAACCTGAGGAGTTTTCTCATCTGTAAAATAAGTCTCGATATGATAGGGTCTACCTTTTAAATTTGATGTGAGGATGGCAGGAGTTAATCTGTGTAAAGTGCTTAGAACTATTCCTGAAAACCCTCAATAATGTTATCTGTACCCATATGTAATTAGGTAAACTCATTTAATAAGTGATGGACTTCAGCAGTGGTTACTACATGCCTTCTGTGTTTGTGGAATCATCTGTAATTCTGCTCTTCACAAATTGGAGGGCACAAACTTTGTAATGACACCTGGCAGAAAGGATGTTTTGTTATTGTGAACTGATCAAAAAGGAAGGTTTGTGCAACATAAAGGGAAGGAACCAATTAGCTAAATACTAGACTAGAAAGAGCTTTATTTCTACAGAGAAAGTTCTTTCATTTTTTTTTTTCTCCAAAATGTTGAATCCTGCCAGTTAGGAGCCTTAGTCCTTTCTCTGTCTTTCATGGACTACATTATTGTTTTCAAAAAGACGTTTAGACTTGTTTCTTGTGGAATAGATTATTTAAATTGATTTATTAACTTCCATTAGGGGCTAATGTGACTTCAAACGAGTCTGCCCTTTTCAACCCTGATGTAGAATTCCTGTTCCTCCTTTTCACACACTTAGAAGGTCCCAGAGCTACTGAATACCAATGCTAGGGTCAAGTTCTCTTTTTAACAAATACACACATCCTTGATCTTGAGTTGACACCTCTGCCTCCCCATCCTCACACACACTCAGGCATCTGCAAGCCTCAAGAAGCATCTGGGGGCAGGGGGCTGCCACTAACAAGACACATTTGGAAAGCACTAACTTAGTTTTGACTCATGGACATTATTCTGTAACCTTTATATTCTCTTACTACTCTCTTGTGAACTCTCAAAGTGAGCATTCACCAATGCCAGTAGTAAAGGCATTAGCTTCCTCCTTCTACATGCTGCCCAGGGATTCTGTCATCCTTGTTGGGATGGGAGTGTGTTTCCTGCCACCCGTCACCCTGGGACTCTTGGTAAAAATATTTGTTAAAGGAGGAGATGAATCATGCTTTCCTAGATGTTAGCTTTGCAGTAGTCTCCTTCATCGGTTTGTTAATGAATTAGTCATAGCGATATCTGTCACACCCATATAGGTACAATTTACACAAAATGAATCATTTCAAAATATAGTCTGCATAATTTCTATTTAGAATGTAGATGCTATTCTCAAAGGACATCAATTTCACAAGAAGCTTGGTTTAAGTAGCTTTCCTTTGACTACTTTGTAGAAGCTTGGAATTGGTTAGGGTTTGGATATTTATCATGACATGGGTTAGGACTCAACATTTACACAAGATTTAAACTTACTAAGTCACTTTCTGCTTCTTATTTTATGAATTCAGATGTTCTGTTTTGCCTATATTGATATTTGAGAAAACAAATGTAACCAGTTTTCAAAAGAGAAGTATTTTTTCTTTTATTTAATGTTAGATATGCATAAAGATAATTTCGTAAAAAATATCCAATTTAAAGAATAATTTTTTCATTTAACACCCATATAACACCTCCTTGCTCAATCACAACCCAACTTGGTTCATCTTCTCCTGGAAACCACCATTCTTCTTAGTTTTGTTAATATTAATGCTTGCTAGTCTTTCTTTTTTTAAAAATAAAAGACACATTTATTCAGCTTCATGATCAGACTATTACATTTAGCAATTGATAGCATGGGTGCAGACAAACCACTGTATTAAAACCCTTTGCTGGAATGCTTTATACTTTCCACAGAACAGAAATTAAAATAACCTGTTATATAACTAATCAAAAATATGGTCCTTAACTCTTTTGCCCATACACAGGAGTATTGTATAAAACATGTCTTCTTTGTAGCGGCTAGGCCCTGTGCCACCACTGTGCTTTGCTGAGTTCACAAACCTGTTGCAACCTATAGCTTCCCTGTCACTTCTCTGGCTCTACTCTCCTACTAAGCTTTGTTTCCTGGCAGTAATTAAAATCTTCTGCCAGTGCCATAGCTAGTGCTACCCCTATAGCCTCCTTGGTTTTGTGGTTTGGCAAAGTACTGGCTTCCACCATCATAGGAACCAGAGCTTTTGCCTCCAAAGTTTTTTCCCTTCATGGATCAAAAATTTGAAGACTGGTGGTTTTAATTGCCAAAATCATTGTAGCTTCCACCACCTCCAGTGTTGCTCCCATCATTACCAAATTCATTATAGCCATCCCCACTGCTACCATATCCTCCACCACCACAGCTGCCACTAAAGCCACCATGACCACTGAAGTTTTCTCCATAACCAAAGATGTCGTTCCCACCAAAACCACCTCCATGGCCACCACAAAAGTTTCCAGAACTACTTTGTCCTCTTTGGCTGGATGAAGCACTAGCCATCTCTTGCTTTCACAGGGCTTTCCTACCTTCACAGTTGTGGTCATTTACAGTATGGTATTTCTGAACGACAGTCTTATCCACAGAGTCATGGTTGTCAAAGGTTACAAAGGCAAAGCCCCTTTTCTTGTCACTGCCTCAGTCAGTCATGATTTCAATCACTTCCATTTTTCCATACTGTTGAAAATAATCTCTGATGTGATGTTCTTTAGTGTCTTCTTTAATGCTACCAACAAATATCTTTTTCACAGTTGAATGGGCACCTGGTCTTTGAGAATCTTCTTAGACAGCTCTCTTTGGTTCCACAACTCTTCATCCACCTTGTGTGGCCTTGCATTCATGGCTGCATCTGCCTCCTCCACGGTGGCATATGAGACAAACCCAAAGCCTCTGGAATACTTGGTGTTTGGATCTCTCATTACCACACAGTTCTTGAGCGTTCCCCATTGCTCAAAATGGCTCCTCAGGCACTTATCGGTGGTTTCAAAGCCCAACCCTCTGATGAGGAGCTTCCACAGCTGTTCAGGCCCTTTGAGGGACTCTGATGTGTAGACATGATGGCAGTGGGAAGAGAGACAATGCTTCCTTTGGTGCTGTCCACTGACAGAAAGGTTGCTTTTCTTCATAGTTTTGTTACTTATGTATGCCTAAGGTTAGGATTGTTGGTTAAGAAAGCATTAATATCTTTAACTTTATTAGAAAATATCATTGTTCATAGTGATTATACCAGTTTGCACTCCTGCTGTAAGTGAAGTGTATGGAAGTTTCCATTGTTCTGCATCTTCACCAAGGCTCTGTTGTCAGACCTTAAATATTCCTGATTACTAATAAGGAGCACCTTTTAACATAGTTATTATTTGTATATCATCTTTTTAGAGTGCCTGTTGATGCTTTTTGCTCATTTTTCACATGGGCTTCATTTTCTATAGTTTTGTAGGATGCATTTATATATTTACACTAGATCTTGATTGATGGTGTGGCAAGTATATTCTCCCACTCTGTAGGGAATGTTATCTCTATTGATGATAGATCTATTGTCAATCTGTTTCTCTATGGTATATTTTAAGAAAAATAAGTTCTTAATTTTAATGTCAAATTTATCAGGTTTTTTCCTTTATATATATTGCTTTGTGAATATTAAGAAATCTTTTTTCTATCCTGAGGCTGTAAAATACTATGCTATAAGATAAATTTTATAAGATAATTATTATAAAATATTTACAATTTTGCTTTTTACAGTTTAGCACTTAATTGACTTCAAATAGATTATAGTATAAGGTTAGGATCCAGTTTTGTCTTTTTCCGTAAGAAAGGAACAGAGTATTTTTTTCCCAGCCAATAGTTATTGAAAAGATCATTCTTTGTGTAACTAATGATCTTCAGTGCTATTTCTATCATATATCAAGTGACCCTATAAATCATGGTATCTTTCTGGACTGTCTATTCTATCTTATTAGCCTATTTGTTTATCCCTGTGTCTGTACCATGCCATGTTAATTACATTGTAAGAATTAAAAATAATTCTCATTAGGAGGTAAGGTAAGTTGTCTTAACTTAGTCTATATTTTTATGCATTTCTTGGCTCTTATTGGCATTTTGCACTTTCATGCTTCCACATGCATTTTAGAATGGGCTCCTTATATTCAAACAAAACAAAACTCAAGAAATTTTGAAGGAATCAGTTTGGGAAGACTCACACCTTTACAATATGAAGTCTTATAAATCGGAAACATGGCTTGCCCACTTGTCTTTCTGCGTTTTTTTGTTTTTAGTAAAATATGTCAATAAAATGTTATTATTTTCTTATATGAGGTCTTTACATATTTCTGTTGAGTTTTTTCTGGGTATTTTGTATTTTTAGAAGTACTGTAAGTGTTATGCTTTTCTTTTTTAAACTGCTACTATGAGGATTTTTGTATATTTTTGTTGATAATACCAAGCAACTCTGCTAAACATGCATATTCTAATATTTTATCAGTTGGATCTTTTAGATTTTTCTAGATGTATGAACATAGAGAATAATACCTTCCTTTTTCTCTTTATAATCTATGTAGATTTTGTGTCTTTTTTCTCATCCATTACATCTGCTAGTAGCAGTAGAAAAATGATGAATATCAACAATAGTAGCAGGTATTGTTGTGTTATGCTGAATCTTACAGGGAAAATATTTACCAATATAATATTTAATGTCAGATTTAAAACAAATTAACATCCTTTTTTGGTGTACTTTTTCTTGAATTTAATGTGTATGGATTCATGTAACAACCACCATAATCAGGACAGAGAATAATATCTAATATCATTATCCCTAAAATTCCTTTGCTTGCTGCCACTTTGTAGTCAACCCCCTCCCCAAACCCCCATCTCTAACCTCTGGCAACTACTATTCTGATCTGTTCCTCATCCCTCTAGATTGTCTTTTCTAGATGTCATATAAATGCTATTGAACAGTGGTTGGCCTTCTGAGACTGACTTCTTTCACTCTGCATAGTGCCTTTAAGATTCTTCATGTTGGCCAGGCACTTTGAGAAGCCGAGGGGGGTGGATCACCTGAGGTCAGGAGTTTGAAACCAGCCTGGCCAACATAGTAAAACCCTGTCTCTACTAAAAATACAAAAATTAGCTGGGCATGGTGGTGGGCTGTAATCCCAGCTACTCTGGAGGCTGAGGCAGAAGAATCGCTTGAACTTGGGAGGTGGAGGTTCCAGTGAGCCAAGATCGTGCCATTGCACTTTAGCCAGGGAAACAAGAGTGAAACTCCATCTCAAAAGAAACAAAAAAAACCAAACAAACAAAAAAGATTCCTCCATGTTGATGCATATATTCGTCTTTATTGCTGAGTAGTATTCCATCATATGGACATACCATCATTTGTTTATGCATTCACCCATTAAATGAAGCATGTTTACTGGCTTTGAAAATTATTCTACTTCCTTGATCAAGCTACTTAATGTCTCTATGCATTAGTATCTTCATCAGTAATGGAGACAATAATGGTACCTACATCATAGGGTTATTGTGGAGATGAAATGAGTTGATAAAGTAAGACTTAGAATAATGCCTGATATATAGTAAGTAGTCAGCAAATGAAATCCGTTATTATTGTTTTCAATATTAGCAAAGATTTTGAGGTAGAAAATAATTTGACAAGTTCAAGGAATGGCAAGAAAGCCAGTGTACGGTGGAGTATGATGAACAAGGGGAAGGAGTGGTATGAAATGATAGGGAGAGATATGTAGGAACCAGGACATGGAGGTCTTTATGGGCTGCAACAGAGAGCTCTGATTTCACTCTAATTGCGTGAAAAACCAAGGATGAGATGATGTGGTTCATGTCTATGTAGATCACTCAGTCTGCTTTGATGAGCATCAGTTACAGTGGTGCTAAAAGTAGAAGCAGGCACCCTACCAGAAGTATACTGTTTTAATCTAGTGGAGATGGTGGTAACTTGGATTATCGTGGTGCTGGTGGGGATAATGACAAGTGGTCACTACCAGACCATTCGAGGTATGATTTGGATTTAGAACCCACAGAACTTTCTGATGGATTCACAGCTCAGTGGAGCACCTTCCCCACAACAGTAGAGGTCTATCTAGCCGTAATTATCAGTAGCAACACTACTTTTCTGGCATGGCTTTGCCAATGATTTCCTTCTTCCATTTTTTAATTAAAACACAAACTTTCATGCCTGATTTAGGAAATCTACTTGGAGAAATAGCCTGGCTTTCACACGTATTTAAATGAGGTCAAACTGCTTCTTGCTTACTCATACTGATGACCCCAAACACATTTGTAAAATAATTGGCTTATCTCACAAAAATGTGTGCTCATAGCATTTTTGTCTTGTGGTTCTCTGCAGCCTGTATAGTTCCATGACCCCACACACCTAGCATTTCTGCTGGAAATAAAGTTGTCTTGACAGCTGCATGCTTCGCCAGCAGAATGATAGTTTTAGTGGTTGGCTGGAGTTCTTGTGTACACTTGGGACTTATTGTTGAAATAAACATTATTAGACTCATATTAAAATTGGACCAGAAATTTATTTTTGTCCTTTCAGCCTCAGTTCACCCTAGAATCTCTCATCCAAATGACAAATAGTATTGACTTTCTGAGATAAAGATTAAAATCAGCCCTGGGTGCTTACTTAGCCTTGCATTCAAATGGAGATTTTTTTTTTCTTTTTTGAAACAGAGTTAAAAATAGAGTGCTCTGATCTCACATAGAAAGTTTTCGTTTGTTTTCTGCCCTGTCTGCTCTTAAGACGTCTGTATTTGTCCTCTGTGGGGACTTAATTTCCAACTCCTTAAATACAAACTCCTGACCTAGTGTTTATCTGGAACACACTCATCATCCCTTTTTTTTTCTTTTAACCCTATCCCATCTGCTTAATTTGTGTCTTTTCATAATTCAGCGTTTGCTAAAAGGAAGGAATTTACCTTTTACCCTGAACTACTTGTCCTATCTTTCTGCAATTTTTAACATCTCTTGTAAGGTTGATGTCAAATTGTGGCATTTATTTTAGTCAGTTTATTTCTAAGAGGACCAGTAGATAAATTTTGTGCTTAATTTTGTACTTCTTTATAATTGGCCTCTTTTTTGATTTTACAGAATACCAAGCTGCTATTTTACACTTGAAGAGGGAGCACAAAGAAGAAATTGAAAACCTGCAGGTATGCCTCTTTGATGCTACTGAACGGGTTCTATAGAACTGATACTTGGTTTTCTCCTATGCTGAAGTAAATATTCCTCTTAAGTTGAAGTGTTAAACTAGACAGCATCGCATCTTGCAGCTGCCAGTAGGCACTGTGTCTATACAGGGAATGAAAAGCCTTGGATTCTGTTTTTAATAGAATTCAATTTCTAATTTTAAAAAATACCATAAATGCATTTGATTGGATTGGAAAATGATTATTTTATTTTTAAAGCAGAAGAGAAGATGGAATAGACTTCTACTGTTATATAAAATATAGTAGAAGTTTTTTTTTCTAGGTACGATGGAAGTTATTTTTGTTCAGCTTCCTCTTGTTCGGGTGTTCATGTCTGTATGTTTCTTAGCACATCCCTGCAATATGATGTGATGCAGATTACAGAATTTAAGGAAGGAGCCCTAGGAGGTGGAGGAGGGAGGAGTTCTGAGCCCTTCCATATCCTCAGAGAGTGCTGGGAAATTGTTGACCTGATCCTCCTTTGTGAAGCCCGGAATGACTGAGGGATCATTTCCCTTGTGCTGCCATCTAGTTGACTTCCCTGTATTTGGCATTTGCTTGTAGTGCCTGTGGCAGAAAGTTCAGAATCTTAACTTCAAATAACTGGATACTGAATCAGGCACTGAGACTTGTTTACTGATGGCTGCAGTAACCCCCTGCTTCAGGAGAGAATGACAGCAAAATTTCAGTAACATTTTTTCCTCATTTAATGCTAACTCATGACTGCTAATTTAATCAATCTGTGGATCAGACATTTCTTTTCTAAAAATTTGTTAGTTTGCGAATAGAAATTGTATATATATGGTATATGACATGTTTTGAAATATGTATATATTGTGGAGTAACTAAATTGAGCTAATTAATACATACTTTGCCTCACATACATTGCCTCACATATTTATCATTTATATGCGGTGAGAACACGAAAACTCTGCTCTTTTAGAAATTTTAAAGTATACAATAACATGGTTATGAACTATAGTCACCATGTTGTACAGAAGATCATCTTGAATTTATTTCTCACATCTAACTGAAATTTGTCTCCTTTCATCAACATCTCCCTAATCCTTCCCCACTTTTTACCCCTCTCTGCCCCTAGCCCCTGGTAACCACCATTCTACTCCCTGTTCCTGCGAGTTCGACTTTTTTAGATTTCTCACATAAATGAGGTCATGCCGTGTCTTTCTGTGCTTGGCATATTTCACGTAACATAATGTTCTCTAGGTTCCTCCATATTGTAGCAAATGACAGGATTATTTTTTTCCTATTAAAGACTAGAGTATTCCATTTTGTATATAAACCACATTTTTTTTAACCATTTGTCCATTGATGGACACTCAGCGTTGATTCCATATCTTGGCTTTTGTGAATAACGCTGCAGTCAACATGAGAGTGTAGATATCTCTTCAACATACTGACTTCATTTCCTTTAAATATATACCCAGTAGTGGGATTTCTAGGTCATACGGTAATTCTAGTTTTAATTTTTTTGAAGAGCCTCCACACTGTTTTCTACAAACTAGTTTACATTCCTACCAACAGTGTGCATGGGTTCTCTTTTTCCATATCCTCACCAATACTTGTAATCTTCTTTTTTGGCAATAGCGATTCTAACAGTTGTGAAGTGATATCTCATCGTGGTTTTAGTTTGCATTTCCCTGATAATTAGTGATGTTGGAGCATTTTTTTCATATATTGGTTGACCCTTTTGTATGTCTTCTTTTGAGAAATGTATTTTCAGATTATTTGCTCATTTTTAAATCAGTCTGTTTGTTTTCTTGCCTTTGAATTCCTTAAATATTTTTTGTACATTAACCCCTTATCAGATATATGAAAACATCCTTCTTTTCAATGAATGATAATGCACTTTTAAAAATAACTGAGTCGGTGTATTGGATTATATGTTATGTTATTGCAAGTAGCAGAAAATTATTCGATAAGTAGTATGGTGTATGAATTCAAGCCCTACCCATCCAGCAGAGTTTAAATAGTTAGGGAGAGAAAATGAGTCAATTTCACAAAGAAACAAAAAAGTGGAAAAGTACCTCTGTCTCCTAGAAGAAAAGGAGAGGAGGAGGCCCTTATCTCCCTTGTTACAAAGGGAGACCTCTCTTTCTTTTTCTTTGTTCTGATGTGAAAAAAGATTGTCAGCTGCCTCAGAGGAACTGAAATTGGTAGGGGATAATTTAAGACACAGATTCCTAAAGAGGGCAGGAACAGAAGTGATTCTGTAAGCAGAAGTTGTGTTAACAGCCAAGTTGTAACAGTTAACCCTAGCTTTCCACAAACTATAGACCAGCCTGGCGAGGGCTTTGACAGTGGAATAATATTCTTGGTAACAGAAGATGCTTACAGTTTTTTAATTCTTGCTGTGTGCTAGGTATTGTTCTAAGCACATTATCTCATTCTGCCTCTGCAAAAGTCTTATGATCTTATATATCTCAAACTAAGAAAAGATTGGAGATGGAAAAGAGGAGTATATGGAAGAAGGAAAGTATATTGTGATCATGATCTGCACTTAAAATACAGGTTAGACTAAGGTGTGATTAACAGTAGTAAAGATTAAAAATGTTCCAAACTATACTTTAGATTTTTAAAAACCATCTGTAAAAAAATCATCTGCTCTTTTGATGATACTAGTACACTTAAACAACTGTTCTTGCCCCACATTTATGATGTTTACCTAATTGCTAAAGCCATGGCCACCATGGCTCACTATTGCCATCTGGGTGGTACATCCAATTTATACACTTAGCTGTAGTTTTTTTTTTTAAATATTATTATTATACTTTAAGTTTTAGGGTACATATGCACAACGTGCAGGTTTGTTACATATGTATACATGTGCCATGTTGTGCTGCACTCGTTAACTCGTCATTTAGCATTAGGTATATCTCCTAATGCTATCCCTCCCCGCTACCCCCACCCCACAACAGTCCCTGGTGTGTGATGTTCCCGTTCCTGTGTCCACGTGTTCTAATTGTTCAAGTCCCACCTATGAGTGAGAACATGCAGTGTTTGGTTTTTTGTCCTTGTGATAGTTTGCTGAGAATGATGGTTTCCAGCTTCATCCATGTCCCTAAAAAGGACATGAACTCATCATTTTTTATGGCTGCATAGTATTCCATGGTGTATATGTGCCACATTTTCTTAATTCAGTCTATCATTGATGGACATTTGGGTTGGTTCCAAGTTTTTGCTATTGTGAATAGTGCCACAATAAACATAGGTGTGCATGTGTCTTTATAGCAGCATGATTTATAATCCTTTGGGTATGTACCCAGTAATGGGATGGCTGGGTCAAATGGTATTTCTAGTTCTAGATCCCTGAGGAATCGCCACAGTGACTTCCACAATGGTTGAACTGGTTTACAGTCCCACCAACAGTGTAAAAGTTCCTATTTCTTCACATCCTCTCCAGCACCTGTTGTTTCCTGACTTTAATGATCGCCATTCTAACTGGTGTGAGATGGTATCTCATTGTGGTTCTGCTTTGCATTTCTCTGATGGCCAGTGATGGTGAGCATTTTTTCATGTGTCTGTTGTCTGCATAAATGTCTTCTTTTGAGAAGTGTCTGTTCATATCCTTCGCCTACTTTTTGATGGGGTTGTTTTTTTCTTGTAAATTTGTTTGAGTTCACTGTAGATTCTGGATATTAGCCCTTTGTCAGATGAGTAGGTTGCAAAAATTTTCTCCCATTCTGTAGGTTGCCTGTTCACTCTGATGGTGGTTTCTTTTGCTTTGCAGAAGCTCTTTAGTTTAATTAGATCCCATTTGTCAATTTTGGTTTTGTTGCCATTGCTTTTGGTGTTTTAGACATGAAGTCCTTGCCCATGCCTATGTCCTGAATGGTATTGCCTAGGTTTTCTTCTAGGGTTTTTATGGTTTTAGGTCTAACATGTAAGTCTTTAATCCATCTTGAATTAATTTTTGTATAAGGTGTAAGGAAGGGATCCAGTTTCAGCTTTGTACATATGGCTAGCCAGTTTTCCCAGCACCATTTATTAAATAGGGATTCCTTTCCCCATTGCTTGTTTTTGTCAGGTTTGTCAAAGATCAGATAGTTGTAGATATGCGGCATTATTTCTGAGGGCTCTGTTCTGTTCCATTGGTCTATAGCTCTGTTTTGGTACCAGAACCATGCTGTTTTGGTTACTGTAGCCTTGTAGTGTAGTTTGAAGTCAGGTAGTGTGATGCCTCCAGCTTTGTTCTTTTGGCTTAGGATTGACTTGGCAATGCGGGCTCTTTTTTGGTTCCATATGAACTTTAAAGTAGTTTTTTCCAGTTCTGTGAAGAAAGTCATTGGTAGCTTGATGGGGATGGCATTGAATCTATAAATTACCTTGGGCAGTATGGCCATTTTCATGATATCGATTCTTACCCATGAGCATAGAACGTTCTTCCATTTGTTTGTATCCTCTTTTATTTCATTGAGCAGTGGTTTGTAGTTCTCCTTGAAGAGGTCCTTCACATTCCTTGTAAGTTGGATTCCCAGGTATTTTATTCCCTTTGAAGCAATTGTGAATGGGAGTTCACTCATGATTTGGCTCTCTGTCTGTTATTGGTGTATAAGAATGCTTGTGATTTTTCCACATTGATTTTGTATCCTGAGACTTTGCTGAAGTTGCTTATCAGCTTAAGGAGATTTTGGGCTGAGACAGTGGGGTTTTCTAGATACACAATACGTCATCTGCAAACAGGCACAATTTGACTTCCTCTTTTCCTATTGAGTGCCCTTTATTTCCTTCTCCTGTCTAATTGCCCTGGCCAGAACTTCCAACACTTTGTTGAATGGGAGTGGTGAGAGAGGGCATCCCTGTCTTGTGCCAGTTTTTAAAGGGAATGCTTCCAGTTTTTGTCCACTCAGTATGATATTGATAGATAGCTCTTATTATTTTGAGATACGTCCCATCAATACCTAATTTATTGAGAGCTTTCAGCATGAAGGGTTGTTGAATTTTGTCAAAGGCCTTTTCTGCATCTATTGAGATAATCATGTGGTTTTTGTCTTTGGTTCTGTTTATATGCTGGATTGTGTTTATTGATTTTCGTATGTTGAACACTTAGCTGTAGTTTTAAACTATTCTAGCAGTCACAGATGGACAACCCTCAGTAGGAAACCAGCAACTCTCTTCTCTAATCTGACCCAAAGAAGTGTTTCATTTGGCAAACACAGCGTTTTAAAGATTGAACTAGGAATAAATATTTTAAAATATGGAGATTTTTATATAAAACCTGGATTTCTAGCTGCTGCTTTAAAACTTGGAGAAGCTGGCACCAAAGGACTTATTTTCTTGTATGACTTCAACCTGCTGGGGCTAAGTCGCAGGCATTCACTTCCACCAGGATGCATGACCTCTCATTTGCCAGGGTGCTCTCTGGGCCACTTTACCTGCCTGATTAATTACCCCTGTACTCTGGGTGATACTGAAAATAAAATGAGACAACTGGTTTGGCATCAATACAATCAAAAATAGATGCTGTTCATAAAACGAACGGACAAAAACCCACCCTAGCTGTACTTGTGAGTACTCACTGAATATCACCCCTACCTGTTTTGTTCCACTAAGTAGTGGACTCATCTATTGTCACAGACCTAGTGGAAGATAGTGAGTGGGAAAACTATGTTGATGCTTTACATGTGATTTCCATTGGCAGCTATCATTGTTAGATTTTCTTTCTCCATATACAAGTTATGGAGAATTCAGATATGTTTCCAGACTTCTTCAACATGCCTTTCTAGAATAAGAAGGGTTTCATGCTTTTAAAAAAAAGAAAAAGTGACTCATTCTGTCACCATGTACAAGAATTGATAAGTATCACATTTAGGTCTTTTGGAATGTTTTCATAGAATTTAAAGAAAACAGCATGATTCAATAAGCAGAGAAGCTAAATAAGCAGAGAACTTTCCATTTTGTTTTAACCATACACTTGAAGGGAAATCACTTAATTGTTCAGTTTCCCCCACCAGCAAAATGCAAGCCCTATCACCTAAAATATTTGGATTGGACAGTTGATTATTTTACCCTGTAGTTCCGTGGGCAGTAAGTGGGGGAGCTTAGGGTTTTTATTCCATGTGTGCTCTGCAGCCAGCATTTGTTGAGTGATGCAGTATGGAAAGGGCACAAGGCTGCTCCTGCTACTAGCTTATCAAAAGGTGTAGCATGCAGCATGCGCACACCACCGCAGTCCAGCCTGAGTGAGGGAGTGAGACTTTGTATCAAAAAAGAAGAGGAGGAGGAGGAGGAGGAGGGGGAAGGGGGAGGCGGAAGGGGAGGGGGAGGAGGAGGAAAGTCCAATGTCCCAAATATGTCCTCAACCAAAAAAAAAAAGCACAAAGACCACTCTAAACTCGAGGAGGAGGAGGAGGAGGACGGGGGGAGGTGGGAGGAGGGGGGAGGTGGGAGGAGGAGGATGAGGGGGGACGCACTTGGACAAAACTGAAGAATTATGTTGTGGATATTATAAATGACATAAAACAGTGAAGTCATGGGAAATGACCTGCAACCACCCTCCCACTGGAGATTTGAATGGCAAAATCATCCAAGTACTTACTTTAAGTAAAGGTGTATAAACACGTGTACCAGAAATTGATTCATTTAAATAATCAATAAATCTTTGCTTTTGAACTATAAGGGGAAGGTAAATGTAAATTGCTACACTTTTTTTTTTCTTTTTGAGACGGAGTCTTACTCTTGTTACCCAAGCTAGATTGAAATGCTGTGATCTCGGCTCACTGCAACCTCCGCCTCCCAGATTTAAGCGATTCTCTTGCCTCAGCCTCTTGAGTAGCTGGAATTACAAGCATGTGCTACCACATCCAGCTAATTTTTGTATTTTTAGTTGAGACAGGGTTTGGCCATGTTGGCCAGGCTGATCTTGAACTCCTGACCACAAGCGATCCACCCGTCTCGGCCTCCCAAAGTGCTGGGATTACAGGCATGAGCCACTGTGCCTGGCTGTGGATTTATTCTTTAAGATTGACTTGTCTGTGATCTTCCTGCTGTACTTGTGCCTGTGTGCTTTATATCAGGGTGGTCTAAACTAGCTTTTCCCAAGGCAGAATCCACTGAACAGTGATACTTTGAAATGCCTCTTGACAAAATGTTTTCATGGTCAAATATATTTGAGAAATATCTATTGCTGTGTTTGAGCTTTACCACGTACAGGGAAGAACTATAAAGAGAATGCTGTATAGCTTATTTCCAACATAATCCTTTTTCTTCAAGAAACCCATTGTTTGGGATACTACCCTAATTGATTAATATAATCTTATTTTCTCAATGTATAATCCACTTCCTGAGTTCTGGTTACATCCTTTATTTATTATTTTATCTTGTTTTTGTAAAGATGGAGTTTCTCCATGTTGCCCAGGCTGGTCTCGAACTCTTGGGCACGAGCCATCTGCCCACCTCAGCCTCTCTCTCCAAATGTTGGGGTTACAGGTGTCAGCCACTATGCTCAGCCCTAAATTCCTACTATTTACACCGCCTCCTTTTTTTTTTTTTTTTTTTTTTTTCTGAGATGGAGTCTGGCTCTGTCACACAGGCTGGAGTGCAGTGGCAGGATCTCGGCTCACTGCAAGCTCCGCCTCCCAGGTTCACGCCATTCTCCTGCCTCAGCCTCCCGAGTAGCTGGGACTACAGGTGGCCGCCACTGCACCCAGCTAATTTTTTGTATGTTTAGTAGAGACGGGGTTTCACCGTGTTAGCCAGGATAGTCTTGATCCCCTGACCTCATGATCCCCCCGCCTCTGCCTCCCAAAGTGCTGGGATTACAGGTGTGAGCCATCACGTCCAGCCACTGCCTCCCGTTTTTAACCTTTTAGTTACTCGTGGAAGTTCTCCTTCCTAGTCAGCAGGTCTCTAGTCCATCTACTTGCCTCTGTGGAGCAATGTGTTTAGGTTTTCAGTTACACTCTGAATGTAGTCCTCTAATCTTCCAGTGTCTTTTCAGATGTGTCACTCTGTGAAGGGATGCTGCTCTGGAAAGGTAAGTGAAACTCTGTAGGATACCCAAATCTTTATGACAAAAGGGAAGCCTGAGCATGGGATTAGTAGGACTTCTTTGGATCTCTACTTCTTCAATTTTGAAAGGGGAAGAAAGAAAAATACATGCCCTTTGTCTGGCTTGTGAGGAGCTGGTAGCTTAAGAATATTGTTTTTGACCAACACCTTAAGCAGTTTGAAAGTAGAGGACTTGGAAACGACAGATTGTTGTATCTGTTTTTAACTAATGTTCTTTGGGTTGTGGGATGCAAGACAAAGAACCAGCCAACAGTGACATTTCCTTTACGGGAATCTTTTTCGTTTACCCCATTTATCACATGCATATTTCCTAATTGAGGGGAAACTTCACTGAGCGATGGCCTCTGGCAGGCCCCCTGCTCATTGTGCAATGCAGTCACATTTCTAGTTTGGTAACTCCCACTGCAAAATGATCCAGGGATCAATGCCAAACTGAAAATTAACTTACATTGTACCTTTTTGTCCCCAAGAGAATGAAATGGTATGCTGGCCTCCATTAAGACTTGTAGACTTCCTCATTTTACTGTGGCCAACACATTCCACTGATCCATTTCTGATAGTTTACACATTGCTGTTGAAACAGAATTGAGTGCAGACTCTTATTTGAGCTGATACAACGAAGTTTATAAAGACATAAATCCCGAGCCTGTTCCATTTTTTTATATTCTTCATTATCAACACAATACATTTAAATCTCTTAATTCCCAGATAATACTGAGAGGGAAAGGGAATAATTTGTAGGCCAATAAACAAAACTTTCACAAGTATGAAATATGATGATTTCATAAAACCCTTATGTTATTCCCCTAAGTGCTGATATTAGTGTAATTCATTACTGAGATGCCAAAAAGGAAAAAATAGAAAATATTGAGAAATATGTTAATTCATCATTTTAGTGTGACTGTGAAATGTTGTGAGGTTACTAGATTTACTGGTTTACTAGTGTTGAGATTCCTCTTGGGCGACTGGCTACCTAGAATCCAGTAGGTACATTTGGACTTGAATTTTCATGGAAAAGGAGCCCTTTGTCTCAGCCTTCAAGATACTGTCTTGCCTTCAGACAATTCAGATATAGAAGGAGGCTGTTGTAGAATGTTGATTGCTCATTTGTATCATGGGGGCCAATGATGGTTTTAGACATTTCCTTCATGCACCATCAGCCTTCAATCATTTCTGCTGAGTCTTAACCCCTGAACATGAGTCAATACAGGTGGACCAAGACAGTTTTCTTTTTATTGCAAAAGTTTTTTGACTTTAGGTGATGGCCTACTGCTGGAACCGGTGAGTTTCTGCGTGTTGGCAATTGCTTTTGACTCTTCATGAAATAGGAGAAAGCATGGTAGAGCACCACGGGGAGTGTTTCCTTCTCTCCAGACTTGTCCTGCCTCACTCAATAATTCTGTAAATTCTATACAATCACACATCACTCTTAAATATTAGGTTCTTCAGCTGTAAAGTAAAAGCATTGGAGTAGCTGGTGTAAGTTTCCTTCTAGCTCCAAAGTTCTATCATTTCTGGCCTGGGAAAAGAGAGGGTCCCTGCATCTGTCCCAACTCAATCCAAAGTCCTAGGAGATTTTCTTTTCCCATGTTACCTAGATCAGTGCTAGGCAACTAGCTGAAATTGAATAAATAGTTGTTAATTGATCTGACTGGACATTGCTAGAAATTTTTTCATGACTCACAATATTTAGGTAGAAGGCTATTTGGGGGATAGCATTAGGAAAGCTGCAGAATTCTTAAATTTGTGATACCATCAAATACAGCCCAGAGACGTTTATTCATTGAGCACAATAACATTTAAAAACTTCCTTTGAATAATTTTCAAATAAAGCATGGTTGCTCTAGTTGCCAAAGTACTGCCCCACACTTACTATCATCTTATAGCCAGTCTCCTCTACTTATGTTGATTGCCTGGAGCCTGTAGACATCTGAGATTGTGACTTCTGGTACAGAGGATAAAGAGGCTGAGTAACATTTATTTTTTTCATGAACATACGAATACAAAGCAAAATTCCTTGAGCTTTTAGATATTTATGGACATTTACATTTGTTTCTTTTCTTTTCCCTTTTCTTTCCCTCTTGCCCTTTCCCTTTCTTCTTCTCTTCTGTCCTTTCCTGAAAGGGCTATTGAAGGAATTGAAAGGGCAGCAGCTTTGGAAGTGTAAGTGAAAGATGAGCTCTTAGTGTAAAAAATTGGGTATGGTCTGTGTTCTAGAACATTTTCAGGAAGGCATGGTAAGAGATTGTGTTGACATGAGAGATTAAATGCTGAGCACCCCATGCTTTTTGACTTAATTGGAGATGTTTATAATCCTGGCTACTGAGAAGGAAGTACCAGCTCTGTGCCAGGTACCATGCTCAGTGCTTCACGTAGATAATTTCGAACTACCTGAGACCCAGCGGAGTCAAGTGCAATCCTGAGCTTTCACAGCTGGTCAGTAGAATGGCTAGATTTATCAACCAGGTCTGCCTGGTTTCTAAATTTGATATGTATTCACTGCCTAGTATAATGGTTTTTTAAGTTTTAATTTTTTCTCTCGTCCTGTGTCAAAGACCTGTGCAGATCATCCTTTATTCCTACCTTGTACAAGCTCCCCGTGTGATTAAAAAAAAAAAAAAAAAAAACGGTGATATTTCTGTAGTGTTGGGAAAGAAAAATAAGCAATAGAGTTCTTTTATTTCACTGGTTTCAGAAATAAGGTGTTCTGTTCTCTCTACTGAGGTACGGAAGAAAGGAGCAGGTGGGAAATTTCTCTTTCCAGCTTTATTTCTCATAGCTGGTCCTGAGCCCAGTTTGAGGAAGTGCCTCTAATACTTGTCACCATAATCTTGATGTTTGCCTGTATTTATCTTAGAGATTTGAAACCTGAATCTCATAGAAGTTAATTTCCAAGATTGTAAATTGGGTAAGAAAACACTGTGGCTAAACTTCTATGCAGCTTGCCAGCTCCTTACTTCTTCATTACGATTTTTGTAATTTGAACATCGGGGCTCAGCTGTTCTTTAACTTCAATCTTCTCCAGTATAGTCCCTGATACCCAACACTGCTGATTCCTTAACAGGCCTATGGGGTGATTCAGCTGTGTTCTCTATGCTGCCACCTCCTTGTATGGTGTGTTCATGTGTGATAAATGGTACTAGTTGCTGCTTCTAACAACTCCAACCTCATAGACTTTGGAATTCATAGTGTGAATTTATTGTGTGTTTGTGTGTATACGCGCATAACATTATGTGTGCTTTGACCATTTCACTGCAATTTGTTGTAGCTTCCTCTGTGTCCTAGAGGAATAACAATAATAATGTTTGGTACTTAATTGAGCATTTACTGTGTGCCAGTCTTTATATATAAGGAGTGAATGAGCTATTACACCATTATGAGGTGGCCCTCTTACCCTGTACACTGAACTGCCTCTGGAAGATCTTAAAGGTCCTTGCCTAGTGAGAATATTCCTGATGTGACTTTGATTCTGGATTGACCTTGGCCTCTGATCTATCTTTGGGTGGATATTTGTCCTTAGGAGTGATGGCCCTTAGAATCAGAACATGCTGAAGCATAAACTCATATAATGAAGTCAAGTGACCATTCATTAAACAAAATGCAATGTAACCCTAGGTAGGATAGTGGGATAGAAAAACAGGTGTGTAATCCTCCCTGAGTTTGAATCCTGTTTGTGCTGTCTACTAGATGTGTGGTCTTGAAGAAATTATTTAAACTTTTCTGAGCTTCAGCTTCTCACCTTTAAAGTGGGTGTGACAATGTTGTAATTTGGTCATTTTGACTGATTACAACTGTTGGGATAGCTTAGGTGGGACTGGGCCACAATGGCATGTGGTAGATGACCTATCTATCATAACTGTTGTGTTTATTATGAGCAGCAGCATGTTTAGTTTACTGTAAGTCTGTGGCTGTCAAAGTGTATTTTTGGATGGTAAAGTTTGTTCCATATAAGCTATGTGCCGAGGTAAAAGAAACATTCTGTATTTACTGTTATATCTAATTCTCCAATGAGCATTGCTTTTCATATGTTATAAAAGTATGATGTGCTCATTTCCATTATTGCCTCTTCCTAGGAAATATTACTGTTGCCATAGTTTTATGAAGGAAACATCTGAATATGTATAAGCAGCCTAAGAGTTAAAACACAGATCTGGGGAACGGTTCTGAGTAAGATAATTGCGTGTTAAAATTGTTTTTGCTGTAAAGACAAATTTTCTACTTGGCTTCTTACACTTTATCTCTCTTATGATTGGTAAACACCAATTGAGCACGTGTCAAATACAAGAGATGTGCTAGAGATAAAACATCATTTAGTAATGATGGTAATAATGATGATAATAACAGATAACATTTGTTGCATATTGCTATATGCCAGACACTACACTTAGCATTTACCATGGATTATTTTATTTAATCCTCATATAGGTTCTGTACTCAGAGGATTTACTATTTATTTGGGAAAACAGAATTTATACCATAAAGGCTAAATAACACTCAGCTTACACTGAGGACCTAATATTACGCAGAGACTAATAGAGGGAGAGACTTTTTGAGTGTTAACATTTTAAAATTATCAACTTTTTATAGAATTTGCTGATGTTAGGTCTCAGATCTCAACTAAGATTCTTTCCAAGACTTAGATTTTCTGATTGTGGCAATTTCATACACTATCTCGGAAAGCTGTTATAGGTGTCTATGTAATACACTTCTGCTTATTTTGTTTTGATACAATATATGGCATGACCTATATCTCCTGCAAATTGGTATAATAAACATAATTTGAAGTATTATTAAGAAATGTGTTTTGCATATATACACATACATATATATGCTTCTGTGTGATAGGCTGAGTATTTTACAATTACTTTAGGAGTCATTCCACAATCTCACCACTGGAGGTCAGTTTGACCCTTTTTCTCTTAACTTTCTAGATATATTTTCTTTTGATGATTGAAACACATTCCAGTTTTATGCTAAGAGTTTTTGCTTTAAACACATGAAAACTCATTGTTAGTTTATTTTACAGAAAAACATGCACAGCAAAGTGCACATAAGTCCATACTCATAGGCAATGCTTAATCTACTTACAGAGACAGTACATGCTATGTTTATGGCTGTAAATAGGTACATTCTATATAACAAATGACAAAGGACCACCTTAAAAATAATGCTTTATGAAATTGATCATCCGTTTCATCTAAGAATGGAATCATCAAAAGGAAATAGAGGTCTTTCTCAATCATTCAATATGTATTGATTAAGTGCTTCCTGGATGCCAGGCACTGTGCTAGGTGCTCGAGGGAGCAGGACAGATAATAGGCCCCACTCTCTTGGAGCTTGTAGTCCATTCAGAGAAACAGATATTGATAAAATAATCAGCCAATAAATATAATGTGATGAGTGCTGTGGAGCTGCTCTGATGGGGTCTAATTAAGATCCATGGGTCCAGACAAGGATACTCTTAGGAACTGACCTTTAAGCAGAGGTTTGAAGAGTGAAGAGAAGCTTGACTTGTTTGGAGAGAACTGCAGGGAAGCTTTGTGTGGCGGAAGCACAGGAAAAACAGGAGAGAGGTGGGAAGTGTAGCTCTGGAGTAGGATTTTTTCAACCTTTTTATACTGCAACCCAGAATAAGCAATGTTTTTTATATCAAGACCCAGGTTACGTGTGTGTGTGTGTGTGTGTGTGTGTGTGTGTGTGTGTGTGTGAGAGAGAGAGAGAGAGGAATGAGTTCTATTCAACAATTTATTACATGTTACATACTCAGATATATTCAATTCTTACTAAAAATGCTCTGGATAAAGCACAAATTGATATGTTAATATGCTATCTCACTGATTGATGATGGCCCACGGGTTGAAAACAGTGTAGTGGAGAAAGGCAAGAGGCAAGATTCTGGAAGGGTCTTGTACATCTTTTTAAGGTTTCCCAATTTCATCTTCAGAACAGTTAGAATCTACTGACTAATTCTGAGCAGAGGAATATGTGACATGAGCAGATTTGCATTTCCAAAAGACCCCCCCCCCCCCGCCCCCGGCTGCTGTTGCAGAGGACAAGTTGAGGAGGGCAGAGAGGATGTGGAGAGGACAGCAGGGAGTATTGCAGCTGTCCAAGTCAGAGATTGCAGTGGCTCTGACTAAGATAGGGTCAAGAGAGAATTTATGCTCTCTGACAACAAGCATTGACTTTCTACCGGTGCTGATGGTTGCTTCTGCTAAAACTGGAACCATGAAAACTGTCATTGTTGCTTGTCTGTAAATGTTCACAGCTTGATTCTCTGTCTGGAACATGGTAAATATACAATAAATAATTCTTGAATGAATTAATAGGGAGGAAGAAGGTGCTGACAACACACTACCCTTTTGAGCATGAAATGAGAAAGCTCTTGTTAACTGGTACACTTCTCTTATCTTAATTTGATACACACACCACCAGAACAATTACTTGTCTCTGTAGACAGGGGGCAGTTTCTTGTACTGTCTTTGAAAGCTGCAGTAGGTGTCTGTATAACACAGTTCTGTTTGTTTTGTTTTAATACTATATATGGCATGACCCTTATCTATGGCAAATAGATCCTTTAGACATAATTTAAAGGATTAACTGAGGAAACATAGAACAATGATAATTTTCAAATTTGCTAAATGAAGTTTATAAGTTGAACTGCATTAAATTGCTGATATATGACCTATTTGACTTATAAAACAGCAATTTTATATGGCTTAATGTAATATATTCATACCAAATGGCAAGGAAGTGAATGTGTATTGGAATGATATTTCTCTGAATGAATCGTATTCTGAAATGTTCACTGGGGCCTCAGCAGGTGTTAAGAGACTGCAGCTGAAAATGTCACAAGGCATTGTCCCTAGGAGAATGAAGCATCCCTTACGTGGTGACTCTTTTCCAATTAGAATTGTTGAAGTATCACATGACACTTATGTCCTGTGTCACTTACAGAACAATCTTGGCGAGAAATGTTTCATCTTTCAGGCAATCCATGAAAAATAAAGTTAGTGAAAACTGTTAAATTAGTATTCCTTGGTCTAGTGAATAGGCTAAATATACATTGATCTCTCTGAGCCCAAACTGATATTTTACTCCGTAAAAATGAACGATTTTTATGACCCACTATTGATTGTTATGGTATTTGTAACATATATTTAATAAAATTATCTTCTTATTCCCTCATAGACCCTTGATAGTAAAAATTTCATGTCTTAGGAGTTATAGGAATATGATATTGCACATACACACAGGAAAATGATTAGGATATTAGAAGAAAGTGAATTAAACATCTAAGTTATATTTACTGCATGTCTTTTTGTTAAACATATGTCTTATCGAACATTTTCTTTATTTCTCCCACAGATACCAGTCCTTTTTCTTAAGTTTGTAAACTAAGATATGATCTATAGTCTGCCATTGATGAATAACTTGGCATCTTTTGATATTTCTATTTTCAGTTAGTCCTGAGGGAAATTTATAAACACTAAATCACACCAGTTTTTCTACTTCATACTTATACTGTTGTTCTCAACCACATCATCCTCTAACCATCTTAAGTAATGAAAATCTGTGATTATTATAATGAGAAGAGGGTTTTCTTTTTGATACTTTATTTCCAGCATGCAAAACTAACATTGATTCCCGTTTTTATGGATACAATACAGTACCATTATTTTTCTGTAAAATTCCAACGTTCTAGAAAAGTGGCTCAGTCTTGAAACTGGATTGCCAAAACCAAATGGAAACTCCTTTCCTTTTGCTATAAAACAATGGTGGATGGGCTCAAAAACAAGGAGGGGAGAAAACAAGATTGCATTACAAATCTGGCAACATCAGCTACACTAGTAAAATCAAATCCAATGTTGTTTTATGACTCTGAATTTATGTGAGTACGCAGGATCAAAGGGCTTGAATCCCACTGGACTACAAGGTCTATAGTTCATGGTAAAAACTCATCAAAAAGAACATTTTAGTCGTTTAAACTTTTCATTTTAATCAGCCACAGTAATAAAAGAGCCTTTAGGTGTCCAAAAACATTTTGCAAGATCAAGAGGTTGTTCTCTTGCTCGTAGAAGCAGCTTTCTTATTGGATCCATATAATGCCTGTGGCCTTTGAGTGTCAAAGGGCCACTGCCTCCACATTGTTTGCCCTTGTGGGATGGTTTCTTTTGGTTCTTCTAACTGTGCATTATGTGATAATAAATTACGGTGTCTGACGGAAGGACCATAAAATTTTCACACCATTTATCAAGCGATTTTAGCCATTTAAAGTTAGGTGTCTGACAGCAAGCCAAGTCGTTTGTAATGTTTAGATAGAAACAGTCTACTGCCTGCATCTTGACCAGCATCAAGAGACAGCCCTGCAGAGGAGAAAGAACACGAGGCTGCAGCAGAAGACTCAGCTTTGAATCACAGCCCCGATGCTCCCTAGATTGTGATTTTTGTTGGTCCAGAATTTGGGGCTCCTACCTTCACCACAGTGTTGTTTAGATCATGTAGGGTAATATTTGTCAAGTTACTATGCAGCATATGAGAATCAATATGCAGTAGATGTAGATGGTGCAGGAAACAGCCTGAGCAGTCCAGCATTTCCAGCAAGAGATCTAAGTAGGTAAAGCAGGGAGCTGGCCAGAAGGAATAAGTTGATGAGAAAGTATTCCTGAGAATGTAGAAGACAGCAAAATCAGGGACCCAGGAGATTCTGGGAAGAAAGAGGTGGCATTTCTTCTGAAACCGAGAGAAAATAAAGAATGAGGGCCTTTGTCTATGGGCTATAAATGCCTTTATTTCTTTGCTTGGTTGTTAGGTTTGGCCTTATGCATAGGAAAAGAAATGAAGGTGGGTGGTGTTTCTTCACCTATTCTCTTTGATATCACCTACTGCTGCTTCTGCACTTTTCTCATTTGGTTGCTGCTATGGTTTGGCTGTGTCCCCGCCCAAATCTCAAATTGCAGTTCCCATAATCCCTACGTGTCATGGGAGGAACCTGATGGGAGGTAATTACATCATGGGAGCAGTTACCCCATGCTATTCTCGTGAGAGTGAGTAAGTTATCACAAGATCTGATGGTTTTGTAAGGGGCTTCTCCCTTTGCTTGACTCTCATTCTTCTCCTTCCTGCCACCATGTGAAGAAGGACATGTTTGCTTCCCCTTCCACCACGACTGTAAGTTTCCTGAGGCCTCCACAGGCATGTGTAACTGTGAGTCAGTTAAACCTCTTTCCTTATAATTACCCAGTCTGGGGCAGTTCTTTACAGCAGCGTGAGGACAGACTAATACAGTTGTTCTTTTAGCAGGTGCTTTCCCCCATTTCTAGTAATAAATTCAGCTATCCTTTACATTAAAAATCCTTTCTCTTGACCATACTGCTGCTTTGAGCTTCCATTCCTTCTCTCACTGGCAAAATTCTTAAACATTAATGACTTGTAGCAAATTATCTTACCACTTGAATTCCATTACAACTCTACTGAAACAGATGAAGTAATTGTCCTGTGCTACTTGTCTCCTATCTTTCTTTCTTTGCTCTGATCCTGGAGAGTCAGTGTTGACATTCTCGATCTCCTCCCTTAACATCTGGGACAGCGAATTCTGCAGTTTTTTTCTTCTTCCTCAGAGTGTGCTTCTCTATTTTCTTTGCTGCCCTCCCAGCCTTGCCTCTGCAGCACGCCAAATTGTGGCTGGTTAGTCACCTGACCTTTTATATTTTGTCTCTTGGAGATTTCCTTTATTGCCACAAGCTTATCTCTGTGTAAGTGCTTTTCAGACCTATTTATTTGAATTCAAACTTCTTCCTGAGTTCCAGATAAGTTTTTGTGGAAAGCTACACTGGGAAATATTTTTATTATCTCAAACTTAAAATTCCCAAAACCAGAGCATCCAAAAAGTTTTATAAGCCCAACATAGAAAGAGATCTTTATTTTCATCTACTTGTCTCCTTCTGAATCCTCTTTCTCTTCTCCTCCCAATGTAAACATGACAGAAAAGCAATCTGCTTTCTTAGCTACCCTGTATATGTAAGGTGTCATGGTTCTCCTAAAACTAAAAGTCTAGGCCAAAAACCTCAGATGCATCCTTGACAACTCCTGCACCCTCTGCTTCACATCTAGTTGATTACCAGATTATGTTAATCTGGGCTCTGTGGTTTCATATATACTCACTCCTTGGCATCCTGGTTCCATCATCCTAACATAGGCCTTGAGCATAGCTTGCGTGTATTCAGCCCACCTTATCGATTACTTAGGTTGTTGCCCGTCTCTTAAAACACCTCTGGTGGCTCACTACTGTCTATCAAGTTAAGTTCAAAGTCTTTAGCATGGTATTTAAGACCCTCCAATTTATCTTTGCTTTCTTTCTTTTTGCCGGGGTGGGGGGGTGGGGGGCGGGTGAAGGGGCTAAAATGGACTTGACTACAAAGGGTGGGGAATTATTATGGTTTTCTCTTCCACTATTTCCCTACACTTTCCCTCCAGCATGCTTTTTTCTTTCACTTGGATTTCTCACAATCATTTTACCTTTGCCAATTCTTTGTGCCCTGCAAGGGTTCCTCATCATACATGAAACCATCTCTAATTCCCTAAGACTTCCTCCTCGGAAATTTTGAATTGACTTAGGCACTTAGCAGACTTGTTCTCACATAATTATGAAAGCAGAGGTACCTCCACCTACCTTCCATCCCCAGTGTCATGTACATGACGGACATAAACTTTCACTAAATAGCGAACAGTTGAATCTGCCATCACAGTAATGCATTAGTCCATAAATTAATCACTGGTTGGTCTTCCTTTCTTCTTCCCCTGTAGTGGAAACTGGATGTAAACCAAAGTGATTTCACAGGTAATATTTTTCAAACTCAGAGACAAAGGAAAACTAGTGGAAAAACTGTGTTTCCAGAAGGTTTTTTAAAAGATATTTTTGACAGTTTATGACTTTCTGCTGGGAGAATGACATTTACTGTTTCTGACTCTCTTAAATGTGCATTTATCAGATGTTGCGCGTTTAGACAACATTTGCATGGTCATTTGCGTTAGCTTAAGTGGAAGCAACATAGACTTACTTGAATTTGTGATCTTTTGGAAACCTGTTCATTTTATAGATGAGGAGCTAAAGGCTAAAAGAGTTGGTCTTAGAATCTAGCTTAATGGTTCTCAACCTTTCTTTCTCAATACATTAAAGGGAGATGACATGGTCACAACAGCAACGGGGTTTATTGTAGCCAAGGAAGTTGACCACCCTGTGAGATTCACCGTCTGGTTACTACTAGTTAGCAACAAGAGGGCTCAAGACCATGCAGGCAGGAAACTGATAGAAGCACCATGACTGAAAGTCGAGCCTCTTCCCAGTCCATTGCCCCATCATTTATGCCATGTGGAAATTGCTCTGCCAAAGATAAAGTGTTGACTATAGTGTAAGTGATGGGCAGAAAAACCATCACTCAACTCATAATGGTGAGTTGTACTGAGAATATGCTCTCTTAGGTTTAAAGTAGCATATTAAGAATCTTCAGATGACACAAACTCAAACACACTTCTGTTACAAATGTACAAATCAGTTGGAGGAAAGTAAGGCCACCTCTTTCAAATACTTTGCTCAATTTCAAATTTATTGTTTTTTAAGATTAAAAGATTGTAAAATACTTCCTCTTCCCCAACGCTTTATCTCTGCAAGGTTAAGAACTGTATTGAGGGTTTACAAATAGGAGCTTGGTAGATTATTTTCTAATTCTCAGATGATTTTTTTTCTGATTTGTGAGCTATGGGTCAGTGTCCAGATTGACTATGTCCTACTGTGACCTAGAATCAAACATTGGAGTCCAACAGCATCACTCACTCCCTGCTCATTAGCAACCTAATTACCTAAAAAAAGAAAAAAAAAAAAAACTGGAGAGACAGAAAGGCTGCCAGCTGTCAGGAATACCTTTTAACATTTTTTTCTCCTAAACCTGCAACGAGGCGCACTACCCAAAGCAAAGAACTTTTAAACACCAATACTGAGAAACTGTGACTGTTGCTAGAGGATTTTGCATAGCAAACCCAAAAAACCATCTTTTGAAACTAAATTATACTCAACGACAGACATGTTTCCCCTTTTATGAGCTCCAAGTTTTAGTACTGGCCTGTTAACGTGTTTCTTCATAGGTAAATGTTCGGATTTAATTCTATGCTTTTATTCTTACCTGTGTTACACTGATGTGAAAATCTGAAAAATACATGAGACAAATATAAAAAAGTGATTCAGAAGAAAGTAGGCATTTGTTTTTATACTTGGCAACTGCAGTTGAGAAGGGGGTGTATTTTATCAAAGTAAATTTCAACTGAGAAGAATGATCTTCATGCCATTCTTTATAAAAATCAAAATTTTTTTCTTTCAAACACCTCAGTCCTCCTAATCAGTTTCATATGTTGTGTTAGTGTTATGTTCAAGGACAGGCAGTCAGAAAGCCTTCTGCTCTGATGTGCAGTCGGGGGAAAGGTGATGGTCTAACGTTGAAATTCCTAGTGATCTAAATATTTAGAGTGTGAAGTAGTTTGTAATTATTCGGAGTACATGACTGGCATGGATACTTGAGCCAGTTCATTTTTTCATAAAGGGCACATGGCACCAAACAAGCATGTCATCTCTTGTAACTGACAAATACATTCCACAAAACAGCAACATGTCAATGGTATGAAACGCTACAGCGGTCATGTGGTTTCATGTGGATGTTATACAGCTGACCTTGTATCATTAACCTTTATGGTTAGGTATTAACCTTTGAAACACTTATGAAAAAATGATGTATGAGTTTTAAGGTTATCCTGTCTCTGCCTTTTCACATTATTAATATGGGCAGCTATAACATTTAAAATAGAAAAATTGCCTGGGAGAAAAAAATGTAGCCATCTATAACCCTCTGTCAAACTAAAATTGAAGTGACATTTCAAGTTTGCATAGGATAGTTAAATGTTTATTTTGAAAATATTTCATAAATTACAGTCCATGTTTGATCAGTTAGGAAATAAGTCAGATTTAAATTCATACCTTCCAATTACTAGAAAAAACCTGAAATATGTAATTCTTATAACAATTATTCTTTCAAAAAGCACAAATTATGGAGATGAATATCAATCAAAAGTAATATAGTATAATCTAAGGTGGGGGAGGAAAAGAATGTGGTTTGTCTATATTCCAGGAGAAGAGAATCAAGTCAAAATGAGATCTGATCTTTTCCAAGTTATTCTGTCTTCATCTTAGTAGAGTGTAATTCCGCATGCATCTTGATGTTCCAAGTATCATTAAACATCTAGTAATCAGAACAAATGTTCTGCCAAATTCCATTTATTATTTTAACTGGTTAAGGCATTGAGCACTCTAGATTTACACATGTATAATTAAAATTTCTATTAAAAAATAAACCTAGATGGGAGATTTACATTTTTCTTAATCTATGTTTACACAAAGAAGAGATCTGTTTTTAAATATTACATCAGATCTTTGTGAATTCAAATAAATCAGTGTGACACTTTGCCAAAACTATTTGTAAAAATGATGGGTATTGATGCCCTGTGGTCAGGGAATCTTCTCTGTGGGGTTTTAGAATTTTCTTGTTACTCAAAAATACCCTTATTCCAGTTCTCACTGTTGTTTTCAAGCATATAAGCTTAGCCTTAACGGATACACTTTATCATTTGTACACTGTCAGCCCTTATATGTCCTCAATTGCAAGTATTCCACATGAAACAAGTGCAGCTCCAGAAACTTCTGCCTCTTCCTGGATAGATCCATAACTGGATATTTTTGGTAAGCTTAATTGCCTGTATACAGGAACTCAAAAAGAGCCTTGCCACCACAAAGAATAAATCTATAACCCCTATTATCGTGGGTGCTGTTTCAAGGCTCTTTTTGTCGCTCAGCGTATTTTCATGACCCCTCTTCCCATCATCTTGTTGTTTCTCAGTGAAAAATAACTCCTAACATTTGGATGCGCATGGACAAAAACACCTGCATTGGCCCCTTAATGTTATTGAAGTGGGAATATATTTAGAACTATAAAAATTCTTACCAATTAAAATGTGATGTGCATTCACAGTTATGGCAATATTAATATCTTTATTTTGACCCATTTGAGATCAATTAATCAACTGTCATCTGGGCCCTGTCCATATTGTAAGATAAGTCAGTTGGGAGGGGCACTAAACAAAACAAACTTACCATGAATGTGTGGAGATAGACCTGTCACTTTGGACTTAAGAGTGCCAGATTTGTTGAAAAGAATGTAGTCACAGTCAGCTATGCACTTAGCAGCTGTGACCTGGCTGAGGAATAATTGCAGTAATCATACAAATCAGTTTTTATCATGTATGTAACAGGCTGTTCATGGGCCCTACTTAATATTACAGTTCCTTCTTCCTCGGTTTTCTTTTGCTAACAGAACCCAGTAGTCGTGGGCACTATAGCTTTAAGAATTTCTAACAGTCAACTAGGATATTGGAAGAATTCATTCATTCAGTGACCCCTGCTACAGTGATACATCAGTGAACAAAAAATAAAAACATGAGTCCCCATAAAGTTGACATATTTAAAAGATGGAAGGAGGAAGAGAAGTTAGCACAGCAGGCAGGATAATCTCAAAGGGAGGAAGAGGACCAGGAATTTGTACTATCAGAGAATCCGAGAGGCTGTTCTCAAGATAAGCTGTGCAGAGTTCCAAAGGAGAATGAGGAAAAAATCCACCAAATTGGGTAGTTTAGGAAGCTGTTAGTTATCTATGTGAGCATTTTTAGCAAATGGTGGCAACCTAAACCAGCCTTTGGAGAAATTACACAGAGCGTATGGTAAAGATACAAAGATAATAAGTAACTGCTAATCCTTTGGAGCAACATTTGTTAATGAATACAATGGGGGATTTTATTCTGAAGAAGGGATAGAGTTAAGGCAAATGTTTTGCCCTTCTTTTTTTTTTTTTTTTTTTTGGTGATGGATGAACAAACAGAGAAAAGGAGACCTTAAGCACTTTTTTAGGTAGGGGTGAAAGAAGACCTACATATCAATAAATATGTTAAAAAATTGCTTGAAAAAAATCTCAACAAAACTTCAGTGTGTCTTGTATACAAGTGATTTCCTAGCTTTTTATTGCATGATGCAGTGATGGTTACTTTTGATGTACATTCTCATGACACATGGATCCTGCTTAATGCAATTTGTGTAGGAAAAAAATGTTGAATTTCACTTAGCCACAATGTGTTCACGATTTCTCTAAGGCCACCACCATCTAAACAAACATATAAACTATACGTAGATGTAAGGGTTGTGCTCATAGCTTCTGATCGATAATGCACTATAATCCCAAATAGTTGCTGTTAGTTGTACCCAATATGATATTAATCCTTCATTGTTACTCAGAGTGTTTTTATATTTGTTGTGAAGTTTCTTCTGAGTTCCTTTCTCTCCCCATGAAAAATATATCAAGAAGCAAGATGGGTATCATCATCCTCATTTTACAGAGTAGGAACCTGAGGGAGAATTTGCAGCTTACTATATTGATGGAATAATAGCCCTTATCTGTCTTGGAGACCCTTTTAAGTATAGGAGGAAACTGTGCTAATTGCACTGTGGGACAGACTATCTGTTTGATAGGTGGTGTTCTTTAAAACTAAGAAAAAATATTAATCTATTGCATAAAAGAAAATAAAAAACCCAAAGTAGTCCTTTAAGCTAAACCTAATCCTCGTATTGGAGGCTGGCTTAAGAAAAACAAAACTTAAATCTTCAAGCTGGCTTGAGAATAGAAGATAGTAGTAGGTCTTTTTTTCTTATAAAAGCAGAAACTTTGCTTGTTTGGAAGCGTTTCTGGATGAACTATGAAAAAATCACACTCATCATAAGTATAATGCAGTAGAAAACAGGCTGTAGAGACAGGGGAAGAAATGAGACATCACGGTGTTAAATGGAGCATAACATTGTGCCTAACACTTTGAGCTTTTGGTTGTCATTCAACCCCTTGCCTGGCCATGTTCCCACGTAGCTGCAATGTAAGAATGATACTGAATGTGGCAGTACCATCTTAGAGGATTCCTACTGATCCTATCTTAGTGCTGAATTCACCTCGACAGAGAAACCTCTAAAAGGTGGGTCGTAGGAGTGCAAAATGCTGTAGTGTTGATGAAAGAGGTTAAAGTTTTACCTCAAGAAATTTGAACACTTGAGTCTCTTTAAGACGTGAGTAACGCTTTAGATACTTTTCGGACTCATTTTACTTTACTTTCTGTGATAATGTCTTTTTTCAACAGAGAGAGATTTTGTTGCAGACAGAATCTTGCTGTGGAAGCCCAACTTTTATGTAACATTATATTAGTGTTCACTTATTTTACAATTTTTAATTCATCTAACGTATATGTTTCACTTATAATATCAATCTTTTAAGAGGTTTTTTCGATGAGATATAATTTTACATGCAATAAAAAATTGCAGTTCTAAGTGTACCATCTGAGGTTTCACCAAAAATGTGCAGTCATGTAAACATACTACAATCAGGATGTAGAACATTTCCATTACCGTAAAAAATTTCCCTGTGTCCATTGGAAGACAACCCCTCTTCTGATCTCAGGCTCCTGGCATCCACTGATGTTTTCTATCAGTACAGTTTTGATTTTACCAGAACGTCATATCCATAGAACCATGCGATATATAGTCTGTTGAGTCAGCTCCTTTCACTTAACAGAGTGCATTTGAGACTCATCCATATTGTTGGCATCTACCTGAAATCCATTTCTTTTTACTTCTGAGTAGGATTCTACTTGGTGCACTTTCTGCAGTTTTATTTTTTCACCAGTTGAAGAACGTTTGGGTGGCTTCTAATTTTGGGCAATGTATTCATCAGGGTTTTCCAGAGAAACAGAAGTAATAGGATGTGTGAGTCTATGTGTGCGTGTATACATAAAATATATAGATATATATTAATGTCAATATTTTAAAATGTATATGAAGAGATTTATTATGAAGAATTGGCTTACATGATTATGGAGGCTGATAAGTTCCAAAATCTGCAGGGTAAACTGGAGATCTAAGAGGGCCGACAGTATAGCTGTGGGCTGTGTCTAGGGGCCTGAGATTCAGGAGGGCTGGGGGTGTAGTTCCTGTGCAAAACCTGGCAGACTCAAGACCCAAGAAGAGTTCAGGTGTAAAGACAGGAAAAAACCTATGTCCCAGTTCGAAGGCCACTGGGCAGGAGGAATTTTTTCTTAGTAGTGAGAGAGTCAGTCTTTTCGTTCTATTGAGGCCTTTAACAGATTGCATGAGGCCCACCTACATTATGGAGGGCTATCTGCTTTACCCAGCCTCCAGATTTAAATGTTAATCTCATCCAAAACACCTTCACAGACACATCCAGAATAATGTTTGGCCAAATAACTGGGCACCCTGGGGGCCAGTCAAGTTGACACATAAAGTTAACCATCACAGGCTATTATTGATAAAGCTACCAAAAACATTAGTATATGGATTTTCATATTAACCTATGTTTTTGTTTCACTTGGGCAAATGTGTAGGAGTGGGATCGATAGTTGATATGGAAAGTGTGTGGTTAACTTTATAAGAAATGGCCAAACTGCTTTCCAAAGTGACTGTACCACTGTCCATTCCCATCAGCAATCTGAGAGTTCTAGTTGTTCCACATTCTCACTAGCATTTGGTATTGTCAGGTTGGTCTGTTTTCTTCTCTCACTCCTCCCTCTCCTCCCTTCTCCCAATAGGCGTGCAGTGATATCTTATGTGGTTTTAATTTGTGTCTTCCTGTTGAGATGACTAGTGATGTTGAACATCTTTTTATGTGCTTATTTGCTATTCGTATATCTCTCTTGGTAGATTATCTGTTCAGATCTTTTAGCCATTTTTGGAGCGTGGAGGGAATTTTTTTTTCCTTATTTTTGTTTTAACTGAATTCTCTCTATGCTCTGGAAACAAGTCCTGTGTCCGTTATTTGTTTTCCAACATTTTTTCCCTGTGTGGCTTAGAGACTTGCAACAAACAGAAAATTTTAATTGTGAAAAGGTCTGTCTAATTGATCAATTTTTAAATGGATCATGCTGTTTTAAAAATGAATTTTTTAGTTGACAACAATTGTATATGTTCATGGTGTACAATATTGTGTTTTGATATGTGTATACGTTGTGGAATGCCTAAATCAAGCTAAGTAACATATCCTAAATGAATCATGCTTTTGCTGTCCTGTGCTAAATGAATCATGTTTTTGATGGCATATGTAAGAACTCTGCCTAATCCAAGGTCCTAAGTATATTCTTCTGTGTTTTCATTAAGATGCTTTTTTGAGGACAACAAAGTTGACTGAAAAGTTGACTCAAAGGCTGTTGAGTCTTATGTTAGCACAGGATGTTGTTGTTGTTGTTGTTGTTATTATTATTATTATTATTATTATTATTATTATTATTATTTGAGATGGAGTCTTGCTCTGTTGCCCAGGCTGGAGTGCAGTGGCATGATCTCGGCTCACTGCAAGCTCCGCCTCCTGGGTTCACACCATTCTCCTGCCTCAGCCTCCCGAGTAGCTGGGACTACAGGTGCCTGCCACCGCGCCCGGCTAATTTTTTTCATATTTTTAGTAGAGACGGAGTTTCACCTTATTAACCAGGATGGTCTCAATCTCCTGACCTCATGATCCACCCGCCTCTGCCTCCCTAAGTGCTGGGATTACAGGCGTGAGCCACCGCGCCCAGTCAGAATTTAATTAATTTGTATGTAATATTTTAGTGACAGAAAATCTTAAAAATCACATTTTACAAAATAGTTACAAATGGAAACATTTTTTGAAAAAAAATTTCCTTTTAAAATCCCAGGGTTTGAATAGAATTGAATAAAATAAAAGAGCTCTAAAATTAAACATGAATTATAAGAAATGTATTTCATTCTTTTTTGAGACACAGTTTCACTCTGCCGCCCAGGCTGGGGTGCAGTGACACGATCTCTGCTTACTGCAACCTCCGCTTCCCGGGTTCAGGCAATTTCCATGCATCAGCCTCCTGAGTAGCTGGGGTTACAAACACGCATCACCACGCCCGGCTAATTTTTTGTGTGTTACTAGTAGAGAGGGGGTTTTGCCATTGGCCAGGCTGATCTTGATCTCCTAACCTCAGATGATCCGCCTTCCTTGGCCTCCCAAAGTGTATATGCATGAGTCTGAATTTTAAAAGAAGAAAAAAGAAAAGGAAGGAAAATAGACCAGTTATAATTTTCCCTAATCAATGAAACCATTTTAGAGACATAGATTCAGGAAATCAGAGAAAATTTGGTATTCCAAAGACTGAAATAAAACAAAACAAAACAGAAAACGGTTAACCAAGTACCCCAGTAGTAGATCTGCTGATGGTATATAAATGTGTAAAATTTTTGGCATAATACTGTACAGTTTTAAAAATCACAATATTTAAGATTAAATGTTCTTTTAAAATAGTGTGAAAACTGAGTTTACAGAACTGAAGCACCTCTTTGGATCCCTAGAAACCTGGTTTGTAAAGAAAATAAAACCCAGATATATAAAGCAAATTTAAGGTTACATAGCAGCCTTATGCAGAGCTAAAGCCAAGTGCTGTGACCCTATTTTAGTTTTTTTTTTTTTTCCGAACTGACCTAGACACTCAAATTCTAGCAGAAAATATTTCTCTTTGGGTCCATTTCTTAAGGAATTAAGATTATATTCAATTTTGTGATCCCTTTCTGGCATCTTATGTCTTGTATAATGAGTGTGCCTTTTGGCTAGGGTGAGCAATTTTTGGAAATTTAAAACACTTGCACTCCTAGCTTCTTTTAGAGGAGGCATCCTAAGCCAGAACCCAAATCATAAAGAAAGACAAGCAAACCCTCTTTGTTTGTTTGCCCTGTCGATTGGCCTATAACGTAAAACTCATTCAATGGCAGATTTGTCAAGTGACTAATCCCTGGTAAAACTCGAAGTGGCAAGGAGAAGGTGATTGTGATCCAGGCATGCATCATTGGTCATTTGTTTAAGTAATGAAAGTGGAAAGCCAAATACCTTCTTGCTTACTTGCAAAAATTAATTCAGGGAGGTTGGTTTATGCATGGTTGGGCTTGGAGTAGCATTCTGCTGATGGGATACAGTGAACACAAATGACTTGGTATGCTTTTGCTGGATGAATCAAATGCATTTGATGGTATGGTCCTGGGTTTTCTTCAGTTGTCAAGGAAAAAGTTATGTCTGAATAATAATAGTAAAAATAATAGCACTGTAAAACTCACACCAGCTCAGTTGTCCTGGAAATTCATCATAACTTACAAATATATTACTATTTCTACCTAGAATGTGAGCTTCTCAAAGTATGAATGGTTTCTTTTTCTTTTTTTTTTTTTTTTTTTTTTGAGACAGAGTCTTGCTCTGTTGCCCAGGCTGGAGTGTAATGGCACAATCTATGCTCACTACAAGCTCCACCTCCCGGGTTCATGCTGTTCTCTTGCCTCAGCTTCCCAAGTAGCTGGGACTACAGGCACCCACCACCACACCCCGCTAATTTTTTGTATTTTTTAGTAGAGACGGGGTTTCACCATGTTAGCCAGGATGGTCTCCATCTCCTGACCTCGTGATCTGTCCGCCTCAGCCTCCCAAAGTGCTGGGATTACAGGTGTGAGCCACCATGCCGGGCGAATGGTTTCTTATTTTCCACAGGATCTGGTACTTTGCAGATGCTCATCAAAGCTTGTTTGAGTATTGGCTGGTAGGGAGGCCATCTTTGTTGTAATGAAAACCTGTTTGCATTCTACCAGGTTTATACAGCACCACTATGAAGAGTAAGCTCATAGCAGAAGATGTATCACCAACCACTCCTCTGAGCCCCTTCTTGCTCCCAGAGAGCTGTATCATTTGTAAAGTTGCGGGAACTATTTTTCTAGTCATTATTCCTAGAGTCTTATGTATAAGTTTCATCTTTTACACCAGAAAGAACTCAACAGCTGGCCCCTTTTGATATCAACTGACTCCATTTGATAATTCTATATAATTGACCTAATATCATTTTTCATTTCCTACCGAATTCCAATTTAAGACATGTACTAAATGTTGGGAGTACGTAAGGCAAACCTGATTGAGGAATCCGCATCATAGTTTTCAAAATGATACTGTTGTGCAGGTGGACATTGGCCATGGGATAGTATCCGTTTATGGACAAGTGTGTGAGGCATCTAGAGGGAAATATTAAAATGATTAATTAATTGGAGAACCCCAGTTTGTCACAGTGTATTAAGGACCAGGGTTTATCATCTGTTTCTTCTAAGCTTGCGTATACTCTAGAATGTGTAATGCCTCATTGGACTAGCTGCAGCTTCAGTAGTGATAATAATAATACAACATAAAATTCCAAGTTCTCTCTTTTAATAGAGAAGGAATTAGTATGTTGGCTCATTGCCTAAAATGTGCAGTCTTAGTTTTGCTCATTGGGTTTAGAACTACTTTTTGGAAAAATAGAGTCTGAAAGTCATTTCCATGGATATATATCCATTTTGTGACTTATATTTTGGATATTAATAATTTAGAAATAAAATATTACCGAAGTTCCCCAATGAGTAATAATGCCTTTTATTTCATAAAATGCACTCTGGCTACAATTTTGTTTTGTGTCTCAAGTATAAACCTCAGTGCAGATTTCAAACATCTGTTTTACTTTCCTGCTACTTCCTTGGTCCATGGTTATATTTGCTGATTTTAAAGGTGTATTCCTTAAAACTTGTAATTAACTATCACCTTTCAAAATTAATGAATAGGCTGGGTGCAGTGACTCACACCTGTAATCCCAGCACTTTGGGAGGCTGAGGCAGGGGATCACGAGGTCAAGAGATTGAGACCATCCTGGCCAACATGGTGAAACCCTGTCTCTACTAAGAATAAAAAAATTAGCAGGGCGTGGGGGCATGCATCTGTAGTCCCAGCTTCTTGGGAGGCTGAGGCAGGAGAATCGCTTAAACGTGGGAGGCGGAGGTTGCAGTGAGCCGAGATTGTGCCACTGCACTCCAGCCTGGTGACAGAGACTCTGTTTCAGAAAAAAAAAAAAAAAAAGAATAATTGTATCTAAATTGCATACTTATCACTGGTTTTCAGAGCACCTTGTTGAATCTGATTTTGTGTGAACATTTGCATTCATAATGAGGCTTGGGACTATCTGTTTATATTGCTTAGATAATACCATGCTTTAAGCTCTTATGAAGCTTTTATGAATAGAGATGTGTTCAAAGAAGCTTTGAAACAAAGTGATACGAGAGTCTTGGGTGTGGAAATTACTAATGTTTTAGAACTACAGGAAATCTTAATGACTAAGTATTTTAAACCTCTCATTTCAGACATATATAAAATCAGGCTTAGAGGAAATTTAAAAATTGGCTAAGAGCAAGTAACTAATGATTGAGATAACCAGGAGTAGAACTCAAGTCTTTGAACCCAATGCTTTTTCCACCTGAGAGCCAAGAAACTTCAAATCAATTATTTACTTAATCATTCCATATCTTTTTCAGGAGGATGGAGGGCAAATATTTTGAAGAAAGCATCTGTGACTAGAAAGTATCTTTTTTTGTGTATTGGCATACTGACTTCCTAAAATATATTGCATGGGAAGGATTATTAATCATTGAGGATCAGTGATAAGGTGGATAGTAGATTTAGTCTATCTCTTATTGGCGATTTACTTAATTCCTCATTGCTTCTCTTTCTTCATCTGCAAAACAGCCACAATACCAGTATTCTCACAGATTGTTGTTATAATTATATGCATTGATGTAATGCAAATGCATTGTAAGAGGTGGAATGTAGTTTTACTAATTAATTATTATGAGTTAGTATTACTGGATATCAATTTAGGGAGTCATCTGATATTCAAAATATTAAGGCAGAAAGAGCATAAATTTTTATATCAGCCAGGATTGAAATCCCCTTGTTACTATTTTTCAGCTGTGGGATCTTATACAGATTAACCTCCCCCAGAATGTCTGCCTTGCAGAGTCACAAGGATGAAGGCAGCTAGCATAGTGCCTGGAACACTCACGCCATGTTGGTTTGGATTCTCTTCTTGTGTTTCTCGAGCATCAGCATGGCAGGTGATTACTCGAGGTCAGCACCATTTTTACACAGGTGTACTCTCCAGCATTGCATGCATTGGGTTTTACTCGGAGTCAGCTTCATATCAATTACTCTTTACCCCTTCTTTTCCTGCCCTGTTTCTCTATTTCTTTATCCCTCCCAGCAAGTTCTAATTACAGAAATGTGTCAAATGTGCCTCATGTTTCTAAGTGTCCTTGACATGGCCTTTTGGTTGTAACTTGATGTGCTTACATTTCTGATAAGAACAAAAAAATTATAATAGTTAATTAAAACCAGCTTTTGTTAATTTATGGGTTCTCATCAAACCCAATGCCATTCTCTTCATTAATAGAAACTTTTGTTTTTACAGTGGCGAGTATAAGCCAATTAACTAAGGGGTTATTGAAGTCTCTGGACAGCCTTCAAAAAGAAAACAGCAGAAACTCGTATGCATGTCCAAAGCCATAGAATCGCCATCTCCTTGCCTTACCTAAGCATTCTGTAAGAACTGAATCCCCTCCCTTCGAGGCATTTTGTGCTCCCAAGCCTCACTTTCCTTTCCTTTCTTCTGCTCACGCTGCACTTTTCAGAGGTGACAAAGCTTTGTTGAGCCTCCATGCAGCCCCCAGGAACTGCCTAGCTTTCCCCAGCCTAGGGATGTAGAATTTGGAAGAGTCCCTGGAAAAGACTGACTTACTTAAGTTGTACAGCAGATAACCTGATTTTTTATTGGCCCTGGCAGCACCACCTAGAGAGAATGTTTTTAACAACAAAATGCTAACGGATGATTTTTCCACAGTGCTTGGCACCAACACGATGTCTTTCATCAGTAGGCGCTTTTCCACCTTCTTTTTGACAGACATGCTTGTGGGGACCAGACAAGCAAAAGTCTCCTCTGTTGCTTGGGTTTTAGTACAGTGTGTTCCTTCGATGATATCTCTGAGCAGTGGTAATGGGGAGGATATTAAAAAATAATGAGGATTTGGTAGGGGAAGGGAGAACCATCCCCAAAGGAGGCCTGGGGAAGTTGCTAGAGTCCAATTCCTAATCAGATTAGAATCACAAATGTGGTTCATTTCTACCGGGTGGTTTATGATATGTATGGGAATAGCCTTTGAGCTGACTGTGAAGAGAATTCTTATCTACGTTAAGTATTTTGAATTATTAAAACTAACATGATCAACATCAACTTTTAGAAATACCTTCATTAAAAAAAAACTTGGATGTTTTATGAGTTTCCTAGTCCGAAAGCAGAGCAAGTAACAGAAAAGAGATCAGAAGAGTGTTTAGTATGTCTGCTCTAGTTTCAGTATTAGTCTGTAAGTAATGTCTAACAATTGACAACTAACAGGTCTTAAGAGTTTTCTGTGTATGGGAATAGCAAAGAGAAAAGGATCTTTATCTCTCCTTAAATTTTTTTGGAGTTTCACTTATAAATGGATGGGTAATACAGAGGCATGAAGAAGTCTTAAGATTTAATAAGCATTTGTGGATGGCTAACTAGGCAAGCAGTGTGTGATGCTCTGGAGGTTCAAATATGATTAAATTGTGGTCCCCAACTGCCTGGAGTTTTTAGATTTGCAAAGAAGATAAACAGAAATGAGTATAATGCAACATGAACCTAGAATGTTCTTTGGAAACAAAAAGGAATACTTTTGTCAAGCAGAATTAAGAAAAGTTTAAGCCAGAAGATTCAGTTGAGCTTGATTTCATTTTTTTCAGGGCTTTCACTAGGCGAAAATGGATAAAAGGTTCTCTAAGTAGATGAAACAGCATGTGTGAAAGAGTGAAGATATGGGTGTTGGTTATCTGTAGTGGTATAGCATAGGAAAAGAGCAGGGAAATATCTGGGAAAGTAGGCAGAGGCCAAGTTTTGAAGAGCCATGAGTATCATGGAAAGAATTTAGGCTTGTCTGCTGTGTAGAATAACTATTCTCAATCTAGACAATGGAGGAACATTCCCTTTATTGGGCAATCACAATTAGGAAAGGGACTTCACCAAATAACACATTACTTTGGAGATTCTGAAATGACCTAAATGAAAATCATTGCCAAAAGAACCCATTGATATTGTGTTGTTTTACTATCTCAGCTGTGTTAGAGCAGAATACAGATTAAGAACAGTTGTTGTTGATTTCACCTCTGGCTCCCATTGGAATCTCTTGCAGTGCTTTAAAGACACCTGTGCAAAGGCATCATCTCAGATTGATTAAATGAGGGTCTGTGGGGATGGGCCTGAGCACCAGTGTCGTCCACAAAACTCTCCAGGTGATTCTAATGGGAGCAGGGCTTGAGAACCACTTTATTAGAAAGATAAAAATTGTGCCACTAGGAAAAAAGGGGTAATCAAAACAGGATGGTTTAATTGGCATTGTCCTCTCAAAGCTAGTAAGTTTGAATCTTTCTTATTAAGAGATGCACATATATTATTATAACAGACTATTGCAGGTGAGAAGAGGATGTGATTAAAAATGAAAGCAATTGAAGCAAACGAATTAAGAGTAAAGGAAGGTAGGTAAAACTTAAAGACTGGAAAGATATCAAACCTCAGCACCTGTCTCTTTTCAAATGATGTATTGGGGTCAAATCAGCAGATTTTTCAGCAGGGAGAGTGAGAGAGGGGAAATCTTGAGACTTTCTTTATATGTCCTAAAGAACATTGGTCTAAAAATAAATGGAGGGTTTATAATTGGATACTGCTTACAAGCCCATGTTCAATGTATAAGTAAACAGGATATAAAGGCATTTTGTTTCCTTGATCTGGCATTATCTGTAGTTTCCTTTGTAAGGGACTGGTTTTGAGACTTCCTGAAGATTCCCAGGATCCTGGGCAAAGATTGGGAGTACATGATTATCTAACAGAACGTTCTACTCTGTATTAGAATCACCAAATCATTACCAGTCTTTCTAGCTGTGTATCTGGATAAAGGAGGGGGAACAGCACATAATATCCAGGTACAAAGTGAAGTGGTACTAACAGGAAATAAAATTAAAAATAGTGTTTAAAGATTAGCTTTCCCAAAACTTCCATGCATGGTATGCATGAACTTGAGATGCTTCATTTGTAATAGAGTCAGACACAATTTGAAATAATTGGTATGATATGGACAGACAGAGAATGAATGAGGTGCTTATTACTTTAATCACTTTGAGTTGCTCTGCCACACTGAGGTCATGAACACAACCAAGACAAAATTGGAATGATCAAGAGAGATTATGAAACAGGAAAGGTCAAAGACAAGTGTTTTTTGGGGGGGGTGAGGGGCAGAGAGAGGCAATTAAATTTTAGTGATCCAGAAAGATTTCTTACTATCATTGCAGCATATTGGTGTATGGTACATGGAAATTCATTGTTTTCCTTCTTATTTGGTCATTCTCCGTATCAGTGAATACAGTATGTGAGGAACCCATTCATGGAGTCTGTGCCTGGTAATCTGCCCCCTACCTTGAGTGTTTGCAACAGAGGAAGGGTATTGGAAGAGGACAGTATTTGCAAAGACCCAGATGCATGAAAGAGCATGGACCTGTTTAGGAAACTGGAATCCAGGGCATATCTGGGGAAGAGACAAAAGCCAATAGTGGAGAAGTTGGTCAGAAAACAGATCAGAAGAGCTGTTGATGTGTGTGTGCTAAAAAGTTAATGTTAGTCTGCAAGTAAAGCTAATTATTGAAGAGATTTTAAGGACTAGGGATCTGCATTTATTATTATTTTTTTTTTTTTTCAAAATCTTCTTGGAACCAAAGTGGCTGAATTTGAGTCAAGAAAATGCTCATTGCCTTTGTCCAGTGAAAGATTGAGGTGGTGGGGGTGACAAGAGAAATCAATAACACTTGACAAATAGCATGTTGAGGATGAGAGAGAGCAAGAAATTCAGCATGACATCAGGTTTCTGGATGTGCCGACTGGAGGTGATGAGGCATTAATAGTGAGGAGGAATTTCAGAGGAGGAACACATTGGGGTTCGGCAACAATGAGTTCACTTTCCAACCTGTTGGATCTGAGGCAGCCGGTTAAATATTTAAGTAGATTAATCCAGAGGATACTTGGAAATATGATCTCAAGGTACCAAGTTAGAAGGTACTCACCTGGTGTCATTTATATGAGTATATGAGATCATCTAGAAAGATTGTATAGTGTGAGAAGGAGAAAAATGGCAAGGAAGATGCCAAGAGAACCACACTTAAGGATGAATGAGTCTACAGATTGACTAGGGACAGCAGAGAAGTAGAACAAAAGGAGAGAGGTGGAATCGAGTTCAGGGAAGCAGAATTTCAATGCTTGTGCAACAGTCAACTCTTAACAAATGTGGCAGAGAGGTCAAAATCACTGAAAAGTGCTGATTGAATGCAACAGTCAAATCATGGAGTTTCAGTAGGATAGGGGGGATGAAAGCCAGTGATTGAGTGAAAGTGAATGAATGACAAAAATAAAGCATGGGTCGAGTGCTTTTTTCAAAAAAGTTCTGCTGCGAAGGAAAAGAGGTAGGGTTGGAAAGTGCCATAGCTAAAGGAATTTAAGAAGGATTTTGGTATGTCTATTTTTGCTTTAGAAGCATAGAGCATGTAGACAGTAGAGGGCATGGGGGTGGGAAGCGTACCCAGAGCCAAGAGCAAGCTAATGGGGCCACTGGGCTCTGATCTGCCAGGCATTAGAGAGAGAATAATAATGACGGCAAACGGAAATAGCACTTACTATGCTGCAAACACTCTTCTGTATTTTCTTTTACATATATTAATTTGCCTCCCTGGCATATCTGCTCTGTCAGGTACATTTTATTATCCCCATTTTGCTTACAAAAAAACTGAGGTACAGAGAGGTGAACTTAACTGCCCAATTTGTGTTCTGCCCACTACACTAAACAAATGCCTTACCTCAGAGCTGCTAAAATGATATATAGCTTTACATGTCAGCTTCAACAGATTTAGAAGATCGTAGATAGAGTGGTAGAAAGAAGAGGAGGTGGGGCCAGGGCTTTTGCTCTAGATACAAGATTTCATCTTGGGGAGTTTATAATCTGATAGGGGAGGCAGAAACTCAATAAGTTCACCAAAAATATTTTCCTTATTAGGGAAAGTTTCACCATGCAGTATGTCTTTGAAACTCTTTCATATCATTAAGAAGTTGAGGATTGAGTAAAATTATTGCTTCTTGAATATTTGATTATTAATCTTGAAAGAAGGTTTACTTGAGAATAACAGCTGAGAGTTAGTTTGTTGTGACAGAACCGAACTAGTCATTAGAATGAAATTAAAATGTGGGTAATTCAGGGTGGGAATCAGGGCTAAGATGTGGGTGGAAGTGGACAGGAAAGAAAGAGAGAAATGAAGATGGAAATGATACGATGTTGAAACAAAGATTATGTCGATCTCACAGTTGAGTGAAGCTCGAAATTACTTTTAGGTAATCCGTAGTAGAACTCACAGAAGGCTGGGTAAACTTTGGTATTTGCAGTACTTTGCTTATCCTGATTGCTTGAGCTTTTCCTAGTTTTATGCCTGTCCCTCTACAAAGGTAGCATTGTCTGAAAATTTTAAAAAATAATTAGGAATTTGTTAGTCTCTTGCTCTGCTATTAGCATTAGCAACAGAAACTAACAGTAAGATTTATGCAAACGTTTCTATGTTCCAGGCATAATGCCTACTATTTTATATGAAGTATCTCATTTTACTTTTATAAAAGTCCTAGAGATGGCTCACTATTATTTATACTTTACACTTGAAGAAACTCAGGCTTAGGGACACAGTGTTCCCTGTCTAAGGTCATAGAACTCGCAAGTGCCTAAGCCAAGACGTGAACCAGGTGGTGTGACTCCAAACTCAGGCACTCAGCACTCTGCACTGCACAAGAAATAGACGGTGTCCTGAGCTAGCCACTTCCCTCAGAGTTGGCTCAGACCATGTCCACATATGAGAAGATGAGCCTTCGAAAAACTTTGTCTTTCAGTTCTCCTGACTATAGCTCTTGAGGGGTTTGCTCTTGAGAATGAATATTAGAGAAAAGTTGAACCTAGTAAAAAATAGAAGTTATCTTTTTTTTTTAACACCAGACAAATGGTAGATCTCTTCATAATTCAATCTGCTGAACTATGCAAACATCATAGTATAAAAGTTATCTCAGTGAAGGTAGATGAGCTTCCTGTGTTTATACCTTTCCCTCCAAGGCTGTTAAAATATTTCTTTACTTTTTCAATGCAAAAGGGAGCTGTACTTGTGCATGCTTTAGGTGTTCTAGATATTTGTGCTGAAATTATAGTGAAGAGAGTCTTGATAAGGGAGGCTCTTGGGACAGTGACAGTGACAGTGGATATAACTATCCCAGTGATTTTTATCCATCCATTGCTTCTAAGGTATATACTTCCTGGGCTACCTGCTGGGATACAGATAGAAAGACAATACTGTCACCAGTTTCATCTTGTGGAGTTTATAATCTGATGGGGGAGGCAGAAATTAAATAAATTGACGAAAAATATTTAATTACTGTTAAACTGGATTTTGAAAACTCTAATAAAATTCTAAATTTGCTTTCCAATTAACTGTAATAGGATGAATAGCTTTGAATACTGAGGAACGGGCTGGTTAATGACTGCGAATACACTAGCTCTGTGCTAATAAGTGTACAATTACAGACTCAGTGCATTAAAATAACTGAGGCAATAAGCATTAAAAAGGCTACTGTCTTATATACTTTAAAGTGCTGTGTAAATAGAAGAAAATGGCATACTATAATATCTTCATTATTTATGTTCTCTGTTGCTTATTTATTGCTATATTATGAAACAGACACAAATACTGATCTTGGGCTGCTTTTATAAGGAAACTTTAAAAAAGTAAGTTATCGTGGCTTCTTCCCTTGCTTTCTGTGTCTGCTGTATTGTCCTGGAAACTCAGTGAAAGAGACATTCTGGAAGACTGGGAGAACAGCTTTAAGCCAGAGGAGCTCTAAACCTATTTTTTTCTTTATAGTTTTCTTTTTTGAAACCAAACCGAAAAGTTGTAAAACAGATAGATATTCAAGCATGTCCAAAGCTTTATTAAAAGTTATGTGTTTGATATGCAAATTGGGTAAGAGTTCTTAAGTAACAGATGTACTTTAAGCCTTAATCCATGAAAATTATCTCCCGTGAGCTCAGGCTGGGTGAAATTGTGCTTTGACTCCTGCCTGTTTAGGTCCCTGGAAAATTCAGAGTGCAATTTACACCTTTATGGATTCTTAAAAGAATGTCTCTGTATTTCCCTACATTTATATGGGCCATGCTACAGTGGCACCGTGATGGTATTATTGAGTTTCTAAATTCTTATGTTTGTTCTTAAACTCATTACTTTCTTTCCCTCTGAGTTTTCCTATAGGCCCAGTTTGAACTTCGGGCATTTCATATCCGGGGCGAGCATGCAATGATAACAGCGAGACTAGAAGAAACCATTGAAAATCTGAAACACGAGCTAGAACACAGATGGCGAGGGGGTTGTGAAGAGAGGAAAGATGTGTGCATTTCCACCGATGATGACTGCCCTCCAAAGACCTTCAGAAATGTGTGCGTCCAGACAGACAGAGAGACCTTCCTCAAGCCCTGTGAAGGTGAAAGCAAGACAACCAGAAGTAATCAATTAGTACCCAAAAAGCTGAATATCTCCTCTTTAAGCCAGCTCTCACCCCCAAATGACCACAAAGACATCCATGCAGCACTCCAGCCAATGGAAGGCATGGCATCAAATCAGCAGAAGGCATTGCCTCCACCTCCCGCACCGCCCTTGCCAGCATCCATCCCTCCCCCTCCGCCCCTCCCCTCAGGACTTGGATCTTTGTCTCCCGCACCGCCAATGCCACCTGTGAGTGCTGGGCCACCGCCACCACCTCCGCCGCCACCTCCACCGCCACCTCTACCTCCACCTTCAAGTGCTGGACCTCCACCGCCCCCACCCCCACCCCCACTTCCTAACTCCCCTGCCCCACCCAACCCTGGAGGGCCTCCTCCTGCTCCACCACCCCCAGGACTTGCACCGCCACCTCCCCCTGGACTCTTCTTTGGACTTGGCTCTTCTTCCAGTCAATGTCCTCGAAAACCAGCCATCGAGCCCAGTTGTCCCATGAAGCCTTTATATTGGACTAGGATACAAATAAGTGATAGGAGGTAAGTTCTCCCCTATCCCATTCTCAGCATGTGAATTCCTAGGATTTGGCCCAAGTGATATTTTATTCTTACCGGGTCAATATCTCCATAGTGTAGCACCCATTATCAAGTGTGATACAGTGAATGCTTGGATAAACAAGGTTGGGATGTTTGGGGAGATTGTCTCCATCAGGGCCTCTCCGTATTCTCTGAAGATGCTGGGAGAAACCATGTGTTTCAGTGTCAGGTTTTTTTCCAAGGCAAATGTTCCATTTTATAGACTAGACAAGAGTCCGGATCTAAGCCAGGGCTTTCCCCAACATCGCTACAATTGATTAGTAATCATAAAGAATTGAACCTGATTTCCATACTGTAGGTTCACTGAGGATTTTTAGAATTCTTTTTACTGTCTTGTTTTTAAATGCTATAATCAACCCTATAATCTAGATATTTAACAGAAATGGGTGTTCTTCAGTTTTTGTTAAAAGAATGAGACATGGCTAAGTTATTAGTTCTTTAGATCAGAGGAGAGTCTTAAAATACAAACTCTCTCTGCTTGAACTCTATTTCTTTTAACTGCTAAGTACTCCCACATCTTCCTTTATGTCTTGATGCCCTTCAGAGAAAGTGTCAGTATGTGGATAGCTGAAAGCATCTTCCATTTGTATAGATTGTTAAGCTGGGTTTGTAAAGCAGCAAGATATAGTTGCTTGGAAACATCCATTCAAACAGATTTGAGTGTGATTTGTTCTGCCTTATTTCTGAGCCTGGAAGGAGGACAGTGAAAGAGATCTTAAGTTGTCTCTTGACCACTTTCTCCTTTAAAGTTTGTTTGTAAAGGACAGCAAATATAGGACACATTTTACAACTTTTCCCAAGTCATGTGGTAATGCATTCTTCAATTTATATAACACTTTGCTTAGGGAAGGCAGGATATGAAACAAAATAACACACAACTCACAATGATAAAACAACCAGAAATCCCTGTGGAGGAGTGGGGAATACCCTAAAACTAAGCATATGTGCTTCATATTTTCCCCTTTCCTCTCACCAAAAAATAAGGGCCAAGAGTTTGTTTTTGGAACATCCTGATACTTCTTTTTTACAAAATTCAATTATACTTTGTAATTTCCCAAATGAATGGTTCATAAAAAAGTGAGATGATCCTGTGATAGCTTCTGCCATTAACTAAAGTACTAGTATTCCCTTTTTCCCAATAAAGACTCAGACATTTCCTAAAAAATCATTTCCCAGAATATTTATTTTGAGTCATGTTTCCTTATTAGTGTTCTCAAATTAGTGCACAGCCATTCCAGGGCAATAGCTCCCACCTGTAAGCCCTGGACGAGTGTGTCCGACAGCACGGGGAGCTGTTCCACACCTGTGTCCCACTAGCCTGCCTTCACTTCCTTCCCTGAGAGACTTCATGAGCAACAGGTAACTGTGGACCACAGCAGCCATCAAAGAGTCCCACTGGGAGATGTGGGCCCTTCACCCACGACCAAGGGAAAGCTGGAGACAATCATTGTCTACATTGTTTCCTCCTTATGTAGTTGGCCATTTGGAGAAGAAAAGCAATTGAATACTGAAGGTCTCACTGGTTTCATCATAAATCTAGGGCTTTACTTTTGAGCAAAATGAAAAGTAGATGAATAGGACATCAAGAGAGCCCTGCTTGGTGTGCATTTGAACCTGAAACATAACACGAGGGGCTGCCCCTCTATGATGTGTTAAGACTGCAACACGGGCACTTCCTGGTGGTACCATATATTCAAGTTCTTTTATTATGGGTCCCTCCAACTTTTTGTAGCTATTAGCACTACTGCTTTTAAATGAAAATGACTCAAAGAGCCTGTGGAGTATTTGCTTAGGAGCAAAAGTGCAATTATTTGGGATACCTTCTCATAAAGGAGGCAAAAATCATATTTTAATATTTTGTGCAACTAGAGGAGTAAGTAGTTTATATAATGATTGCATCATAAATGTTGGTCTTGCTCTTCTGGGAAGCCAGAAACAAAATGTGAATTTTCAGCATTATGTGTACACTGCCTCTCATCTACCTAAATTGCTTTTGACTCCTGGTATGAACTGATTTTTTTTCTTTTGACGTTTTGCCTTCTTGGGTGTCTGTTTTGTGATTTCTAGAATAAGCAAGAGACACTTAAGGAAAAATAAATCCTCATCTAACTACCTTTTCAGCTTCTTAGTAAGTTTCTCATTTTTCCTCCTCCTCTTTCTCTCTCTCTCCCCCTGCCTTCCTTTTGAGATAGAATTGTATGTTCAGTGGTCAGTTGACCACCATGGCAGGTCATTCGTTGGGAAGCACGTCCTTATTATTGCCCTACCAAATGCTGGCTGTCCCAAAATCACTGAGAGGCAGTGTTCCAAAATTCTTTCATTCAGTATTGGAAATACCTTTCCCATAGAAATAGTGTTGTAAATGGTGATCAGGTGCTTAAACTGATCACTGTTGACTCCCAAAGCCAATTTACTCCAGAATATAAGTGAATTATAATACTAGTTACACTGGCCTGAACTCAGAGTCTGTGGGGCTAGAGCCAAGCAGGTGCAGGAAGTGGGGATGGGGCTGAGCAGTTGGCCTGACACAGTGCATCACCTCACTCTAGACGTCACCCCTTAGCTGCCCAGAACCTTCCCAAGGCCCAGACCAGTGGCCCTTAACATGCCGCATGCTCACTCCAGAATTCCCAGCTGACTTCCTTCTTCAAGATCCTACTTCTCCCCCCTCTCCCCCAGCACCACAGAGATAAGCACTTAACATCAGTGGTGCTTATGTTTCAAGTTGAAGTTAAGTGAGTAGCAGAGGGGTGTGGCTGAGAGAGGAACACATACATGGATGTACTTCACTGGAAATGTTCTAGCCCTTGGGTTGGGTAATGGTTTCCCAGGTGTTCATTCTATTGTTATACTTTATAACTTCCATATGTCATACTATTACATGGTTCAACTATTGGCAAAATCATAATTTAAAAAATAAAAAGTAGAGGAAAGAAGAGGTGAATGTGGCCAAAACCAAAATGTCATATATCATGGGAAAGGCAGATCTATTGCAAAGTGTGAACACGCAGACCTGAGGAGCCAGGGCTGCCAACTGTTTTAAATACCAAAATCACATGTAGTATTAAAAAATTCTGTGGACCATTCCATGTAATAATAGTTATCTTTTTAGTTTTCATTGAGAAAATATGTATGGAAATAAAGCTATATACTTTTAGATGTTATGGATTGTAACATATACATATGTTTGATAAACAGTAAGTATATAGATGAAATTTGTGGGCATTGACAGTATTTATTATTATTATTTTTGAGATGGACTCTTGTTCTGTTACCCAGGCTGGAGTGCAGTGGCACAATCTCAGTTCATTGCAACCTCCGCCTCCCGGGTTCAAGCAATTCTCCTGCCTCAGCCTCCCAAGTAGCTAGGATTACAGGCACCCACGACCACGCCCAGCTAATTTTTTGTATTTTTTAGTAGAGATGGGGTTTCACCATGTTGGCCAGGCTGGTCTTGAACTCCTGACCCCAAGTGATCTGCCCACCTCAGCCTCCCAAAGTGCTTGGATTACAGGTGTGAGCTACCATGCCTGACCACTAAACATTAATAGTGTTTGAAATTAAGGTAAGAAAGTAAACATTTGGGAGATGTGTTCTGACTGAGGGAACCCTGAGGAGTGACCACTGGAGTCAGCTCACGGAGGCTGTTCTGTTACGCCTGATTCTCAACAACTTTTCTTTCTTCCCTTCAAAACTAGGGTGCCCCTGTTTCTGGAAGACGAAACAGCCCAGTTTCCCTATGGCTACTTTAGTTGATATCCCATGAGGTGCAATGGAGGAGGTTTTTGGTTGGCTTTTGTTGTTAGTATTGTTTAGGGGACTGAGACGCTATGAATCATGTATTTTAAAATAGGCGCAGCCTGTTTACATATTAAGGACGCTGCACTGAGTTTACCTGCATGAATCCTAAAAACTGTATTTAAAAGTAGTTGAAAAAGTCCAAAGAGGAGGCAGGTCTTTACTTCGGCACTCCATTTTCAGTCTCCTTCAGAATTAGCCTGTCACAGTCTCAAATTGGTTATCTTTTCAGCCTTTATATGATGCCCATTTTTACACATCATGGAAATGCCACAGACTGAGGGAGGAGCAGCTTGGGTGCCCCCAGGAATCCGAATCCCAGGATTTCTAGTCCTAAGGAGTTTCTGTAGAGCTCTATCTTTGATCGTACCTAATGACAATTACTTTTTTGGAAATACATCTGTGTGTGTTTTAATGTTCTATAGTATATTTTGACTTTAACAAATGCGTAACATAAAAAGCTTTTCTCCAAGCGTTATTAGAGTTTTATGTGTTTTTTTAGAAAAATGAAATTAAAAAATGGATTAGAGAAAGATTTCATTGTATTACATTCCCTCCTGTTTTGGTTCTTATGGTTAACTTGTCATTTTCTCTTTTAAGCCAAAGTGCTACACCAACCTTATGGGACTCCTTAGAAGAACCTGACATTCGGGACCCCAGTGAATTTGAGTATTTATTCTCCAAAGACACAACTCAACAGAAGAAAAAACCTCTGTCAGAGACTTATGAGAAAAAAAACAAGGTCAAAAAGGTACTGAGTGATTATGGCAAAGCTGTAATTATATATTATACAGGGAAATGGTATATATATGTGTGTGTGTATATATATATCTCTATCTCGTATATACACACACACATACCTATACATATATGTGTGTGTATCATAGGAATTTATTACATATTCTGTGTGTGTGTGTGTGTGTGTGTGTGTGTGTGTGATTCATGGGAATTCATTACATGCTGTTGGTGCTTTCCCTGGTTTCATGAAATGTTTCAGAAGGTTTTGAGTGGCAAATGGCAAAGGGAGCCAATAGTTCATGAAATCTGTGCTTGCTATTTTGGCCATATCTTCTGAATTTTCAAAATTTAATCTGGACTTTTTCAGCCATTAATTCTGTTGAAATAAAAATAAAATTTAATTTGTAGTTAGTGAAAGTAGTCTACAGGTTATATGGAAAATAGGTTTTATTTATAAATTCATTCATTTAACAAGTATTTCCTAGGGGTTTACTGTGCTAGGCATTTGTTCCAGGCCTGCACTGTCCAGTATGGTAACGTGGCTATTAAATAATGAAATTAAATAAAATAATTTAGTTCTTTAATTGGACTAACCACCTTTTTTTCTTCTTCTTTTTATTTATTTATTTATTATTATACTTTAAGTTTTAGGGTACATGTGCACAATGTGCAGGTTAGTTAAATATGTATACATGTGCCATGCTGGTGCACTGCACCCACTAACGCGTCATCTAGCATTAGGTATATCTCCCAGTGCTATCCCTCCCCCCACCCCACAACAGTCCCCAGAGTGTGATGTTCCCCTTCCTGTGTCCATGTGTTCTCATTGTTCAGTATCCACCTATGAGTGAGAATATGCGGTGTTTGGTTTTTTGTCCTTGTGATAGTTTACTGAGAATGATGATTTCCAATTTCATCCATGTCCCTACAAAGGACGTGAACTCATCATTTTTTATGGCTGCATAGTATTCCATGGTGTATATGTGCCACATTTTCTTAATCCAGTCTATCATTGTTGGACATTTGGGTTGGTTCCAAGTCTTTGTTGTTGTGAATAATGCCGCAATAAACATACGTGTGCATGTGTCTTTATAGCAGCATGATTTATAGTCTTTTGGGTATATACCCAGTAATGGGATGGCTGGGTCAAATGGTATTTCTAGTTCTAGATCCCTGAGGAATCGCCACACTGACTTCCACAATGGTTGAACTAGTTTACAGTCCCACCAACAGTGTAAAAGTGTTCCTATTTCTCCACATCCTCTCCAGCACCTGTTGTTTCCTGACTTTTTAATGATTGCCATTCTGACTGGTGTGAGATGGTATCTCATTGTGGTTTTGATTTGCATTTCTCTGATGGCCAGTGATGGTGAGCATTTTTTCATGTGTTTTTTGGCTGCATAAATGTCTTCTTTTGAGAAGTGTCTGTTGATGTCCTTCGCCCACTTTTTGATGGGGTTGTTTTTTTCTTGTAAATTTGTTTGAGTTCATTGTAGATTCTGGATATTAGCCCTTTGTCAGATGAGTAGGTTGCGAAAATTTTCTCCCATTTTGTAGGTTGCCTGTTCACTCTGATGGTAGTTTCTTTTGCTGTGCAGAAGCTCTTTAGTTTAATTAGATCCCATTTGTCAATTTTGGCTTTTGTTGCCATTGCTTTTGGTGTTTTAGACATGAAGTCCTTGCCTATGCCTATGTCCTGAACGGTAATGCCTAGGTTTTCTTCTGGGTTTTTATGGTTTTAGGTCTAACGTTTAAGTCTTTAATCCATCTTGAATTGATCTTTGTATAAGGTGTAAGGAAGGGATCCAGTTTCAGCTTTCTACATATGGCTAGCCAGTTTTCGACTTTCCAATTTTGTTCTTATGCCTAGTGGCTGCTGTATTGGATAGCACAGATGTAAAACATTTCCATTGTATAAAAAGCTCTGTTGGACAGCACTGTCTTAAGCATTGGTACGTGTTGAGGGCAAAAAATAAAAGTAAAATAATAATAATAATAATAATAAATCCTTGCCCTGTGGAGCTTATATTAACAAACACTAAACATAAACCCTGTCAATCACATAGTAGTGCAGGGGAAGGAGGGTTGACTTTAGTAGGGTGGGGGTGAGGTCTGCAATTTTAAATGGGGTGTTCAGGGTAGACCTCATTATGACGGTGGCTTCTGAGTAGTAACTCAAGGACTCAAAAACTTGAGAGGCACCAGCTTTCTGTGAGAGAATGAGTTTAGGACTGTCAGGCAGTCAGAGACAACCATGAGGATGAATCACACCTCTGCCACACATTGACTGTGAGATCTGAGGCAACAGTACTAGATCCTTTGACTCTCTGAGTCTGGGTCCCTGCACCATAGCCTGAGATGATATCTGCTCATAATGTTCTCTAAGTAATTATTCAATGGGGTAATCCATGTATCAGGCTCAGCATAGTGCCTGGCTCACTGTCAGTGCTCAACATATGATAGCTGCTCTTGTTTTTGCGATTGTTACTACCACGGCTACCATTTCCCTGTTTTAGTGGGTTTTTGTTTGGTTGGTTAGTTTTTCTTATTTTTAATAGTAGCAGAAATGGTGTTGAGGAAAAAGTATAGTACTCTGTGTTGCTATTGACTTGCTATGTGAGCTTGGGCTGGTTGTCTTCCTTGTCGTATTTTCCCTTCTCTATAAAAAAGGATTGCAGGCCGGGTACGGTGGCTCATGCCTATAATCCTAGCACTTTGGGAGGCTGAGGTGGGTGAATCAGCTGAGGTCAGGAGTTCGACACCAGCCTGGCCAATTTCGGTAAACCCCGTCTCTACTAAAAACACAAATATTAGCCAGGTGTGGTGGCGGGCGCCTGTGATCTCAGCTACTCGGGAGGCTGAGGCAGGAGAATCGCTTTAACCCAGGAGGCAGAGGTTGCAGTGAGCTGAGATTGCCACATTGCACCCCAGCCTGGGCAACAAGAGCAAAACTCCATCAAAAAAAAAAAAAAAAGATGAACAATATCTGAATCTACCTGACCCACCAGTATGTTGTGAAATTCACATCTAAGCAGGTTTGAGGCAGTGTTTTGAAAAGTATGTAATATTGAATGATACCATCAACCCTGCCTTTTTTTTTTTTTTTTTTTTGAGACGGAGTCTCACTCTTGTCATCTAGGCGGGAGTGCAATGGTGTGATCTCGGCTCACTGCAACCTCTGCCTCTGGGGTTCAAGCAATTATCCTGCTTCAGCCTCCCGAGTAGCTAGGATTACAGGCATGCACCACCATGCCCGGCTAATTTTGTATTTTTAGTAGAGACAGGTTTTCACCAAGTTGGCCAGGTTGGTCTCGAACTTCTGACCTCAGGTGATCCGCCCACCTCACCTTCCCAAAATGCTGGGATTACAGGCGTGAGCCACCGTGCCAGGCTACGTTTCCTTGTTAAATTACATCATGGGGTTCATCATCAGTTCATTTCTCAAGTAATGTAATGATTATGAAATTAGCTGCAAATTACAGGGGAAAAAAGGAAAATGTCTGAATTCAGTTTTCTGTTAATCAAATCAGATTTTCCCACTGACTTCAATTACGGATAAAAATCATGATCAAAATGTTTCTCAAGGTCACTGTAATTGTGTTGTCTTGAGAAAAATATCCAAAGAAGTATTAAAGGAAAATTTTAAAAGGCTATATTGCATGGAACAATTTGAATTTTTCTAATAAATTGGCTCTGTGACCCCACCCAAATCTCATGTCAAATTGTACCCACGTGTCTAGGAGGGACCTGGTGGGAGGCGATTAAATCATGGGGGTGGATTTCCCTTTTTGTTCTCCTGATAGTGAATGAGTTCTCACGAGATTTGGTTGTTCCATAAGTATCTGGTGCCGCTCTCACCCCACCCTCTCTCTCCTGCTGCCATGTTGGTAGTATCTTTATAGCAGTGTGAAAATGGATTAATACAAATAGTAAGTTCCAGACAAATCCAGGCAAAAAAAGGTCAGCTGATTTACATAGAATGTATTCCCATGCAATTAGATTCATATGAGATGGAGGTAAGCCTGCTTTGTAGCCAGGCTGGCTTTTTAAATGCCATCTACAGAAACAGAAGACTTGTTTCTACCTGAATGGCAAAAGGAAAATCTCTATATTCCAAAGACAACTTCAGTTTGCCTCTTTCAGGAAGGCTTGCCTGAACTAACCAGAATCTCCTCTGAATGCTTTCTTATGCAGGATCGTATTAAATTTACTTTTGTTCTTTATTGCTTCTTAGATTGCTATTACTCTTTTTGTTTCTCTCCAGATGCTTGAAAACATGTTGTTTACTTATAGAACTATTCACTTCTGTTTTGGTGAATGAATATTTGTTTTTAAAACATCAAAGCATTTGGTCATTTATTATTTCTTTTCTTATAATAGTTTTCCTGTTCAACAAAGGATTTTAACTAAGGCAGTTAGTACTTGATACATTTATTTTGTTTCTCTGTCTGAGGGGGAAAATAACACTTCATTTAAACTCTTTAAGTTTTCTGAAGAGGGTGGTTGCCATTGCCCCATGGAATCCGTGCACTTGTGTAGTGCTTGCTTTTCTCTGTAAGTGGAGGCAAAAAATTGGGTCTACTGGGCTTTGTGGTAATATGCAGCTTAGAGTTTTCAGTGAGCTTTGTGTCCTACCTTAGAGCTGAGGTTTTAAGTTTTAAAGAAAATAGCAAGCTGAATTGATGCCAGAAAACTCCAAACCTGCCTCCTATAATCTTTCCTCCATGCCTGTGGCCAGATTTCCAACATCAAGAATGGAGCCCTTGGTCTCTTCTGAGAGTCAGATGTTTGTTTTCTTTCCTCTTGAAAATGAAAGTGGTTTTAGAGGTGGTGAGCAGCTGAGGAGTTTCAGCATTGAAGGCCAACTCCTTCAGCTGGATCATGGAATGGTTCCCATATGAGAAGACCAGGAGGATACTTGCCAAATAGGTCTTTTTATAATGATTGAACAAGAGAAAGTGCTGGGTACATTACTGGATTTCAAAATCCAGGATTCTGAATCTTGGCTATAGGGCCTCAGCCAGCATTGAAACGTGAATATGAATGTCTTTTTTTTTTTTTTTTTTTTTTTTTTTTTGAGACAGAGTGTCACTGTTGTCGCCCAGGCTGGAGTGCAATGGTGCGATCTCGGCTTACTGCAACCCCCACCACCCAGGTTCAAGCCGATTGTCCTGCCTCAGCCTCCCAAGTAGCTACGATTACAGGCACCCACCATCACGCCCAGCTAATTTTTATATTTTTAGTAGAGACGGGCTTTCACCACATTGTCCAGGCCAGTCTCAAACTCCTGACCTCAGGTGATCCACCTGCCTTGGCCTCCCAAAGTGCTGGGATTACAGGCGTGAGCCACTGCACCCGGCCATGAATATCCCTTAAATAGAGCTGGTCTTCATCCCTCAGCACATTTCACGTTTGTATTTCAGAAGTAATGGACAGAATGATCAAGAGTCGGTGGAACTCAGATACTAATTTCTAGCTTCAACTACTAAAATAGTATTTAAATTTCATATCACTGGCACTTGTTTAAAGTAAGCATGTATGTATGTATGTATGTATGTATGTATGTATGTATATCTTCTCAAACTAGGCAGGGATCCTGTTCTGTAATATCATGTAGTCTAGGAATTAGAAGAAATCTTACCCATCATCTTAGTTCTCTCATATGGCACATAAGAAACTAAGACCGAGAAAGATAAAGTGACTTGTAGGGGTTTGTACACTTTTAACTGGGAAGACATTGATGATGATGAACACTTGTTCATCAGCATGTGTCTGCATTTCCCCTTTATTTAAATGGTAACTTGCCACCTTGGTGATAGTATCAACTTTTATTGGGGTGATTTATTTGAAGTTTATGAATGAGAGTAGCCATTATTAAAAACATCAACAAAATATAGCCACACTTCTGCATATCCAAAGTATTTCCTACATTGTGTAATTATCCATGGTTTTCTTCAGAGTCTTCCAATAGGAAGCCAAATCTTTGAGTAAAAAGATGTGCTTTCTATGTAACTCCAGCAAAAGGCATATATAGATTTGGAGCTGGTGTTTTTCTTTGACCTTACCAATTCCATTTAAAATATTAGCTATAATAAAATAAATTTATTACTAATTATTACAAATTTCTATTGCATACTTAGGTAGGTGCCATTCTCATTTGTGATACTAGACCACTCTGCCACGACAAACATGGCAGTAACCAAATTAAGAACCAGAGCTCAAGATACCGGCTCTCAATGGAACCACCACCACTTGCTACTATCTCTTATTTTTTTCTTTCGTAACATTCAGAAAAAGTCATTTAACCTTCTCACACTGATTTCTTCTCTACGGAATTGGGAATAACACCCCCTTAATATGGTTATTATAAGTATAATATGAAATTATAAGAGTACGTTAAGTATTCTTTGCATTAATCTCTTAGTTTATGAACTAATGTGAAAGCTTTGGAAAGAAATTCTTAAACATCTTTGATTCCCAAGGTTTTTAAGGTCTTAAAGCATTAATGTGTCAATTCCTAAAACTATTTGCAAATGGGAATCTCTAGGTTATTCTTGTTTGTTGATATTCATGGAAGTATCCCACAACTTCCGTTAGTGATACATTCGGACATCTAGTAGTACATATTGTGTTTGTATAGTCTCTTTTCACTGAAAGATAAAGAGTTTCCCCTGTCAATATGTCATATTTACACTGTCTCTAAGTGACATTTGTTCCTGAGCAAGGTAGGTCAGCACCTTGACAAGGAGCCAGAAATCCACCTTCATTGTCTGTGATTCTTTCTCCTGGTTCCTGTAAAAAAAAAAAAAAAAGAAAAAAAAAAGAGCTGCTCTGATAAACTTTCCAATTGTGTTTTAAACTTGCCCAACAACATTCTGAAAATCAGCATGATCTGCCAATATTCCTCCTTTTTTGAGATGCCATGATCTGACTAAATTATAAATCATCTCTGTTTGTTTCCTCTTCTGTAAGATATGTAAAAGCATTCCTCTCTCCCCCTCTCCCTCTCTGTCTCTGTCTTTTTAATAGATATTTCTTAAGAATTAATGAGATAATGGCTATTCCCCAAACACTTTGGGGGAAGGGGGTTGTGATGGTTCAGCAGACACTAGTCTGTTGAAATTTTGTGGTGCCAAAAGCCTTCAGCATTGATTGTGATTTGGTCACTTTGGCAAGGATCATAGCTGTAATTCTCAAATCCCAGACTTTGTGTCTCAGTTTATTGGGGAGGGGAGAAGGGTGGAAGAAGAACATTGTTTGGAAGCCTGAACATAAATTTATAGGGTTTTCATAACCTGTTGCTTTCCAAGTTTATATTATTTCAGCTTTGGTGTACAAAGATAATTTCTCTGGGCTCCCTCGGTGTAAGGTATGTGCGTTAGTTTTTTTATATGGGGGTGGTGATAAGTTTGTCTACCCCTTTACGTTTTTCACGTGTTGACAACTGAGCAATGGGGTTAGGGATTATCATCTATAGAAGTGAGTGAAATAACTTGCCCATGTGTTGTGATTGTACTAATATATGACCTGGGGGCCTAAACTAGCGCTCTGTCCCAATTTCTTGAGTGATATCTGGAATGATCAGGGCTTTCCTGTTCTTCAGTTTAAGGACTCCTGACTGGCCACATTTACTGAAAGGAAACAGGAGCTCCATGACAGGCACCAGTTTACAAAAATTCCACCTTGTAAATTTTATTTGGAAATGAGACAGCCCCAAAAGTTGTACGTTTATTTTATTTGCTCATTTAAAAAAAAAAAAAAAAAAGGTGGTTAGGACTTGTCAAATATGAATATCAATGATTCTTTCAGAATGTTGCATCTGAGTATTATTCTTGGAGTTCAACCATGCTTCTCTTGTTGGCTGTTAAACAGTAACTTGATCTGGATTTGTGTCTCCAGCCAGCTGCATTTAGGATGCTCTTTTCCTACCCCACACCACAAGAGGGCACCTTAGAATGCTGAGATACAAAGATAAAAGTCGCATGGATCCTAGAACCCCGAGAACAGGAACCTGAAAGAGAGTAACTGCCCCCAGCTCTCTCTTTAGTCTTTTTATATTTCTATTGTGGACCATGAGGCCAAATTTCACAGCAAATTACCCACACAGAGTATTGGGAGTCAATTGCATATTAGAAAGAGTTGAAGGTATTAGCAGAATAAAAATCATTAGTAGCCATGGTTCCAGTGCTTAGAATGAATGATTGCAGTATAAAAATATATGGAATATTAGAGTTAGCCTCTTTGGGACTGGTTCTGGAATTCCTTTCTCACCACACACACAGACACATGCGCGTGCGCGCACACACACACACGCACACACATATTTAAAATCTTCCATATCGGAAGAGAGTGAAAAGCAAAAGTTTATTTGAATGTAGATTTGGGGTTATCTGTTTGGAAAACACAAAAAAGTACAGGATATGCTATGAGAGAACCATTCTAAATATTTGTGCTTTAAAAAATATTTATCTTCTCGTTGAGGAAAGTTTTGAAGTCTCACCTATATTTTCCTGAATCTCATTCATTTATCCTCAATCCAGGCTGTTTTCTGAGATTCTGTTATGGGGTTGGAGCTAGACAACAGGATGAGGCTGAGCGCCTGTGCTTGGGACCTTGATGGTGATAGTGAGTCCTCTGGCCTACAGTTCCAAGCTAGAAGTATGTGAAGATGTAGCAAGAATAGGGAAAGATCATATATGTATACTTTGGTTGCAAGTCCAGGTCACATGGATGCTTTTGAAGGTGAACTTGTAAGTGCTTTACAAAATACACACATCTCCCATGTACGTGATAGTCAGAACAGCCCCTGCACATGCCCTCACAGGCACATGCTTAATATGAACAGAGAAGTCTCAATGACCTTGGATTTATTTGATGTCATTCAAGTGGAGATTAAAAAATAAAGATATCACTAGTAGTGCCACTGCTAAATGAGGAATTTTGGTTAAGTGCCTGTCATATATGAACTAATTTGATCTTCAAAAACCCAGTGAGACGGTTCCTATTATTGTTCCTGTTTTATACATGAGAAAACTGGAGCTTAGAGGGGTTGGGCAACTTGCGTAGTACCACATAGTTCTAAAGAGCAAAAGAATGTTTCCAGCAACAGCCCCACAGCTTATTTTTTTGTTTGTTTTGAGACAAAAAGTCTCACTCTGTCGCCTAGTCACTGCAACCTCCACCTCTCAGGTTCATCAAGCAATTCTCATGCCTCAGCCTCCAGAATAGCTGGGACTACAGGCACACGCTACCATGCCTGGCTAATTTTTGTATTTTTAGTAGAGATGGGGTTTCACCATGTTGGCCAGGCTAGTCTCCAACTCCTGACCTCAAGTGATCCGCCCACCTTGACCTCCCAAAGTGCTGGGATTACAGGCGTGAGCCACCGTGCCCAGCCTTGTGTTGTTAATTACTTGATAAATGGGCATTCGTCTGCATTTAACTGCAAGTTCTGACTTTAAATTCACTTGGCCAAGCCTGAATTTTATTTTTTGGTCATTGTACAGTGAAAAAAGTGCCAGCTTTGGTGTCAGTTAACATAATTTCTGATTCTGACTCTGACCCTAACCAAATATCGAATCCCAAACAAGTCCTTTAAATTCTCCGATCTCAGGTTTCTCATCTGTCAAAAGATAAACTTTAATTATTATGAATTCCAAGGATCTGGTCATTACTTCTTTGCAGATGAAGACACTCAAGATCTGCCAACTTTCATTTTATTTTTAGAAGGCAGATAGATGAGGGTATCACACATTGAGCAATATCTTAGCGCTCAGATCCAGGCCTAATCAGATGGATAGAGCTGTCTCAAACCATCAGTAGCATATTGTATGAGCCATAGGTACGTGGGGGTTCAGGAAATAATTGTTCTGATTTTAATAATCCCCCAAATGTAAAGTATATATATTGGAGAGTTATTTTTAAACAAACCAAGTTTTTTATGTAGTGGGGGTATTGAAGTACTGGAAATATGGTAGAGAAAACTGCAGTGGAAATTAGCAGCCAGAGATCTCGTCTTGAAGGTAACTATTAGTTGTCGTAGTTGTTGTATGTCCAGTCATGTAACCCCTCTGACCTTAACTTCTATACCTAACATGGCATCTGGAGTGAAAATTTGCAAATATGCTTTCCAGATGCAAAATCTCAGAACTTAGCTGAATGTGGATACGTTTCCACATACATTTTTAAACTGAGTGTGTGTAAGATTGAAACAGTGAATTTAGATTTTTACCTAGTCAATGAGTGGCATGGGATGTACTGCAAACCAGACTCAAACCACAATGTTCCCACCTTCCGGTATACAGTATTCTCTCTTTGCAGTTGTCCTTACATAACAGAAATGCATTTGGCGGCAGCAGCCAGTGGTGGAACTAGCCAGCCCCCGTTGTGCTGGGGTGGCCCTCCACCATTTTTTCCTCCGTCTCCTAGCAGAGTTTCTACGGTCCAGGGGCCTGGAGCTCAGGTTACACCAGACAAAACTGTCCACTTACTTCCTAGGATAGTCTGGCTGGACCCCAGTGCTATGGCCACACTTCCAATTTTTGATAAAATACTTTTGACCCAGAGCTTCATTTCATTTAGACCTGACCTGATTTCCCTCCAGCTGAGGCTAATTTGCATGGCTGTAAACACGGACCTTACAAAGCTCACCAACTGTGATAAAAGCAAAGGAAACCTGAGACCATTGGAAATTCAAAAATCTGCCTTCTGTATCCCAGCCTGACTCTGAGTTACGCCTCAGCCCAGGAGGCTTCCTGTGTGCAGCAGCTAAAAAAATGTTATTCTGATTGATCTGATTAGGGCAGCAAGGTTAGCCATGGTCAATTTACAAAGACAGTGTGAGAAGAAATCATGTGTGTCGTCATGTTATGGGTCAGCGAGGCCCCTGCCAGAAGTTACGAAAAGCCACAGCTCTGCCAGGACCATTATCAGATCTCCTAGGTGGGGTACAAATGGGATTGGAGGTTTAGGGGGCCCCTCCAGTGGAGTGAATGACAAAAGGGATTGGACTGTGAAGAGCGGGTGAATCAAATCATGCTCGCTCGTTTCCAGCTGGATTTCTTAGCCGCCAAGCCCCTTACATGTGAGTGGGAGAGCCTGGGAGTTCCCCACTACGGTGTGGGGAGGACTGCCTTTAGCTTCTCACTGCAAGGGAAAGAAGAGGGTGGAAAAGCTAATTTGACACGGACGTGAGGCTCTACATTGACCCACAGAAGCAGCCAGATGGAACCTATTGGGCATTTTGATCCCTCCCTTCGCCACAAGAGTAGTTTAATTGGGATCTGGCTCCAGGCCCTTGTTACTAAATAACCTGAGTTTTCGTGTTTTCATTTTCATTAATTAACTTTCATGCTAGGTGCCTTATTAGTCACATTAGGCATTTTGCATGTCCAGAATATCTTAGGAGGTGAGAAGGAGGTCTTTAAAAATAGTACAGAGCTGCAAGTACCAGGGGGTTAATTCATGGCCTAATTATCGCATCACTTTTTACTCTCTTGTGGACTCTCTTGTACAACTTCCTTAGTTTAAAATATGCACAAAAACCAGCTTTAAACTTTGTTTTCAAACGGTTATTACATTCATATTGACTCTAAAGATTTTGGAGCCTTCACCTTGGGTGTGGTTTGCTTCCTTCCTGTCCAATTCAGGAACATAAATGTTCCTTGCAACACTGGGATAAGACACATTAATTAACAAAGAAAGATTTATATAAAATGAGGCCAACTGAAAGCTATACTGCTTGAGCTGGGGCTCATTATAAATAGATCACTCTGTATATAATCATCTTACTAATGGAAAAAATGAGATGTTGGGATGGTTGCTTGGAGAAGAATGTGATTCAGAATGTAGCAGTAAAACGCCTAAAGCATACTATGTTTAGAATGCTTTAGTAAGACATTGGAGAGACTGAGCCATGATGATGTTTTTGTTGTATATACATATACTCTTGGGGTGTGGAGGTATCTGAAAAACTTAGCCCTATAAAACCCAGCCATTCAGTTGCCACTGCAGGAAAGAATGAGCCTCTGAGGCTGAAGGTACATGGAAAAGGAGGTAGAACTCACAGACCTGCACAGAGAGTTCATACCTATGAATTCAAGATCAAGCTGAGATCTGGGCGTTTGCCTCAGAGCCATAGGAAGCCAGTGACAAGGCTGTAGCAGAGGGCTGAGCTCCAGTTTCTGACCAGCTGCCTTCTCTAGCATGCCCAGTGTGGTGAGAGTCACCACTAGACTAAGTATGGAAGGTGGTAGTGTGGTAGGGCAGCAGGGGCTTCTGGAACCCCACAGGCCTGGCTGAGTCATCATTCATGGGGCAAGTCCCCTCATCTTTCTAAGGCCCCTTTGTACAGTTTTCTCATCTGTAAAGAAAGAGTAATACTAATGTCTACTTCAAAGGTCATTGTGAAAATTGAAATATAGTATGTGAAATGTTTGGCCTGGGGCTTGGTACATCAATGGTGCTTCCACTATGCTATTACCACCATCATTGCCACCATCAGGAGTGGGAATAAGAATAATGAAACATCCTCCAGTGTCATCCCAAAGGAAAGCAAGAGGTTGAATTTTAACCAGAAGCCTCATCTCTCATTCACTTATGGTTCCTGGACCCCAGGGGCTGCTAGTTACAATCCATTTCCCCTATTTGTGTGTGCGTGGGTGGGTGTGTGTGTGTGTGTGTGTGTGTGTGTGTCCCACTGGGGCACAGCTATGCAGTTAAAGCAAATGAATTTTAGCCAGATTCTCAGAGATGAATTCCTTCAGTGTGTACCAAGAAAAAACCACCCAATACAACGAAAAGTTCATAAAATGTATCTCCATTTTCTAGTTCTATTTGTATTTGGCTTTCATGGTAACCTGTGTTTGTGATACAATTTTAAGAATGCCAGCTATTGGCAAGTAACATAATATCACCTTTTAAAATCTTTGGAGAGCATGATAGTCTATAAATAAATAAACATATATAGAATGACTGATTTTGGTAATGTGAGGCTCTTAAAATATGATGTTATTTTAGGTTGGTTTCTTTATTAACAAATAGACTGCATTAACTTTCATACAGTACTTGATTAAATTTTATCAACATAATGCATGAATAGAATTTAAGAAGTCAAGCAATATTAAGACTTTAAAAAGCAAAAGTTCTCCAAATCTCAATAAAATTTCAAGGAATTTTTCATACAGATCACATCTGCTGATCAAAATGAAATTAAGTTAGGAATCATGTGTCAATAACAAAAAGATAACTAACAGTATTGAAAACTACATTTTTTAAACTTTTAAGTCCAGGGTTACACGTGCAGGTTTTTACATAGATAAAGTTGTGTCGTGGGGGTTTGTTGTATAGATTATTTCGTCACCCAAGTAGTAAGCCTAGTACCCATTGGTTATTTTCCCTGATACTCAACCTCCTCCCACCCTCCACCTTCTAATAGGCCCCAGTGTATGTTGCTCTCCTCTATGTGTCCATGTGTTCTCATCATTTAGCTCCCACTTACAAGTGAAAAAATGTAGTATGTGGTTTTCTGTTCCTATGTTAGTTTACTAAGGAGTATGGCCCCCAGCTCCATCCATGTGCCTGCAAAGGACATGATCTCATTTTATTTTATGGCTTCATGGTATTCCATAGTGTATATGTACCACATTTTTTTAAATCCAGTCTGTCATTGATGGGCATCTATAGGTTGATTCCATGTCTTTGCTATTGTGAATGGTGTTTTAATGAGCATACATGTGCATATGTCTTTATAACAGAATGACTTATATTCCTTTGGGTGTATACCCAGTAACAGGATTGCTGGGTCTAATGGCAGTCCTGTCTGTAGGTCTTTGAGGAATCGCCACATTGTCTTTCACAATAGTTGAACTAATTTACTCTCCCACCAACAGTGTAAAAGCATTCCTTTTTCTCCACAGCTTTGCCAGCATGTTATTTTTTGACTTTTTAATAATAGCCATTCTGACTGGTGTAAGATGGTATCTCATTGTGGTTTTGATTTGCATTTTTCTCTAATGGCCAGTGAAGTTGAGCTTTTTAATGTATATATATATATATATGCTTTTTGGCCTCATGCATGTCTTTTTTTGAAAAGTGTCTGTTCATGTCCTTTGCCCACTTTTTAATGGGGTTGTTTTTTTCTTGTACATTTGTTTCAGTTCCTTATAGATGCTAGATATTCAACCTTTGTCAAATACATAGTTGGCAAAGTTTTTCTCCCATTCTGTAGGTTGTCTGTTCACTCTGTTGATAGTTTCTTTTGCTGTGTAGGAGCTCTTTAGTTTAATTACATCCCATTTGTTAATTTTTGCTTTTGTTGTAATTGCTTTTGGCATCTTCATCATGAAATCTTTGCCTGTGCCTGTGTCCTGAATGGTATTGCCTAGGTTGTCTTCTAGAGTTTTTATAGTTTTGGGTTTTACATTTAAATGTTTAATCCATCTTGAATTCATTTTTGTATATGGTGTAAGGAAAAAGGGGTCACTTTCAGTCTTCTCCATATGGCTGGCCAGTTATCCTAGAACCATTTATTGAATAGGGAATCCTTTCTCTATTGCTTGTTTTTGTCAAGTTTGTCAAAGGTCAGATAGTTGTAGGTGTGCCGTCTTACTGGTGGCAGTGAATAGGTTCTCTGTTCTGTTCACTTGGTCTATGTGTTTGTTCTTGTATTAGTACCATGCTCTTTTGGTTACTGTAGCCCTGTAGTGTAGTTTGAAGTCAGGTAGTGTGATGCCTCCAGCTTTGTTCTTTTTGCTTAGGGTTGCCCTGGCTATTCGGGCTCTTTTTTGGTTCCATATGAATTTTAAAATGGGAAAAACTTCCTGATTTTTAAAAATATATGATCACATCCATAAATAAATTGAGTTAAGAAAGTAATTATAATGGAATTTTAAAAACACTTAACAGCAAAAAACAAAAATACTGATAACAAGACTCATAGGATGTAGCTGAAATGTATAGTCATGAGTATTTATATTAGAAAAGCAAAAGATAGATCAAAAATCAATTAAGTGCCTTACATCAATAACTAGAAAAATACAAATAAATCAAAGAAATTAAAAGGAAATATTAGGTTGAACAGCAGGAAAAAGCCATTTTTACAGGTTAAATATGTCAAATATTTGCAATTTTCTGTGGTTTAACCTAATAACATTTTAAAAGATGAGAATGGAATTTTTTAAGTTAATAGAGAACATCAAAGACAAAAGTTTCTTCTTTGAAAAAAAAGAATAACATTCAAAAACTTTGCAAGATTGAGCAAAACAAGCATAAGTAATATTAAGAAAGTAAAAGTGAATGTAACTACAGATGCAATAGAAATGTATAATACAATACCATGAACAAATTTTTGCCAATAAATGAAAATAATATGAAATAATTTTCTAGAAGAATGTGAATGATCAAAACAGTCAAGAAGTAGAACACCAGAATGGTTCCATAAATATTAAGGTTAATTAAATTAGTAGTTTAAAATCGTCACACAAAATGCGAGGTCCAGCTTATTTTATTACACTAAGCATGTCTTTCTTACACAAAATATTAGAGAATAGAAAATAATATTAAACTCAAGACTAGTATATATAATCTTGATAGCACAACCAGACAAGGGCAGGAAGTAAAAGAAACTACAGGACAATTTCTCTCATAAATATAGATATGAAGATCTTAACCAGAATATTAGCAAATGAAATCCAGAAATATATAAAAAATGTTTGATGATTAACTGATTTATTCCAGACTGGCAAATTTGATTCAAAATTAGTAAATGCTTTTTATAAATAATTAAAATGTTAATAGATTAAAGGGGGAACTATATAATTAAAAGATGATGGGAAAATATTTGATTAAATATGATTATGATTTATAATGAAATTTTGTAACTAGGATTGTAAGGGAATAGCTTTAGCCTCAAAAAGAGTGTCCACGAAGCAGGCATGTGACAAAGGCATATTTGGTGAAAATTTGAAAGCTTTCTTTTTGAGATCAGTATGAAATAGGAATATGATACACATTTCTACCTCCTTTATTTAATCTAAGCAAGTGTGATAAGGCAAAGAAATCAAATAAAATATATTGGAAAGGAAGAAATGAAACCATGAATTGTGATTTTTCAGCATAGAAAATCTGTATTGACAAATTTAAAAAATGAGAGAATAGAGTAAACCTAGTAGATACGAGATCAATACACAATAATCAATTGCATTTTTTTTTTTTTTGTAGTGGTGTTTTATTTTTTTATTTTTTATTTTTTTTCTTTTTTATTGATCATTCTTGGGTGTTTCTCGCAGAGGGGGATTTGGCAGGGTCACAGGACAATAGTGGAGGGAAGGTCAGCAGATAAACAAGTGAACAAAGTTCTCTGGTTTTCCTAGGCAGAGGACCCTGCAGCCTTCCGCAGTGTTTGTGTCCCTGGGTACTTGAGATTAGGGAGTGGTGATGACTCTTAACGAACATGCTGCCTTCAAGCATCTGTTTAACAAAGCACATCTTGTACCGCCCTTAATCCATTCAACCCTGAGTGGATACAGCACATGTTTCAGAGAGCACAGGGTTGGGGGTAAGGTCACAGATCAACAGGATCCCAAGGCAGAAGAATTTTTCTTAGTACAGAACAAAATGAAAAGTCTCCCATGTCTACCTCTTTCTACACAGACACGGCAACCATCCGATTTCTCAATCTTTTCCCCACCTTTCCCCCCTTTCTATTCCACAAAACCGCCATTGTCTTCATGGCCCGTTCTCAATGAGCTGTTGAGTACACCTCCCAGATGGGGTGGTGGCCAGGCAGAGGAGCTCCTCACTTCCCAGTAGGGGCGGCCGGGCAGAAGCGCCCCTCACCTCCCGGACGGGGCGGCTGGCCGGGCGGGGGGCTGACCCCCCCCCACCTCCCTCCCGGACGGGGCGGCTGGCCGGGCGGGGGGCTGACCCCCCACCTCCCTCCCGGACAGGGCGGCTGGCCGGGCAGAGGGGCTCCTCACTTCCCAGTAGGGGCGGCCGGGCAGAGGCGCCCCTCACTTCCCCGACGGGGCAGCTTGCCGGGCGGGGGGCTGACCCCCCCACCTCCCTCCCGGACGGGGCGGCTGGCCAGGCGGGGGGCTGACCCCCCCACCTCCCTCCCGGACGGGGCGGCTGGCCGGGCGGGGGGCTGACCCCCCCACCTCCCTCCCGGACGGGGCGGCTGGCCGGGCTGGGGGCTGACCCCCCCACCTCCCTCCCAGACAGAGCGGCTGGCCGGGCAGAGGGGCTCCTCACTTCCCAGTAGGGGCGGCCGGGCAGAGGCGCCCCTCACCTCCCGGACAGGGCGGCTGGCCAGGCGGGGGGCTAACCCCTCCACCTCCCTCCCGGACGGGGCGGCTGGCCGGGCGGGGGGCTGACCCCCCCCACCTCCCTCCCAGACAGGGCGGCTGGCCGGGCGGGGGGCTGACCCCCCCACCTCCCTCCCGGATGGGGCGGCTGGCCGGGCGGGGGGCTGACCCCCCCACCTCCCTCCCGGATGGGGCGGCTGGCCGGGCGGGGGGCTGACCCCCCCACCTCCCTCCCGGACGGGGCGGCTGGCCGGGCAGAGGGGCTCCTCACTTCCCAGTAGGGGCGGCTGGGCAGAGGCGCCCCCCACCTCCCGGACAGGGCGGCTGGCCGGGCGGGGGGCTGATCCCCCCACCTCCCTCCCGGACAGGGCGGCTGGCCAGGCGGGGGGTGATCCCCCCCACCTCCCTCCCGGACGGAGCGGCTGGCCGGGCGGGGGGCTGACCCCCCTACCTCCCTCCCGGACGGGGCGGCTGGCCGGGCAGAGGGGCTCCTCACTTCCCAGTAGGGGCGGCCGGGCAGAGGCACCCCTCACCTCCCGGACGGGGCGGCTGGCCGGGCAGAGGGGCTCCTCACTTCCCAGTAGGGGCGGCCGGGCAGAGGCACCCCTCGCCTCCCGGACGGGGCGGCTGGCCAGGCGGGGGGCTGACCCCCCCACCTCCCTCCCGGACGAGGCGGCTGGCCGGGCAGAGGGGCTCCTCACTTCCCGGTAGGGGCGGCCGGGCAGAGGCGCCCCTCACCTCCCGGACGGGGCGGCTGGCCGGGCGGGGGGCTGACCCCCCCCCACCTCCCTCCCGGACGAGGAGGGAGGACGCTCCTCACTTCTCAGACGGGGTGGCTGCCGGGCGGAGGGGCTCCTCACTTCTCAGACGGGGCGGTTGCCAGGCAGAGGGTCTCCTCACTTCTCAGACAGGGCGGCCGGGCAGAGACGCTCCTCACATCCCGGACGGGGCGGCAGGGCAGAGGTGCTCCCCACATCTCAGACGATGGGCGGCCGGGCAGAGACCCTCCTCACTTCCCAGATGTGATGGCGGCCGGGAAGAGGCGCTCCTCACTTCCTAGGTGGGATGGCGGCCGGGCAGAGACGCTCCTCACTTTCCAGACTGGGCAGCCAGGCAGAGGGGCTCCTCACATCCCAGACGATGGGCAGTCAGGCAGAGACGCTCCTCACTTCCCAGACGGGGTGGCTGCCAGGCAGAGGCTGCAATCTCGGCACTTAGGGAGGCCAAGGCAGGCGGCTGGGAGGTGGTTGTAGCGAGCCGAGATCACGCCACTGCACTCCAGCCTGGGCGCCATTGAGCACTGAGTTAACGAGACTCCGTCTGCAATCCCGGCACCTCGGGAGGCCGAGGCTGGCGGATCACTCGCGGTTAGGAGCTGGAGACCAGCCCAGCTGACACATCGAAACCCCGTCTCCACCAAAAAAAATACGAAAACCAGTCAGGCGTGGCGGCGCGCGCCTGCAATCGCAGGCACTCGGCAGGCTGAGGCAGGAGAATCGGGCAGGGAGGTTGCAGTGAGCTGAGATGGCAGCAGTACCGTCCAGCTTCGGCTCGGCATCAGAGGGAGACCGTGGAAAGAGGGGAGAGGGGAGGGGGGAGAGGGGGGAGGGGAGAGCCATCAATTGCATTTTTATACACTATTAAGTTGGAAAATAAAAATACCATTAGAGGGACATAAAATAAGAATAAATCTAAGCAAATATAGTCGAGTCATTGTAGAAAATTATTAAACTTTACTGAAAGCATTAAAGTAGACCTAAATAAAAAGAGAGACATAATTCTCTTCATGAATGGGAAAGCCAATATTATAAAGATGTTAAATTTTCCCAAATTTCTAGTTTCAAAGTCATTTCAATCAAAATCTAAGAATTACTTGGAATTTAACAAGCTTATTCTAAAAATTTGCATGCAAGAACAAATGTTCAAAAAACAACTCCAAAAAAGGAAAACTAAGTGGGAGATATTCTACCTCATATAAAGGAAAATAAGGTAATAAGAGCTAGTAGAGTGGCTATAGTATGGCAGTAATTGTCACAGGAAAAAATAAATAAATAATGAGTGAAAAGAATTGAGAGCTCAGAAGCAAATCTATGCATATATGGAAACTAATACATGACAAATGTGGTATCCCAGATCAGTGGGCAAAATTGACTATGAATAAAAGTATTTTAAAAATTGAATATATATGGCAAAAAAGGGAAAATGGATCCCTACCTCACTTCATGAATAAAAGACAATGCCAGATGTAACAATGAGAAAGGAAAAATTTAATAATTTTTGAAAATAATATAGGAGCCTATCTTTTGGCCTCATACGGAAAAGACATGGAAAGCACAAAACAAATAATGAAATGTGACTACATTAAAATAAAATCATTGACATGAACTCTTGCTCATCAAGACACCTTGAAGAGTATAAAAAGATAGGCCACATGCTTGAAGACATTTGTAATACATATAGCTAAATAAGAATTGTTATCCAAAATGTTTGTGGAATTCTTACCAATCAGTAATAAAAAGAAACTATGCTACCTGATTGTAGTAGATGGAATTATAGATCAGGCACCTAGTTGCTCCATATGCCGACTTTGAAACAATTCATTTCTATTTAGCTTCTTAACCATTCCTGTCTCCCCCAACACAGGATGCCTTTTATTCGTGTATGTCTGGCATTCTGCCTCCCACAGCTATACCTAGGAATTTACCAGTCCTCCAACTTCACATTTTCTGTTTTAAAACTTAAAGGGCTCCCCTAGTTTTATGGAAGATAGATTTTATTTTTCAAATCATTAGGTCTCATAATTTTGGGCTAATTTTTTAGGAGAAGAGGAAGTCGAAAGGCCTTTACCACCCCAAATTCCAAGTGAATTTGATTCTCATATCTTAAAGGCTATTCCCTTGTTGCAATATGACTAATTAGGGATGTACATCTTTGCTGGAATAATTATTTCAAGGGAGAGGACACAGGACTAGAAGTCAGGCATCTAGGCATCTCTGGGCAAATCATCTGCCATGTGTGTTACACCCTTGTTCATCTTAGAGAACCTCTGGGTGCATATGTTCATGGTTCCAGTCAAGATGGGTGTAGACGCTCACTCTTCATGGATGGCAGTGGGTAGGTTTTTTGAGTCACTATGTTACGCCATTCACCTGAAAGCCTGAATGATAGTGTACGATACGCACTTGCTTCCCGTGATAGCTGTGCTATGAGAGTAAGAAGGAGGATAAGACTAATTACGGGGGAAATGTGCTGGGACATAACACCGCAAGCCCTAACAAAATCTTGCAGCAGTTCTAAAATATCTACTAAAATACAGTAATATTTCAACTTTCTCTTTTTACCAACATTTCGTGGAATATTTATTTTATATTCATGGAAGGAACTCAGTGAACCTGTTAGAAGCAATATGGCACTTACATATCAGCAGCTGTTAGCCAGAAAATTAACGGAGTGACTTGGGTTGTAAGTAGTGTACATTATGGCAATGGCGGCAAATGAAGACTATGTGAGAAGTTGTCTGCAAGAGGAAAATGTGAGGTGCCCTAAGTATCTTTAAAGGAAGAAGTGTTTCCCTTGGAGTTCTGTCTCAGATTTTGCCTTCCAGTGGCTTGAGGCACTGCAGCTAGGGGTGCTCACTCTCGCTGGCTCTTCACCTCTACACAGGAGTGGGAAAGAGCCAGGTAATTTGCATCATGGATACCCTCTAAATCAAAGGCCATCCATCATTTCTGATATCTTGAATGCAATGATTATCATATCAAAGACATATGATGACATTGAAGATAATAACTTTTCTGTTGCCCATTATCTCTAACCAGCTTGGCGTAATTATTAGCATGTGTTCTTTCCAAAAGCCTAACACTCTAACATGTTGGAAAGAAAAAGCCCTATTTAAGCCACCAAAGATATACGTATGTGAGACTGGGTTGAAGTTTTTATTATTAGATGAGAAATTATATAGACAAGACAGGAAGTCCAAAGGTCATGCAAACTTTGTTATTTAGAGGTTTTAGGAGGGCACTATGGCTGTCTGTATACTTGGGATTGGCTTTCTGTGAGAAAGTTACTTCCAATACTTACTGAATGAGTATAATAGCTTTAGTAAAGGACTCCGTGGAGATTGATATTCTGAAAGGGGCTCATGGGAAAAACCTCTGGAAATCAGGGATTATAGAAACATACATACATATATGTATTGGCACCGTGCTAAGTGCCAATGATCAGTAACAAAATAATACATGTATTTAGAGTCACTTCACCACTCAAAATGTCCATGGACCAGCAGCAACATATCACCTAGAAGATTATTAGAAATATAAAAATATCAGCCCCTGTATTAGTTTCCTAGGGCTAATTTAACAAACTGTCACCAACTGTTGACTTGAAACAACAAAAATTTATTGTCTCATAATTCTGGAGTCTAGAAGTCTAAAATCAAAGCTGTTCGCAGGGCCAAGCTTTGGTAGCTCTGGTTCTGTCTGAAGGCAGTGAATGCACTGATGTCTCTTGGTCTTTTCTTCCCGCAAGACTCCATGATCAATAGGAAAAAGTATGTGATTTTGTTTGGGGGTTTGTTTTCTACATTACACAAAATCAGAAATCTGCCCACAGCCCTACCCTCCCTCCTCCAACCCATCACACCCCCACACTGCCATAGCCTTCACCTGCTGTGGCCTCCGCATTAGCCTTCTGAGTGGAATTCATCAGCCTGAAAAACAAGAAAAGGGTTTTTCTGTCTCATCAGGATGGGGATGGGGTGCCAAATATGTTCTCAGACTCAAGACAGGGTGACAATTTGCCTTTTCACATTTTTTGGTGAAGAGCCTAGATCCTTAAAGTAAACTTCATCCAAGCAATTTTATGTGTCCCCAAAAATAAGGCCATGGAAGAGATTCAGACCTAACAGTTTGACTAAACAGTGAAGCTTAGTTTTCCTTGAAACATTTAATGAGACAGATTATCAGCTGTATGTGGAAAGCTTATTTTAATGGCATTATCAGGCCGGTTGACAGAGGCTTCTTCCCAGAAGCCTACCAGGCCACACTGGCCATTAGCAGCAAGAGCTGTTTTGCACCACGTCGGATGACATTTCATAATATGGCACTACACAGCCAGCCAACCAGCTCTTCTGGGTGTGATGGCAGAGTGGCAGGGGATGGAGCAGGGAAGAAGAAGGGGACCAAGGAAACTGAATCAGCATTGTACTCCTGGGCACCTGCCAAGTAACAATTGCATATTTCCAAAGAAGCGGTTATTCTCCCGTAAGAGAGAAAGCAAGATGGCTGTGGTCCTGCCCTTCCCCTTCCCCAGGCACTCCCTTCTGGCACTGGCTGGGAGGAATCGTTGCTTACCTGTCCCATTTGTAGTCACTGCCATATTAGAAATGGTAGGGAGGGGACTAGAATAGCCACAGCTATAAAAGGATTGTGCCAGTTGGTTCCCCCATGATTTTTTTCTGTGTATAAGGCCTGTATCCATAGGCTACCATACCTCATTGCCTTGCATCGTTTTGCATCACTTCTTGGAATTTCTTTCCATTGCGAAACTCTCACTCTGTTTTCCCAATTAGATGTCTGTTACTTAGAAGATTTTTTGATTTGGATGGCAGTTAAATGAGAATAAAAATTAAACCTAAGGCCTTCTTAATATTCTCTCTCATCTCACAAAGATACTGCTCTCTAATGCAGCTAAAGTTTAGACCCTATACTAATTTATAATTTGGAGGTATTCAAACTAAAGTATCAGTGCAATCATCAGAGCCTGTAGCCCTTGAATAAGTGAAACAATTTCTGCATCTCTAACATAGATTCTACCTGTCTTCCAACCCACTCCACAAGAATGTCTTAAAGAGAAACATAACAGTCATTATGAAGGTATCTTTATCTATTTGGAAGCCCATGACTTAGAAGTGGGATGACTGTTACTAAGACAAGCTGACTTGTCATCAGTAGCATATCTACTTTTTACCAACCAGCCTCTTAATGTTCATAGTTTGGCCAGGTGGTGGAATTCAGCGAGTATTGATGTGAAGCATAAGCGAGAGATAACACTAGTTTGATGGCACAAAAATAGAAGTTGTATTTTTTAGAATTGTACTTGGGAGAATCAGATTGTCTAATTTATGTGAATTCTCCACGCTGTTGTTCAGTCTTACCAAGAAAGGCCAGATCATTTACACACTTGTTCTATATAGCTGACCGTGTACCCTATGTGGATATTTGGTATACAGGTCGAGTATCCCTTATCTGAAATGCTTGAGACCAGAAACGTTTCAGATTTCAAATTTTCCAGTTGAGCATTCCAAATCTGAAAATCCAAGACCTGAAATACCCCACTGAGCATTTTCCTTGAGCACTGTACCAGCGCTGAAAAAGTTCTGGATTTTGAAATACTTCGTATTTTGGAGTTTTTGAGTTTTGAATTTGGGATGCTCGACCTGTATATCATTGTCATGAAAGTAAATGTCTACTCATATATATATGGTTTCTACATTTATTTGTTTGTTTTTGGTGGGGTGAAATAGTTGATTCAGACAGGAAAAGCAGCAACTTTCACATGCCCTTAGTTCCCTGAAGTGCCAGCAGCTATTCATTGGTGATAGCACATGTGGCTGTATTTGAAAAAACTCTCTGCTTATTTGCCAGGCTCTAGGATAAAACTGACTGTGCTGGAGATGGAAACCCTGTGACTGGAACTGAGTATGTTCAAATGTGAAACTTAAGCCAAAGAGCAAAATATGCACTCGATCTGGTATAGGTATGAATGTGTTTGGTGTCTAGCAAAGGTGTAGATGTAGAAATTAATCATCTTCCTTTCAGACAGGGAAGGCTCCATGGAAGAAGAGGGCTTCTGTGTTTCTCTTAATTTTGTAGCTATGCCAAACTCACTTGGCTGAGCAGACTTCCAGCACTTGTGGTCTGTTCAGAACCATTTATTTTTATTTTTACTTTTGGCCCTGTCTGCCAAGCTCAGGCAGAAAGCCGAAGATATACAGTGTACAGATTTTCTGTAGATGTGAAAATCCCACTGGACCTGACAAGAATTCTTTCTCAGCCTGTCTGGCAGAACTTTTCTAGCTGAGGTTGAAGGTATGATTTTCCCAGTGTAGCAAATCTGTCTTCTCATTTTTGTCTTAATTCTTATTCACAGAGGCAGGCTTTAAAAAAATTCACATATGTGAGGAATAATAATAATTTGTCTATACTGGCTTAATGTACAGGTTTAGACAGTGTGGGCCTGCCTTTCCCACTCTGGAAGGCATTGGGAGAGTTCCTTAGGCGATGTAATAGTACGCATGTGTGACATGCCCTAATCCTGGCATGTGGCAGGGGTCTGGAAAGGCTTTGCCTTAAACTAGGCATGTCTAATAGGGTTTAACGCAACCTGTGAATTTGCCCCTGCACAAGGTCAGCTTGTAGGTCAGTGGAATGCTGCACAAATTGCATTCTCCTCCAGACTGTAATTATACCTAGGAGAAGGCCATGTGCTGCCAAGTTCAGCTGACTCTAGATAGGACTGAGATAAACTGAGGGCTTGCTAACATCCCTCAAAAACTGATTTTCAACAATTTGATATAAAACATCTCTTGTTTAAAAAAAAATGGTGATCTTGAGGTTTCTGAAGGAGCTTAGTGTAGGGGATGGTGACCAGCTGTTTTCTACCTTCCCTGAGAGCAGAAAAAGATGGTTCAAAATGGGAGCATGAGGAATTTGAGTCAAACATCAGGTAAAATAGTTCACTGCCAAAAGTCTCTTAATACTAGAAAATGACTTGGAGGATTGGATTATTACACATCAGGTAATATACATATGAGGACAAAGAAGAATGAAAAGTGAGTATGATAAGGGATCATAGACTAGGAATGGGATGAACAGTTTAATTTGTATTTACAATTAGCTGAAGTAGTGCTGTGTTGTATTGTTTGAGAGAAAATGGCTATAAATGTGTGCATTATCTAAATGTAACCTTTATAATAAAGTGTGCACATTCTTGTAAAGTAAGGTCTATACTTAAATACGTGGACTTCTGGGCCAACCCAAAGGCAGAGGGATAAATTAGATGAAATTTGTAGGTTTCTTCAGTGCTAAGTGTTAAATGACTCCAAAATCCAATTCAACCAGAGGAACATTGGATAAGCAAAATCTTTCAAATACTTACACTCTCCAGTAAATGTTTTCTGAACTGTCTTTCCTGAACAGCCTGTAGTAGCCACTTTCCCCCCCAAGAACCTATATGGAATAAAATCAAGTTGGGAGCTTAAAGCATAAATTCTATCTACTGGCTTCACGTAAACATGGAAAATAATTATTTTGACATTCATATTATTGGTTCCTGCAGCTTGATTTTTTTCGCAGGCTGCTTTTTATGTTATGTGGGGATAAGGCACTAACCTGTGGGCCAGGGGCTTTCGGGGAACCTTTCCTTTGTTATTTACCTAAGGCAAGCTAACTAACTCCTTTTAATATGATGAAGCTGGATACTAATACAGTCAGGAACCCCACTAACGTCTAACAATGAAATGTGATAAACTGACCTCATGGTTTTGTGAAAGCCTCTGCTGCTATTGGGTCTTAATGCCCGGAAGAACCTTTAGCCTAGTGGCCATGAAGAATGGTAAGAGTCTTTTCTGTTTGGACACCCAGACCATGAGTTACAGTGTCTTTTGGGGTTCATGTTCTGCAGAGCCTATCATCTCTCAAGACTCCGATGGAGAGGTTTTATAAAAGTGAGATCTGGATTTTTGTTTTGGAAAAAAGGCACTGGATGTAACATTCTTTTGGGAATGTGTTTGAGTAACCTGGATAAAGATTGTGCTAGAAACAGCCACCTGTTTCAAACCCCCTTTTTAAATAAGAGTCTTGGCATTTTCAAGGATCGTATACCTGAGAATAATTACAAACTCTTTTAAGTTACTGATCCTATGAGTAGCTCCTGTATCAGTTATTTATATATGTTTGCCCTCTTTAAACTAGTCTTTGAACTCCATTGAACAGACACACACACACACACAATTTTTATTTTGTTTGCAGTAGACATGGGAATTTGCGTATTGTGAGGACCGTTGAATTGGACTGTCTGCCTTTCAGCGTTGATACGATGACGAGCAAGGGCAGGCCTAGAAATAGAAGGCTGAAGGCTGGTCTCCTGACTTTTCTCTTAATAACTGGTTTACTATATCATGATGTTGATCCCATTCCACAGCTGGCCAAGAGGTCATTCATGAAAGCTCAGCAGGCAAAGGTTGAAAACTAGAGGGAAGGACTGTTGTAGTTTATGACTATAGTTCTCAGTTTTTGTATTTCTACTTAGATTGTGATATTGTTGGGAACCTTTTCCTTAGGCCAAATAACTGAAAAATTATCAAAATAGCACAGAATGCTAATAGCAAACAGAAGCTTAAGGAGTGGGTTGGTGCTTAATAATTAGGTTTTTAAGTTAATTATCAGTTTCTTATAACTTTTGTATTTGAAATCTGTGCTTATGTAAATATATATATTAAATTTCCTACCATAAAAAGAGCAGAATATTAAGTGTCTGATAATTTCAGGCAATTTATGATTCTAAAAATTTCCCAGATTATCACTGTGACCACCAGTCCACAGCATTCAGTAAATAAATATATAGATATGGAAGGTGTGATTCGTTGAATCTGATTTCTTTCAAGCACCGTATAAGAGATGTCAATGGATTTGGGAGACTAAATACCCAATATTAGTTTATCTTCATATAGTTTTTCTCTTCCAAGGGGAATTTTTGAAATTCACTTTTTCTGTCTAAAAGTTAGCTTACTAATAATGAATATAATCCAACAAAAGAAAAGCTAGGGAAATTTTCAGTTAATAGATGGTTCAACATAAATTACGTTCTGGTTATTTGAAACTTAACAATGATTCTAAAAAAGCATTCAGAAAGCGAAGTAGTAATATTGGTTGATAACAAATTAAAAAAAAAATCTTTGTCATGTTCCACATCTTTGTTATCACTTTTTCTTGTTCACTTCATCAGTTTTCTTCACTCTTGTCTTTTTTTCCCCTTAATATTTTCTTCCTCACTACTCTACAATAAATTCTTCGGTAATGGGTATATATCTGGGTAAGGAGGTTGTAAGATTTGATAACGAACATAAAAAATGAATTACCGTAAAAATTCGGTTAGCTGTGCTGCTTGCTTTAATGCCCCAGCAGTGAGATAGCTATACACACTTTACAGGACTCTTGAGCCTGAAGTATTGTTATCACTCTGGAAGTCCACAGGGGGCCACTAAAGGAATAAAGGTTTACAGTATTGCAATGCTCACTGCCCCCAGTGCACAACTGTCCATTTGGATTGGCTAATGTGCAGAGGAACACAATACCAGTGCTTAGTGGAGATGTAGTAAAAGGTCGTTCTATTCCCTCTTCCCTTTGAAAATGACTTTTATGTACAGCAGGCTCTTTGTAAATATTTTTTCGTCTTATTTAGCTAAGCCCTTATTTAAGTGTATTTGTATTATACCAGCCTAGTAGATCTAGTAATTGGAAAATATAGCAAAAACAATATAAAGACAATTCATAAGATGTGACTAATAAAAATCATTAAAAATGCAAAATAAAATTATGAAAACACATTTCACCTGTTTTTCAGCCAACAGTTTTAAAATTGGTAATACCTAAAGTGGGTGTGGGAACAGAAAAACAGTTGCTATCAAATACTTGGCAGGGTAAGTCTAATAAACAATTCTGAAATATTTATCAAATTTTCAAATGGGCATATTATTTTAATGATTTCTACGAGTCCTATGAAAATACAAACTTGCATGACTAAGGATCTATCTGCCTGCTTGTTCGTTGTAGCATTCTTAACAATTGACAAAATTTGGAACATTTCTTCAGACAGAGTCTTTGCTCTGTCACCCAGGCTGGCGAGCAGTGGCTTGATCTGGGCTCACTGCAACTTCCACCTCCTGGGTTCAAGCAATTCTCATGCCTCAGCCTCCCGAGGAGCTGGGATTACGGGAGTGTGCCACCACACCCACCTAATTTTTGTATTTTTAGTAGAGATGGGGTTTCATCATGTTGACCAGGCTGGTCCCGAACTCCTGGCCTCAAATGATCCACCCACCTCGACCTCTCAAGTTGCTGGGATTACAGGTGTGAGCCACAGCTTGCCTGGCCAAAATTTGGATGATTTCTAATTGTCCTTTAGTAGGGGAATACTTAAATGATGTGATGTTTTTAGAAATGGCTCTGCCTGCACTGACAAGGAAGTTGTCAGTAATGTATTTCTACGGGAAAAAAACAGGCTACACAGTGAAAAAAAAAAATGTGCAACAAAATGTATACTTTTTCTCTCTTATAGTCTTCAAGTTTCTTTTTTCCTCCTGTCTACTTCCAACACGTTCTCCTCACACCCTGCTAGCCCAATTTCTAACCAATCTCAGAAAGATCTAAGTATATATCAAAGTCTTGGGTTGTACTGAACCATTTCTATGTGTGTTCACAAGTCTAATGTGTTATTGTCCTCCATTTGTTTCCTTTCAGTTATTTTGCATATCTTAAGGAAGATCTTTGAAAGTATATGTTTCTTCTACTCTTTTTCTCGTTATTCATTCTTCATTTCTAATTCTTTTCCTTGTAGTTTGTTTGGTACTGTCCTCCAATTATGAAGGAGAGGCCAGCCCCCTTTCAGTGAAGCCTGACTCAGTCTCAGATCAGTCTGCTCTTACTCTCACTACCAACATGTCCATATGAGCCACTTTGTGACTGGGAGCATATTTGGTGGAACCCAGCCACTTTTGTCTTCTCTCTCTATCCATGGATGACATAGCGTTTGCCTCTCAGAAACTAAAAGTGGGAAAGGGGGAGGTAATGTCATCAAGATGGTGGAATAGAAAATACCGGATCCTTGTTGCCCCATGGAGATGCCAATTTAATAATACACGGGCCAGTTCCCTTTGTGAGAAATTCAGTAGTCAGTTAAGAGGCTCCTAAACCCCAGGTGAGCATGAAACCAGTTGTATTGAAGCTAATAGGAAAATTCATGGCACTCACTCATCTGACTCCCTTCCTGGCACAATACATTGATTTAGAGAAAACTACCTCCTGGCTTCTCCTTCGGGAGGGAGAGAGAAGACTGGATCTTATGTCTAATGTTCAGACTTTTGGGGAGGTACTTTGAAGACTGGTTTCTGTTGTGTGTGAATCTAAGAGCTAACAGGGAAAGATGCCAGGTTGGGAACCACTGAGAAGAAAGATGATGATATGAATTAGTATGCATTCATTGCAATTGCCCCTCACCCTTGCTCAGGGCAGAGTAAGTGAGAGTAAACCTCCAAATCCTGGCTTCTCCTTGGAGAAGGAAAAAGTCGGAGCATCTATCCAATGCTCTGGCTTTTCAGAGGGCCGCCCAAGAGACTGATTTCTGTCTTGCCCGACTTGGAGTGCTGATGGGACACAGCATACTCTAGATGCCTGGAGACTGCTGAGAACAAAAAGCTAGGTGGCCTGCAGTACAGTAGACAGAGGCCAATACAGCTCAGCAGCTTCTCCCACAGGGACTGTAGGGGAAAGAAGAGTGGAGCTTCTGTCTAGTGTTTCACCTTTTCAGTGTTGTCCAAGGAACTGTTTTTTCTTCTTCCTCTGCTTTCTCCTCCTCTTGCTCTTCTTCATCTTCACCCATCTTCTTTTCTTGTTCTTCTTCCTTCCTTTCCTTCTTTCTTCTCCTTCCTTCTTCTTTCTCCTCCTCCTTCTCCTCTTCCTCCCACTCCCCCTCCTCTTTTCTCCTTTCTCCTTTTCCTTCTTCGACTCTGTGTGTTCATGGGACTTGACATACTCTAGATGTTTGGGGGCAGAAGAGAACAAAAAGGAGCTGGACAGCTTACATCTCCAGAGAACCTGCAGTACCATAGACAGACACTAGAGAGAGCAGGGATTATGAGCTCCTGAAAAACCAAAATCCCTCTAATTTGGAATTCACATACGTAAGTCCAGAGAATATTTATCCACAGAAAAAGGCTTGAAAATCCCCCAGAGACACTAGCTGGGCTGATTGGCAAAGGTCTTTCACTGTATGAAATCAGTCTGTAAAGAATGGGAATGGTGACTTCTTTTTCAAATCCCAACACAAAGTAACAAAGCACACAAAGAAACAGGGGAGCATGGACCAACCAGTGGAACAAAAGAAATCAAACCAATCCTAAAGACACAGATGTATATGAATTACTTGACAAATAATTCAAAATAAATGTCATAAAGATGCTCAGTGAGCTCAGGAAAAAGATACATGAACAAAATGACAGTATCAACAAAGAAATAGAAAATATTATAAAGAACCAAACAAATATTGAGGCTAAAGAATACAATAACCAAATTTAAAAGCTCACTAGTGGGGTTCAATAGCAGACTTAAGCAGGAGGAGGAATCAGATAAATCAAAGAGAGGTCGTTTGAAATGATCCATTTAGAGGAGCAAAAAGAAAAAAATGAAGAGGAGGCTGGGTGCGGTGGCTCACGCCTGTAATCCCAGCACTTTGGGAGGCTGAGGTGGGCAGATCATGAGGTCAGGAGTTCAAGACCAGCATGGCCACCGTGGTGAAACCTCATCTCTACTAAAAGAACAAAAATTAGCTGTGTGGGGTGGCGCATGCCTGTAATCCCAGCTACTCAGAAGGCTGAGGCAGGCGAATCGCTTGAATCTGGGAGGCAGAGGTTACAGTGAGCCAAGATCATGCCATTGCACTCCAGCCTGGGTGACAGAGCAAGACTCTGTCTCAAAAAAAAAAAAAAAAAAAAAGAGTAAAGAAAGTCTAAGGATTGTATGGAACACCGTCAAGCAGATCAATAGACACATTGTGACAGTTACAGAAGGAGAAGGTAGAAAGGGAGGAAAGTATATGGGAAGAAATACTGGTCAGATATCTGGCGGAAGAAATAAACATTCAGATTCAAGAATCCCGATGGATCCCGATTACAAGAACTCGAAAGACCACACTGAGCACATTATAATCAAACTGTCAAAAGTTAAAGACAAAAAAGAGAATTTTGAAAGCAGGAGGTGAAAAGCAACTCATACAAGGGCACCCCAACAAGACTATCAGAAGATTTCTCAGCATGAACTTGCAGACCAGAAGGATATAGGGTAATATATTCAAAGCAATGAAAGAAAATTACCAAGTAAGAAAACCATATCTAGAAAAACTGTCTTATCAGCTGGGTGCAGTGGCTCACACCTGTAATCCCAGCACTTTGGGAGGGTAAGGCAGGTGACTCACAAGGTCAGGAGTTTGAGACCAGCCTGCCCAACATGGTAAAACCCCATCTCTACTAAAAATACAAAAAATTAGCCAGGCATGGTGGTGCGTGCCTGTAATCTCAGGTACTCGGGAGGCTGAGGGAGGAGAATCGCTTGAACCCAGGAGGCAAAGGTTGCAGTGAGTGGAGATCATGCCATTGCACTCCAGTCTGGGCGACAGAGCAAGACTCTGTCTCAAAAAAAAAAAAAAAGAAAAAGAAAAATTGTCTTTTGGCCAGATACAGTGGCTCATGCCTGTAATTCTAGCCCTTTGAGAGGCCGAGGCGGGTGGATCACCTGAGGTCAGGAGTTTGAGACCAGCCTGGCCCACATGGTGAAACCCCACCTATATTAAAAATACAAAAATTAGCCCAGCATGGCAGGGGACGCCTATAATCTCAGCTACTTGGGAGGCTGAGGCAGGAGAATCGCTGGAACCTGGGAGGTGGAGGTTGCAGTGAGCCAAGATTGCGCCATTGCACTCCAGCCTGGGTGACAGAGTGAGACTCAGTCCTCCCCACCAAAAAAAAAAAAAAAAGGAAAAAAATTGTCTTTCAAAAACAAAAGAGAAATAGATGTTCGTAGATAAATAAAAGTGTAGGGTGTTCATGACCACTAGACTTACAAGAAATGATACAGGAAGGCCTTTAAAGTTGAAATGAAAAGGGCATGACATAGCAACACAAAAGCATATGAAAGCGCAAAGCTTGTAGATAAAGGTATATATACAGATAAATACAGAATACTATAATGATGTGGATAAATCACTTTTAACTCTGGTATAGAATTTATGCCTGCCAGATATTAAAAACAAATATAATTATAAAAATACGTTAATGGATACACAATAGAAAAAATATAATTTGTTGTATCAATTACATGAAGTGTGGGAGTGGAGAAGTAAGAGTAGAATTTGTATATGTGATTGGAATTAGCTTAAAATAGATTATTATACCTATAAAACGTTTTATGTAAATCTCATAGTAACAACAAAGAAAATGCCTATAGGAGATACAACAACAAAAAGAAAAGAATCAAAGCAAGTCACTATAAGAAACAAAACACAAAAGAAGTCATCAATATAGAAAAAGACAAAACTACAAAAGCTACAAAACAATTAACAAATTAGCAATAACAAGTTCTTGCCTCTCAGTAATTACTTTAAATGCAAATAGAGAAAATTTCTCAGTCAAAAGACATAAAATTGCTAAATGGATAAAAAAAGATGGAACTATATGCTGTCTATAATAGTCATTTTAGACTCAAGGACACAGGCTGAAAGTGAAAAGGGATGGAAAAAGATATTCCAAGAGTTAATTTAAAAAAAAAACGGACATCCTTAGCTAAACTAAAAACAATTCAAAAGACAGCAGGGTGGCCATAGTTAGAATTTAAGTCAAAAACTCTAATAAAAGACAAAGAAGGGCACTATTTAATGATAAAAGGGTCAATTCACCAGGAAGATATAACAGTTATAAGTATATGTGCACCCAACGTACAAGCCAAATGTATGAAGCAAATTTTTACAGAACTAAAGGGAGAAATACACAGCAACACAGCAATGGGAGATTTCAATAACCCACTTTTGATAAATGATGTAACAAGACAGATAAACAGTAAGGAACAGAGGACTTGAGCAACACTATATACCAAATGGACATAATGGAAATAAACAGACCATTCCACCCAACAGGAATTGGGTTTTGAAACACATTCTTCTCAAGTGCACATTCTCCAGGATAAGTCACACTTTATGTCAGAAAGCAAGCCTTAACAAATTTTTAAAAATTGGAATTATACCACGTATCTTTTCTGACCACAATGGCATGAAACTAGAAATCATAGGAAGAAAACTGGAAACATTATACGTACAGGGAAATTAAACAGCACACTTTTGAACAACCAGTGGGTCAAAGAAGAAACCAAAAGGGAAATTGGAAAATATCTTGCGACAAACAGAAACAAAAATACAACATACCAAAACATATGGGATGCAATAAAAGCAGTACTAAGAGTAAGGTTTTAGGGTGAACACCTATGTTTAAAAAGATTTCAAATAAACAACCTGACTCTACACCTCATGGAACTAGAAAAAGAAGGATAAACTAAGCCCAAAGTTAGTAAAAGAAATGAAATAAGGATTTCAGCAGAAATAAAGCAAAATAGAGTATAGAAAAACAATAGGAAAATAGTCAACACAACCGAGTTGGTTTTTTGAAAAGATAAACAAAATGGACAAATCATTAGCTAAATTAAGGAGAAAAAGAAAACACAAGTATATAAAAAATGAAAGAGAAGACATTAACAACTGATGCCACAGAACTGGAAGGATTACAAGAACCTACTATGAACAATTACATGCCAAAAAATTGGATAACCTAGGAGAAATAGATCAATTCCTAGAAATGTACAACCTAGCAGGACTGAATCATGATGAAGTGGAAAATCTGAACAGACCTGTAACAAGTAAGGAGATTGAATTAGTAATCAAAAACCTCCAGAGAAAAGCCCAGAACCAGATGGCTTCAGTGGAGAATCCTACCAAACATTTAAAGAATAATTAACAGGGAAGCAGTGCTTCTCAAACTCTTCCAAAAAATTGAAGAGGTCACCCTTCCAAATTCATTTTATGAGAACAGCATTACTCTGATACCAAAGCCAAAGACATTACAAGAAAAGAAAACTACAGGTCATTATCTCTTACAAATATAGATGTTAAAATTCTCAACAAAGTACTAGTAAACTTAATTGTCTCACTCTGTTTCCTAGGCTGGAGTGCAGTGGCACAATCTCAGCTCACTGCAACCTTGGCCTCCCGGGTTCAAGTGATTCTCCTGCCTCAGCCTCCCAAGTAGCTGGGACTACCAGGCACGTGCCTCCATGCACAGCTAATTTTTTATATTTTTAGTAGAGATGGGGTTTCACCATGTTGGCCAGGCTGGTCTCTAACTCCTGACCTCAAGTGATCCGCCTGCCTCGGCCTCCCAAAGTGCTGGGATTACAGACGTGAGCCACTGCACCTGGCCTAGTAAACATAATTTAATAGCACATTAAAAGGATCATATACCATCACCAAGTGTCAATTATCTCTCGAATGCAAGGAAGGTTCAACATATGAATATTTATCAATATGATATATTACATTAAAAGAACAAATGATAAAAATATTTTGATAGATGCAGAAAAAGCATTTGAAAAAACTCAACACTGTTTTCTGATAAAAACTCATCAAACTGGGAATAGAAGGAAATTACCTAAAGAAGGAAATATTCTTTAGAAGGAATAGAAAGAAATAAAGACCATATACTAAAAGTTCAAAGCTAATATAATCAAGGTTGAAAAACCAAAAGCATTTCCACTAAAATCAGCAACAAGACAAGGATGCTCACTCATGCTACTTTATTCAACATAGTACTGAAAGTCATAGAGACATTAATCAAGAGAAAGAAATAAAAGGCATCAAAGTTGGAAATGAAATAGTAAGATTATCTGTGTTCACAGATATGATCTTATATGTAGAAAACCCTAAGGATTCCCCAAAAAAGCAAACTGTGAAGAACTATGAAAAACATTCAGCAAACTTACAGGATTCCAAATCAACAAACAAAAATTCGTTGTGTTCTTATAACACAAAAATATTAAGTACCTGGAAGGGAAATTAAGAAAACAATTTCATTTAAAATAACATCCAAAAAAATGAAATACTTAGGAATAAACTGAAGAGGGTAAAAGACTAGTACAGACTAGTTTTGAAAACTATAAAACATTCCTTAAAAAAATTTAGGAAGACGCAAATAACTGTAAAGACATCTCATGTTTATGGATTGAAAGAATTAATATTATTGAATGTCTGTATTCCCCAAAGCAACATACAGATTGAGTGCAGTTCCTCTTAAAATCCCAGTGGCTGCTTTGCAGAAATAGGAAAAAACAATCCTAAAATTTGTATGGAACCACAGAAGACCCTGAGTAGCCAAAACCACCATGAGAAAGAACAAATCTAGGGAACTCAACACTTTCTGAATTCAAAACAAATTGCCAAGCTGCAGTAATCAAAACAGTATGGTATTGGCATAAAGACAGACATTATAGGCCAATAGAACAGAATAGAGAACCCAGACATAAACCCAAGCATATACAGGCAAATGTTCTTTGACAAGGGTGCCAAGACTATACAATGTGGAAAGGATAGTCTCTCCAACAGATGGTGCTGGGAGAACTGGCTATCCACACACGAAAGAATGAAATTGGACCCTTATCTTGGAACATATGCAAAAATCAACTCAAAATATATTAGAAACTTAAATGTGAGACTTGAAACTATAAAACTTTTTTTAAAAATAGGGAAAAGTCCTCTAAAATTGATTTTGGCAGTTGTTTCCTGGATATAACATGAAAAGCATAGACCACCCCCCCCAAAAAAAAGCAAAAATAACAGATGCACAAAGGGGACTATGTTAAATGACAAAGCTTCTGCTCAGCAAAGGAAACAATCAACGGAATAAAAAGACAACTTACAGAATGGGAAAAAATATTTGCAAACCACATGTCTGATAAAAATGGGCTAAAGATTTATCCAAACATTTCTCCAAAAAAGGTATACAAATGGCCAACATGTATAGGAAAAGATGCTCAACATCACTAATCACCAGGGAAATGCAATTCAAAATCACAATGAGATAATCCCTCACACGTGTCAGAATGGCCACTGTCAAAAAAAAAAAAAACACGAAAAATACCAAGTTTTTTTGAGGATGTAGACAAAGTGGGACCTTTGTACACTGTTGGTGGAAATGTAAAATGGTGTAGTCACTATGGAAAACAGTATGAAGTTCTTTAAAAATTTAAAAATAGACCAGGGACGGTGGCTCACGCCTGTAATCCCAGCATTTGGGGAGGCCAAGGCAGGCAGATCATGAGGTCAGGAGATAGAGACCATTCTGGCTAACACGGTGAAACCCCATCTACTAAAAATGCAAAAAATTAGCCGGGCGTGGTGGCGGGCACCTGTAATCCCAGCTACTTGGGAGGCTGAGGCAGGAGAATGGTGTGAACCCGGGAGGCAGAGCTTGCAGTGAGGCGAGATCAAGCCTCTGCACTCCAACCTAGGTGACAGAACGAGACTCCAGCTCAAAAAAAAAAAAAAAAAAAAATTTAAAAATAGAACTACCATATGATCCATTAATCTTTCTTCTGGATATTTATCCAAAAGAATTGAAGTCACTGTATTGAAAAGATATTCCCATGTTGCAGCATTCACAATAGCAAAGAGATGGAGACAACCTAAATGTCCATTGATGGGCGAATGGGTAAAGAAAACGTGGTGTGTACATACAGTGGAATATTACTTGACCACAAAAAAAAAGGAAATCTTGTCATTTGCTACAACATGGATTGGCCTGAGGACATTATGCTAAGTGAAAATAATCTAGTCACAAAAAGATAAATGCTGCATGATTCCACTTATATGAGGTATCCGTGGTGGTCAAACTCAAAGGAATGGAAAGTAGAATGGTGGTTCCCAGGGGCTGGAACAACGGTGAATTGGAAATCTGCTATTCTGTGGGTATAAAATTTCAGTTATGCAAGGTGAAAAAGTTCTAGAAATCTGCTGTATAACATTGTGCTTGTGGTTAATAATGTACTATACATTTAAATTTTTGTTAATAGGATACATTTCATGTTGTGCACTTTTCATAAAAATAAAGAGAAATTAGTGTTAAGCCTTCAAAGCCATGGGAGAAAAAAAAGACGAAGAGACTAAGAGGATTTAGGACGTATCATTCTGTGCCCATTGTGTCCCTACCATTGTAGTTGGTTTTGAGAAACCTGGTGGTATTTCACAAGAGTGGCTACATGGAAACATAGAAGCATCTTTTTGAAAATTTACTTAAAAGTAGACAGAGAATTTGGTTCAGGTAGGGAAGAGAATTCAAAATGCTCCAACTTCACCACTGCTTAGCTGCCCCCAGCCCCTTTTTAGGAAATCAGCATCAGATTTCCAAACAAAAACGTCTTAAGGCATTAGTCCCAGTAAAGGTAACACTCAGCAAATACCTGGTTGTGCCAAGTCATTCGACAAAATTCCAAGCATGGCTTATGGTGATAACATCCTTTCCACAGTTAAGCCTGGTTGTATAATGGGGTGAGGGGTAGATTTGCCTCATTTTACTCAGGGACAGACAGAATCAATATCTTTCTTGCTCTTTTACTCTCTCGTGATCTCTCTCCTGCTTTCTTTTAATTAGCTAACAGAAAAACGTGCATTTGTGCATTACCTTTCTTGTAGGCAGACTATTACTGGTAGTTTTCAGGGCCCTAACTGGATAGCTTGGTGCGTGTTCATTTGAAGAAACTTTTGCAACCCAGCTGTGATCTTGTCATAAATTTGATCCTGTTCCTGTGTCCTTGTCATTGATGTGTATGCCATGGTTGTGGTTGTATCAGTCACCATCCTGGACACTTAAGAATAAATCTAGTCAATTCCCAAAACATTTCTCTTTTTGAATTTGCACTCCAGTTAGTTTAGGTGATGCTTTTATTTGCCTTTTTGACCAGCAAACTTCTTACGACTTGATCTGTCTCAGTCCCCTCCACATCCCCAGAATACAAAGCAATGCCAGGCACATGTAATGTGTACAGTAAATATTTTTTGAATGGGTGCATGGCTGAATAGTTATTTAAAACTAAATTGACTTTTCTTAATTTTTGTATTGGATGAAGAAATCATTTGACTTTAAATTTGGGTTCTCTAAGAAAAAGCCAGAAATTGCATTATTAAGGAAGATATTGTATTATGCTTAATTGCCTTTTTTTCTTTTACTTTCATATAAAAAATTACTGAGTACCTTCTCTATTTCTGTTTAAAACTCCTAAAATTCTGTATGCCTCAAGAATCTTTCTCTCTAAGGCGAATGTTGACATGCTTAAACATATTGACTGAAAAATGAGATTTTTTTCCTTTACATCTTGATTAATACTTAGTATTTACTATCTTTTAGGTCTAATTGTTATATGAAAGTAGCCATTCTGAACAGGTAAAGGAAAAAAATATCTGGCAATAATTGATTCAAGATCGATTAATCAACAGGTAGTTAGACAATTAGGCAGTTAGATCATCTTTATTGGAACAAACTATTGTTATCCCTTACTTTTCAACCAGCAAGCAACTCAGCTATTACAGTAATAATACAAATGTAGATGTTTGTTACCATTTAGTCTTGTCTTCACAGTAGTTTGGCAATTCTGTAAGTACCTAGGTGGGAAGGAAAGCACAGCTGTTCAGCCTAGTTTGTATTTTAACCAGCAAAGCACATTAAAAACATTTGTAAGATTTGCGTTTTGTGGGTGCTTCTCTTTTATTTTTGTAGCCCTGCCACATGAGAGGAAAGAGAGTTTTTTCCCTTAGTGGCAGCTTCGTGATATGTTATTAGGGAGCTGATTTGGTTTACTAGTTGTAGAGAAACACAAAACTATGTAGACTTCTCCATGGAATATTCATAAAGGTTGAAATAACTGGCAATGAGGTATGTGGGGTTTCTATGAAGATTGTGAAAATACATATTATTATAAAAAATAATTTTAAGGCCAAGTGTGGTGGCTCACACCTATAATCCCAATACTTTGGGAGACCAAGGTGGGAGGATGGCTTGGGCCCAGGAGTTTGAGAGCAGCGTTGGCAATATAGTGAGACCTCACCTCTACAAAACATCAAAAAAAAATAAAAATTAGCCAAGCATGGTGGCCTGCACCTATAGTGCTTGCTACTCGTGAGGGTGCAAGGATCCCTTGAGCCCAGGAGTTCAAAATTACAGTGAGCTGTGATTGCGTCACTCTACTCCAGCCTGTGTGACAGCACTGGATACTATCTCAAAAATTAATTAATTAATTTAAAACTAGAGCTTTGTGTGCAAGGTATTATATTGTTTATATTAATAATAACAAATAGGAAGTAACCTCTCTGAAACAGAAAATCTTTAAATAAATATATGTCAAGAACTATATTAAGTGCTTTGCATATAGTCATTTAATTTCTAAAATAAATGTATGGGCCAGGTGCAATGACTAATGCCTGTAACCCCAGCACTTTGGAAGGCTGAAATGGAAGAATCACTCGAATTTAGGGTTTGGGATCAGATCAGCCTGGGCAACGAAGTTTTTATAGAGACCTTGTCTCTATAAAAAAATTTAAAAATTAGCTGAGTGTGGTGGCGCCTGCCTGTGATCCCAGCTACTCTGAAGGCTGAGGCAGGAGAATCACTTAAACCCAGGAGGTCAAGGCTGAGACAAACTCTGATCACGCCACTGCACTCCAGCCTAGGTGACAGAGCTAGACCTTCTCTCAAAATAAAATAAAAGTATAGACTAAATATAGTCAGCCCTTCATGATGAGGAAATCAATTCATAGAGGTTGTCACTTTACCAAGGCCATATCACTGGTGGCTGACTCAGCTGTTCATGCTTTTTTCCCTAAATCACTCAGAAGATGACATTACTAAAAAGATTGGAGGCTATGAAGTGACTTCACCAGTAGCAACATGAAAATATTCCAATGATAAGTGAAAAAGATGGATACCACATTCTGTACATCTTGATGCTGGTATAACTTAGTACTTGAGTAAAATGATCACAGTAACATATAAAGATTTAGTGTTTGTATTAGGCTGATGGAATTTTGTGTGTTTGTTTTGTAAAACGTCTGTCATTGTGTAAGATGTCTATAATTGTGCATAAGTTACTTCCCAATTAAGTATTATTTAAAGAAGAGTGCGTGCAGCATCAATTTAGTTCATCAATCAGTGTATCTAAAAAAATTTAATGTTTTTGGTGTGTGTCCTGAAAGACTGCATGGTCATTTGAGCTTGTATTCTTTTTTTTTTTTTATTTCTAATTTTAGATCATCAAATTGTTGGATGGAAAACGATCTCAAACTGTGGGAATCTTGATATCTAGTTTACATTTAGAAATGAAGGATATCCAACAGGGTAAGTCTTTTCTATCACTTTTGTTTTACTTTTTTCATTTTTTAAAAAACATTTCATTCTGAAGAATGTCAAACACATACAAAATTAGAATGCCCTAATGAATCCTATATACCCAATACTCAGCTACAGAACCATCAACTCACTCTTGTTTTATCTGAAAACGCCCCCCTCTCACCAAGTAGGTTATGAAGCAAATTTCAGATGCTTTATAAGTCATCTGTTAAAAATGTTAGTATTATTGCTAAAAAATAAGGATACTTTATTTATTTATTTGTTTTACAGGTGGGGTTTTGCCATGTTGCCCAGGCTGGTCTCAAACTCCTGGGCTCATGCAATCTGCCCACCTTGGCCTCCCAAAGTGCTGAGATTACAGGCATGAGCCACCGCGCCCGGCCCAGGGGTAGTTTTCCAAACAATACTCCATCCAGTGCCATTACCCTTCCTTTAAAAACATTAATCGTAGTTACTCAGTATCATCACATAAGTAGTTCTAATTTCTCTGTTGTTTGTATACTCATTAATTCATCCATTCATTTATAGTTAGTTTAAATGAGGATCCAGACAAATTCCATGCATTGCCTTTGACGTGTCTTTCAAATTTATTTTAATCTAGAAGTTTCTACCCTCCATTTTTTCCCCTTTTGTAATTTATTTGTTGAAGAAACCAGGCCACTTCTCTTGTAGACTTTCCCACATTTTAGATTTTGCTGATCATGTTGCTGTGTTTTTATTTATCATGTTCCCCTGTCCCCTGTTTTCTATAAACTGTCTGATCTAGAGACTTAATCTGAGTGGAAGAATACATCATAGATGCTATTATGTTTTCTATCAAGAAGTGCATAATATTTAGTTATCTGTGATGTTAGTGAGCACTTATGATCTTTGCCTAGATTTATTATTTCATTGGAAGATTTCAAAATAATGATGTACTAATTCCATCATTTCTTCTTTATTAGCTGGAATACTTCTAGGGAGAAATACTTTCCTTCATTTGGTTACGTCATTGTTTCTTAATCCTTTCGTTTTCAAAATGTTGTTATTTCTATTTGGTTATCTTTGGCTCAATTTTAGATAAAAGACATTTAAAGAGAAGAGATTTTGTGTGCACATATTTTTATTAGTATCTAGAAAAGTAGACCAGAACACATCATACCTTTTCAAAATCTGTGTCTCGCATGAAAACAATACTCCCCTTTCTCACTAATTAATTAAATGTAAATCTTTGGGAGTTTTTTTGGTTTTTGGTTTGGTTTGTTTTGAGACGGAGTTTTGCTCTTATTGCCCAGGCTGGAGTGCAGTGGCATGATCTCGGCTCACCGCAACCTCTGCCTCCCGGATTCAAGTGATTCTCCTGCCTCAGCCTCCCAAGTACCTGGGATTACAGGCATACGCCATAACGTACAGCTAATTTTTTAAGTAGAGATGGGGTTTCTCCATGTTGGTCAGACTGGTCTCGAACTCCTGACCTCAGATCATCCACCCGCCTTGGCCTCCCAAAGTGCTGGGATTACAGGCATGAGCCACTATGCCCAGCAAATGTAAATCTTTATATTGACATTTCACTTATATTTTCTGAGTGATAATACAATCTCTTAGATGGTTTCAGTAGAATTTAGTATGAGTTTCACAGTGGAAACATCTGAAACCACACGGCCCTTTGGGTTTCAGTTCATGTTGTTTAGTTGTTTGACTTTGCTACTCAGCAGAATACCCATAGGTCCTGACCTACAAGACACTTAAGTTACTTTCACATCACCTGCTACTTTTCCATTCAAGGGAGCTTTGTTAGGGACTTAAAATTTCACTGCATTACAAAAATTAAAAATTCCACAAAAAACTAAAACATCTTAAATGATAATCACAGAGCATTCAGATAAGCTATATAGTATTTAAGCTCATTAACAGAGCTGAATACATAAGTGTGAATATGAAACCTCAGATACAGTGAGTTTGGCAGAGGGTGGCTAAATAGGCCTGTCATTGAAATTAGAATGGGATTCTTCAGGGACTTTAGAAGAATCTCAAGTTAGATCTTCCAGAAGAATTGAGTTTCTGAAAAATTCACATCAGAAGAATGTGATGTTAGAGCAGAGGGAAAAAAGGAAAAACAAAAACAACTGTTTTCAGGGGAGTTTATAGTCTTTTGGTAAAGGACTGACTCTTTTGAAGCAGTTATTGAAGTTAGGGATTCTTCAGGTATCACAAAACGGTCTTGTCTTGACAGTGGTCTCCATGAGCCTGGTGAAACTCAAGTGTGCTTGATTTCATCACCATGATGTGTAACGCTGTGGATGTGAGTTTTCACAATGTCCATATAACCTTAGACTGTATTCCGTTTGTTTTAAGCATGTCCTACTGCAGTGCGTCAGATTTCCCCATGGATAGAAGTCATTCCAGCCATGTGATAGTCCAGTTACCAGCTCAGGACTGTAAACTTTCCCATGGCATTCTAGCCTTATTAGATTGAATGTTTACTGTGAGTTTGAAAAGATATTTGTCGATCCAGACCTTTTCCAATGTTATACTCTAGATAAGAACATGCTTCTGTGAAGCGTAAGTGAACTTTCATTTCAGCGTCGGAATGTTGACTGTAGCATCACAGACTTCTAGTCCTTGTGGGAACTTTATTGTTCGTTTTCCTTCCTCAAGCACCTCTGTGATCCACCGCAAAGTTGGCTCCTAAGTTCTAAAAAACATCTCCATTCCATTTCTTCGTTTAGTAATGCATTCCAGATGAATATGGCGCTATAACTGGAGGTTAGTTTTCCTTTGGAGTCATTGACTGACACTGGCATCTGAAGGTCATTAGGAGCCCAGGCTGTATCAGTTATATTTCATTCTGAATTTGTGTGTGGAATGTACTTGGCCTTGTGTTGTCACCCTGGTGAAAGGACTCCCTGTGCTGATGTTGGCCTAGAAGGTTTATTTTAATGTGAGAGGGGCTATGGTTAGATATGACTGGAGGAGGCCAGCTGGCCACCTGGCAAGATCTCACAGCCGACCAGCCCTGGTGAAATGACCACAATTCAGAGGGTATTCTTCAGCCCTGTGGTCGTATATTCACCTTTAGCCATGCACAAAGCCCAGAGGGATTAACTCATACTTTCCAAACTCACGAGAAGCTGATGTATAAACCAGCAAGCCAGTATATTCACTTAGAGGAGAGTATTCCTTCTTACTACAACAAAACAAAAATTTGTCACATTTATTGATTGTTTTCTCCACATCATTTGTCTCTACCTGCCATTTTCCCCATTAAAATGTCATTTCCATCACTCTGTTTCGGCATATGCATAATAAGCACACAGTAAATATCTTTTTGAATGCAAAGAAACAGGCATAAACAGGTTTAGAGACAAAATACAGTACGTGATTCTCGGAAAAGTCTACCATTAAGTTGATAGGAGTAGAAGTACTTACAGGCATTCTGGATCGCTTCAGGCATTCCAGTTTTCCAAATGGCAATGACATTTCAATTTTTCTGAGATTGCAGCTTTGTCACCTTGATAACAGTTTTGTGTGTTTCAGTCTGCAATTGTCTCCCACAAATAGATCATCTGGCTTTTACTGGTTTGGCTCTTTAAGAGCAATCTTCTCTTCTTCTTTTGTAAGAGGAGCACTTCTCTGTGCTCTCCTTAACACAGCCTACACTCTCCATTCAGGAAGAGTTTTGGTTCTCTATACCTTAACATCTGACAGGTAACAAGGAGCAGGGCTAGTGTTCATTCCTTTATGCATTTCTTTGCCAGGAATTTCTATGATGATTAAGCATTGTTTGCAAATAACTGGGCTAATGTGTCATGCATAAAAGTCATATATTCAAGTGTTCGTTGAATTTAATTCAGTTTTTAAAAAATACAGACTTAATCTTAAACTAGATAGGATCAGAATGTCATGTATTCTATTCCAGTGCATTTGGACAAAACTGCCTGCTTGCCTGCCTTCTTTCCTTCCATAAAACTGTATTGAGTGCCAGCTCCGTATCAGGTGTCATGACTACAACAGCACATAAGATCAGGCTCTAACATCCTCAGGCACACCCAGGATGGTGGGAGAGATGTAAAGCAGCCCAACATTATAGTAGAATTGGCTATGAAATAACAGAGCAGTATCTTGACTCTTCCTGTAAAAGTTAAGTCTGAGAGGATGAAATAGTGGTCATCACACAGAGATGGAGCTTTTCCAGTTGAGGAAAGAGCATGAAACAGAACGTGAAAAACAGACATATGTAATCCCTGACTTTGGGAGGCCAAGGCAGGTGGATTGCTTGAGCCCAGGAGTTCGAGACCAGCCTGGCCAACATGGCGAAACCCCATCTGTACAAAAAACACAAAAATTAGCCAGGCGTGGTGGCACGAACCTGTAATCCCAGCTACTTGGGAGGCTGAGGTGGGAGAATTGCTTGAGCGTAGGAGGTGGAGGTTGCCGAGATCACGCCACTGTACTCCAGCCTGGGCAACAGAGCAAGACTCTTACCTCGAAAAAGAAAAAAAGAAAAAAAAAGAGAGACACAGCTGGAGTATATAGATTGTATATATGAATGTGGGTTGTTTTAAGATAGAAGGCAAGAAACACAAGCAGCATCCAGACCAGGAAGATCCTGAATAGCATCACAAGAAATGTTTATATTATTGCATCAGTAATGGGGACAAGAAATCTAAGAAGGGCCATGTTGTGATCTGATTTTGAATGCAGCAATATCTATCACACTGTTCATGGAAGACTGGCCTCTAATGTTTTCCATGCTTGGCCAAAACATAGATCTCTTACTTCACTTTGTCCCACCTGCATCTCATCTCACTGCACTCTAGCCAACTACAGTGGTCTTTGATTTCTTACAGAGGCCAAGTACTTTTCTTACTCTTTGTCATTGCATGCACAACACATTTTGAATGAACAGTTCTGCACGCTCCCTCTGTTTGAAACGCTTTTCCACCCCACTCTCTATGTAGCTAGGTGTTTTTCTTTAGGTTTCAGCTTAAATGTCACCTCCTAGGAGAGCCTTCCTGGGTCCTCCCACCCTAATACAGGTCATCCTAATTTAATACTCTTATTTCCTTCACAGCAACTAATATTTTATTTGTTCATCTACTTACGTTTTTATTTACATCTACCACGAGAATATAAGCTCTAAAAAGGAGACTGCTCACTGATGTATCCCCAGCACCTTGCACCTGTGTCTGGCACCCAGGTGATGATCATGAAGTGCCTGTTGAATGAATAAAGAAAAATAGGACTGAAGGTGGAGAAATCCTTTAGAAGGGATTGTATTTGTTCAGATGATAAATGACAAAGGTCAGAACTGAAGCTATGTCTATAGAAATGTAGAGAAGAGACCACGTATGAGGGATATTTGGAGAGAGAATTGCTACAGTTGCTCACATCAGATGCAAGGAGTAATACAGAAGACTTTTGGCTGTACCTTGGGTTTCTGGCTTTAGCAGGAATGTCTATAATGGTGCCCCAAGCCAGAAACTGAAAACACAGGTGCAGAAGCAGGGCTTGAAGCATAAAGGTAAATTCTGTTTTGGATGATTTGAGTGTGAGATGACTGGAAACATCTCAGCTAAAGTGTTCAGTGAGCATCTAAAAATCTACCTTTGTGCTAGTGGTAAGCAGATAGGGCTAGGTTAGACATAACATACTCCCAAAAGTAACCTTTATCCCTTTATTTCTACCCAAGATAGTGTTAGATATCTTGTAGAAGAAAGCCAAATCCATATGCTGGCTGAAGTGAAAACACTGAATCACTAAAGGAAAAGCCTTGGTTGTAGAGGGAGAATGGTTTCAGGAGGGTGACCATAATACCAAAAGCACTTGCATTTGGTCCAGGAGAGACTCTGAATAAGTAATCTACTTACTGCTGGTTTTCCATCTGCTAGATAGGATGACTTATATTTAAAAGCATTTGGCATCCTGGGTCACAGTGACTGCCTACATGATTGCAAATTAGTGTTTTCATTCCATGTTACTGAGTTCCTCTTATTCTTGTCCCAGGGGAGATAGAAAATTGCTGTTGACTATTCTTGATATAAACGTTCATATGCATTGCAACAGACTAGATGCCAGAAACCTCCTGGCATTCATTTGGAATTTCCCATACACGCAGAATTAATATTTATAATATTTAAATAACATCAAGATAAAACATCCTTTATTTAGTTCTTACTAGTTCAGAACGTCAGTTTGAGAGATCAGCTGCAACACTGGCTTTCTTTCTGTTTGGGAATCTCAGTTCAAAGTGTACAAAAGGGATGTCAGCTATGTGCTCAGAGTCTAAAACCCAGGTCTGAGAATGCCCGCTGGACCTTGTTTCCTTTTGCCTTAATAATTGCCAGAAATCTTTGTCAAAGTTTATGCAAGTTGTCTAAAACGTAATGAATTCGACCAGGCATCTGAAATCCAACATAACTTATCTAGGACTTTCCTGAGGAACAATCTCACTCTAGCCTAGAAGAGTGTCTACTCAAAAGGCTTTTGGTCTTCAGAATTTTTTTATCATGCACCCCAACAGTAAAAAGTTTGAGTGCATGCTTCTCAAGGTCTATTTTCTAAAATATAAGTGTAGGACATAACTAATATGCATGTTATAAAATATATGAAAAAAATATGAATTAAAATAAGATTAGTAATATTTTTAAATGTCTTGCTAATTTTGATGGCTTTGGGTTCTCATGAGCCTGATATCTCAAGGCTCAATATGCGATTACAATGAGTCTCATTATTAACAGTAATGAAGTTAAACCCACATTTTAAGTAGCCTTAGTGATAAATTCTGTTTATGGGGATCAACTTCTTGGCGGGTGCCATTTGGCTATCCTTGTTTTTACCCACTTCCATAACTGATGAAGAGTTTGTACTAGCAACCAAAGTGTCTGCTCTACCATTTTCCTATTGTTGATGGATTATCTTAAATCTGGGGTTTCACTGCAGGAGGCTTTTGAAGCCAACTTGTTTATTTTGTGAAGTTTAGTTAAAACCAGATTTTAGAATAAGAAAACTTCATTTAATACCCCCCCCCCATCACAATATGTTGAAAGCAAAGGAACAAGTGAGCATGCCATGTCTGAAAGAGTTTATTCACCAAAAGTGCCATGTGAACCTGACCTGCTGACATACAGACTAAATAAATGGGCAGTTTCAATTAACTTATTAAATATAGGTAGAGCTAAATTTTTTAAAATGTTAGATAAATATAAGTAGTCACTCTAATGTTTTCCTTTCCTTTTCCACCTTTTCCTCCCTCCCGCTGTGTCTAAAACACCTAAGCAGCGGGGCTCCCACCTACCCTTTCTAAACCATTCTGCATTCCTTCACTCGCAGAGCTGAGCCCAGAAAGCAGAGGGTGGCATTTCTTTGTACTTTACCTTCAGGCAACTGGCTGAGACCATCCAATCTGCCTGGAATGTAATTTTGGCTTAAAAGAACCAGAACTAATGGACAAACAGAAGCAGCTTAACCCAAACTGTTTCTCATTCCACTGCCCTCTGGAGAATAGAGGGGATATAGAAGGGGAAGTTTTGTGAATTCTATGCCCTGTGCCCTTCTTTGAGGTTTGAACCATGGACAATCTTAATTGTGCCTGTAAAAGGAGACCTTGGGCAACTTGAGGCATAGTACATGCCTGGACTTAGGAGAGAATTTGGATTTTTGCTTTATGAGATTGAGTGATTTTGAAGTTTTGTAATAGATTAGATAAGTATCCCTTTTGCGATTGTCCATTTCTTCCACCACCCAGGCAGCTCCTGTTCACTGTGTGTTTTATACTTGTCTCTTACTCCATCAGAGCCCAGGTTAACATGACACAATAGCAGGCATTTAGCAATTTAGATAAGATTATAAACTATACTATAGTCTCTTGATTTTTTTTTTTATCTGTTTGGATGCAACTTTTGTTTGTGTTTCTTCGTGTGCTGTGTGCCTTAGTTTTCCTTGTTAGTCAGTTTTGGCATGCAGTGTAAAATTACAATTATTGTTATATATTCAAGAAAATTAGACTTTATGTTACTAGAGATTTTATTTTATTTTTATTTAAGATAAGGTATTTTCAAGTTCCAGGTTTCTTTTTTTTTTTTTTAAAGAAATTCTGTCTGCTGTGCCTTAGCTGCAATATTGATTATTTTTGAAGAACTGCAAATAGTTTGTAACAAAGATTAAAGCTTAATCATTTTATTGCATATGTTGAAATAGCATATTAGAAGTGAACCATGTATTAGCATGAATTAAATAATGGTGGAACTATGAATGTATATACTAAATAAATGAAATTTTCATAACATGGGCTGTATGTGCTTCCCACTCTGGGATTGCTGATCAATGTAAAAAGCATATGATGCCATTTAGAGACCGTGGTTTCTTTGTAGCCTTTTGTGGGTAGTTTGTTCTTAATTGGTTAATTCATTGAAATTTTTTTTAGATGGTAAGGATTTTAAGTGGAAGATTATTTATAGCCTGACATCTATGAAAATGAAATATAGTCTTCGTCCAGTAAATTACCACTGCCTTGGAGGATAGTTGGGGTGGTTGTCGAATTGAGCTTGGGAAACTAAGCAGTGTGACTTTGTGCCTTAGTTTCATCATCTGTAAAACTAGAAACAACAAACGCACCCGCCTCATATGATTAAATACAAAACACTTAGAACAATGCCTGGTACAGAGGAAGCTGCCAATAAATTCTATCAGTTATTAAGTATTAATCCCCAATAAAGTCTGACTGCTGTCCTCACCCTGTGGTGGGGTGGACAGAGATTCTTTTAAGCTGCTACTTAATTGGTGCCCTTAAGCGTCTCATTTGGATACTTGCATAGAGTGAGGATTTGTGCATATCTGGGTTTGCACAGGTATGCCTGGTGCTTATTGGAGGTGGAACCTAGTGTCCAGTAGGAGAAACGCAAGGTATAGGTTATAGGAGAACTATGACCATTTTGAAGAGGCTTGTTACAGAGCTCTTCAGCGGGAGCAGATCTGTACGGTCCCCTGGCCTTGCCTCCGAGTGGTCCTTCCACGCTCCACACCCCTCTCTGCTGGCTCCCCTTCTTTCCACTTCTTGCAGTTTTTTTCATAGACTTGGTGTTTGCTCTCAAGGAAGACCTCATTGTTGGGAGGGAAAACTGTGGGAAGATGTTTCTGCCTTCCCTTTCCTCAACTCTCAGATTGTACTACTGCCTCTTCCCATGAACCCCGTGTTATCGTTTCCTTTGTAGAGGTCACGAAGTAGGTTTGTCAGTTTTGTGGGATATAGGTGACATGAGAGTTTCAAGAAACCAAGTCCTTCTATATTTCTTTCCCTGCTCTGTTCTCTTTTTGTTACTGATTGAATTTCTATCGAGTTCTGAAAAATACCAGTATTTTGGGCAAAGCAGCTAAGGTTTATGTTGGCTGTTGCAGAGTTAACGTTGTAAACAAAATAATTTCTGCTAATAGAGTCAAGTAATCCTATCAAACTTTGCTTTCCTGGGCTGGACCAGACTATATCTAGTCCATTTGCAAAACATTATTACATACCCGCTTTGTGCAAGAGGCTTACATCAGTCACTTAAGGAAATAAAAAGAAGAATAAAACGGGCTACGTACAAATCATTCTCAAAACCACCGTCAGCCAAAACCTGGTGAGCCAACCCAACCCTACCTACCTGTGGCATCTCCCACACTTCGGATGACCAGATTTACTTTGGCTAATCTTAACAGACTATACAAGGTATGCCTTTCTCACCACCGTGTCCCATGCTTCTTGCTCAAAGGTGCTCCCTCAGTCAAAGAGAACAACTCCCTTAAATAACTCTGCCTGTCTTTTTACTCATTAGAAGCCGTTCGAACAGCAAGTGCATTCTTTGTTTATATGGGCATGGTACACTTGGAGAGAGAAGTGTTCAGGGTTGAAAAATGGCTGGAGAGCTGAGAGAATCCTGCATGTTCTTTCTACTTAACCCTGGTCTTGTGAAAAGCCATCTCTTACCCGGAGAGGGAATTTTCCCTGTTGTATAAGACCCTGACCCCTTGCATGTGCCCTAAAGCAGGCACATAGTTTTTATGTGTGCCTGTTAGTTTGAATTTGTGATACTGATCTGCTTTTTGTCCCTGCTGACGGTTATTATATCTTAATGGGCGAAACACTACTCTAATGATCCTTGTGTATATAATTCTTGTGGTACAGAGCAGGCACCAGAGGACCACATAAAAATGTTTGCCTCAATTTCCCTGCAAAAAAGAAGCCCAGAAACCAGACTTGACCAAGTAACAGATTTTTAAAGGTAAAGGAATCCAATAAAATTACCAGCTTTTCACAGCGTGTGTCTACTTCCTTTTGACATATTGTGAGGTGTAGGTGAAATATTCTAACCGAACTGACAGTGTGAGTGGGACAACTAAGGAGGGAAGGAGATAAAAGTAAAAACCACCAGCAATGATTGATATTGCAGTAGCAATGAGCTGTTGGGGTCTCCCCTTTGTGGACTTGACACTTCACCTTTCTGACACCATCTGCAGGAGTGTTAGTATAATGAGACCTATACAGATGGAAACAAAAGCTAGGATTACTTGGAATTACTGTATCAGAGCTTTGAGGCTTGCTGTAAAATTGCATAGGCTTGTATTTGTTTATTCAGTTTATGAGCGGTGTGCCTGTGTGCATACACATGCGTGGAAGAGACAGAGACAGAAAGTGAGTGTTTCAAAGTATAAAATGGAGGGAGCGATCTGATCTTGGGTGACGCCAAAAATAGTTTAGTTGAAGACTGACTTCTTTCCACATTGTGATCATTATGATTACAAATTAGTTAACTAATTAATTGGGCTTATGTAATGGCTAATAAGTTTAATGGTAAGTGCTTGCAAGAATGACTTAATCGGAGAGCATTCATTGATTCTCTAATACATTGTTCCAGTATTTTGAGAATAGAATTATCAGGTGTGGATTCTGGCTCTCTAGGATCCTAAACTATATTTGGTGACTAAGACATGGGATTATGTACATGTACGGCAGTTCTCTTAGGCATCCTAGGACTTGGTAGGCCTTTTTATTTTTCAGACTTCTGGCTGATACCCTAACCTTCCCAGGCCGATATTATTAGAAATAATACAACTAATTTAATCTCCATAAGTTCTAGGCTCAGTATCAATCTCTTGATATTGCTTCTGCTACCTCTGAATTTTCTTTTACTTTTTAGATTTTATTTTTAAGATCCTTCTGTGGAAGAGGAGAAACTTCAGTGGAATACTTGGCATTGGCCCTAAGTTCATCTGTTTATCTACTTCTTTTACCTGTCCTTTCCTCTCTACTCCATTCCTTTCCCAGTCCCTGGGGGACAGATCAGTAGTCATGCTCACCTCTTAGACTCCTCTGCCTGTTTCTGGGGGGATGGTACAAAGCTCTTCCCCTAAACCTAGGCTCAAAGCCTCAGAGTGGTTTTAGGCTCTCTAAGTCCCCAGAGCTAGTTAGCAGTGTCACTATAATAGTGCTCTGTAGTGTCTTTCTTTTTTGCCCTATCCTTTCTGTCCACACTATTCAAGTTTTTGCTACCTCTTGCCCATTACAATAGATTCTAAATTAGTCTTTTCAAATTTTGACTTTTTGTGTGTGTAATATAATTTTGTCCAATTTACTCCTCCATTCATAACTGCTCAACAGCGCTCTCCTGTATAACAAGTGTATTACAGATTCATCATGGCATTCAAAATTCTACAAGGTTTTACCCCAAACTATGTTTGGAGTGTATCTTTCTAGTCCCTTTAATTAAGTCTCTCTTCAAACCAAAATTGAACTACCTGCCATTGCCTAAACATTTTGTGAGTCTGTCTATTATCTGCTGCTTCTAGCTGGAATGTTTTGTATCCTTCCAGTTTACGTTCACAGGCACGTATTGCATACTTACAAATTGTCATTGCATGGATGAATTTAGCTTAATTATTGGTGATTAATAGATGAGTGTTTTAAGTGTCTGCCTAAAGCAATATAACAGTTGAACTTTTTTTACTCAACCTTTTTTCCTAAGGAGATACAGCTATTTAAAACTTTATTGAATAAGGAAAGATATTTTCCTTATTCATTCCCTAATAATGAGAAAACTCATCTTTGAAGTTAATTATTTTTGTTAGGGAGTATTCAGGCAAGCGGTATAATCTACACCGAGTATGTGAGTTGGGGGCACAATTATGTAACTGCTGGCCAAACCTTGATTTTTGGACAGGGTCAAATTGGGAAGAAGCAAACAACCATGATTCAGATACATGCCTTACAAGGCTGTGCCCCTTTAGAGGCTCTCTGGTTTCTTTTTAAGACCCTATGTTCTCTTTGTCAAGAAGCTTTTCCTCCCATCAGCAGGACTCACTCTTCAGGAGTCCTGTGGTATAATTATACCCACAAACACCTATGTTGTACATGCTACACCCCTGGTACCATGCTGGGAGACAGTTATCAAGATGCTTAAGAAATCAACTGCTGACTGCAAGGCTTTCACAGTCTACTGGGAGAAGGAAACAGTTATGCAACATACCACAGATTCTTAAAGTATACCGTCTTCACCTTATGTAAAATATGAGAGAGGTACCATGGCAGAGGAAAAGATTGAGGACTTAATGATGTGAGGGTCGAGGGATGTCCTTCCAGGGCTTTGACCTCTGTGACTTGGAGAGATAAAGAAAGGGAGGAAGCCATGGCATGTTCAGGAATGGGGAAGGACACAGGGTGACTGGAACCCATGGTGCATGGAGAACATGGTAGGAGATGAGATTGGAAGTGTAATTGAGGCCAGGCAGGGAATGAGCTTAACAACCAGGCCAAGGAGTTTAGACTTCGCCGAGTGTTTAAAGGAAGATATTGGAGGTATGTTAAGCATCACAGTAAAATTTTGAAATCCATGTTTTTAAAAAATGACCTTGGTACAATGAAGGATGGATTGATGAGAAAGATTGAAATTAGAGATAAAAATATGATAATACAGACTTGGAGGTACCTGGCATTTCCCTTAAGACACTTGATCCGTTATTTTTTGTAATTAGAGTTCTGTGTCATAGACCTTTCCTGTTAATAATGCTTTCTGAAGTTGGGTCTTGAGTGGGGTTTTAAAGGACTGGAAGGGTTTCATAGTAACTGCGATCAGAAACACCTAAGAATTCGGGAAGGTTGCATTTACAGCACAAATCACTCAGTAGTTGTAGTTTTCTTTCTCTAACTCTTTCCAGATGTTAAAGGGGATAAGGCATTAACAAGCATTAAAACACATTTACAATGTATATATTTGAAATCATGATAGTAATAGCTCATATAACCATTTTGGGCTTATACCATGTTCTATGTGCTATGCTAAGCATACATCTTACCTCACTTAATATTTTCAGTAAGTGGTATTAGAGCTGTTTTATAAATATGCTGAAGCTCAGAAAATTTAACATGTCAGGATGACACAATGAGTAAATTTTGCTCTGTCCATGATAGTCACCTTGATTTTTTTTTTCTGTACCTTGAATGTGTTCCTTCAGAAAAAGAAACTTGTCTTTGCAGTTACCTCTCCCTGGGACGTTATTCTCCAAGATAGCCACAAAACTGATCTCTGCAGGTCTTCTCTTAAATGTCACCTCCCAAAGAAGCCTTCCTTGAGCCTTCTGTCTAATGTTGTACATTTCTCTGTTTTACTTTCTTCATAGTAAATTGTTATCTGAAATTATGTATTTACTTGTTTATTTTCTGTCCCCAGATTGGGATATAAATTTCATGAGATTAATTAAGTACTTTGCACTTCTAACTTAAAAATCCACAGTATTTAGAACAGATCCTGTACACATCCAACAAATATTTATTCAAGGGCTTGATGGGGGAATGAATGAAACCATGTCTTCAGAGCCCATGGTTGTTCTCAGTCCCAACCTCTCTGGGTGTTATTTTTCTGCTACTGAACACACTGGAAGGGGCACAGCTGACAGTATCATCTGAGGAACTGTGTACCTGGGCCCCAGACTGATTAACTTTTAAAAACTGAATATTTACTTACTAGGAAAAGAAACTCACAGGTCATTCTCTTTCTCATTAGTTAAGATTATTTGATTATATCTAAGCATGTAATATATAGTTACCCAGGATGCATGATTAGTTAACATGTAAACATTTTTGGTAGATTATTGTTTAGAATTTGACCTTTTCTTTTGCGCTCATGTTGGTTGATTTTTGTGAGAGAATACTGAGATTTACATAAAATAGACATTGTTTCTGGCTATTTTGGTTTTCAACGCACTAGACATTTAAAAATGCATGTTCTGTCTGACAAATTAGTGGATTTATATGATCTCCACACACAAAACAACAGTCTTGAGAGGGCAAATCCTTTCTTTCTGTCCTTAAACTGCATTTTTCTTTGGTGGTTTCAGATTGGCCTTTGTGGATGTGTGATGTTCCTTTGTCTTGGTGGAATCTGAGGTGACTTACTTTGACTCTAGCATATTAACCTCCTCTTTTCTCTCTGTTCCACGGATCTAGGAATAGCTTGCTGATTAACCCCTAAGTTTGAGAAGGTGGCCTGCAAAGGAATTTTAAGTACATTTCTTGCTGTTCTGTGAGGTTCCATGATCTTAGCTCAGTTAATTTTAGCTTTGTTAAAATTGTATGAAAGGGTTCATGTGATTCTAAACCACAGAAGAAGCAAAATACCTCAAAAACAACCTGCCCCTTACCTTGATCCCCACCTTCCCAAAAACCATGGTGTAATGCAAATGAACAGAATAAATAGTTGACGAGCAAAATTTTAAGGCATTCTAAGTATCACTGGTTGGTTTAATAAAATTAATTAGCCTGCCATGGAGAAAATTTACTAGCGTGCTGGTTAATTTCACAATGTAAAGTCAGGGAAGGGAGGTAGGGTTGAGGGAACAAACCTTATTAGTTTTGAATAATTATTTAAAGATGTGGACCTGCTTATTTCAAACACTTCGATAGCCAAATCCATTAAGGATTTTAAGTCTCAATTTTTGCATCCCGGTATCTATGGGAAGGTACCTCTCTAGATGAAATCATAAGCATATTAGTTAACGGCTAAATTAATCTTAAATAATACAGAACAAGTAGAATCGTAATAAAGCCATGGGAATGAGAGCCTGCCTGAAGACTGGCTCATGGGAGGTTTCCATAATCTTAATTTGCTATCGATGCAATTATTGTTTTTTCTTGTCTTTTTAATCCAAACAAGATGTTGGCAGTGGCCACGGAAAGGTGCCTGAAATCACATGCCTGAATTCATTTAATTTGCCAACATTGTCTTTTTTCTCTCTTTCTTTCTGGTAATGGGCAAGAGTCAGTTCTGGTGCATTAGGTACTAAATCTCTTCAATTACCATCGGGAAGAAAGATTTAAAATTGTGCTTGAAACCTACAAACTGATTTAGTTTTAAAGCACAAACACTTCTCCTGTGGAGCCTAAATTAAACTGCAGAAAGGACTCAGAGCCTGAGGAATTAAACAAGGCAGAGCCAAGGCTCAGGCCAATGATAGGAACCATTTTGGTTTCTTTCATTTGAGACCCCTGGTGCGAAAGGAAGGGGAGCTGAGAGGCACAGCTTGTGTAAGAAAGCGCAATACTCTGTTAATTGCTTGGAAGCTGGATGTGGAGTAAACATTGGTGCAAGGGACCTAATCAAATCCCTTATCCTCTTTTCTTTTTGGGTGCTTGGCAGCCATTTTCAATGTGGATGACTCCGTGGTTGATCTGGAGACGCTGGCAGCCTTATATGAAAACGTGAGTGTCAAAGACTTACAGAGCTAGCATTTCCATATTTATCTTCTACCTGAGAAATGACTGAACCATTCATGTTCTTTGGTAGTAAGGGTTTTGACGTGGCCTGAAAGAGATTAAGGCATAGAAACACAAGCTTGAATGGGAGTGGATGTGAGAAGCACTAGATTCCTAACTCCCACTGTGGTATCTGGGCTAGCAGATCTCATTGCACACTTGGAAGGCAGGGCATCTCAGGTGGACACCACTTACGTGCCCTGGAACCCAGTCCTGTCACTTGCTGGCCAAGTGAATGAAGGTAAGCTGCCTACTGAAATGATAGCATGCACTGGTGTCTACTTCTGAAGAATGGGACTGCTAATACCAGCTTGGATGATTACTCTTAGTCCAAATGAGTTGATATTGAATGTGGGAAGATGTGTAGAATGGTGGGTATGTGTTCTGGATTTAGAGTGAGACAGTCTTAGGTTTGAGGTCCAGCTGTGTCTACCATTGCCTGCTAAGTGACCTTGGGCTAGTTACTTTAACTTCTTAATCCCGTTGTGATCATCAGTATGGCGGGGATTATAGTAGGCTCTGATTTTTTTTAATCAAATGAGGATTTAATATATGTAGCAGTAGCAATATATTTTGAAAGTCAACAGGACTGTACACATATAAGGTTTTTTGATTTGGGTTTTAGGTGGACATAACCAGCAGAATTGTCAGGCTCTCTTGAGAAGACAGCGCAGGAGAGTCAGAATTCCCGTGATTGTTCATTGTTTTGGTTCACTGACTGTTAGGCTACAAAAACATAGATTGAACCACATTCTCTTAAGTAATGGTATTTCCCAGGAAGCTGTCTAGGGCTCTATAGTGTACTGTGGTCACCAGTTCAAAAGATGATTCGTTTCATATTTATGTCCCCTGGGACCTTAAGTTTCTTACAGAAGATTTCCATAGTCTAATAGTCTAGGCTTGGTGGCATCACCAATTCCTTGCTCATTTTCACATCTTTATATGTATCAGGAGCTACTTAGTACAAGTGGGTCGGAACTTCTCACGTTTCCACTAGTAAAGCTTTTGTTAATAAACCAGAAAGTACACAAATACCAGGCCATTAGGGAGCTAATTATGCACTTGAATACTTGGAGGTCAGCAAGGTATAGAGGCAGAAAGAGGGAGTTCCAAGTCTGAAGCTCTTTAACAGTTACTTAGTACAAGCCTCAGTGGAATAATCTGTAAAATGAGGATACAGTGGTTCATGTTAAAGAACTTTGTCAAAGGCAGTACCTTCCAGATGCTTTGTGTTGTTACCATGAGCTCAGGACTAAGCACACGTTTGCCGCTTGTTAGCTCACAGTACAGATAAGCTTCGTTCAACTGAAATAGTTGGATAAATTGAGAAAGTAAGTGACTCAATGCCAAAATAAGTGGTACAGACAATGAGTGCTTACGAAATTTGGAAAAAGGGACGATGTTGACTAGAAATGAAAGAGCTGCGAGTTCATATAATTTAGGGCTGTTCTAAGAGTAAGGAAACAAATTCTAAGAACAATATTCCCCCAGCCTCCTTACAGAGGAAGAGACGGGGGATTCAAAAGTAGAGCTCAAATAGCTGTACTTCTGTGTCCAGCTGCGTGTACTTGTTAGGTCCATTTGCACTGAATCTCAAACTTGAGCATGCATCAGAATCACCCAGTGGGCTTGCATCCCCCCTACCCCCACCCACACCCCAAGTTCTTGTGTCTAGGGTGGGCCAATAATTTGCATTTCTGACAAGTGACGGGTGATGTTGTTGATGCTGCTAGTCTAGGAACCACACTTTGAGACCCACTGCCATAGCCAGAGTCTCACTGCCCATTTTTTTTTTTTTTTTTTTTTTTTTTTTTTTGGTTTTGTTTTCTATTTTGATACAGAGAGCCCAAGAGGATGAGCTGGTTAAAATAAGAAAGTATTACGAGACATCCAAAGAAGAAGAACTGAAGCTGCTGGATAAACCTGAGCAGTAAGGATACTTAACATTTTTCTGTTAGGCCAAAAGGAGAACTGCAATTTCTGTCTTCTTGTCTCCCAGCTCAGAATAACCAAATCTAAATGTGCAGCCAGCTAAATCACAACACCGTCATTCCTGTGACCTATTGCATGCAGCAGGATGACCCTGCTGCCGGGAAAAGCAGCGCTGAGATTTGTGCTGTTGGATACAATGTGTCTCACCCCCCTCCCCCACCCCACGAGACTCCCCTTTCTTTTTCTAGCAACTTGTTAATTCCTCCTAGACTAAACAATTTGACCAAAAGGGTAACTGAGGAAGGAAGAAGGCATTGTTCTGTTTAAGGTTCTCCTGATGAAGTTAAAAAGATGATATCAGAGTCACAGAATTCAAGTTTATTTTCCTAAAGGTCATATCCAGTAAGTGCAGCCTGAATGTGCTAGCTTTTCCCCAAACTTCTCCACCTGCTCTGCCCAAATGTGGCTTTTTCTCACCCTCACTCTGTACATGTTTGTTCTTCTCTCCACTCACTATCTATAGCTGCTTGCTCTGTCGTTTGTGATGCCGTTCCATAGGCTTTGAAGACCCAGAACTCCGGGGTGTAACTGAGTGACTCTTGGGGTCTTGAAGCCATAGATAAGCTCCTGGGGCTCTGCAGCCCCACGACCCTGCCCAGCTTTCCAGGGCCTAGGACTCTGTGAGACTGTAAAATGGGTTCAGAGGACCTGTGTCCTCTGACACAGGTTCAGAGGGCCTCTTTTGCCTGTTGCTACCTTGAATTTTTTTTGTCCAGTTCAGGCCAACCCTCTCAACCTAGAGATGAGGCAAGTGTAGAAAATGAAGCGGAAATGGAGCGATCAGATCAGGGTTACCAGTCAGCCCTAGAAGCTTCCAAGGTTCTCTGGCTTGCACTGAAGTTCCATGCCTTGTCCCTTGGGTCCTCTAGAAACAGGGGTCCCCAACCCCTGGGCCACAGACTGGTACCGGCCCATGGCCTGTTAGGAACCAGGCCACACAGCAGGAGGTGAGTGATAGACAAGCCGGCATTACCACCTGAGCTCCGCCTCCTGTCAGATCAGCAGCAGCATCAGATTCTCATAGGAGCACAAACCCTATTGTGAACTGCGCATGTGAGCGATCCAGGTTGCACGCTCCTTATGAGAATCCAATGATCATCTGTCACTGTCTCCCATCACCCCCAGATGGGACCATCTAGTTGCAGGAAACTAGAGGGACCATCAGGGCTTCCACTAATCCTAGATTGTGGTGAGTTGTATAATTATTTCATTGTATGTTACAATGTAATAATAATGGAAATAAAGTGCACAATAAATGTAATGTGCTTGAATCATCTTGAAACCATCCCACCTCCAACCCCAACCCCTGGCCTGTGGAAAAATTTTCTTCATCGAAACCGGTCCCTGTGCTAAAAAGGTTGGGCACAGCTGCTCTAGAATACCTGAGTCCCCATGGATGCCTGGACATTTAGACTCAGGAAAACATCTTAAATGGCTGAGGATGGGAGTTGGGAAGAGAATTCTGGGTTTACTCAGTTGACGACAAACCTACATGATGGTTCTGGGAACCTTGGATGACTTGCTCTCACATGGGGCATGGTCCAGGATCCCCCCTCAAAGTAGGTTTCTGAAGCCTGGGAATATTGTGAATCAAGTCAAGTGAGGTTCCCTTGCTGTCTTGTTCCACTGACTTGAGACACCTTCCTTACCAATCCCTACCCTCAACTGATCCTATAGTTTATTTCCAAGTCATATTTCCTATTATAACAAATGAATCCCTCTTACGGTGCTAATGACTGAAAGTAAAGTGATTAATAATGGGCTGTTTCAACACTGAAAAGGCCATTTGGATGTATTGGGGCACAGTGGGCATATCAAAGCACTTGGGTAGTGCTGGCTATAGCAAGTTACACAGTAATATTCTGCTCTAAGCCTGGAGTTGGCAAACCTTTTCTGTAAAGGACTAGATAGTAAGTCTTTTAGGCTTTGTGGCTTATGGGATGTTACAAATATTCAAGTCAGCCATTGCTGTGCCAAGGCAACCACAGGCAATATATAAACAAATGGGTATTGCTGTGCCCCAATGAGATTTTACTTATGAACACTGAAATTTGAATTTCATGTCATTGTTACATGTCATAAAATGTTGTCCTTCTGTTGACTCTTTTTTCAACAATTTAGAAACGTAAACATCGTTCTTTTAATTCCTGGGCCATACAAAAACAAGTGGTGGCCTGGTTTTGGCCTGTGGGCTGCAATTTGCCAACCCCTTAACCACCGAGCAGCCCTTGTTCTAAGCTATGGGAATGGCTGATCCGGTGAAATGAACAGGCAGGGAGAGATCATGCGTTTCTGCTACTGTCCTAATTATTGTTCTAATTGCCGGGACTTAGATAATGGTAGCAGGTAATTAACACACAACTTATTCTTGTTTTCTCTACTGATGATCTAGATAGAAAAGCATTTTTAATGTTTATAAATGGTCATTGTAATGGCTTCGTGAACACGCAAACCCAACAAAAAGGACTGTCATGCTGTGCTGGTGAGGTGACTTGCCTGGGCTCAGTTGCGGGAGGGTGAGGCACGGATAGATGGGGGCCTTCAGACCTGGGTGCATTTCACCTTTGCTACCAACCTCCTGCACAAACCAGCATTTGTTTGATTTATGCCACTCTGATTCTCTGGCAACTTATTTGCCATTAACTCCAAGTGAGTCGACTATAAGCATGTTTTACATACTGGAAAATATGAATCATTTATAGTTTTAACGTTGCAGTTTCCTAAGAGCCCTGTGGTGCCCAGTCCTATAAATCAGAGCATGGAGAGGCTGGCCTCATCACTCACCTCATCAACTCTCTTACACTCCAGTGCCAGATTTAGAAAGCCATTGCCCACAGAGGTGTCATCTGTTTGGGACCAGGCTGTCTGAGAACCACTCCCTCTAGGGATGGCCCTTGACTCTTATGCTGCCGGGTAATGGTTGTGAGGTGAGGCTCTACTGGGTTTGATTAGGCCTGGTACACACTTCTCATGGCCTAGGGTGAGAACACTATACACAGTCTATTGTGATGTTTCATGAAGGTCCACAGCTGCCTTGGGGCCCCCACACAGTAGACTCTGCTAGTGTACTCCTCCATCGAAGAATGCAGGTTGCAACATTCAGTTATGCTATGTGTATCGCCTGTGTGCACGTACACCTTAGGTGATACCATTCAGAAATTTAGGGATAATAAATCAAATGTTAGTCTCTTAAAAACATGAGCCACACTGCATCATTCCACCCGTCAGCTGAGTTGCTGCTGTAGATGTGTAACCCAAATAATGTGAGACACAGAACGTCTTTCATATATTAGAAGCTGAAGTTGCAGTCCTTCCTAGAAATATTAGCCTACATTGGAGAAAGAAGGGAAGGATCCCTCATTCGTGGCTTCTTTTGGGAATATTTAGTCTTCTTTCTTACTGAACCTAGAATGTAAAGTTAGACTCGCCCAAAAGGAACTCAATCCATAAATATTCAGAAGTACCAAGGCCCAGTGTCCAAGATCCCATGCTTGGGAATATTTAAGAGAGTTACTGTGTTTGCTCTTGTGGGTAGAGGATAAAACAGTAATGGGGCAGGGCGGGGGAAGAGAAGCTATTTGTCAGATGCTTGCTTCACAGCCTTCAAAGTAACCCATACCTCTGGTACCTTAGCAGATAAATAAGAGAGGAGCTATGGTGCTCCTTGCATGGCTGTTTTTGGATGGCAAGGGTCATAAAACCCTATTTTTTTCCTCCAAATTTGCTTCCTTATTATTTTGTATTTTCACTATACCCAATATCCACGCCAAAACTGCAAAGTCATCCTGGACTCTTCACAACATCTCTTAGTAGTAGATTACTCTGGGTCTTGTTGCCTTAGTAGCTTCCTCATCCATTTGCCCCTCTCCATTCACACTGCAAGCCCCTCTTACCTTTCCTCTTGGAAGACTACAGCTGTGGTCTAGGAGGTCTCCCAGCCTCAAATTTCCTCTCCCATCCAATCAGCTGAGCTGCTGCCATGGAGATTTTCTACAACAAAAAGCAGAAACTGTCACCTTCCTGTTTAGAACCCTTCATTCGTTCAGAAGTTTAAACCCTGTATTTTAGAATACAGAACACAATTTTAGCATCTGCCTTCTACTCACTTCCCCCACAGATACCATTCAGCCTATCTGGGCTCTCCCGGCAGTTTCTCACATGTTGTGCGTGAGCATCACAGGGCTCCGGGGACCCTAGCTGACAATGTTCCCCCCATGACACTTGAGTGTCCTGCATTTGCTTTCCTAGCTCCTCTTCTGGATCCGTCACCGAGAGCACTCATTCACACTCCACAGTAATTGTTGGTTTACTTCTCAGATTATCAAGACGGGATTGTAAGTTAAGCTCTGTTCTCAGATCTTAGCATGGTCCCTGACACACTGTAAATGCCTCATACATTCCTAAAGGACAGACTGACATTCTTGGTGACTGATCTTCTAGTATTAATTTTCAAGTCTTTCCAAAAGTAATGTAAAATTATGATCTTTTCTCCCCCCTCCAACTCTCTGTATGGGTTGCAGACCCTTCTGCTTAAAGAGGACATTGGAACATTTAAGATTCTTTAAGAGCTTTTCCAATGCAAGCCCTAACCCCAGTAAGGCTTTAATCCTAGAGAGCCTTGCAATTCTATCTTACCCTTTCTTGCGTAACATGCATTGATAAGACTATGGTCTTGTCGCCTCATATTGGTCCTATGCTTCCTCTTTTGAGATTAATTATAGGTAACTATTCATTCAGCATTTTCTGCTTTTCATCTAAGTCCTTTTTGGTGAGCCGAGGCATTGATCTGTATATTTTCCCAGGTGGTGTCCTGTAACTGCTTCGCTCACTGTGATAGGAAGTGTACATGCTCTGGGAACTTGGGTCCTGAATGACGCCTCATGGTCACATTTAGAAGGGGAGAAATGCAGGGCCCTTCTTTCAGAATAGCTGAGCATCTGAATAAATACGTCTTCCCCAGACTCATTACAGGATCAAGTGCTGTCAGTCTTGTGAGCTTTTTGCTTCTTATGTATTTGTAAAGACTGATGATACCCCTGATTTCAGTCATGATAAATGAATAAATTGTTTAATATTCATTAAGAAGTAATTTACACAGAGTTTAACTTTTTCATCTTGTCCTAATGCAGAATTCCTATGAATTTCTACTTTTATACTTCATCATATAATTTTCATAATAATGGGTTATTGAACTTTAAAACAAGATTGTGTTTTCTCTTATGGATATTCCTTGCTTTCATTAAATGTCATCTAAAAAAAAAGATTGTGGATTATGACCTAGTCGTGGAATAAATACGAAATCAATTGATGTTAGAAATTGATTAAAACCCAAATCTCCCTAAAGGTAGAGGCAGCACAGGGTGTATAGGCAAAGAAAATATCTTTTGGTATAGAAAGAAGTAGGCTTCAGCTTTGTTCCTATGTAAAACCATTCTTGGTGAGAGATGGCAAAATTCCTTGGTAATGACGTTATGAGTTGACCAAGACTTTCAGAAATATCAGTTAATCATCATCTCAACTCCAAAATGAAATAAATGGCTGTTAGTAGATTTTCTCCTTTTCTGAATTCATGTCCAACTGTTTCCACCCATTTTCATTTATACCCCTTCCTCTGGTGGTTGGCCTGGAGAATATGTCGCTCTTCCAACTTAGTTTTGCAAAGGGAACCAGTGCCCAACCACTCAGACAGTGAGCTACTGTGTGTAGGTCAGTACTCACCTTTAGCTTTTAAGATCTGTCTTGCCACATTTTTAAGGAAACTTTAGGTTGTCTACTTAATGAGTGCCTGCTTTGTTCTAAATACTGAGTTGTAAACTGTCTGTATGTGTAAGTTAATGTGAAAAAGTAAACAAATATCTGGAGAATGTGATCATTATAGACCATTATGTAACTCACTGAGCAAAAATAGTAGCAATATCACTTGAGTAAGAGATTTTTTTTAAATCACTTGTCTGTAGACATTTGCCTCAAGTCTTCAGTTTGCTCAGCCTGTATAAATACACCTTTAGAGAATGCTGCATTATGAGGCAGTTTATTGCATAATTTTTCTCGTGTGTTATAAAGACTGGGGCTTTCCATTTGGGTTTAGTCTCTTGTTTGGGCAGCAGGAGATAGATAACTTGTTTGGTATACTTGTGTTAACTTTCTGTTCCCGAAGGAATTTCTATACCATACATTTATTCATCATGCTATACCCTTTAAAAAACAGCCCTGTTGTCAACAATGGAAACCATGCCCTTGGAATTCCTTGAGTCTACCTATGTGACACCTTTTATAATTGTTGAGATTTTTAGGTAAGGAATGTTCCCAAAGTGGGTCTTTTTCAGCTGTCTTTTTATTTTCCTTGTGATTATATGTGAAGGTAGATGACACATTTTCTTTTTTACAGATTTTTACATGAGTTAGCCCAGATTCCTAATTTTGCTGAACGTGCCCAGTGCATAATCTTCAGATCTGTCTTTTCTGAGGGTATCACCTCCTTGCACAGAAAGGTAGAGATCATCACGCGAGCTTCTAAGGTATGTTTACTGTCTAATTTAAAAGATAGCCTTGCTCTGAAGAGTAAAGGAGAAAGTGGGAGAGACCACTTTAGTGCCATTATAGAAACCTTTTTGGACTCAGATTGTATGTTTTTCTAAGTGTAAATTTGATGATTATCTTGCCCGTGTGTGTGTGTATGAGAGAGAGGGAGAGAAAAGGAGATGCAGATGGATGAAGAGGGAGAAGGAGGGAAAAAAATGACACTTTTACAGATTCCTTCTAAAAAATTCTGAGTATCTTCCAAAGTACATACTGGCCACTAAAAACCAATCTAAATAACATGGTCTGTTTCTTATTTTACAATTTGGATTGCAGAAGAGATTTTGCTTGAGATCCATACATTTGATCATCTGAAATGTGTCAACCTAATAAGAGGATCCTAGAGACTTGATAAGTGAAATAAATGACTGACAATGAGTCATTGGCAAAGAAATATTTGTTGGCTTTACTACACTGGTGTTCATTATAAGGTTAAATTCTAGCACCTGCCTTTTTCTCACAGTTGACCCATGCTCTTAAGGACACGTTATTCTTCTCCACAAATACTGTAGTACTTTGTTCCTTATTTGGAGAAATGATTTTTTTTCCTCTAAGATATGAGATATTTCAGTAGAGAATAAATATTACCGAAATATAATTATACACGCACTAATAATACCTGAAAGGCAGGAGCAGAAAAAGAAGTCTGCCTGGAGCTGAATTTTTTTTCTTTCTTTCTTTCTTTCTTTCTTTTTTTTTGAGACGGAGTCTCATTCTTCTTGCCCAGGCTGGAGTGCAGTAGCGTGATCTCGGCTCACTGCAACCTCTGCCTCAAGGGCTCAAGCGATTCTCCTGCCTCAGCCTCCCAGGTAGCTGGGATTACAGGTGCCTGCCATCACGCCCAGCTAGTTTTTGTATTTTTAGTAGAGACGGGGTTTTACCATGTTGGCCAGGCTGGTCTTGAACTCCAGACCTCAGGCAATCTGCCTGCCTCGGCCTCCCAACGTGCTGGGATTACAGGCGTGAGCCACCGTGCCCAGCCATTACTTTTTTTACCCTGAAATAAAGGGGGATAAAATGTGAATTAAGATCATAAAGAAAAAAAATTTCAATTGGAAAATTGTACTTGAAGTAAAAAATAAATAAAAGGACAAACAAATGAGACAGGGAGACAAAAAATCCTAAGCAGCTTGAAATTGTAAAAGTTAATAGACATACAACAAGCACTTAATAAAGGTAAGTTTAGTAAATTTATTAAAGATGGCCTACAGCCTTAAAATGCATTATTGTAGTTTAGCTCTGAAAATTATATCAGGGGATAAAGAAGAACATACTTCTTCTGTATCTGCTCTGCATTTAACTGTATTGGTTATCTAGATAAATAGTCCTGAAATACATCCTCAAAAGGTAAACCCCTTTCTACCTAGAAGTCATCAAAGGTTAAGCCTTACTATATATACCAACTCCCTTTTTACAACTTCTACTTTAAAATAAGTATTAAAAATTAAACTGGCTCAAATGAAAATATAAAACCAATAGTTAATCCTCATGTATTAAAACATGCACTGTTTATAATTAATTTGTTGAGTGGGTAGAAAATAATGGCTGTTAATGTGTTTGTAAAGACACTCATGGCTTAGTAAAGTGTGTTTTTCATTTCAGCAACTGTTAATTCTGTTGGTACCAAGCCTCCTGACAGCCTATTGAGTACACAGTAGATATTTGTTATTGAATGAACATGGGTGCATTTGGAGTTCAGCTCCGTAATAATTGGTGTTTGCCATCACAGGGCTTGCTGCACATGAAGAGTGTGAAGGATATTTTAGCTCTCATCTTGGCTTTTGGAAATTATATGAATGGAGGAAATAGGACTCGGGGACAAGCCGATGGATATAGCTTAGAAATTCTGCCCAAACTCAAGGATGTCAAAAGTCGGGTATTTATTTTTCATAATAAGTTTCCATGATCTGCCATTATTTTCTTTCTTTACCTTTAATTTTAAAAAACGTATTCCAGATTGTTCCATTTATCTCTATCCTCCCCTTAACAACAATCATTTATATTAGAGCATGCATTTTTTTCTTTGCTTTCTTTTCACTTTTGAATAAAGAGTTTTGTTTGTTTTTTTTACACGTTAGACTTTATTTTCAATTACTCAATTCCCATCTTCGTGTGCTGTGACATACACAATTAGGTATTGAACTGCTACTCAGTGAGAGAACAAAACAGACAGCATACAGCACCAGGATCCTGCAAGGGCTGGAGGCTGTTTGAGTTTAGTGTTGGCTACTAGTAGTTTACTCATTCCTGAATGGCAGAGCAATGTTGAATCACCAATTTTTTGCCACAACAATTGGGCTGGGGTCTACTGTCAAGCTCTCTGAGCCTGATTATCACTTGGCTCCACACCCCTGTGGAGCTACCTCTTTGGAAACAACCAGCCCATATCTAGGCGTCCCATGGGGGGCAGGGGGGTGCAGGGAGGGGAAACACACAGGCAAATTAGAATTAGACCCCAGTGAACGGGACACAAAGGCTGCCTTGTGGGAGGGCCTGCTCCCCACTGGCCTCCCGGGGTCATAAAGTGGCGTGATGCTGCTTTTAAGCTGGCCTGGATTGTTTTTCACACCATTAGGAACACACATTTTTTGAAAGATGGGAAGGGAAGGTGCTTTTCTGTTCTAGGCCCTGGTTCCCTTTAGTACTCCCTGCCCCCTCCTGTCTTGGCTGTATGCCAGAAAATACAAGGACACAATTTTTTTGTTTGTTTTAGCCATTATTTCAGAAGTTTTATGGATTATCTGTTTGTTTTTCCCCACAAAGGATAGTACAGTGTCATTTCTTTATGTAGCCAGCATAATAAATGGATGGGATAAAGCAGAGGAAGGAAAACCTTGCCAGCATCGAAGAGAAAGCCAGTTTTCACGAATTAGAAATTTCTCAACAGAGATTTCATCTCTCAACCGTGTAACATGACAGTCTCATGGGAATGATTTTCATGTACATTTCTCTTTTAAACCTAGGATAATGGGATTAATCTGGTGGACTACGTTGTTAAGTATTACCTGCGTTACTATGATCAGGTAAGAAATGGCATTACGTGGAAAAGTTTCACCTCTTACTCATTGTTGACATTCATAAGTTGGATGATGGATAGATGGATGGATGAACTGCAAGCCCAACATAGAATATGAGAGCTCTCCAGTGTGGTTTACAGATGAGCACACTGAAACCAAGAGAGTTTAGTTGACTTATGAAGAGAAGCATTATTCAGTAGTGTAAATCTACTGAGTCTCAATCGACTATAACACAGCTTCAGAGAGATCCCTAGCTGCCTCAGTGCTTTATGGCCAGATTGTGAGGTTCTCTGTGAAATCTAGATCCGCTCAGTAATTGGTTATAATTGAAACTGTATTCTGATGATGCAGAGCAAAATTTAGGAAAGTAAGACTCAGTAATACCCAATATTTTATCAGTAATGAATCTATGAACAGACTGAAGATGTAGAATTTGAAAAATCCATCTTTTCTGCTTAGAGGGCATTTGCAATTAGAAATAGACATTTCTGTGTGAGTCCATCTGAGCAGAGTTTTCTATTTTATTCCTTCTTGTTAAATTGAGAACAAGGAGTTGTAATTTTGAGAAGAAAAAGGTATTGTTGTAAGATGTTAAGAAATACAGCAATCAATATGAATAGTAAAAGTCTCAAAGTGAATGCTGTCAGGACTTCTGCTTAACCATCCATGTAAGCAGAATTGTTCCTAAGCATCGAGGGAAGAATAGTAGAGATCCCAGGGCCTTTCAATAGGCCTGCAGTTTCATCCAGAAGACAAGTGAGGCACAGATGAACTCCATAATACTTTCTTCTACCCTCCTGGTGGGCTTATCTAACTATTTTCAATATACCTACAGCCAGGCTCATCGTTTCCCCGCCCCCCAAACTTTTCCCTGATTTCTGTTAAGAATATCGTAGTTTTTGATAGTTTTTGGCTATTAAGGCATGAAACCTTGTCCTTCTCTGGCTACTCTCTGTCCTTCCACTGAGTTGTTTCTGATGTCCTTCCCTGTTTTGTTTTTTGTTTTGTTTTGTTTTCCTGCCGACCCCAGCTTACCCAGGTTTTAAGATCACTCACTTGGAGAATTTCACTTGCTTTCCAGCTCAGCTCTCTATTTCGAGGTTCTACCACTCTAAGCCATCCCACACCCTCTTTACACAGCTCTGATCCTATTGCTTTTCTACTCAAAACAGAAGTGGCTCCCCATTTTCAAGTGAATTAGGACTCTATGAATTTAATTCCAATCTTTTACAACCTTGCTTTTATTACTTTCCCTCTACACGTATTCTGTGATCCAACTCAAGACCTGATGTTTTCCACACACACCCTGTGCTTTCTTATTAATGTGTTTTTACTTCTGATGTTCTCCCTAACTGAAAGTATCTTTGTCTCTAGCCTTTTTATAAAACTTCCTTTTTTTCTCATTACTCCTCTCTGGAAATAATAAATTTAAAGTTTTTTTGGGAAAAAATCTCCCAGTAACATTACCAATATATGTGTTACAGACTTAACCAGAAAAGTACAGACCTTCGTGAATACATTTACGTAATTTTACTGAAAGCCATAAAAATTTAAAAACAGACTGAAGAAAAGAAAAACCCAATTTAAAAAATTGGGTAATGGGCTTGAATAGACATTTCTCCAAATAAGACAAACAAATAGCCAACAGGTGCCAACATCACTAATCATCCAGGGAAATGCAAATCAAAACCACAGTGAGATAGCCCATCATGCCTTTTAGGATGGCTGTTAATAAAAACTAAAACCAAAACCCTACCACATAGAAAATAGCAAGTGTTGACAAGGATGTAGAAAAAATGGAACCAGTTAGCACCATCGGTGGGAATATAAAATGGTGGAGCTGCTATGGAAAACAGTAGGGAGTTTCTTCAAAAAATTAAAAATAGAACTACCATATGATCAGACAATCTCACTTCTGGGTATTTATCCAAAAGAATTGAAACCAGGATCTCAAAGAGACATTTTCCCTCTCATATTCATTGAAACATTGTTCACAATCGCTAAGATTTGGAAACAAATCTAAATGTCTGTCAATAGATGAATAGGTAAAGAAAATGCGTATATGTACTAGGGAATACTATTCAACCATAAAGAAGAAATAAATTCTGTCGTATGCTGCAACATGGGGTCACCCTTGAAGGTATTATGCTAAGTCAATATAATCCAGTCACAGAAGGGCAAATACTGCATGATTCCACTTAAATAAGTATCTAAAGTAGTCAAACTGAAAGGAACAGAAAGTAGAATGAATGATGGGGGAATGGGGAAATGGAGAATTGAGGATATGGAGTTTCAGTCACGTAAGATGAAGAAATTCTAGAGATCTGTACAATAATACACTTATGGCTAACAATACTATACTGTACACTTAAAAATTTAAGAGAACAGATATCATGTTATAGGGGGTTTTTTTTGTTTGTTTTTTACCACAATAAGGAGTGGCATTATGTCCTCTGTTGGAAGTACCAGTCAAAATTCTAATCAATCTTAGAAGTTTACAAAATAATTTTAAATATTATATATAAAAATAATTAGACAAAAATTTGACCAGGATTTAAAAATGAAGAGAGAATCATTCATTTATATATTCTAATATATTATAGAGCTATAATAATTAAAAGTGTAGAATGATAGACTAACATCACAAAACTTAAGAACATGAAAAGGAAATCTCAGAAATGGATCTAAATAAATATGTGTCAAGTATGTGATAAAAGAGAAATTTCAAGTAATTGGTAAGAGGAGGAAATTGAATTATCTCCTAGACCTCATACCAGAGACCAGAGCAAAGTTTTAAAGAACAGAAGAGATAAATGTAGAAATAAATGAAAAATAAAATCAATAAGACATGACAAAAGTGTAGGTAAATAGTTTACTGATTTTGAAGTAGCAAAATCCTTTCAAAGTGTTCAGTCTAAGACAGAAACCATAAAAGGTGAGAATGATGACTTTCAATGCATAAAACTAAAAAACTTTAATTCGTAATTAAAATTTTAAAATACTTTAGTATCTCAAAAATGACTTAAAACTAAATTCAAAATAATGTACTGGGAAAATGTTTACAACATAATAGACAATGAACTCTTGAGAATTAACAAGAAAACACTTTCTTCCTTATTTTTAAAAAATGGCAAAATATATCACAGGCAATTTACAAAAGACATATAGAAGACATAAATTGCCAACTAGATATATAGAATTAGCACTGTAAATTGATCAAACCTTTCTCAGGACTGTCATGTATGGTAAATCAATATATTCTCTGTTTAAGGTCTCTAAGTCAAATGGGACTCATATTTAGCCTGCCCTTGATTCACCAAATTATATATCCTATAAAGGGCACACTTTAAAAAATTCACATAAAGATGCCATGTGCTTGTCAAGCTGTTTGCCCATAAAGCTGTTCCTATCTACAGGAACACATTTTCCCAATTTATACATATATGCTTTATGGGCAAGCAAGGTTGTGTTTTTGTGGTTTTTTTTCTCTCTCTTTTTGTTTCCCTTTTTTCCCCCATTTTTTCATTTTTTCCTTTTTTCTTCATGTCAGACAGGTAATGTGTCCATATCTTAACAAGGTTCAATGGAGGCGCATCTCACAAATGCATATGAACACCCAATCCATCACACTCATGAACTACAAAAGGATCAAAAGCAAGGTTTTCAACCTTTCTGTATCAAAAGCCCTAGAAATATGTGTAACCTTTTAAGAAATTTCTACCCTAAGAAAACAACTAAGGATTTAATGACTATTTACTTATAACAGCTTATAATAGCAAAATATTGGAAAAATTTTGGTAGGTGTACAATGATGGAGACCAAGGTCAAATAAATTATACTAGAGTCACACACTGGAATAATATGCTCTCATGGAGAGTGTATAGGAGAGAATATAGTGGTATTAGAAAATAATTTTGACCTGCTTTTAATTTACAAGCATGTGTTTCAAAATAACATACAGTATAATACCAAATATGTAGTAGATAAATATAAATACACACACACAGAATAACCTGAAAAAAATACATTAAAATATTTCTGAATATTAGGATTGTAAGGGTTTTTTTTTTTTTTTTTTTTTTTTTTACTGTCTTCTGTCTTTCCATTACTAAACATAATGAACATGTATCACTTTTGTAAACGGGGAAAAAAGATGTAGTGAAAAATAACTTAGTCTGATCTTACATGGCCCTTTTTTGAGGTCGTTATTAACATCCTGATCTTTGAAGGAAGGCTTTGAAGCCCTCACCTTTGAAGCCTGGAAGTACTTTGTTTGAATCTTTCTCAAGATGCATCTTATTCTGCCTTATATGTATATATGAGAAATTACCTATTATCTTGGCATTGGTTTTTGAGGTTCAGAATTCATTGTTGTCTCTCTCTCTCTTTTTTTTAATTGAGATGGAGTCTCGCTTTGTTGCCCAGGCTGCAGTGCAGTGGTGCAATCTTGGCTTACTGCAACCTCTGCCACCCAGGTTCAAGCAATTCTCATGCGTCAGCCTTCCGAGTAGCTGGGACTATAGGTGTGCACCACCACACCTAATTTTTTTTGTATTTTTAGTAGAAACGGGGTTTCACTATGTTGGCCAGGCTGGTCTCGAACTCCTGACCTCAAGTGATCCACCCGCCTTGGCCTCCCAAAGTGCTGAGATTACAGGCATGAGCCACCATGCCTGGCCATTGTCTCTTTTTTACTGCCTGTAATACAGGTGTCTGATAAAACTTGCTGAACTGGATATAATGTTAATGTTCACAAATGTGTAATAAGTGGCATCTGTAAAGAACTAGATATGAGGAGATGAGAGCTGTTTTCTGGTGGAGTGAGGAAGGCATGTTTAGCTTCAGGAAATTAAGAAGCAGCAGCAGGCACATAAGCACATACCCTAGGTTTTGACAGCAGGTACTAGTGTGGCAGAAGAATTATCCTGAAGAATCTTTGAGGGTGACATTTCTAACCCTAGGTTGGCATGGGCAGATTTATGGGTAGTGCCTACCCCAACCAAGTCAAATGCATTGTGTGGGAAGGCTGAAATATGCCTGTGGAATATAGTTGTGGTTGAAAAGAGCTGAACCCAGTGGAATCAACTTCACAGAGGAAAATCTTACAATGAGAACAGTTTCAAACATGGGATGGCCCAGTCTAGGAAAAATAAGCCCACAGTAGTGTGGTGCTCTTCTGGCTTTTACTGTGCAAAATGCATTTCACTCAATAAGAGTGTAGAATTATGTGATTTATGAAACTGGCCCTTTCCTCTAGGAGCCTAAGTGATGATTTTTGTGGTTAGTGGCGATGAGCAATTAGCTAAAGAAAGATGACTCCTGCTCCCTGCTTCCTTCTTCTCATGCCTGGTTTTTGGTCCAAGTCTTGGTCTGTGAAATTTAAAGAAACCCATGTAGAGTCATGCCTTTTTAACTCTAATTAAGCAGCTTTCATAAGAGCTGCTACCAGCCTGATACACTCAGCAACATTTCCTTTTTTCTAGTGTGTGCACAAGCGCGCGCACACACACACACACACACACGCAATCAAAACCAGGACTGAATCTGATAAAGTTTTGGAAAATGGAAAGAGATACTATGCCTGAGTTCTTCCAGCATAGATTAGCATGGAGCTTTGTAGTGAGGATCTTAGATGTTGTTCCATCTTGGCACTCAGACGAGAGTACTGCTTCCATTTTAAAGTAGTAAAATAAGTATATGAAGATGGGGGAAAAAAAGTACATTGTGTCTGATAAAATGAAGAAAACTACCGTATCTTAGCATCCCTAACAAAGCTAATGGCCTTAAAGAGGAAGGGTCAAGAGGATTCCTGAAACCTCAAGAAAACATAGTGATAAATTAGATGTCTCCTGCTAAAGGTACATACATCTCAGAACCATGTTTTATAAGCCCTCTGTAGTAGTGCCCATCAACCAAAAATAAAGCTTATTGATATGCCAAATGTTGTTTACTATACCAAGAACAAGACACAGTTTCTGCCTCTGAGGTGTTTAGAGTCTAGTGGGGAAGATGTACAAGATAACATGGCAATTTAAAAATTAATGGCGATACATAAACTAGAAAACCTAGAAGAGATTGATAAATTCCTGGAAAAATACAATCCTCCTAGCTTAAATCAGGAAGAATTAGATACCGTGAACAGACCAGTAACAAGCAGCAAGAATTAAATGATAATTTTAAAATTACCAACAAAAAAAAAAGGTCCAGGACCAGATGGATTTACAGCAGAATTCTACCAGACATTCAAAGGAGAATTGATAACAATCCTTTTGACACTATTCCACAAGATAGAGAAAGAGGGAAGCCTCCCTAATTCATTTTATGAAGCAAGCGTCACCCTAATACCAAAATCAGGAAAGGACATAACCAAAAATGAAAACTACAGACCGATATCCTTGTTGAACATAGATGGTAAAATCCTTAACAAAATACTAGCTAACTGCATCCAGCAACATATCAAAAAGATAATCCACCAGGATCAAGTGGGTTTCATACCAGGGATGCAGGGATGGTTTTAACATATGCAAGTTAATAAATATGAGAACACCACATAAACAGAATTAAGAACAAAAATCACATGATCATATCAATAGATGCAGAAAAAGAATTCAACAAAATCCAGCATTCCTTTATGATTAAAACTCTCAGCAAAATTTGCATACAGGGGACATATCTCAATGTAATAAAAGCCATCTATGACAAACCCCCAGCCAACATAATATTGAATGGGCAAAAGTTGAAAGCATTTCCTCTGAGAACTGGAACAAGACAAGGATGCCCACTCTCACCACTCCTCTTCAACATAGTACTGGAAGTCCTAGCCAGAGCAATCAGACAAGAGAAAGAAAGAAAGAAAGGGCATCCAAATCAGTAAAGAGGAGGTCAAACTGTCACTGTTTGCTGATGATATGATTGTTTACCTTGAAAACCCTAAAGACTCCTCCAGAAAGCGCCTATAACTGATAAAAGAATTCAGCAAAGTTTCAGGATACAAGATTAATGTACACAAATTAGTAGCTCTTCTATATACCGACAGTGACCAAGCAGAGAATCAAATCAAGAACTCAACCTCTTCTACAATAGCTGCAAATATATATATATATATAGTGATATACCTAAGGAGTCAAAAGACCTCCACAAGGAAAACTACAAAATATTGCTGAAAGAAACCATAGACAACACAAACAAATGGAAACCTATCCCATGCTCATGGATGGGTAGTATCAATATTGTGAAAAGGTAGAATTAATATTGTGAAAATGACCATACTGCCCAAAGCAATCTACAAATTCAGTGCAGTCCCCATCAAAATACCACCATCATTCTTAACAGAATTAGAAAAAAACAACTCTAGGCCGGACACGGTGGCTCATGCCTGTAATCCCAGTTGGGATGCCAAGGCAGATCAAGAGGTCAGGCAATTGAGACCATCCTGGCTAACATGGTGAAACCCCGTCTCTACTAAAAATAAATTAGCTGGGCGTGGTGGCGGGTGCCTGTGGTCCCAGCTGCTTGGGAGGCTGAGGCAGGAGAATGGCGTGAACCCGGGAGGTAGAGCCTGCAATGAGCCAACATCGCGTCACTGCACTCCAGCCTGGGCGACAGAGCAAGACTCCGTCTCAAGAAAAAGAAAAAACTCTAAAATTCATACGGAACCAAAAAAGAACCCACATGGCGGGAGCAAGACTAAGCAAAAAAGAAATTTGGAGGCATCACCCTACCTGATTTCAAACTATACTATAAGGCCATAGTCACCAAAACAGCGTGGTACTGGTATAAAAATAGGCACATAGACCAATGGAACAGAACAGAAAACCCAGAAATAAACCCAAATACTTACAGCCAACTGATCTTCAACAAAGCAAACAAAAATATAAAGTGGGAAAAGGACACCCTTTTCAACAAATGGTGCTGGGATAATTGGCTAGCCACATGTAGGAGAATGAAACTGGATCCTCATCTCTCACCTTACACAAAAATCAACTCAAGATGGATTAAGGACTTAAATCTAAGACTTCAAACTATAAAAATTCTAGAAGATAACATTGGAAAAACCCTTCTAGATGTTGGCTCAGGCAAAGATTTCATGACCAAGAACCCACAAGCAAATGCAATAAAAACAAAGATAAGTAGTTGGGACTTAGTTAAACCAAAGAGCTTTTGTACCTCAAAAGGGGCAACCTAAGAGTAGAAGAAAATCTTTACAATCTATACATCTGACAAAGGACTAGTATCCAGAATCTACAGTGAACTCAAATCAGTAAGAAAAAAACAATCTCATCAAAAAGTGGGCTAAGTACATGAATGGACAGTTCCCAAAAGAAGATATACAAATGGCCAACAAACATGAAAAAATGCTCAACATCACTAATGATCAGGGAGATGCAAATCAAAACCATAATGCGATACTGCCTTATTCCTGCAAGAATGGCCATAATCAAAAAATCAAAAAACAGATGTTGGCATGGATGCCATGATCAGGGAACAGTTCTACACTGCAGGTGGGAATGTAAACTTGTACAGTCAGTATGGAAAACAGTGTGGAGACTCCTTAAAGAACTGAAAGTAGAGCTGTCATTTGATCTAGCAATCCCACTACTGGGTATCTATCCAGAGGAAAAGAAGTCATTATATGAAAAAGATACTTGCACATGCATGTTTATAGCAGCACAGTTCACAATTGCAAAATCATGGAACCAACCCAAATGCCCATCAGTCAAAGAGTGATTAAAGACACTGTGATATATATATATATACAATCGAATACTACTCAGCCCTAAAAAGGAATGAATTAACAGCATTTTCAGTGACCCGGATGAGATTGGAGAATATTATTCTAAGTGGAGTAACTCAGGAATGGAAAACCAAACATCGTATGTTCTCACTGATATGTGGTAGCTAAGCTATGAGGATGCAAAGGCATAGGAATGATACAATGGACTGTGGGAACTTGGGGATAAGAGTGGGAGGGGAATGAGGGATAAAATACTACAAAGAGGGTGCAGTGTATATTGCTTGGGCGATGGGGGAACCAAAATTTCACAAATCACCACTAAAGAACTTACTCATGTAACCAAATACCACCTCTACCCCAATAACTTATGGGAAAAAAATTAGTGGTGATAAATGCTGTGATAATGTAAGCGTCATAGGCCTTTGGAGAACAGGGGAGAAACACCCACGTGCTGGGGGTTAGGGGAAATCTTTAAGGAAGGACGGTTGTTTTAAGACTTAAAGGATGAGTATGAACAAGGAAGTGTAAGGAGGCACTAGGGAAGGGTCGGAAAGGGACCATTTTATAGACAAAGGCCTAGAAGCAAGAGATCGTGGTCTGTTACTTCATGAAGGTCTAGAGGGAGTTGGAGATAGGGGGAAGGTAGAAATGAGGCCAGAGATGTAGACAGAGGCCAGATCATAAAGTGCCTTGTAAAGCAGTTTTAGAGTTTGGAATTAGTCCTAATGGCAGTAGGGAAGATGGAATGTGAAGGAAAGCTGGCAAACTAGCCTGTGCAGAGAGAGGAATAATTGAAGATTGCCTAAGACATGCAAGATACAAAGCTTACGTTAAACAACTCAGGGAGAAAGCTAGCTAGACTGGAAAAGATATTTGAGGCTCATGTGCCTGAAGCTTTTGTCCTTCAAGACGTTTCTCAGCTGAGAATTCTCCATTAGCTATAGCAGTGGAGCTTGTTAAAACTATACTTCACCCTGCCCTCGGTCTCCTAAGATAAGCCAGACAACATTTGCAAAAGCTTTTCAAATATATGAAGAATTTTGGGGAAGCCAAGGCTGGAGGATCGCTTGAGCCCAGGAGTTAGAGACTAGCCTAGGCAACATGGTGAGACCCCTGTCTCTACAAAAAATTAAAAATTAGCTGGGTATGGTGGCACGTACCTGTGGTCCCAGCTAATAGGCTGAACTAGAAGGATCGCTTGGACCTGGAAGGTCAAGGCTGCAGTGAACCATGATTGTGTCAGTGCACTCAAGCCTGGGTGACAAAGCAAGGCCCTATCTCCAAAAAAAAAAAAAAAACCTGTGTATATGTGTAGATACACCCATATACAAAGAATCTGATCATGCATGCACACAGAAGAGCTTTAAGCCACAGAGAAAGGTGAGGAAAGGTGATGGGAGGGTGATTGTATCTTCCATTGCAGTGCCTTCTTATCCAGCACCTTCTGATTCACACCCATTGGCATGCCCCAAAGATGACTTGTCTAATTGCTAGCATGTGTAAATCAAATGGGGACTTCAAATGTAAGTACTTTCATGTGTTCCCCTCTTCCATTTTTCATGGGAGTGGAGTGTCCAAGATCAGGATGACCTGACAATTTTCTCTTTGATTCATGAGGCAAAATAGAACCTGGCCCATGCCATAGCCGACCTCATTGCCAATAAGTCCAAAAAGAGATTGTGAAAGACAAGAAGGCACTTCAAAGTCACAAGTCCAAATTTAGGAATAGCAGAGGAGCATTGCTATGATTCTTACTCAGACATCCAATAAAAAAGCTTTTTTTTTTTTCTCATTGACGCTTTGGAATTTCAACTGAAAGTGACAATTGGGAAGTATAATGTACTTTTGTTTACCATATCTCTTAGGAAGCTGGAACAGAAAAGAGTGTTTTCCCCTTGCCGGAACCACAGGATTTCTTTCTGGCCTCCCAAGTCAAGTTTGAAGACCTCATAAAAGATTTGAGAAAACTGAAGAGGCAACTAGAAGGTAATACGAACTGTTCTGCTATTATGATAATAGCTAAGATTACTTTTAAAAAATGTTTTAAGAGGATTATTTAGGTCTGGTTCATAGAGTGGGATTGGTGCAGAGTTCAGCAATGGTACACTACAGCTTTCAGGAAACTTTCCTTCTCTACACAGTGTGTAGAGGCACTGTATTTTCAAATTCTTCTCTTTTATTAGTGTTGATCATTTGTTTTTTATATCCATATCTTGTTATATCTGCATTTTCTAACATTTAGTAGTTATAACATTATTAATAACAATAGCAGTAACCATTTACTAGATGCTTACTGTTGTCTCATATAACAATCTTAATAAGCTGGAACTACACTAAACCCATTTTACAGATGAGAAAAATGAGGCTTAGAGAAGTTAAGTTCACACAGCCAGTAATAGACAGATTTACTGAGCTCTAATCAAGTCTAATCAAGTCTATCCAATTAGAACTCACACATTTTCTAGTTTCTAGTTTCTAGAACTTACACAATAGCTAGTTTACTCTGCTGCTTTAAATATATATATATCATACATATTGTACACATACACACATGTTCCTGTATGTTTGGTTTATATATGAGTCTAATAATGATGGTAAGGCCCACAGTAAACATTCCATTTTAGTTTAATTTACATTTTTAATTATTAAAAAGAAAATGCTGAAAGCCCCTTTTTGGCTTTTTTAAAAGGTGAAAATATGTCTCACTTGGGCAGGAATTTTCCTTTGGCATTTCTAGAGTCTCGTGTTTTCACTGTGGAGACATCTCCTTGTCCAAGAATATAAATACTTGCCTTGGAGCTTGTATAACTCCAATTGAAGAGCTCTGCGGAGGATTTAGAGAGCGTGTTAATGTGGAAATGGAGCCCAGAGTGCCAGAAGCAGCGCTTGAGGAAATGAAGGGCTTCAACCAGGAATATTTTAACACCAAGACATAAAGTAAACATTTTTAAAATGTTTGTTGTGAAAGAGTACTCAGAAACCTAAGTCTGAGGCTGAGAACAGCTTGGAAATGGAAGTAAAGTGGGAAAGATCTGCTCCCGGTGGCAAAGAGAGCCGTTTATTTTTACTTTGGGCATAAAACTTACATGGAAAGGATAATGGTTACAAGTGAATATTTTTATCTTGTATATTATTTTTAAAGGAACATGTGGGGTTTTTTTTCTCCCATTGATGTGGTTGAATGAATTCAAACAAATGGATGCTTCCTTTAGAAATGCGATATGTGAACTTGCGGTCATTATTTTCTGTCTCCTGAAGAATTGGCGGTTGTATCCTTGTTGAAGTTGAGGAGCTTGATTAATATTGTAATAAAGCATAGTAAGCTACCACCTAGCATTTTTGTCTGTCCCTCTCCATTGGTAGAATTAGGGCCCAGGCTGGTCTCAGTGTGGCAGCAAGAGTTAGCAATGGCAGGGGAGCTTGTTTGCTCCATGGCTGTTCCTGAATGCCCATTCCCTCTTGTCTCTTGGCCCCTTGTAAAACCCTTGGCCTGACCTCTCCTATAGTCTTTGAGCCGAAACCTGATCCCTGTTTGATCTTTTCCCTTCTCCTTCCAGGGGCTGCCTCACTTTGACGTCCCTGTACGTTTGATGATAAATAGCAAGAGGATAAGAGGGGTGAATTGGGAGGCGAGCAGAGAGACAAGGGTTCCCCCATAGCGCCTCACTTTGGTACACCTTCTTTTGTCTAGGGAGGCTCTGAATTGTCGTTCCGGATCTCTCAGTACTCAACTGATGCTTTCCTCAGCCGATTTTAGGAAAATACAAGAGCTTTTGAAGCAGGTGGAGCGGCCTTAGGAAAGAAAACTGAACATTGTCTCAGTTACTTTTCTTCTTTGTACCAGACTTCACCAAAACACATGAAGTACCACAAAGGCAAATGAGGAAATGACTCCCCCCACCTCACACACATGGAATATTTAAACAAAAATGCCCTGCTAATGTTTAGAGATGCCAGTGTTTTCAACACATGAAAGGTACCCAGTAAATATTTAAAGAAAATACACACCGTAGGTTCTCTAATGAATTTCTTTTTCTTCTAAATACCATCTGGCAAGATGGCCAGAATCATGGCGGTCCGTTTCATCTTAACGTTTCCATTCAGGTTTCACCTCCTTTTCCATAAGGCCTTGGTGTGAGCTGAGATTGAATGTTTAATTGAAGAGGACATAATTTTCACATATACAGCAAAGATTTGATGAGGCTTTGAGGTTTATTGTAGCCATTAAAGTGTCGTAGCTGCTGGCAAAATCCCAGAAAATGTCTAAAGCTAAACCAGATGTGATTAGCAAATTTCAAGAAGTATCAGGCCCTAGTTCTCCAGGCAGGCAGAGTCTTTTAGAAAAAAAAAAAATAGTATTAACACACCTTAACCTAATGTGAATTAACCTATGGTTATTGGTCATACTAATGTCACTGATTTAAGTAGAAGTTGTCATTAAGCATCTTTCAGAGAGGCAAGAACTTTGAATAGCATTTTTATGCAGGTAAACATAGCATGGAATTGATAATAGTATCAACTGCAGTTTATTGTGTCATTATTCTCTATCAAGTGCTTTATCTATATCACCTCTTTTAATTCTACAGTGACCTTGTGAGGCAGATACTATTTTTGACTTCTCACAAGATAAGAAAGCTGAAGTTTGGGGTGCCCAAGTAATTTGCCAGTGTTTCAGAGGTGATGATCTAGCCAAGTTTTGAAACTAGATACGACTGTAAGGCATGTGTTCAATACATATCACGCCTGTGACCCAGAAGTCACCACATCTGATTGGAGATCAGACAGAAAGTTTTGGCATTCAAAATGTGAAGCCTCATGAAGAAAAAAATTACAGAGAGTTACTGAACATATATACACAAGCATGCACACGTGTGCACACACTCCCGAAACCACACATGTAGACTGTCAGATCAGATAGAGTCACAGGAAGGAACTTGCTTTGGGTTGGAATTGGAAAGGAGAAGAAGTCCAGGTAGATGGATTGTCAAATAGACATACAAATAGGCACATTACATAGGACTAAGATCAGGCTTTGAGTTCAGATGTGTATGTTTTACTGGTTCAGTGAAAGTAACACCTTGTCAAGTAGCATAATCGTAGAAAGTATTCACTTTCTCACCTGTAAAATGGGACAGTTATAGGACCTGCATCATAGGAAATAATGTCTGCACAGTTTCTTAGTGAGGGCAGCTTCAATAAAGCTGATTAAGGGCATGTACCTTTCATTGGAAAGTGCACAGCCTGTATAATCAGCCGGTGTTGCTGAGAGGCCAGCTGGCTATGTTTGTGGAGTATCTAATTCACAGAGCACTTGTGCTTGCTTCTCTACATTGTAAAGAGAGAACCAAGTTCTTGGTGCTTGGGAACATGTTCCATATTTTGTTTATTGTTCTACATCCCTTAACAAGACAATAATTTCAATTTCCCTGATACTGTGAGGTTGTAAGAAATAATTGAGAAAACACAAACAATGGCAATAGTTACTTTCATTCTCCCTCTTTGTCCTTGCTGGCTGGAACTCTCAGGGTATTCTTACCCACCCATATGTGGTAGGCAGAATAATGCCCCCCAAAGATGTCCAAACCCTAATCCCTAGAATCTGTGAACATGTTGCCTTACATGGCAAAAAGGGACTTTGCTGATGTTGACATGGGGAGATTATCCTGGACCGTCCAAGTGGGCCTAATCTAATCACATGAATCTTTAAAGTCAGTCTTTAAACGCTGAGGACTTTCCCTGGCTGTGATCAGAGGGAGATATAACGACATAAGAATGGTCAGAGAGATGTAATGTCGCTGGCTTTGAAGGTGGAGGAAGTGGGCCATGAGCCAAGGAATGTGGGAAGCCTCTAGAAGTGGAAAAGGCAAGGAACAGATTCTCCCTAGAGCCTCTAAAGGGAGTACAGCCCTGTCAGCACCTTGAGTTTAGCCTGTGAGTCCCATGTCAGACTTCTAACATATAGAACTAAAAGGTGATATATTTGTGTTGTTTTAAGCCTCCTAACTTTGTGCTAATTTATTATAGTAGCAATCAGAAACTAATACACCAAGGAGTGGACTCTTCTTTCTGATTGCACCAGTTAATACCAGGGACAGACACACACACATACACAAACACACACATGCGCGTGCAGCATTGCTGAAACTATAGATGTAGGATTCCTCAAATAGTAGCACCTAAAAATATTACCTGAAATGTGAACTGGAACTTTTGTTCTCTGAAAGAGTCTATGATCAAATAAACCTGGACATGCTCTGTACGAAAATCATATCCTAGGGATTCAAAGTACATGAGCTTATTAAAGCCTCTGGGAAGTTCTGTAGTTAAAAAAAAGTTTAATGCTGTTTAAAACAGCATTTCCTAACTTAAAGCATGAAACATTGGCTTGCTTTCTTTTCCCTTTCATTGTCTACTTAGTAATATTTTTACAGAGCATAAGTTGTGTAAAAGGTA